>NC_139022.1:101901967-103265741 GCF_964662115.1 Mustela nivalis
CTCTAATTTGTTTTGGCTTTAAATCCAAGGCCCCTACCATTAGTGTAGAAGCAATTGACTAAAACAGACATGAAATCCTTATTTTCCTTGGAAGAATAATCTATGCTTACAATTTCATGGGTTTGTAGTTCTTCAGGGGAGGTGGCAGCACTTAATTAACATTCTTTGGCTCAAGAAATCAGTGAAATTCATATTACTTGTAGTATACAGGTCTGTTTTATATGTTATGAACATTTTTCACACCTGCTACTTTTTTATTCACTATCCTTTCCTTATCCATTTATTGAGAAAGTACTTACATATAACATTTACTATGTGCCAAATACTCTCCTCCACACTTGACAAAAATTAATTCAATTAATCCCTTAACAACCCTATTATTATCTTATCTCCATTTTATAGTGAGGAAACTGAAAATGACTAATCTAAAGTCATAATCACTGAGCATCAGAGCTGAGATTCTAACTCCAGACTAGTTTAGCTCCAAACTTAAACTATGTTACTAGCAGAACCCCAAGTTCCCAACTAAAGAATTGAATTCCTCAGACATCTACACAGCTGCTTGTGGCCATGTGCCATTTTTTCTGGCCATCAAGATCCAACTGGAAAGCTACTGGGTGGGGCTTTGGAAAAGATTTTGGTTTTTTGATAAAGGGACGGCTAACACACACTTTTTGCCCACCTTCTCTCCCAACTCTTTTTGCTTAGACTATGGATGTAATGTGTGAAGGAGCAGCAGTCATTTGCAACCATGAGGATCAATGCCACATGCCAGGTGCCTTGGTGATATCCATAAGCCACAACACCCAGCGCTAGGATGCCCAACTACCAACTACTCAGAACAGGAAGGGAGAAAAAATTCAACCTATTTGGGCACCATTAATGGAGTTTTCTGTTACTCAAAGCCAGATACAACCCTAACTGATATAATCCTCTAATCACAAAAGCTATTTATCATATCACCTCCTCTTGAATTTTGGGCATCTGCATTAATACATGGTTCTTAGGGAGTTTCCAAAATGGAAAATCATTAGGATTTTTTTTTAACATTTTATTTATTTATTTGTCAGAGAGAGAGAGCACGCGCACAAGCAGGAAGAGCAGCAGGCAGAGAAACAAGCAGGCTCCCTGCTGAGTAAGGAGCCCGATGCAGGACTTGATCCCAGCACCTGGGGATCATGACCTCAGCTGAAGACAGGTGCTTAACTGACTGAGCCACCCAGGTGTCCTGAGAATCATTGGTCTTAAGGATGGTTTCCTAAACATTTAAAAATATTATCTACATTTACAGGAATGTGTATTAAATGAAGAAAGATACTTAAGAAAGATGATACTCCATGAATAAAAATAAGCTTGTTCAAAGACTGAGATGAAACCAGAAAATTATCAAAGATAATTTCGGGGCGCCTGGGTGGCGCAGTGCGTTAAAGCCTCTGCTTTCGGCTCAGGTCATGATCTCAGGGTCCTGGGATCAAGCCCCGAATCGGGCTCTCTGCTCAGCAGGGAGCCTGCTTCCTCCTCTCTCTGCCTGTCTCTCTGCCTACTTGTGATCTTTGTCTGTCAAATAAATAAATAAATAAAATCTTAAAAAAAAAAAAGATAATTTCAATTACAGACCCAGGATTATCTGGGTCCATAAAAATAACCAGTCTGTTTCTCATAGTTGTTGCTGCTGAAATGACCAAGGACAATAGCTTACTTCGGTGAAGTCACTTACACAAAAGCAGTCCTGTACACTTGCTCTCTTTCTTGCCTCCATATCTTCACGTACATTTGTATACAGTGCATGACAGCATATTAGAGGTCCTAAGATGTCCTGTAGTAATTAATCCTGTGAGACTGTTCTGAACGTAGCACTTCTCATTTTCCTTTGAGCACAGAACCCTGTTTCCCCCACACATCCCCCATATTTCGTGCTCTATGAAACACATCTGGGAAATGAACAATAAACACCAAGAATGGGGACAAAGGAGTAAGGGGTCATTGGTCATTTCTAGCTGTTGGTTGCCATTTCATTTGTTGCAAAATAGAAGGTTTGCCACTGGGAATTTAAAAACTTTCTAAAGCAACTAGAAAACACTCACTATCCAACCCCAAATCCTTATTAGTGGGTAAGTTCTCTTCTCTGGGGATCCCTGCCCCTTTAGATGGCTTGGGTTTTGTGGTGATGCTGTGGTTTTTAGTGGGTGCTCTTTCTATCGCAGTGGCATTGGTGGTGTAGTAGAGGGCAGTATTTCCGTAGAGAAATTATTCTCGCCGTCACTTCCTTCTAAGGAGAAGCCAGTATGAAACATGAGTACGAAAATAGGTTATCTTGCATCTATAGACAGGGCAAAGGGGATATAATATTTGATGGATCTACAAGAGTAGATGTTGGCAGATTTCTTTTATTTATTTCCCCACTTCCCTTTCTAGTTCGTTTCTGGAATTTCCCATCACTACATTTGTATTACCCGGCACCATCTGCAGAAAAATTTGACTTACAAAATTAGTGTCCGTAATACTCTCAGCCTGAAGAATTGCACCACGAACCCACTAACAGTTTCCAATTTAAAAACTAGCTCTTTTCTAAAGGCTGTTTTGCCTGGAAAGTGACAATGTGAACCAATCTTGCGCCTCCCAAAGCTGATCTAATGACCTCTGCCAGCCCAGAACGAAGTTTTCTCTGATCCATCACCGAACAAGAACAGTGAGAATGCAATGAGTTTTCCATAACATGCATTCCATTGGAGGCAGCGCTTTCTATTTTGAGATTATGTCCTTCCTGCAAATTTGGTATGAACATACTCATTTTTTTGTATTAACATACTCTTTCTGTTTAAAGTAGGATGATGATAAATGAAGGTAGGAGCCGTATTTTAAAAAAAATCTTTGGCAAAATTTAAATTTGGAAGTCCTGCGTCCCTCCAACTTTGTTTGCTGTTGTTTTGTTTCCTGTAAGTAATGTCTACACCCAATGTGGGGCTCAAACTCAAGACCCCAAGATCAAGAGTCGCATGTTTTACCCACTCAGCAGGCCAGGCAGCCATTTGTTCTGTTTTTGATTTGAGTTTAGAAATGGCTCCTTGAGCCCGGGGAACTCGTGTATCTTGTCCATAGCTGTGTTCCCTGTTACTTGTAAAACGCCTAGCAACAGGAGGCAATCAATACAGTATGACAGGTGTTAAAAGATAAACTGAGGCACATTAAACTCTTTGACAGTTTATTTGAGCAAACATCAATCCCATCAGGCAGCACCAAATGGAATGACTGGGAGTGCTCCACCGAAAGGAGTTAAGGGCAAAGTTTTTATGGAGAAGACTTGGAAGCAAAGCAAAGCAATTACTTGGTTATAACTTAAGTGGTTGTTTTATGTGGGAAAGCCTGTGTGGTTGTTTATGATTGGTTGCTCTTCAGTTTCATTTTCTCGGATTCAAGTGCATTGAGTCCTTCTTAGGTTTTGTTTTGGTTACTTGGCTATCAAAGCCTCAGAACAACCTCAGTGGGTCTCCTTGTTTCATCACTTTAACACAAACTAACCCAGAGATCAGCAGACTTTTTCTAGAAAGATTTTCCAGGCTTTTTGGACCATTCAGGCTCTATTGTACCTCCTCAAGTCTGATGTTGTGGCAGGAAACCAATCACAGATGATACACAAATGAATGAATATGGTGGCTGGGTTTCCAAAAACTGTATGGACACTGAAATCTGAATTTCTTGTAATTTTCAGGCATCAGAAACTCTTCTTTTCATTTTGTTTTCCAACCATTAAAAAATATAATACCTAATCTTAGTAAGCCATATAAAAATAAGTAGCAGGCTAGATTTGGCCCACAAGCCATAGTTTCCTAATTCCCGGACTAACCAAATGAAAGAAAGGAAAAGCAATTCAAACCCATTTCTTTGGTGTATTGTTAGTGATGAGTATTATAAATGACAGTGAGGAAACATTTTGAAACTAAAAAGGACCAGATAATATCTCTGTCAGTATAAAAAATAGTAGATAGACCTACTAAATTTATTTAAAAGATTCAATTTCTTACTGTTTCCCAAAAAGCAGAAATGAGAAAACCAGGAGTCCCACTGCACACCAACCAATTATCTCTGAACTGGGCTATTCATGGACTCACAGAACCAAGTAGCCTTAGAGCTAAGAGATTATGGAAAATATCCAATTCAATCACATTATCTTAAAGTCAAGGAAACTGAGTACCAGGGAAGAAAGATACTTCCCCAAGGTCACCTACCTAAAGAACAAAAATAATCTAATAAGGAAAGAAGACTTCTTAAGGCTGAATAAAAAATAAAGTTGTATAATGAAAAAAGCATCAGTTTCCATCCATAGGTTCAAATTCTGGCTTTGACACAATGATTTTGAATCTCAGGTAAGTTACTTAACTATCTGAGTCTCAATGTCTTCATCTTTAGAAGATGAACAATAAGTAGTTATCACAGAGAGCTATAGTTAAGAAGAAGTGAAATAATTTACCTAGTACATTGTCAGACATAATAAATGCCCAATAAATTATAATTTGTATTACTATGTGAAATTTTAAAAACGTCAAAATGTATTATGCTTGTTAAAAACATCTTGAAATTATAGCTTTTAAAGTGAGCTAAGAAGTGAAAGCCAAGTATTTGATATTTTAACAAACATATTTTTATCTTTATTAGTTGAAATACTTCCTTGAATTTCTATTTATAGCATTCCTCAAAGATGACATGCTTGTTTTAAAACTGAAATCATGGGGCGCCTGGGTGGCTCAGTGGTTTGAGCCGCTGCCTTTGGCTCAGGTCATGGTCTTGGGGTCCTGGGATTGAGCCCCGCATTGAGCTCTCTGCTCAGCGGGGAGCCTGCTTCCCCCTCTCTCTCTGTCTGCCTCTCTGCCTGCTTGTGATCTCTCTGTCAAATACATAAAATCTTTAAAATAATATAAAATAAAACTGAAATCACAAACTAGGATGGAGGTTTTCTTTTTCTTTCTTTCTTTTTTTAAAAAAAATATTTTATGGGGCACCTGGGTGGCTCAGTGGGTTGGGCTGCTGCCTTCGGCTCGGGTCATGATCTCAGGGTCCTGGGATCGAGCCCCGCATCGGGCTCTCTGCTCTGCAGGGAGCCTGCTTCCCTCTCTCTCTCTCTCTCTCTCTCTCTCTGCCTGCCTCTCTGCCTACTTGTGATCTCTGTCTGTCAAATAAATTAATAAAATCTTTTAAAAAATTTTTATTTATTTATTTGAGAGAGAGACAGTGAGAGAGAGAGTATGAGCGAGGAGAAGGTCAGAGAGAGAAGCAGACTCCCCGTGGAGCTGGGAGCCCGATGCGGAACTCGATTCCAGAACTCCAGGATCATGACCTGACCTGAAAGCAGTCGTTTAACCAATTGAGCAACCCAGGCACCCTCTTTTTCTTTCTTTAGGATGGCATCTGATTAAACAGCACTAACACAGGTTACTGAAATACCCCCCCAAATCATTCAACTATGAAGAAACCCTACCACTTGTGAATTTGTATTTAAGTTTCTTAGCTAACAATAATTAGGGGAAGATGAAGAATGTAGTAGTTAAAAAAAAAAACATGGTCAAGAATGTTCTCATATCGGGGCGCCTGGGTGGCTCAGTGGGTTAAGCCGCTGCCTTCGGCTCAGGTCATGATCTCAGGGTCCTGGGATCGAGCCCCGCATCGGGCTCTCTGCTCAGCAGGGAGCCTGCTTCCCTCTCTCTCTCTCTCTGCCTGCCTCTCCATCTACTTGTGATCTCTCTCTGTCAAATAAATAAATAAAATCTTTAAAAAAAAAAAAAAAAAGAATGTTCTCATATCATCTTTTTAAGTTAATTTATTTAAGTAGTCTCTACACCCATTTGGGGGCTCAAACTCACTAACCATAGATTAAGGAATGCACACTCCCACAACTGAGTCAGCCAGGCACCCTTCACATTATCTTTTATAAAGTAATGCCAATAACAAAATCTCAAGCAACAGACAGACATGGCTTTTAACCACAGCTCTGCTGCCTGCTGGCTGTGTGACTACGACCAATTAATCTCTCAAAGTCTCTGGCATTTTAAGTATACAATGGGGGTGACAATGTTCCCTACCTTACAGGGCTGTTGTGAAAATTAAATAGTAGCATGCACAGAAAGTGTGCACTACTTAGACCAGTGTCTGCCCTGCATTATGGGTTCAAAAACAAATAAAGCAGTAGCTGGCCATGTTGTTTGTTGGAAGACGAATTTAAATAAAATCCATTTTTATAATCTTTTGTCTCCTCTGCTGGATATGAGATTTAAGTGTGAAAGAACTGTTTTTCAGAGTTATAATGTAAACTGAAACAGTAACGGTGCACTTGAAGCTAGAACTGCCAAAGGTTTCCTCCACTGTTCCAGTAAACCAGGAGGAAACCAAGAGCCTCGGGGGTTTCTAGGAACTAGGAACACAGGTTCAATTCCAGACTCTAAAATAGAAAAGGATTTTGCTGGTTACTTTGGAGATATTCAGCTCTAACTCTTCAAGAAGCTTTCCTGCCCTCCCAGTTGAAAATAGTCCTCACTCTTGGTCTTCATTGCTATTCTGTATCTCAGACCCCTGCTCGTTTTCTTCAGTGCATGCATAACAATTTCAAGTTATTTGTTTATTGACTACCCCTCAGACACATTATCTCCCCCTTCTTCCTACCTCCTCCTCACTTCAGTAGAACGTAAGCTTCTCATTGGCAAGGACGGAGCTGGGACCATGTGGTTCATGGCTCCATCCTCCCGTGCCTAGAATGGCACCTGCACATTGTAAATTCCCAGTAACTATCTGGTGAATGAACCAATGAATGAATGAATGAATGAATGAATGAATGAATGAATTACCGTATGAATGGGCAGCCCTGGCAGAAGCTTCAGGCTTTCCCTCAAAGTCTAGAAAGGAAAGGGAACTGATCTGGTGGCTGACACAAAAGGAAAAGAAAACTAATAGAATTGTGACCACATAGACCCAGCACTGAAGTCCTAGACCACAGAGGCTCAGAATTTCTAGGGCAGGGAATACAGGGTGTGTGTGATATGTGGGTGACTCCAGGCCAAAGAAGTTACACACATACACACACACACACACACACACAGAGAAAGAGAGAGACAGTATCCAAATACAGGGTACATCAGAATTTGCTAGGTTGTTACTTAAGGCACAATAATTTCTCTTCACTTGGCCTCTGGGTCACCTCCCACTCACTGTCCTTGGGTCTCCTTTCTCATTGTCCTGTCTTCCTCTGTTTCCTTTGCTGATTCCTCCCTGTTCTCCCATCCTCTGGCCACCAGACTTTCCCAGGTTAGCAGGAAAATCTCTATTCACATGCACCTCCTAGGTTACTCCAACCTGCCTCACAAGCACAAATTCTATCTGCAAGCTAACAAACACTGAATAGCTAACAAACACTGACCTCTTCTCTGAACTCCAGACAGGCATACATAGCTTGACTGCTCAACACTTTACCTGTAGACCTAAATAAGCATCTCAAACTTAGAAAGAGACCTGGACTGAACTCTTGATTTTCTCCCCAAATCTGCTCCTCCCAATGGCAAATCCAACCCCACAGATGTTCAAGCCAACAACCTTACAAGCAGCCTTGTCTTCCAATTATTGGCAAGCTCTGTTGGCTGAGTCTTCAATACAAACCCGTAATCTGACTGTTTTTCCATCTTTTCCGCTACTATGGCCCAAGCTATCACCATATTTTTCCTAGATTATTTTTTTAAAGATAGCTCCTACTCTTTTTTTTTTTTTAAGATTTATTTATTTGACACAGAGAGAGAGATTACAAGTAGGTAGAGCAGCGGGCAAAGAGAGAGGAGAAGCAGGCTCCTTGCTGAGCAAAGAGCCAGATGTGGGTCTCGATCCCAGGACCCTGAGATCATGACCTGAGCCGAAGGCAGCAGCTTAACCCACTGAGCCACCCATGTGCCCAAAGATTTCATTTTCTTATGGCTGATGTATATGTATTTATGTATGTGTGTGTGTTTATCATAACTTCTTCATCCATTCCTCCATAGATGGACACTTGGGCTGCCTCCATAATTCAGCTGTTGTAAATAATGCTGCAATAAACACAGTACCTGTATCTTTTTGAATTGTTTTTGTATTGTTTGGGTAAATACTCAAATAGTGGAATAACATGAACATAGGATAATACTATTTTTAATTTTTTGAGGAACCTCCATGCTGTTTTCCACAGGGGCTCTATCAGTTTGCATTCCTACCAACAGTGCATGAGGGTTCTTTTGTCTCCATACCCTCACCAACATCTGTTGTCTCTTTTTAGTAACTTTTCTGAGGCTATGGTGTCAGACCAGCACATAGTTTAGGGTCTATAGCAATTGCTTTAGGTCCCTAGAGTTAATCCTTTGGGCAAAAATGCAAATTAGATGACCTCCAACTGTCTGTTGGTAACCCTCTATCCCAGTCTTGGACAACAATTTGCTCTAGTTTTAGTATCTTAGGGGTTATCTTTTCATGCCACAAAAGCTACTAAGGCCAAAACATCCGCTCCACTTAGGAGGAAACATAGACCTTCAACAGATACTTTTGAAATCCGACTAGGTTTCAGGTGCTGGTGAGGCACTGAGGAGTCAAGGGTGAACAAGAGAGGCCCACGTCTTCAAGGAACTCATAAAGGAGTCCGGGTGATGACAAGAGGACCTGGTCTTTACAGAGCAATGACAGAGGGCTGCCCAGCGTACTACAGGAGCCAAGTAGAGGGCACCCAACTCAGCCGGAAGAGGGTCAGCCACGCTTCCTAGAGGGATGGGCAGTTAAGCTGAAGCTTACATGGAGGTATACAAATGAAAGTACACAGTGGGTCATATATTAGAGTGGAGAACAAAAGCAAAGAATCTGCATGTTGTGTGTAGGAAACCACAGACATGTGAGGCAATATACTCTTAAGGTGAGGCTGGAAAGGAAGGCAGAGAGCAGGACACAAAGAACTTGATTTAACATAAGCGAGGAACATGATCTTCGTTCAGCAGGCAACAGAGAGCCTGCGAAGAAGGAGAATGTGGATGCTGTAAGGACATGCTTGGAGGCAGGCAGACTGCAGGGAGCATCCAAGGAGAAGATGACACAAGTCTGAATTAGGCAGGTGGAGCAGAGATGGGGGAGAAAGGCAGACTTTAGAAACAGTGAGTTAAAATTAATGAAACTTGATGTGAAGGAGACCCGGAGGAGGCAAGGGTGACCTTATGGTTTCCCTTCTTGAGGCTATTATCAAGTTCAAGTAGTAATATCAGGCAGGAAGAGGATTTCATTTTAGAGGCATTGAACTTGAAACTTTAAGCGAAAGGCATTCATTCATTTATCCCTTAATTTAAGAGCTATTTATAAAGTATCTACCATGTGAATGTAGGAGTGTGGATGTGAAGGGAGAGGTCTGGACTTCAGAGAGTGGGCGTCATGAGCACATGGATGATCGGGAATTCACCCACAAGGATGGCTTGCACAGGACTTGGCCCAAAGGAGGCTGTCTGTGGGTACCTGCTGGGAAGAATGAATGAAGAGTTAGTGTTTGTAAGAAAAACAGAGCTGTGAACGAACCAGGACACTCTGGAAAACACCAGTGGCTCAGGTTTGAGGAAAGGATATAGAAATGGAGTAGTCAGAAGTGTGGAGGAGGGGCAAGGTGCCATATCATGAACATCAAGTGGGATAGGAACCAAGTACACACACATTATCATGTATTAGAAAGGCTTCTTTATTCTGAGACTTCTCCGCTGTTAAAATTTCTTCAGGAATTATTTCCAAGTGGAAAGTAAAATGGGTCTCTAGACAAATATAGAGCCCCCTGCCAAAAAAAAAAAAAAGTCTCTCTTTTCTTTCCTTAGATTTTTGTCACCTTGTAATCCACGGGTTATTTGGCCAAGAGCTGCATTTCTAGTTAGCAAATTTAATTACCACATTTGTGCTATCCTGTGATTTTGCTTAAATCAGTTTGGATCTTTTTTTTCCTCATACATGATGATTATTTTTTATCCTCGGTGTTAACTCACTGATGCTGATTTAAACCAGAGGATGTAACTTTGTTAGTGTGAAAACAATTGAATGTCCAGGACCTGATGGTATCATTCACTTAGTATTATATTCATCTACTGGTGACACAGGTGATAGTTTCTGGTCAATGATGTGTGAGTGTGATACTAGTTTTTCTTTGCTTTTGTTTTATTTTGGTCTTTGTCTACCCAACATCCATTTGCGTATCCCATTCTTATGATAATGATATCTGAGTTTTCTTGGGAAACCACATCTTCCCCATTTCTAGCCCAGGTGATTTGGATAGAGCTGACTACACTGGGCTTCAAGGGGAAGGCATGTGACCCAGGGTTGGTCAGTAAAACACGGTGATGCCCTGGGCTCAGTGACTAGCTCATGACAGGCACATGACCCAATCAAAGGCAATGAGATGGAATTCTTGGACCTGGTAGAGCAATCAGACCAAAGGTGCTCTACTGAACTTGAAGTTGGGTGGATATATATGGATATATACTAGGAGCTAATATGAGTCACCATATAATAGGGAGAGCCTATCTGAGAATGATGCTGATGTAGAGGAAGGAAGAGATAAGACATGAAGAGAAAGAGAGACTGGCCAAGTACAAAAGACACTGGGATCCTAGATATGGCCATAGGTGAAGCTAGCTAGCATACTGCTATACTTCTTAGTAATATGAGCTGATCAAGTCCCTTTAAGGCTTTGGCCACATTTTGTTAGCTTTCCCACCTCTTGAACTCAAAAAAGACCAGAAGAGACACATAAGGGCATCATTTTTTCTGCTTTATCTGCCAACAGAGAATCAACTGTGTAAAGTCATACAAACTCCCTTAGCCCAACTACCCTATGAATTGCAACCCACATTATAACAGAGCATCTATAGGGGCTCTCATCACCTTCTGTGTCAGCTTCATTCTCTGTTTCTAATTGATGCTCTCTCTGCCTCAGCTCTCTGTTCCTTACCTGAACTCACAGAACCCACAATGTTCTACATTGTAAGGTCCACTAGGCTGTGGTCCTCACTGCTTCCCAGGGACACTGCTTGTGCATTACGTTCACCTCCAGCGGGCTCTCTCTATACCATAGCAGTCTGTCTGTTTTAATAACAAAAGCTGGACTGGAGGACTGAATGGCAGCCACTGCTGTCCTCAAGCTTGGAAAGCGCAGTGCCCAACTGTTGGGCTCTGGCTACCACCCAATGGCACCAGTATGCTCCAGCCTTCTTGTCCTGAATGCCCTACCTGTTGCTGTTTTTTCCCTCCCTCTGAAGACAAGTTTAGCCTGATGCTATCCCCAACTCTGTCATTTCTGTCACTGCTGTGCCACCCAGGACCTTTGCCATATCCCCTCAAGGATCTCGGGAATGCCTATAAAATCATACCTTAGTGGTCTATAGGAATCTAGCTTTCAAACGCTATTTCACAAGTACCGTGATGACACTCTTTCTCCTAAATTAAATTGTTTAAAGCTGTCTCCCCTTTTCCTGCCTCCAAACAGACAAGGGAAGTCATTCACATCTGCCAAGAGAGGAAAATAGCTATCTTCAAAATTAAACAAGAGAAGAATTTTTCCTTCAGCTTTTGCTGAAAATCCCGAGAAATAACAGAGGGATCAACCCTTCCAAGGGCAGATGATCTTCTTCCTCTGCTTTTACTACCTTTCTCTCATCAATGAGCATAAACTGAGTAGTCTTTTACATTCTTGTCAAGCCCCGGAAAACTGAGTTGTAATCATTTAACTCAAATACACCAAATGTTTAATGAATATCTATTACCTGCCAGGCACTAAACTAGGTAAAGGGCATACAGAGGAGAATCCTACAGGAAAGATCCCTGCTTCATTTAGATTCTGTTCTAGTGAGGGTAGAAAAGAGGCAGCAAATCAATGTGTGAACAAATAAGTGAAAAGAATTTCGACAGTGGGAACTGCTATCAAGGAAATATAAGGGAACAATTTTAGAGTTATCAGAGAAGGTTGTACTGCAGAGGTAATAATTGATTAAAACCCAACTAAAGAAAAGGTATAAACCACATGAAAGTCCATGGAATGGAGCATTCTGGACAGCAGGTCAGCATATGCCAAGACCAGGGCTTGGAGCAAGCTTGATGTGCTAGGGGAGAGGTCAGTAAAATATGGCCCAGGGACCAAATCTGGCCTGCCTTCTTTCTACGTTCAGCCAAAAAAAGTAAGCGTGGCTTTTATATTTTTAAATGGTTAGGGGGGAAAAAAACAAAATAAAATAACAATATTTCATGACACATGAAAATTATGTGAAATTCAAATTTCAGTGACCATAAATAAATTTTTTACTGGAAAGCAGCCAAGCTCACTCATTTATATATTTTCCATGGCTGGTTTTATGCCTTATTGGCAGAGTTGGGAGACTGTGTGGCCTATAAAATCTAAACTGTTGACTCTCTGGCTTTTTGTGGAAAAAGTTGACAGAACCCTGTGTTAGAAGAACAGGAAGATATATCTTCCCAGGGTAGAAATAAACTTGAATTTCTTTAATTATTTTGGATTCATTTGCCTGTAAATAACAGAAATTGACTTAAGTAATGTGGAGAATTAAAGGTAGCCATAAACTCTTTGATACGTTCCCATCAAGAGGTGGAATCTATGCCATCTCCTCTTGAATCTGGGCAGCATTTACACCTGCTTCGACCTATAGAATATGACAAAAGTGATTCTGTGCCAGTCAAGGCTTGGGCTGGAAGAGACTGGAAGCTTCCACTTCCTGCCTCTTAGAACTTTTTCTCTTTGAAAGTCCTGAGCCCCATGTTACAAGTCTGACTACCTTGAGATGGCCATGCTGGAGAGCCCACATAAACATGCTCTGATTGAAGATCCCAGCTAAGCCCAGGCTTCCAGCCATCACAGCTAAGATGCCTACTGTATGAGGGAAGCCATCTTGGATTTGCCAGACATGCCCATTCGCCAACTGAATACCACTGAGTGAGCTCAGCTGATGCTACATGGAATAGAAAAATCATTTATCTGAGCCCTCTCTGGTTTTTGGCCCACAAAATTGTGGAATATAATAAAATGGGTGCTGTTTTATGTTTCTCCATTTTGAGGTAATCATTTCATAGCAATAGACAACCAGAACAAACAAGAGAAAATTTCATTATCTCATGTAATAAGAAGTTCAGAGATAGGTTAGGATAGAAGTTCATACAGCTTTTCTGCAATTCCTTTGGCTCTGCTCTCTGTTTCGGGCTGGTTTCATCATCTGGCTGGCAGCAAGATGGCTGCAGTAGTTATAGAAGTCTCATTCAAACCTGACAGTGTCCAGAGTCAGAAGAAAGAATGTTCTTAAGAGAAAATATATGTAGGCCGATCAGTATCTACCCTGAAATCAGGGATGGAGTTTCCTCTTCTGAGTCACTGGGGAGGAAGGGGCACCTGGGAGGCTCAGTGGGTTAAAGCCTCTGCCTTCGGCTCAGGTCATGATCCCAGGTAATAGGATCGAGCCCCGCATCAAGCCCCGCATTGGGCTCTCCGCTTAGCGGGGAGCCTGCTTCTCCTCTCCCTCTGCCTGCCTCTCTGCCTTATGATCTGAGTCACTGGGGAGGAATGAACACCTGATCAAAATTGGCGAAAGGAGGGTAAGAAGAAAGTAGGGAGAGTGCAGGAAAGTGGATATTGGGTCAGCAACCCACTGTGTTCAAAGAGCCTTTCTTCCTACTATCATTTGTTCATTCATCCAGAATACTTTATGCTGAACCGTATGAATATTTTTTTAAAGATTTATTTATTTATTTATTTGACACAGAGAGAGAGAGAGAGAGCAATCACAAGTAGGCAGAGAGGCAGGCAGAGAGAGGCGGGGAAGCAGGCTCTCCGCTGAGCAGGGAGCCCAATGTGGGGGCCGATCCCAGGACCCTGAGATCATGACCTGAGCCAAAGACAGAGGCTCAACCCACTGAGCCACTCAGGTGCCCCCCACTTTTTAAGGTTTTTTTTTGTGAATATGTTTTTTAAAAAATAAGTCAAACATAGCCAAATTTCAAAGGGCTATCATTAATATTTATTAGGTCTTGGCAGGCCTGGTGCTAGACACTTAGGACCACTATAATTAAAAGGTACTAAGATAAAGGAAGGGAAACAGTAGGATCTTAAATACAAGACCTGCATAATGTATAGAACCTAGTCAAAATAAAAATGGAGAGCCCCTTATTAAAAAAATTATTTTAAGATGGAAGTAGTGCACCTGGGTGGCCCAGTCTGTTGGGCATCTGCCTTTGGCTCAGGTCATGACCCCAAGCCTGGCTCCCTGCTCGGCAGGGAGTCTGCTTCTCCCTCTCCCTCTGCCCCTCACCCTGCTCATGCTTTCTATCTCTGCTCTCTTTTTCTCTCTCTCAAATAAATAAAATCTTTAAGACAGTAAAGAATTTCAAGACAGCAATAACAGAATATTAAACCAAACACGCAGTCTTCAGCATACAGGGCCCTGTGTGATTGCACAGGGTGCATGCCCATGAAGCTGGCCCTGGGAAAGAACAGGGGTCCGCAGGAGAGGACAGCAGAGGGCCAGGAAGCCCTCCTTGAGGAGGTGGTATTTACGCAAGGACCAAAGGATGATTAGGAGTGGCCAGGTGAAGAGCCAGGAAGAATGGGGCTCCTCAGCAGAAGAGTAGTCTTCTTCCTCCCTCCAGGTTGGCTGCGAGACTTAGGGTGGCCTGTCTTCCTCAGTAATGCTGAGACAAAGAGACAAGGGTAACAGATCCCTTTCCTGTCTGTGCCAGCTCCAGCCTGTTTCCCACCCCTTTTCTGTGTTCCAGGTCTTAGCACTTGGGTAATCTACCCTTATAATCTGATCCTTCCCTTCTAGCGCTAGAGATGTCAGGGGAGCCCTTGAGGGGCCCAGGCCTATTCCTTGCAGAGCTCAATTGTAAGTGCTTCCCAGGACAGCAGCCCAAACTTCCTGATCCACTTGGCCCAGGCCTAACATGAACAGGGAAGAGTTCTTCCTATCCTCACATTTGCTAACTGCAAACCATGAAGACAGCTAGCACTAACTGGACCTCAAAAAAATTTTATCACCAAACATGAATTTTTTCCCTAGAATTACCTTAACCCATTTTTAGTGCTACAGTATTATTCTTCTATGTCAGACCCTATGGAAACTTGATGGAGTGGGCCTCCAAGTTGGTTGTAAATACAATTAGATAAGAAGCTTATTAAAAATACAGATACCCCAGCCTCATGCCAAACCCAACTCCTCTATTTTTAACAAGTTCCACAGGTAATTCTGATGCTCTGCCCGGTCTTTGAACCATTGCTCCAGCAAGCTGGAAAAAACAAGGAAATAATTCCCATTTGGCTGGTAGGAGTCAACAGGTTCATTTCTGTCATTAAATGTAACCCATGAAGCAAGCTGCAGTTCTATTTTCTATACATACACAGCTATGGTAAAGTTTAACTTATAAATTAAGCACAATAAGATGCAAAGAACAATACAAACAAAGAAGAGCAATTACAACAATAGACTATAATAAAAGTTATATGAGTGCAGTCTCTAGCTGTATCTCAGAATATGCTTTTGTACTGGACTCACCCTTCTTGCAGTGACTGAGATGCTAAAATGCCAGTGTGGTGAGATGATGTGAGGTGAACGACGCAGGTGTTGGAACATAATGTTAGGCTACTACTGACCTTCTGACATTAAATCAGAAGGAGTTAATCTGCTTATAGACCGTGATTAACTGCTGGTAACTGAAACTGTGGATAACAGGGCCCTACTGTACTTGAACGCAGTACCTCAATTTCCCCAGTAAGTAATCTCTCCAATACATCTCTAGCCTGGACGCTCTCCAAAGTGTAAAGTTCTTCTTGCCTTCCCATTAATGTAGTCCCCCTTCTAGGGGCAGCACCTCAGTCTCCCCAGGCAACTAACAACCCCTCTCCTATAGTAGGTAGGCTTGGTAGGAGTGTCAGTCAAGGTGCTCTGAAGCACCCTAGCGGACCAGTGGACCCAAGACCCATGTTTGGCCAACCAGATTTTTTTCTCCCAGGAAATGAAATCTTGAGACAAGTGAAACAGAGACCAAAGTAAGTGAAGTTGATTCATCTGGTGTGAGTGACCCCAAAAGTCTATCTGTTGGTTCCTGTTCCCTGAGTGTGATCCTGCTTCCTCTGCTTTCTGAAACCTGGTTTGCCAAGCTTTGTCTTGGGATCTGCAAGTGACCCCATTGCCCATTTCTTTTGCCTAAGTAAGCCAGAATTGGTTCTGTTGCTTGCCACTGAAGAATCCTAACAGATTCTTAGAACTGAGCTCTCTGATAGCACTCTACGGGATAATGATGTCAGAACTTCCACTCTTATCAAGCCGTTATGAATGACACTCTTATAACTAAAGTGGCCATTCTACACGAAGAGTTTATTTTAATAATGACATCTTTGTTCCAGTAATAATAGACAGTGAAAATTCCTCAATAGGAAAAAGGATTATTCACTGTCTTGCCAAAATGTCTTCAATGGAAACAGGCTTTGGGTAAATACTCTTGATCTAAATGAGGTTCATTGTCCTGGAACTTAGGGAAGGAAAGGACAAGAGAAAAAAAGAAAAAGGAGAAGAGTTTGGTTTTCACTTTAAACCAGCTCCCCTTCAGTTGCATTTCACCCTTTTTACACACACATTTAAGACGAGGTCTACTCTTGAAGTATCTAAAAGAGGGTTGGAAATTGCAGCCAAACATGCACTTGGAAGGGTGACTAGCGCAGAGGAAATAGCTTTAGCGACTGAACCTTTTCCTCTCAGCAGCCTCAACCTTATTTCTGCCCACGCCTTGCTGTGACAGTACAGGCTTTGGTCTCCGTAGGCATCTTTGTGATTATGATTCTAATTAACAGTTAGTGAGTCCTTCCTGTGAACCAGGCATGCTGCTAGGCGTTTTATAGGCATTACACATTTAATCTTTACAGTGGCCCTTACAGGTTAGTATTCTCATCATCCCCATTTTACAGAGGGAGAAACTAAGCTCAGTGAGTTTAAGGTATAGGGCTAATGATGGATAGAATCCACCACTTACTACTGGTGTGTCCCCATCTGTCCTGAAGCCTTCCTTCCACTGTGCCCTGTTGCCTTAAGTGGATAGTGCCTGTTCAGTCCATGCATCACTGGAAAGAGTATTGAACGTGGCATTACATCTCAAATCAAATGGCAACTAGGCTGACTGTTCACGTAATGTACTGTTTTCATGAATAAATTATAAGTTCCTTGAAGACCCGAACTGTTTTGTCTACCGCAGTCTCACCAGCTCATGTCTGGCACAGAGGAGGTGCTCAAAAACTGCTTAAAGAATCAATGACTATCTTGTAGGGTCCTCAGACCTTACGGAAAAGGAAGGTTCCTGTCAAAGGGACCCTTCTCAGGAAATAAAAATTCCAAATCACCCCTAGAGAATCCAGCCAACTGAAAAGTTCGGCCAACCCTTTAAACAGCACAGATGATTCTCAATTTGGGGTCCTGGGCAGTGCTTTACATTTCAGAAAAGCTATTCTCTCTTTGAGGCACAGTCATGCTGTGGCTTAGGTTTGAGGAGGGGAAGTTTCTAAAAATCTGAGAGGGAAAGTAGAAGCTAAAAGGCTGACATACAAGTCATAATTTTTCTAGGACAGCTACCTCACAAAATGCCCAAATCTGGCTCTCATACACTCCACTGAGGACTAAGAGCTCTCAGAACAAGAGCTAATCTTTGATTGATACAAGATCCACGAGATGTCCCTGGGTAAATTCCTTTCATGCCCCGAATGTGGAAAACCTCCAAATAACAACATATACAACCACCAAAATTTCCTGCCAAGTCTATGGGGTTCCCTTAGTGCGGCCTCATTTCTTCACTGTTACTAGTTCAGAGTTTGGTCTATGGATTCAAGCAAACCTGAAATTAGGTGTTGGCTGTGCCATGTGCTAGCCAAGTGACCTTGCCTGTTCTTGGGAGAATATGATAATGGCATTATGTGTATGGAATGCTTAACCTGATGCCAGGCACATGAGAAGCAAGCAGTAAATGGTGGCTTCATGATACCTCTGTTGGCTTCACTTAGACATTTCATTCAAATCAGTTAGAGTCCAGTGCATTCTTGGTGATTTAAGAGGCAGGTGTGATCTGATGTCCTCCTTCAACCATGTAAATTACTTTCTCCACTTCCAAATTAGAAACAGAATGAATCAGGAATAGGAGTAAGGCAAGGAAGCTATATAGACTTATCATGACATTTCTGTTCTGAGCTCTCACTTGGAAAATGTTTACCAAATCTATTTTTCTTACTAGCTCTGTCATAATCTATTATTTTTCCTGGGCCAATTATAACCTATTGTATTTACTAAATCTATTATTCTTAAAAAGATCATCTTGACCATTTGTCAAGGAAAAGCAACATCACTATTAGACATACCTTGACTGTTTCATTGCCCAAACTTTCTTTCTATTTTAAGCCTTCATTGTAAGGTATGGAGCAGGTTTGTCTTTGAACACAGAGAGCAGATGAAATATTACTGCTTTCTCAAAAGAGACTCTTAGCAGGCATTCAAAAATTCCCATCCTGCTTCTTTTCATTAGATCACTGGTCAGTCCTCTATAGTTTCAAGCCAAATGATTTCAAAGGTTCAAGACACCTCTTAGATCACAATGCCTCCAGGCAGAACCATCTGAGAGGGAGAAATACTAACATAGTAACAAGAGAACTCTGCTCAAGTTAGGTATGGCTGCGGGAATGGGAGCTCCTGGCAGGCGGGTGATAGTCTATAAGAATCAAAATACGACTTATCTGTCCCCCTTCTCCCCACCAGGGACAGAGGACACTGATCTGGATATCCAATGTGAGCCAAATAACCTTATGTTATTTTCAGCCATAGAGATTTTAGGGGTCTTGGTTTTTACAGCATAATCTAACCCATCCTGCCTGATCAGAAAAGTTACAAACACAACTGACTATGTAACAGACACACTCTCGGAGCCATGCCTACTAATTCTCTCATCTTGGTCAACAATTTCCAGAAGCTAGCAGTTTAGTGTTTTGCAGAAATGAAGCTCTGAGTTGTGGTCAACAACACAATAGTTTTAACAGACTGGTGGAAAGATTCAAAGCGATATTCCTCTATGTCACTGCGAGGGTGAGAATCATGATTCCCAAATCTGTATTTCTAGCTGGAATTCTCCTCACCTGTAGATAGACGAATCCACTGACCCCTTGTGGAGAATCCAGAGCAGCCTGTCTCTCCCTCAGCCTCAGGCACTGTCCAGGTCTGTTGGAGAGCTGGTGCTGACCTCAAATTGAGAACACTTGGGATATACCATCCACGCAAATAGCCTTCAGGATCAAAGGCGTATACTATCTGTCTCTCAAGTCTCCATGGAGGGAGGGCTCAGGGTTGATGCCCGTCTTGTACATGTCATGAACATTACTATTTTAATAAAAGAACCACATGTGCTCTAAATCTTACTAGTAATAAATAATAATGTTGATCATTTGTTGAGTGCTTTCTAGGTGACACCCCAATGAGCACTTTATAGCTCTCATTTTATCTAGTCCACACAAATTGACTAGGTAGAAACTAAAAGCTCCTGTTCTACAAATGAAAAACAAACAAACAAACAAACAAACACAAACCCCCCAAACTTAGAGGTGTCAAATAACTTGCCTAAGGTCAGCCAGCCGAGAAACAGCAGAAATATGTCAGCTCAAAGCTGTGCTCTTAGATGGGGCACACTTGACTCTCTCTCCTGGCCATAGTGCTATGTCTCTCAACACCCCCACCCAAGATCTAAAACCCTGGAGTTTTCCTAGTCTTCGTTGTGTTGCCAGTGACTTGATGACATCATTTTTGGTCTCAAACCAACATTGCTTTAGTATATTCCCTGGGAGAATGAGGCCCTCAACACCTGCTTAGTTTCTTCCTGCCTCCACAGAGGAGGGTCTGAGAAACTAAAGGAAAAACAAAACAAAGTGATCCACAGGGAAAGAAAAAAAAAAATGGATTGAGAGACGTTATTTTCCTCTTTGATAACTGTGGGACTAACTAGCTAACGGAGGAAAAGAAAACTGATCTGTGGGCTTGTAAGAGAGACCGAGGCGGAAATAGACCCTGTGAGCCCAAGAAGGGGGCGGAACCAGAGTCCACAGCCAGGAAACAAAGGACAGGAAACAGGATTTCTTTTTTCCAAAGTCCAGAACAAAGCTGACGAAGAATTTGGCAGGAAGAAGGGCCACCATTTCATACTTAAAGTGGAAAAAATACCCAGGGCTCAAAACTGAAGATATTTGGGAATGGATGAGTCATAGAGGAATGATGATAAATAATCTTTGCTTTCTGAGAACACACACTTAATATTCCTGCTCAGCATTCTTTTATGATTTGGCTTCAGTCCTCTTGCTTTTTATGCGAAGCCAGGAGAGGGCTGGCATGTTCTCACCTTGCTCATGATGTGATACTCAACCTGGAAATCTAAGCTCCGTTTCCTCCTTTCTGTTCCCTCTTTCCTACTCTGCAGTCCCTCTTCCTGGAATGCCTGTCCCACTGCCATTAGCATACATAATTCTTCATTTGTAGGTCTCAGCGGACGTGTCACCTCCTGAAAGGTGCTTTGTCCAACCTTCATTCCATGGCAGAATGTGCTAGTTACCTACCCAGGATCCATCTCCCTTCTTTCTCATTGACAATATCCTCATTTTGTTGGTGGTGAAGTTTCAGTTAAAAGGTATATTTCCCAGCCTCCCTTGCAAGGACCCTCTTCCTTGCCTGAGCCTGGACCTCAGTAATGGTGAACAGCACTCTAGCATCCTTAGGCTACATATGAAGTGCCAAGGACTATATACTAATGAAGGCACATCAGAAAGCTAGAAGGAACCTAAGACCCTGATGACATGTGTCTCTGAAGAGACAAAGTAGAAAATAAGTAATGTCTAGATCAACAAAGTAAAATATATATTTGCCTTTTTAACCCAAGCTGGTTTTGTTGCTGTATCATTTCCTGGAACGAGTTTTTGCAGCAGACAATGACATAGCTTTTATGTAGGGGTTCACTGAAAAGACAGCACTATGATAAAATAGTGAGGATTTGAGAATTATTAACCATGGACAGTATTGTGATGACAGTAATGCCTGGGGAATATCTCCTTTATCTCTAGCCTCTCAAAGTAATGAAGTAATTTCATGCACAACAATTTTGCTGCCTAGTAACGCCCAGGCTTCAAGCATATTGACTTTTCTCCATGGGAGAACATTATCCAAATACAACTTTTGTCTCATGTTTACTTATGTGTGTTGGAAAGAGCCAACTGGAAACCGTTTAGACTTAGTTTAATTTCTTCTTCTGGAAAATATTTTCAAATTGTTACTTTGGTAGGAAAATGTTACCTGGATAAAATATGTATTAAAATAGGGTCACACTTGTTCCCACTTACCATTTAATAAATTTGCACAGACAGTACATGGTTGTATAAAGCATACATCATGAAACTTCAGTTGGTGAGTATAAAAGTGGCCACAATTCCCTGATTTGCAAACAGCCTTTAACTTGGTTTGGCCTCCCCATAGAGCAGACCAAGAAACAAAGACTTGAGAGCAAATAGTTCATTTAGGAGGTGCAGGGACACTGGGTCAGGGTCGGGGCGGTGACAGAGGAAAGGCAGGCAGTCAACAAGGGTGTGTTTGTACGTCTGCAGCTACACCAAGCGACTGGGACTCAACCCTCCAGAGAAACTCTGGGAAACAGTATAAAAGGAATGCTTCTGAAGTATCCCACCAGAGTGGGAAGGGGGGAGCTGGGCTACTTTTACACCAATTCCTATCAGTCACTGGTCAAGGCTACACTCAGGATGTGAATTCCCTGGCAGCCCCAGAGCAGGGCAGAGGGGCCTCTGTGTCTGAAAAAAGCCCTTGGGCACAGAGGTGCACATCCTGGCAATGAGAAGGGGTGACAGCACAAGAAAGCAGCAAGGTCTAAAGGATACCGACAGTCAGTGCTACAGCCCCTTCAAGTAAATCTCAGGCATCAATGTCCAATTTCATCGGCGACAGAGAAGTTTTTAGATGGTAGAAGGATAAGCCTTTTTATTTTTAATAGTTATAAATTAAACTTAAAATTTCCTTTACTTAATGCAGAACATGCTGGGTTTCCCATTTGTGGAACTGATGTAATAAACAGACTATAAAAGAAATCAAATCCAACAAAGGTGATCAACAGATTTAAAGAACACGGAAAACAGTAATTATACGGATGGTATGCTAATATGCAGAAGTAATGGGAAATGACAGAAGTTTGGGGATCCCTGAGGGGTATGTACAGCTAGTGGAATGGAAGCATAAAACCAGGCTGTTGAGTGTTCAGTAAATATCTACTTTGTACCCAGCACCCTTCTAGAATATAAGAGATTTAGAGGGCATGAATCCTGCATGAAGGACATTGGCAGTAGTGGCAGCAGCGGGGGTGGTGACAGCACCACTAGTAGTGGTGGTGATGGTGGTAGTAATGGTGGTGGTGGCAGTAGGGGTGACAGTAGAGGTAGTAGCAGTGGTGGTAGTGGTGGTAATAGTGGTAGTGATAGCAGTAGGAGTAGTAGGGGTAGTAGTGGTGGCAGTACGGGTAGCAGTGGTGGTAGTAGGGACAGTAGTAGGGGAGTAGGAAGTGGTAGTAGTGGTAGTAGCGGCAGTCGTAGTGGTGGTAGTAATGACAGTAGTGGTAGTAGTGGTGGTAGCAATAGTAGTGGTAGTGGTAATGGTGGTAGTAGTGGTAGCGGTGGTAGTGGCGGTAGCAGTACTAGGAGGCACAGCAACAGTAGTGATGCCAGTAACACCAAGGGGCTGAGGCCCAGCACCGGGAGGGTTCTTGGCTTGGCACTAGAAAGAGTTCAAGAGCAAGCCATCTAGAAACAGGGGACCAAGATCTACTAAGTACAGAAGTAAGAAAGGAGCTCCTTCACAGACAAAGTAGCAGTCTCTCCTCCCAGATAGGAAAAGAGCCCTACCCCCTTTGCCTCAAAGGGTTTTATAAGTTGTGGGGGTTTTTAAGATTTATTTATTTATTTGAAAAAATGACAGAGAGAGTGAGCAGAGAGAAAAGGAGACAAACAGACTCCCTGCTGAGCTGGGAGCCCGATGCAGGGCTCGATCTCAGGACCCTGAGATCATGGCCTGTGCAGAAATCAAGGGTCAGGTGTTTAACAGAGCGCCTTGTGTAAAACACCCCAGTGTTTTACAAGTTTTTGAAAATCAAGTAACTGTACAAGGATGGGCTAACTTGGGGTTCATCGCTTATGTTGAGCCGTTAGCTTTTCCATTGTCTTAGGGTTGTGGAGTTCCTCTCAGGGAACAATTTTTATGAATGTCCAACTTTGGGGGCTTTTACCATCAGAGGGAGTGAGGTCTCGTGGCCTCCCATGAGTTGGATCTTGTGATTCTTTTTATGACCTGCTATCTTCCAGGTTAAGGGTCCGCCTACAAGCAGAACAGCTTGACCTGGGTGAGCTTGTCTCCTGAGTGGCCCTTCCCTCCTGTGCCAGTAGCGGGAGTGCCAGTGCAGTGATGGTAACAGTCAGAGGGTGTACGCATACACCTCCTGACTTGCCACCCTTGAGGAAGCTGCACCAACCTTCCTAACATTCATGAAACACTTAAAGGGTTGTCCTTACAGAGAATGAGAGGCAAGGAGGATACCGGGAGATGGTTTCATCAGGGTTTCCAAGAACGGATAAGCAGCCTTCCCTGCAGAATCAGCAAAGACAGTGAGAAGTATCCTGGCCTGTCAGTGCCCCCAGTGTGAGAATAAGGAAGGCACAGCCATAGCTTCTTCAAGTACTGAGCCCTCTGCTACTCCACCCAAGCTCAGAGCCAGTCTCAGCAGCTGGGGACAGGAAGGACAAGGAGGAAGAGAGCTGCAGACAACGGTGCCACGCTGCCCCCAAAATGCGCTGTCTTGAGAGGCTGTCTTATTGTGTAAGATGACATAAGATCCAGATGGCAAGCTTTGGATTTGTAACTTCCTATGCAGAAGTCACATTTTCCAGTACATTCTAATTCTATTTAGGGTATGTGTGATGGCCAAATGTCATTAACAATGGCCGGGCATGAAAACGAAGAGGGTCATTAGGCTAGATGGGCCTGGCAGCTGCAGCCGCTCTGTGCACTTGGAGGGGAGGCACAGGGCGCAAGAGCCAGCGTGGGGCTGCATCTAAGCATCCCGTGGCCTCTAGGGACCTGCATGCTTCTGTAAGCACAAATCTGGACTGACAGCAACATCACATTCAATCAAGGCCTGCTCTCACCCTGAGAGCCACAGACTTGCTACCAAAAATGCCTCAAATGGCTACACTCAGAAAACAAATAGGTGCTTATTTGCATTAGAACTTCAATTCGCATGCTGTTGGCTTCACTTAGGTACAGAGAAAGGAACTGGATGTATTCTGTGCTCCCATAGTTTCTACATCCTTCTGCTGTCAGGCTGGGTCAGCTAAGGCTAGAACAATGAACCAGGGGGCAGGCAGGGGGTGAAGTGGCTTACCAATCAGATGCCCTGGGTCTGAATGCTGGGTCTGCCTCTTACTCCAGCATGACACCTGGGGAAAGCTGCTTAGCTTCCCAGAGTTCTTTTTCTGTAAAATGGGCATAGTGAAAGTGCCCACTTCATAGGATTGTCATGAGAATTAAATGAGGCAAATTTGTAGCTGGGTGCCTGACATACACTAAGTGTGTAAGAAATGCATGCTTATGAGGGTGCTGGGGTGGCTCGGCCAGTTAAGCCGTCAGGTAGGCTCAGGTCATGATCATGGGGTGGTGAGATAGAGCCCTGCTATGAGGGGCTCACAGAATCTTCTTGAGATTCTCTCCCTCTTCCTCTGCCTCTCCCCTGCTCCTGCTTGAGCTTCTCTCTCTAACATAAATAAGTCTTTAAAAGAAAAGAAAGAAATGCATGCTTCTAAATATGACTGATTTTTATTGTAGCCATCTTTACTTAGACTTTGATGTTCTTCCTTGCTTCAGAACAGGAAAGGGTCCTGTTAAACGAACTGCACAAGGAGACATTATACTGAGGCGGCTTGAATGCCCTGGGGACCTAAGTAAGCAAGTAAACCAGAATCTGAGTCTGCAACTGCTGCAAGGGTACAGAAACGGAGGACAACCCATCACACACAGCCATGTAGGGGTCACACCAGAGCACATCAAATGCCTTCCTCCTTTGCTGCTGCAGCATCTCCGCCTTTCCCTGGCTCCTGGCCCTTGCAAGCACTCATAACCGATTCCAGTCTGGAGCTGCCTGATTCCAGAGGGGTTTCGCCCAAATAAACTCTTCAAGATTTCAATATGCCTCAGTTTGCCTTTTAACAGTACCAGGAGGAATGGACAGAAAAGTGGGGACAGGATTCCCCCCGAGGCAAGCCCGACAAAACGGAAAAAGAAGAGAGACAGGAGAACGAGTGAGGACCTCCGACACCCAACAGGAACGGAAACTGGGAGAAAGAAAGAGCGTGTCAGGACAGTACTCTTCTACTCACAAACACAAATTAATCTGACCACAACAAACAACTTGATGGGAAGCTGCATATGTTTATTCCTAAATAAAAAGGGAAATGAGGCAGCGTTTAATTCAAATGTTTACTGGAAGCGGGAAAAGGAGCCCATACTGCTTTTGTCGGCAATATCAAAACACAAACAGTGACGGAAGTCTTCTTGGAGGGATGGCCTTCCCTGCCACCGCCACAGTCTCCCCTGGACCACCATGACAGCTTCTCAGTGGCCTCCTGCTTCCACCCTTGCCCCTGCACAAACCATTCTCTGCCCAGACGTCAAAGTCATCTTTTTAAAAATATCACTGAGATTACGCGACCGCTCTGTTTTCAATCCTAAGGGCTTCCCAACAGACTTAAAATACTATCTAGACTCCCCGCCATGGCCTGAAAAGTCATGATCAAGTCTTTGTGTACTTCTCTGGCTCCATCTCACACCGCCATCTTGCTGATAATTCTGTAACAGGCCAAGCTCCTTTCTGCTGCAAGGTGTTCCCTTCCCCTGAACCACTGCCACCCACATCTTCAGCTGGCTGGCTTCCTAGCATGTGATGCTCAATTCAGCCATCACCTCCAGGAAGAATCCTTCTTCAAACACCTAACCAAATGTGAACTCCCCTGCTCTATTCTCTGTCCTATTATTTTGATTTATTCTCTTTCTGGCATTTTAACACTAGGCAAAATCACCTTCTCTGTGTATTTATGCACTTGTGATCTGAATCCCCCCCCATACACACACACATGAGGTTGGGAGCCTCTGGAGAGAGAAAACTTGTTCACCAATGAATCTGAGGGACTAGAGTGGCACCTGACACCAAGAAGACATTTCTTGAACAAGTAAATAAATATGAATATAAATTTCACTCTCTTACAACTCCCCCTCCACCCCATCTCCCAGCTGTGGAAGGTTTGTGGCACGGAGCTAAAAGCTGTCCAGGAGGGCCCGGGTGCCTCAGTTAGGCATCTGACTCTTGATTTTGGCTCAGGTCATGATCTTGGGCACTGGGGCTCTGTGCTCAGTGGGGACTCGACTGGAGAGGCTCTCTTTCCCTATCCCTCTGCCCCAACTCTTCTCATGTTCCCCTTCTCCCTCTCAGATAGATAGATAGATGGATATAGACATATAGATATCTTTAAAAAGATAAAAGCAGAAGCTGTCCAAAGCCAACCTGTCCTTTTCTTTTTAATGAATCTCTTACCAAGTTGAAGACCCAGTGGAAGGGGTGCTTAGGTCTGACTTTAGGGAAACAAGCAGGATTTTCTTCAGCAGAGGGAGATCTGCATATTGGTGAGTGATGGGGCCTTAGAGATATTCTCTTGCTGATCCCTGGGATCACAGAGACCCGGAACATGGAAGGAGGGAGGGGAGAGAACTTCGTGGTGGGCTAAGGGATGCAGGCCCCAGGTGTGGAGGCTTAGACTCCTGCACCCTGGGAGGCACGGAAGTGCAAGGTCAGCAGGTCACAGGTGCTCACCTGAGCCTGGATGAGGCCCAAGCCTCCATTCACTGTCTCACCTATAGTGGTGTCCCTAGTGTGTGGGCACTGTGTGAAACCTGGGAACGGAGGAACGGGAGAAATAATCAAAACTGACTTTCCTGAAAGCCTGATGGAATGGGGGATTAGAGTTGGGTTTCTTTTGATTTTTTACAAAAATAACCAAGTAATGGGACATTTCAGACACATCTGAGTTTTGGAAGTCGATTACTGCTACAATATCTATTATAGAAACACCCACACTTCTGGCAGCTTTCATTTAGTAAGACATTCCAGTGCCAGGCCTGGCCTGGGCACTCTGTATACCTTACTCCCCTTAAACCTCAAAATAAAGATATGAAGGAGGTTCTTTCTATCATCTATCTATCTATCTATCTACCTATCATCTATCTATTAACCAGTTTCAGAAGCCAAGGCGCAGTGATGCTTGGCAGCCAGCTCCAGGTCTGTCTGGGGCACCTGGTGGAGTGTGGTGCTTGCATCCCCCTTGCCATCCAGAGATGGCTCCACTTTGAGCTCAGTCCCCTTGGGACCCACATTCCCTACCCTTACCCCCTTGCAAGGTTCGTGAAGAATCCCTGCTCAAAAGCCAACCCCCAGCCTAGGTCATTCAGCTTTGATTCTTTGTCCTGCTGCTAGAAACAAGGGCAGGCCACGAGCCTGACTGTGGAAGAGAACGGTCACAGCAACCTGCTCTCCGGGAGGAACAAGGTGTTCTGTCCTGCAAGGCTGCAGGGCAAGTGAAGCTTTCCTCCAGAGGTTTGGGCTGGGATAGTTTTCACCGTGAAGAGGCAACAACGGGAAAGTGCCTAAGGAGAGTGAGCTGGGCCTGTTGTCCTCCTCTGTTCCCAACACCTGCTGGAGGCACCCTAGAGGATGTAAACAGTGCCTGATTTTTTCCTTTTCCTAGCCCACCCACTGCATGATATTAAGGGTTGATTTTCGTGCCTCAAAGACACAAAGTTCTCTTCCTCAAATACCTGGAGATTGGTCATAAAAAAAGAAAGAAAGAAATGCTCACATTCTCCTGACAAAGAACAGTAGTCTATTATACAATATTCCATTTTTATCATGATCAGGGCTTTCCATGTGCCCACTTAACCACTCCTCCTCACCGTCCCCACCCCGTCATGCACGGCCAGTGAAATCCTCCTGCCCAAGATTGAGGATATTTCCTGGGATTGAGGAAAGGCCTGGAAAATGAGTTCCTATGGAAGCACTTGAGAGTTAATCATTTCATTCTTAGGAAATGAGGGTGGGACAGGGATGGGGTGAGGAGTGTAGTCTAAAAGGCGAAGCCTGGAAAAGACTGTGTTTGGGGTTGAGGAATGGCTCCCATGGTTAGAAGTTCAGTCCACAAAGTCAGGGTGGGAACACAGCTGAGATCCTGTCACTGTCAGTACAAGTCACAATTCCGTGTCTTGCTACTTTGCATCCCTGAGACCAGCCTGCACCCAGGGCCAGAGAGGAGAGTGGGAGTGGGGAGGGTGGGGAGGGTGAGGGCAGCCCAGGACAGGTATAGAGCTGGGCTTCTAGGCCAAAAGGGGGCCTCCAATTCGGATACTTGGAGATTTGGGGCATTTACACATTCTCGATGGGCTCAGTCAACCAGAGTTCTTAGCAGTCAGGGCAGCCTCAGACTAGGAGACTAGGAAAAGACTGCTCAGCAATCATGCTACTGTACGAAGCAGGGGAGGGGATGGCGTGTGGTTGATCAACAGCCCCCTAGCCCCTCCATATATCTGTGCCCAGACAAGTGCTTTCTAGAACTGCTCCGAACCAGGACTGTGCACAGTGGGGTCCTCGGCATGAAGCCTCTGACTCTGGTTCAAGAACTCTCCACCAGCCAGCTGAAACTTTCTTAGAACCGCTCTGTGGTCAGAGACTCTTCATGACCATCTTCCTTCCCTAGCTCTCTTTGAACAGATCTCCGACCGACAGGACAGTCTGAAGGCTTGCCCTGCCCAATTCTGCTCCCTCCCCTTGTCCCAAATAAATTTTGTGAACTTCATCACATCTTGGCATCTGCTTCCCAGAGAATCCAAATGAGCACAGGACTGGTTGGAGAAAGTGGGCAGAAAGATGGGGGGCTGCCTCACTCAGGACACTATCCTGAGTAGGGATACTCTGGGGTCCAGAGTCCCTGGTGCAGGTGGCCACCTCTTTGCAGTGTCACTGGTGGGGACCTGGGCAAGCGTCCCAGTGGAAGGAAGCAGTCTGAAGATGGGAAGAAGCAGGCTTCTGAACAATATTGGGGAGCAGTTTGGGTGCTGTCTACAAGGGCACCAGAGTTTGTTGGTTCTTGCTAAACTGTCTTGAAGCTTGGCCAAGAGGGAGAAACTGAGGGTCATTAACAAACAGTTAAACAAACAGTTAAAGGCTAAGTATGACAGCCAGAGGGCTTAGCTGGGAGCTGACAAAGAGGCTCTTATTTCCTGCAAGGGAAAAGCTAACAGAGCTGAGGAACCCAAGCAGAACTCCATTGTTGGGAGCTTCTGAGCTGCAGAGACTTGCACAAGTTCAGCTCAGACTGGTTGTGAGGCTGAGGTCAAAGCCATGGCTGGAAAACCTTGGTCCTGAAATGTGGGATGGAGATGGATGGATGCTCTGGGGTTGTTCACCTCCAGCGGGATGCCTCCCTCCCCCACGTGGTGCCCCTGCAGGGCCGGAGGGTGCTGCAGAGGCCTCTCCCCGAAAACCCTCAAGCAGCTGCTCTGACTTTCTAACAACTAAGGTGAAACTCCAGGATACACTGGGCTTCATCAGTAACTCTACAAAGAGAGCTGTATGAATCAGCTAGCAATTATCACCTGCTGCTAGAGAAGGACCTCGGGGATTAGATTTGAGGGTTCTTAATCAAGGGGCAAGAATGGAGGACTCAAAAATACTTTGACTTAGAGATGCTTTCTTGGGACATGGAATTTCATGTCTGAAGGAACCCAGGGGTGGAGGCAAAGCTGCTTTAGGGTTCCTATGGCAGACAGCCTCCAACATGGCCCTGTGCCTCCTGGTACTCCTCTTCCTATGGGATCCCTTCCCACTGAGTATAGATTGGACTTATGGGCTCACTTCTACCATGGAGAACATGGCAGAATTGATGGGATGTCACTTTCCTGAGTAGACTGGCTTATGACTTGGGCTTTCTGAGGCTAGCCTTTCCCTCCCAGAGTCCAGCCTCCATGTAAAGAGGTTCAGACGGTCTCCAGGAGAAGCCACATGGGGAAGAAAGGTACTGGAGGATGAGAGGCCACGTGAAGGAGAATGGAGGCATCCCAGCCAGCACCAAGGGCCAGCTGTGTGAGTGAGCCTTCTTGGAAGCATGGCCTCCAACCCTCATCAAGGCTTCAGTTGATACAACCCCTGGCTGACACCTTGACGGCAAGCTCACGAGAGTCCCTAAGCCAGAAGCATCCAGCCAAGCCACTTCCAACCGGACCCACAGACAGTGAGACATAATGTTTATTTGTTGTTTTAAGCCACTAAGTTTTGGGAAATTTGTCCACCACTACTGACAACAACGCCAACGGCACTCAGAGTCCCAGAGAAAGTGATGGCCCATAGGGAACACAGTCCTTCACTCTGAGAGCCGGTAAAAGGAGACCAACTGGCTCAGGAGCAGGACTGTAGCTCACCCAAGTAGGAGCCCTGGCCCAGTGGCTGGCTGGAGGGGCCATGTGCATTACCCAGTATCAGTAAGGCCTAAGGTACACAGCAGATGGCTCCTGCTGAGCTGAACTTGTGTTTTATTCTCATCAGAAAAGAGGATCAGAAACAGTTGCCATTATCATGAAACTGACCACAATGATAGTTCTGCTGCCAGGCTCCTTTACTCTCTCAACTTCTGTCACATACACTGCAGACAGCTGGGTCCCCGGGACACCCCCCAGAAGATCACATGGACCCATCAGGCTGAGGGCAGCAGGCTGATCAGACAGGACGAGGAAGAGGTAGCCAAACACTGGAAGCCTCGGTAAGAGGAGTGCAGCCCGCAGGATGGGGTAAGAATGTTTTCAAGATTCAGGGACCAGCTACACCACTGGGAGGATTTTAGAGGTCCAGCGGTCAGAGGCATCCCAGAATATCCCCCTGTAAAGCAAAAGACAAATTGCAGAAAGACCGTATGGGAGAATCGTGATGCAATCCAGGGATTCTAGAGCAAGGGTATGTAATCTATGGCAGACAAGCATATAGCCTCGGAGAAACAATGTGATGCATTGCTGACCCTGTGGAGACAGAATGCTTGACCACTGGGAACAAAGTGATCAGGTGTCTGCAGGTGCCTCTGATGAGCTTGGTTCTGTCAAGTCCACCAAGTCATCACACTGGGTGGGGCCAGAAGCAGTCCTGCTGTTGGAAATGGTGTGTTTGGGGTCAAGCTGCATGGACAGAGAGTCTAGACTTCCAGGTAACCTAGCACCATGGCACAGACGTCTCTGAGCTGGCCTGCACCTGTGCCGTGTTACATGGCCTTAAGAGCAGCTGAAGGAGGTCAAAGAAGCCTTAGCTTGGTTTACACAAAGTTTGGTCTGACATAAAGGAAAAACGAATGTTGGCTGCCTTACAGACACATTCAAGAATGGTCTTGAATGGAAGGGAAGCACATGGGAAATGTCATGAGCAGATGGATCTGCGAGTGATCATCCATCTCATGTGAAAGGAAAAGTGGTCTGAGGGAGAACAGAGAGACATTTATGGGTAGAGGCCATCAGGTCAATGGATCAGGGGCCTGGAAGAAAAGGGACTCCTCAGCGGCATGGGGCAAGGCCTCTAGAGACTGTGTGGTCTTGACATAGAGACTTGAGACAGAAGATCAGAATGGCATTGGGGCACAGAGGGCTGCGTGTGCAAAGACCGCAAAAGAGCAAGAATTCTGAATTTTCTGTTGCCACCCTAGAAAAGGACAAGTTGGATGCTTCAGACTTAACATGCACCAACCTGAACTCCTTAACCTCAGCCTCTCCCTGTCCTTGTTCCTCATAGCTTTGCCAACCCCAGGCTTCCAGTTGCCCAAGCCCCCCCGCAGCTGCAGTCATCTTTGAATCTGCTCTTTCCTCACAGCCTTTACCAAAGAACCCTATTGTACCTTGAAGCTATTTGCAGAATCGGAGCACGTCTCACTCTCATATACATACCCATCAGTCTGCTCCACACCACTGGAGGCTCTAGCTAGCTTCCAAACAGGTCTTCCTGCTTGTACCCTTCCCCCACTATGGGCTGAACTGTTCTCTTCCCAAATTCACGTGTTGAAGCTCGGACCCCAGGACCTCAGAACAGGACTGTATTTGGAGATAGGGCCCTGAGAGAGGAGCTTAAGTTAACACAAGGCTTTAGGGTGGCCCCTGCTCCAATCTAACTGAGTTCCTCAACAGGAAGAAAAAATTTGGACACACAGAGACCACGCGAGGACACATGCAGAGGGACTCAGAAAAAAAACACACCTCCTGACATCTTGATCTCAGACTTCCAGAATGGTGCAAAAATCTACTCCTGTTGCTTCAGCCACCCGGTCTGTGGTATGTTGTTGTGGCCTGCCCTAGTTGGCTAGTCAATACCCTCTACAGCCCATTTTTCACACAACAGCCAGAGTGATCTTTTGAAAGCCTATCAGCTCTCTACTCAACATGCTGTTCATTTCACTCCGGGCGAGAGTCAGAGTTTTCATGTGGCCTGGAAGACGCCTTTCTCCCTCTGAACTCACCTCTTCCCAGGGTCTGCCGGGTCACACAATTCCCAAAGGCATGATACACCACCTACCGCTGCCCCCGTGCCCCTCACTGTGTCTGAGCCCCACTGATGTCCTGGAAGTTTCTCAGACATAACAACTGCCCTCCTGCTTTGCGGTCTTTGCACACGTAGCCCTCTGTGCCCCAAACGCACTTCCCCACATCCACGCAACTTACTTCTTCACCCTTCAGGTGGCTCGTGTTACTCCCTAGAGGACATCCCCTACCAGTTGGTCTGAAATGGCTGTACCCTCTCCTGGGCTCTATATCCCTACACACGGTTTCCCTTTTTTTTTTAGCATTTATTATCACCTGACATACTGTCACATTTGTGTTTACTAGTATATTGTTTATTTCCCTCAAGTGGAGCAATAAGGCCCTTGAAGACAGGGACTTAATTTTGTTCATATGGCTCTATATTCAGGGCCTAGGGCAGTGTCTGGCACCAAGATGCTCCATAAATAGTCAACATTTTTTTTAATAAAGCAGAAGGTAGAATGGAGGCTATTTAGGTATGTTTAGAACTGATCACTTCTTTGCTTGCTAAAAAGCTCAGAACCAAATCTGTGTGCTGTCTTTAGTAAGTATACCAGGGAATTCATACAAAAACTTCTACCTGGTTTCTTCGGTTTCCCTTCCTTTGCTTTCACTTTGCTGTTATTCCTCTTTCAGAGATACACTGTATATAATTTGGTAAGCTGTCTCAATTTTTTTCCTAAAGATTTTCATTCATTTATTTGACAGAAAGAGACCACAAGTAGGCAGAGAGGCAGGCAACGGGGCGGGGGGTGGGGGGGAGCAGGCTCCCCGCTGAGCAGAGAGCCCTATGCAGGGCTTGATCCCAGGACCATGGGATCATGACCTGAGACGAAGGCAGAGGCTTCAACCCACTGAGCCACCCAGGCAACCCAGCTGTCTCAATTTTTAACCCAATGAGCCACTCAGGCGCCCCTAAGCTGTCTCAATATTTGAAATGATACCAAGTTTAATGAAATGAAGCTAAAAACAAATTTTAAAAATGCCTCCAGTTTCTGGTCGTCTGGGATGGCTATTTGATCTCTGGCTCTTATGGGGGTGAGAGAGAGAGAGAGAGAGACACTGTGAGTGCCCCCAGTCCATACTGCTGGGTGGACATGGGTGGCTCTTGTCCCCAGAGCTCCTGGGGGGATTTTGAAGATCTATAAATCCTGCAGGGATTAGTAGCTGCAGAGGAAGAAAAGAGACCCTCCTGAAGAGATCATGGTCAAAGAGTACGGAAAAATTGGGCTTTGAGCGAGCAAAGTGCATCTTCTCAGCCTCTGAGAGGTGGGGTCAAAGTTGAAAGGAGAGCTTTTAAATTTGCCTGCCCTGCAGGGCACAAGGGCAGCTCTGGCTTAACTGGCTGGGTACTAGCGAACACAGGAACAGAGTGCCCATTGTCCAGCTGGCTAGGTTCCAAGAGAATGGCCCTGCATTGGGCCCTCAGGAACTCACAGTGCCCTCACTGACCACCAGGAGAGGGGCCACCAGGGTGAAGTGTCCATGGGGCTGGTGGTACAGCCTGCCCTGACACACCACACAGACACGTGGACTGCACCCCTCCACTCCCTTGAGGTCAGACACTGCAGACTCAGCCCAGGGCTGAGGCCTCTGACCTCTGGGATCCAAGCTCCCAATCTCTCCTCTCACACCATCCTGCCCCAAGACTACCACAAGGAGTCAAACTAAGTCTAGAAGCAGCTTCTTGCTCTCCAGGAGGAAGCTGTTAACTACAACTGGCCCATGTGCCCAAGAACTGTGTAGGGTTGACAGTTTTCAGAAGGTTCACACATGACATCTCACCCTCTGAAGCTTTGTCACAGTCAAGGTGAGGCACCCTAGTGTTTTTCCATCACAATCACTCAGCCTCAGACTCAGTGTGGCTTCGGATTACATCACTTTTCTACTTTCTTTGCTTCTTTGTATTCTGTTGGCCAACCCTGCTCTTTGTTGCTGAGGGAAGTCTGGTTGAGTCAGGGGGAAAAAAAATCTAGGGTCCGCAAGATGGAAATGTAAGCTTAACCGTTGTAGAGCATGGCTTTGCATGTGTCATGATGTGTCAGAATCATTGATGCAGCGTTTCTCAAACGTCCACATGTTCAAGACCTGAGGTTTAGGTCACTTGTTAAAAATTAAGCTATTGATGGGTGAAATAAATCAGACAGAGAGACAAATGCAGTATGGACTCACTTAAATGTGGAATCTAAACAAAACAAAACAAAACAAAACAAATGAACAAACAAAACAAAACAAAAAAACAGAACTCATAGATATAGAGAACAGACTTGTGGTTGCCAGAGGGGTGGGGGGAGGGGCAAGTGAAATGGGTGAGCAGAGGCAAGAAGCTGAGACTTCCGGTTATAAAATAAGTAACGGTATGTCATGTACTTCACCATGACTATAGTTAGTAATACTCTATTGCAAATCTGAAAGATGCCAAGAAAGTAAATCTTAAAACTCCTCATCAAAAGAAAAGAAACTTTTTGTAGCTACATATGAAGACAGATATTAATTAGGGTTGCTGCTGTGATCATTTCCTAATATATACAAGTATGGAATCATGAAACTAATACAATGTTGAATGTCAATTACACTTCAATTTAAAAAAACTTAGAGCCTCAAAATCCTAAAGCTGTCGATTTCATGAGTCTGGGGCCAGGTCAAGGAACCTGCATTTTTATTTTATTTTTTTAAGATTTATTTATTTTAGAGAGAGAGAGAGAGAGAGAGAGATAGCTCAAGCATGGGGGAAGGGGAAGGGCAGAGGAAGAGAGAATCTCAAGCACTCCCCGCTGAGCACAGAGTGGGTCGTGGGGCTTGATCTTATGACCTTGAGGTCACAACTGGAGCTGAAACCAAGAGTTGGACACTCAAACAACTGTACCACCCAGGCTCTCCAGAACCTGCATTTTTAAACGATCAGTCCAGGTGATTGACTTCAGGCAATCTACAGAACACACTGTGAGAAGTCCTAATAAAGATACAAGTGTCTGGGTCTGGCCACATATGTACCCTTCCAGAACTCGCAGCCCTGTGTGTCTCCCACTCCAGAGAGGAATCTGGCATACAGGTAAGAGTGGGACCTACTGTCACAGAAATTCTTTCATTTAGAAAAAATAAGCCAGACTTGCACTTTTCATGTCCTTTCCTCCTGGGGCCCTCATCACTACCTGAAAATCAGGGTACACAGCTTCCAGCACTGCAATCTTGGAGAAAAACTCCCATGGGCTCCAGCTGCTGAGATCCTAAAGCAGAAAGGACTACAGATAGGGACAGTGTGACTATATTCATTTTAGAGATTTTCCCTCTTTTCCTGGGAATCCCCAAGGTGAACATGGCCACCTGGAGCTACCCAACTGGCTGGGACATTGTCCCCTTCTGTGTTCTTTGGGAGCAAGGGACACGGGGAAACAGCTGTATCTATCCAACACGCAGAAGCCCATGAGGCTGTCATGTCTCTTGAACAGATGCAGATTTCCAGCAGATGGGCTCCTCGGTGCCAGGCGCCAGGCTGCTGCAGCTGCCCGGTGGAAAGCGTGCTGCTGGCCTGGCTGTGAGCCCCTGGAGAAAATGACGAAACCTGCAGGAATGCTAGATTTTGCGGAGTGCAGACAAGCCCTCTGGGGAAGAACAGCAGCCTCAGCAGCCTCAGCACCCAGTGACGCCTGATTCAGCTGCAGCATCTGTGGTCAGATAGGCGTGAGGAGGCAGGCTCCTGCTCTGGGGACTAGATAGCTTCACTGGGACTTTACACTAAAGCCAAAATGTAGCTCCATCTCAAATGAATGTACCCTTTATTTCCCAGTCCTCAAAAGTCAAGCAGAATCACGGGCCAGTCTCAAGCTTAAGTTCCTGCACCATCTCCCAACTCCCATTGGTATCGCTGGGGAGGGTTAAGCCATTGCTGTTTTTCACTCATTCAACAGACATTTAATAAATGCCTCCAATGATAGTAACTCACACTAAGTCACTGCCCTGACCAGGCATAGGCCTAGGCCTGCCAGGGGCATCTTACTCAATACTCTCCAAACTGTGTGACTGACACTCTACTTTGCATAAGGAATCGGAGGATGGCAGAGGTCAAGCAGCCTGCTTACGCTATCACACCAGTAAGAGGCGGTCAGTCCTTCCATGTGTCAGGCTGAGCTCACGTGATGCCCTCTATCAGTCTTTCAACTGATTTAGCTCATCCATTCACCCACAAACCAGTCTCTATTCTCTCTGTGGGGTCTGTCCCTTAGCCCACCAACCCTGCCTCCTCTAGCACCAGCTTTCTATCAGCCCTCTTGGGTGCATCTACCACTGAGGTTCTCAACTCATCCTGATGCCTGGCCACAACTCTCCTGGTCTTCCCTACACCCTGCACTGGCTCTTCCAGTGCGGGTCCATTGAACCTCGTTGCTCCTTGTGGTTCTCAGACACTCAGCTGCTGTGACATTTCTCACAGGAAGTCATCCCTGACCGACCCCTCCCCCGACATGCAGGACTCCAGTGTGTGACCTCACCACATCCTGGGGATGCCTTTAGTCCAACATGACATCCCACAGTATGTTGAGATTTTGGGGCTTCTGTCAGCATTTCCTATTAAAACAGTCTCATGGGGCGCCTGGCTGGCTCAAGAGGTATAGCACATGACTCTGGACCTCAGGGTGGGTCCTGAATTCCAGCCCCACAGTGGGGCGTAGAGCTTAATTATAAAATAAGTAAAATAAAAAATAAATAAAATAAAAATGGTTTTATGATTGTGAATGACTGGGGCCAACATGCTACATGGCATGTGATGAGTACTCTGTAAATATTTGTTGAACCAACCAGAACAGACCCACATTCCACACCGAGGCATGGGCAAGGAAAAAGCACACCAATATTTTAACACAAGAAAGTAAAATGCAACCTCACAAATATCATTCACACTTGGAAGGGGAAAGCCATGACTGAAATACAGTAACTGAACTCTACAGGAAAGGATATTATACAGAGACTGAAGGCCTGAGTCAGGAATGTGACCACCTGGGCTGGAGTCCTGGCTTCCCTACTTACTGTGTAACCTCTGAGCCTTAGTGCTCCCATCTTTAAGACAGAAGTAGCTAATCTTACAGGGCTGTGTGAGGATTAAATGGGGTAATCCAAGGCAAGCATTTAAAAGTGTACTGTTGATGTTTAGTGAACATCATACTTATTTTTTTGTTGTCCATAATATGTGGATTTAATAGAAAAGAATGAGGGAGAAAACTAAGAAGATATACTAGCTTTAGTATTTTCAGAGTATGGTACAAATTCCCAGGCCAGAAAAAAAAAAAAAAAAATCCAAGTCAGAGGGGTGCCTGGCTGGCTCAGTTGAAAGAGCTTGAGACTCTTGACCTGGGGGTCGTGAGTTTGATCCCCACATTGGGTATAGAGATTACATGAATAGATATATAAAAACTTTTTTAAAAAAATTATAAACTTTTAAAAATATGTATTAAAAATATATAAAAACTTTTTAAAAAACTCTTTAAGTTAAAAAAAAATCCAGGTCAGAACTGACAACCAGAGGCCCAGAATTTAAAATTTTTAATTCGCTATCATATTTTAAGATGAAGAAACAAATACTCTAATTAAAAATAGGCAGAGGGGGGTGCCTGGGTTGGTCAGTAGGTTGGGTGTCTGCCTTGGGTACAGGTCATGATACCAGAGTCCTTGGGGTCCTGGGATAGGGCTGGGAGGGCTCCTTGCTCACTAGGGAGCCTGCTTCTCCCTCTCCCTCTGCCACTCTCCCTGCTTGTGTGTTTGTGCTCTCTTTCCCTGTCAAATGTGTAAATGAAATCTTAAAAAAAAAAAATATGCGAGGTTAAGAAGTCCTACAGATGGTCAACAGGTCCATGGAAAGGTGCTCAACATCACTCATCAACAGAAAAATGCAAATCAGAGCCACAATGAGTTATCACCTCCTACCAGTCAGAACAGCTAGCATCAAAAAGATAAGAAGTATGCATTGGTGAGGATGTGGAGAAAAATGAATCCTGTGTATCCTTGGTGGTAATGTAAACTGGGGTAGCCACTGTGAAAAACAGTATGGAAGTCCTTAAAAAGTTAAAAATAGAAATACTACGTTATCCAGTAATTCCACTACTGGGTATTCACTCAAAGAAAATGAAAACACTAATTTGAAAAGGTATATGTGCCCTTTTTAACTGCAGCATTATTCACAATAGTCAAGATATGGACGCAAACCAAATGTTCATCAGTGGATGCAATGGATAAAGAAGATATGATGTATAAACCGTGGAATATTGCTCAGCCATAAAAATATATAAGATCTTGCCATTTGCAACCACACAGATGGACCTAGAGGGAATTACACTAAGTGAAATAAGTCAGAGAGAGAAAAACAAATACCATGTGATTGCACATATATGTGGAATCTAAAAATCGAAGCAAATGAATGACACCAATGAAAACGAGCAGAAGTAGACCCATAATACAGAGAAAAGACTGACAGTTGCCAGAGGTTAAGAGGCTGGGGTTGGTGAGGAAGACGAGTGACGGGGAGTGGGAAGTTCAGGCTTCCAATTACAGAATAAATAAGCCACGGGGATGGAAGATACAGCACAGGGAATATAGTCAGTGGAACAGTAACAGCACTGTTTGGGGACAGATGGGAGCTAACTCGTGGGGAACACAGCATCATGGATACACTCATCAAATCACCATGTTGTACACCTGAAACCAACATAACAGGGTGTCAATTATACCTCAATTTTTAAAAACCTAGCCTCTTCTAAAAAATGGAGAAACTTTACATTAAGAGAAAGAAGTCCAGAGTTCTGTGTTCTGACTGCCCAGTGATTCCCCACATTAGAGTGGGCCCCTCCCAGCTCGACTGCTTCATACCTGACCTGCTTCACACCACACGCCTTTCCATCGTGACTCCTGCAGGACAGGATGCCTTCTTGGTACCGATAGAATTCATTCTTCCACACGGTTCTCTGCTCAGGAAACAACTCCAACTTCATCTGTTACCTCCTCCATCTGGGGACCCATCCAGCCTCACTTCCCACGACTCTGCATCATATCCTCCAGCCCCCACAGGCTGCCATGGCCCCTCACACTCCTTCCTGCTTTGGGCTGCAAGGGCCCCTCCCTCCCCTCTGCTCACCTGGAGTCCCCTCACCTTCCAAGGCTTAGCTCAAGTCCAATGGCCCTCAGAAGCTTCTGCCACCCTCCGCAGCCTGCAGCGCCGTTTCCCTTCCCTAGGCTTGCCCTGCACAGGGACAGGAGCAATGATGGCCAAGTGCACTTGGGTGTTCTCAGTCTTTATCCTGAACAGAAATCTGTCCTTGTCCACTCTGTTCTCTCCTTTCTCCCTGCCTTTGGGGGTCTCTGTCCTTGCTGAATCTACCCCCCTGGACTTCTGTGACCTAAAACAAAACCAGAATGGGGTGGGGGGAATAGGACAAGAGATGGGGGAGGTTAGGAGCAATAAAAGAAAAAACTAGGGTAAACCCACAGTGGGCAGTGAGCAGGAAGGAAAAGGAGGGGGCTGTAGCAGCAGCTGGGTGTGAGAGAATGGAAAAGCAAGGAAGGATGGCGGGGGGAGTTCTGTAAGGTGTGCACTTCCATTCTGTTCCCACAACCAGTTAGAACCACCAGCCCTCTTGGTCTTTGGTTCTCTTGGTCTTTGCTTTGGCGATCCCCCATTCTACAGGTGAGTGGAAGCTCATAAGGACTGACACTTCACTTAGCTCTCCTTTCTCTCTCTCAGAGTCCAGGGACTGCACACATACACACAGACAGACAGACCTCGGTGTCCTCAAGTGTTCTCAGGTAAGTGACCTGAAGAAGATGTCAGGCATCAAGAACCTGGGCTCTTAGATTTCCTCTTGGCAGAAGCGTGACGAGATCAGATAGCAACGTGGTTTTGCATCCCAGCTAATACCCTGGAAGATTCTCTGGACTAGAAAGCAGTGGTTCTCACGCTTGAGCCAGCACCGCAGTCACCTGGGGTGGAGACGGGGGATAAGAGGGAAGACGCTTGTTAAAACAAAAATCATCATCGGGTCCCGCCCCCAGAGCTTCTGATTCAGCTGGTCCGGGCTGGGGTCCAGTAACTTGCTTGCCTAACAGCTCCCAGGTGATGCTGATGCTGCCAGACTGGGGGCCATACCTTGAGGAATCTGGCCTCAAAGTCCAGGGCGGAAGTCCAACTCAAAAGTCACACCACTGAACCACTTTACCAAAAAAGTAACCGTTCGCTCCCCACGCCTTCACTATCTAACAGGTCAAGCCACCTTCCCATTCAGGGTCTTTACTTGGCCCCGAGGACGCCCATGGCAGGGTGGAGGGTGCCCCCTTGTGGCTGACATGGAAAACTACCCGAACGGTAATACATTCGCTCTAAACCATTACGAGGATTGCCGAACTTATTTGAACTCTATCTGCCTCACAAAGGATCCGGGGAAACCTGCGTGGTTCAATCCACTAGCTCGGGTGCACATGTAGATGAGGGGCCAAAGAGTCATTCAGGTGTGCGATGTCAAGTGCTCGGCCCAAAGGTGCTCAGGGACAGCAGAAACCACTGATTCTCATGGTCTGGGATTTTGTAGGGTGCGAAGTCTGAAAAGAATAATCCAAACCGGGTTATTCCCCGAGTTCTCTATTGGAGAATATGCTTCATAGAAATTAGAACGGAACAATTTCAAAGCCCTGTTAGCACTGTGCGGCTAAGGAGGGACTCTGAACGAATTCGAACGATGTTTTCTCCCGAACTTCCCGAAGGTTAGAAAGCGGACATTAGAGTGTGAGGCCGCGCGCAGCTGCGGGCTGACACAGCTGATCCCAAGCGAGCGCGCAGGGTCTCTCTGCTTATAGCGGGCCGTCCGATCCAGATGTCGGGTCTGCTGCCACCTGCTGCTCAGGCGCGGAACATGCAGGAGGAGGTAAGCAGGGGACACGGTCAGCTCAGCAGGCTTTTCAGACTTGAGAGTGTATTATTACAGCCACCTGGAGGGCTCGCTTGTTAAACCGTAGATTTCTCAGCTCACCCTTATTTGATTCAGTGAGGAAGGGGGCCCAAGAAGGTGAGTTTCTAATAACTTCCTGAGTGGTGAGACTGTTGCTGGGCGTGGTCCCCAAAGCACCTGGATGACATCTGTAGTTCTTCTTGAGCCACACATTTCTGAAGTTTGATTATTTATCAAAGCCTGTAAATGACCAAAAGCCTCTATTTAACTCAGGGCTGCTCACCTGGGACACTACTGATATTCTGTGATGGGGCAGCAGCCATGGGGGGTAGGGTGGGGGGGTGCGTGCTGTAAGCTGTAGGATGTTTAGCGTTAGCCTTGGCCTTTGTCCTCTAGATACCTGGAGCAGCTTCATTCCTCCAGGGTTTGATGAGCAAACGTGTCTCAGACATTACCAGATAGCCCTGGGAAGCAAAACAGCCCCCACCCCAAAACCGCTGCTCTTAAAGGTGGGTAGATGTTCCTTTCCCATTTGGTGGACTGGGAAGGCATCCTCAAATACTGCCTTAAATACATAAAGATCCTGACATATAGTAAACTCTCAGCATCTTGGAATTAAACAAGAACAACAACAAAAAACAGCTTACATATGCTGAATACCTACTATACGCAAAGTACTCTGCTAAATCACCCCCTTTAGAGGAAAAGTAGAGAGGCAAACCAAGAAACAGACTTTCAACTATAGAGAATAAACTAATAGTAACCAGAGGGAAGGTAGGTGGGGGGATGGGCGAAAAAGGTGATGGGGATTAAGGAGGGCACCTGTTGTGATGAGCACAGTCATGTATGGAAGTGCCAAATCCTATGTCGTACACCTGAAACTAATATTATTGCCCTGTATGTTGACTACCCTGGAATTTAAATAAAACCTTTTTTTTTAGTTAACATATATTATTTGCCCCAGAGGTATAGGTCTGTGAATCATCATTAAGTAAAAACTTTTAAAAAATTAAACAAATTACCCCTTTAATTCTCATAATACTTCTTTTACTGAAATTACTGAAACTAAAGCTTTGACTTGTTAAACAACTTGCTCCCAGTCATGGTTATTGCCAGTGTAAAATGTGGAGGCACATGGAATATAGGGCTATCCAGACCACGACAATCCAATAAAATCATAAAGCAAGTCACAAGTACGAGCCACGTGTGTGATTTTACATTTTACATTTATAGAAGCCACATTTAAAAAGAAAAAGAAACAGTAAAATTAATTTTAGTATAGTTTGCTTAACTTAGCATCTGAACCATTATCATTTTAATGTGTGATCAATATTTTTTAGATTGTTAATATATCTTATGTTCTTTCATTTTTGGTACTTAGTCTTTGAGATCTTGTGTATTTTTACACTCATCATACTTCTCAATTTCCACCAGCTACATTTCAAGGGCTCAAGAGCCGCCTGTGCTGGAGGCCGCCCCTCCGGACAGCACAGGTCCAGACTCTTTGCTCAGCTGTCCTCCAGCCTTCACTTGTGGACCAACATGTGCCGATTTTACTTCCTTGTCCTTCAGTTTCTGCCTGTACTTCAGCCATTTTGTCAGACTCACAGGCCTATTCACGTGCTCTGCAATCTGTTCTTGGAGCATCTCTACTTATTTTAAAATGAGGACTACGGTTTTAATTTATTACAGTAAATGCCTCCTCTGGTGGCCAGACTGTTGACTACTATCTAATTTTAGTTCTGATGGCTCTTCCAGTGGCTGTTTCCCCACACAGTCTGTGTTTGTACTTGGGAAACAGAGATCATTCATCTTATCTGATGCTAACCACATAGGCACATTTTCATCATACTCTTGTTCTTTCTGGTTTATCTCCCAACATCTAGGAATGTTCATTCTCATTTGAGAAGTCTGCCTTTCTCTGGGCCCTCTGCAATGTTTCTCCTGTAGCTTCTCACACTGCTCTTTTAAAATGGCTTTTTTTTTTTTTAAGTAGGTTCCACACCCAATGTGGAGTCCAATGCAGGGGGCCTAAACTCATGATCCTGAGATCAAGACCTGAATTCAGATCAAGAGTCGGATGCTTGGGGCACCTGGGTGGCTCAGTGGGTTAAAGCCTCAGCCTTCGGCTGGGGTCGCAATCCCGGGGTCCTGGGATCCGGCCTTGCCCCACCCCCCCCACCTGCCTCTCTGCCTACTTGTGATCTCTGTCAAATAAATAAATAAAATCTTAAAAAAAAAAAAAAAGAGTCAGATGCTTAACCAATGGAGCCACCCAGGTGCTCCTTAAATGTTCTTGATCATTCAGGAAACCAATGATTTTTCTAGAAAATTTTGTAGAAAACCCTTAGTCTTGCCACATTCATGCATTCACACTTTACAGGTATGAAAATCAAGGTGGACTTGGATCATAAGGTCAACTTATACCAATAAAAAGTAATAATGAGAGCTATTGCTTTTGAAATGCTTCCTATGAGCCATGCACTGTGCTCAGCACCTGACACACACTGTCTTACTCGCTTCTAATAGTCCCATGAGGTATATACTATTGTGATGGCCATCTTTGAGGTGAGGTGAGGAGGCACAGAGCATTGAAGTAACTTGTCCAAGGTCTCCCAGATAGCAACTGGCTGAGCTGGGGGTCTCTCCGGGTCGGTTTGATGATAAGAGTTGATTTCCTGACCTCTAGGTTCCACTGTCTGAAAGATGTTGTGCAAACTCTTGTTTGAGTTTGTAACGATACGGTTCCATTGATCATACCCCTTACCTGGGTTACCATACACCTTCATGGGGAAGAAATAAATATGTATTCTCAGTATTCTAGAGATTGCTTCTGAGGCTATAGGCCAGGACTTCTCTGAATGCAGTGTGCTTGCTGTCTTGAATAGGAGATTGAGACTCAGGTCTACCATGAGCTCAGACCAGCAGGCCCAGCAAGGTCACAACCAAACCCAGAAGAAGAGTATAGGGACCGAAGCCAGAGTGCAGGGGGTCCAGGACTGGAATGTGAAAGCAGATATCACGTGAAGACAGGCTTCCAGGGGGACAAGGGGGTGGGGCAGGTGAAGGGAAACAGGGCTCAAAGGAGGGGCTCTGCTTTTACCTTGCACTTTTGTTTTGTTAAAGATTTCAGCATGTTGCAGTGCTGATGGGGAGAAGTTAAGAGTTGAAGACACAGGAGAGCTCAGGGAAGGGTAAATGGGAATCAACAAGGATCCCAAAGAGTCAGGACAGGAAGGTGTGTGGAACCCATGTGGGGGAAATATGTTTGCCAGGTTTAATGCCAAAGTATGTTTGTTCCTCCTACATCATTCTGTCACCTCCCAATGTCACTGCCTGGTAAATGACCACCGTCAAAATGCCCATTGTCAACTGGCTTGGGAAGTTAAGTGTTTTGTATACACCTTCTCCCCATTGGGACAACTTTTTATTCTTTTCAGTGAGGAAAATGTAAATAAAATACATGATCCCAGAACGTGCATCTGGGGGCTGTTCCAAAGGCAGGTGACCTGATTTGGTAGAGGGGACACTGAAATCTGTTTCCATCTAAAATAGCTCTCACTGAGGGAGGAGTCAAGATGGTGGGCTGAGACTACTTCAGTTAGCAGGAGATCAGCTAGATAGCTTATCTAAAGATTGCAAACACCTGCAAATCCATCGGCAGATCGAAGAGAAGAAGAACAGCAATTCTGGAAACAGAAAAACAACCACTTTCTGAAAGACCACAGTGCTCTGAAGCTAGAACTTAACCACAAGAGGAAGTTTGGAAAGAACCCAAATACATGGAGACTAAACAGCATCCTTCTAAAGAATGAATGGGTCAACTGGGAAATTAAAGAAGAATTGAAAAAAATCATGGAAACAAATGATAATGAAAATACAACGGTTCAAAATCTGTGGGACACAATAAAGGCAGTCCTGAGAGAAAAATATATAGTGTTACAAGCCTTTCTCAAGAAACAAGAAAGGTCTCAGGTACACAACCTAACCCTACACCTAAAGGAGCTGGAGAAAGAACAAGAAAGAAACCCTAAGCCCAGCAGGAGAAGAGAAATCATAAAGATCAGAGCAGAAATCAATGAAATAGAAACCAAAAAAACAATAGAACAAATCAACGAAACTAGGAGCTGGTTCTTTGAAAGAATTAATAAAATTGATAAACCCCTGGCCCGACTTATCAAAAAGAAAAGAGAAAGGACCCAAATAAATAAAATCATGAATGAAAGAGGAGAGATCACAACTAACACCAAAGAAATACAAACTATTATAAGAACATACTATGAGCAACTCTACGCCAACAAATTTGACAATCTGGAAGAAATGAATGCATTCCTAGAAACATATAAACTACCACAACTGAACCAGGAAGAAATAGAAAGCCTGAACAGACCCATAACCAGTAAGGAGATTGAAACAGTCATTAAAAATCTCCAAACAAACAAAAGCCCAGGGCCAGATAGCTTCCCGGGGGAATTCTACCAAACATTTAAAGAAGAACTAATTCCTATTCTCCTGAAACTGTTCCAAAAAATGGAAATGGAAGGAAAACTTCCAAACTCATTTTATGAGGCCAGCATCACCTTGATCCCCAAACCAGACAAGGATCCCATCAAAAAAGAAAGCTATAGACCAATATCCTTGATGAACACAGATGTGAAAATTCTCACCAAAATACTAGCCAATAGGATTCAACAGTACATAAAAAGGATTATTCACCACGACCAAGTGGGATTTATTCCAGGGCTGCAAGGTTGGTTCAACATCCGCAAATCAGTCAATGTGATACAACACATCAATAAAAGAAAGAACAAGAACCATATGATACTCTCAATAGATGCTGAAAAAGCATTTGACAAAGTACAGCATCCCTTCCTGATCAAAACTCTTCAAAGTGTAGGGATAGAGGGCACATACCTCAATATCATCAAAGCCATCTATGAAAAACCCACCACAAATATCATTCTCAATGGAGGAAAAATTGAAAGCTTTTCCGCTAAGGTCAGGAACACGGCAGGGATGTCCATTATCACCACTGCTATTCAACATAGTACTAGAGGTCCTAGCCTCAGCAATCAGACAACAAAAGGAAATTAAAGGCATCCAAATCGGCAAAGAAGAAGTCAAATTATCACTCTTCGCAGATGATATGATACTATATGTGGAAAACCCAAAAGACTCCACTCCAAAACTGCTAGAACTTATACAGGAATTCAGTAAAGTGTCAGGATATAAAATCAAGGCACAGAAATCAGTTGCATTTCTCTACACCAACAACAAGACAGAAGAAAGAGAAATTAAGGAGTCAATCCCATTTATAATTGCACCCAAAACCATAAGATACCTAGGAATAAACCTAACCAAAGAGGCACAGAATCTATACTCAGAAAACTATAAAGTACTCATGAAAGAAATTGAGGAAGACACAAAGAAATGGAAAAATGTTCCATGCTCCTGGATTGGAAGAATAAATATTGTGAAAATGTCTATGCTACTTAAAGCAATCTACACATTTAATGCAATTCCTATCAAAGTACCATCCATCTTTTTCAAAGAAATGGAACAAATAATTCTAAAATTTATATGGAACCAGAAAAGACCTCGAATAGCCAAAGGGATATTGAAAAAGAAAGCCAAAGTTGGTGGCATCACAATTCCGGACTTCAAGCTCTATTACAAAGCTGTCATCATCAAGACAGCATGGTACTGGCACAAAAACAGACACATAGATCAATGGAACAGAATAGAGAGCCCAGAAATAGACCCTCAACTCTATGGTCAACTAATCTTCGACAAAGCAGGAAAGAATGTCCAATGGAAAAAAGACAGCCTCTTCAATAAATGGTGCTGGGAAAATTGGACAGCCACATGCAGAAAAATGAAATTGGACCATTTCCTTACACCACACACGAAAATAGACTCAAAATGGATGAAGGACCTCAAGGTGCGAAAGGAATCCATCAAAATCCTTGAGGAGAACACAGGCAGCAACCTCTTCGACCTCAGCCGCAGCAACATCTTCCTAGGAACAACGCAAAAGGCAAGGGAAGCAAGGGAAAAAATGAACTATTGGGATTTCATCAAGATCAAAAGCTTTTGCACAGCAAAGGAAACAGTTAACAAAACCAAAAGACAACTGACAGAATGGGAGAAGATATTTGCAAACGACATATCAGATAAAGGACTAGTGTCCAGAATCTATAAAGAACTTAGCAAACTCAACACCCAAAGAACAAATAATCCAATCAAGAAATGGGCAGAGGACATGAACAGACATTTCTGCAAAGAAGACATCCAGATGGCCAACAGACACATGAAAAAGTGCTCCATATCACTCGGCATCAGGGAAATACAAATCAAAACCACAATGAGATATCACCTCACACCAGTCAGAATGGCTAAAATCAACAAGTCAGGAAATGACAGATGCTGGCGAGGATGCGGAGAAAGGGGAACCCTCCTACACTGTTGGTGGGAATGCAAGCTGGTGTAGCCACTCTGGAAAACAGCATGGAGGTTCCTCAAAATGTTGAAAATAGAACTGCCCTATGACCCAGCAATTGCACTACTGGGTATTTACCCTAAAGATACAAACGTAGTGATCCAAAGGGGCACGTGCACCCAAATGTTTATAGCAGCAATGTCCACAATAGCCAAACTATGGAAAGAACCTAGATGTCCATCAACAGATGAATGGATCAAGAAGATGTGGTATATATACACAATGGAATACTATGCAGCCATCAAAAGAAATGAAATCTTGCCATTTGCGACTACATGGATGGAACTAGAGCGTATCATGCTTAGCGAAATAAGTCAAGCAGAGAAAGACAACTCTCATATGATCTCCCTGATATGAGGAAGTGGTGATGCAACATGGGGGCTTAAGTGGGTAGAAGAAGAATCAACAAAACAAGATGGAATTGGGAGGGAGGCAAACCATAAGTGACTCTTAATCTCACAAAACAAACTGAGGGTTGCTGGGGGGAGGGGGGTTGGGAGAAGGGGTGTGATTATGGACATTGGGGAGGGTATGTGCTTTGGTGAGTGCTGTGAAGTGTGTAAACCTGGTGATTCACAGACCTGTACCCCTGGGGATAAAAATATATGTTTATAAAAAATAAAAAATTTAAAAAAAAAAAGCTCTCACTGGCTTTCTTGGGTTCTTAAAATATCCCACTATTTGAATTATCTCCCTAGAGTCCTGTTGAAATATAAATATGTCATATAAATATAACATATTTATATATATAAATATTAAAATGAAATATAAATATGATTTTGAAAAAAGCACCTAATATTCATTGTAGCATTATTCACAAAAGTCAGAAGGTGGAGGCAACCCAGTGTCCATGAATGGCTCCATGCATAAACAAAATATGGTTTATACATACAATGGAATAATAGTATTCAGCCATGAAAAAGAAGGAAATGTTGACAGGTCACAACATGGATGAAAGTTGAGGACATTATGCTAAGTGAAATCAGGCTGTCACAAAAGGACCAATACCATATGTTTCTACTCATATGAGGTAATACAACAGTCAAAATCATAGAGACAGAAAGCAGAATGATGTTTGCCAGGGGTCAGGGGGAGGGAGCAATGGGAAGCTGTTATCTAAGGGCATGGAGTTTGTTTTGCAAAACAGAGAGAGCTCTGCTTTTCTACCTGTTGCCTGCTCTCCTCCCTAGTGGAGCAGTGCTCAGGCTGGACCTCTGTCTCCAGGTTCCAGGTTCCTGTAAACCTAGAGCCATCCTTATCTGTCTCCACTCTCCACCTGCCATTGCGTTTGTGGACTGGGACCTCATCAACCATGATGGTAAATCCTCAGACATCAAGATCAAGGAGACCAAGGGTGGGCTGCCCACCCGAGGTGGAGGGGAAGATGGTCAGCAGGACAGAGGGTAACACTGACGACTTACTCATTTATGGCAATGCCTCCACTAAAGACCCTGACAGGTAAAGAAGGTACCCAAAGCAGTCACTGGTGTTGATACGGTCATGGCCATCACTTGCAAGAAACCAGCTTCACGTTAAAAGAGCCTATAAGAAGTACATCACAGAAAACATGAACTCAACCAAAGGCAAACCTGAAGAACAGAGACCCAGGTTACAGAATAAATCCTTGCTAACTGCAAAAACCACCAGCTCTTTATTGATGGGAACACAAATCCAGATGGCCTTGTTGCTCTGCTGGACTACTGTGCTACTGTGAGGACAGCGAGAGCTCCCAGTATGACTTCCTTTAAGGATGGTTTAGGAATGGGAAAATGAGAATAAGTTTGGCTATTACTTTAGATCTATTGCCTGCTGTTGTAACTGCTGCTGCTTTTCATGCCCACACCACCAGCACTTAGACAAATGGGTGATAGACCTCTTGAGCTCTCTATTTAATCTGGCCTCGGTTTATTTGGAGGAGAGGCATTGTTTTTAAGGAGAAAATAGAAAGGCATGTAGGTTGCTTGAAAATAAAATTATTTAAACCTTAAAAAAATATGAAAAGAGCTCTGGAGATAGAGTGGTGATGGTTCCATGAGAACATGAAGGTACTTAATGCCAAGGAACTGTACACTTGGAAGTGGTTGAAAATAGTAAATTGTATGTCATTTGCACCTTACCACAATTTTTAGTTTTTAATTTTTTACCTTTTTTGGTCCTCCCCCTCTTTTATTTTTTTTTAGAGACAGCTTGAGAGTGCAAGGGGAGAGGGCCAGAAGAAGAGGGGGAGAGAGAAAATCCCAAGCAGGGTCCATGCTCATCATAAAACCCCAAGCAGGACTCCATCTCACCACCCTGAGATCATGACCGGAGCCAAAATCAAGAGTCAGAAGCCCAGTAAACTGAGCCACCCAGGTGCCCCCCTTTTTCTCTTTATTTAAAGTAGGCTACATGCCCAGAGTGGAGCCCAACACGGGGCCTGAAATCATGACCCAGAGATCAAGGCATGAGCTGAAATCAAGAGTAGGACACTTAACCGTCTGAGCTACCCAGGTGCCCCTATTTTTTTAGTTTTTTAAAAAAAGATTTTATTTTTAATCTCTATACCCAATGTGGGGCTTGAACTCACAACCCCAAGATCAAAAGTCACATGCTCCACCAACTGAGCCAGCCAAACGTCCCATCACATTTAAAACATTTTTTAAAAATGTTTTTTTAAAAAAACATTAAAGGGGCACCTGGGTGGCTCAGTGGGCTAAAGCCTCTGCCTTCAGCTCAGGTCATGATCTCAGGGTCCTGGGATCGAGCCCCACATTGGGCTCTCTGCTCAGCAGGGAGCCTGCTTTCTCCTCTCTCTCTCTGCCTGCCTCTCTACCTGCTTGTGATCTCTGTCTGTCAAATAAATAAATAAACATTTAAAAAAAAAAAACATTAAAAACCCAGGTCATTTATTTAACAGGGGCCACTTGATCACTTGTTCTCGTCCATTGTTAGTTTGGCTCAGTTTTGCTTTTCAGAAAAAGACTATCAGTCACGAGCAGGACGTCAAGGGGCTGGGACCTGGAAGAGCAGGTGACACAGATGACAGTCATGAGGAAGAGAGTTCACTGGGCTTTAGAATGTGCTTTGAGAAAGGCCCAATTTGGGGTTCCTGTCCTGAGCTGAGGGGACACCCCTGCAGGTCCTCCGTAGCAAGAGGAAAATGTGAAAACCCAACCCGTTGAGGAGCTGGTTTGTGAAGGAGAGGATATCTGCCTCTGGGAGGTGTTGTTGTTTGCCCTTTTACTGAGGGCCTCCTGGCCAGAGACCTCCCTCTGAGAGAGTAATAAAGCTACAGTTATGATGATCAATTAGGCTCCTGTGAGTCAGTGACATTGGCTTGTCCAGAAAACCTTCTCCCAGATCCCCCATCTCACAAGCCGGTGTAAAGGGCGGGGGGCCCTGACACCAAATCTCAAAGTCAAGAGTGGGTGTGAGGAAGGTAGAGCCACACCCGACTGGCCAGAGGGAGCCTCTCAGTCTAGTGCTTTCCTTAATTCAGCCAGCACCTCCTCCTCCACCTTCAGCCTTGGGAAAGAGAGGCATTTTGGTCACAAAAAGTAGCATTTTAAACCTCTCTCATTAATGAGGGAGACAGAATTGTTATACTAGTTGGGCAACACTCAAGAAGGAATACATTTCATTTCCATGCATCTCCAGCTTGAGTCCCAGGCTTAACAGATGCTATTTTTATCAAATACTTTCTATTCTGTGACATGCTTTACCAACTTTCTATTATTAGGCAAATCAGGAAAAGTCCACATTTGATTTCTCTTCCTTCTGGCTTCTCCCTCCTCATTTGCAAGATGGGTGGTTGTTTGGGCGGGGGCACTGTCCTTTCAATAGAAGGTAAATGACAGGGAAATGGCAGCCATCTGAAAACCCAACTTGATGCCAAAGCATCCTGGAAACTGGCCCTCCTTCCTTTGCAAATGACATCGCGTCCTGGCTTCACCCCATCCCAGATGGCACAGCTGATGGGACAGGGAAAAAAAAATACAGATTTTAGAGTATTTACAGCGTCATGTCTCCCTACCCCCACTTCCTGTGAAGGAGGGTTAGTCTTGGCAGGTTTTAGAGCCTCTCTTGTGTGGAATATAGGAAAATGCTGGAAGGGATTTTGAGTCACATGGTACTGTGCGTGGGGATGGCTTGATGAGTCCACTGAAGAAAAGGCAGGGAATTACCTGTGAGGGAAAGCAGAATAGATCAGAAGGTAAGGTGAAGGATAAAAGAGCTAAGAGCCAGAGATGGCATGAACCTGGGGCGGGGGTGGGGGGGGGTGGGATTTAAGAGATAAGTTAAGGGGGATTGTAGTAGTTGGTGGGCTGTCATAAGAAGGAATTGAGAGAGAGATGGGAGATTTTCCAGAAACATTGTTGGTGTTATGAATAGAACCCATCCTCCTGTTGGCATTTTTTAAAAAAAAAGATTTTATTTATTTATTTGACACAGATGCAGAGCACACGTAGGGGGAGCAGCAGGCAGAGGGAGAAGAGCAGACTCCTCTCTCAGCAGGGAACCTGGAGTGGGGTGGGGCTCAATCCCAGAACCTGGGGATCATGACCTGAGCAAAAGGCAGACACATAACAGACTGAGCCACCCAGACGCCCCTCCTATTGGCCTTTTTAAGAGATTTCAGTAAAGCTAAGGTTAATAGTGAAAGATGACCACCATTAACCTCCTTTCTCCCATCAACATGTACTATAGTTCAGGTATTTCGAAAGGGATTTGAACTGCAAATATGTCTTATTCGGTTTCCTGAGAGTTCAATTTTTTTTTTAGCCACCACTGAAAATTGTGATTTCACATTTTAAAAAGCCTGCATTTCCTGCTTCTTAAAAAAAAGGAAAAATCTGGCAACATAAGACTCCCGTTTCCATATGGCAAAAGAGGCTCATGCTCCCTGGTTAACCCAAGCGCCCAGCACTCATGTAAGGTGTGCAGATGCACATAAACCTGACTCGCTTCCTGTGTTTCTATTCCCTACCATCTGGTAACAGCAGACTATACCACTGGAGCCTGCTCTCCTGCTGAGCACAATGTCAGAGGTTGGACAAAATAAAAATAAAATCAACCTGAAGGGCATCAAAGAGTTAAAAAGGTAATGAAGATTTGCTAAACCAAGATCTAGGGAGAGATGGGAATTTAGAGGGGGCAAGCCCATCAACTGAGGCATCTCATCCCCTTGGGATATTTGCTGCTTCTGGAAGAGACAGCTGAGAAGGTGAGAGGCTAAGCAGCAGTGGAAGCAGTTTTGCATCCTAAGGGGACAAAAGTTGGAATCTAGGGCCCACCATAGGAGAGGGGGCCCTGAAACCCCCCATTTTAGGTGAGGGCCCTGATGGACTGCACCTTAAAACTGAAGAATAAGAAACAGACCACATTTTGCAGGGTCTCAGCTCAGCCACCAATGAGCTTCATTCTTCAAATTGGATTAAGGTGATCCTAGATGCCTAGTATTTCCAAGTGCCTAGCAGAAGCAAATGTAAATACTGGAGGAATAGTACACATTAAGGTTTCCTGTTACTTCTAAAGTTTTTCACACATAGTTGCTGCACACATGGAAATAACCAGGCACGTAAGGAACGAGACAATATAATGAGATTCAGGGAAAACAACTACAATAGAAACAATCTCAGAAAACTGTAGTTACTAGTGTTATCAGGCAGAGACTATGCAAAGGAGATAAAAGAGTAAAAATTCTGGCAGAGAACTAGAAACTTAAAAAAAAAGACAACAATGATTTGTACGTAATCATTCTACAGAAATGTAGAATTGAAAATTTAGTAACAAATAAATGAAACAAGATAGGATTGGGAGGGAGACATACCATAAATGACTCTTAATCTCACAAAACAAACTGAGGGCTGCTGGGGGGAGGAGGGTTGGGGGAAAAGGGGTTGGGTTATGGACATTGGGGAGGGTATGTGCTATGGTGAGTGCTATGGTGAGGTATTCACATACCTCTACCCCGGGGGATAAAAATATATTATATGTTTATTAAAAATTAAAAAGAAAAAAAATACATAGTAACAAAAGTAAAGAGCTCAGTAGATGAGTTTACCAGCTGCCTAGCCATGGTTAAAGGGAGAATTAATGAACTGGGCAGTAGGGTAGAAGGAAACATCAGAATGAAAAATGAAGACAAAAGAATGAAAAATGCTGTCAGGGAATAAGAGATAGGGAAGATAAAATGAAGACTGAAGTTCTAGAATAAGAGCTACAATAAGACAGCAGCAATATTTGAAGAGAAAAATAGTTGAGAAATGGTCAAAATTGACCAAGAATATCACAGATTCCAGAAGCCCTGGGAACCCCAAACATGATTAATAAAAAGAAAGCCACATGTAGGTACATCACATTAAATAGATGAAAATCAAAGACAAAGAGAAAATAAAAATAAAAGAGCTAACATTACTTGAAGAAAGAAAGAAAGAAAGAACCACTAGCTTACTTCTTGGCAAAAACAACAGTAGCTAGAAATTAGTAGAATTTAAGTATCTTTAAAGTGTTTAGAGAAAACTTAGAATTCCACACCCCATGAAAGCAGCCTGTGATAATAAAAGTGAAATTAAGACATTTTCAGGATTCCATACTGGCAGTGTTCTTTAAGCAGAAGGAAGATGGTTTTACATGACAGTTATAGATATAAGAAGAAATGAAGAACAATGCAAAGGCTAATTTGAAGAATCCAAATGAATTAGACTATATAAAATAACATAACAATATCCACTGGGGGTTTAAATTTTTAAAATATATGACAAGTATGTGTAAGTCAGAAGGAAGGGGTGAATGAAATTAAAATGGTCTGTGATCCTTGTATTACTGTGGAAGAAGATAAAAATTCCAATTAACTTTAGACTTGATAAGTCAAAGATACATATTGTTATCTAGAATAACCTCTAAAAGAGTAGTAAAATAAGTGTATCACTTCCAAGGTAATAGAGGAAAAATATAGAATATTCGACCACACCAAACAAGCAAGAGAGGACAAAAAGAACATAGGACATGTGGGACAAATAAAAGCACTTAATAAGATGGCAGATTTAAATCTAAATATATCAGTAATTACATCAAACATTAGTGAACAAAATACTTCAGTTAAAAGTGAAAGAGTAGGGGCGCCTGGGTGGCTCAGTGGGTTAAGCCGCTGCCTTCGGCTCAGGTCATGAGCTCAGGGTCCTGGGATCTAGTCCCGCATTGGGCTCTGTGCTCAGCAGGGAGCCTGCTTCCTCCTCTCTCTCTCTCTGCCGACCTCCCTGCTTCTTGTGATCTCTCTCTGTTGAATAAATAATAAAATCTTTAAAAAAAAAAAAGTGAAAGAGTATTGAACTGGATAAAAAAAATCTACATACTATAAGAAACACTATAATTTTTTAAATGTCGAAAGGGTGAAAGATAGGTAAATATTAACCAAAACTATATTAATATTAACAGTATATGTTAATATCAACTTATATTTTAAGGCAAAAATCAATACTACAGCTAAAAAAGACACATTAAAATAAAAAATTCAATTCACAAGGAAGACACAGTGATTATAAAACTTATAAACATTTTGTAGTTTTAAAAATATGAAGCCAAGGAGACTCTGGGTGGCTCAGTTGTTAAGCATCTGACTCTTGATTTTGGTGCAGGTCATGACCTCAGGGTCATCAGATGGAGCCCTGCCTTGGGCTCTGTGCTCAGCAGAGAGTCTGCTTGAGATTCTCTCTCCCTCTCACTCTACCCCTCCCCCTGCTTATTCTCTCTCTCTCTAATACATAATTTTTTTTTTAATAAACGTGAAGCTAAGATTGATAAAACCACAGGATGAAGTGAGCAGATAATGGGTAAGGATACAGATTATTTGAATATGATCAGTAAATTACTTAATGGATATATACAGAATGTCGCACCCAACAATTAAAGAATTCGGGTTCCTCAATAATGTATAATTCTCAATCTTCCAAGAAAAAAATAGGATTGAAATTCTCCATCTCATTTTATTTTAGGTGTGGCCATAAGACTAATTTTGGCCAATGAAATACGAGCAGAGGTAGCTTCTAGATGCTGGTGTATTACTAAACATATGTCCTTTTCCCTTCCTGAAAGTGGTGGTCTGGAGTTCCTTGACCTCCTTGAGCGCTGGGTCCTTGGTTAAGGGTGATACAGAGCAGAGCTCCCCAGACAACCTAGAAAGAGACAGGTTGATGTTCATGAATGAGAAATAAATCTTTTTTATTTTAAGTCACTGGCACTTGGGGTTAATTACAATGACAATATAACCTAGTCTATCCTGTCCTAATACAGGTATAAAAAGAAGAGGACTGTTTTTCAGGCACAGAGGTGAGCTTATCTTGAAGAAGTATGGTATGATGGATTCCCAGGAATCCACTATGCCTGAAGCTCCAGGGAGATGGGTTGGGGACAAGGCTGGTAAGGGAGAGCAGCTCCTAAGAAGAGCCCTAAGTAGACTGGCTGGAGGCAAGTTTGGAAGGGCTTTGGATTTAACAGTAAAGAATGGATACTGTCCTGGAAGTTGAAGGATCTCCAGAAGTTGGTGACTGGCTGAATATTGCTAGTAATGAACATGATAAGCCAGAGGGAATCTAACTGATGTGAAAGGAGGAAATCAGGTGGAGGGCTATTCTCCGTGAACATGTTCCAGGGTTATTTTTCCACTTCTTAGAGGTAGTCGTTATTAGCATTTGGTGACAATTTCTCCAGTCCTTGCACACACACGCAAACACACACATAAACCAATTAAAAAAAAAAAATCCACATCAATTATACTCTACCTGCTATTCCAATTTTTTTTTCCAGTTAACAATATCCTCATGGTTATTCTGTGTCATCTTGTTTCTTTCCTTTTGATAGGATGCTACAGTATGGCTGGGTCAGAATTCTGTAACCATTCTCCCTTTGACAGATACTTAGGTTGTTCCACTGTTACAAAAAATGCCTCAGTGACCACCTTGCTAATAATGTCCATCCCTTGCTCTGTCCTCTTTCTACACACAGGAAGAGCAATTTTGACACTATTTGGATGATGACAATTTTAGGCTGGGTCACAGGAACACAACCAGGCTGGCCATTTGAGGTGAAAATTTTGGTTAAGGGGTACCTGACATGCCTCAAATACACCCAGAATAGGGTCGCAAGCATAGTAAGCCCTCCAGTATTTGTTGAATGAATGAACAAAGGAATCCACATCCACTGCAGACAAGTTTCTGGACCGGTTTGTCCCATCCCCACCTATAGCAGAGTTTCTCAACCTCAGCACTAGTGACTCAGAGGGCTGCCTACTTTGTTGTGGGGGCTGTCGTGTATATTGTAGAATATTTAGTAGCACCCCTGGTCTCTACCCTCTAGATGCCACTAGCACCACCCTGGCTGCAGCAACCAACTCTGTCTTGGAGAAATCGCCAAATGTCTGCTGGGGAAAAAAACCCCTCCCAGTTGAGAACCACTGCTTTTTAACATGGGTTGTACTTGTGTAAATGCAAAGGTCCTTCCTCAAAACAACCTACTCTATAAAGGTCGATCCTCCTTCTCCCAATCCTACCATACTTACCAGGGCCCTTCCTCCTGGGTTCTCAGAGTCCTTTCATAGAGAATCTACATTGTTCTCTCTCTCTCTCTCTCTCTAAAGATTTTATTTACTTGACAGAGAGAGACACAGCAAGAGAGGGAACACAAGCAGGGAAGAGAAAGAGAGAGCAGGCTTCCCACGGAGCAGAGAGCCCGATGCGGGTCTCCATCCCAGGACCCTGGGATCATGACTTGAGCTGAAGGCAGACGCTTAATGACTGAGTCACCCAGGTGCCCCAAGTCTATATTGTTCTTCGTTCAGATGTCATTTCCTTAGGGCCACCTTCCCTGATACCTCCTTCATGAAATGGGTCGATCCTCCTTATTTTTTGTCAGTTTCTATTCTACATTCTCTAATCACCAAATGCCCCTCCTTAGTAGTTCTTACAAAGTTGAATTTTAGAGTTAGTTGAGTCATTTTTAAATTAAGCTGTTTAGAGGTAGCTCCTTAGAGGTAGCCATGCATAAGAATCTGGCATGTTAACATGTCAGTTTTTGTTCATAATTTTTCCAGTTAGTGCCAGAAACAATGCCTGACATACAGTAGGTGCTCAATTCTGTTGGATGGACAGAAAACATCCAGTCAACCATGGCCAACTCAGGGTACAACAATCTTTGACCTGTCGTGTTCTTGCGCCTTCTGAAAAAGTTCTAAGAAATGATGTTACCTATAGCTACATTTTAAAGTTGATACGTTACATGTTCATCATTAGGTTCATTTGGCTTCAAGATAATACCTTCCAGCATAATTGGAAATGAAATATTAAGCTGTGACATCATTCTTTAAAGATACCTCTTAATCTGTTATTTCTAATATTCCCTAATATTTCTAATATTCCCTTACCTTCACAGTGCTTTCCTTCAAAATCAAGGAAGAAACAAGTTTTGTTACATAAAAAAAAAAATGCCTTAATTAATCATGAAAGCAAGCTAAATTAAATTAGTAAAGGAAGTTTCCAGCTTGGGGAACCTGGACCTGGAGATTCTTATATTTGGAGCAACAGTCCCTTAATAAGGTTTGTGGAGTGCGGGGTATGTTTTCCAGTAAAGAAAGGATTATTACCAACACAAACACTTTCTCAGGCAAATCAGTTTTAGGAAAGCGTGCCTAGAGAAACTGAGGATCTGGAAGCCAATTCTCTAGAAACAATCTTGGTGCCCCCTTGTGAAATTTTCACTACCATCCTGGGAGTAATGCAGCGTAGTGGCCGGCCGGGGGCAGTGTTGGACAAGCTGATGGGCTCCATCTCTGGCCCTCCCTGCTCAGGGGAGCTGAGAGAAAAGGCCGGTTCCATCTGGATGCAGTCGGGAGCCACTGCAGGGGCGGCCCAGCCCAGTCCTCTCTGATGTGCACATGTCTGATGTGCACATGTTCACACTGTGAATTATTCATAGGAGACCGGCCCAGGAGAATAGAGGCTAGAGACTCTCCATCCTATATCTAGAATCAGGGCCGGGGACTTGTAAACAGATGAAAACCTCTTTGTCTCTCTGCTTCAAGAACTGTGTTTCGGAAAGAAATGGAGGAGTGAAGTCATGGGTCTGAATCAACTGTGAAGATTTTTTAATTTTCCTCTTAGGAAATGAAAACAATATTGAAATCTCAGTCATTTATAGCTCAGCAGACAGTAAGCCAAGTGGCCAGAAACTCCTGCTCTGGAATGAGACAGAGGAGGGCCTGGCTCTCTCCTCGGCAAGCCCACTCTCCCAGACTCTGCTTCTCGGGCTGTCCCATTGGAACCACAATCCCTTCCACAGAGGTTCTCCGTGAGGAGAAATGAGCCAGCGGCAGGGAGGGCTCAGCATATGAATGGCATGTAACAAGAGCTTAATAAGTAACACTGACGATGGTGAAGAGGATGATACAGCATTTGTCAGGCATGAGTGTTCCAAAACTTTCCATTCATGTCCGAAGAGGAAAAATCAGAGGTGAAAAATCAAGCCACTAAAAGGCTTCAGGATTCATAAGCCTCAGGGTTAGAAGCAGAAACAGCTGGATTCGGGGAGCAGGAAATCAGGGCTTCAATGTTACAGGCCCGCTCTGTTCCTGCACCTTGCCCCTGAGTGCCTCCCAGGCCTGAAGTTTCCACCCTGGGACCGATCAGAGGGTCTCTATGTCTAACATAGCGTGTATGTGCCGGCCATTTCTTCGCTGACTATATGACAGGTCCACCAGCCCGAGACAGAAAAGTACTGGCATTGCTCATTATTTGCATCCTCAGAGGGTAGGGGTAAACTAATTGACCTAAAGTTAGTAAGTGGGACTAATTGCTGGGATGTACGAAAAGTCAGGACCGAAGCAAGACCCCCAGAGTTCTGCCTTATAACAGGGAAAGGTGATGGGGAGTAGTTCAGAGGGAGGCATGGAGACATGTTGGGTAAGATATCGGTCCTTTCACCTGGCAGCTGTCCAGCCCCCAAATAGCTTTTGTGTTCAGTCCAAAAATAAGATCACATGAGAGGGGAGAAATAAATACGCAAGTGCTCGTCCTTGGGCTTTCTGCGGGTACACCAGCATCAGCCGCACTGGTGGGGGCCTGGAGAGCGTGACCTCCCAGCACCCCAGGCTGCCTCTCTCTTTGAGCTCTCCCAGGCTGGGAAAACAACCTGTATCAGGGTGGGTGTGGTGTGTGCTTTGCACTCACCCCTTCTCTTAGGACTCCCTGGCACTCCATTCACACCAGAGAGGGAACAGGAAAGAGACGAGGAGCAAGCCGAACCAACAGCCTCAACTTCAGCGGAATGAGGGCACGGCCTCCTTTTGGTGAAGGACACTCCCTTGTGATGGAGAATGGGAACTCCCTTCCTCCCGCAGCCGCCTGCCTGCAGCGCTCCTTCTAACTCCATGCGGACACTGTAGGCTGCTGCAGCTGCGTCACCCAGGAAAGAAAGTGCTTCAGAGCCCAAGCAAAGAGGTGAGTGCATCCCCTTCTCCGAGGGGCTCCTTACTACAAGACGTTCTGCTTGGCTTCCTGCTCCTAACAGCACGAATGCTCTCCCCTGCCCTGCTTTTGCCCCTTCTCCCTGACCTGGGACCCCTGCAGGCTGCAGTCTCCATGATGGATGCTAGCTTCAAATACCTGTACTTTCTTCTCTCCTTTAAGGCCAATTTGCTTCCAGAAAGAACTGGCTAGGTCTAGTTCTTAGCGGGGGAAGCAGGAAATGATTCCCACCAAGTGAATTATCTCTGCTGAGATCCAAGAAGATTTTTTCCAAGAAATCATTAGACAAATCCAATTATAGTAGAGTTAATGCTTAGTTTTAAAAAAGCCCTGCATGAAACAGGAAATAAAGGACATCAGCTCATTCCTTATTATTGGGCAAAAGGGAAAAAACACATAGGGGATGTGCAGAGCTTCCTCCCTCCTCACCCCTTCACATCTTGTCCTGACGTCTTAAACCCTGCGAAACAGACTTAACAGATCTAAGAACTCATTTCTTTGATTGAGAACAAGAGGAATAAAATGGAGGGTTTGGGGAGAATTGCTCTGTAGGCAGAGTCATAGGACGAAGAAGACAAATTTCGGAGAGTCTTGGTTTCCCTTCCCAAGCACATGACAGGTACCTGTGTACAGATGTCACTATCACTTGTACACGCCTAACACTAACCCTGTTACAGAACCCTCTCCTTGACTATAGACCACAGATATCTATGCTAATGTAGGTGGGAGCAAGATAACCACTCCAATGAATCAGGATGCTTTTAGTGACAGTAGACTGGAAGCCAGTTTGAAGAGACTTGAGCCAAAACAAGGACATTCGCTTCCTCTTGTAAGTAAAAAGGCTTTGGTGTGGCGGGATCCAGGTGCCCAGAAGATGGCATCCTGCCTCCGTCTCTCTCCACTTTGTGGCTCTGCAGCCCTGGGTCATTCCATCCCAGGAAGACTCACTGATGGCAGTGGTGACATGGCCACCAGCAGCTCCAGGCTGACACCCTTCTGGCACAGCCATCTTGGAACAACAGGCACTGCCCATTCCCGAGAGTCTAGAGTCTGAACCAGTGTGTGTACCGTGCCCATCCCCGCCAGGGGGTGTAGTCATCCCCGCCCCAAACCACATGGACTGAAACCAATGAAGGGCTGGGTCCCCAGAGATAACCAGGGTGCTAGTCCTAGGAGAGGGGGCTGGACACAGAATAGCCACAGTCAATGCTGGCCACTCTAGGTTGCTCTTTTTGTGATGGTCTGGATTAGGAGGTCAAGCTCCCTCAGGATAACTCCTCCTCCTCTCTTATAGTCCACAAAAATTAGTGACAGCAAATCTCATAATAAGGATAATTATTAGAAGTGACTAAAAGACCCCATGGCATTTCATTCCTAGAGTCCCCCACACCACGGGAAAGCAACTAGAAGGCTTGTTTCTGGCTCGGTCCCTGGAGAATTCACCACACCGAGACCAACTTAGGTCCACAACCCACCTGTGCGCACATGGGTTTCCCCTTTCCCCTCACACACCCTTGCTCACTTGTGTCTCCCTCTGCTCTGCTGATGTGAACCCATCTTCCCTTTCAAGGGCCAGCCACAGGGGCGCTTCTGGTGCCTTCCTGGGCCCGTCCAGCGTTTCTGCCATCTCCTACCCTGAATCTGGACAGCAATGACAGTCACTAGTACAATTTACTGTATCTTACTTTCTCTCCTGGCTTGACTTTTACATTCCTCGGGGGAATCAGATTTCATCTCTAGCTCTCTCTGTGGTAATCTGACACCTAGCCGGTGCCCAATTAAGTGACCAATAGAAATCTAGCCTCCCTGAATACCTGAGAGGCTGGATCGATTACTTGAAGTCCTACATTTTTATTTTAAAAGTAATATAATAAGTATAGCAGACACAGATTGAGTTTGAGCCTTGTGCTGCCTCATGGGCAACATCTCAGGAAACTCTCCCCATGACCCTATGAGACAAGTATTGCCATTATCCCCATTTGACATATGGGGAAACCGAGTCTCAGAGAACTGAGCCACTTGTCCCATATCATCCAGCTAGTAAGTGGTGACATGGGAGTTGGAACCCAGGCATGCCTGCCATCTCATTTCCTACTAAACTTGTCCCTGACATGCTTATCAGGGGAGCTTCCGGCTGCCTGATTTTAAAGACTGAGGAACACTGGTGGCTGGCCAAATGGCATGAGTCAGCTTAGATATTTTGGACCCATCCTCTGCCAACAGGGCTCCCAGTGTTTCCATGGGCAGGGTGGGGGGGTTCTTTATTAGACTGTACCCAGGGCTGAAGAGACACTCAGCTAAACCAAAACCAAAAAGAAAGTCAGGGGCAGATGGATTTCCCAAAACGAGTGATCTCTGGGGCTTTGTAGAGAGTGAGGGACCTTTTCTATTAAACTAAGGTAAAGTAGTCTTCCAGGAAATGTTAGCTGGCAAGTGGGCTTTAGAATTTAAGCTTGCCCTTCTGGCTGCCCATCGTTATGTAGATGACCCTGACATTTCTACCTTCAGAGGGTAGCTTGCAGGATTTGGAAAGCAACCACATTCTGATCTCGAAGAAAACCAAAATCTTGAGAAAATGTGAGTATTTTTGGTAATGTTTGTGCCTCGAGCATCTGGCCGCTGGCCTCTTGTCTGATGCTGTCACCTGTGGGCCCTGTGAGGCCCTTACTTTGAGGGTATGTGGTTTCCTTGATGAACCCTGACCTATTCCTATGGGTTAGCGTCTTCTCAAGAGCAGAGCCGCCATGACTCTTGTCATCAATCCTCACCAGGTCCGGTGGGAGGATCGGAGAGTGAGCTCTCTCACAGCTGAGGCACGAGAAGACTGAGTCAGGCCCCAGATAACACAGAGGCCAAGAAGGGCCCAGACTGGGCCTGGCAGAGCTCTGGGGTCTCAGCGACGAAGTCTGCTCACTTCTCAAGTTTGTTGTAGAAAACAGTTAAGAATCACAAAGGCCAAGTAAATTTCTCTGGCTGAATCTTTAAGAGAAAAACCACAGTTAGACCCATCAGAAATGAAACGATAGGTTCACACAAAAACTACACAGATCTGTACATGAAGGCTGATAGCAGCATTATTTGTCAAAGCCCAAACAGGGAAACAAGCCACACGGCCGCAAGCTGGGGAACTGATCCTCACAATGTGGCCTCTCCTGACAATGAAATACTACTCAGCAAGAACTAGGCATGAACTTCAAGGCACACACACTGTAACACCAATGAACCTCAAAGACATTGTGCTTTTGAAGGGAAAAAAGCCCACACCCTATGACTCCATTTCTATGAAATGGCCAGAACAGGCAATTCTGTGGAGACAGAAAGCAGACAAGTGGTTGCCTACGCCTGGCGGGAAGGGGGAATGGGGAGTGATTGGTACTAGGCATAGGGTTGCTTTTACGGGATGACAAAAATGTTCTAAAATTAGTGGTGATGGTTGCACAAGCATGTGAATACACTGAAACCATTTGACTGTTTACTTTAGATGGATGAACCGTACAGCATTTGAATTCTATCTCAGACTTTTTTCAAAACCAAAATCATGGCTAATGAAATAATGAACCCAGTGACAGGGCTTCACTGCAGGATGTGGGCTCACCCACGGGCTCTGATAAGCTCAGGTCATCTCCTGCAGAGCTCGGCCACAGGCCATCCTGACAATCCGAGGAGTAGGAACGTAGGTGGAAAAGATGGTATCCCTCAATTTCTCCACGAGACTCTAGGAGGAGGAGTTCTGACCCCCTCTTTCCCGTGTAGATTATTTACAATTTTATGCAATCGATCTCACTATTCTATTTTCACTTCTGGGTTTCAAGTCAGGGTTCAAAAAGCGTTCTCTGTTCTAAGATTACAAATCTTACAGAACTTAACTAATGTTTTCCTCTAAGGTTTGTCTTCTTCCATTTAAATACTCACCTGAGGATCCAGGTTGTTTTTGTTTGTTTTGCCAAATAGATAGCCAGTTATTAAATCAGGAGTTTTAAATTTGGAGTTACAATGGACTTGGGGTACCTTGTAATTTCCAGGAATTAAATATAAATAAAGTGAGTGTGTATGTGTGTATATGTATATGTGTTCATTTTGGGGGGAGGGGAGAGTTATAGATCTTGTCACATTCTCAGGGATTTTGTGACTCACAGAAAAACAAATGAACTCTCTACATTTTGAAGCCCGAGTCCAGATAGACAGTGCATGTACGTCCCAGTGCATGAGGCCAAATCCAAGGCAAGAGGACAATTATTGAACAACTACAGGGGAAGACTGAGCGATTACTTCTGCGGACAGTTCTCCATCACATGTCTAGGGAGCTTTGGACCACCTTTTGGTTTGACAGCAAACTGAGGCAGAGAACAAGAGTTGACTCTCACTGGCTCTCCCTGGGTCTGGAAAACTTTACATTTTATTCATCTGCTGACAAATCGGTGGAGCTAAATCATTTTAGCTGACAAAACTTGGGGCCCTCTTGTCACAAAGAATTTGAGGAGACTTATGGCTCTCAATATAAATAAATGATGAAGGGGAAATGCAACTGCCATGACAGAGAAGGTGGCAGACCCTTGTGTGTGTGTGTGTGTGTGTGTGTGTGTGTGTGTGTGTGTGTATTCATGTACTAAATATGTATGTGATGCCCCCTGTGTGCCAGGCATGGTCTAGACTGGGGTTCTCAAAGTGTGGTTCCCCACACCAGCAGTTTCACCATCACCTGGGTACTTGTTAGACATACAAATATCCAGGCCCATCCAGACCTGCTGAATTAGAAGCTTTGTCGGGCCCAGCAGTCTGCATCTGAGCAAACCCTCCCGATGATTCTGATGCACATCTACATTTCAGAACCACTGGTCTAGAGACACGTAGTTTGTAATGGTAGAAGGATAGATGAAACCCCTGCTTTCTTCATGCAATTGACATGGAGTGTGTGTAGTAGGGGAGAGAGGAAACAAACAAGTGAACAAATAACTGACTATGATAATGTTTCAATGGTAGTCAGGTCTACAAAGGTAAAGAAAGCAAGGGGATAGGAAGGACAGTGATGGGAGTTGATTTAGAGCCAGTGGCCAGGGAAGAGGCAATCTGAAATGAGATAAGAATAATAAGCAAGAGCTGGCCGTACAAAGAGGGGCAGACAATAAATGTGCACACATTAAGTAGAGGGAACAGCAGACGGAAAGGTTCTGAGGTAGGACTACGTTTGGCCTAGATGAATAGTACGACTGGAACACAGGGAGGAAGGAGTTCATAGGGGGTGGACCTAGGGAAGCAAGTGGTGGTAGCAAGCTTAGCTTTTGTTCTTAGAACAAGTCAAAGGTTGGGGCACCTGGGTGGCTCAGCGGGTTGAGCTGCTGCCTTCGACTCAGGTCATGATCTCAGGGTCCTGGGATCGAGTCCCGCATCCGGCTCTCTGCTCAGCAGGGAGCCTGCTTCCCTCTCTCTCTCTCTGCCTGCCTCTCCATCTACTTGTGATTTCTCTCTGTCAAATAAATAAATAAATAAAATCTTAGAAAAAAAATATTTAAAGAACAAGTCAAAGGCAACACACAGTTTAGAACAAACAGCGACATGATGTAATTTACCTTTTTAGCAGGATCCCTCTGGAATGAAATATAGAGGGTTAGAGTTCTAGAAGCAGGAAAATCAGCTAGGAGCATATTCCAATAACCCAGGTTGGTGCTTGGATGGATTAGACAAATGCAAAAATCTATTATTAAGGGGAAAACAAACAACAGTGCAGAACACTGTGCCTAGTAAACTGTTTTTGTGCACATACACATTCAGATGGATGAAACCAATTTTCCCCAAAGGTTCCAGGGGGGAAAAAAAAAAGTTAATGATGGTTATCTCTGGGGAGAGGAGATTAATGAGGGTCATTTTACAGCCCTCCATGTGTCATGCATTTTTGTCACATGTGTGAAGCATTAGTTTTACTTAAAGATAAAATATTTTATTTTTTTTAAGATTTTATTTATTTATTTGACAGAGATCATAAGTAGGCAGAGAGGTAGGCAGAGAGAAAGAGGAGGAAGCAGGCTCCCCGTGGAGCAGAAAGCCCAATGTGGGGCTCTATAGGATTATGACCTGAGCTGAAGGCAGAGGCTTTAACCCACTGAGCCACCCAGGCACCCCAAAGATAAAATATTTGAAAATAAAAATTGCAAAACTGAGATAAAGGAAAACATAGAATAGGTGATGGGTGATCAATATCAAAGAGAGGAAGCCCACCCCACGTGTATCAGAGTCCTTTCCAAGCACGGGCTCCTGAAGTCCCTGGAGAGGCAGGGCACCCATGGCCTGAGCTGTTCAGGTTACCATGGGATTGGATACTGCCCGTCTGAAAGCCACTAGCCCCTGTTCCTGTCCTGCGGCTCTGGTGATGTTTGTCGCTTTCAGATCTCCTCGGGCAACTAATACAATTTCCTGTGAATGTCTGCTGTATTTCTCTATGCCCTGTTTGCCAGATCACTCCCCCGACATCCTGGCATTTGGTTCACCATGAGGCCAGCATGCCCTTCATTTAATTGCATGATTTGGCATAAACAGAAGGAAATACTTTGCTAGGGGAGAGAGTACAATGCAGCATCTGATTTCTCCTGTCAGCTGATTAGGATTTGTCGTGTCCCAACAAGGTCAGATGAAATTAGAAAGAAAAGGCAGTGTGTCTGGTGTGTGTTTCAAATAACTGCATCATTTCTGTAAGCAGGATGAACGAAGGGGTAAGTTTTAAAGCAAGCCTCAAGATTCAAGGCACAAGAAACCACTGCTTCTAGGTTATGCCTGGAAAGGGACAGTATTTACTGGGGGGCATTTTGAATTCTGCTGATTCTGTCATGCTCTGGTTCTGCTGTCATGTTAGCAAAATTGACCAGGGATGTCTGATTACAGAGTACTGAGCACAGAATAAGTAAATGCACAGCAGTGCCACCTTCCACTTTTATCACCCTGCTATGGCCCTTGGAAGAGGTTTAGAGCCACTTCCTCTACCGGCAGCCGCTCAAGGGCTCCACTATGAGTCAATCTCTTAGGATACAGAAGGAAAAAAAAATCTCACCTCCGCAACCAGCCAAAACATTTTAGGTGTGGATGACTCTGGCCATGGCCACACCTCTGTGGATAAAAACCTACCAGGTTTCTCCCAGGGTTTCTGTTGGTCCTGCAAACCTGCTGTGTTCTTCTTTTCCCAGACCCACCCTCGGCACTGCTAGGAGGCCCGCACACAGGTTGTAGCCATTGTAGAAATGGCTTTAAAAGTGGTCTGGGAGCTTTGGGGGAAGAGATGGGTTCTATTACATGGTCTGTAGAGGAGCCAGCGTCTTGTGGATGCTTAATAAGCAGCCCTACCAGCTATTATTTGCGTGGACTATTTCCTGGCCCAGAGCTCGAGGGCTATGCTGAGGCCAGACTTCCCGGCGAGGCAACCCCCGAGTCCCTTCCCATACTAAATAACAGGTCAGAAAGCATTAACTTCATCATGTCTCCTGAGTCAAAACATCCGAATGTATATTATTTTAAAAGATGAATCAAGATGCTTGATGCGCAAGTTGAAGTGAATGTGGAATTTGGGGGATATTAAGGTGACATTCTTGAAAATTTGATATTGAGGGACATTCTATTATAGTAAATACTTTAAGGAACAGAGGATTCATTATTTCCCCACAGTTGGACAGTATCCTTGCCGAGTACCAGATATGCAGTAAAGAAATTAGTTTGTATCAATAGCTAGGGATTATATTTGCCTAAAAGCTATGTAGGGTTTTGTTTTGTTTTGTTTTGAACAGCATTTCACAACTAGATGTAATGGAAAAACAAAACTAAAATAGTGACTTACACATGCGTTACCGGTTTTCAAGGTGCTTTCACGCACTTGGGCATACTGGATCTCACGATATGGCTGTGGGCTTGCTGGGAAGATGTGGGTAGCAGAGTCTCATTAATCTCCTGTGTGAAGGAGGGACAGGGGAGCCCCAGGAGTTGAGCTGCCCAGGAAGGGCCAACCATGCCGTGTAGGCAGGACCCTGAGCTAGGGACACTTGTTTTTAGTCACAGCGAGGGTTTTTGTTAGTGGTACAGACTCTGAGCTGCCTCTCTGTCCTCAAAATTTTTGGTCTGCTATTTAATGGGCTTAATTTCCTAACTGAGTGTTCTTTAATCTTAAAATCCATCATCCCACATGCTGGAAAGTTAACATGCACACTGGGTGCAGCATACTACTTCTTCAGTATTGAGAAGATGACTGTCTGCAATATTGTTATCTCTCTGGGCTTCAGAAGGCCCTTCGGCAATAAGCAGATCCTCAGGAAGATTATTATTTTGAAAAGCAAACTATGAGTGCCTATGAGTATGTAGACATGGCAGTTCACGGAGGTTCCAGTGAGTAAGATTTGGGGAAATCAACTTTTTCTGTACTTTTCAAGCCCCTTTCAGGAGAGCTGCGGCTCATCCATGGATGGACTTAAGTGATGTTTGTGCTTCTAGGGTCTCTGTCTCAGAGGATGAGCTTCTCTCTGGACTCATCCCCTCAGAAGGCACAAAAATGGCTCCCCGGATGCTACCACAGAACGCGTTAGATGCTACACGATGCGCCTGGAGAACAGACTCCTGCCTCCACCTTCCAAGGGGAAGTGGAGAACAGAGAGCCTATTTCTAGTTCTCACAGGTCAATCTGTACCTGTCTGTCTGAATCATCAGGTGGGTAGGCTTAGACAAACACACACACACACACACACACACACACACACACATACTCAAATACCTACCTAAGGAGGAGGGACTCTTCATCAATTATAGGAAACTATTAATCATGTTTCCATTTAGTCTCTTCAAAGATACCTCCTGATGGGTATCCTCTCAATCCAATTTCCAGCTTCACTCCCTACCTTCTAGCCAAAGAGCTTTTTGTACACTCAGCTTCCTCCCTTCCTCATCCTGTCCTGGCCAGTGGCATAAAGATGATGCCCGAGGTCCTTTAATGAAATCCCCACACCGGGAGCTGGGCTTACCTGAGGCTTCACTTTCCTAGCTCAGCAGTGACGGGCTCGACCACGGGTAAGGAATAACAGAAATGCTCACTCTGCAGCCCCTTCCAGCCCTAGCATCGATGGCCGTTGCTTTGAATGGCTTTGCAACATGCCCTCTTTAAGGCTTGGCTCTAGGAATGGCACAGACAGACAGACAGACACACACACACACACTCTGCCACACACAGACACTTACACCCTGTGCAGGGATGCCAGATGACAGAACAGAAAAGGACTCTTTCATCCAGTAGCCTTCTGATTCCAGAGGAGCCTCTCTGAGCCACGACCTGCTGTTTCCCTGGCGACTGAGACTTCCAAATAAACAGGATTCTGCTCAGACAGGCCAGTAGTCCATTCAGCTCAGCCATTTGCCCCAAGACAAACCACGCTAGAATAACACCCAGGACAGTTGCTGCTGCCATCTGCTGTCTCTGCCCCCCTTCTCTGCCGGCCAATAGCTCTGCATTCCTGGGCCTGCTGCTGGCTGTCCGTGTTGGGGGCACGTAGAGCTTTGTGTGTGTCCCTATGGGTGGGGTCCGTGTGGGCTGTTGTCTGAAGGCGGGTCCCCTCTGCTGATCAATGAGGCCAGAGAGAGATCCGGAGGCTGCCATTCTCGGCACCCCCAGCCAGCCCCCCTGCTTCCCACATAGGCCTGCAGGACTGGTAGCCGGCTCTGTGGCATGGTGTCTGGAGGCGGACCAGCACCCTGATGTGCATGCCACGGCCCGTCCCCTCTCCCCACACAGAGCTGCAGCAGCCGAGCAGTCCAGAGAGCCAGCGTGCGGGCTGCTCCGGGAAGCCGCGACGGCACAGCGACCGCGACAGAGAGCGGGCGACAACCTGCGGATTCCCCTTCCTCTTGGAGAGAGAGGCGCAGTCTCAGCCTGCAAGTTTTTCAGGTAAGACTCTGAGAGTCTGTTCTAGGAAACAAAGAGCAGCTTATATGCAGAGCTGAGTGTGTGTGTGTGTGTGTGTGTGTGTGTGTGTATCTAAGTGCAAGGACAACAATGACACAGAAAGGGGGAAAAAATCGGGGAAAGTGAAGGCAGTAGGATCTTTGAAGCTGATCCTACTGGAAGCAGCTCTCCCGCACGGAACACCCAGAAGCTCCCCTCTGGCTGGACTGAAGCCGGGCTGCAGACTGCTCTGGGGGAAGGGCTTGCTGGTGGCACAGGCAGGTAAAAATAGCACCTAGAGTTTAGACACCGTAAAAATAATCGTGCCCCATGCTGCCCAGCACCTTCCTTCCTCCAGGCTGCTGGGCTGGTGAGGACTGGAGGGGACAGAATGTTCTCATTTACCAAAGTGCTGGATGTGGCCCTTTATTTCAGCAGAAGCCAAAATCTGTGGCTTTAGTAAGTCTGGCTGGCACACTCACCCCCTTGGGGAGCCTGGACATTCAGCTGCCTCAGGAAGTCTGTTCACTGGCTGGGCACCTCAGGTTTTGTCAGCATTTTGGTAGGAAAGTCAGGCTGCAATATAGGATTAGCTGAATGGGAGAGGACAGGCTGGTATTCTGATGGCCCTTCCAGCCGCCTGGATTATTCCTTACCTTCTTCTGATCTTCTTTGAAAATCATATCCTCCTCTCTGTAGCCCTGCAGACAGACACCCAAAGAGAACGTACGCGAATGGCTAGCCACACCCACATCACGATTCCATGCCCAAAGTGTGCAAGGCTTTTAGAGAGGAGCACTTGATTAATTCAGACTTCCAGGTCTGGGACAGAATTCAGGCATTCAATCAAGCACCCATTTTTTCAGAGATCCCAGAGGAACCCACCTTATCTGGGTACCAGGTCCAAGCACTCCCTCTGTGACTTGGCAGAATGTAAACACTCTGTGCTTTCTCCTGCTGTTTCAATCCACCCCCACTTCTCTGCATTCTTTTCTGCTTGGGCACTTTCCCTTTCATTCCCCACAGGGATTGATTGTTTATGATTTAGCTCTGTGCACACCAGTGGGAAGGCAAGCATCTGGCAGAGGACAAACCAGGTACTGCGTGGGGCTGAGCCAGCCTGATGGGGGCAAAGGGTTGAAAAGAAACGAGCCTGGCTTTGCAAAGTGGTGTCCAGGGAAGTGTCGGCCGGCGGGGTACTGGGGCTGTCTGGGTGAATGAGTGTGGATTTTGGTGGAGCCTGTGATTCACAGTCACAAATTCCCTTTTCCTTTGTTTTCTTTGTGTTGGTCATTGAGGGCTTCTGAGGAAAGTCCCCTTTTGAGATTGTATATCTGAAGGCAAGATCATCTAATTGCTGCCAGGGCCACCGGTGAACACTGGAGACTCACTTCTGTTGACCCTGCCTTTTTTAGTATGAGTAAATGGATCTGCAAATGAGGTGCTTAATCAAGAGCGAAGTTAATGCATAAACAATTAAGGGAGGAAACACAGAGCTTCTTGTAAGCTGCCTCCCAAAACTAGTGTGCGGTCATACACAGATGGCTCGCCTGGTTGCAAAAAGGACCCAAGGAGGCACTATCTGCTTCTTTCGGTGGTGTGACATCACAGGCGGGGAGTATCAGTGGTGATGACTGTATTTGTTGTGGTGACGGTAGATGGACGTCACACGCTCGCCCGCCCTTAGTACAGGGATGCCTGATCCCAGGACAGAGGGGCTGCTCGCGGACTCTGCTGATAGGTGTTCACTGGACCCTGAGTCAACCTCGGAGGGTCAGGGTACTACCAGGCCTGCTGTGCCAGCTTCTGGGAAGCAGAGATGGTGCACAGTGGAAGTCATGCCCCTTGTACTTCATCAAATAGGTGTGGCTTGGCTAATGCAATACTCCTTCATTTAAGCTACTAGAAAAATAATCTGCGGTCATTTGTTAGGTAAACTTAACACCCACACATGACACAAATTACAGGCAAGTGAGGTTTTTTTTTTTTTTCCTTAAAAAAGGATCTGCTGATCAACCAATGTTCATGGGGTACTCCCAAGGTGTCCCATCTCAAGGTACCACTGGATCAAGCCCACTCAACCACAGAGAAGGGAGGACACCTACCTGGGTGGGCAGCTAATGGAGGATGGGCCTGGACTGACAGGATGTCCAACTCAGCTGGGAGGCAGAATCCAAGGTATGAGGACAAGGGCGAACATCTAGGTCAGTGGCCTTGAGGGAGAAAAGAGGGAGGAAGGGAACAGCAATGGTCTGATTCTTAAATATCACTACTTAAGAGAGGCAGCCTAACATAGTGGCCAAGTGCATAGATTCTGCTGCTGAGCTTCCTGGGGTTCAAGTTCAGACATGCCATGGCCTTGGGCCTCAGTTTCGTCATCTGTAAGATGGGATAATAAGCTCCCATCCTTGTTGGTGAAAGGATCAAATGAATCATGCTCTTAGCACAGTGCCTGGCTTATAGTGAGTACTATGTGAGTATCTGCTATTGTTACTACTGAATGGCAGGTCTGAAAAGGCTGTCCCAAGCCCATTTGTTCCCAAGTCCAAAGTGACACTCTGTGAGTGAGCAACAGGGCCACCTTTGGGACAGCATGGAGGTACTCTGGCTCTGGCGTGGAGTTCTACTAGCATCTCAGAGCATTCAGAAATTGAAGGGCTTCTGTGCTGGTTGCTAGTGTTTTCCTAAGCCCCTACTGTGTTTTAGGCACTCTGCCTGGCTTTTGCACAGTTGCTCCAGACCACCTCTCTGACTTTGTCCAGGAATGCTGGCGAGGACGGCAGGGGTGAGGGGCATGCTTGCCTTACACCAGGGCTGTGTAGATGTAAGTGGTCCTTTGGACAAGACTCATCTCTGTCTCTTCAGGATCTGTGGTTTGCAAACTTTCACATGCATAAGAATCACAGGGGAGCTTGTTTAAAAGATCAGGTACCCAGGTCCTGCCCACAGAGGTCCTGATTTAGACAGGCCGCTGAGGGTCCCAGGATTCTGCATTTCCTGGGTGGGGCCCATGTGATTCTGACTTTGGTCCACAGGCCACAGCTGCAGTCTGATCAGGGCTCTTACTGTGAATGAGAACACAAGAGTCATTTGGCCTCAGTGACCATCAGCCTCTTCCTTGTAATCACCTTCTCCCCAAATGACCATTTTCCTGGGACCTGCCCCTCACTGGCAGTAAGGTCGATGACGCCATACCCACTGCACCCTGAGTTACTCTGTGCCTGACACAGTGGCAAACCCTTCATGCTCGTCCCTCCATCAGTCTTCGGAGCCGTCCTATCAGTTAACTGCACTCACTACCCACCTGTTATAAAGGAGGGGCAAGTCACCACTGCTAGTAAGCGACTGATCTGGGTGTGAACGTAGGATGAGCCCATAACCAGAGCAGCAGCAGGAAACCTCTGGGCCAGGCAACAACTGGGGTTTTAGCTGCTTGTCAGTTCAGCCTTTCCCTTTTCATTCTTGGGGGTCTTTCTCTGGTTCACAATCCTCTCTTGTCCACTTCTGTTCCCAGGCTCCCACATAACTTCCTCAGAAGATGTGTCCCTGTGCTTCCTTACCTTTTTCTCCTTTGTAAATCAAAAAGGATCGGGGCAGTGGACAGGTGGAAGGCAGGCGTTATGCTCTGAATTGTGTCCTCTATTTAAATGCGTATGCTGAAATACTAACCCCCAGAATATCAGAACGTGACCTAATCTGGATCCGCCTTTACAGAGGAAATCAATCCAAATGACTTCATTAGGGTGGGCCCTAACCCAGTGTGACTGACATTCTTATAAATGGGGAAACTGGGACACAGAGACAGATCTAGAGGGACGATGACATGAAGACACAGGCAAAAGAGGGCATCTCCAAGTCAGGGACAGAGGCCTGGAATGGATCCCTCCCTCCCAGACTCAGAAAGAGCCAGCTGCCATCTAGAAGACAGAGAGAGCCCTGGAACAGCTCTTTCCCTTGCCGCTCTCCCAAGGAACCAGCCCTGCCGATACCTTGGTTTTGGACTTCCAGCCCCCTGAACTGCGAGGCAATGTTCTTGAGCCATGGTCAGGGTACTTGCCCTAGCAGACTAGTACAGTGGGAACCTACATTCTTCCCGCAGCCCCTGAGATTGGGGTGATCTAGTTTGAGGCTACCACATTACAGCAAGCTACGACAACATTCTCTTTTAACTCACGACTATTCTTCTGTTGTCCATGACTGTTCTTCAACACTGTTCATGGGAGTCATAGGCAGGTCCAGGTCCCCGGAAGGAAGAAGGAATGAATAGCAAGGATGAGGAGGGAAGCGGGAAGGGAAAGTAAAGAAACAAAGAGGCAGGAAGAGGAAAAGGAGAGAAAATGGAGACTGGGATGGGGGATACTTGAGGGTCATTCATGCCCATGACAAGTCCATTCTGCCCCACTGTGGGACGCCACCTGTGTGCCGGGAAGCATGTTGAACACTGGGGTAGAACGGAGCCTGGAATGGATGGTCCCTACCTTCAGGAAAGCTGGAGGTCAGATAGGGATACAGACCTCAAGCACGCAGTACTTCTGAGTGTCTCAGGAAAACAAATGCACTACTTGACCCAGTCAGGGGGTCTGGAAAAGCTTTGGTGAGTTCATGATGCCTGGTTTGAGAAGTAAGGGACTGGCAAGGGACCCCTGGGTGAGGGATGAGTGTTTCAGATGGAGGGAAGAGTACTGCCAACGTCACCTGGGATGAGGAAGTGTGGCATTGCCAAGGAATGGAGGAAAGGCCAGTGTGGCTGGAATGCAAGGAATGAGAAAGAGGAGACAGCCAGAGTTCAAGGCCCAGGAGGGGTTTGGGTCTGGACAATAGCAGCCATGCTGACAATTTAGGTTCTTCAAACGAGAACCACAGAAGGCCAGAGAAGGAAGTGATCCTATATAGGGAAAACTCCTTTCAACAAAGGGAATGCTGGGATGGAAATGCCGATGGTGTGGTTTGGCAATGGGTCCACCCTGAAGCCAGACATCAGGTTTTCTGAGCTCCCAGACTTGGGGTTGGCTGCACTGCCTCTAGGGATAAGTTCCAGGACCTCCAAAAAATTGTAGCTGTGGTCTACCCGCAACATTCTAGGTGTTTGTCACCGTCCCACTGGAAAGGGTCAAATAGGGACAGTTCTCTCCTGTCTGTGATAGCAAGCTGAGCACCTGGACGGGTTGACTGGGCAGCCCCCTGTTCAGCATCCCTTGGAGGACAAAGAGAGGCCTCAGAATACAAGCTCTCTGCTTACATGCTTTTCCTGAAGCAACAGGAGCAGGCATGCATTCCAGAGGCAATGATTCCATCGGGCTGCTGAGAAGGGCAGAGAGTCCAGTTGTGAAAGGGAACTACATAAGGGCAGGAAGCCCAGAAGGACCCCTGAGGCTATCAGAGGTGAGAGCAGGCAGAGAACCCTCTGAAAGAAGCAGGGCAAAGCCAAATGCTGCCTTATTGCTGAGTTCCTGGGAGCAGCAGCAAGCCTGCTAACACAACAACACACCATGCCCATCGCTGGGACACTTCTCATCCATGCCTGTCCTTGTGGGCACCATCCCCACAAGAGTCGCCGGGTAAAACTAGAGCCATGCCTTTGACAGGCCCCACCTGCCACAAAAAGAACTCTCTTCCTTGTTCTTTCTGAAGAGGGACTGGATGTGGCTAAGCAAGGGTAAGTTCTTGGAGCAAGCAGAGCACACTTCTGAGGAAAGACGGGATTTTCAGGAAGGTGAGTAAGCAGCCCAAGACCTCTTGGGGAGCAAGATCCTGACTCTGCTCCTCTCACACACCATCCCCCCCACTCTAGCCTCACCGGCCTCTTTCCTGTTCCTCTGTGGTGCCATGTCCTTGCCTGCCTCTCAGACTTTACAACTGCTGTTCCATTTGCCTGGAATGCTCCCCCTGTTCTTCACAGAGCAGATCTTTTCACCCTCAGGCTTCACCTCTCTTGGGAACTCCCCAAAGAAGCTTTCTTTCCTGTCTCTCCCTCTCATGGCACTTGTCCCAGTCTCTACTTTTCAGTTTTCCCAAGACTTACTGTTGCCCATCTTTCCCACTAGAACATGAGCCTCACGAGGGCAGAAGCTCGTCCATCTTGTTTCGTGCTGTATCCCTAAGACAGAGCCTAGCCACAGAGCAGGCGCTCAACAAATAGTGGCCCAATGAATGAATGAGTGAATCATTCAGTCTTGGAGTGGGAAAGCCAAGGCCAAGGCCAGCTGTGGGATCTCCCAGTCTGTTGTTCCTCATAGCTCTAGAAAGCGGTGCATCACATCTGAAGGCAAAGCTGACAAGTTTGCACCAAGCACTTCTGACCCTGACTTAGGGGAACACACCCCTCATAGGTCCCCAAGCCATATGCCACCAAATCTGGCTTAGCCAGCCTGGTCTCACCTCTTCAGAGAACTCACTCTGGTTGCCTGGAAAATCCAGCTTCATTGTATTATTCATGCTTAGAGACGGATAACGTCTTTTGGCTGATGGGCATCAAAGGCAAGGCAGTGATGTCAGGCACCTAGAAGGGAAACATTGATCCAGTGAGTTCTGGCGCTTGCACTTACGGAGGCAGCTAGAACCATCAGTCAGGTGGGAACAGAAGCAGTTTGCTTTGGTTAATCAATGTGTGCAAGGGGCTGCACCAGTATTTCTGGGGCCATAAAGAATCTCTAGAAAATAAAAGTCTTCTTGTCCTTCCTCAGGATCTCTGTCAGAGTTAGAAATGGCAACAAGGGGAGAGCTGAGATAAAGGCTCCAGTCACTCCCTAGAGCCCACACAGAGCAAGTCTGCAGCCCAGAGAACATTCTCCCAGTTCAGGGTCTTGGGCTGGGTTGGCCCAGGCTTCTCGGGCTTTGGTGATAAAGAATTTAAATTAGAGGAGCATGCACAAAATCTTTGCCCAGGTGGCTACAGAAAACTTGCTTTGTTCTCCTGAACTGGTCCTGGATGACTTTGTTGAGAGCTCCAGAAGCAGAGTCCTAAGTTCCTTGGAGAGAGAGTCAACAGAGAAGCCCAAGATTCATCTCATGGTTCCAATTCTGACCCACCGCTCTCATTACCCTTTCATTAGTTCAGACTGACAGTCTGTGCTGCCTAATGGTAGGGGAGCAAAATGGCCAAAGGCATGGACTCCGGGCAAGGGCTGGCTTTGAGTTCTGGCTCTGAATCAACAGATGCATGGCCCTGGCCAAGTTACACAACTTCTCCATTTCTGTGAAATAGAACAGGGGCACCTGTTTTCTGGGGTTGTTGCCACAAGTATGGGTGTCAATAGAGGCTAAGTCCGTTCTGCATGACATTGTCAACGTTGGGTGCTGCTCTCCCGTAGGGCTGGGTTGAAACTCAAGTGAAACAGTCCGTGTAAAGCACCAAAAAGGTTTTAGGATGTAACACACAACACAGTATTTGCCCAATAAAATATAATTATTGACAAGTCTGTAGTCTGGCTAAGGCTTTTTTTAGAACGCTTTGTAAGAATTTAATTGATCTAAAAAAATGTTCCTGGGACATGAAGGTCATCTGCTGTCCTGCTGTTTCTTCATCAGTTTTTTGTTGTTGTTTCAAGGGACAGTTATCACCCTGTGCTTTCTCAGCACTTTAAAATCCTTGTATCGGGGCGCCTGGGTGGCTCAGTTGTTAAGCGTCTGCCTTCGGCTCAGGTCATGATCCCGGGGTCCTGGGACTGAGTCCTCCTTTGGGCTCCCTGATCAGCGGGAAGCTTGCTTCTCCCTCTCCCACTCCCTCTGCTTGTGTGTCTCTCTCTCTGTCAAATAAATAAATAAAATATCTTTAAAAATAAAAATAAGTAAGATAAATAAAATCCTTGTGTCAGGAACCTAGAACTAGCCAAGAAAGCAACAGAGCACTGTTAAGGAGCTGAACATGAAATACACACAGGTTACTTGTTCAGTACTTTGAGGCTGTGGGCTTTTCCAACAATTATAGGAGTCAACTTCAGTAGCCTCCTTCTGCTCAGTTCACATAATGGCTTTGGGATTCCCACCCATCCAGGGTTGTAAGGTTCTTCAGGGCACAGACTTCTCACAAATACTGCTCTAGCGCCTTGGTCTAGGACTTTGAGCTTAAGTCATTTGAAAATCCAACTGCTGAGTTGAAAGGGACAGGCTGGCATAGACTGGCCCGGCCTGGCTTTTGCACTGAGGCCGTCTGCTGCTCCATCCCTCCCCACTGCATGACCTTGTGTAAGAAACCGGTCCTTTTTATGCTCTGGGATCCTTCTCTATAAGAGCTGCCTCTAGAGAGTGGGTTGGAGGTTAAGCATGGTGTGTAGAGCTCCAGCTGTCCCTCTCTATACTCCTTCCTTTGTGGTCTTCCTGACCATCACATAGCTGTGGATATGGAAAAAAACCCAGCGGCGATCAATGTGTTAAAGGCTTGCCAATATTTGCTTGCACCAGGTGACCATGAGCACATCACTTGGCTTCTGGAGCAGTGCAGAGAGATGGATTATGGGAAGGGGTCTAGGTCATGGTCTGAAGGAGGGGATGCTGGCAGCCCCTGCACTCAGCTCAGCCCATCCTCGCACCACCAGGGCCAGAACCAGATTATGGATTTTTAGCCCGCTGCTCTCCTGGGATGTCAGACTTCTCACGAAGGCCTGAAGATTCATGGTCTTCCTTATAGGAGGGGGACCCCTTCCTGACCCACTCTGACCTTCCCCAGATGCCTCTCCACCTCCCACTGAGGCCCGAGGATTGAACACACAGCTGGTTCAGGGTGGATCCAAATGGAGGCAGCGCACATCGGGGGAGAGCGTTTCCAAGGCGATGTCCGAGTTGTCTCTAGTGATCCGCTGACCTGACCCTCCCTGACTTACGCTGCCCCAGAACTGAGCCAAGCCTTTGGAGGGCGGATATACCTTAGGATGTCTGGCCGGGGCCCTACTGTGGTGGGAGGTTCAGATCCCACGCTGGGACAGGCCCTGGGGAAGGTCAGGGGGAGGGTGAGCCAAAGCAGGCTTAATTGCCTCTGTTACCTCCTGGCCTTTCCTTCTTCTGACGGAACGGCAGTCAGATGTGGGGTGTGGAGGCCCCTGTTTCAGCGAGGATAAAGAACATCTCTTCAAAAGAGCTCTCAACATGTCTTACTGTAGGACGGAAGCAGAGGCTGAATTGGCGACTTTAAAGTCTTCCTATACTGCAGATCAAGAGAAAGACCTCAGTGACTAATTAGGAGTCCTACATTCGTCAGAGTATTACACCCCCAAAGTCAGTGTTTCCCCGGAGTCAAGGTTCCCTTCTCTTCCTGGCCAGTCCCACATCCTGCTGGGCCTGCGTTGGCTGCTCATGTTTCTCATTATCTCTCCCTCATCCTCTCTGAAGGCCTCTCACTCCACCCAGGGGGTTTATTTTTAAACTTGCACAGTAATGCTAGGGCTGAGCAAGACACCCTGCCCACATTCCCGGGGAACTGGCCTGCCTGGAAAAGCAGCCCCCTTTTCGGAGATTTCCTTCCTCCCACCTTCCTTCTCTCACTTCCCTTCATATTTATTGGGCATCTTCTCTCAGAGGGCTTCTGCCAGAGGACACGGCAACAAAGGGAAAGATACAGTCCCTGCCCTCGGAGACCTTATGTTCTCAAAGGGTAGGGAACACCGGGGACAGGCAGGCTGAGCACGTAGACACACACACCAAGTAAGCCAACAAATAAATATGTGAAATCGTAGACATTTGTTCAGGCCAAGTCTAGAAAAGAGACAAACAAGGCACCAACAAGAAGAGCTGTGACGAATCAGGTAGCCAGGGAAAGCCTCTCTCAGGTCGTGGCACAGAAGAGAGGGCCAGAAGAACGAGGGGCATCACACAAGCGAAGAGTAAGGCCAAGAATATTCTGTGTGGAAGGAAGACTAGGGGGAAGGTCCTGAGGTGTGCAAGTGGGTGGTGTGTTCTAGAATTCCAACAGAAGGCCAGGATACTTCAAGCACCGTGGACAGGGGGAAGATGTGCTCAAAATGGGGAAGCATGCAAAGGACAGATCACACAGAGAGGTGGAGTCATGTCGGAAGTTGGGCCTTTTGTCTGAGGGTGGTGGAAAGTCACTGGGGATTCAAATTAGGAGGTAACATACAATGATGGGCATTTTAAGATGCTTATCAGGTTGTGAGTGGAGAACAGACCCTAAGAGGGGTGAGAGGGAAGGCAGGGCATGAGTTCAGAGGCCTCAGAACTGTGCAGAAAGGAGATGATGGTGGCTAGGCTGCAGCCAGGACATGCCACAGCTAGAAACAGGTAGGTTCTTCCAAGAATGAGTCTGCCACTGGGCCATTGTTCTTCCAAAGAGCCCTAAGTACCCCCATTCAGAAGATAGAATAGAACGCCAAGGCTCAAAGGCAAGAAGTGGTCAGAATAAGCCATGAAAGTTTAGATGTCCTATTGCCTATAACTTGCCAGATTTATTAGGTTTCCAAACCCAATTAAGTAAGATTTTTGTCTAGCACTGACTCCCACGATTTTCTGAAAGGCGCATACAAACTCTTCTCCACCATGGCCCCTCTCTCTGTCCTTTACAGCTTTGGCTTGGGTATGAGGCCAAAAGGCTTTAACTGGGGTGGTCTCACCTGCACACAAAAGCCAAAGGTGACTTTATACGCCCAAAGGACCCAAACACTGGTCTCTGCTGTCCAAGAGAAACACAACTATTTACACTCTTGGGAAGAAAGGAGAAGGAAAACAAAGCAGAATTGCAGCGTATCTGTTCTACATACAGCAATAATAATAACATGACTTACTATGTACCTCAGGTACTTTACTTGTAACTCACTGCATCCTCTGAGAGACGGGTGAGGCGGGTACCACTCTTAGTCCTGGTCACTGGGAACGGAGCTAAAGCTTAGGGGCAGTGTCGTCTGCTGGTCCAAGTGGCAGAGTTGGGACTTGGGGGCTGCTTGGCCCCGACTGGCTGAACGAACTCCTATTGACCAGGGTTCAGGGCTGCCTGCTCTTTGACTCCTCAGTTCCAAAAACTGCACTGAAAGAGTCTGGAAGGAGATCGTCCAGAATGTGAGTGGTGCAGGGATAGCAGCAGATTTTCTTTTTTGTCTGTATTTTCTTTTCTAATGTTTGGAACACATAGTACCTGGTACATAGTGGATACTGAAAAATTGTTTACTGAAATTGTTGGGTTAATGAGTATGTGTTACTTAAAATTATTATCTTTACATCATTAATACATTTCACTATGGGAAAGGTAGCCAATTCCAGAAAAACAGTTTATCCATTGTCCGGAGATGATCGCTTTTAAAATAATGGTGATATTAATCTTTTTCTAGTCCTCTTCCTGTGTTTCTGTGTGTCCATCTCTATCTACCTCCCTGTCTATTGATGCATACAGACAGCATGTGTGTAGTAAACAAAAATGGGATCATACAGTATTTATAGACTTTTAACTTACGTTTCCACTTTATCACGGGCATTCTCCATTCCATTTTACATTCTTTTAAAAAAGAATTCTTCACAGTCGCAGTGCATTTCCCTACAATTTACTTAATGGGCCCTCTATTACCAGATATTCAGTCTGTAGTACTAATATTAATCATGCTTTACTGAACTTCCTTCTAAAAAACATGTATGCAGATCTATATTACTATTAAAGAGAAAATGACTATGTATTGAAATACAGAACAGAGAAAGACACTTATCCAGGGGGTTCCGTTGGGTAGCAGCTAGCGTATTTCTGGCATCTGTCCTTCAGAATGAAAGCAAAGGCAATGGCATTTACAATACTCTCCATTTTCCCAGTCTTGTCATTACTCACCTCTCAAGTATGTTTTGGTGCCACTGTGTCGCAATGCAGGTGGGTTAAGAAAAATCCCAGTTGTGGCTACAATGTGGGCCCTGAAGTCAGGCAGCTGGCTGTACGTTCCGGTCCTATCCCTCACTGACAGTGTGACTGCAGGCAAGTTCATTGTTCTGAGCCTTAGTTTCTTCATGCGTAAATGGCATATACCCCAGAGGGTGCAGTGAGGCAAGTCAGGCAAAGCTCTCTTAAGCCATCTGCCCAGCCTAGAACGAATGCTCATAAAAGGGTGGTTTCTATCATTATGAAAATAGAGGAAGACTTTTCTCACAGGTTGAATGTTTTGGAAAACTCCTGTCCAATCTATAGTGCAGAATCCAAGTAAAATGAACTTAAGAAAAAAAAATCACTCACTATTACCCTTTGGCTATATTACCCTTCTACTCTTTGTGTGTGTGTGTGTGTGTGTGTGTGTGTGTAAGACTAAATTAAAAAACAATTAACTTTTTTTTCCCATTCTTGCCAAGAACCAGGTTTGTTGGATTAGAGATATATTTAAATTCTGTTGTTCACAGCTGCATTTAGCATTTAGCCAGCTGTGTTTTATAAATGTCTATCCTAAAATAAAAACAAAGTAGGAAAAAAAAAAAAAAGCAGGACTGTCTACAGCAGTCCTAAACTGTTCTCAGTTTTATATAACAAAACAGAAAATATCTAACCCCTAAAACACAGACTGCAGAAAGAACTACCCTGACTCGTGTACTGTACATCATTAACCCAGACACACTCTTGGCACATAGTAGGTGCTCACTGAACCTTGCTGAATGTATTTCTTGAATATATGTTTTCCTTACAGACAGCAAGCTGTTGAGAAATCAGTCAGGATATTCATTACATCTAAATACCATTAGAGCCCATGTGGAGGGGCAGAAGGAAAAGATAGATGATTGAACGAACAGATGCTTTTTGAGTTTGTAAATTGAGTGTTTGGGAAACTTTATCCTCCTAATTCATGGCTCTTGAAATATGTTTATAATCCTGGTGGAACTGTCTAGGGCTTTCTCTAAACTGCCATCAGGGATAGCACATAATGACAAAGCACTTCTGATGGCCAGCCTAAGTTTTTCCATTTTTCTTGAACTCCAGGCAATGCTCAGCAAAATCTTCATGTAGGTATAAGAGTGTATCCTCACTATCAAAATGGCTCTAGAGATCATGGGTAACACATGTGCTTATAAGGCAATGCACTGCTGGGCCAAGATATTTATTTACAGAGCGACCCCTAAGGCCAAATAACTATGAAGCACCCCAGAATTTCCAAACAAATAGTGGGAAATGGTAGAGCTCCCAGCCACTCCTGCTCTGGAGTACTTCTCCCTTCATACACTTTGCTGGTATTGGTTGACTGCCTTCTGTGCATGAGAGCTCATGCTGTGGGTGATTCAAAGATAGAACATGTCCTCTGCTCTCATACATAAGCTAGCAGAGGGGAGAGACAAGCTACCAGCTCTATGGAATCCTAGAAAGAATGGAGTAATTGCTAGACAAAGCACTCCATGGGTCCTGGAAGGGAGGAAGGACCCTACCTCCTGGAAATATCATGAAAGGCTTTGCAGGAGAGGTAGCATTCGACAGAGGCCTTGAAGGATAAGAAGAGTTGTAATTAGCAGCCATGTGGGTGGGGGAAAGGACCTTCCAGGCTGAAGGAACAGCCTACACCAACCATGAAGGCGTGAGAGTCCCTGGCATGCACCAAGGAGAGGGAGAGCCATGGACTGATGGGATGGGGAAGGATGTAGGAGAAGGGGTGCTTTTAAGACCAGATGTGGAGTCACTGAAATGCTTTGCCACAGACTCTGGACCTGACTGTCTAGGAAGTGGAAAGCCGTGGAAAGTTTCTGGTAATGGAGGCCATGGCATCCGGATCCTCCTCCAGAAGGACTCAGTGACAGCGTAATTAGAACAACAGAGCTTAGTGGCACGAGGCTGATCCTTCAGCTCTGTCTTCCATTTTCCACCTGCTGAGCCTCTGAAGGTTTGCGCAGCATGGACCAGTGACAGCTTCCCCCTTGAATGCTGTGACCCTGTGCCTTGGGCCTGTCTCCCGTGGCTTCCCTGAGAGAACTCTTATATCATGGATCTGAGAATGCAGACTGCCCCCCAGGGTAGCCGCCTCTGTCCATTGCTCTGTTCAGGTTCCAGGTTGTTCTCCCTTGCAGATTCTCTCTTCCCTCTGCTCTGACTGTCCTGCACCTCCCCTCTCCACCGAGCCCTACCCCCACTGCCCTACCCCACTGCCTGCCCCACTCTCAGCTCTGAGTGGGTGGGTGACTCCTTTCCAATGAGGCACTCGCCCCAGGGAGCTCATCTCTGCTCTGTAGAGTGGGATTCTCCTGCTTATGTCTACTTTGTCGGTGAACAGCCTCTCCATTCCTGCCTCCATCCTGTGTACCCACACCCTGAGTTATCTGGTGATTCCTATGTTAAGTTCCTGTCATTTGTCAAATCCTCTTCATTGTCCCCCCCTACCCCGGGCCGTGGTTTTGGACCCATCATCTCCCTTCCTATTTCCATTCAATAACAGTTGATGGAGCCCCGGGGATGGTGCTGAGTGGGGTACGACAGTGCTGAGGAAGCACGCGGCCCCTGCCCTTGACCAGAGTGCAGTCCAGGGAGGAAGATGAGCGGTAAGCAAGCACCTGAAGACTGATGAATTGCTCAGGGATGGAAACACAGAGCACTGTGCCCCGTGGCCTCTGCTCTGCCTCTGCCCTGCCCTCTCCCACCACCACTATTTTCCTGTAAAATGTTACCAGAAGCATCTACCAAATTCCCTTCTCAAAAACCTCCACTGGCTCCCCAAAGCTTGCCGATAAGAGTCAGAAGTCCGGACTGGCACCGAGGTCCTCTATGACCCGACTCCAAATGAGTATGAGTATGAGGTGACCCTGTGTGTCCTGCCCATCACCCTGCCCAGCAGCACCCAGCCCCCTGTGGGGAGAAGACCACCTATGTCCCACATGTGGGGCCCCGGTGAAGCCATTCCCTCATCCACATCCACACTTGCGATGCCTGTCTGTCCTGGCCGAGCAGCTACAGCTTCCCCCACATCCTCCAGGACTCCATCTTCCCCAGTTCTCACACTCCCATCCTGCTGCTTACATGGTCTGTCTCGTGGACGATTTCACTTCTCACCCTCCATCAAGCACAGGAAGTTGGTTTTACTCATTCTGAATAATCGTAACAACAAAAATCATAGCTAAAACTACTGAGATGCTTTCTGTGTGCTGGGAGCCATGTGCTTCACTCGTGTTACCTTGTTGCATCCTTAGAGCAAGCACGTGGGGTAGGCTTCATCCCTGGTCTCCTCGTGTAGGCAAACTGCCTTTCTGGATTTAAATCCAGGAATCCTGACTGCAGAGCCCATGCCTTTGACCATGACCTCACCTTTATTCCTTTCTAGTGTTTTGTCAGGTCCCTTATACTTAACTAAGGGTAGCTCAAATAAGTGCATGGGAACAGTGACAGCCACAGTGAAGCTCAAAGTCACTCTGTAAATCACAGTCTCGGAGAGAGGACAAATGCAGAATGGTTAGTGTCTTCTCTTATGTGTATTAATTAGGAAATCGAGGAGATTTTCAGAGGACAGATTTTTGACTGATGGAGGAGCAAAGGACTGGGCAGCAGTTAGTTGTCTCTGGACTGGTTTAATCTGATTTGATTTGGGTGGTGTCACACCCCTCTCACATAGCATTGTCGCACTAGGTGCCCAAAACAGAGCACCTTCCTCTCACGCAGTCACTGTGCCTCTCTGCCTGAGCCTGTGAGATGTTTAACGAGGGCAAGAGCCTCTCCCCAACTCACTGGACTGGACCTGTCTGTTTCCTTAAGGGGAGAGGTGTGGAGGCCAGGCCCTCCCCTGAGGGCCTGCCCTTCTCTGCTCCAGACAGACGTGCCTTTGTGCATGAGGGCGGGCGGGCAGAATCTTTGTGGCACCCTAGTCCATGGGAGCAGGGCCAAAGTGGAGAGCCGGGATGGGGAGACTGGGAAAAGGGACAAGCTGGGTGCCCAGAGGGCAGTACACAGGCTGCCACCAGTAGGCCAGCCAGCGCGTTTCCTCCATCCTTTGCGGGCATGAACAGAGAGCAGAGCCCTGGAGAGCTTGGACTAGTGTGGCCCCAGGTTCCAAAACCTGCCTGCACAAGGTGCTTCAGTCTTCAAATCCCCCTAAGAGAAGACCTCTGTAGCGTGGCCATTTGGGAGTGGGAGAAAGCCCACTCATTTCTCTCCACTGCCTCTCCCCATTAGACGGGTAAGAACTGTGTACAAGGTGGGCAGCCCTTCTTCGCTTTATTTCTACCCCTGGCTTGAGTTTGGCTCGTCTTGCTGTAGTCTAGACATCTTTATGATGCCACGTTGTCTTCCGCAGCCTGGCTTAAATGCCACAATTTTGGGGGGAACGCATCTGAGGATATACAGATGGACAGAAAGGCAGATAGATCTGTCTCGTCTAACACGCTGTGCTTGCCTGTCTCTGATTCAAGGATGCCACAGTGCCACTGCATTGTGTGAAGCCCTATGCCCCATCCCAGCCAGCACACTGCACTATGGCCTTAAGATTCTTAAGCGAGCAGAAACAAGTTCTGAGAAGCTAGGACTTTTTTGGCACGGTCCTTAGACCATGAGAGTCATTCCACTGTGTCGCAAACCCAGTGAAAAGTCCTAATTCCACAGCTTTCCCAAGGGGCATCTGGAGGGCCCACGGTGCTGCTCCAGATCCAACCCCATGAAAACCAGACCTCGAGGGGAAACGAGCGATGTCAGAGAACTTTCATCAAATGCCATGCCGGAGTGGCTTGTGCAATAGTACAATTCTGTTGGCAAAGGTGCACCTAAAAATCTGGGTTTTCCTAACCCTGGGACTGATGCAACGAGGCATATCAGCTATTCAAGGTGGAACAAGGTAGATTGGGGGAGTGGGTCTCACCTCAAAAGAGGAAAGTTTGCCGGAGGGCCAACCTGGGGAAAAGTCATTAGTTCCAGCTTGCGTCCTCATGAAGTGAGGAGAAGTATCAGCGATAAAGAAAGGAACTGGTAGAGTCCCTGCAGCCCCCCACTCTCCAGAGGAAAGCCTGTTTCTACCACTGGGAGAGGAAATCCGTGCAATGCTCTCAAGACTGTGGAGAACTTTGGATGGGAAATGCCAGGGAGCTCTCAAGGTACGGGGAGGCCTTGGTGTGTGAGTTACTTGGTGATAAACATAGATCTTGACTGATTTTGATAAGCCAGACTCATTAGGTAGAGATAAGAGGCTTCGAGAAAAACATGCACTTATATGTAGGCTACCGGGTACTGAGGGAATCCCAGCAAGGACAGAGGCAGACCACTGGGCAAAGGGAGCAATGGTGCAAGAGGAGACAGGGGCTGATGGGGACAGAGAGGAACCTCGTTGGGGAAGCTCTTGGGTCAGAAGTTGCTTGAGAAACCCTGCGGTTTATGGTGGTCTTTTCCAAGGGAGATGAGCCAGCCATCTTCCCAAGGCAAATAGTTCCTAAAGGAATGTGTCCAGAGGGGCCAAAGTCCAGAGGAAGGGAGTGCTGGGGAGATGGAAAGCTGGATCAGAAAGGAGGACGGCAGTGGGGGGACAGCGTGTGAGGTGAGGCCGCAGTCCTGGACGCACACCAGCACAGATAGGAGCGCTGGTTTGGGTTCTGAGATCCCTTCCTGCTGAGAATCCAAGCTGGATGTTTTGTGGTGGGGGTCCCCAGGTATTTCAGAAATAATAACACTTCTTAGGAAACGTAATCTGGCTATATAAGGTAATGCTATTATTTAATTATTAGTCTCATCATCACCATTATTCAATGTGTATGCAATGCAGCACTGTGCTAAGCCCTTTATAGGACTCTATGCCATTCTGTCCTCACATGTTACCCCCCGTATAAAGGAGAGAGAACTGAGGTTCAGAGAGGTGACGGCACTAGCCCTGGTCTCATGGTGAGTAGTAGCCAAGCCAAGACTTGCCCTCAGTGGAAGTGACTCCTCGGCTGACAGGGCCAGGCTTCTGTCCCCAGGGAAAAGGCTCAACCCACCTGGAGTCAAAAATGAAACCCATAGACGGTGATGGAACCATGAATCTACCACAGGTAGAATAACCACAAAACACCCCAACTGCCTCTTACTAGATGTCTACTTCCGTGTTTTATTAAACGTAAGAAATCATAAATTGAAAGATAACACCATCATTTTACATACCACTGTGAAAAAAATGCCATACTTCCTGATTCTAGATATGTGAAAATAGCCAAAGAAAACTGTCCCCGAGGCCTGGGAAGTATTTTAAGTGCATACTGTGCTGGGAGTTTCACTTCTACTACCCCATTTCATCCCAGCTATAGCTCTTGCTTTTCACCCTTGCTTCTGCAGGCGAGGACACAGTCCTTAAAGGAGCAAGGCCTGTACGCATGCTCAGTGACACAGACCCAGGGGGCCTCAGAGCCTCAGCGGCATCCTGGGCTAAAATTCCTGCTCTTAACCAGTTGGCAAGACCACCTCTGAAGAAGACAAGCCACCTTTGTCATCTGTTCCTTCTGACAGGTGGATAGCTGGGCAAACCAAAAACACAGTGGAGGTACCTGGCCTCACGAAAAAAGAAAACCTCGCCTTGTTCTCCTTCACAGGGTCATCTGTGAGTTGGGCTCACTCTGATTCTTAAGCTCCCCTGAGCTCTGGGAGTGAGCTCAGGGGAGCTCTAGTTGCAAATTCAGCTGAGCCCTTTAGGAAGATCCTCCAAGATCTACCCATTCATTTTCAAACTCGTAAGCTTCCTCGGTCTTGGGTCTTTCTCTGACCCATCCTTCCCTTTTCCCCAATCTCTAGTGAGCAATTTGTGCTAGATTCTATGGCGTCATCCTTGACCCTGAACCTTATTCTGCCCATTTTTCTTGTCTCCTCCCATTTCTCCAAGTCTCTGACCCTTATCTGCCTTGTGCAAGAGCCATGGTCATGTCTTAATCAGTTCCTAGCCCTGCTTCACATCTCCTTCCCATTATGGGTTTTCTAGAAACCCTGCATATTAAAATGAAAACGTGGGGCCAAAGAGAGATGGAATGAGGAGGTTGTAAGTATGAGAAGAGTCAATTGGACTAGTTTTCTTGCTTTCATTTTTGACTCTAAGACCTCCATCACCCACCATGGGCTGTGTATCTACAAGCCGGCCCCTTGGTTTCCCAACAGTGTCATCATCATATATCTTGTTGCCCTCTCTCTTGACCTCTTGGCTGTCACTCCCATAATTTTCCATTTTGAAGAAGGCCATTGCACTGTAATGAAATCTTCCCTATCTCTTTAAAACACCCTTGTTCCCTCTCCTCCCAGCCACTGAGTCACTCTTTCCCTTCCTATCTCTTTTTGAAGACTTCCCAACAGTGGACATGGAGGATGGTTCTTGGCGCTTTCCCCCTTCCCGATATTACTCCCCACCTCAAGAAGAACTTAAAATCATAACTTGGAGTTGCCTCCTTGGAACCAGCAAAATCACTGGAGAGCACCCATTTTCTTTCTTTCTGGATTGACCTTCTACTCATTCATCCTCTATCGTTCACAATCTTTTTCTTAAAGATTCACAACTGTCTTAACTCAGCCCGACTTCGCACAAAGCCCTAGTAAGAGGAACTTTAACAGAATTTCTGCTTTCAATATATGCAAATCTTTAGTGAATGTTAGATATTACTTGTTTTCAGTGTTTCATCAAAGTGTTAAACCTTCTCGGTATAGGCTTCCCTTGCTGTAAGTTCCCCCCACCCCCAGCACAGAGACACAGCTGCTTTATTCATTCACTCCACACACCACGAAGCTGCAGTAAATACACATTGAGTAAATGATGAATAGCAGTCATCACTGGCCTTCTGTGTCCATTTGGTGTGTGAGCTCCATGAAAGCATCTGCTCATTCAATGACAGTTTGAGACCCTACCATGTGGGGTAGGGTATGGCCTATGTTAAGCATGGTGGATATAACAATGAACAAAACAAAAGTCCCTGCTCTCTTAGAGCTTACCTTCTAATAGCACATAATTGCTTAAAAATCATTAAATAGGTATTTAAGTTACCTACTATCAGACTCTAATAAGTGTATTGGGGAAAGTACTGCAATGACTGGAAGTTGAACTCATATTTGTTCTAGGAGATATAAGGCACTGGGAAAGAGATTCAATGGGAGAATGAAATGAGCACATCTTTTCACAGCTTTCTTGAGATAATAATTTACATACCACACATTTCACTCATTCAAAGTGTCCAATGCAATAGCTCTCCTATTTTCACAGAGTTGTGCAACTCCGGCCACTATATCCCTTCAGGACATTTTCATCATACTAAAAATAACCCACACCTATTAAGCAGCCGCTCCCCATTCTACCCACCCCCAACCCCTGGCAGCCACCAAACTACTTTCTGCTTCTATGAATTTGCCTACTCTGAACATTTCATACAAATGAATCATACAAAATAGAGTATATTGTGACCACCTCTGTTCACACTGCGTAATGATTTCAAGGTTCATCTGTGTTGTAGCATGTTATCAGTACTTCATTCCTTTTTATAGCTTAGTAATATTCCACTATGCCACTACACCATGTCTTATTTACCTAGTCATCATTTGATGGACATTTGGGCTGTTTCCACTTTTTGGCTATTTTGAATAATGCCGCTATGAACATTAAGGTACATGTTTTTGTATGAACATGTTTTCATTTCCCTTGGGTATATCCCTCGCAGTGGGATTGTAGGCTCGTATGGTTAACTCTCTGGATAACCACTTGCGGAACCGCTATATTGCTTTCCAAAGTGGCTATACCAATTTTACACTTCCATCAGCAATGTATGAGGGCTCCAACTCCCCCATATCCTTGCCAACACTTGTTAGTATCCATCTTTTGATGATAGCTGTCCTAGTGGGTGGGAAATAGTAACTCATTATGGTTTTGATCTGTACTTCCCTCATGGCTAATGATCTTGAGCAGCTTTTCACATGATGAGAATATAGCTGACACTTGAATGACATGGGGGTGAAGGAGGGCCGACCTTCTGTGCAGTCCGAAATCCATGTATAACTTCTGATTCCCCAAAAACTTAACTACTAATAGCGTACTGTTGACTAGAGGCATGAATGGTAACATAAACAGTCAACCCATATTTTGTATATTCTATACTACATTCTCACAATTAACTAAGCTAGAGTAAAGAAAATGTTAAAAAAATCATAAGGAAGGGATATATATGTGGAAAAATCCACATATAAAAATCCACATATAAGTGGACCCACGCAGTTCAACCCCATGTTGTTCAAGGTGTTCTGCTGTATTCATATTACATCTGCAAGGCAGGCAGTTACTGACTTGGATCTCAGCATTGTGCCTGCACGTCAGGGGCTCAGTAACTATCACTGAATGAACACAGGTGAGAATGAAGCAAAGAAAAGTGTCTTGAAAGACACTGGTGCTTTTAGCTATGGTAGGCCTAGAACAGGCATGGGTGCAAGAGGGAGAGTATCTGGCAAATATGAAGCAATGTATTTTGATCCCTCTCACCCCATCCTGTTGCCTTTAAACCATGCTCCATCTGGAGCCTCCTTCCCCAGAGGCTGGGTCAGGGAGCCTGTCACACAGAGCCAGGAAAGGAGAACACAGAATAAAGAGGACATATCGTCAGCTCAACTGTCAAGATTTGTGGAAGGAAGACTCACAGAATTGCTTGGCTTCCCATTTAATACAGCTAAGTCTAGGCCTAGAGAGAGACTGTAGCATTTCCACCTCTGTGTAGGGGGGATACCTGTCTGCTCCCAGAGCATCCGGAGGTGGAGGTGGAAAAAAAGGGATATGTGTGTGTGTGTGTGTATAGGGGGTGGAGGTAGTTTGGCCGAGGAAGCATCTGGATGAGCTGGGGGCAGCATGGCTGGCCTACAACACAGGGAGGCCTGGAGGGCTGAGAGTGTGGATGGGTGTGATCCAGGGCAAGTGGGCGTAACTCATACTCTGGACCTCCTGCTCTCCCTGCATGATGCAGATGCTGAGATGAGAGCCAGAGGTCACTGCGGGGTGACCCTGCTGTGGGGTTAGAGGGAGACCTCTTGGGCGGGGAGGCGAGAAGCCCATGGCCAGCAGGAGCCAGTCAGCCAAGGAGCCGCCCTGAACCCTGACCACACTGAGACAGACCAGAACCTTAACTTGAGCCATGAAGGCCCTGAGTGGGCAGTGTCAGGGCAGGCGAAGTGCTCCATGCTTGAGACCTTGGTCCCCAGAGGCCTGTGAATGAGGGTCTCAGCTCTTCTGATGAGAGACTCAGAGACCCTCACTCCCCTTAACACTAGATGATACTTCCAAAAGGAGTGAGAGGGTAGCCGAAGAGGGGGGAGTCTCTGGGGCAGAGTAGTCCTTAACAGCTGTGTTTAAATTCTTACACTGGACAATACTGAGCTGTTCTCAGCCACCTAACAGCCGAGGTCTTGTGAGGAAGTCCAGATCAGACAAAGAGAAACTACAGTCTCACTGCGTGATGTACCTTGTAACCCTGCCATCTGGCTCTATTTGTAGCTGGTTAGTGTGGCCTTGAACTAGTGTAACATAGGGCCGTGGGAACAGGGAAATGGTCAAAAGCTGATGGAAGCTGGATGTGTGTGTGTGTGTGTTGCTGTGTCTGTGGCCATTTCCATGCTTACTCTGAAGTCAGGAAGCATAGGAGCAAGAGAATTTCTCCTCTTCTACCAGAAAAATAGCTCCAAGTGCATGCCCTTTGTCGTCTTTGGCTAGGATTCTTCTAGAAGCTTTAGGAGGCATTTGGATGGGCCAGGCTGAAGAATCCTCAGTCCCATAAGAGCAGCACCTCCCAGGTGTTTGATTCCTTACTTTGTTTCAGATGCTGTGCTCTTATACGTTATCACTGAATCCTCCAGCCACCCTCTGAAAGTACGTACTGTTGTCAGTCATATTTTACAGATAAAGAAACTGAGGGCTTGGTGAGGTTCCCTAGGACCTACTGACCTCCCACTGTGGGTAGTGGCCAGACCAGTATTTGAACACCGTGATCCAGCCCCAGAGGCTGGACACTTAAGCACTGTGCACAGTGCCTCATGTTTTTCTGCCTTCAAAAATTCCCGTAGAATTAAAGCAAGACCCAGTTAAGGGCTGTTTATTGAGAAAAAAATTTTTAAATGTTACTGTTTTTTATTTGTAAGACAAAATGCCTGCCTGGAATATAGTCAGTAATATTATAGTAACTTTATATGGTGACAGATGGTAATTACACATTATGGTGAGCATTTTGTAATGCATATAATTGTTGAATTACTATGTTGCATGCCTAAAACTATATAAAATTGCATGTCAATTCCACCTTAATAAAAAAAAATGCTTGCCCATTTCACAATAATAAGGATGATTAAATAGAAGAACAATATGTAGCTAAAGTAGCAGAGAACCTGAGTGAGAATTCTTTTCCATCACTTTTCTCGCAGCACAAGCCAACTCCAGCAAACTCCAAGCCTCAGCTTTGTTGGTTATAAAATCATCTCCAAAAGACAGTAGAGCCAGCTCAGTTTAAAGCGTATATGCTTTTTCACCCACCCACCTATCTACCTACTCACCCACCCATCTACGCATCCTATGACTATCCATCACCCAGCCACCTACCTGTTCATCCACTCAACCACTATCCATTCATCCATCCATGCATGCATCTATCCACCCATCTACCCATACCACCCAACTACCTATCCATCCATCCTTCCGTCCATCCATCCATCCGCCCACCCACCTACCCATCCATCCATCCATCCATCCAACCATCCAGTTTTTCATCTCACAGTTATTGAGCCTACCATGTGCCGGGCACCAGGGACCCAAATGAACAAGCCAGTTCTTTCCTATGGGAAGATCACAGCTAGGGCGGAAACACCCCCGAGTATAGTGGATGCGAGTACTGATGGTGGTTCAGCCTGCATGGAGTGCAGAGTAGACAGGGAAAGGGACTGAAGAAAGGCCAGCATGAGAAGGAGAGATTTTGTCCGGAATGAACTACCCACTGCATTTTCTCTTCCTTCAGGTCTCAGCCTAAATGTCATCACCTCAAGGAGTCTTGCCTGCTTATCCTAAAGTTAGCTTTACTCTTTATTCTTATAGTCCCTTGATAACTGAATTTTAGTTTGTTCTTTAATGTGTGTGTGCATGTTGGGGGTAGGAAGTCTGTAAGGTCCTAGGTACAACATGGTCCCACAAAGGCAGGGATCATGACTTGTTCTCAACGAAGTGTCTTCAAGGCCTGACAAATAATGGTGCTCAGTTTGTTGCCTGAATGACTCAAGGCTGAAAGCAGACCACTGGACTTGGGCCGGCAGAGAGTAAAGAATATGGAAGGTCATTTGAGCAAGGATGAGGCTTGATCAGATTTGTGGTTTGGGAGGACAAGGCTGGAGATGTTGTGGATGACATGACAGTACCAAGCTATAGAAAGAAACAGTTGAAGCAATTGCTTTGGATAGGGGTCAAGATTTTGCTGGCCTGACTCAAGATGGGGATGATAGGAAAGGAAGGAAATGAAATGTAAGGAATATTTAGGTCAAATCCTTAGGAGAGGCCTGTGGGTACTGAGGGAAAGGGAGTATGACTAAGGTCTGTGGTTTGGATTACTTTGTAACCACTGTACTGTCATGAATGAAGGCAGAGGTTACCTGGGATTTGGGAGACAAGAGCAGAACCCGAGGCAGGCAAGGACACTCAGGGAGATAAGGAGAGCACATACACCAAGGACAGACCCCTGATGGATGCTGGAAAAAGGAAAAGAAGCCAGGACAGGATGCTGAACAAGGGCAGTTAAAGAGAAAGGAGAAAACTTCGAATCTGGTGCTACTGTTGAAACGAAACAGAGAAGAAGAGTATAAAATGGGATGAAACGCTCCGCTGCCCAGGGGGTCAGGAGAGTCCGTAAGACAGTGGTAGAGATCCTGGGTCCAGCTGATGCTCAGTTCCAGCCATGTAGGAAGGTGGGTGTACTGGGCCAGATCTTCCGGTGGTTAAAGAAAAGAGAGACAGCAGGAATTCTAGGGCAGATCTCCCAATATCCAATCCGTCAAGAATAAACACAACCAAACATGTGACCCTAGCCACCTACATAGCCTCGGGCCACATCTGGCTCAGGGGTCACAAGTCTGCAATCCTGTTATTGGAGGAGGTTATGGGCACTTTATTTATTTATTTATTTATTTATTTATTTTGAAAAAGATCTTATTTACTTGTTTGACAGACAGAGATCACAAGTAGGTAGAGGACAAGCAGAGAGAGAGAAGGGAAAGCAGGCTCCCCGCCGAGCAGAAAGTTTGATGCAGGGCCTGATCCCAGGACCCCGGGATCATGACCTGAGCCGAAGGCAGAGGCCTTAGCCCACTGAGCCACCCAGGTGCTCTGGTTATGGGCACTTTAAGTAAAAGAGTGGGGTGGAAGGAAGACTCCAGAGGACTGACGATGATGGAGAGGTGCTGGGGCTCTGGCTTCCTCTGGGAAGCCAGGCCCTGTGGGACAGAAGAGGACCCAGGGCAGAGGTGGGTACAGTAGGAAGGATTCCCTAGGAGGAGGGATTTAGCAAGTTTGGGGGCAGAAGGGAAAGACTGAGTGAATAGTATTCTTGCCCTCTTTTCAGAGGGCTTCAAAAGTGGTACTAGTTTTTCCTTTAAATCAGAAAAATATCTGCAAAAAAACCCAAAAGAAATGGGAGTTCCTCCTCACCCACCCCATCCCATTCTCCAGAGCTAATAATTGTTTTAGGTTTCTAGCCATGTAGCTACAGACACACGTATAATTTTAAAAACAAGTTAAAGAATAATTCCACGTATGTTATCCTAGGGCTTCCTTTTTTCCCCACTCATCTATGTTCGTATGTGTCCATGTCTCTTTTTTAAGGCTGCCTGGTATTTGCTTGGCTGTACAACTTACCATTCTATGATTGGTACACGTGGTTTCCAATTTCCTGCTCTTATTTAAGCAGGATTTTTTTTTTAAAATATTTTATTTATTTATTTGAGAGACAGAGATCACAAGTAGGCAGAGAGGCAGGCAGAGAGAGAGGAGGAAGCAGGCTCAGAGAGCCTGATGCGGGGCTCGATCCCAGGACCCTGGGATCATGACCTGAGCCGAAGGCAGAGGCTTTAACCCACTGAGCCACCCAGGCGCCCCTTAAGCAGGGATTTTTAAAAGGATTTTATTTATTTGAGAGAGAGAGAGTGTGTGTGCGCAAATTGGGGGAGGGTAGGAGCAAAGGGAGAGGGACAAGCCAACTCCAAATGGAGGATGAACCTGACACGGGGCTTGATCCCACCACCCTGAGATCAGGACCTAAGCAGAAACTTAATCAACTGAACCACCCAGGTGCTGCTCCTGCTATGATGAACAGTGCTGCTGTGAACCTCCTGCAGGGACCTCTGCACACTGGTGTGAGTCCCGTCATAGGACAAATTCTTAATATTAAATGTGCCAGCCACAGAGTCTGTACGGAGTGTGCTGTCTCTTCCACGTACTTGTTGAATCTGTCTGCTTGTCCCTCAGGGCCCAGGAATAAAAAATGTAGGGAAAAAGATGTTTCCCAAGATGTTTATAAATGGAAACGAGGCTTTGAAGTATCTTTTAAGCTTTACAGTTGATGAATACACAGCTTTCTTTTTAATCAAGGTGTTGTGGGTAAGGACCGCAACGTGCATGGCTAGGTTCCTCTTCCTCACTAACTTGACAAATACAGAACACATCTATGTAAATCTCCGAAAGATAAAGTCAGTTTCCCCTTCTTGATTTGATCATCCATTTTCTAGATGTAGGATCGATATTTGAAAATACTGATTTCAGAGGGCCCATTAAACACATTAAAAGAGTTCCTGGTGTGGGAAATTTGTCCACAGATTTCAGAATGACCAAAGGTTGAGGGCCATTAAATTTTTTTGTTTAAACGTGATTATACTTTTGGGTTTTGGTACTTAATCTGTGAAATCATCACTTTAGTTATACTTTCAGAAGAGGCTTCTTTGGCACAGAGGGAGAAAACTCTCTCTTATTCCTACAGAGAATGTGAAAACATGGAAAAGGAACAAGACATAACATAAACAGCCTCTTCTGGAGACCTGCTAGTTGGGCCCAGCCCCTGGCACACTTAGTTTGGAGCGCCCTCTTCTGGACGTGGGCTCCGCAGCACCATCCGGGGCCCAGCCCAGGAAGGGCAGGCAGACAAGTCTGATTTTCAAGTTTGGATAGCTGCTCTAATCTTCCAATTCCAACTTCAGCACATCCTTCTTCTACCTCAGCCACTAATACCCCGAGATGTTCTTTATCAATGTTTGTGCTATATTATCAGGTTACAGAGGACTCTGCCTCCTCTTCAAAAACAACTCCTTTGTTGTTATTTAAAACAAAACAAAACAAAACAAAACACCCTCTGATCTGATTTAAGCCACTGGGATTCCACTTAACACTGTTCACTCTCAGAAATAAATTTATAGGGGCGCCTGTTAAGTGTCTGCCTTAGGCTCAGGTCATGATCCCAGGGTCCTAGGCTAGAGGCCCACGTCAGGTTTCCTGCTCAGCAGGGACCCTGCTTCTCTCTCTCCCTCTGCCTGCCACTCTGCCTACTTGTGCTATCTGTCAAATAAATAAACAAAATATTAAAAAAAAAAAGGATTAAAAAAATACATTCATAAGTTTGGACAAACGGGAACTAGGTCTAGAAGCCAAAGGAGAATGGCAAACAGTTCTATGTGTCATTACCTAATACACCGGAGCAATATATGCTTCGAATGAAGGCTTTCTGTCCCACTCTAGAACGCTGTCAGAACCTTCAGTTAGCCTCTTATTTCCCGAATTAATTAAACAAGTATTGGCAAAGCAAATTTTATGTACATGTCAGGGAGTGTGCTAGGAGCTGTTTCACAGTGGGGGACAAGGCAAGGGTATTGTCCCTTCAATCAAACATGTGGGATAACTAGGTAGTGTTTTTATTGCAAAATGCTTGGCAATCTACAAGCATCATAATGGGTCACTGGAGCTTCAGTGTCTTTCACATTGCTGTTAATCTATCATGTGCTACTGTTAAATTTAACTAGGTTAATCCTCTTACTCAGAAAATGGTTTCCCTCGAACTTCTTAAAAGGGACTATTCAAACCTCCAAGGAACATACTCATGATGTGTTATGATAGGAAGGAGGAGGCAGGATGAAAGCAAACAGCTTTTGCAAACAGCTGCGTGTTTTCCTTGGAACCAGGGTGGGCAGAGCCGAGGCCGGGCCCTGCTTGGATGTGGGAGCCTGTGGCCTCCTGGCATCATCGTCTCAAAACTCTCCTGGGTGAGCCCCAGGCCTGTCGCCCACGACCTGCCCTTTGTCCTGCTCATCCCCCAGTCAGAGGAGAAGCCCCGTTTGTTCTCTCTCTCCCTCCACTCCATCCCCTTCTTTCTCTGAGGTGTGGAAGCCTTACGACTCATATGTCAGACAGAGGGGTGCCAGGTCCCGGACAGGGCCAGCCCCCAAGAGGAGGGGTTCTTCCACGTAACCAGACCAAAGCATTTCCAGAGTCAAAGTCAGCAACGACAGCAGGGGGAATGAGCCAGGCAAGGTCATCCAAGAGAGATAAGGAAATGACGCAAGGCCGCCAACTGTAAGGAGGCCAAATCCCCACATGATTCTCAGTGAGATTCCAGTAGTTATGTCTGCTCCACTTTTCCTCAACTTCAGCTGAACCTCTGAGCTGAAGATGTCCCTTCTTTCTCCCTTCTCTTGGATTAGTAACTGTAATACGATGCTTCTTTGGGGAAGTCATGGGTCCCTCTATTCTGTGATCCAAATTACAAGGAACTTGGCTTAAAACTATAAGAAACTTAGCTTTAAAAATCTCACCTTGCCTCTAAAATCCCTCCAGATCTCCAAGGGTGAGGGGGTGGGTTCAGAATAACTATACTCTGTGGGCTCACCCCATCCTAAGCTCTGAGTCTTCAGGGGTGCTTTCCCCAGTTACTCTATCCCACTAAAACCAGTACATTCAGTTCAACTCACCAAATATTTACTGAGCTGAGTACCGTGTTAGAAAAAGACCCGGATGCTGCCCTCAGGAAAATCACAGATCAAGAGATGACAAAGATGAATAAACAAATCCGTCCAGTGCAGTGTGGTAAGTGCAATGACAGAATTACCTACAAGGCAGCACTTTCAAGCCACAGCTCTCACAGAGTTGGGGTCTGAAGAGAGAGTCAGACGTTAATCAGAAAACTGTGCACATAAAAGCAGTTCAGTTCTGACACTACCCTTGATGAGAGGCAGGCAGCGCCAACTGAGTTTTAATGGGGCACCCTGCTGCGGGGGGTGGGGTGAGGGAGGGGATCCAGTGGAGCCTCCTTCAAGAATCACAGAGAGATCTGAAAGACAGATCAGGGAAGATTAAGTGTACGGTACAGGAGTGAACAGTGGCCCAAGCATCAAGAAGAGCTTGTGCAAAGGAACTGTGGCAGGAGAGCACAGTGATCCAAGGCATCAAACCCATACTGGTATGGCTAGAGCCCAGGGTGGGAAGGGGCATGCAGGGTGGCTGGGCCAGGGAAGTCGGCAGGATCCCACATACTGTGTGGTCAGTCGTGGACTTGGCTCAATTCCTCATCTGTATCAAGGGATCAGAGCAGCACCCGCCTTGTAGGAACCAGTAAATCCCATTTAGCACTTGGAGGCAGGGAGTATGCTCTAAGCACCGGCTTCTCTTACTATTGCCAGTGCCATCCTCATCATCTCACCAGGACGAGCCCACAGATGAGGGCCCTGCTGGCCCAGGTCAGATATTTCTTTTTGACATGACACACTGGCTCTGTGGCCATAGTTCCTCAGAGGTCTCAGAGACCACAGAAATTAGCATAAATCCTATAAGAGTAACCACTGGCTTTCTGGAGACATTCTGAATGAATGACCGGCTGGGCTGCTGACCACAGGGCTTAAAAACAACCACCAAGAGTTTATCCTCAAATACCCAGAAAAAACCGAGACAGAGGAAGGAGGATGGTGCCTCCTGAGAGAAAGCCATCTATAAATGGAAAATTACCCTGAAAGCAAACAAATCTTATTTGATGTGAACCCATTTTTGACTCTGTCTGGAAATCCAGGGCAGAAGGAAGTGGAAGGGACAGGGAGTGAGCAGGTGTGCCCAGGCTGAGGCTGCCTGCTGGGGACCAGTGGGTACTATGACCAGGATGATGAGGAAGGGTTAGAGCCGGCTGCCAAGGCACCCACACCTCGGGCCAGACACTGGACAGACCCAGACACTCCTGGGCTGCTTCTGAGCTGTGACGCACACCCGGGCTGCAGATGTTGGCCCAGGCTGCAGTGGGGAGCAGGGAGATTGGGGGGGGGAACTCGGGAGAAACTCGGGAGAAACTTCAGGGGTTTATAACGAGCAGAGCTCCTGGGCACCTCTGTTTCCTAACATGGGCTGTTATAGCATCAGGGGGATAACATATCTGGTAAGTGCTGAGTAGATGCTACCCTCACCAATCAACCAGTACTCTCTTCAGAGCAGCTTAGAGCCACCATTAACCATGGCTCTTAACTCCAGACCTACAAGCCGTTCGCTGCGTGGCTCAAGCAGATTTCTCAACATCTCGGTGCCTCATACTTCTCCTTAGAAGAGAATCGTGACCCTCTGATTTAAATGGCTCCACTTCAGAAACATCAAAAATAACAAGAGGTTAACATTTGGTGATATGTTTTCTCTATGTCCCAAATACTGGTAAGAACATTCCTGAAGGTTAGAGCCTCAGGACTAAAACCTGGAGTCAGACAGTTGGGTTTGAATTCCAGACGGTTTCTTTCCTGGATGTGTGGCCTTGACCCATTATTTAACCTCCCTGAGCTTTAGTTTTTGCATCTGTCAGGGAAGGGGCTTGGGATTGTTCATAATACCGATGTCACAGGTCTCAGGAAGGACTAGATGAGGAAAAGCACAAGGAGGCAGTTACCAGGGTGGCTGGTCCCCAGCACTTCAAACTTCCATGCTTATAGTTATTATGCCCTCTCTCAGCCTCTGTGACCCAGAGCCCTGTCTTACGGCCCAGGAGATTGAGGCTAAGAAAAGGTAACACGTCCACGCAATGGAATACTATTCAGCCCTAACAAGAAATGAGCTATCCGCCAGGAAAACATGGGAAAGAAACTTACATCCATGTTATTGAATGGAAGAAGCCAATCTGAAAAGGCTGCACAGTGTGTGATCCCAACTGTATGACATTCTGGAAAAGGGAAAACTAAGGAAGCTAAGGAAGCAGTAGAAAGATCCGTGGTTGCTGCCGGGAGGGCTTCTTGGGGGAAAATGAACAGGAACAGCACAGAGGCTTTTTAGGGGGTAAAACTACTCTGTATGATACTACAATTTGCATATATGTTCTTATGTATTTGTCCAAACCCTTCGAATGCCCAGCACCAAGTGAGCCCGATATAAACTACCGACTTCGGAAGATTAATATGTGTCAGTGTGGGCTTATCACTGTAACAAATGCACAGCTCCTGTGGGGCTGTTGCTAATGGCGGAGACAGTGCATGGTGGGGGGCAGATAGGAACCCTCTGAATTTTGCCTTGAACTTAAAAACTGCTTTTAAAACATAAAGTTTATTTATTAAAAAGAAAAAAAAAGTTAAGAGAGGCAGATCTGGGACTCAGACCTCTATATGTGAACTGTAAGCCAGGGGTCTTGACCTCTGCCCACAGCTATGTGGGCTCCTGGCGGCTGATGCAAGTCACAGGAGAAAGGTGGGTTGAGATACAGGTAGGCAAGCTGGTGGGCACGCCTGGGTCAATTTTCCCTGTTCCTTGTCTGTGGATGGGGCCCCTACCCCACCCCTGCAGCCCTTTCCCCTCTGCCTCCTGCCCCCTTGCCTCTTATCACTGGCCCTGCCAGGAGGTGCTTATGGGGAAGGGGGGTTGATACTGCTGTGTTACCAACGCCCCTGTGTTAATACACACTCAGCTCCTCCACAGGGATAATTCAGGCCATGTTCGTGCTATGAGGAAACGTGGGTGTGTGAAGCTATACATACACATTTACATGTAAAGTTTAAAATGTTCACCCTTTGGGACTCAGCCCCCCACCTCCAACAATTCAGGCACTCCCCATTATCCACTATAATGCATCTCTAGAACCTGCATCTTACGGCTGACTTTCTGTGTTAATCACACTTTCCTATGAGAATAACGGAGCAGCTGAGGGTTACATACTGAAGATCTCCATCTCTGTGATATGAAAGCAACATCTGGTTACTATAAACCTCAGTTGTAGTTTCAACAGTGGGCTATGACCCAAATTACATGTGTATCTATGGGTTACAAAAGGAGGATAATGATTAACACTCACCACCACTATCTGCATTAAGTGGCCATCTAAGAAGTTTCAAGTTCTGGGTTAAGCGGGTTATGTGCCGTAAGTCATTTGATCTTCACAACGTTCTTTTCAGTTAGGTATTATTATATATTGTAGATGATGCTCAGAGAGGTTGTGTGACTTTCCAAGGACACACACTACGCGGCAGACTCCTCAGAGTTTTGTTTTGTTTTTTAAGATTTATTTATTTATTTATTTGACAGAAAGAGAGAGAGAGAGACAGAATCACAAGTAGGCAGAGAAGCAGGGGGCAGGGGAAAGCAGGCTCCTGGCTGATCAGAGAGCCTGATGTGGGGCTCTATCCCAGGACCCTACGATCATGACCTGAGCCGAAGGCAGAGGCTTATTAACCCACTGAGCCACTCAGGTGCCCTCTCAGAGTTATTTTTAACTGCCATGGACTTAACTGCCAACTGTCCTGGACTTTTGAACTTCCTGCATATTTTCTTGACAAATCTGCATAGATTTCCCCCTCCCTTCTACTCCAAATCTCATGTCCTAGCACAGTGCCTGGCACAGGGGAGCTGTCAATCAATGCTACTCTCCATTCTCCCCTGAACAACCCCCTCCATCCCCACTCCCTCTCAGAAGAACCATCTCTCTCAGGTACTTCCCAAACTGGAGGATGCCTAAGCATCACCTGGAGAGGTTTATTATAGTGTAGACTCAGAAGGTCTGAAGTAAGGCCCAGAATCTGCATTTATCAGATGCCCCATGTCATTCTAACGTTGGTGTTCCTTGGATCATATGTTGAGAAACACTAATCAGCAGGTTTCCAGAGAAAATTAATTTTTCTTATTTAAAACATCTGCTAAAATAAGCACCTGCACCCCAATGTTTATAGCAGCAATGTCCATAATAGCCAAACTATGGAAAGACTCCAGATGTCCTTGACAGATGAATGGATAAGATGATGTGAGATATATCTATATATCTATATACCTATAGATATATAGATATGATGGCTGAGTACTATATGGAATAGTACTCAGCCATCAAAAAGAATGAAATCTTGCCATTTACAATGACGTGGATAGAATTAGAGGGCATTATGCTAAGCAAAGTAAGTCAGAGAAAGGCAAGTATCATATGATTCCATTCATATGTGGTATTTAAGAAACAAAGCAGATGAACATAGGGGAAGGGAAGAAAAAATAAAATAAGACAAAAACAGACAGAGATGAACCACAGAGACTCTTAATTATAGGAAACAAACTAAGGGTGGCTGGAGGGGAGGGGGGTAGGGGGATGATGTCATTGGGTGATGGGCATTAAGGAGGGCACTTGATGGAATGAGCAGTGGGTGTTCTATGCAACTGATAAATCACTAAATTCTACTTCTGAAACTAATAATACACTGTACATTAATTAAATTGAATTTAAATAAAATTTTTTTTAAAACATCTGTTAAAAATATAAATGGTAAAAAATTCAGAAAGTTCAAAAGAGGGGCAGCTGGGTGGCTCAGTCAGTTAGGCATCTCCCTTCAGCTAAGATGATCCCAGGGTCCTGGGATCAAGATCCATGTCAGGCTCCCTGCTCGGTGGGGAGTCTGCTTGTCCCTCTGCCCTTCCCCCCAACTCATGCTCACGCTTTCTCTCTCTCTCTCTCTTTCTAATAAATAAATAAAATCTGGAGAAAAAAAAGTAAGTTCAAAAGAGTAGACAGTAAAAAATACATCTCTCCATGTACAAGGTTGTTCAGAGCAATGGTTTCAATGAGGGAAAAACTCACACAGATGTCTATCCCTACAGAATATATGCAAATACGGTGTAGGTTATTTTTAAGATCGGAGCTTACTTACGGAGTTTACTTACATATTTGCTGACGTATCTGTATGGGTGTATACACGTGGAGATGTCAGATATAAGGTGAGTGAATAAAAGCCATCTGCAAACCCAGAGAGTTTATGCGCATTATACAGCCCCCCCCTAAATTCCTAATAGTAGTTGCATCAGAGGAAGAGAGAAATACTATGTAAAAGAAAAATGGGGAACCTCAATTCTCCGATGTTTTATTTTACATATTAAAAAGATCTGAAGTAAATTCGAGAAAATGTTAACATTTGTTAAATCTGGGCAGAGTGTACACAGGTGCTTCTTCTTATTATTTTTTGTTTTTCTTAAATAAAAAAGCAAGTTGTCCCTGGTTCCCCTGCTCACCATTTCCTTCCCCAGAGGCAGCCTGTTATTTTTCCTTTGTCCCTGTCTAGGTCAGTCTCAGCATTAACAAACGCCTGAGTCTAATCTCCTTTCTTCATCTGATTCTCTCCTACCCACATCAGGACCCGGTCTTATCAATTTAATTCTCTTTGGATCTTCAATCTGTTCAGTCACTTTTGCTGCAGGGGTTTCTTCTTCTTGACAAACATTCTCAGATCTCTCATTTGAGAAAAGAGAGACCTTACTCCCTTCTTACTCCCTCAAGACAAGAATATTCTTTTGGGGGTACCTGGATGGCTCAGTGGGTTAAAGCCTCTGCCTTCGGCTCAGGTGATGATCCTAGGGTCCTAGGATGGAGCCCCACATCTGGCTCTCTGCTCAGCAAGGAGCCTGCTTCCTCCTCTCTCTCTCTCTGCCTGCCTCTCTACCTACTTGTGATCTGTCAAATAAATAAAATCTTTTAAAAAAAAGAAAGAATTTTCTTTTGGTGGGATCCCAGGCGTTCCTGGGAGGGTTATGTGGGCTCACCACTCCCAGCTACTTATGGCCATGCAAACCTCTTGTCACCTCTCCTGGCTCCCCTAACCACCCATCTCTGGAGACAGAACTCAAAAGACTTTTCTGTAAATTGGATACATTTGGCGGTCCCTTTCTTGACCTTGTCCCCTGCCCGGACTTTTGGAAACATTCCTAATTCGTCTCTTTTCTCACTTTTGCACCTCAGCTCCCCTCCTCTCACACCATCCTGGGGCTCTCCTATGGTCCACCAACTCTGTCTTCTCTTCTCTCTTGTTTTTCTCTCCACTGACGACCTTACCAAGCCCCTAGATGGCAACCCTCAATGTGCATTTTGGGGAAGAGGCCTACTTCCTCTTGAATTCTCTTTCTGTGGCTTCAGAACCATCTTTCCAACTGTCTGAGGGTCATGCCCACCTCAAAGACCTACCAGTAGAACAAACTCATCCTGCCAAGTTCAAAGTACTTATAGTAAGTAATTCTGCCATTTCTGCTAGGTCAGTTCTTCCTAAATTTAATATGCGCACAAGAGACCTTGGGCATCTTGTTGAACTGCAGCTTCTGGTTCTCTAAGTCTCGGGTGGGGCCTCAGAGTGTGTATTTCTAACAAGTACCTGGGTGATGCCTGTGCCCCCCTCCCCCGACACACACAAATAGTAAGATGCTAGAGAGATTTCCATTCTCCAGGTCAGGGCTCTCAACTCTGTCTTAAATTTAGAACTACCTGCTAGGTATAATATGGTTGAAAAATATGCACACAGGTAGAAGATTCAAATTAATTAACTCTTCTTTTGCTTGGCCCCAACCCAGACAATTAGAACTAGAATTAGAATTAGAATTAGAATTAGAATTAGAATTAGAACTTCTGGGTGAGTGGCCTGGGCCACCTGCATTTCATGAATAACTACAAAGTATCTGTGTGGGCTAGGACTGTGTGAAACACTGAAAGTGGTAAGAAAAAGCCCCTGTGGAGCTTACCTGTTAGTGGAAGTAGTGGTGATGAACAGAAAAATAGACATCGATATTGAAGAACATTTCAGATCAGTGCTAGGAAGGAAAGAGTGAGCGAGTAGAGAAAATCTGAGAAGGGGCTGTCTTAATTAGGGTGGTCAGGGAAGGCCCTTGTGCAGAGAGGACATCTGAGCTGAGAAATGGACATGTAAAAGTCTGAGGACAGAGAAGCATTTCAGGCTGAGGGAACAGTGCTTCAGGGAGACAGAGGAGCACATGCAAACCTACTGCAGCAGGTCCATGCTTGGTGAGGAAGGGAAGTCAAGTCAGTGGCGTAGGTGGAGCGCAATGAACAAGGGAGGAGAGGTGAGCCATGAGGCTGCGGGAGGCTGGAGGCTGATCATGGGCCTGTGGACCACCATCTTCCCAAGACCAGAGCAACAGTAAGCCTCTGGAGGGTTTTCCCCAAGCGAGGCGATGTCTTCTGACTTAAGCAAGCTGCTGGAGGAGATCAAGGGTTAAAACAGGAGGCAGGTGTGACTGGTGGCTTGGAACACGGTGGGAGTAATGGAGAACCCAGAAGAGGGCAGACGGAGGATCGAGCCTGGAGCAAGAAATAACAGAACTTGCTAATGAATGGAATGGGCTTAGGGGAAATAAAGACAGAAAAGGACGTCTCTGTTTTTCAGCTGAAACATCGTGGACATTTACCAAGATCTGAAATACTTGAGAAAGGGAGGCTGGAGGACTGGGTGGGGGGAAATCAACAGTTATGTCTGGGTCATCTTAGGATAATGACTGGACATCCAAGTGGAGATGCTGAATAGGAAGTGGGACTTAAGATCTGTCTAGATTATCTTTCCAGCCTTACTCCTCACCCCTGAGAACCCATTCTCTATGAGCCAGTCCTAATTCAGAGTATCCTGATCCTGGTTCTCACCATGCATTTTCCTAATTCTGTCCCTTCCCATGCTGTATCCTCTATCCAATCTTGGCCTTTTGAGACCCTAGTCCTGTATTATAAACCATCTCAAGTAACCACGGCTCCCTCATATCTGTCATCAGTGAGCTGTGCCTCCTGGGGACTCCCATTAAACCCTGATGCCTCGTTTGTGACATCAGTCACATTCCCTCCCACCCCCCATGAGTTGTTTGTATAAATTTACCTGCCCTGCTGGGCTGTAAGTTTCCAGAGGGCAAGACTTGCCTCCTAGTCTTCTACTGCATCTTCCATGATATCTACACATATACACATGATATCCAGAAATACACCCAGCACATAGAAGGCTACTCATTGAAAGTGTTGAATAAATGAGGATTAGGACATGTTCTGAGATGATCATCTGAGGTTAATCTATTCATCAGTGATCAAAGGTGACAGGTTTTCTTACTTCTGGAGGAACTTATGACTGCTAAGTCTCTGGGTCATTGGTATAGAACCACCTAGTATGATGCTAAAAGTCTTGACACACATATGCCACTGTTTGTCTCTAAATAGTACTACATGCTTTAGACCAAGAGTATATCCTTTTTAAAAACTCTGAATCTCAGGGCACCTGGCTGGCTCAGTGTGTTACGCGTCAGCCTTCAGCTCAGATCATGATCCCAGGATCCTGGGATCGAGCCCTGCATCAGGCTCCCTGCTTGGTGGGGTGCCTGCTTCTCCCTCTCCCTCTGCCTGCTTCTCTGCCTGCTTGTGCTCTCTCTCCATCTTTCTAATAAATAAAATCTTTAAAAAAAAATAAAACTAAACTCTGAATCTCATGTGTGAACTCACTGAAGAGGTCTATTATTGGAAAAGCTGGTGGTACATTCTTTCCCAAGACAAAAACTACCTTTGTAATTATCACTACTGCTGCCCAAGGCCCAAGTTTCTAAGACTGGACTGTGGTCTGCTTTGCTTTCTATGGGTGCATGTCTCTTATGGTGGGGCATGAGACACGGGTGTTGAGTCCAGTTCAATTTATAGCCTCATGCCCATTTTGTCCAGGAGGTTTCATTATAATCAGGTTGATTTATTACAGTGCATTTTTGCCTTGTGGTATGCAAGGCATGGATTCTGTGCTGGGGAAGACACAATGACGGGTCAGACACTGAGCAGTGGGCTCTGGGTACACAAGCTGGCAGACAGCGAGAAAGTAAGAGAACAAGACAGAAATGGAGAGTAGCGACCACAAAGGGAAGCTGGGCTGTAGTCAGAGTTCACAGGGCGTGCCAGAGGTAAGGGATCACTCCTGCAAGAAGGGCCTGGGGGCTAAGTGAGCCTAACAGAGAAACAAAACCAGAAAGGATGGCGAAGTAATGGAGGCTCTGGGAGGCAAATGGTCAAAGCACATCGTCAGTTCTAGCAGCCATCATCTACTGAGCATTGAGTATGTGCCAGACGTTGTGATAAAAGCTTTATAGAGATCATCTGATTTACTTTTCCCACGACCTGTAGTAGACACCATTTAACCCATTTTACAGATGAGGAACTTGAGAACCAGAAAAGTTAAATAACTTACTCAGGGTCACAGAGCTAGAATAGATGAGGTGGGATTCAGACCCAGGTCTGCTGGACACTGAAGCCTATGCTCATAACGACTGCTTTATACTACCCACTGATATGGATTGAGGGACATTTCCTCCCAGCAAGCCTGCTGTAGGCCGAGAAACACAGTGTCTTCCAATACCCCAAAGAGCAAGGTACTGAGTGATGAGCTAAGTTAGAGGTGTTGTTCAAAAGCCCTGCTATGAGTGAGCTGTCTGCTGGGGCCGAGGGTGCTCAGGGCTGAGATGCTCTCATCCATCATCAGGGAATACTCACTCCATTGTGTCGGGCCCCACCTAAATGTTTTTTTATTGTCTGCTCCTCGCCATGAGTAATGCCACTTTCCATTTTAAGCTGGGAGCTTCAGGAGATGACCGCGTTCTAAGCCAGAGTTGAAAGCTAAGTGCTGCCTGGGGGATTACTCACCCACTTCAAGACTCGGCCAACATCGCACCCTCCCACTCAAGATGCTGCTGGAATAGCTCTTCCTTGCCAAAGCCTAAAGGAAATCTGGCTTCCCCTAGAATCAGACTGGGAATGGTGCCAGGTTATCAGAAAGCTGGCAAGTTAACTGATTCTCCAAGTGAAACTACTGTAGTTGTTCTGGTCCCTGCCTGTGTGGTAAGGTTTGCTTGCTTGTTCATTCCTGTGGCATAGGCTGAGGGCCTACTACGCACCAGGAACTCTGTTCCATGCGAGAGATACTGCGGTCATCCAGATGGCTTTAGTCCTTGTCCTCAGAGCTACCTTGTCTGGGGCAGATGAGCAGACACTGATTGCAAGACATCATAACTGGCAGAGTATAAGAAATGAGAGGACATGAGAAGCTCAGGGAGTCTGAAGCACTCACAGCTGAAGGATTTATGCCAGAGTAGGAGCTGGCTAGGTTTCTAAATTGTAAGCAACCAAAACTGATTTCTACTGCTAATGGACAGAAAGAGAATTTAGAGAACCTGGGGTTGCCCCAAGAATCACCAGGAAGGGGTGGTGGTCCAATATCACAGAAAGGGTGTAGCCAGACCAAGACCCTGGGGGGTAGGTAATCCCTCAAATAGGGGATGTGGCTTCAGATACTGAGCAGTCAAAAGGATGACAAATGTCCAACACAGCAGGTAGAAGTAGAGAAGGTGGGGAGGAGAAGCCAGTCTCAGAATGACCTAAGATAGTCTGAGTCACAGAAACCAAAAGGAACAGCTTAAAGAGAGCGCTGGCTTATTGAGGGAAGCAGGCAATGGGGCCAGACAGCCCGGCTCCCAGGGGTTTCCACAGGGAGTGAAGTTTGCTGTTCAACCAGACTTTGAAGCTTTTGTGGGGAAACAAGCCCTGTGCTGCAGGTAAGGAAGAATGACATTCTAAGCCTTTCCCTTTTGTTTTAGGGCTCCTTGGGCCTTTCTGGAAGGCCCCATTCTCAAAGGATGCCTTGAACTTATAAAAACCAGTTAAATCAGAAAAATGTTCTCCATATCATTGTTGGGAAAGGTGACAGGAACAAGCCAAGGAGATAATAATGATAATAGCCGATGCTGACTGCTTATGCTAACATGAGCTTACATGCATTACTTCATTTACTCCCCATAATAAGCCTATTAGTTTATAGACAAACAGACGGAGGCACAAAGATTATCCGTGACTTGGCCATAGTCCCATGGTTAGCAGATGGTAGAGCAGGAGGCAAATGCAGATCTGCTTTACTTTATCTAGAGTCTGCTGACAGGAACCACAAGAACAGAAAGGTCAGAGGAAGAAAAACGGTTATGGCAGGAGAAATCATTTCTTTCGGCCCTTACCTCTTTCCTCTCCCATGGGTACCATATTGAATCTTAAGGATAGGCATTGCTCCAAAGAGAAATTTTCAAATTTTATCTGAAGGGGAAAAGGCCTCTTTTCCTAGAGGGAGCCTTGAGGGAGGAACTTGTAGCAATAAGTCAAGATACTAACCCTTAGACTACAGCGAGAGGTATATACAGCATTTTTAATGGATTTTTTAAAATAGAAATTTCTCTAACTATACAAACAAACAATGAGGGAAATATGGAAAAATAGAAAGAAAACAAAAGTCACCTGTAACCTTACCATTCAATGACGGCCCTTGTCACATTTCTGAGTATTTGTGTTTTGTGTTTGTGTGTGTGTGTATGTGTAATTTGTACTCTCACTTTCCAATGTGCATATATGTATGTCATACTGTCTTGTAAAATCAGTTATCCATAGCTGAAATAATTGTTATTGCCTTGATTTCACCTTTTTCCTCAAGGAAAAATCATATCTATCAGAATCTTCCATTTGCAAATCTACTAAGCTACTCTTAGTTTGCGGAGTAGCAGAGTAGGTATGTAATGCAAGCCTGTTGTTCAAAGTGTGTAGATGGGATGGACTGCATAGAGCATATGTGAAAATGCCTGGTTCTTTAAGGAGGATGTGCTTGTTCATCACTCACTTAACATTTCTAACTGGTAAGCATTACCTGAAAAATGCCTACCATAATAAGTAACTCATCATAATGAGTAACTCATCAACTAACCTCATCATTTATTAGATAATCATTCATTTATCAGGAGAGATTTATTTCATCATCTACCATCTGCGTAACATTAAAAAAAAACGTTACGTAGACAGAAACTAGAAAAGCAGTTTCTAGCCCTGAGCTCCGAGTGGAATCCTGGTTGATCCCACGTCTCCTTCTCCAGCCTAGGGGACCTCATCTCCTTCGACATCCCCGCCAAAGGCGGTTCAAAACCCCTGAGTTCAACATACACAGAAACTCTGTTCTCTCGGGCAGGAGTGCAGCTGGACTTCTCCAGTCCTCTCTGAGTATCTTGTCCGGGTACCCATGTGGCCCAAGTTAGCTCACAGCCAGGTCTGGCACACCCTGCTATGGTCAGCTCTTGGCACACCCAGTGCCCTCCACCTCTTGTCCTTTCCCCCGACTCCTCAAGACAAAGTCCTACCGCTTCAGGAGCCTTGCGTCTTCCCTCTGTGCAGCCCAGACATCTGGTTTGAGTTGAGAGTCAGTGGCCGGTCAAGCGTTTGCACCATGCAGTTGGATTTGCTGATGTAAACAAAGGAGATTGCATGTGAGTTTTCTGACCCCGGAAAGGCCCCACAGGACGATTCCCTCGAGCCTCGGTCAGGATTTTTTAACCTTGTCCAAGGGGACAAGGAAAATTAATCTGAGTTTAATTAATGAGCTACAGCCAAGAGAGAAGCAAAGGACTTGGGCCCTCTCTTTCCTTCTCTGTCTCCATGTAGCCCTGTTCTCAGGGAGCCATTCCTCAGCCTGAACTGAGGCCACATTGCAGCCAGGCGAGCCATGTGGCGCCCCAGGGAGCCAAGGGTTAGCCTCTGCTCACAGTGGGCGCATCCCTCCGCTCCCCCCAGTGCAGGGCTCCCTTCTCCCCTTGCTTTTTCGCTTTGTGTTTCCATGCTTCATTGGATTTTATCTTTACTTACAAAAGCAAATGGCTCGTACCTAAATTTTATGTTTTAAATTTAATGTTTTAACAGGGTATCATCTCAGGCCCCACCCATCTAGTCTCCTTGAAATGCCTGGGGTCTCCATCACATAGCCATTTGCAAGCAAAAAACCTAAAATGATAATTCAAATGGAAAGACCTCCTAACTCTGGGAGTGGCTGAACTTTTCTGCCTTGTTCAAGAGCTCAGTTTTTTTCATCTATGAAAATGAGAATAACGGCATGCTCCAGTCCTGCCGCATGAAATCATGACATAACATCTAGGAAACCCTTCATAAGACAGCACAAATTAATTAGACTTTATGGTTATAAACTTCTTATTTTTTTAAATTTCGGAACATGTTATATTTTGCTCATTCTTACTGTTACAGTTACGTTTTGTGGCAGCTGGTGCTGGTTATATATTTCCAGTAGCGATACCAAATTTCCATGTGATATAAATTCCAGTTTGAACACTAATTCAACTTTAAACATACTAATTAAATGATAATTAAAGATACATTTGAGCTGCATATATCTAGATTAATCAGGAAAAGTCATTCTGTATATGGAAAATGAACCCACTGGACGAGAGAAATGACCAAGAAAACAAGAAACCCTAACCAACCCCTAAATTAACCGACTAACCAGCTGCCAGCAGAAATCTCAGAGCAAACATGGACAACTGTGGCACCATGCTGGAGGGACCGTACAAGATGATTTTCAGTAACTTTTTACCACCACCACCAAGACTCAAACATTGTATGTTTACATACATTAGGCATTAGGCATTGAGTTCTCCTGGCCCTGGTTCTTCCTGGGCCCCCCACAACCTGTTTTTCTTATCCCACCATTCTCACTGGAAAACCTCCGGCATCTGACGTTCTTGACTAGAGCATCTTGGGTGCAGAACTCCCTCAAGAGTTCTATGCTCTGAATTACCATTCCCACTGCCCAAATCAAGACTTTTTTTTTTTTTTTCAAAATTTTATTTATTTATTTGACAGAGAGAGAGAGCATGCACAAGCAGGGAAAGCAGCAGAAGGAGAGGGAAAAGTAGGTCTCCTTGCCAAGCAGGGAGCCCGATGCAGGACTCTGTCCGGGGACCCTGGGATCATGACCTGAGACACTCAACCAACTGAGCCACCCAGGTGCCCAAAAACTCTTATTAAAATAGGTATGTTTTTAAAATATTAGCCAGAAATCATAGTTATTTGATTTAATAAATGTCAGGAAATATCTACTAAGCATCTACTAAGTGCGAGATAAGAGTGTGTCTTCTGGGGAAGGGAGAGCGTAAGATACAATCCCTGGTCTCAAGGAGGTGAAAAGTCACCAGGGAGGCCAACCAGAGAATACAAGTAACTCTCCTTGCTGGGTAGAATGTAGTGACTACCACAAACAGCACCAGCCAACACACTGCAGGAGGAAACAATGAATTTGAACTTGGCGAGGATCAGGACAGGTTCAGAAAGGAGGCAGCACTGGCCCTCAGAGAAGGGCATTTGTCCTTTGAAAAGATTAGATGAACTCTGGTGGCCCCCTAATTGGTGAATTATTTCAAGTCCTGTGCCTATTCTGGGCCAAAAACTGGAAGAAAGTTTAGCATCCTGGCTTTTCTTCCCTGAAATGGGCCAGCTCCTTGTTCCTGAGGATCATGTAGTGTCCCCCAGCTGGTGCAACACCCTGGGACAAATGGGGTGCTGCACACATCCCTGACCCCACCCACTGAACTCCTGCTCATCCTCAAAGGTCGCAGTTCAGTGTGACCTCCTCTGAGATTCCCCACCCCTCTCCCCCTGCTGGTGCGGTCACCCTCTCCGGCCAGTGTCTGATTTCAATGGACAGAGAGAGGAATTGGCACTGTTTCAGACCGTCTTAGTCAGCTGTTTGCTTTTCAAAAATGCAGTATCTCCCCCTGCAGGAATAAAACTAGACAAGGAAAGCAGGGATTTGGCTTTTCTGTTGCCTCTGTGTCCTCAGTGCCTGATAAATCATAGTATTTACTATTTGTTGAATGAATTAATGAATAGTAATAGATCAACTCATCCTTCCCCGGGCTATTTCATCTCTCTGATCTGTTAGTTTTTACAGGGAGAGATCAATGGTTTTAGAAAATATGTAGGATTAATGTTACATGGATGTAATCAATCAAAAATATTCATACTTGGGACCACCTACTTGGCTCTGGCAGTAGAGTGTGTGACCTTGATCTCAGGGTTGTGAGTTCGAGGCCCATGTTGGGTATAGAGATTACCTAAAAATAAAATCTTTAGAAAAATATACTCATCCTGGAGTTCAGTATGGCAACTGGCAATTAGCAATTTCTCAGGCTTTGGTTCATAAAGTTTTCAGGAAAATCCACACACTACACAGCACAGTACAGCTCGTCGTTCCCCCTCCTGCCCTCGTTTCTTTCAGTAACCATTTAGTAAGCATATATTATGCACCAAGACTATGCGAGGCACTGCAGTTACAAAGGCCCAGAGGTGAGAGCAAGCTTGGCACATTTGTAAAATGGAATCTCATTCTTGTTGGAGGCGACTGAAGGGTCCTATGCCAGGGAACATGGGCCTTTTTATTCAACACCAAGACCAAGAGAGCAGGGAGGCAGTGTGGGTCACTGGTTGTGCCTTGGGAGATGACTGGAATGTAAGCTCCATGGGGTAAGGACACTGCCAGCTTATTCACCATCTGAATAAGGGGCCAGGAACACAGCACATTCTTAACAACCATTTGCTGAGTGAATGAATGAAGCACCCTGAGATGACCTCAGCCGTCTCTTTGAAGTGTCACCAGGCCCTAAGGCCTCATAAGACTAGGAGGTGTCTCAAGAGCTGGCTGGTCTGCTCCCTCCCCTCCAGGCTGTCTGACCTGCCCTTAAAACTCTCAGAGGTGACATTATCTTGTATAAAGTATAGCAGCATGACTCGGAAATGCAGTTCTTGAGGGCATACACATGCAGGTGAGGGGCAGAGGATCTGTCCCATTATTTGGTGAGTCACAGCAGGACAGACAGGAGCAGGGACAAGAGTCCTTAATGCTCAGACTGGCAGGCCAGGCAGCAAGGGCATGCTGGCTGTCCAGTGTTATTCATCGTCTGTGAAGATGCCCTGGTGCTCCATTTCTCAATCTGCTCATGAAGATCAATGAGACCTGCCTTCTCAAAGCAGCACCATCCAATGCAGAAATCGTATTTTCTGGTATAGTTGGCAGTGAGGAATTTAAAATCCATGTTTCTCTCCCACCTCTCAGTACCACACCCTAGCTGAATGCCGCCGGCTCTCTCAGAGAAGGCTACTGCGCCTGGATCTGGGAGATCCTGGCTAGGAAGCCGGGAAGAGTAGACACCACATTTAGCCTAGGCCCACCTCTCTCACCCTATCTGAGGTCCCGTTGCCTCTCACTTGGGCTGCTGCCCTGTTCCCTCTTCTGCCTCACCTCCCCTACTTCTCCACTGAGCAGCCAGAGTGACATTTTTAAAAAGCTAATCTGATCCCGTCACATCCTAGCCTGCACTGCTTTCTCCTTCAGAAAAAAATTCTCCAGTGCTCGGCGTGGCCTTACCCTGTCAATCTCCAGCCACAGCTGACTATTTTCTCCCCAAGTGAAACATGCTCTTCCTGGACTCAGGACCTTTGCACATGCTCTTCCTGATACCTTCTTTTCCCTACTCACTAGGAATATAAATTCCACTTCTTCTAGCAAGTCTTCCCATCTCTCAGGCTCTGTAGGTCACCTATTATCTAACTCCCATGGTACCCTGGACTTCACTGCAACACTCAGTTCACTGGGAATCCCTTTTATGGTGGGTAATCCCCACTAGAATGTGAACTTCAGAAGGTCCTTGTTGCATCTGCCTTGCTCCCCACTATATGCCTCATGTCTGGCACAGCAGAAGCTTGTCAAGTGAATAAATGAGGACTCCAGTCTTTGAACTGGCAGGAACAACGTGATCAACTAAAACAACAGGCAGAGAGAAACAGAAACATAACAGAACCTCATTACATTCCCTTTTTTAAAAAAAGATTTTTTTAAATTTATTTATTTGACAGAGAGAGAGAGAGAGAGATCACAAGTAGGCAGAGAGGCAGTCAGAGAGAGAGAGAGAAGTGGGGTCCCCGCTGAGCAGAGAGCCCGATGTAGGGCTTGATTTCAGGACCCTGAGATCATGACCTGAACCAAAGGCAAAGGCTCAATCCACTGAGCCACCCAGGTGCCCCAGAATCTCATTACATTCCTAAGCTAAATGATCACCCCCACCCCAGGCTTGATTTCCTCTTATCATGGGCATGTATATTATGACAAGGCCTCAGTTAATTCTTCAGAACTGGTTTCTGGTTGGGTTTGGAGAAATATGAGCCTTGCCACCACAAGCCACCATGGTCAGTAAGCTAGAGCTCTGAAACAGTCGAAATCAAGTCAAGAGGCATTGGTGTGTCTACCAGTGGCCTATTGCCCCTGCCACGGAGACAAGGAGCCCTCCTACCCCAGCCTCACACAGCAGAACAAGGCCAGAAGGACCTGGAGCCTTCACTCATTTTGTCTTACCTTCTGTCTTATTTTCTTCCCCCCAGCAAGGACAAACAATAATTCAGTAAAGGAAATATGAGTAATGGAAAGAAAGAGAAAAAAAAATAAACATATCAAAATGGGCAGTGTCCCTTGGGCCCCTACTTTTAAAGAAAACAGGGAGAGTAGATTTGGAGACATTTCAGTGACTCTGCTAAAAAGGAGAAAAAATAATCAAGCTGGCCTCTCCCTTTACAGGCTGGATTCCTTATCTCTCTCTTGCTATAGAAAGAAAGGATTTCCCAGGCCAGGGGTTGTCCACTCTGGCCTGCATCAGAATCCTGTGGGGAGATGAGCTGAGCTGGCAAATGCCAGCCCCCGACTCAGGTCCAGTGAATGAAAACCCCTGGGGGAGGGGCCCTCACACGATCCCCCCACCTCCACCTCCACCCTCCCCTGCAGGGAGGACCCTTTCTGAGGAACAAAGCTCAGGAGTCAAAGGCAGAGTTTCTGCCCTGGGTCCACTGCCCTAAGGTCCAGCTCAGGGTAGAAACTCAGATGTGCTCCCGGGGTCCCCAGAGTCAGGTACTGAAATGCTTGTTTAAAGTAAATGGAAAAGGCCTAAGAAAATCAAAAGAATTACTGCAACACAGACAGATTTATAAAACAATAAGCAATCATCCTGTGGATCTCTGGTGAGGCTTACCCTGTTTTGATTAAAAACTCAAAGAGGCTTTGTTACCTGGATCTCGGGAGTTTGGAGAGGAAGAAAGCGAAGTCCTCTGAACAGAGCAAGCACTTCTCTCCTCTATGGAAGGGTGGGGGGGGGGTGTGCTTTAGAGAAAGCCAAGCAGCCTTTAAGGCACATCCCCCAACCCATGCCCCTGGCAGGAAAGGAAGAGGGGAGCAGGAGACTCTACAGCCCAAACCCAGGAGGGAGGCTGGTCTTTTGTGAATTCCCAAAATATGAAAGACAGTCATGCACACGCTCCGACCAAATGCCATCCTTACAGCCACCCTGTGAGCAGGTACCATTCACGTGAGGACAGATTCAGACAGCAGGAGTGGCTTGCCGGCAGCCACGCATCTAGCTAGAAAGGGGTGAGTCAGAGGTATTGCCGGTCAGTGTAATACCTGTCGGTCTGAATCACAGTGATTTCTTACCTTGTATCTTGGCTGTCTCTTATTTTAAATACAAGGACAGACCCCATTTGGAAGGTGACATGAGTGAGAATTCTCAGTCATCTGCTGTTTTTATTTTAGGCTGTACCAAGCCTTACCTCCGCCTGGGAGATGAAGCAGGTTCTTAGTTCAGTACGTGTTACTGACGGCCTTCACTACATTGTGCTCTGCGGCAGGCACAAGAACCCCAGGTTAAGTAAGTGGGAGGTGAGGTCCCCCTTGTAAGAATTTATGGTAAATTTACAAATTCACAGTGGATGAAAGAGACAGACATAAAGCACTGGCAGGTAGTTTTACCAGAGGTCTGGGAATTGCTGGGTCATAGAGTCATCAATGCCGGCAGATTTAGAGAGGAGCTGAGCTTTGACCAGAGGTCAGGAATGGTTTGTCAGAGCAGAGAGGCAAGGATGGTGCAGTGAAGCAGTAAAGAGGCCAATTATCAATCAAAAGACAACTCCAAGGCTGTCCACAGCCAACGCTGCCTCCCCGCATTCTGCTCCCCCTGAGTCTCCGCCTAGTGGACTCTGGCAAGTGCCCGAGTTCACGCTGGAAAAGCAACCCTCTGCTTGGGTCACGCATCCAGAAACGCCTACGGTGAAATCCCAAGAAGGGTGCTGCGCACCCTCAGAGCACCTTGAGACAAGTGGGGGCAAGGCTCCCATTTTATGTGGTGATTCTGAAACCAAAGTCAGCAGGTCTGAAACTTTCAAATTAATTTCTCCTCTACCTTGAAGGGCAGACATATAAATCAGAAGGGAAGACCATGTATGACAAGGAGTAAAATGGAACTTAACTTAAAGCCATAATGGGCAGAAACCTTCTGAATATTTTGAGTGAAAACCTTAACAAAATGCACATGCTTCCCCCAGCAATTCCACATCCATAAATCCTCCCCAGAGGAAGGGAGGATGCAAGGCACGGGGTGCAAGGATGACTAGAGCTGCTGTGTTTGTAATAGTGACAAATAGTACACAACCAAGTGTCCAACAGAAGATCAGCTCACAGAATTTTGCATGTCCATAATACAGAATCCTATAATCCTCTGTAGCCATTACAAATGGAGACACAGATTTATGTTTATTATTTATTTATTTTTAAAGATTTTATTTATTTATTTGACAGACAGAGATCACAAGTAGGCAGAGAGGCAGGCAGAGAGAGAGAGGAGTAAGCAGGCTCCTCGCTGAGCAGAAAGCCCGATGTGGGGCTCGATCCCAGGACCCGGGGATCATGATCTGACCTGAAGGCAGAGGCTTTAACCCACTGAGCCACCCAGGTGCCCCAAGATTCATGTTTATTAATGAGGAAAACAATCCTAATGTATTTAGTCAAGTCTGCTTATAAATAAGCAGATTATAAAACAATTGATATATATGTATAATTTACGAAGTGGAATCATGTGATTCTACTTTCTTCAGACCAAGCCTGAATCCATTAAATAGAATTGAAATCATATGGAATAAACTCTCTGATCACAGCGTAATTAACTGAGATATCAAAAACCTAACTAGGAAAACTGCAAATATTTTCAATTAAACAACACACTTTGAAATAATCCTTCAAAAGAACATTTATAGGGTAAGGAGAATTTTTAGAGTAATTTAAACTGAACAATATACAAAATATAGCATATGAAAATTTGGGGAGGCAACTAAAACAACTATTAAAGGGAAATTTTATCTTTAGCTACTCATATTAAAAATAAATTAAGGTCTAATATTGATGACCCAATATTCTGCATGAAAATAAGTAAATGAGGGCACCTGGGCAGCTGTCGGTTAAGGGTCTGGCTTCAGCTCAGGTCATGGTCCCAGGAGTCCTGGGATCAAGCCCCTCATCAGGCTCCCTGCTCAGTGGGGATTCTGCTTCTCCCTCTGCCTGCCCCTCCTTCTGCTTGTGCATGCTCTCTCTGACAAATAAATAAAATCTTTAAAAAGATATTAAAATAAGTAGATAAGTAAGAAAATAAATAAATAAAAGGGCAAAGTAAAGTAAAAGTAAGCCAAAATAAGAAAAATGAAAAATAAAGATAGCAACAAAACAGAAATCAGGCAAACAATGCAGAAATCTAAGAAAGCAGAAAGCTGTCTTTCTGTTTCAGGAAAACCTGTGATATTCCTATATATAAGGCCCTTTGTAAAAGGCTTCTATCCCTATGAACAGACATGTTAACAGAAGTTATCTTTGGCTGATAGGATCAGGGACAATCTTTAAAGACTTCTTACTGACATTCATCTGTAATTTTCTTGTTTTTTTCTATCCCTCTTTTATATTTGAGGGCTTCTAAGGGGACTGACATCCTCTGCTTATTTGCTGAAAAGCAACAGACCCTATTAACCCTTTGTTTTACAAAGGAAGGGCAGGGACCCCTGATGATACAGAAGTTCTGAGTAGTAGGAAGGTATCTCTCGATCAAACTGTAGAGAGAAAAGGAGCCCCCTTTGAAGTTTCCTTCAGTTACTAAGACTTTATTCACGGAGACAGCTTTGGGCTGGTGCAATTATGTTTTCAATTGCTTCCCTCTTTCTGCAAGCAAAAGGGCTGCCAGGGCAGGAAACAGAGCCTAATTCATTATACTTACCACAAGACTGTCTTCTGTTGTTCATGGGATGCTTAATTAATATTAAGCATTAATACTTGAGAGAGAAAGCTTCCTTTAAACAAGGAAATGAAACAAGGAAATTAAACTACACATCTTAGTTTAAATACAATTCACAAATAAGGAATTTGATAAGGAGACAGCAATCAAAATGAGGAGCACATCTGTACTGGGGTCCCAAGAAAAGTGGTGTGAAGCTCTGGGGAGGAAGAGACTGCCCCTGTGGGTGTATCAGTGCACACTGGACTGTCCCCACAGGTCCCTCAGGCCTTGATTGCTGTCTGTCTTGTCACTGCAGTATAAAAACAACAGCACAGAAATAGTAAATGTGCAATTTGCTCAGGTGATGGCCCAGGCAGTAGGAAGACCATTTCAGAACAGGATTCCAAGTCCAGATAAATCCTGCTGGGAGGATGATTGATGTGGGAGGTTTCTAAGAGCAGATAACATTTCTTTGCAATGTTTGTGCAGAGGAAAGAGGCCCTCCACAGGAAGAAGGTCAAGGCCAGTCTATTTTTATAAAAGCATTTCAAGTGGTTTAGTGGCCTTATTTCCTGTGGTTCCCAGGAATCCTGCAACAGGCTTCCAGGAGGATGTTGGTGATAGGGAGCAGAGACTTGCTGAGTGACAATCAATAATTATCTCTATATTTGCTTCACTTTTTCCAATAAAAATAATCTGGGGGAAAAACACTTACTCTAGAAGAGCAAAGGTCAAGACAACAAAGAGTAGAATGGGACATGAAAGTCCCTTAGTACGCAGCAGAGTCCCCAGGTCAAGATTTTGCAAGCTGAAGACTGATTTATTCACTAATTCCCTTTTATTCAACAAATAATCAAGCATCCCCTCGGTGCCAGGCACCGTTTACGGGTTGGGGAGAAGGTGGTAAACAAACAGGGCTTCTGCCCTCCAGGAGCTTACAGTCCACTGGGTGAGGAAGACATCGGTCAGGTCAACACATGGATGGATATATATATATATATATATATATATATATATATATATACTTAATTACAAATGGTGAACAGGAGGTATAGAAGAGACTAATGGAGGCAGAGGTGAGGACAGAACTTAGATTGGGAGGTCAGGGAAGACCTTTGAGGAGGTGGCTTCAGCTGCCATCTGAAGAGTAAAGAGGAGCCAGCCAGGGGAAAGTGCTAGAAAGTGAACAACAATGTGTATGAAGGCAGTCATGTGGAAAATACCACACTAGCCTCAAGAATCCAAGAGAAGACAGGAATGGAGGAGTGGAGGAGTGAGTTGAATGCAGTGGGCAAAGGGAGGGGATGGTGGGAGGTCAGGTCAGACCACCCAGGAGCTTGCAGGCCATGGTAAGGATTCAGACTTCACTTTATGGGAATGAAAAGCTATAGAAGGCTACAAACAAAAAGTTGATGTAGGTTTTCAAAGAGATAAATGTGATGGGAGGGGCCAAGGACTAGAGAGAAGGCTATTTCAGAAGTTAAGACAGCAGACTGGACTGGGTGTTGACAGTAGGTACTAAGTACATAAATTTGATAGCTCCTGACTTAACCATAAGAGCTTAGGAATTCAACCAGCATACAGGGCTGGGACTAAGGTGAGGCAAGGGAGGCACTTGCTTTGGGCACAAAATTTACTCAGAAACCAAGATAAATAATATTTTAGTGCAATATTTTTTATTTTTATTTATTTTTAGAAATTTTCTTTTTTTTTTTTTTTAAGATTTTATTTATTTATTTGTCAGAGAGAGAGAAAAGCAACTGAGCACAAGCAGGGAGAGCAGAAGGCAGAGGGAGAGGCAGGCTCCCCGCTGAGCCAGGAGCCCAATGTGGGACTTGATGCCAGAACCCTGAGATCATGACCTGAGCCAAAGGCAGCCGCTTAACCAACTGAGCCACCCAGGTGTCCCAAGTGCAATATTTTCTGAAGTTTATGTGTTTCTTAAGTAATCTCTACACCCAGTGTGGGGATCAAAGCCATGACCCAAGATCAAGAGTCATGTGCTCTTCTAACTGAGCCTGTGTGCACCCCCTTTCGTGCAATATTTTTTTGAAAAATCAAATTTAGGGCAAAACAATCCTTGATGAGCAAAACAAATTTCTTTTAAAAAGACAGGATCAGCAACATGCTGTGCCAAGCCACATAAGGAACCTGAGGCAAAAGGAAAACATCTGTAATACTGATAGTGTTTATACTTAAAATTTTTATATTGTATTCATTTCCTCACTCTTGTTCTGGCTAAGCTGACCTTCCCCACCTGTAAACCAAGAGGCCACCACATCACCTTCTGCTCTTCAAGTAGACAGTATGCAAAGAAAACTAAAGACAAAAATCATCGCAAGCCCCCTGGTGGTACAGATGCTACTCTTTTTCCTGATTCTGAGAAAAAAAGTATACCACAGTCGCTCCATAAATACTTGTTTTTTTAATTTTTATTTTTAAAATTTCTTTTCAGTGTTCCAGAATTCATTGTTTATGCACCACACCCAGTACTCCATGTGCCCTGCATACTACCTATCACCAGGCTCACACAACCTCCCACACCCCTCCCCTCAGTCATTCCACAAATATTTCTGATAGTGTTAACAGCTGATATCAGGCTCTTCATATTTTAGGAACTTTGCCAGAAACTGGTAAATACAATGATCTCATTTTACGCTCACACCAATCGAGTGAGGAAGGTATAGCATTATCCCTGTTTTACCATGATTGGCGTTTATCATGATAGGCTAGCATTTAGTGAATACAGGAAGAAAGAAAGAAAGGATATACAGATTGAAGGTTAAATGAGAGAAAAGAAAGTGATGGGCCTCTTACTATTCCTTAGAAGTTCTATCTGGATAACCAGTGATTCCAGCTCTCTAGGCAAACACTCTTCTCTGACAAACACTAATTCCCACACTTAAATGGACCTGTACAGAAAGGAAACTAAACTTAAATACCACCTTTTTCCATAGAGATTATTTTTGTAAGTTAGGTGTGTTAAACCGAACAGCTTTCCTAAGAACATATTTCTTGAATTCATTCATTCCCAAATACTTACTGAGGTATCACTGTACATCAGGCACACATCGGGGTGCTCTCATGTGGGAGCAAATCAAGCCTGAATGTGGGTCCTCATGAGGCTTATAATCCACTGTGTGTGTACATGTGCATGTGCGTGTTGCGAGATGTGTTGGCAAGAGACAGTCAATAACTAGGAAGCAAACACAAATATAAGATCATAAATTATCGTAAGTGTTACAGAAGTATAGACAGGGAAGTGAGGGGAGATGCCTAGATAGGGTGGGCCCGACACATTTAGACTCCAGCAGGAAAATATCTTGCTTCCCATAATATTTATGTTGCTGAAAATGCTGTGAAGAATTTTTGCAAATCAAATCAACCAAACTCCCACCACAGAATATGAAATTTTATAACCTAATGATTTACTTCTATGGAGAACAGTTTTTTTTTTTAAATTTTTTTAAAGATTTTATTTATTTATTTGTCAGAGAGAGAGCGAGCAAGAGCGAGCACAGGCAGACAGAGTGGAAGGCAGAGTCAGAGGGAGAAGCAGGCTCCCTGTGGAGCAAGGAGCCCGATGTGGGACTCGATCCCAGGATGCTGGGATCATGACCTGAGCCGAAGGCAGCTGCTTAACCAACTGAGCCACCCAGGCGTCCCTGGAGAACAGTTTTGAAAAGGAACACTATGAACTTATTTTCTACCCAAACGCATCTATGGGAAAGGTCTTCCCACCACTGAAGGATCAAGAATATAATACTGGAAAACACCGGAAAATGTTCTGCCTTCTGTCTGTCCTATCCCTATAGGCCCATCTAAACATCTAGATTTATGGAATTCCCGAGGAGCCCCTTTAACTCGCCAACACCAAGGAGGAACCAAGGAATGTATGACCTTTAAAAGCCGGCAGAAATTACGCACAAAAAGATGGCAGCCTAGTGAAGTAAGAAATCCTTCTGACATTTCTTCTTGCCTCCTGTTGCCTAATCTACTTTCAGAGGCCAATAATGTAGAAATTGTCCATTTTTCAAACAACCCCACCCAACAGAGTAGCACTTTGATCTCAAAACAAGCGAGGAGCAATGGACGGTGCAAGATAGAAATGGCTTTGAAAGGTCAGTCAGAAAAAAAGAAATAAACAAGGAGAAGAACCATGAGGAGTTGAAGGAATGAAAGCAAACCCTGCTTTGAACTACCTGCCAACTTGAATGCAAACTCCCCTGAGAGGCCATGGTTGGCAGATGAGCATACTATCAAGGTTACTGGTACCTACCAATGCTTGCGATGTGCAATGAGCACCTTCCCGGATATGCTAGACACCGGGGGCTGAAATTTATCTCTTAGTTTACCCTCTTGGATACAAGATTTTAACGCACTTTCAAGCTCTTTCATCCCTTATCAAACCCAGTCCTTGCCCAGGGCCTCCAGTGATATTCTCTTACTTCACCTCCTTCCCATAAAACCCACCTGGTTCCTGCCAACAGCTAGGCTGTGGATAGGGCTGTGTGTGGAACACCAATGTGGATAGGGCTGGGTGTGGAACAACATGGCCAAAGAACTATGAGAGCCATTGGGCCTGCTGAAATGAGGCAAAATGTGCAGATGGGGGAATGGTCCCTTTTAGACTTTTTTTTGTGGGATCAAAGGGAGCTGGCAAGTGAAAGGAGCCTCTAAAAATAGCCAAAGTCCTTAAAAAGAAATCATGCAAAAGGAAACAAGGTTTATACTGTCCTAATGTAGGTTCTGCAAAAACTAAGCCCCAGCAGGCAAGCGCTGGGACAGCTTATTATTTTTTTCCTGCCCTTTGGAGACACCCACTGGGTCCCTTTGCAAATCCTGGGCCCTGCTCCCCCCGCCTGCTTCCTGCATAGTGCTAGAAGCCTCTGCAGGAATGTAGCTCTCCTGGGGCACAGCCTGGGCCTCCATGGCCCACTTTCAAGATCCAGAATAGACTCTGACATGTGAAACGAGCTCCACGGGGTTTACAATCCTCCTTCGTATCCAAGCACCTTAAACACAAAACTTCACACCAGGATTGCTAACCATTCTTCCAGAGACGCCTGGAGATCATCTGCCTGGCAGAAATGTGAGTTTTGTCCTTTTTACTCTTCAGTGTTCTGAGCACACTTGGGGCCCTTGGAAATGAGGCTGACCAACAGAGGGCTGACATAATAAATTATGTCTTGGGGCTCAGGGTTTTGCTCTTGGCTCAGCCACAGATTTGCTTTGATAAGATGTTCAGCCTCTCTGTGTCTCACTTCTCTTGACTAGAGAAAAAGAGAAAGGGTTCATCTATCCCACGTCATAGGAGGAATAGGAAATAAACAGTAATTACCAAGTATGTCTTACAGCATCTACACACAACAGGCATCCAGAGATGCCTGCTTACTCATATGAAATGTTTGGTGAGACTCCAAGTGCCATAAAAATGTAAATAACCAATGCCTGAAACCATAGGCTCATATTAACAACTATAACAATGCCTTCTATTTCCCAGGCGCTAACTACAGGTGTGGCCCCTCCCAGGCCTTCGGGGCTCTAGTCCTTCCTCACAGCACTGCCACAAGATCAGCACGCTCAATGGCTCCATTTTACAGAGGAGGCAGGTGAAGATCAGATAGGTTAATGACTTGCCCAGTCAGACAAATGGTTAATGAGACACAGCAGAAACCAAAGCCCAGGTCTACAAGAACTTCCCTTTTTCCTGGCCTTTCCAGCCCAGTCGGAAGTAGGACTATCCACTCGGTTCCCCCAGTGGGCTCTGGCCTCACCCCAGCCCTTTGAAAGCAATGGCAAGTGATTCTACTGTGACAAAGGCCAGGAGGGACTTGACTGCCATCTTGGGTCATCTTGGGGAAGAAGCATCACAGTGATGATCAGAAAATTGCTGGTGGGGTATTTATAGCACTGAGAGAGAGGCCATTCTGGGTCAAGGGAGGAACCTGCAAGGACTCCATTCAATAGACACAAGAATCTGTTGATGGGGTTACGGGAATTATAGGGAATGGGAGGGTGGGGGGCGGGGGGGGGGGGTTAAACACAATAGAGAAGCTAAGGGTCAGTTATCCAAAGGGCCTTTTGTCTCTTTCCCGTATATCTTTGGCAGTTACAATCATGAACTCTGTGGTTAGAAAACACTACGTTCAGGGACGCCTGGGTGGCTCAGTTGGTTAAGCAGCTGCCTTCCGCTCAGGTCATAATCCCAGCGTCCTTTCTCCGCAGGGAGCCTGCTTCTCCCTCTGACTCTGCCTGCCACTCTGTCTGCCTGTGCTCGCTCTCTCTCTCTGACAAATAAATAAATAAAATCTTTTAAAAAAAAAAAAAAAAGAAAGAAAGAAAACACTACGTTCAGATCTTGACTCTAACACTGATTTATCTGCGTGACCTTAGACAAACTGTTTAAACTCTCCCAGCCTTGGTGTCCTTAGCTGCAAACTAGGGATAAAAAAGCCATGCCTTGAGTTCAGTTCAGGGCAGCCTCCCTGTTCAGTTAATCAATCTTTGGGACATGAGCAGGGTAAGGTAGATGATTACATAGAAAATACTACTCTATTCATTTCTCTCTCAGCCGACAGAAAGAGAGAGAGAGAGAGGAAGGAAGGAAGGGAGCAAAAACGGAAAGAAGGAAGAAGGGAGGAAGGAAGGAAGGAAAGGGAAAAGCAATGCCTATGTCACAGACCTTCACCAAGGATTAATTAAAATAATGTATGTAAAGCACTTGGGACAGTACTTGATACATAGTAAATGTTCAAGAAAAGGTCACTACTTTTTGATTTATGAACTTATTTGATTATTTATGGGTATGTCCAGAACTGGCGATCGGGAAACCACGGTAGGGCAAGCCCTCAGCCTTTCCAGAGAGATAACAAACACATATTTCAAAAGACTGAGTTTGGAGAAGCCAAATTTTATAGGTCAGGAGGGAAGAACAAAAAACACCTAGCAGACCGTCTCCCTACGAGCTGGAAGGTCTGCTGTCTGTGGGAAAGGAATGTCCTTGGGGGCTGGTCCTGGAGATTGTAACTTGCACAACATTTTCAAAAGAGTTTCGGAGGCACGTCAGTGAGAACAGCCTTGAGGACACCCCTGGAGCAGCTGCAGAACCACTTTGCTTCTGGCTGGAAGCCCAGGGCTCTACAGCATCCACCTGCAGGCAGGATACTTCCACGTAAGAAGTGTGGAGGTCTTCAGGCTGGCCCAGAGCCCGCAGGATGCTACGGACTGAGGAGCACCCGCACAGCTCAGACAGGCCTGTGGCCTGCCAGGCACATCGCTGTGCCGGGGAGTGCACCATTTCTCTTCTTGGAGGGTGTTCTCTCCAAGCATTAAACTAATACCTGACCTCCAACTGAATGATGCTCTAAGAGGGTGTGTGTTTTGGGGGCGGAAGAGCCAGAACCCAGGGAACGAATAACAGATACTGGAAGAGTTCCCAGGGAATGTGTGTGTTTCTGCTGTTTCCTATTCCTCACGAAGCAGTGCAGGGGGTAAGAGTGGGACTGAGCTGTTGGGTGAAACAGCTAAACTGGATTTCCAGGCTACACGTGGTCCATGCATCTCTGCCCCTCCAACCGGAAGCTCGGCTGGATCGATCTGGTATGGCCAGATTATAACCTCCTTAAAGACAGACAGTGATTTCTACTGCAAGCCCAGAATCCCTTCTCTGAAAAGCTTTGGGGTTAGGTATGTTTCTGAATGGAGATGCTGGGGATTTTAGACAGGTGGTTTGGTACGTATATTGTATATTATGGAAGGACTTCAGTGGGGTCCAGGGCCATCCCCTGTCATCAAACACACTGGTTGGTGATTCTGCACCAGATTACACAAATATTAACATAAAGGGTGATAGATAAAGACTTTACATGGTCTCGGGACATTTTGGATCAGGTTTGGCCCCAATTTGAGTTATGAAAGAATGTCTAGTTTTTAGAGCTTTTTTGCATCTCAGAATGTAGATTAGGGATTTCGGGTCTTTCTTTTCATTTCCGTTTCTTTCTCCTTATTTTCTTTTTTAAATTTCCAGAACAGTCTGCCTGTGGCAGGTGCTGAGTAGAAGTGGTTGGCATCTAGAGCATGACATCTTGATCTCTCTCAAATAATATTTGATCCTGGAAGCCAGGGGATGGTTTATTCTCAGTGATTTGGGGATTCTTGAGGATTAGAAGGATTCTAAATTAAGAACAGGAGAGAAAGACATTGAACCCACAGGCTCTCTATCATCCCAGACAGTAACACACAAACCTATGAATACACTGAGAATGGTGACTAGTACACAATATATTCAGTCCCCGAGTAAATGAGAGGAGGGCATCACAGCACATCAGCAAATGGTAAGATTGCTTAGGAAATGATATTTTAAAAAATATCGCTAAATACTACTAAATGTTAAACTCAAGTTTGTTCAATGCTAAGTCAGTAGCACAGGGGATTGGCAGAACAAAACAACAAGCGACACGGAGAATGATAATCAAGCTAACGTCCGTGACTGCTTACAAGTTTTCAAATGCTGGGCTTAGCACTTTATACATGTGATCATTGAACACAGCAATTCTGCGTGGTAGCTAACGGGGCCCATTCTGCAGATGGGGAAACTGAGGCTCTGTGAGACCGAGTGAGTATCCAGCCAGGTCTGAAACCTGAGTCTAGTAGTATGCTGGTGAACCAGCTACCAGAGAAAAGGAGGGAAGGAAGGCAGGGTAGGGGGGTAGGGAGAGGAAGAAAGGAAAAAACTGAAGGAAGAAAGGGAGGTAGAGGGGAAAAAAAGAGAGAGAAAAAAAGCCCTGATCACACTATTTTCCAATTTCTGTGGTGTAAATAGTCTCAAAAGGAGTAATTTCAAGCCCATTAATGATTTACTAACCTGAATATTTAAAAATTGGCTTTCACAAACCTGGAGGTACCTCCTCCTGGACACGTGGTCGAGTCCACCCCAGGGCCACGCCCACAGTTTGCCAAACCAACTCTGGAAGATGAGCTTGCTGCTTATGGAGCACAGCTTGCCTGGGAGCAGCAGACCACTAAGAGCCAGTGAGCCACAGCCACATTCCTACCCAGGACTCAGTACAGACCCCTAAGGCAGGGAGGAAGGGGGAAAAGACAGAAGAAAACCCTGTTTCCCTCTCTTCAGGCAAACTTTCCTTCACCAGAGGGTGTGAGGTGGGCTACTGACAACCTGGCCCTCCCTGACAGAAATAACAAAACCTAGAGCTCTTTTTAGGCCTCACAGGCTGTTCCGCAGTGCGAAAAAGAAGTCAGACTCGAAACTAAAAGATCTGATCCGTTTTTGAGATCCGTCAGTTCCCAAATATCACCTTTGAAAAAGTAAGGAAGTGTCTTCTACAAGATGGGGTATATTTGCGTTCGTATGTTTGGGTCTGCTTTTAACCAAGGGCAGGGTATTCCAGCCTAATTTGAACCCACTTAAAATACATTTGGGGTCTTGGTTTAGCCTCTCTGTTAATACCTGTAAGGTCCCCACCTTCAAAGTAGGTCTTCTGATAACATGTTTCCACTAGAGGCTCCTAGGAAAAGACTGGCCTGGTATTCAATCCACAAATACGCCAAGGGCAATAATTACGTGTAGGCATTTGCTAATAAATTCAGGGCCTAGAAAAAGAGGCAGAGCTTCTTTCTGGAGCTTCAGAGACCAGTAAAGGAGACAGTCAGGTAACGTTAGTTGAATGATACGCAGTCACTCAATAAACGAATATTTATCAAGGGCCCATTAGATAGATGCCAGGCATTTTGCCAGGCGCTGGGCTCCCATGGTGAGCAAGGCAGATTGGTTTGTACTGTCGTGGAGCTGACAGTCCAGTCATAAATGGAGAGATTAATTAAATAATCACAAGAATGAATGTGTAATTAAAAAATGTAGTAAGAGAGCCCGGAGGAAATGTTAGATGGTCCTATGAGAATGGGAGGAACCTGACCCAGTTCCAGAAAGTCAGCAAAGGCTTCCTTGAGGAATTGGTAACTGAACTAGGACTTGAACAAAATGTAGGTGTTCCAGGTGAGTGGGGTGGAAGGAAAGACAGGAATTGTGTCTAGAGAGAGGGAACCATGTAGGCCAAGATCCCGGGTGAACAGGGACACAGGGGTTTCAGGGAAATGGAAGGCCAGTGTGGGGAAAAGAGCGTGGTGGGTGATGCAGCATGCAGGGACGCCAAGGCGGATCCTCAGAACCCTACAGGCCCATTAAGGCCTTAGAACTTTTCTTAAGAAGCAAAAGGCAACTTGTAAGTATGTTTTGTAATTGAAGCGTAGTTGACATACAATATTACATTAGTTGTAGGTGTACAACACAGTGACTCGACACTCATATACATTATGAGACAATAGGGATAAGGCCTTAGTCTTAATCCCAAGCAATGGGAAACCACTGGATGGTTTCAGTGGGAGATATATGTGGCAATTATAGCCAGGGCTTCCATAGGGTAAATGATATGCTACTAGAGGAGCACAGAGGGAATCAATTAAAATCTTAAACTGGTATGTGTGGTGTGGAGGGACAGGAGGGAAGTTAGGGCTGGGGATGCGTCCCTATTGGCTTTCTGGAGGAGGACGTATCTGAGATGAATTTTTGAAGGGAAAGGATGACCCAGCCCAGCCACTGTGCAAGGGGGAGGGAGGGAGAAAGAATGCATCTGGGTGAGTGTGAGGGTGTGGGGGGACTACAAGAAGAACAGGCCAGTAAGAGAAAAGGCAAGAGAGTTAGGCAGGGCCTGATGATGAATACCTCCCAGGTCATGGTGGGGTCTGGGTTTTATCCTGATGGCTGCAAACAAGCCATGGACACAGCCAGAGGTACTCAGCAGAAGGATGATCAGACTCCTGCCTTAGAAAGGACACTAGCAGCAGAGCTGATAGTGGATTGGAAGGTTGCAGTGCTAGGGAAGACACCTTTGCAGCCCAGGTGAGACAAGGTGCAACATCAGCAGGGAGGAGCCAGTGTGAGGACGGAGAAGAGAGGACGATTTTAAGAGACATTAAAAAGGTGCAGTTGAATGGGCTTTGTCACCAGTGGTATGAGTGGGAGTGATTTTTGCTCTACCCACAGAATAGTCAGAACAGAATGGATTCTTCTACTTGTGTTGACTCTTGCCTTGTGACTTGGAGCATGGTCAGTTTTTGCAAGTGTTCTATGCATCCTTGAAAAGAAGAGTGTTCACTAATTGTTGGGTGCAGAGTTCTGTTGTTAATTCATTCAGTTAAGTTTGGTCTACACCCTTATTACTATGTTTTGTCTGTCTGCTTTAACATTTGTGACAGAAAGGTATTAAAGTCTCCTACTATCTTGGTGGACTTGCCAAGTTCTCTTCATACTTTTCATTTTTGTTTCATATGTTTGGAGGCTAAGTCACTAAGTATACATAAACTTAAGTTTTTATATCTTTCTGGTGAATTATTCCACTTATTATGCAGTGATCCCTTTTATCATTCATCATTCTTTTTGCCTTAGACCTAACTTCTATGATATTAACATAACCACACCAACTTTTAACTTTTGTTAACATTGGTCTGGTATCTGTTTTTCAGCCTTTTGCTTTTTTTTTAAAATTTTTTATAAACATATATTTTTATCCCCAGGGGTACAGGTCTGTGAATCACCAGGTTTACACACTTCACAGCACTCACCAAAGCACATACCCTCCCCAGTGTCCATAATCCCACCCCCTTCTCCCAAACCCCCTCCCCCCAGCAACCCTCAGTTTGTTTTGTGAGATTAAGAGTCACTTATGGTTTGTCTCCCTCCCAATCCCATCTTGTTTCATTTATTCTTCTCCTACCCACTTCAGCCTTTTGCTTTTAACCTTCTTGTGTCCTTATGTTTTAAACATGTCTCTTGTAATCAGAACGTAGGTGGAATTTTAAAAAATCCAGTAGTTAATAGATTTGGCCCATTTACATTATATTGTGGCTATAAATATACTTGGATTTATTTCTGCCACCTCATTTTGAGCACTGTTTTTGATTTTCTATTATTTTTATGGATGCCTTTGGATAAGTACAGTTTTATTTTTTTCACCTCATTTCCCTTATCCCTACTAGTTGCTGGTTGGAATCACTGCATTCTATTTCATTTCTTTAAGCAGTTGCTCTTAACATTTAATAGGCATTTAATATTTGACTCAACAAAACCAAGGTTAATTAATATCTCTAATAAAGAGTTAATGCTTTAGGGTGATGCCATTGATAGAGACTTAGAGCCTATTTGGAACCAAAGGGGAGACCTATTTTACATATCCTTGGCTGGAGGACACATGTCCAATTATCAGATTGCCAGATGCCTATACGTTTGCCTTTGGTGGCATTATACACTTTGTAGAATATTCTCTTCATGGGTATTTTGCATTACCTGTGCAGTGACAGGGGTTAAAAACAAATACATCAGTGTTTGCCTCTCCTTGATTCTTGGAACTCTAAGTTTTTCCAGCTAGCTTCGTTACCAGGGCCAAACTGAGCACAAATGCTCTCCGAAATAGTGGATTTCATAACGTCATTTCCACAACTGTCGATAAGCCGAGAACTGAGTGTAAAATGGGGATCTGGATTCTCTCTTACATAGCCATGGCTTACCGTCACCTCCTTCATCCTCTCTGCTATGCTTATAGCTTGAATGATGGGGAAGGAATTTAGCTAATTTCTCCCAAATATGACAGGGAATGAAAAACTCTTATTTGCATAACAACAGAAAAATTATTTTAAATTAAGCATTCGATGGCCATTGATTAACCTAAACCACACTGGGCTTCAACTAGTTCAAGAGAACCAGTTATTCGTATCTCCTACAGGTCAGGTCACATTTTCGTACTTTTCAAGTGTTATGTATACGGTGCCCATTAGCCCTTCAGACAACTCTATGAGGTAGACAGGATGGGGATTATTAGAAGAAACATCTCAGAAGGAGTGAATGACTCGCCGAGGTTCCCAGAGTCAACCTGTGCATAGCTGGGGCCATATGGTGTTGCTTATTATCCCAGATTGAAAAGTGACTGTTGTGTCGCTGGGCAGGCCCGTATATTTACCATCCTGTTCATGCATCAGAGCTCAGGTTCTTTTTGAGTAGCTTCAGATGACGAAATATGCCAGCCTTAGCACAGATATTCCAACAAGCATCACACTGCCCTCACTTTGTTGTCACTGGTAAGTCAAGAAATCTGGCTTTCCCTAAAATGTCACCAGCACCCCAAATCTCAAAGGGCTGGGCTCAGCACACAGGGATGACATGGAGTCCACGGGGCTTGATTTTTTTCCATCCCTCAACGGATATACACAGATAAGCCCCACCCCTGACAGCCAACAAAAAAAGAATAGTAACAAGAAGCAGAGCTTATAAATTTCCATTATGGTTAACGCCTGATTTCATGTAGTCATGGATTAATGGATTCATTTATTAGAACAATTTGTGAAAATCCCCAAGGGCCCGTACAGGCTGTTGCTTAATGGTTTTTTATCATGTCATAGACTTCCTTTACTCCTTTCTTTTAAGGAATCCTGAGTAGGCAAGAAACTTAGGACTAACTACTGCTTAAAATATAGGTAAATTGTAAATAAAGCCAAAATAATAAAGGCTTTTTGCGCCTCTGGGGTTTTCTTCAGCAACAAAAAAGGATTTCATTTTTTCTTTTTTTAAAAGATTTTATTTATTTATTTGACAGACAGAGATCACAAGTAGGCAGAGAGGCAGGCAGAAAGAGAGAGAGGAGGAAGCAGGCTCCCCATGGAGGAGAGAGCCTGATGTGGGGCTCGATCCCAGGACCCTCGGATCATGACCTGAGCTGAAGGCAAAGGCTTTAACCCACTGAGCCACCCAGGTGCTCCAAGGATTTCATTTTTTGTATGTTTCAGCTGATTCATAAATCCCACTGCCATGGTCTATCAGCTTCATGTTGACTCAAGGCTCAGTTTCAGGAGTCAACGTGTTCTCCTCGGGTTTCCAGCTAAGGATGTGAACTGCAGGGTGGTGAGAGCAATTGGAAGTCAGTACAGCCACCCCCATGACTGTCCCTCTTACTGGGGGGAGCAGGCAGAGAGCAGAGTTGTGGCTTTATAACTGCAGGGTGCACTGTGGTTGGGAGGAGAGGGATACCAGAGGACCTGCTGGCCTCTGGACAAGGTTGTTTACCTGGGAAGATCTCCATAGTGACGAAGCCCAGACTGTCAGGTTTAGACGTACATGAGAATGTGAGCATTACAGCAACCCTTGGCCAGAGATGGAGCCTCCACCCTCAGGATCCTTCTGGTCTTTCTGGTCCCCCTTCATACCAAGGGGATAGAAGCAAGAAGGCAAATGGATAGAGCCAAATCTATACCAGCACTTAGAAAACAACTCAGTGGAGACTCCCCACCAGTGCTAGATCTAGAAGGGAACCATCCTTGATACCCACACAGTCAGGGGCACACAGGGACCTCCACTGAGGAAACCCAGGGACAATGACAAACAAAATCCTGTCCACCAAAGACTGGCAATATGAATAGCTATTCATACAGTTAAATGGCAGCCACCAGTATATAATTATTGTCTCCTGTACCAAATTAAGTATACAACTTAGCAAGTGCCTGGGAGGGGAAAAAATACTTAATATCTCTTGGCTGTACTTTAAGGCACCAGGATCTGATCACTGTTGCATGTTAATGGAGAGGTAATGGGTAAAGATGTCCAAGTTTGGAAAAACTAAACTGCTTTATATCAGAAGGGGATCCAGAAGCAAGGGGAGTGAGGAAGAGGAATGAGAGAGAAATTGAGAGGTTGAGTGAAAAAGGGCTGAACAGACAGAAAAAGAAACCATGAGAGGGAGAGGTGGGCCCATATATGTAGAGGCTTTTGGATGAATGAGGAGGTTTGGAAGAGAGAGTGTGAATTTGGGAAGGAAATGCAATATGCCCCACAAGGTAAAGTCTGCAGATATAAAGAACATCTTCGATCTGGTACTATATTATCTGAAAAGAGCTAGACAGAGTTTGACTATATGTGAAGGTGACATTTGGGATTGCTTAACTTTAAATACAGTTTATGTAGCATATGCAGAATTCCCTTTCAGGACTGTTAGAGGAACTACAAAGCACAGCTGAACCTGGGGTCCATGACTGGCCCCTGTGACTCAGACTGGAAGACATGGACCACAGACATTAAAATGCCTGGAGCAAAAGAAACAAGAGAGGTTTCAAGCATGAACCTTAATTCCAAAGTCACCAGAAAAATTACTCAAATTTGTTGCCTTGACTTATGATGGAATTGCTTTCCATGTGAGCAGTTCTGTGAGGCTGCCCTGGGAATGGATGGATGGATGGAAGGAAGGAAGGAAGGAAGGAAGGCAGCAAAGATGGAAGGATGGATGGACGGAAGGATGGATGAGTGGAAGGATGGATGGGTGGATGGAAGGAAGGATGGATGGATGGATGGATTGGATAGAAGGACGGATGGCAGGAAGGAAAGATGGATAGATAGATGGAAGGATGGATGGATGGACAGAAGGATGCATGCATGGATGGATGGATGGAAGTATGGATGGATAGATGGGTGGGTGGATGATGGATAGATGGAAGGAAGGATAGATGGATGGGTGGATGGATGGATGGAAGGAAGTATGCATGGAAGAATGGATGGACGAAAGGATAGATGGATGGACGGAAGGATGCATGCATGGATGGATGGATGGAAGGATGGATGGATGGATGGAAGGATGGATGGATAGATGGGTGGGTGGATGGATGGATGGAAGGAAATATGCATGGAAGGATGGGTGGATGGAAGGATGAATGGATAGATGGGCGGGTGGATGGATGGATAGATGTATGGATGGAAGGGTAGATGGATGGATGGAGGGATGGATGGATGCATGGAAGGATAGATGGATGCATGGATGGATGGATGGAAGAATGGGTGGATAGATGGATGGGTGGGTGGATGGATGGATGGACAGAAGGAAGGATAGATAGATGGATGGGTAAATAGATGGATGGAAGGATGGATGCATGGAAGGATGGATGGATGGTTAGTAATGCAGGGCATACAGAAGACTGGCAGGCTCCCTAATGCCTGGTGTTGTCAGGTCTCCAGGGAATGACGATAAGCCTGGAATCTCACTTCAAGGTTGACATGGGGACAAAAGTTGGTGAAAGCCAACATCTGGGTCACAAATTAATAACTTTATGCATAACAAGCTCATCGGAGTAGATGTCTGTGCCACACAAGAGGTAAAAATCCCACTTACAGCAATGATACAGTATCAGTGAAGTCCCTTCACCTTTTACTGGTGTTAAGGGCAAGTGATAGTTTTGTTTCAACACACTCCTTTTGAGTCTTGGCACTACCACCTAGGAGGTATTGACCTTAGAGAGGCCATCAAACATCTGAAAGCTTCAGCATCATTTTAGAAAAAATGGGAATAATATGAATGGCTGTCTCAAAAAGTAGTAAGGAATGTCATGCAAGCTAACTTGCTTGCGTGAATGGAGGAGGTGTGAATGGTGATGGTCATGATTATTACAAGGCCCCCTGATAATCACTGTACACAACCACCACCTGCTCACTCTTGTTAAGAAGCTCCCGAAATCGTCTTCCAGTTCTTCGCCTCTTCCCTGAGTAGCCCTGTAGTGGCCAATGCATTGTCCTCCTAAATGGTGGGGCAAGAAGAGGTTTTAAAGTTCTAATGTTTGTTACTTTTGCTTCTTAAAACTTAGCTTTGTGGCACTGATACATCTTTACACTGATGGTATAAATCTCTACAGAGTGGGTGTCTAAAATATGAGAGGATTATACTGTGTAATATGGAGGCTTCCTCATCAGAATAAGTAGGTCTCATTTGAAAATAATGAGGAGGAAGATAGCCTTTGTACAAGGGACAGACCTGCCTTCTCTGTGTGATATTAGGAGGTAAGAAAAGCTGGGGAAGGATAACTGGCAGACCCTTCATCATGATCTGTCTCATCAGGTTTCCTTTGGTGTGGCGTCTGCCCTTTAGAACCCCCATGGAACACCCACCATAGGCTTGTTCCCCGTTCCGGTGCTATTCCCACCAGCAAACCCTTTATGCATGAACCCTTCACTGTCCCTATCGTGGGTGGTCTGCAAGGCCTCCATCCCTTTTTCTATGGGTCCCCAACAGTCAGGCTGTCAGAGCCATCTGTGTCCACGGGGCCGGCAGTCCCCAGCCAAAACAGTGGGAGGATGGACAGCAAAACCTCAGTGCCGGCCTCCCGGCTTTTGTGGGTTTCAGCCAGGGCCCAGGTGTTATTTTAGTGCCACTCCAGTGTTTAATTTGAGGATATGTGTGGATCAGAAGGAGGGACCAAAACATTATTTTTTTTTCCCTTGGCCAAGTGATTAAATTTGAAATTCTAAAAAATGCACAGCCTGGTCCAAAGCTGTGTCCAATTGGGAAGTAAGAAATGTCCTGAAAATCCCTCCCAGGCCAGAGACCTTTCTTCCTTCACTGCTGCCCACCACACAGGCCCGTCTCCAGTGGCCATCACCTGGGTTGTCTGTGGTTACTGACCCACTGGGAGCCCCGTGCCTTGAGGCTCTCCTTCCCTGCTGGAAAGGGTAAGCGGCCCCTTCACTGGCGGGACATTCTACAGGGTTGTCTGATTTCTTACAGCCTTGAAAGCACCATAACCAGTAGCCGCTGAGCCATGGCTGAAGGGGAAATCACAACCTTCACCGCCCTGATGGAGAAGTTTAATCTGCCTGCGGGGAATTACAAGAAGCCCAAACTCCTCTACTGTAGCAATGGGGGCCACTTCCTGAGGATCCTTCCAGATGGCACAGTGGACGGCACAAGGGACAGGAGCGACCAGCACAGTAAGCACCCATCTCTCTTGCGGCCTCCTGCCTTCCTGGTGTCTCAAGTCAAGGAGGCGAGTGGGGAGGCTGTCTACATATGGGTACCCTTTCTCTGCCTGACACACTCAGAAGCTTGTGTCCAGGGTCTAGGTGTAGAAAATAACACATTGTGAGAGCTCCAGCCTACCTAAAGGGGTCCTATACCAAGTTTTAGAAGGGCTCTGTTTACCTAACTCAACTGCTTTGAGAGCAGATATGGCTTCCACTGTTCAACTGCTGTGGGTTTCTTTTCTTTCTTTCTTTTTTTTTTTTAAAGATTTTATTTATTTATTTGACAGAGAGAGAGAGAGAGAGAGAGATCCCAAGCAGGCAGAGAGGCAGGCAGAGAGAGAGAGAGAGAGAGAGAGGGAAGCAGGCTCCCTGCTGAGCAGAGAGCCCGAATCGGGGCTCGATTCCAGGACCCTGAGATCATGACCTGGGCTGAAGGCAGAGGTCTAACCCACTGCGCCAGCCAGGTGCCCCTGCTGTGGGTTTCTGTCACTAGGCCTGGCTCCCAAGGCTGGTGAGGGCCCTGCCTGTTCTCTGACAGAATGAGCCACATGGGGTGGGGCAGCAGTGGACCCTTCACAGAGACCTGGGCTCAGTTTCATGGTCACGGGCTCTCCAGCTTATGCTCCCACCGGGCCTGATTTGTGAAATCCTAGTTCATAATTATAGTCTTACACATCATAAATTATGCAGCGCTCACTCTACGTATCACGCAGATGGGGCTGTGGTAACTGGGAGGAGTAAAGTCATTCTCCAGACCCTATAGAAACTGGAGAGCGGGAGCAGTGGGAGCCAAAGGCTCTCTCTTTCAGGCTCTCCTGCCAGCCCTCAGATGGTGTTGATAAATCGAGGCATGACTTGAGGGAAAAGAATCTCCGTGACTCTCTAAGAATAAAAACCTCTACCTTCTGCTTTAGTACTTCTCACGGTGGTGTGTCCGTTTGACATTAGGTGTCTGGGCTCTTTTGGGATGTTATCAGGGAGTCCCTGAGCATCACTGGGGCATTAGTATTGTGGAGAAGCCAAAAGTCCTAAGTTCCTGCTTAGAGAGTCAGTGATCTGATGGGTGAAGCACACTACGAATCAAGAAAAGAAAGGTATAGAGGAAACCAAGAGATGCACAGTAGCAGCAGAGGTGGAAAGTGTGGTTCTACAGAACAGGCTGTAAAATGGAATGCAAAATACTGACCTTGATGTGATTTACCAAATAGTCTTAATTAATCATGTAATATGCACCAAAGGTTGCAGGCTGTAAGCAGAAATGACCACCTCAGTGGTGCTCACTCTACTCTTAAACGCAAAGGTCGTGGGGTCGGAAGCTGCCATCTATGAAGCAGAAGGCAGTTTTTTCCTTCCCACTCACCAGGCAGACCCTTGAGATAAACAGCAGGAAGGCTGGTGTTGGGCCTTCCAGCTGCAGGGCCAGATTTTTGGGGGGGTTTGTTTTGATAGCCTTGAAAACTAGGTACCAGAGTGAGGCAAAAAGGACTCTGTTTAGTACATTAAACATATACACGTGTATAAGTAACATCTGCTGTGAACAAATGGACTTAGATTGTACTCCACTGTGTGAGGCATGCTACACAATTTGTGTGATCTGCCCCATATAACACAAGGGAAAGAAGCTTTGATTCCTCCAGGATTTTAAATGTTTCTGATAAGTCTTACCCATCTTCTGAACCAACGGGAATGCTCTCTGGTGCTCAGAATCCCTGGGGAAAGCCAAGCATGATGCTGTGTTCCTCAGGGTTAGGCTGGCTTTTCTGGGACATCTTGAATTCTGGGAAATAAGACACTACAGTTAGGACTTCCAAGTACTGGAATTTCTATACAAATGGCATTTGATTTCATTGTTGTCACTCCATCATTAGTACTATTGACTGCATTCTGGGTATATAACATTCAGACAACTTCTGAAAGTGCTGTGGATTCAGCCGCCTGACCTAAGGCGTCAGGAACCCCTGGAATGCAGCACAACAAAGCTGTAGGAGTGGGTGTGAGGAGGTCTACATCCCAGTAATGCTGGAAAGACTGTTTGCCAAGTGAACCTGGGCTATAATTACTCAATCTTTCTGGCCTCACTTTCCTCACTTGTAAGATAAGAATCAAACTACTTGCCTCGCTGGTTTCTCAGGAGGATTAAATGAGATGATCGAGTTAAAGTCCCCGGCACAGTGCCTGACTCAGGGGAACAGCTCAGTACAATACTGCTGTCATCATCATCATCACCTCAAAGCTTCCAACTATTCAACTCAGCACGTGGAAGTACAGTATAATATTTGAGGACCTTCCCTTCATCTTTTCTGTAATGTCTCCCAGGAAGGTCAAGGGTCTAGATTCATGTTTTGATTCAGGGCCCCTCTGGCAACATTCAGAGTTGTGTTCGCCTATTTATTTATCTAGAACTAAGAACAAGGGCCAAGGGGGACAGAAATCAGAGCTAAGTGGGGTGAGTGAGCAGAAATCCATCTCTGTACTTGTCAGTGCCAAGAGGACAGGATAATGCAGATACTCGCCGCAGACTCAAGAGGCCCTAGATTTGGAGTCAGAAAGCTTGAGTTCATATTCTTGCACTGTCCCTTTCTAACTGGAACAGCACTGAACAATGACCATTTCCCCCATTTTGCATAAAATGCTCTGCAAAATAAACGTTAAGTTCCCCAGCCCAAAGCCCCTTCCAATCACCCCTCCTGTCTAGAAATGTAGATGTCTCCAGTGTTCCCAGCTGTCTAACCTTGGGAATAATATTGAGACTCAGCTTCCTCACCTTGGGGAATGGGAATAATCACACTGCTCTGTGTGTCTGAAAAGGCTGAAAAGTCTTAAAAGATCCGGCAGGCAACAGGACTCTCTACACGCTGAGTGTACTTCTGTCGCCCTCTACTGCCCAGTGGTGGTACTGTCACACACCCTCTTCATTTTCACAGATTATTCTGAATCAGACTCAATCTGGACAGGGCAGGGTCAGAGAGAGTAGATGACCTTGGTTTACTGATTAGCACGGTCCGGCAAGGGGATGGTTTCTATTCCTAGATCATTAGTTTGAGCATGACTAGATATTGTGGTCACAGGCACAGAGCCATACTCTAAGACTTCCGTCAGGAAGAATATACATGAAACCCAATCAAATATTGAAATAAATCTACATAAATCATACCAAATAGAATTGCATGTCTTCCAGCTCTACAAAGCAAAAAATAACTCTTCTCATGGCTTCTCTTTGTCTGCAACCAGCAGATCTGCCCTGGGCAAAACTGGGGTGTTTTCAAAACTTAACCTTCTTCCTACTCCCAGGAGAGTAAGTTTCCAAGTATCTAACACAAGGCCTCTCCTGGAGTAGTATAAACCTATGACAGATGTTTGTGCACCGGCCACTGTAATGTAGGCCTGAGTAAAACGTTCCCAAAGCTCCTCAAATCACGGCTGTAGGCAATGAGCCATACAGGCTTTGACAATGTGTTACAACGCCATTCTAGGAAAGCCAGGCAACATCAGAGTCAAGAGCTGCAGACCACGAGACAAGGCAATGGATGTTAAGTTACAAGAAGATTCCTGGAGACGCCTATGGCTTTCCTTTGGGACATGGGCAGATGGTGGCCTCACCTTGAGAGGGAGGATCCTGGAAGAGGAACAGGCCCAGGGAAAGATGACCAGTTCCATTTCAGACACAGAACATTTGAGGAGTGCCTCTTGTACCATGCATATTTCCCTGTAGTTATAATCACACTCACTTGTGTGAGTATTTAATGCTTTTTGCCGCCACTAGGCTCCCTGAGGATGGGGACTTTGTCTGTTAGAGCTCAACAATCCAATTCTGTGTCTAGTCCATTGACTGGCACTTGGCACAGTGCCCAATAAATACGAATTTGATGAGTAAATGAATTGCATTGGTGGCAGATGAATTCAAGTTCAACAAGAAATTCAGTAAATACCTATTGAGCACCTGATAAATGCCAGGCATTGTGTTAGATTCCTGCATTTCCACTTAACCATAATCTCACAAAGTTATGAATAATCATCACTCTGCAGACACTGAGCTAATAGGGCCTGTGATCAGTCAGTAAGTGGGAAAGTTGAAAGCGGTCCATCGCTGCTGCTTCCAAGGAAGTTTCCTCTTCTGACTCTTTTCATATACCACTACCACCCCTGACATCAATACCATGATGGTGGTCTCCCCCCAAGAACTGATTAAATAAGCATACTGGAGGGGCGCCTGGGTGGAGTCAGTTAAGCGTCTGACTCTGTTTCAATTTAGACTCCTGGTTTCAGCTCAGGTTGTGATCTCAGGGTTGTGAGATCGAGCCCTATGTCAGGCTCCACACTCAGTACGGGGTCTGCTTGAGATTCTCTCTCCCTTTTCCTCTGCCCCTGCTACTTGTGCTCTCTCTTTCTTGATCTCTAAAATAAATAAATAAATCTAAAAAAAAAAAAAAAAGAAGAAGAAAGTACTGGATTCACACAGCCTGTCATGTGGATCAGAGAGGTGTAGGTGCAGGTCCCTGTTCATTAGTTCCTTGTCCCCCTGTGGAAGTTACTTCCCCACAGGCCTCTGTTTCTTCATTTTAAAAACAGTTCCCATGTCACAGTAAAGGAGGAACCTTAAAAGCGTCATATAGCAGGTGCTCAAAAAATGTTATTCACCATCATCATCACTTCTAGGCTAACTTGACCTTCTTCTGTAACCATCTGATCTCTGTAGGCTGTTAAGTTAAATGAATGTTAGCCTTGCTCATGGAACTCAGTCTTACTCTTCAACTCGGTGTCGCCAGGACCATCTAGGTTTGGAGCCCTCATGGCCTGGAATGTAGGAAAAATGGGCCCAGGCCCAGCAAGTCCTGTCCTGTCTAACTTCTCTGGCAGAGAGAGCAAACTGTTGTGGGCAGAGCAAGAAGGGGCTCCATGTTCGATTCTGCCCTTCCTGCTGCACCTTCCTCTCGGGCCAAAGGGGACATGATTTGTTCCTCAATGGGACGAACACATGAATGGTAACTGGAGAACAAGTTTGCGAGCATCCCAGATCTGCAGCCTCTGCTGTGACCCACACCCCCTTGCCTCCCCAAGCACACAAGAGGCTGTGTGGGGAGCAGGATTACTGGCACTGCTCACCGCACAAATGGAAAGGTTCCTGAGCGAAGTGTGTGCCAATCAAATATTTATAAATCAAACCACATCCTAAAGGCACTAAGGGAGTTCACTGGTCAGAGAAATGGTACTTTGCAGTCCTTTATAAAGGGCAGACTCCTCTTAAGTGAAATCCCTCCCACCTCCTTGTTTTGGGGCCGTGCAGTCTGCAGTTTCTCGTCCACTGTGACTCGGCACCTCGTGGTAAGGACACTTGGCTCCCCACCGGCTTGTGCTGCAAGTCAAGACAGCTTTTCAGATCACCAGGGTGGGCACAACTGGGCCCTGTTGGCAGAAGCCAGTGAGCAGGGCCGGTCTTCAGGCAGAAATGCTCCCCCACCCCTGCGGGCTGTTCCCACCTTGGTGAGATAGGATGCCAGAGGTCTCCCTGCCCTTCATCCCACTCACCCCTTATCTGTTATGCAGAAAAATCTAGAAAATCTCTAGAAAGACTTTTTTTTTTTAATATCACATAGTCTGTGGACTATATCGAAATTTTCCAGGGATCTTTTTTTCAGACCCTAAAGCAGAAGCAGACACCTTTACAAATTCTAAGAAAAGTCTTTTTCATACACATATGTATTCCAAACCACTGGAATTTTCTTTCCACAAATTCACTTTTTTTTTTTTTTTAAACTTCTCCATCTTCCTCTAATGTTTTACGGAGCTCGGCTTGTGGCTACACTTTAATTATAAATGCCACTGACATAAAACAACCTCACCGAGTTCTGAATGAGGCTGACCTCACTTTGGGTAAACACGGCAAAGGACGGGAAGTCTCCGACCCAGAATAAACTAGGCACGTAATCTCTTTTGGCCTCTCTTTGGAGAGCAGAGGTGGAAAGTAGGCTTAAAGGCCACGGGCATGATACCAGAGCAGAACCTACCTCTGCACTCATTTGTGCTCAGAACACACCAGCTGATATCTTTAAAAACTTCTAGGGGCAGAAGAGGAAGATGTGAGCATGGCTTGGGGTGGGGAACCATGTGCAGGACCCCAAAGCTCACTTTGTCTTGGCAGCTGCAGGCTCTTGGCATCTTTTTCCTTCTTTCTATCCTTAGAAATAAGAATCATGTATCTTCCTGTGAATAAAAGTACTGCTAAGAGCTAATGGAAGGCACCATGGAGAAGAGAACACCAGAGATACAGGCAGAGCTCTGGCAGAAAAACAGGTTAGACTGCCTAGTTTGGGGCTGGCATGTCTACCCAAAAGCTCCGGGTTCACCTTTATGTACACTCCTTCAAGCAAAAAGCCCCGTGAAGGGATTCAAAGTGTAAGCAAGGGGCAGGGAGGAGCACGATCCACAAAGGTGGAGATTACCTTGATCTTTTCTTTTGATAAAGAACACATTCCTAGACCAGCACAGCCTTCTGTGCTTTCCAGTTTCTACTGGGCACATCATGGTCACAAACCCACCAAGCAAACATAGCCTGTGTATAAAAAATGTTATACTGCTTTGTAAATTTGAATTTCTCTAGGAAACTGATGTCTAGCTAGAGTACCTTTAAAAAATTTGCTGGTGAGAGGCAGAGAAGAGGCCTGACTGGGGGCGGAGAAGGCAGGAGTCCCAGGCAGGGGCAGAGCTGGGCAAACTGGGGAACCACAACAAAGAAATAAAAAATAAATAAGTAAAATAAAGCAACGAATTTTTTTTAAAAGTTGTTTAATTAAAAAATGCTTCCATTTCTCCTGATAAGTCGAAAGTGGAACAATAAGTACTCTATGGACTAATAGACTTGTCTCATTTTTGAAAAAGTACTTGCTTGCCCTTTCATCCTGGGAATGCCAGGGACATTAGAGCCAAGGACCCTCCTACCTCAGACAGGAAGTCCTAAATTCCTGCTCGGGATAAAGAAAAGCTGCTTCTTCCTGTTCGTGCAGGTGTTGGTTAACCTGGTGGAAGGCGATAGAAAAGGAAACTGAGCAGAGAACGGGGGAGCCCTAGTGCCCCCTCATCCCTGTCCTGCTTCATTAACTTTCCTGGCTCCATCACCCCCTAAGAAGACTCACCTTCATGGACACCTGTGCTTGGGTCTGCATGGGGCCTGGGTCAAGCCCAAGTGGTCAAGAGCAAGTAACAGGAGCCTTGGCCAGCTCTGAGTGTTTGCCCATTGACTAAGAGCTGAGCTTTATACAACCACGATGGCCCCAAAAAGGAGAAGTCCACGGTCACCAGAGCCCCATCACCTACACTGAACCAGGGTCACCCGGTGACTGGGTTTGCCTCAGAGTTGTGTCTTTAACAAAATGAAGAGCTAGGACAAAAGAGAGGCTCCTCCCACTGCCCTCTGCAGACTCAGCCCTTCTCCTCATCCTTCCCAGGGCAGCAACTGTAGGAATTTGTTCTAAATCTAAGGCACATTTTCTCATTTTACTTCCTATATATTCATGAGCTATGCACACTGTTTGGTGTTTTATAAAGGATTTCATCAAGGATTTACTATATTCTTTTGCAATTTGCTTTTTTCACTCTGCATTATTTTCTGCTTTATTTGAAAGATTATATATAATATATATATAATCTCTATCATATATATAGATTATATATATAATCTCTATCATATATATATAGATTATATATATAATCTCTCTCTATATATATATTCATTCTACCTAATACATATGTGTATGTATCATAAGACTATTTCATACATACGAGAGAGAAAGAGAGTTTTTGCTGTAGGTGTTGCACTTGTGTTTGCTTCTAGCTGAAAAATGAGCAGGGTTTCTCAAGTGGGCATATTTACCAGCACAGGTCTGAGCCCCCTCAGCTCCCAGCGTGGGGTCCCTGTGTGGCACGGGGCGCGGTTCTCAGCATGCCAGGGATGGATGGGCAGGGAATGTGTGTGGACTGAGTGGCTTCCAAACCCTGGTGCTGTTCTGAGAGGGAGGAGCTGGCGCTGGGCCAGGCTGTGTGGTTTCCCCTCCCCTTTTGGAACCCCTTTCTCACACGCACTCCTTTCCGCTCCTCCTGGGCAATAGCTGCCAGAGGCTGGAGGTTGAGAAGAGTGGATGAAGTCACTGGAGGGAGCCGGACACCTCGTCGGTTCCACGAGCAGCCCCGGCTGGGTGTTACTCCTTCCTGCCAGGCCCGCTCGCAAAGGATATATGTTTAGGAAACTTAGCCAGAAAGAAATCCAGTGAAAATGAGCTATGAAACTTGGACATCCTGGAGAAATAATATTTACAGAGGAAACTCTTGAGACAAACTCTCACCAGTGCAACAAGCCTGGCATTGGGGCTCATGGCTGAGAACCGAGTCCTGTGCCAAGCAGCTCTGGCTCATGGTTACCTCCGTGAGGCCTTTGCGTGGCCAACATGGGAGTCCACAGACAACGAAGTTGACTCTGCCTGCCCCCTACCCCAGAAAGACGAACGGAGACTAAGCAAGGCAGAGAACAGAAATGAGCTAGGAAATGAAAATCTTTTTAAAAACCCTCCTTGCTGATAATGATGTGTCAGTGTAGGTCCATCACTTGTAACACATGGACCACTGTGATGGGGGTGCTGATAATAGGGGCTGCACGCGTGTGACAGCAGGGGACATAGGGGAAATCACTGCCTTCTCTTTATTTTTTCTGTGAACCTAAAACTGCTTGGAAATATAAAGTTTATTTTTTTTTTTTAATCTTCCTTGATTACACAAAAGGACCTGTCCTTTGGGATTTCTGTAGCACCTATAATGTGTTTGAATAAATATCTATATAATGTGTGGGTAGGTGGAAAAAGTCCCAGCAGCTAACCAAGAGCTGCAAGTGGGATACTAGATGACCATTTGCCATCTTGTACATCTTGTCTGACCTTGAACACAAGAGGGTACAAGAAAAGAGAATTTGGCTGGATTTGGAGTCATCTTTCCCATCACTGGAGCCCAAGATGTTATCTTACAGAGGAAAAAACACAGGATACTTGCAATACTCAGAGCTGGACCCTGGTCACAATGTTAAATGTTGGGTAAAACATGTCATCAGCGAGCTTCAGTCTTCTCACCTATAGGACAAAGTCACTGCTACCTTCCTCCAGACAACACTGGGAAAAGCAATGGAGTCACGGTTGCTCGGTGGAAATGACAGTGATGGTCCTGGGCCCTCTCTATGCATTACATCGTTGAATCCTCAAAACAATTCCACGAAGCAGGTGCTATCATCATGCATAAGGCAACAAGAGCTAAATAACTTGCCCAGTGATCACACAGCTAATACACAGCCAAGCCAGAATTTGAATTCGTGTGGTTTGATTCTGGAACCCATACTCTAATTTTATACTGTTTATACCAAAACAGAAACTAGCACGACGCCTGGCACGCGTAGGTGATCCCTACATAGTCAGTGCCTTCCCTCGGTCCCTCTTAAACATCAGGATGATGCCGAGAAAATGGCAGAGAAATATATGCAAAACTTCTCTGAAGACCGTAAGAGCCAATGAAAGCACAAAGCACTAAAAAACCCCAATTTTATCAACGTATTATTCATATATCATAGAATTAACCCACTTATGGTGTACAACTTGATGGGTTTTTTACATATATATATTCACAGAGTTGTGACTATCTCCACAATCAATTTTAGAACGTTTTCATCCCCTCCAAAAGAAATCCTGGACCTCTCAACCAAAATTCCCCCTTTTCTCTCCCCACCTTCCTCCTCCGCCCTGGCTACCACTCATCTATGTCCCGTCTCTTTGCGTCCATTGACTCTGGACATTTCACTTAAATAGAAGTATACAATACACGGTCCTTTGGGACCGGCTTTTGCACTGAACATGTTTTCAAGGCTCATCCACGCTGTAGCACATAATAGTGCTCTGTTCATTTTTAGGGCCGAACAATATTCTGTTGCATGCAGCATTGCCATGAAAGGTATTTACTGCTTCATAGACTCTTAGAGCTGGGGAAAACTTTAGAGTCTAGACACAAAGGCTTGCCATGTTACTGATAAAAAGACTGTGGCCTCTAGGTTAAGAAGCCTCGCCAAGGTCACCCAGCAGGCTGGTGGGAGACCCTGGAATGCTCAGCTCGGTCCCTCTTACTTCATTCCACAAAGCATCACTGGAGACACAATTCAAAGTGCACAGCTTACTGATGATGGACAGCAGGTTCATCTCTGCAAATATTGGCCTAACATTGTCCATTAGACATATCTATCTTGGCTGAGCCAGTGGGCAAGGCCCAGCATGAGGGGCTGCAGACCTACGGGCAACCAGACAGAGAAGATCCCTGATCTTTCCCCAGGTACACATTCTCCTGGGGAGGCAGAAACAAAGGAGTAAACCCCTAAATGACAAAAATAGGTGTTTGCCGCATAAAGTGCCACAGAGGAAACAAAAGACTGAGAAAGAGGATGATGGGGGAACTCAGGTGGCACTGGCAGGGACAGTTGTGGGGGCCTTGGTGGGAAAGGCCTCTCTGAGGAGGGGGCATTTAGGCTGGGGCCTGGAGGAGAAGAAGAACCAACTGTGTCAACATCAGGGGGAAGAAGGTGCCAGACAAAGCATCAAGCGTGGGCAAGAATCCTGAGGTGGGAGAGAGCCTGACGTGTCGGGGGAGTTAAATGGGTGGGGCGGGCTGAGTGAGCGAGCGAGTGGTGTGGTGTGAGGCTAGAGGGGAGGCCCAGATCATGATGGAGGCCTTCTGGCCCGTTCTCTCATGACTACCCTCTTGGATTAACCCAAGTCAGGAGGACCCGTGGGAAAGGAAATCAATGGCTTCCAGTTTCCTTCCCGTGAATTAGATAAACTCCACTGACCACAGGAAGCTAAGGGAGACCCAAGTCTCTGTAGCAAACACATCCAAGGACAAGAGAACCACATCTTCAGTAAGGGTGAGTAACTATGTATCACTCTTGGGATGAATCAGAAGATAAGGAAAACAGAAGGAAATGGGAAAATACAAACATATTAATAAGGAAGCGGTTAAATGATTATGGTACAGCCACATAGCCACGTAGTAGAACACGAAGCAGCTGGCTGATAGAACTAGGTTAACTCTTTCAGTGCTTAACTGGCAAGATCTCTAGTTGGTTGTTAAGCAAACAAACAAAACAACAAGGTACACAGTTGTGTGTGTATCATACCACTGGTGTTAAAAAATTTAAAAAAGCAGGAAGGATAACATGTATTTCCCAGATGTGCATAAAAGCTCTCTAGAAGGGTACACATAAAATAGATCTAGGAGGGGTTTACTCATTTATCTCTGCCTCTCCCCAGCACCAGAGAATGTGTTCTGGGAGGAAGGACAAGGGTCTCATCTGTCCTGTTTATCACTGTATCCCCAACAGTTGCACCTGGGAGGCTGGGGGACAGAGACAACAGAAGAAACACTCTGTCTCCTCTTACATGGTTTCCAAGTTTGAAACAGGTGAATGTATTTCCTATTCAAAGAAATTAACTAAAGCAGGAAAACAAGGAAAAGCAATGAGGGGTCTCCAGCTGCCAACCAGAGCCCCGTGTTCCTTCCAGCCCACCCTGCCTCCCAGCCTCGGACTAAGCCGACCCTTAGGGAGGCCAGCTTGTCCTCCCGGAGAACAGGTTGCTCACTGGTCCTCAGCGAGATTTTTTACCCCTAGTCATCACGATGGTTGTGACAGTCTAGTCACCAAAGACATCATCTAGAGAGCCCGGAATTAATTTTGCTTCTCAAATGTGAGCCATCAAAGGATCTTCCCCCTTGAGAGCACCATTGGGAGAGCATGAACAAATGAAGAATTATTGAATGGCTGCCATATTCCACGTAGTGGCCCAGCAGTGGGCAAGGCTCCGTAGGGTATTAACCAGTGTAAATGGGGAGTCTAACTCAGAGGAACTCAGGTCCTTGGCCTTGGCCTCATAGTTTCCCAATAATTCCTTGTTGTGGGGGCCGCCCTAAGCATTGAAGAACGTGTCGCAGCATCCCTGGCCTTGATGTACCATTTGTACTGTAGCCAACACAGCCCAAAATGTCCCCAGACATGGCCAGATGTCACCTGGCAAACATCACCCCAGGACGAGAACCACCACTCCCATCCCTGCATTTCCAGACACCCACTTTGTCTTCCCGATGAGAAGCCAGGGTTCCCATCAGCCTCTGTCCCAGCTGGGCTGCCACAGAGGCTCGCCATTGACTGAACTTCACAGTGGGAGTGTTCCCTGAGTTTCAGATGCACTAACCGGTCCAACTTCCTGGGACCTCTCTGTCTGGGAAAAAAACGCTATGGGATTTTTTAAATCTTTTTTATTTATTTATTTATTTATTTATTTATTTATTTATTTATTTGAGAGAGAGAGAGAGAGAGAGAGCATGAGAGGGGAGAAGGTCAGAGGGAGAAGCAGACTCCCCATGGAGCTGGGAGCCCGATGCGGGACTCGATCCTGGAACTCCGGGATCATGACCTGAGCTGAAGGCAGTCGCTTAACCAACTGAGCCACCCAGGCGCCCCTACTATGGGATTTTTTAAAATAACAATCTGTCCACAAGAAGCTCCCATGCCGAACAGGTTGGGGCCCTAAAAAGCCCTCCCAAAGCAGGTTGCTAATTAAAGTGGAACACAGTCAGGCTGGCCAGCTGCCCACTCTGCAGCACCCAGGGAAGCGAACGTCGCTTCCTCCCATGGTGATTCCCCGCCAGGAGGGGATAGAGACAGAGGAAGGGCGTGAGGGGTCATTCTGTAACCAACAGGGGGATGGCAGGCACGCCCATCATCATTTCTCCTTCTCTCAAGATCATTCCCAAAGGGCAGCTTTCTTTGGAGGGCAAAGAAAAAGGAACTGTATTTCTATGTTTTGATTACTGTGAGGCTCATCCTTGAGGGCACTGAGAAATGAATGAGCAGAATTTTCCATGGCTCACTGTCCTGGCCGCCAGGCCCTATCGGCAAAGGTTTAGTGTTTATTTACTTTTGCTCATGTTATTTTTGTTTCAGTTCAGCTGCAGCTCAGTGCGGAAAGCGTGGGGGAGGTGTACATAAGGAGTACCGAGACTGGCCAGTACTTGGCCATGGACACCGATGGGCTTTTGTACGGCTCAGTAAGTATGAGGCTGACATGCTTCCGGACACGGCCAAGGTTTGAGGTTTCCAGAAATCGTGTTACGTTGAGTGATGCAAACTAGAAAGCAACAATTAGTCTCTGCTTGTTGTTTTTTCCAGCAGGATTCCCACCCTCTACCCTGCCTTATTTTAGGTGCAGGCATGAAAGAGTTTCTTGTGGTGCTCTCTCAAAATACTCAAACATACTATCGCCTGGACACAGAGGAGACATTGATTGAAATTTCAGTAACTCCTCAGTCAGTCATTTCAGAATACCTATTCCCACTGTATTCATTCATTCCCACAATGTTTCTGGAGCAACACCATAGGCTGTGTGTTCTCTACGCTTCTCACAAAAACTGTAGAGCCTAGACTCCAGCGTGCGACTCGTCATCCAACAAATATTTAGCAAGTGGCTCCCATGTCTAAGGCCTGAAGGGATGTGATGATGAATGAGCCACATGCCTGTTCTTGAGAAGCAAGGTCTCAGAGTTTATTCAGGAGCTAAAAATCTTCCACATCTTCTGCTCTGACCCTCTCCTTGCTTTACACGGGTTTGACTCAGTATATGTATTGGTCTTAGGGAGAAAAGAAAAGAAACAGTGTAATTTTGCCCCTGTTGTTATCTCTGGTAGAAGATTTAAATGGAAAGAGAACTAAAGCCAGTGGGCCCAAGGTTTGAAACTATTTCCGCATTTCAATGATCCTTTCTCTATATCTTAACAATTGATCATTGAGGCTTGGCCAAACCCCTTTCTTCCCTTTTATGAAGAAGATGTCTACAAAAAGGCAGCTAGTAGGGGGTTTCGGTCTGAACCTCTCTTTAACTTACATCAAACTGCCAAGGGGCAGTGGGTACAGAAGACTGCCTCTTGAAGCTGTAACTTCAGGCAGGGTTCGGAATGTGAACACAGTTTGGTTTCTCATGCCACCTGCTAGGGGTCAGGAGACGACACTGTCAGAGTAATGAGCAACCTCCTGTAGGCTGTTCACCGAAATATGGATCAAATGGGGCCATTTAAAAGGGTTTGGAGCTAGGCAGTAACTGCTACATAGAAAGCAGATTTTTTTTTTAAGGTGGTTTTTCTTCTTGGTGATAAAATCAATCAACTGATCAATCACTGAATCTCAGACTCAAAACTGAAAATTTTCTGCAACTTTGGCAAGTTACTTGCCTCCTCTGAGCCTTGTCTAAAATGAGGCTAGTAATGGGTGGTGACTGTCACATAGAGGTATTAAGAGGAGTCTGAGAGAGTGCACAGAACCCACCCACCGATGTTGCCGACACGTGTAAGGTGCCCCATCAGTGAGAGCTAGAAGACGAATAATAAGTTTATAAATCCCTTATCCTCATTATTTTCCAGGTTATACTTATAGTTTATGGCTTTTCCTCTTTTAAATCTGTTTTGTCATTTAATATAACCATCTTTTACTTGTATAAAAATACTGAGGGAGCATCCCCAAATCCAATTTCCTCTAGGCTCCCACCATAGTCCTGGCCATCCCTATACTTCCCCTGAAATATTCAGAGGGTAATCTTAATATATTATATCTGATAATTTATATATTTCTCCACCAATAATGATAAGTTCTAAAATATCTCCGAGCTCTGCCTCACATGTCCAACCAGTTTTAGGTGTTAATCCACCCTGGTACAAATTTTTATGTTTGGGGAAAGGATATGTTATTTTAGAAAATAAGTTTGAAAGACTATATATCAAAATATTAATATAGTTATCTCTAGGGGTGATAACCATCCAATGTTATAATATGTGAATGCCTTTCTTATCCAGATTTTCTACAGTAGGCCTATGCCACCCATATAGTGGGGAAAAAAGAGAGCTAAATATTTAAAAAATCATCTTAAAAATAGTTATGAATCAACTGTTAATCTCCAGGCCCTTGGCATTGTACCAAATGCATAACAACTACTGACAAATCCTGGTGGAGGGACAGAAGAAGTTCCCTGAGGTGGCCTGCTGACTCAGCCTGTGACTCAGCCGCTGTGTGTGTGTCAACTGCTCTAGTGTAACACAGACGTCAGGTGAGGGACGTGGCTGTCCTCAGCTTCGTCACAGAACACAGGCCTGACGCCCACTAAGAGGTGTAATGGGGGACCCTCCCTACACGGGAGTGAGCAACCCACGCAGGTCCACCACTGCCCACCCCCTCCCACACCTGACAATATGCATCGAACACTAATGTCTGGATAAGTTCCTGCAGAGATAGCAAGAGTCACCCTATCAGATATTACCCTTATTTCCCATCTTGTTCTAAAAGGATCCAAAGTGTCTCACCCAGATGTCACTCCACTAGACTACAAATGAATAAGGAGCAGGAGACTTCCTGTTCTAGAGTTCCTTACAAACCAAAGGGAACTTTATGGACTCCTTTCCACACTCTCAAGAAGCAAACGAAAGTCACCACCCAGCTGGAGAGATCCTATCCTTCACAAGACTCTGCGTCGGATGGGTAGATGCAAGGCTGACAAGTTTCCACCTCTTCCCTCAGTGAGGCTTACAGCTACATACACAAACATGCCCATGAATAAAGAATGATGAACAACAAGACTGGAAACCACCAGGAAGGGCATCACCCACCACTGTGAGTGAAGAGATGATACTGAGATCACGTGACTAGGAACTGGCACAAAGTTGATATACAGCCTAAGTATTTTATCTTCAAGTATAACAAATGTATTAGAAAATCCTGATGAAATAGGAAGCCAAACGCCTGGGGTCCTTCTTACCACTTCCTAGCAGATGAATTCCAAATAAAACAGTAATTGTTGGTAGCTATTTTTCAAGTAACTGAACTATTTAATATGTCCTAGTGATCTTTCCTTATTAATAAATTGGCAACTGCACTGGATTCCATTGCATGCGTGCGCCCCTAGCCTCTTCACCAATCACCTTTCCATAAAGATGTAGGTTGCTTCGAGTGTGTTCCCATTATACCTGGTACTGCAACGACCATCCTTGAAAATACCGTTTTATACTTGCTCAACTTCCTACAAATGAAATTGCTGGGTCAAAGGTAATACATATTGCCAGACTACCCTGAGAAAATTGACACCAATTTATCTCACCAACAGTGCACAGAAGTGCCTATGTCCTATGCTCTCACAATACCAAGCATTGCAAATATTTTTGTTCTTTGCAGATATTATAGCCAACCTGTTATATTGTTTTTAACTTGCATTTTCTTGTGAGATTGAATGTTTTCATCAGTTTCTTTCCCACTTCCTTTTATTTTTATTTTTTTTAAGATTTTATTTATTTATTTGACAGACAGAGATCACAAGCAGGAAGAGAGGCTGGCAGAGAGGAGGAAGCAGGCTCCCTGCTGAGCAGAGAGCCCGATGTGGGGCTCGATCCCAGGACCCTGAGATCATGACCTGAGCCGAAGGCAGAGGCTTAACCCACTGAGCCACCCAGGCCCCCCCCCACTTCCTTTTAAAAGCAGGGATAGCATGCCATTTTGCTAACATCAATAGTCTCTATCCATATGGCCTTATCTATGTCCCTCTGTGTGTACATACGTAAAGATATGTGAAAGTATGTTCCATCAACTGTTAGCAGTCCTTATATCAGGGTGGGTGGCTTGGGGGTATTGTTGTTTTTTTTTTTTTTTACTTTCTTCTTTAAACTAAAGTTGTGATTTTTAAAAGTACAATTCTTTTTTTTTTTTTTTTAAAAAAGGACAATTCTTTGTATGAGTAGATATTTTTTATACATAGGAAAAAATAAAGCTATCTTCAGTTTTTAAAGCCTTTAAGTTACAAAATAATGTTTTATGCTTAAGACACATTTTGTGCAAGTGTTTATATCCCAAACAATGTTAACATAAAAATCCTGATATTGTTAGTGAAAGTTGCTAAGATATAAAATTGTTGTCATTTATTTTTCAAGTCCAAACTTAAAAACCCCCACCACATCACAGTTTGGTTTTACCAATTTTGGCCATTTTTCAGGGCCATGTCTATGTGCCAGCCTTTAGAGATGAAAGGCTCAGCTCTGCTTTTGATGTGCTACCGCTGGTCATTCAGGACCTCCCCAGCAGGGAACTCCAGGGTCCTGAGGACAGCAGAAGGAAGGGGAACTTGCAAAAACAGTAAATGAATTTGAAGGCTCACTAAGTGCTGGGTTCTGTTCTAAGTCATTACTATTACCACTTCCCTCAGAAACAGGTCCCATTATAATCTCGCTTTTCCTAAAAAAGAAACCAAAGCACTAAGAGACTCCATAGACTGGCCCCAGGTCACAGTGGCTAGCAGACAGAGAAACCACACTGAAAACCAGTCACTAATAATTCTCCTCTCTCCTGTCTTATCTTTTTAGCAGACACCAAATGAGGAATGTCTGTTCCTGGAAAGGCTGGAAGAAAACCATTACAACACCTACACATCCAAGAAGCACGCCGAGAAGAATTGGTTTGTAGGTCTCAAGAAGAACGGAAGCTGCAAACGCGGTCCTCGGACTCACTATGGCCAGAAAGCGATTCTGTTTCTCCCCCTGCCAGTCTCCTCTGATTAAAGAAATCTCTTCTGGGTGCCGACCACTCCAGAGGAGGCTGAGGGGATCCTCACCCAACTGACCCCAGATTGCTCCCTTGACCATTGGCTGCACTAACCCCTGGCCCACAGAGCCTAACTCTGTAAGCAATGCGCTTCTAAATGCCCCGTTCACTTTCTGCAGAGCCTCTTAGCCCAGTGCAGTTTGGAGCAGAGGGATCAAATTGCTTCTAGGGGCCAACTGGCTGGTCAGTCTGGGTGTGTGGATGTCCAGTTGCCTCCGGGCACCTGCTGTAGGCTGAGCCTCTCAAAGCAAAGGTGTGGCCAATGAAGTGTGTTCAGGGGCCTGCCATGTGGGTCATTAGTAACTGCATACAATTCCCTCTACTGAGTAAACTCTGTTGGTGATTCCCCCAAACATCTCGTATGATGCCCTTTCGTCCTTTCAGTACCCCACATATATTAACAGAGAAGTTTATGACTAGGTTAGGGGAAGGCAGTGTTCCATGAGTGGAAACTGGGACAGAGAAATCAACCCCCCGCCCCAAAGAGAAGGGACTAAAATGGCAAAGGGAGATTGGGTTCTGGTGGACAGCTTAGGAGGATAGGCTCTCAATGCAGAATTAACAAAGAATGGGAGGCTTAGTCACAAGAAAGCAGAACACATCCATAGCTTTGGAAGTCCTTACGATGCCTTGACTTTCCCCAAGATTATTTGGGAGCAGGAAGCCCCAGGATGATGTCAGACAGGCAGCGTAAGAAGTGGGCTCTTGATAAAAGCAAAAACATCCAATGTTGGTAAATTCATTTGGGTCTGGAGTGTGGGAGTGCTGAGCAAGAAAAGAAATGTGGACTGAGGGGATGCTTTCTTAGAAAGAGGTAGATTCCAGAAGTGAGGAGGAAAGAGAGATGGACACCATGACTGGTGCCCAGTCCCCATAAAACAGAGGAACTGGAGTCCCAGGCAAGACTTAAAAATCACAAGCGGACTGGGATCGAGTGTAGATTCTGGGGGCAGTGGGTCTGGGGTGCAGTATGTATTTCTAACATGCCCTGGGGACTGCAGGGGTTGCTGCCCTCTCCCCCACCCCCACTTTATGTAGCAAAGTGCTAAAGCAAAGGAACGTGGCTCACGCCCCAACCCTCTCTAGCCTCCCCCTTAGAAACATACACACCCCGAGACTTCCTGAGCATTTAGGCAGCGTCAGCAGCAGTGACGCTGGTGCGACGGATCATGGATTTAAGGCGCTTTGGCCCAGTGGCTATAAAATACCCATTTAGAAGAGATCCAAAAGCATACTTCAAAAATGTTAAACCCTCACCAACAGCTTTTCTCAAGAGACCATTTGTGTTATGATTACTTGTATAAATATGCTTCCTGCTTAAAGTAAACTTGACCCAAGTGGCTAGCAAATTAGAAACACCATTCATCTCTGACATATGATACTGTTGCCATGTAAAGGCCCTTAATAAGCCATTTACATTTACTGTGAGACTGTATGTTTTAGTCACATTTAAAAATATAGAGCTCAAAGGCAGTTAACTGATTAGCATTCAGCCACTGAGAATAAAATAATAGGCTATGATGTATAAGTTCTTCAATTATCTACTACTTATACTATATTTACCTATAAAAAGAGATTGTACTTTGTTTTTCATTGTGCTATTACCAATTTTCCTTTGAAAGTGGGGACTCTGAAGCAAAGATATAGCTGTGGATAAAAACTGTTGAGAATATTAGCTGACTAAGAAACTGACATGACTAACGGAAAAATAATTCTTTACTAACTGAATTGTCATGTTTATCATGGGGGGAGACAACTTGTGAAAGTTCAAAGCAATAGTACAACTGAGGAACTGAACTAAGTTCACACTGTGGTTCATAATATCATTCTGCATTCAGAACTTTTTGTTTTTGTAACTTGGATAAGACAATTCTATGTTATTTTAGTAAATCCTTACGGGCAAGATGGGGATCGTGCAGTGTGGTTTAACATCTCCTTATTCTGAAGATCTGGCAGAAAAGGGTACCAAGAGAGGAAATCTAAGATATTTATAATGGTCCATAATTTTTAGTGAATGAATCAAATTCAAATATAACACTGGCCAAGAAAAATTAAATGTTGCTAACAGATGAGACGGAAGTCTGTGGTTTCAGAGATCCAAAGCAGTTAGAAGAAACACTACAGTGGCCTCCACAACCTCTGCCCAGTCATTATTCATGCATTCATTCAGTGAATATGTATTTTGTGTCTACTGTGTGCCAGGCACTGTCCTGGGTACCGGAGCCCCTGGAAACCTTGTCTGTCTGGTTCACTGCTGTACTCTCTCCCAGGGCATTATATTTATGATGAAAGACACTGTGGATTCATTTACTTCAGTCAAGTGAAAATGCAGACTGTATAGGTTCCCGCTGAACCATCAGCAAGTCCCAGAAACCCAGGTTCTGGAAGAATTTGCAATGCCCAGTGTAAGATAAACCCCTATCAAGGTGTCAGAGAACATGGCGAGGTAAACCTACTATTTTCAACCATAGAACCACGTCGGCTTCAGGGGCACTGCTTTCAAATTGGGAAAAGAGCCTGTCAGGTCTTATTGGGGCGGGGGTGGGGGGGGGGAGGGTGGTTTGTCAGATGCCCTGCCACAAGAAACATGCTCTAGTTCCTTAAACATGGAGCATTGCTGTTGTGTTCTCTCTCTTCCTTGAGCAAGTCACGTAGCCATCTGCTTGTCACATGCCTCTCGTTTGGATTCATTCTCAGGCCAACTGTTAAGAATTGCCTGACATTCTGTATGAAGCATCAGGAGCATTTATGCTTTTGATTGTTCCCAACATGGAGGTGGTTATTGATCTGTTTCCTTGGGAGGGATGATAATTAGAGCCTCCTCCAGCCAACAGTGTGGACTTATCAAAACCTGACTAGAGCATCAAGTGGTCCTGAAGATCAAGGTCCTTGCTTTGTGTCAGAAGTGACGGAGCCCAACTCCTCAGCCTTGGGGAACGTACTGCCTAAACCAACCGAGCCCATGGGCTACAAAGCAGACCTCTGATGAAGAAGACATCTATCATTTTACATCACTGTTGCTCTTTTTTTTTTTGGCACCTTACAAGTATTAATAAATGTTTCACTAAAAGGTGATAATGTCTCTCTGAGTTTTAAAACAACACAGTCTCTTGTTCCTGTGGAAGGTCTCCCCCATCATCCCCCGTGCACCTGACAGGTATGACTGCTGTGTTTTCTAGACACAGCTTGTCACCAGAGGATACCTTAAAAGCTGACAGGAAAGCTAAGGTAGAAACCTTTTTCATTTTGTTTGGAAACCTAAGGCAATATTAGTGTTCTTCTAGGGATCCATCAGGGAAGTACATTCAAGGGATTTGCCCCCTGAATAGCCAAGTATCATAATTAAGTCAACTGATATTTTTTCTTCAAAGTAAAAATTATGAAAATTTATGCTACTATCATACAGTTGACCAGCTTGTGCTGAGGCAAATGTTCTATGACCCGAAAAAAAAAAAAAAATTAAGGACTTACAACTTGCAGTCAATGGCAAAGGGTGCATCTCTTTCAAGGGCCTAACAAAGGATATTAAGTTTGCCCATCAGATTTTCTGAAATTATTTTCATACTAAGCAGCATCTCTTTAAATAAACTTCTCAATCTTAGGACTCCTTTTTATTTATTTATTTATTTTTAATTATTTATTTGCTTATTATTTATTTTATTTATTTATTTGCAGAGAGACAGAGCATGAACAGGGGAAAGAGCAGAGTGAGAGGGAGAAAAACAAGCAGATTCCCTACTGAGCAAGAAGTCCTAACAAGGGGGCTTGATCCCAGGACCCTGAGATTATGACCTGAGTTAAAGTCAGGCATTAACCAACTGAGCCACTTAGGCTCCCCTAAATCTAGGACTTCTTATTCTTAGGAGAAAGCATACTGTTTCCTAGACAGAATCAGATCACACACACAAACATTCACACACACACACACACTCACTCACACAAGCAGATGTACCTATTAATAATAATGGCTGGGCAGTGTTTGTCCACTCTACCAAATACACACCACCATCAATCACTCCTTTTCCATTTAAAGTCACCTAAACCCAATATTTTCCTACTCTTTGGAGCTTGATCCACAGTAAGAACTACATTTTCTATCACAACCCAGCACATACATATGTATACACACACAACTAAAACAAAAACAGCAGGAAGCTATACACAGACAATGCATTTTTTCCATTACAGTCCATTTAAAAATGCTGGTCAAAGATCCATTAAATTGGGTCACAACATTAATAGGTTACAACCACAATTTTTTGAAAAACACTAGCTCAAAGCAACTGGTCTTCTTCCCAAAGATGAAGAAACCCAATGAGGGATCCTGTATTATGACTTTAGTGTTTTCAAAGACACAGTTTGTTCAAAGACAAGGGGACATCCTGTTACCCAGGAACCATCTGTTCTGAGGGCTTGGTGAATTCTTTTAGTTGGTTTGCTACTAATCATGCATAATGAATGTAATGATGCAGATCCCACAGGCAACCACCGCTTGTTTGCAAAGCCTCCAATGTTTTTAGCAGATTTCTGATGGAAGGGCCCTGAGGACATTGGCCCCCTCCCATCCTTTGAAACCCTCATCACTGTGGAGCCCGAGGGCATTGCCTCCCTAACTCCCACTGTCTTCACTTCATTCCTCCCTCTCACTCCCCCATCCCCAAACTCTTAATTTATAACTATTTCTAAACAAGACTTGAAAAGTAGACACCCAGTAGGAAAAGGTGAGACACCCAGGGTCTCTGAGCATCCTCCCCCGCCTCCATCACTTTCTGACAATGACCCTCTTATCTTCCTACCATAATTCAGTGACAAGATAAACACCACTGCTACTGGAATGCATCTTATACAGGGATTCGAAAATTTTCATCTTGGCTGAACCAAATAAAAAAAAGTAACTCTACACCCTAAATGTTTCGGAGGGTTAGGCTGGCTGAGAATCAGCTTCTTATGGGTGAACTTGACAGCAAAAGGGAAAAGCGTAACTGAAGTCACAGCCTTCCACGTTATCTGAGTGATATCCTAGCTGCCAAGGGATGGGGAGGGGAGTAGAATCCTAACCCTAAATACCCTTGGGTCGCCATTATATTGAGGTATACGGTGATAGTGATACCTCGAAGACGTGCCTTCATGTGCACTTGTACAAATTAACAAAAATGATCTGTAAGGAGCTGTAGTGCAATATAGGAATACTTAAGCCCAACCTAGCCATGGGACTTGTAACTTCTCTTTTTCAAAATCATTAGGCACTTGTTTGACAACCGTTAAAATTGCAATAATGGCTTATGAAAAGTGGCACACCTTCCCACTCCACTCCTCAGACCTGTCCTCCAGCCCCAGAAAGAAACTCCCTTGCTACTGTACATAAAATTTACTCTAAAACCCAGTCAGAGAACTCCAAGCCTGAGATATGGGGATCTGACACAGGGCACTCGGAACCCCAGTGATCCATCGAACATTCTCTCAAGTTATGGGGAAATGCACTAAAATGGCCACCGGGATCTGTCTGTAACACTGTACCCACTCTGTGGTTGACATATTGACCATGACATACTACACTGTTAGCTTTCCACCCCAGTTAGAAAATTAAAAAGAGAAACCAGGTCATACACAGCCTGAGCTGGAGGGTAGGTTTGCTTTATAAAATGCATGTACTGTAGGGCCTAGTTTTGGGGTCTTCTGATGGCTCTGAGAATGTGTGTGATGTGGGAAGGAGGTATTTCCTAAATTGCTTCCTTCCCTCTGAGCTACCCACTGTCACACAGGCTACATTTACACATTCAGCAGCTAAACACTGGTGTCTATTTTATTATGTAAACAAGCAATACCTTACCATGTCCTTGATGTGCTCCTCTATCAGCCTTAATGAAGGGTTGGGCCCTCCTTGTTTGGAAGTGTGTTCAATTTCAGGATTTGGCTCACTTGGTTGCTGTGTCTAGGGATGTAGGTGTAGACACAGAAATGCACATCACTGGGACTTTGGCATTTCCTATCTTCCTGCCTTAAGAGAAATTCTTTTGTTAATCTTACCCAGAGGTAATATAAGAGCAGTTTTACTGATATGCCTTGACCCAGAGCTTTCTCCTCCAAAGTGAGTTACAGGGATGTCTTCATACACTAACATGTTCTGTTTGGATTGTAAAAACAGGACTGTTTGTAGTCTGCAATATCAACTGTGTTGAGAGTTCAGCTGTTCTCTACAGAAGTAAACAGTAAGATCTATGACTTTTTCAAAATATAACACCTGTGGGGGTGCCTGGGTGGCTCAGTCGGCTAAGCATCTGCCTTTGGCTCAGGTCGTGTTCCCGGCATCCTGGGATTGAGTCCCAAGTTAGGCTCCCTGCTCAACAGTGAGTCTGCTTCTTCCTCTCCCTCTGCCTTTCCTCCCTTTGGTCTCACTCCATGTTTACTCCCCCTCTCTCAAATAAATAAAATCTTTGAAAACGAACAAACAAAAAAACACCTCCATTAGGAACCTTGAGTGTGACCTAACACCTGGCAGGTGTTAGGACTGGCTGGATTATTTCTGATATCACAGGACCAAATTGTAAATCCAGGGCAGGTGTGCAGAGGGGACATATGAGAGAGGAATTTGTTTCCCTATCTGTGGTGCCACTGGAATCTGTCATAGAATATTTACCTGAAGAGAAGAAGATAGGTAGGTTTTATAGACTGCTTGAAATTTCATAACTCTCAAGCAACCTGAACATTTGGAAGAGTTTGGCAGGGCTGAGGGCTACCCCATACCGTCGAGTCCTCAAAACAAGCAGCAGGAATATGTTGAAAAGGAAGCACATTTCCTCAATTCCCTCCCTCATTCATTCATTCACTGCTCATTTATTGAACATCTAGCATTGAGTTCGTGAGGGTCAGGTCTGCAAACTGAGACCACACCAGTCATCAGAACACGGAAATTTTAATGGGAAGAATTATTAACTAATAAAGAGGGATTAACTACTGAGGGGGTAAAGAGATCTTGAAGCATACTGGCATAGAAGATGGAGAGAGCAGCTTCTGTCCCAAGGCTAAGGCAAGTACTCAAGGAAGGAAGAAACTTGAGAGAGGGCCTTCTCTCAGGGATGAGATTCAGACTCCTTTCTGCCTTTCCTCCCTTTGGTCTCACTCCATGTTTACTCCCCCTCTCTCAAATAAATAAAATCTTTGAAAACGAACAAACAAAAAAACACCTCCATTAGGAACCCTGAGTGTGACCTGGGAAATGGGGCAGGTGTTAGGACTGGCTGGATTATTTCTGATATCACAGGACCAAATTGTAAATCCAGGCAAAGGGGTGTCTGTGGCCCAAGGATGGAGGTGGATCTCACTGGAGCGCTTCAAGGAGTTTCCCAAGTGGCAGTGGCAAGCGTCCTTGGAAGCAGCCTGTGGCCTGGCCCAGCCAGGGGGACTCACTTCACTGGAGGTTCGCGCTGGAAGCTGACCGCTGGCCACTGTGCCTCGGGAGCAAGAAGAAAAGCACAAGAACCCCAAAGACAACCCTTCAAGTGTCCCTCCGGTGCCCTCTGCTGACAAAGCCAAAGCTGCATCAGCTGGCAAAGGAGAAATATCATCGTCAGGGTCCAGCTGCAGCACGACAAAAGGAGACAAAGAGGGATGGATCACGAGCAGACAGGCAGTCAACTGACAACCTGCACAACCGTGATTTAGATACGCAGTGAAAAAAAATCACTGCTCTCTGAGCCTCTCTGAAGACCATCACATATGTTCAAGGTCCTTCCTTGAGATATTAAGTAATTTGCTATTTTATTTTATTTTATTTTATTAGGGAAATAATAAGGTCACTTGTTTTTTTTTTTTTTTAAAGATTTTATTTATTTATTTATTTGTCAGAGAGAGAGAGTGAGTGTGGGAGAACACAAGCAGGCAGAGCGGCAGGCAGAGGCAGCAGGCAGAGGCAGAGAGAGAAGCAGGCTCCCCACTGAGCAAGGAGCCCGATGCGGGCTCCTGAGCCGAAGGCAGTGGCTTAACCAACTGAGCCACCCAGGTGTCCCAGGTCACTTGTTATTTTAAAGCAACTGCAACCAATGCAATATAGACAGAGAGAAGAAGCTAGTTCCGGAATCACACCAGCAGAGTTGGGATCCTGGCTCCTTTGCTTACTGACCTGGTCATGTTGGGCACGTGACATAATCTAGCTGTCCTCTATGTCCTCCTCCAAAGAGTGAGGATCCAAACAGTATCGGCCTCACAGGCTTGGTGAGAGCAACTGAGATGGAGGCACGCAAGTACTTTTCACACAGTATGTGGCGTACAAAAAGGATCGAATAAACGCTTGCAATTGTTTTATAATAAATATAAATTGTACATAGTATAAGATGGGGCTAAAAATGATCTTTTAGAATCTCCATTCAGGTTCCCAGAGATTGTTTTCATGGACCCACATTTAGAAAGATCTTGCTTTTAATCAGTTCATTTAAAAAAGATATAAATTAGGGTGTGTGGGTAGCTCAGTAGGTTATGGGTCTAACTTCAGCTCAGGTCATGATCCCAGCATCCTGGGATCAAGCCCCGCACTGGGCTCCCTGCTCAGTGGGAAGTCTGCTTCTCCTTCTCCTTCTGCCTTTCTCCCTGTCTGTGCTCTCTCTCTCGTTCTCTCTCCCTCTCAAATAGAAAAAATATTTTTTAAAAATAAAATTTTTTTTAAAAAATATTTTTAAAAACCACCCAGACTCAGTCGGTTGACCATCCAACTCTTGCTTTCAGCTCAGGTCATGATCTCAGGGTGTTGGGATAGAGCCCCGTGATGGGCTCTGCATGCAGAGTGGAGTCTGCTGGTCTTTCTCCCTCTGCTCCTCCCTTTGTACTCTCTCCCTACCTCTGTCTCTCTCTCAAATAAATAAAATCTGTAAAAAAAAAAAAAAAGGATAAAAGTCTAGATCATCTCCAAGCTTGCTTTTACATGGCACATCTTAAGTGAAATCTTACAAATTAAAAAAAAAAAAAAGTATGTGGAAGATAACACAGGAGTAGTAAGGGAAAGACATGTGCAAAAACACAGCTGAAGAAACTGTGTGTTTGGTTAGAAGATTCTTTTTTTAAGATTTTATTTATTTATAAGAGAGAGAGAGAATGTGAGCACACATGCAAGCACACAAGCAGGCAGAGGTGGAGAGAGAAGGAGTCTCCCTGCCAAGCAAGGAACCTGATGCGGGACTTGATCCCAGGACCCTGGCATCATGACCTAAGCTGAAGGCAGCAGCTTAACTGACTGAGCCACCTAGGCGCCCCTGGTAAAGGATTTAAAATGAGTTGTCTTCGGGACGCCTAGGTAGCTCAGAGGGTTGGGCCGCTGCCTTCGGCTCAGGTCATAATCTCGGGGTCCTGGGATCGAGTCCTGCATCGGGCTCTCTGCTCAGCAGGGAGCCTGCTTCTCTCTCTCTCTCTTTCTCTCTGCCAGCTTCTCTGCCTACTTGTGATCTCTCTCTGTCAAATAAATAAATAAAATCTTAAAAAAAAAATGAGTTGTCTTCACTCTCTTCAGCTAGTTCAAGGGTGATTTTGGTTTTCTTTCTCTGCTGGTCAAAATGAGAATAGGTACAGGGAACTTAACAAGGAAGGAGTTTTGGTTCAGCATAAAGGAAAAAAAAAAAAAACTTGTTACAACTATAGCCATTTCAACTGTGGCTGAAAGACACCCATGGTTAGCAGCTGGTATCTGCCACTCCCAGAGACTTTCGCGCAGACACTGCCTGGATACCTGTGGTAGAGTCTGACACATCACCCACGTCTCCCTCCCAAGACGAAGCCATCAGCAACCTTCAGGAATGGCCTAAATGAAGACACCTGCCTTACTCAAGGGCACACCCCCGAGGCAGTCTGCATAGGGTATACCTGCCCGGCTCCTTTGCTTCAACACCAGACAGCTCTCAAGGATCATTTCAGCTTCAGACCTTCTCAAAACATCGACTGAAGCTCCTACCAAGACTGCCTCACTTCTCCTTCTGCCCTATCCTGCTTCCTTCTCTCCCACAGAAGTGGATCCCCAAATGCCTAATAAACTGCCAGCAGATGAATCTTCACCTCACTGTCTGCCTCTCAGAAAGCCCAGCCTGTGATGAAACCTGCCCAGGATGCTAGGGGCAGGGCTCTGAGCAGGATAACTGCAAAGGACCCCACAGCCCCATGACTTGACAAGCCACTGGGCATCTGAAGCTGCACACTCTAAGTCTACAAAGCTCTGATCTGTGTCCACTGCATGCAATCTGTACAGATGATTCTCAAGAGAAATCTTAGCCTTCTTTCGTTATTGTCTGATCTATGGCTGGCCTCAACTCACTAATGAGGGGCACCTGTTGAGTCATTACGTTGTTGATTGAAGCACTTGTGAAGTCTTTCAACAACTATTTATCAGGGCCCAGAAATACACCAAGCCTGGTGAAGGCACAGTGCACAAAAGAGCTCTTTTCTGGAGCTTATATTCTAGTGAGGAGAAACATATCAACCTACTTCCCAAACTTCAGTCATTTGCATACCGCTTCCAAAATGTTTACCTGTGTCTCCATTGCCTGATCACAATACTTCTACTTCCTCCGGCTTATGGATGGTGGATTCACAGTTTTACTGACCTTAGGCCCAATCTCACAAAAGGATAAGCTATGAGTATATTCATATTTTTTCTAATACACATTAAACTAAACATATAACTAAAATTTAAAAAAATGAACACCTGCAAATCATTTGTGCCATATGTGTACCATACTTAAAGAAGCAATTTATACAAAGGATCACACAGAGACATGTAAAACCGCAAGTGTGACAAATGCTTATAATGAGAAGTATCCAGGGTCCTCAGAATATATAACAGGGCGATTTAACTTATTTAAGGGCTTCCCCTAAGGAAGTGAGCTAATAAATGAAAGAAGAGTTAGAAATCGCAAGGTAAAGAGGTAGAGTGTGTGTTGTGAAGAACATTCCAGATAGAGGCAGCAGCATATATTAAGGCCCTGTGGCAGGAGGGAACACAACACCAATGAGGCTCAAGTGTGGTGACCAAAGGGCAGGGAGCATGTGGAGAACTGAGGCTAGCTGGCAAAGTAGAGGCCAGTGATGGAAAAGGGAAGTTAGGTGGATTCCATTCTCCAACATCTGTAGATAACCAAGTTGAAGCTATATATACATAATCATTCTCTTTCCCTCTTTCTCTCCCCCACAGAACTGAATTTTAACACTTCTCTAGACCCTCTGCCAAAGGACACAAATAAGCAGCATCGATATGCAAGTTTCTGGCCTGGGACTGTGAAATATATTCCAGACTTGAAACTTTGGGGGCTGAGGTTACATTTGCTAAATATTTAGACCTTTCCCCCAGGCTTTTATTCATTCCATCCAGCAGGTGGAGTACAGGGAAATGCTTTTGGTTTCCAACAAATCCCCTCATATCGAAAAAGGAAGAGCAAGGTTTGCCAGCACAGTCAAGGGTGAGAGATAGAACAAGGAAGCAGTGATTGTGTATTTGAGCCTCATTCATATGGAAAACATGAGCTAATTAGCTTCTTACTGCTACGCTTCCAGGGATTCTGAATTTGACGTTTCTGTCCAAGTTTGGGGAGCTATGCTATTAATCAGTCCAAAAACAAATGAAGTGGCTTAAAAAGAATCACATAACCAAAACCCACATCCTTCATAAGATTAAAAAAAAAAAAAAAAAAAAAAAAACCACAGAGAGGCAACTTGGAAACTCTTCAGACATGATGCCAGTTTCAGGGTTTGGGGGGGATTTGGCTGGTTGACGGAGATGTCTTAATCTGGGGATGAAAATAGAGAACACAAACATATTTACACAGCTCTAATGAGGAAAACTCAACAGACCACATTGCCCTGTAGAAAGTGGGCTCTTAGAGTCCTACAGCCAAACAGTGACCTTGTGGGAAAAACAAAGAACTCAAAGGACAGAAAGTGAACAGAGACAGAATAGGTTATTTTGGGCACTCCAGATTCTTTAAGAAACATGACCAACTCTATATAATAACTATTCTGAATTGATCTCATTCCTTTTTCTGGAAGACAAGGAGACCTGCCTTCTTGACAACCAAACAAAGAAGACAGTTCCTGAGTCTCTGCTGTGGAGGAGGTTATTGAAACAGACGTGGGGGAAGAGGAGAGAAAAAGGGTCTACTGAGGACTCCGACACTCAGCTGGGGGATGTCATTTATAAACAAAACCGTCAAAACGCAACCTAAGAGAGCACGGAACAAAATGCATGCGGGGTGCTCCAAGAGCACGGGTGGAAGGAAAAATTCTTCTCTGGGGGAGTTAGTGAAAAGCTTTCCAGAGGAGGTGATGTCTGACCTGTGTCAGAAGAGATGAGCAGGTGTCTCCCAGGCAGGGAAGGAAGCAGGAAAAGTGGGGGGACCATGGGGCAATGGTGCAGAAGGAAGCAGGATGATAGAGTCTCACCTCACTCACAGATTAGGAACGAGAAAGCCCACTTACAAAGAGGAGTCAGTCCCCCATGGTCAAGCTCAGTCCTGAAAAGCCCCTAGATGAACATACCATATCTCAGTGAAGAACCGGCATGCATTTGGGGGACCCATATTGTATGAACCCCGTGAAAAATTAAGCCCTGTAATCACCTTCAGCCAGCCAGGTGCTCCCAGTACAAGAGGCCTGGAAAACCAGGACAGCAGCAGACTCTTGCTCCCCTTGGGAGCACACAGGCGCAGGAGTAGAATGTCAGGCAGATCCCCCACAGTATTTACTGTTATCTTTCATCTTCCTCCCTCCCCCACGCTCTCTCTCTCCTGAGCTGATAAAGTGGATTTCTTTTATGTTAACTCTGTGTGTGGGATGTCACTTTCCTTCCAGGCACAGGGCACAAGCTGGGAGTGACCCAGCACCACTATTCAGTAGGTTATGGGGAAGATGAAATGAGCTACACAGTGTAGACTGCACAGGACACCACTTGGTGCAAGGTAAGTGTTCGACTCTTACTGCTATGATCATCACTCCAATCAGAGGAGACGGCACACGTGAGGACACAGAATGACAGAGGAGTATGTTGTGTTCAGAGGATGGAGAGCAGCATAGCCAGCCAAAGGTGAAGCTGATAAGGGAGGCTTTGGGGGATCTGTGAACATTCTTTCTTGCAGGACTAGGCTTAAATTCTATCTTTGGGCCAGAAGAAACCAATGGAGACATTCTGCAGGTAGGTCATACTTCCACATTTACGTTAAACTAAGATAGCTCTTGCTGTTGTGTGAAAAAGAAGATGGGGAAAACTCATCAGAAAGCTACTGTAAGAGTGTGGTCTTGGGGGGCACCTGGGTGGCTTAGTCAGTTAAGCATCCCACTCTGGGTTTCACCTCAGATTATGATCTCAGGGTTATGGGATCAAGCCCCGTGTTGGGTTCTGTACTCTGTGGGCCGTCTGCCTGAGATTCTCAGTCTCCCTTTCCCTCTGCCCCTCCTCATCATGTACCCGCTTGCTTTAATAAATAAATCAATCTTCAAAAAATAAAAGAGTATGTATGTTCTTGGGATGAGGAGAACCTGAGCTGATGACAGTGGTGATGGTGATGATTTTTTTAATGCTGGTTCCCCCAAAACAGACTCTGAGACCATGACTTGGGCACAGGCTGGGAGGAGATCCCAAAAAGTACAAGTGCAAGAGGGGAGAACAGGACAGGGATAGACAGGAGAAGGGCTAACCATGCCTCATGGAACAGGTCTCTTGTGTGGATAAGTGAGGCTCAATTCTACTGGGGTCTCTGCAAGGCTGTGGAGAAGACACCTCAGAATTGCCCCAGTCGTGGAGGTGGGATACTTGTCCAGTGATGCCACCCTTCTCCAGCTGAGGGATTCCCTTGGAGGTATAGATCCCCCCACTTTTTAGCTGCTCTGCCTCCAGACTGAGCAGATTTCTTTAACACCCAAGGAAGCCCTCGGGGAGAGAGAAAAAGAGAGGCAGGCTCTTGAGGGAAAGCTGCCAGTTTGTGTGTGGACTGTCCAACAAGGCTGCATGCAAGCTCAGAAGTGGCTGAAGAGATACGGGGCAAGGGATTATGATGATGACAATGACATTGTATGATGAGAGGACATCAGCTGCACCAGATAACCTTATCTAAGTGCTTACCATGGGCCAGACATGATGCTAAGCATCTCATGTAAATTCATGACCACAGTCTGCCCTTACAACCCTCAGGAGGTATAAGTGTTACTACTATGCTCATTTTACAGATGGGGAAACTGAGGCACTGCGAAGTTATGAGATGTGCCCAAAGGTACATAGCTAGGAGGTGATGAAACCCATGGTGGATCTCATGCATTGTAACTCCAGAGCCCATACCTTCAATTGCTACTGCACATTGTCTCAAAATGCCATACTGCGTACTGGCGATGAGCAGGGACGAAGAGAAGAATCTGAGAGTGATTTAGGACAGCGTTGTCCAGTAAAACAGCCACTAGCCACATGTGGCTATTGAGCCCTTGGAAATGTAACTAGCACAACTACAATAGTGAAGTTTGAATTTTATTTAATATTAAATAAAATAGTTATGCATGCCTAGGGGCTATAGCATTGGACAGTGCAAATTTAGGAGGTGGAACACTCTGCCCTTGAAGAAGGTAAGGAATACTTAGATCTTTACCAATATGGTGATGTTATGACACATCTTTATGTGCGTCACAGTTAATTAATTACAAAGAGCATTGAAAATCCTGAAATCGATGAATTTTTTATATTTAATTTAAAAATTTAAAATCAAATTAATGCAGGCACACAGTTTTAATAATGCAGTATTACAAAATTTACAGCAGTAGTACCCTTCCCCATTGTGCTCTTGGTTCCTGCTCTCCAGATGCAACTACTTTTATTTCTTCTAGATAGTTCTCCTGACATTTCACTTTGTATTTCTAAACAGTATCTATGAAACAGTATGTATTAGTTTCATTCTATGGAAGATACAGTTATTTGCATAACCTCTGTTATGTAGATAGCTATCTGTAGATCTGTCAGCCAGTTATCTACATAACCTTTACCCCCATCTCAGGGCCCTTCCCATCATCCCTAAAGATTCACATCACTGGTTAGTTCAAGATTCAATGTTCAGATTAGTAAAATGTTGTAACTGTTAAATACACCTAGGGAGGGGATGATTTCATGCCATTTTTCATACAAGTGTCTCATTTCCCTATATTCAGCTTACTCATCATTAATTTAGCCTTAAACTTTCAGACAGATTCTAAAAAGCCTCCTAATACATTCAACAACATTTTTTACCATTTCAGTTTTCATAGAAACATCCCTCTTGGAGTCCTCAGATCTGTGAGGGCCTTTGGCAGCGTCATGACCCTGTGGCTTCCCACCACTATTTTCCTGGGATTCCTCATGCCTCTCTCCTGTTTTAGGTTTGCTATTCCAGGATTCTCATGCAGTCTTCTTTCTTGATTTAGTCCTTGACTATTTAATATTACATCTAGTAGCTTTTTTCACAAATGGTAAATGGAAAGTTATTTTTTAGAAGGTGTTTCTGTCTTCATTTGATAGTCTAGATGGGTATGGAAGTTGTAAATCACCCTCCCTTGGAAACATGAAGTCATTACTCTGTGTCCCTTAAGCTTACAGTGCTGATGTGAGGAAGTATCATGCTATTCTGATTCCTGATTATTGAATATTACCTCTTTAGCTCTCTGGAAGTTTTCATTATCTTCTCTGGCTCCAGCATCCGAAGCATTAGAATAGTGCGCCTTGCTGAGGATCTTTTCATACATTGAGGTAGGTTAGTGGTAGGCCCTTTCAGTCTAAAAATACATGATTTTTGGTTCTAGAGAATTTTCTGGCAAAATTTCTTAGATAATTCTTTTCTTCTCCTACTCCTTCTACATACATACACATTCTCTCCATCTCTCTCTCTACACATACACACACACACAATTTCTCTGAAGAAGCCTGATCAATACAATTTGTTAGGTATGAAATAGTATTACATTCCTGTAAAGAAAATCCTCATTTTTGGAGATGCATTATAACATATTTAGGGGTAAAATATCATGATATATAATTTACAATGGTTTAGCAAACACACACATACACACACACACACACACACACACACACACACAAGCAAATAGGAAAATATTAACAATGAATAAATACAGAAGTGGGTACATGGAAGTTTATTTCATTCTTTTAAAATTTTTTCTGTTCAAAACTTTTCATAGTAGTAAGTCAAATCAATTAGAAAATTAAAAAATCAGAGTAGTAAGTGGGAACTGGCGGTATTAGAAGTTCATCTCATTTCTCATAGTAATCAAGTAGATGAAGTTTTAAAATCTTCTGGTGGGGTGGGGTGACAAAGGAGAGGTCTTGAGCTGGAGGTAAGCAGAAACTATAACAGACTACTACTAACCAGGAGTTTCAAAAAGCTGTTCTGTCAGTGGTGGGATGGATCACAGGGAAAAAATCTATCCCCTGGCTTGGGGATATGGCTGTCCTCGTTCTGTATGATGAGAAAGGAAAGTCTCCCTCTAAGAAGCTATAATCATGAGCCTACTCTCAAGTAGAATTGAGCTACAAACTTATACTACTTGCCTCATCCAGGAACCCATACCCTTAGAAATTAATGTAAGACAATGGTCCCTGATATTCTTTACACACCAAGTACAAGCAAACAACATAAAAGTTACTGTGTAACTCAGTTGGTTAAGTGTCTGAGTCTTAGTTTCAGCTCAGGTCATGATCTCAGGGTCATGAGATGGAGCCCTGCCTCAGGCTCTGAGCTAAGCATGGAGCCTGCCTCAGATTCTCTCTCTCCGTCTGTCCTTCCCCTGTCCACACATGTGCATTCTCTCTCTCTCTTTCTCTCTAAAACAAAACAAAAATTACTTATTAAATGTTGAACAAGAGGGAGTCAGTGGACAAAAGTGGTGCTGTGGGACACTCAAGCACTTCAGACATTGGACTTTTGAGTACTAACTAGACACAGACCATCAAGAAGTACTTTTAAAGTGGTCCAATATACTTTTTCAAAAGGGACTTGCAGTGTGAGAAATAAAAAGACTATCTTGAACACCAGGTGGGTTTAACTCACATAGGAGTGAAATAAAATTTCAAAAGAACAATAGAGATACTGAAATTAAAAACCTAATGGGTAGACTGCTTCAGAAATGTCAGTGGAGTGAAGCAGACATGAAGCCCTCCCATATATAACAATAGTAGAAATAAGATTAAAGAAATATTTTTTAGAGGACAACAATGTACAGGCATTTTGGACCCTGAAGAGAGTCCAAAAGCAGACAGAAGCAAGAGAGTTTAATCTCAAAAAACTGCCAGAGGAAGGAGTCAGAATTAAGAGAGTTTATGTCTTCCTGGACTGAGGGTGATGCCCAACCCTTACAGCTCTAGCTGTAATAAAATAAATAAATAAAATAAAATAAATAAACCAGCAGTGGAAAACTACAGTCTTACCAGCTAAGGTGCCAAAGATCAGAGTTCAAGGCTGAAAACGTAGCTAGAAATCTACAGGAAAAGTACTGGCAGCCGAAAAACCACAGAAGGAGTATAAAACTCTGAGTATAAACTCTGCCCAAATCTTGGGCCAAGAGCTAAACTACGCATGTGTGGGAAGAGGCGCTAAGAGGCCTAGAGAAAAAGTGGGCAGAAACCAGAAAGCAATGTGCTCTTCAGTAAGAAAGCTGTGTATGGCTCTATCTGTGAGTTTGCTGGGTTTTTTTCTTCAAAACTGACTTAACTTCCCAAACATGCACAAGTCAGGAACCAGAAAGTTGAATTTTACAGGCTTGAAAGTTCAAAGAAAGAGCCCCAAACCAGCCAAATAGCTAGGAATTATAGAGAGGGGAATCCCTAAAAGCAAGACCTCTATCTCTGTTGAAATCCTGGCTAACCACTATATTACAAGAAGTGGAGAACTCCCAAAGGACCAGGTAAAAAAAGTAGCAATGAGAAGCTGTAAGAATAGAGATATTCGATGCTGCATACCCAAGGGTGACAAAAATTACACTGGAGTCCAGACAAGTTAATTGCCTACTAGAAAAAAAAAATGCACCTTGGAAGAATAAAAGAGAATCTAGATTTGCCATAACATATTATCTATAAGGCTCAATTTTCAACCTGAAATTAGTAGACATACAAAGAAATGTTAAAGTGTGCTCTGATTTCAGGGGAAAAAGCAGCCAATAGAAACTGATTCTGAATGCCTCCAGATGTTGAATTTAGCAGACTTTAAAGCAATTATTATAAATATGTTCAAAGAAGTAAAAAGAAAATACGGTACCATACTGAAAGGACAGCTAGGAATTTTTAAAAGAAAAATGGAAAAAAAGGAAAAAAGGAAATTATAGATCTGAAAAACACAGAAACTGAAATTTAAAATGTTTATTACATGGGCTCAATTATCTATTGAGGAGGGCAGAAGAAAGAATTAGTGAACCTGAAGATAGAGCAACAGAAGTACCAAGAAACAGAAAGAATAAAGATTAAGGAAAATTGAGAAGAACCTCAGAGACCTGAGGGAATAATATCCAAATGTTCAAAACACATTTAATCAGAATTCCAATGGAAGATGAGGAGGAAAGAAAGGGTAGAAAAAAATATTTGAAGAAGGAATTGCTGAAAACTTAATAGAGGGGCATAAGGAAACTCTTAGGAGTGATGGGAATGTTCTGTATTTTTATTGTGGTGGGGGTTTCATAGGCACATACATTCATCAGAACCCCTCCAATATATAGTTTAAGTGGGTGTGCTTTGTTGTACATAAATGATATCTCAATAAATATATTTAAAAATGTAAATGATGAACTATCTCTCTTCCACTAAAAAAAAAAAAACCCTAATGAGGGGAGTCCAGGTGACTCAATCAGTGAAGCATCTAACTCCTGATTCCAGCTCAGGTCATGAACTGAAGGTCATGAGATCAAACCTCCACATCGGGCTCTGTGCTGGGGCATGGAACCTGCTTAAGTAAGATTCTCTCTCTCCTTCTTCCTCTGCCCCCACTGCCCCAGCTTGCATAACTCTCTTGCTCTCTCTCAAAGGAAAAAAAAAAAAAGGTCCCAAGGAATGGGTTAAATATTATACTGAACATATGGGAGAGAATATGGGTAAAGAGAAAAAGAAATCTGAAGAAATTAACCAGAATGTAACATGGTGAAATCAACAAAAGTCAGGGAGAAGAGAAAGACAGGAGGAGCTATCGAATGAGAGATGAGTAGAAATGTGGACAGACAGTATTTGAAGGGATTTTTAATGAGAATTTTCCAAAGTTGATGAAAGACATGAATCCTAGGTTTCAGGAAGCACATGGAGCCCTACACAGTAGAAACAAAACTACAGCCACATCTAGACGAACAGCTGTGGGGGGTGGGGAGAGAAAACCATGGAGAGTATCTTCAAAACAGGTGGAGGAAAGAGGGATTGCCTACGAAGTGGCATTTATACTGGCAGCAGACTTGTCGACACAACGGCAGTGGCCAAGAGAGAACAGAATCTGGTCTTCAAAGTGCTGAGAGAAAATAGATCTCGACCTCTTCCTCCCCCCTCAGTACCTTGCAACCAGCTGCAGAGCTATTTCTGAACACCCCTTCTGTTTTTAGCTTTCTCATTACCTCTTCACTCCTGATCCATCAAATATGTCCAGTCTCTTGGGCTATTAAGGGATTTTATTTCAAGTAAACAGTGTTAATGTGCTGAGGGTGTTAATGACTCAATGCTGTGGGTTGCCAGTGTTGACCTAAGCCATTTTTATTATAATATTACTTAAATACATACAAATATATAAAAGTAGGTATAAACCCTTATGCTTATCATTCTTACACACTTATTAAACCAAAACAAATTTATAAAGAAATAGGATTTACTGATAAAGAAATTATAAGCAAAATTATGACAATAAAACGTAAAATATAGCTATGTGTGGCAGATGATGCTATTTTGCTGAGAAAAACGGCTACAATTGTGATTTTTTTTTTTAAATTTTATATATTTGAGAGAGAGAGAGAGATAGCAAGAAAGGGCATGTGTAAGGAGAGGGAAAAGCAGACTCCCCACTAAGCAGGGAGCCCAAGGCAGGGCTCAATCCCAGGATCCTGGGATCATGGCCTGAGCCAAAGGCAGACACTTAACTGACTGGCCGCCCAGGCACCTCTAAAATTGTCTTTTCCTTCCTTGAAGCAGGTTCAGAGTAGAGTCAGGCTGCCTGGGTTGAAAGGCCACTGTGTGATTTGGACGAGTGACTTAACCTCTTTAAGCCCCCATCTCTCTCCTCTAAAATGAAGAGAGTGAGACCCAAATCAGCGATGTTATGAGGACTAAATGCAACAAGAGGAGAGGAATACTTAGCCCAGTGCCCAGCACATAAAATGGGCTTCACAGGTTATTATTACTATCGTTATAATTTGTCCTCTTTGATAATAAACCCATTTTAACTTCTGTTCCATCACTCTGACACTTAATGAGTCACCTTAAAATACAATACCAAAAAAATTTCTATTCAAGAAAAAAGTCCTTATGAACTTAGAATCTACAAGCTGGCTCTTGGCCGAGTCTTTGCCTATAATGAAAAATGGGGCCATCACATCAGGCTTTTCACTTTGGAACGCCTCTGCTAGCGTGAGCCTCCTGAAGACTCAATTTCCACATCACGTTTTCCCTTAGGTCTACCCTGTGATAGAAAGTCAACAGTCTCCCCTTGCTCCCAGTGTGAGCATGAATTCCCATGCAAACCTGGGAGCTGTAACAATGCGTCCAGACCGAGCGACGGGGTAAACATCCAAGCAATCCAAAATAGGTTTACATTCCCTTTTAGAGATCCTCTCTGAAACAGAAATACACATAATGCCACCACCACCACCAAGAACACCACCTTTAGATTTAACAGCTTCCTGGAAATGAAGGGTTTTAAGCCAACGGAGTTGCTCCAGGGTGAGAACCTTAGTCTCAGTGACAGGCTCTGGTAGCACAGTAATAAAGGAGAGGGTTTGTCATCCTTTAGGGGCAAAAGAATGCTTATAATATTAAGAAAACAAAAAACAACAAAACAAAACAAAACAAAAAACCACACTATATATTTAGTCTACGAAGAAGGCAGGCTCACTATTTAAAACAAAATCTTACAGTTTTAATCTTTATGGGATGGTAATTTATGGTACGAAAAGCTTGGATGAAACTGAACTATATAATGTTTGTCAAGAGAAATTTAAGGGGCACCAGAGTGGCTCAGTCAGTTAAGTATCCAACTCTTGATTTCAGCTCAGATCGTGATCTTATGGTCCTGAGATCAAGCCCTATGCTGGGCTCCTCACTGGGTGTGGAGCTTGCTTGGGCTTCTCTCTCTCCCTCTGCCCCTAAACCCCCACCAAAAAGAATAAAAATATATATTTTTTAAAGATTTTATTTATTTATTTGAGAGAGAGACAGTGAGAGAGAACATGAGCGAGGAGAAGGTCAGAGGGAGAAGCAGACTCCCCATGGAGCTGGGACCCCGATGTGGGACTCGATCCCGGGACTCCAGGATCATGACCTGAGCCGAAGGCAGTCATCCAACCAACTGAGCCACCCAGGCGCCTCAAAAATATTTTTTTAGAAAGAGAAATTTAGTAAGCAAACTAGTAACACTAGAAGATAAACTTTTCACTGCTTGAAAAAAACAACCACTTTTTAAAGTGACATAGGCCCCTACTGTATACAAATGAAGCTGCTTAAAAATAAGTTATAGCTATCTCTTAATTAAGGCAAGTCTATTGGGTTCTTGGCCCTAAAGGTCCATGCTGGAGGGTCATAATCTGTTTCCCGTACTTCTTGTAGTTCAGACTGGCCCTACTGCCAATCACTCTAAATGCATGAGGAATTTAGCTGAGCTATCTGACACTAGGTATGTTCAGACATTTCTTACAAATAAAAGCAGATCCTTCAAGAGGCATCTGGGTGGCTCAGTCAGTTAAGCGTCCACCTTCAGCTCAGGTCATGATCCTGGGGTCCTGGGACTGAGCTACTGCTCAGCTGCTCAGGGCAGAGCCTGTTTCTCCCTCTGCCTCTGCCCCTCCCCTGACTTATTCTCTCACGTTCTCTCTCTCTCTCAAATAAATAAATAAAATGTTTAAAAAAAAAAAAAGCGCAGACCCTTCAGAGTTACTTCTCACTAGGTACTTTTGTCCCTAACCTTAAGTCCTCTCCTAAAGGCTCAGCCAACTCTGTGATGAAATGTATAGCAAAGGCTAGATAATATACATCAAGTAAAACATTTATCAAAGACCACTTCAGAGGTGCCTGAGTGGCGTAGCTTGTTAAGAGTCTGTCTTCAGCTCAGGTCATGATCTCAGGGTCCTGGGATCAAGCCCCATTTTGGGGTCTGGCTCAGCAGGGAGCCTGCTTCTTCCACTGCCTCTGCTCCTCTCCCCTGCTTGTACTTTCTCTTGACTCTCTCTCAAATAAATAAATAAAATCTTAAAAAAAAAAAAAAAAGAATGCTAAATACAAAGAACAATGACAGTTAGGTTCAGAGAAAAAAAACACTAGATTCATAGAAATAATTCCAACATACATGCCCACACCTCCAATTTAAATTAAGAAGTAGGGTTCGCCAAAGTACAGGAAGCAAGGATTCAGATACGAGAGCCCCCATGTTCACAGCAGTGTTATTCACAACGGCCGAGGTAGAAGCAACCCAGTGTCCATCAATAGAGGAATGTGTCAACAAAATGCAGGACCTAAACACAAGAGAATACTGTGCAGCCATAAAAAGGAAAGAAATACCGATGTGCTATAACACAGATGAACCTTGAAAAAAACTAAGTCAAACAGGCCAGGCACAAAAGGACAAATGCTTTGTGATTCTATTTATATGAGGTATTTAGAAGAGACAAACAGAGAGCAGCAGGGGCTGGAGAGAACAGAGAGGTATAGCCTCTCCTGGACTCCTGGGCCCCCCATAATTCCTTCTCTCAAAATGTCCAAAGATCACAATCTGGAAAACATGTTTTGTAAAATTATAACAAAGTGTCCATATTTCTATTCCTTGAAGGGATTCTTCTCCCTGCACTTCATCCATCCCCATCAAATCACACTGTCTTTCTAGCCTGGATACCTTTCCTGAACAAAACTCTATTCACTTGGGTACAAGAAAGGTGGCTGTGTCCCAGTGATAATGTCCACAGGGTCCTGGAAATGATAAGAACACACATCTATCACAACACAATGAGGAAAACATTTAGAGTACTTTCTCTGAGGTACAAACTTGGCGAAATTTGGGTTCTCTCATGAGTCTCCTAGGTTGTTCAATAATGACAGCTCCAGAAAATTTTCTGGTTTCATGACTCTGAGTACCTGGAAGTAGACAATCCCACAAAAGCCCAAATCTTAAGGCTCCATCTAGAAAGCACACCAAAAAAGACTGTGGGAAACTCTGGATGTAAACCAAGGGCCCGCAGGAAGAACATGGTAACAGACAGCTCCCAGCTATCTCATGTTTCCATGGTAATTCATGCTACACTGGCAGCTCTGGCCTCTGGAAGCCTCTGGAAACCCCTGGGACATGATTTATGGCAGCCACCGGCAGCTACGGGCCCTGGATGTGAGCCGGACACACACGGGATAAAGCAGACAGAGACAGACTGCCCTGCTTTATCACATCGTGTACTTCCTCACCTTTCCTGACTGGGCTGGGGGATGGGGGGGGTGTCACCCAGTGAAAGAACATTTTACAAGCAAGCCATTCATCAGGACTCCTAATTAAAAAGTTGGAGAGCTTAACAATGGAGTGGATTTTGCAGTCTTCTGACACTTCATTAACCTCATCATTGCTCTTCTGTCCGGGATTACTACACAGGTTCTGTCCTTAACACTCAGGCGGAAAAGAAGCAGTAACACTTTGCCTGAAAAATAACTCCCCCATATAACCACAAGAGTTGTGCCAGATCATGAATGGAACAGGAACAATATGACAAGGGAAAGAAGATCTACTTGGACTTTACTAAATTTAGGAATATTCCCCTTCATTCAGAGGAAAATAGAGTAGGAAAAATAAGTAACTTATTTTTCCATAGACCTTTCTAGTTAAGGGTATGATGTTACCCACTTCTCTCTGAAGGAGACAGCTAAGAATAAAGAGCTAGGGAATTGACCCATACTATCTATTTACCAATAGCTGCACATTTTGTGAATTTTGAATTGAGGTCACTTATCCTCTCTACCCACCCCCCCCTTTATTTTAATTCAGTGGCAAGATTAACTTTATGTTTTAAGTATATAAATAAACCCCAGGACATGTAGTTCAAACTGAAACCATATCCATTCATTTTCTGTGACTGGTGAACTGAAACATAAAAATATTCACCCAACCAAAGCAGTGTGTTTGAGTTTGTCTCTGGGATCACAGAAATAGGAGCAAGATGCCAGACTCAGCTGAAGGCATTCAACTTCACCTCACTCCAGGTGAGAATCTGATTAAGACTTAAAGAGGGAGAGGTCCTGAGCAGTCTCATGAAGCCCAAAGGCAGGATTCAAAACTCTAGATTCTACCTGATTCTGACATTCTTGGTTGTCCACCAGAACCATCCCTTCCTTTGTTGGTCCCCGAGAAGAGGAAAGTTACAGATCCCATTCTTTTTCAATTGAAATAAGAAATCAAGAGGCCAAAACCTGGATTCGAACACCTACTCATTTTCTCTGGCCTAGAACAAGTTACCAGGGTTGTGGTGTTGCTGTCTAGCCACTCAGATGCCGTCCATATGATCTAATGGGTACTTTGGTCAATCTCCGCAGAATGTAAGGATGTGAAATGTGGCAAAGGAAGGGTAGCTATTTTACCTCACCTAGTTATGAATTCTCCCACACACGGACAGACTGCTGGGCAAAGCCAGAACACTAATGTGTCCTAGAAATGCTGACACCCTGGACACAACATAATGAGAACTGGTGATGTGTAGAACAGATAGTGGGCACGTGCATGAGCCAGAGACTGTCTCCTCAGAAAGCAGAGGATAGTGATGCAGGCCTGGCCCACGGCCCTCAGCATCTTTCACAATCTCTTTTGCTTTGTGTTCCCTCCTCTTCTTTTGCCTATGGGTCTATTCTTGGCCTCTCCCACTCTCCTTAGGCTACTACAGCTGCTCCAACTTTTGTGGACAGCTTGCTCCCTGACGATTTCCAACCCATGTCCGGACTTCTTTTGGGAGCTGCAGGTCAGTTCAACTGCCTGCTGGACATTGCCAAGTGGATGATCAGCAAACACCTTGAAAGTAAATAGCTCTCCAGTTCTCAGTTCCAAATCTCCTCCTCCTCCTGATGCACTCAGGAAAATCCTGAGCTCTGAAGCAGATATTATTCCCAAATGATTCCCATGATGTTTTTTCTCAGTCTCAAAATGAACAGATTTCCAGCAAGGAGAAGGCGGCCTAAGGGTGACCACATTGTGGAGAGATGCCTGCTCACCCTGAGACTATGTGGGTGAGTGTGAGGAGGTGTGTGTAGGGTAGGGAGGGTAGGAAGCTGTTGCCAGGAGGCAGAAATGGTTCTTTGCAAGTCAGAGATGTTGGTCAAACAATCCACTGCAAACTCCAAGAGCTTTCAATATTTATGCTCATGTAAGTGTTTATAGGACCTACCTTATTGCTTATAAAACAAAGAAAATTGCAAGATTTATGTGGCGTTTGCTTATGTCTTGGGATATCAGGACTTTTATTTGCTTCCTTTAGCAAAGTCTCCATGTGATTAAATAAAAATACGAAATCTTCTAAATAATGACAGAAAAACCTTCTAGAAGGAAGAAATGTTGAGTGGTTTCTGACTCTTGCCTATAGCTGAAGTTTAAGGTCTCAGACAAGCTAACAATTTTATAAAGAACATTATAAAACAAATAAGTTAACAAAAACACAGAATGCTTAAGTCTTCACAGTGTTAAAACTTGAAATCTAGGCATAATCTAACAATCAGCCTCTTTAACTTTCTTTTTATAAATAAGGAAACTAAGTCCCAGAGAGAGTAAATGAAGGGCCCAAAGTCATGAAACTATAGAGTAGCAGAGGCAGAACCCAAACTTTGTGAGTCACCTCCCTACCCGATGTTCTTTTCATTCTTTCAAGCTACCACTCTTAAAAACAAGGTCTTGATCCCTTTCCTCCATCCTAAGGTTGACTCCTCCTTGGCTTTCTACCACGTGGCCTCCCAGCACCATCTTGGTTCCTTGGCCCCTGAAAACTGGTTGATCCAAACATCTTGCTATATTCAAGGTCAAACTCCAACTCCTTCAAACAAACCAATTCTTTTTTCCTCATAAACATTCCTCCAAGTTTTGGTTTTCCATCTAAGCAACATGCCTGATTTTACAATGGAGTTACCTGGTAATGGGGACTAAAATCCCTAAGTCTTCATGAGTGGCCATGGTTCAGGTAGCTTGTTCCACCCCTTTAGGAGTCTACAGTGTGTCTCCTAAACATCACAGGAAAACAGACTCTAAATTGTGAATATTATCCTCTCAATAGACTAACATCTTAATCAAGGAACTATTCTAACTGCACACACATATGTGCTTATACACACAAACTCACACAGTAAGAACAAGAATATATATACTGAGGAAGATTATTCTTGCTGTAATATCAACGAAAAGGCACTTGAAGATCATGGGATTTTACAGAGCATGATGTACTAAACTCAGTCTTAGGCTGGAAGTCATCATAATGTGTTTCTTCTGATTTTGCTAGCCAGAACTCTTAAGAGAACCTGATCTGCATGCCAACTCAGGAAATCTGTGGAATCAGCAGGAATTTCATTTGCCTGGGGCCTTAAAACCTCATAAAATAGTGCTTTTCAAATATCTTTGGTTCTCTCTGAGGGATGGAAATGAAAGATAACTCTCTACATTAGTAAAATACAAATGGCTGAGGAGAGACATTATATGATGTGTAACATTCCTTCTCTAGAAGTTTATGTATGGATCTCAATTTTCCTTGTTTGGCCTCACAGGGAGTGTTTAAGGGGAACACTAACTTTTTTCTAGAATTTTTGCTTCTGGCACTTAGAAGGGACTTAAAGTGTTTTCCTTCCCCATTCCACTCTCAGGAAAAGCCTGAAATTGTTTTTTAAAGGTCTGAGCATCCTGAGGGTGACTGGGTGACTCAGTCAGTTAAGTGTCTGTCTATGGCTCAGGTCATGGTCCCAGGGATCTGGGATAGAGCCCCTTGTAGTCTCAGGCTCCCTGCCTAGCAGGGAGCCTGTCCCTCCCTCTTCCTCTCCCTCTGCCCCTCCCTCCAGCTCATGCTTGCTCTCTCTCTCTCTCTCTCTCTCTCTAATAAATCTTTAAAAAAATAAATAAAAATAAATAAATAAATAAATAAATAAAGGTCTGAGCATCCCATCCCTTTTCCTCTTCCTTATGCCTAAGGGAATAAGAGTAAGCATTTTTTGGTTTAGGGGATTATACTAGATCATCCCAGAGGGAAGGATATGGTATTCTGCTTTACACCAAAGGAGCAAAAGCAGCCAGACTCAAAAAAGAATGGCTGGAATTTTGTGGAATGTCATGGCTTTGGAGTCTCTGCATATACTGCCTGAACATCTGTGCCCTGTTGACATGCCATAACCTGAACAGAAATGGGGGGTTGCTGCCTCACCACAAAATCCTGATGGCCATGCCATGGGCTTCTCTGTCCACCTTAATCCTAGAAAAAGAAGCTCTTTGAAGGACATATCTGGGTGTCTTGGGGAAACAGCACCCAAAAGAGGTCCTAGAAGAGCCACCCAGAAATAGCAATAAACATCCCTAATACTTCCCAATTCAATTTTTGAGACCAGTGTTACTCTAATACTGAAACAAAAGACATTGTCAGAAAACTGCAGACCAACATCCCTCATAACATAGATTTAAAAACACTTAACAAGGTACGTCTGGGTGGCTCAGTAGGTTAGATGTCTGATTCTTGATTTAGCCTCTGGTTCCAGTCTCAGGGTTCGGAGATGGAGTCCTGAGTCAGGCTCCATGCTCAGTGGTTCAGATTCTCTCTCTCTCTCTCTCTCCCTCTCTCAGCCCCACTCCCACCCCTTCACTCAGGCTCCTCCACTCTCTCTTAAAAATAAATAAATAAAAAACCATAAAAACACTTAACAAAATATTAGCGAATTTAATCTAGTGATACAGAAAAGGATAATTGTGGTATATTCGTACAACAGAAAAATGACTCAGAATAAAGACAAACAAACTACTGATAGGCATGACAAGAGATAAATCTCAAAAATATCACACTAAAGACAAGAAGCCAAACAGAAGTGTGTATGTGTGTAAGTAGAGATATAGGCATACAAACTTTTTTATATATGAAACTCCCAAAAAAGACAAATCAGTGGCAGGGTGACAGAAGGCAGATCAGCGGGACACTGGGGTGGGGTAGGAAAGATAAGAAGTGAGGACTGACTGGGATGGGGCCCAAGGAAACTTTTGGGGACGATAGAAATGTGTATCTTGACTGTGGTGGTGATTACACTGATTTATAACTCTCCCCAAACTTATCAACATATATACTTAACTATGGGTGCTTATAATTAATTAACATGCAAACAATAGGTCAATAAATTTACTTTTTTAAAAATCTGAGAAAGCAAGCTTGTCTAACAGAGGTCCCAATCTTTAAAAGGCCCCAACATTTGGTGGAGTTGGCCAAAAACACTGTAAATATCAGGATGCAAACTCACTTACACCACCAAGGATTGAAGTGGGGGTAGGCTAGTCTTGGGAAAGGCAGCAGCAGTGGGAACAACATAAAATAATCAACCCAAACCCCAAGGACCCACTAAAAGAGACATCATGTCTAAAACCAATGGGGTTGATGTCCCTCAACATCCCCTGGGAGCTCAGGCTTCAAGGTTTACAAGGGTTGAGGCCTTTTCTTCAAGTCTTAGAAGCCTTTTTTTTTTTTTTTTTAAGAAAATGGTTATTAATTTATTTTAAAATAGTGGTAATAAACCTCTGCATGTTAATACAAAAAACATTTTAAAAAATGTTTTATTTAATTCAGGTTAGTTAACATATAGTGTATTATATAGTTTCAGGGGCAGAATTAAGTGATTCCTCTGTTACATATAACATTCAGCACTCATTACATCATGTTCCCTCCTTAATGCCCATCACCTACCCCATCCCTCATTCCCCTCCCCTCCAGCAACCCTCAGTTGGTTTCCTATAGTTAAGAGTCTCTTATGGTTTGCCTCCCTCGCTATTTTCATCTCATTTTATTTTTCCTTCCTTTCCCCTATGTTTGTCTGGTTTGTTTCTTAAATTCCACATACAAATGAAAACACAAGGGATTTGTCTTTCTCTGACTGACTTATTTCACTTAGCATAATACCTTCTAGTTCCATCCATGTTGTTGCAAATGGCAAGATTTCATTCTTTTTGATTGTTGACTACAATTCTATTGTATAGATACAACCACATCTTTATCCATTCATCTGTCAATGGACATCTGGGCTCTTTCCATAGTCTGGCTATTGTGGGCACTGCTGCTATAAACATTGGGATGCACATGCCCCTTCATATCACAAGGCTTGTATCCTTTGGATAATTACCTAACAGTGCAATTGTTGGGTTGTAGGGCAGTTCTATTTTTAACTTTTTGAGGAACCTCCACACTGTTTTCCAGAGTGGCTGTACCAGCTTGCATTCCCACCAACAATGTAAGAGGGCGCCCCTTTCTCTGCATCCTTGCCAACATCTGTCATTCCCGGAGTTGTTAATTTTAGAAGTCCTAGAAGCCTTTCTGTTTTTCTCATGAGAGGTCTCTGGGAGCTCAGGGCAGCACCCAGACCATAGCCAGTAAGGACACGAGTACCTCAATACTGCAATCACACACACAACAGTACCCTGCCCATAACCTGAACAAGCCTACAAGCAGATTCTTCCCTCAGGTCTCCAGAAAGGAACTCATCATACCCCCACTTTGATTTCAGTCTGCGAGACCAAGAACAGAGGACTAGGCCTATCAGATTTCTGACATGTACAACTGTGAGAAAATAAGCCTCTAAGATGGAGGTAATTGGTGATAGCACCAACAGAAACCCAACAGGTTATAACAACGATATCCACATACTGGAACTCTATAGACTTTACTAAACTAAAAAATATCAAAGAGAAGAGAGAATCAATCTCACTGTTCTAATAAAGCTTCCCTTTCCTTCCCATTTCAAGAGGAATATAATTAAACATGTGTGTATCTAGTGGTCCATACCCCTAACACAAAACTGTTAATTTCCCCTTTGGTTTGACCTGAGTAATTCCAAGAATTGAAATGTCACATGGAAGAGACAACATCTTCATACTAGACATTTTGTTTGAGTCAAAAGAATTGAGATTTTCTTTGTAATAATATGGAACTGAACTTTGATAAGAGACTTTCTTTGATTTCTGAAGGAAAGTATATTTAACATTTTACTTCATATACAGAATTAACTTTGATTTCAAAACTGCTCTTCACTTAAAACCCAGACATGGGATGTTTAGTACATCAGCCTTACTAATAAACAACAAAGACGTATGTTAGTTAAGCAAGGTTTTCATTTGTAAAGATGGGATTTTCCAGGTATAATCAAAATGGCTTCTTAGCTATAATCTGTAAAATATTCTCCCATTTTCTTCATTATGTGATAGCAACTTATTAAATACATTTTCTCCCCCTTAAAAAGTTTTAAAGAGTGCCTGGCTGGCTCAGTCAGTGGAACACATGATTCTTGATCTCAGGGTTGTAAGTTTAAGCCCCATGATGGATGTAGAGATTTACTTAAAAATAAAATCTTAAAAAAAAAAAGTCTGAAATAATTTTTTTGCTTTGAAAGCTGATGTCAAAGTAGCATAATACCCAGGCAATAGTGAGAAAGATTCACAGATTCTTGGGAATCAGTGGCGTTTATACCAATCCAAAAGCTACCCTGAGGACTATTTGAGTAAAAAACCAAAATCTAATGAGTTATGCAGATTTTATAATACATTAATCCAAAAAGGGTTTTTTTGGTTTTTTGGTTTTTGACATCCAACTTTGAGAAATAATGGATGTGGGTGTCAGGATGTCCCAATGATCACTGTGTCAGGGGCTTGTTTCAGCCTAGGTTGTATTTTTAGTCATCACTAGGAGAAATAATCATTTTCAAAAGGTGAGTGGCTGAGAAGATCCTATGCTTCCCTAATTCCATATGATAATTCTACAATATGAAGATAGAGTACTTTTCTGTATTGCCTAGATCTTCATCCGCTCCTCTGCATCTAGGATTATTTCCAAAGATCCCAGATACTTAGAGATTTTTTTCTTTTTTTTTTTTTTTTTAAGGGATTCCTGCACTGGGATTACTCATATGCTAATTTATCTATAGAACTTCCGGGTCCCTAGCTTTGCTTTCTCCCTCTTTCTAGTTGCCATGTCTAACTGCAATTGTCAAACACAGTTTATTAAAAAGACAAGCTGCCTCTTGAAAAGCTGCCCTTAAGCCACTATTAAAGAAGCCAGTCTCAGGTACTAGAATAGGAGGTGCTTCCTGGAGGACAAAGGTGATGACCAAGCCCACAGCCCTCACCAGGGGCAAGATGAGGCTGCCTTGGATCTCCTAGCTTAGAAGGAATTAGCCAAGCAGCACATGAGTCAGCCTACACAAAAACAGCAGAGGAACCACCCAACCAGTCCACAGATTGGTGAGAAATAATATACAATTGTTACTTTAACCCATTGTGTTTTGGGGTGGCTTATCCTAGCAGAGGCTCACCGAATTGTTGGTAAAATACTGAAAAATTTCTGCCTGGGATATGGAATAACAGTGTATAACTTACAACCTTCTATTGGAGGTCTTAGAACAGTAAGGTAGGAGGATATAAATAAAAAAGCTAAGGATTGGAAAGCAAAAACAAAATGGTAAATATTTGGAGATAACATAAATATGCAGATAATACAGAAGAACCTATTAGGCTTAATAAACAAATTTAGCAAGGTCACTGGTTGAAGAATGAGATGGAGATTTTCTTTCATATATAAGGCAAAACAGTAGGAAAATGAAAATGATGCCATTTACAATAGTATTAAAAGGTATGAAATACCTAGGAATAAGTTAAATGAATGATATATAATACCTCTGTACAGTAAACTACAGAGCATAACTAAACAAAACAGAACAAGACCTAAATAAAGGAAGAGATACAATATGGACAGGAAAGTTCAGTATGCAAACATATCAAATCACCCCATGCTGATCTATAGACACAAAGCTTGTACAAACAAAATCTTAGCATGGTTGTTTGTTCTTTCTCCTGGAAATTGACCTGTTGACTCTACAATTCATATGGAAATACAAAGAGCTAGAATAAAACAGATAATCTTGAATTAAGAACTTTCAGAAGGACTGAAAGTACAAATATCACGGCCACCATTAGCCTGATACCAAAATCAGACAAGGACACTACAGGCCTATATCCCTAATGAACACAGACAGATGGAAAACTCCTCATGAAAATACTAAAACACTGAATTCAACAGTACATTAAAAGGATTAAACACCATGACTGAGTGGGGTTTATTCCTGGGATACAGGGATGGTCCAACATCTGCCAATCAATAAATGTGATACATAACATTAACAAAATGAAGGATAAAAATTATAGGCAGACAAGAGAAACAGATTCACAGATGATTCCAATATTAGAGGTAGCTGGTAAGGACTCTAGGTTTAAGAGGCTCCTGGGTGGCTCAGTCCAACTCCTGATTTCAGGTCAGGTTATGATCTCAGAGTCATGAGATCAAGCCCCACGTCAGGCTCTGTGTTCAGTGGGGAGTCTGCTTGAGAATCTCTCTCTCTCCCTCTGCCCCTCCCCCTGCTCGTTCTCTCTCTCTCTTTCTAAAAATAAATAAATAAAACTTCAAAAAAGAAAACCAAAACCCTAGGCTTAAAATACCAAAGAAAATAGAAAAGAATTAGAGCAAATAGGTTAAAAAGATGGAAACATTTAAAGAACTCTAATCTATTTATACTTGTTGTTATTTTTCAGCTTTACTGAGGTATAAGCATCAAATAAAATTGTAATATAGTTAACATGCACAATGTAATGATTTGATTGTCCAGATTCCCTTTCCCTGAAGGGTCTGTAACTCTAATCTTAATCTCAAGATACTGCAAAAGGCTACCTTTTTGCTCTTTAGAGGTTTTCCACTTGGGTTTTTAGTCCTGCACCGTCCCTCAAAGCAACAAATGACCTGAGGAGGAAAACTGATCATGCACTTAAGGCCCTCTGACTCTCTGCCAACAAGTTCTCCTTCTTCTAATTTTTCAATACATTTGAAATTGTCCTAATGAGGACAATTTCCAGATACACTTTTAGCCCAGCAAGTCCATGTGACTGAGTTCCGACAAAGAGATTAACAAATATGTCATGTGACAGCCTTTAAGAGCCCTTCTGAAAATAAAGCTGATCCAGGAAGCCCTTTACCCCTTCCTTTTTGTCTCTCTGTTGGGTTAGAATGTGGTTATAATGGCGGGAGCTAGAGCAGCCATCTTAGGCCATAAGGTGAGCCCGCATAGAGAAGTCATGTGGGGAAGCAGTGACAGGAGCTCAGTATTCTGCAGAGCAGAGCTACTATACCCAGTTCTGGACTTCATACTATAAGACTTTTCCGTGAGAGAGAAATAAACTTCTCTCATGTTTAACAACAAGATCAAGCTGCTGGGAACATCAGACATGAGAGGGACAAAAAGGGTATTTCTCACTTATTATAGACGATATAGTAAGCATAATTAAAACCCAGATGATGTAGGTAGTAAAGGAGACAGTGAAGATGTTAGGTTATCTCTAGGAGAGTTTTGTCCGCCATAATGGCATAGGTTGGAGGCAGACCAATAAAGTTACCATGGTACGGGACAAGTGCTCTGCCTCATCAGGGCCTTAGAGTGGATCAGACCTACAGAAGCCAACATGGGCCAATCAAATGCCTAAGAGACTTATGTACATAAACCAAATCGACAAATTATGCTGTTTCGATTCCACTGTGTAGACAGGATGATTTGAAAACACTTTCAGTGGGTCATCTCTGCCTTGGTTCATATCCTCCAAGAGTGGTCCTCTAGCTTTTCCTCTGAGCTACTCCTTATCTTTCTGATACTTTTCTCTAGTACATGTCTTTCAGTTCTCGTGACGTTGATGCTATTACTGTCACCAATTTTTAGATGGGAGAATGCAGGCTTAGCAAGGTTAGGTGACTTGTTGTCCATGGTCCATGTTGGGATATGGACTCAGGCCTGGCTTACTCTAAAGTCCCTGCTCTTAATCACCCTGCCACTCTGTCCCCTTGAAAGGTTTTAGGGGGTTCATATGGGTAATCTTGTTTAATTCCCTAAGCTGCATGTTTTACAGTTGGTGAAGTGCAGGTTCAGAGAGGTTAGACAACTTACCCAAGGCCACATAATCTCTGAGCAGCAGAGCTGGGGCTTGAACTCAAGCTTGTATGAGACAAAGCCTAGAGTCTTCACCTTACTATGTGGTCTCTCCCTCTCTCTCTCTCTCTCTCTCTCTTTTTTTTAAAGATTTTATTTACTTATTTGACACAGAGAGAGAGATCCCAAGTAGGCAGAGAGGCAGGCAGAGAGAAAGGGGGAAGCAGGCTCCACGCTGAGCAGAGAGCCCGATGCGGGGCTCGATCCCAGGACCCTGAGATCATGACCTGAGCCGAAGGCAGAGGCTTTAACCCACTGAGCCACCCAGGTGCCCCTCTCTCTCTCTTTTTAATTTTAGAGAGAAAAAGAGAGAGAGACAGCACAAATAAGCAGGGCGAGGAGCAAAAGGGAAGGGAGAAAGAATCCCAAGCAGATAGTGAATTGAGTATGAAGCCCATTGCGGGGCTTGATCCCAGAACCCTGGGATCATGACCTGAGCCAAAATCAAGAGCTGGAGGCTCAACCAACTGAGCCAAGCTGGTGCCCCTACTATGTGGTCTCTCTTGGCTAGTTAGCCAAAGATAAGCAGGCTCCTCATCTGCAAAGTAGGGATAATAACAAGCAGCAAAATTTGGAGCTTGACAAGGTACATCAGGGCTTTCAAGATTAGAGCTTTGGAGTCATCAGTCTCTACCAACAGAATTCCACTCTTTCTAAAATAGAGAAAATGATGACATTAGTCATTTGATGGGAGTTATCTTCACTCCTTCTAACTCATTTGACCAAGACTTAAAATTTAAGGAGATATGAGTCCCAGCAGCACATTGGGCTCCCTGCTCAGAGGGAAGCCTGCTTCTCCCTCTCCCACTCCCCCTGCTTGTGTTCCTGCTCTTGCTGTGTCTCTCTGTCAAATAAATAAATAAAATCTTAAAAAAATAAAGATATATAAGAGCATTTTATGATGCCTGCTCAGTAGATTACATTTTAAAATTAAAATAATAATTGTTGTTACTGTTTTGTTGTTGTAATTACATTCTGTGTTTAGATGTATAAGCCAATGGTTTGGAAGAGTTAAAGTTAACGTGTCTCCTTCAACCTTTAGTGCCTTGCCAGGGTGCCTCAGGCAGTGAGGAGAGGGGAGTGTCAAGTACTATAAATTCTGAGTTGTGAATTATCACCACATGAAAACATTCCCAGGACTTTCAGTGTCCATTTGTTCTAATATGCTACAACCTGAGAAGAAACAGCACAGGCACTGTGATTTAAAAAAAAAAAAAAAAAGAGGGGGGCACCTGGGTGGCTCAGTGGGTTAAGCCTCTGCCTTTGGCTCAGGTCATGATCTCAGGGTCCTGGGATCGAGTCCCTCATCAGGCTCTCTGCTCGGCAGGGGATCTGCTTCCTCCTTTCTCTATGCTAGCCTCTCTGCGTACTTGTGATCTCTCTCTGTCAAATAAATAAAATCTTAAAAAAAAAAAAAAAAAACGAGGCTGCCCATCAAAACAGTGCAAAGTAGACAAGCTTTCATTTATTTTCTTTGGAGCATTTCTGTTGGCAGCTCTACTCATTTGGTTAATGGAATATTTTTGATTCATTAAACAGGCTCATTTACGAAAAGGAGCCACCAGGGCTGGGGTGGGACAGGGAGCCACCCTTGCTCTCCCTGGCACGTTCTCCAAAAAGTGGTGCCTTTTCAATGGTTCCCAAAGATAGTATGTGGACAGGATGGGCGTTAGAGTCATGCTGAAAGACCTTAAAGAAAGCAGCATGCAGACAAGACTGTGAGTCTCAGGGGAAGTAAGTCAAGGGTGGGGCCTCTTCAGCGGGCTTGCCTGGCACCACTGGGAGAGGAGTGTGGACCAGGACAACAGCAGTCAGCATCAGGCCCCACCCCCCTACCCCCTGCCCAGGCTGGCTGCCTTTACACTACCATGGGCCTTACCACCCCCACCCCCCCAGCATGCCTCACCTGCCTGGAGACTATTCCAAGAGCAATCATGGCTCATCCCCAGGACCCTCAGGTCTTCTGTCCCCGTCCAAGTGCTATTTTTGAAGGACAGCAGGCTCCAGAGTAGAAAAGAGACTCTAAGCACTGATTCCCAGAGTCCATGAAAAGGACTGTGGCCAGGAACTGTGCGTGTCAACAATTTGCAATATGGTTTCATGCCAAACATCTCAATCTGTGTCTCTCACCTCTGAAACTGGAACCAGACAATTCTTTATACTATCCCCAAAACTAACTCGAAGCGGCAGTTAAAACCTTTGATGGATGCTCGAGCCTTCTGCTTGGGTCAGGATCCCAGAGTCCTAGGATTGAGACCCGCATCTTCTCCCTCTCCCTGTCCCCCTGCTTGTGGTCCCTCTCTTGCTGTGTCTCTGTCAAATAAATAAAATCTTTTAAATACATACATACATACATACATACCATTATGACCATTTGTTATTTACTTGTCATCTCTCTGGTCCTCTGACTCTAATCTCTCTAGTCCTCCCTGCCTCAGGCTTCTATCCTGATAGCTGTGCCACCACAAAGTGGCATCTCTTGGCTGAAAGACTATTTAAAAGACCTCTGGGTGATGCATGTTAACTAGATTCATTGTGCCGGTTATTTTGCAATATATACCAATATGTGGAATCATTATGTTGTACACCTGAAACTAATATAATGTTATATGTCAATTACACCTCAATAAAAAAAAAGGAAAATTATGGTATGTAAATTATTCCTCAAGGAAGCTGTTTAAAAAAAAATCTCTGAAATGCACTTCGGGAAGGATTGTGTGACTCCAGGGATATTTCTTTACTCTGGGTTCTGAGTTTGGTTACTTAAAAGCTCTGCAGGCACCAATCAGCCCTGCAGGGTATGACAGAACCCTAAGAAGAAGGACAATTCAGGCATGTGTGTGCACATAGAGAGAAATAGGTTTAAATAATTTGGTTCCACCAAGTCCAAGTCCAAGATTCCTCCAGAGACTACAGACACACACATGTGTGTGCATGCACATGTGGGCATGGACAATGTAATTCATTTCCCAACTTGAGGTAGAAAGAATAAAGTTAACTGAAAAATGATAAGGAAGGAATTAGGTTTTAGAAAACTAATCAGCCGCCAGAAACACAAACACAAACAACTCTGCTCAAGAGAAAACAATCTTTTTTTCTTCCTACATAGAAGTTTCACCCCACACTATTATAAACAAAAAAGACTAGCCATCCACGAGGAGGGAGGAAAAACCCTATAGATTTTGCCATTGCCCTGTTTTGTTTATTCTACCCCAGAAAGAGGGGCATGAAGTCACATAAACTCCTGTACTCTAGGGGCTAAAACTTTTTAAAATTGTACTTTATGTTAAATAAACAAATGTTCTGAAGCACTGCCATTTGCTGGAGAAGAATGTAAATCTGGACTTAATGGGGCTCAGATGTCCTTCGGGGCTGTCTACACATGACCATGAATGGAAAAGTACTAAGCCCCAGACAAAATAGTGTGCACAGCTATGGATCTGCTCAACTAGAGGCTTTCTCCATCTTTTAGAGATGAATTCTGTTCCCTAAACACTGAGAAGAGGTAGCCACAGGACCATCCAAAAGAAGCCAAGGGAAAGGGCTCAGGATGAAGGTGACAGAGAGCTTCGGACATAGCCTAGTATTCAAGAGAAATGAGAAGCAAGCCTTACCAGTTACCGAGCTTATCACAAATATATCAAAGTTTTACCCTGAGACACCCCATTCTGTCCACATACAGCCACTCACCTCTCCATGAATATGAAGAACCCACTGCAGGTAGAATCTTCTTAAACCTTCTCCCCATGGACACCTCAGTGGCACATGGATGGTGCAGTTGGCTAGGCATCCGACTCTTGGTTTCAGTTCAGGTCATGATCTCAGAGTTGTGAGATCAAGCCCCACAAAGGGCTCCATGCTCAGAGATCTACTTAGGATTCTCTCTCTCTCCCTCTACCCCAGTCCCCATCCCCTGATTTAAAAATAAAGAAATCATTTTTTAAAAAGTATCTCCCCCAAAACCAGATCCACACACCCCCAGGGGAGGGATATAGTTTGCCATCTTTGGTCAACACCTTCACCTCTTATCTGTGAGCTCAGAAGACTCAAAAGCCCAGGACTCTCTCCTTAAGACTATTAAGGTCATCAAAAATAAGACAAGACTGAGCAACTCTCAGACCAGAAGTGCCTGGGGAAACCTGAGGACCAAATGCAACTTGGATTGAAGTCTGAACTTTAGCTAACAAGTAATATACCACAGTAATATAAGATGTCAAAAATGCACGGAGACTGGGTGAGGGGTATTTGGAAACTCTGTACCTCTTCACTTCTCTTTAAACCCGAAATTATACCAAAATAAGGGGATAAAAAATGCAAATCTGAAAAACTAAATCCATAATGGGGGCCCAGCATGAAGATTGAAGAACAACAACACCAGCAGACACTTAGCAAATGTTAAGGATGCATCAGGCACCAAGCCAAGCCAATACCAGCAGATATGGAAACCTCTTGACAACACCTGACACCAACCCTAATTTCATGCCCATTTCTTGGAAGAGGGAACTGAAGATGAGAGGTTAGGTGGCTAACACACAGTCACGCAACTGGAAGGGAGCAGAGGTAGAATTTAGACCTAAACAGAGTAACTCTTAAGACTGTTTCCTACTTGTCATGTCACATTACCTACCATTCTATCATTTCTTTCCTTCACAAGATGGGAAATGTTTTCTTGAATCATAACCGAACAAAATAAAATGACATCTAATTAAGGAGTAAAACATTGGAGCTCTCATTTAGAAAAAGGAAAATTAAGAGATGGGCTGTTTCCTGCCCCCTCACAAGTTACCACAATTTTTACTCATGTTGTAAACTATAATTGAACACAGTAAATCTACAAAGAAGGATCTTTTTCACAGAGCTCCAACACACAATCCTAAAGTTTGTATGGAACCACAAAAGATCCCAAATGCCCAAAGAAATCCTGAAAGGAAAAGCAAAGGTGGAGGCATCATGATTCTGGACTTAAAGCTCTATTACAAAGTTGTAGTCATAAGGAGAATATGGTACTGACACAAAAACAGACACATAGATCAATGGAACAGAAGAGAAAACCAAGAAATGGTCCCAGAACTCCATGGTCAACTAATCTTCGACAAAGCAGGAAATAATATCCAAGAGAAAAAAGACAGTCTCTTCAACAAATGGTGTTGGGAAAACTGGACAGCAACATGTGGAAGAATGAAACTGGACCACTTTCTTACACCATACACAAAACTATATTCAAAATGGATGAAAGAACTAAATGTGAGACAGGAAACCATCAAAATCCTAGAGAAGAACACAGGCAGCAACCTCTTTGACCTTGGCTGCAGCAATTTCTTACTAGACACATTGCCAGAGGCAAGGGAAATGAAAGCAAAAATGAACTATTGGGACTTCATCAAGATGAAAAGTTTCTGCACCGTGAAGGAAACAATCAACAAAACTAAAAGGCAATCCAGGGAATGGGAGAAGATATTTGCAAATGACCTATCTGATAAAGGGTTAGTATACAAAATCTATAAAAAAACTTATCAAACTTAACACCCAGAAAACAATCCAGTTAAGAAATGGGAAGAAGACATGAATAGACACTTTACCAAAGAAGACATCCAAATGGCTAACAGACACATGAAAAGATGTTCACCATCACTCATCATCAGGGAAATACAAATCAAAACCATGATGAGATGCCACCTCAAACCTGTCAGAATGGCTAAAATTAACAACTCAGGAAACAACAGATACTGGCAAGGATATGGAGAAAGGAGAACCCTCTTGCACTGTTTGTTGGAATGCAAGCTGGTGCAGCCACTCTGGAAAATAGTGTGGAGGTTCCTCAAAAAGTTAAAATAGACCTGTACACCTGGGGCTAATAATACATTATATGTTAATTAAAAATAAAAATAAATAAAAAATAAATTATAAAAAAATAGAGCTACTCTACAACCCAGCAATTGCACCACTAGGTATTTATCCAAACAATACAAAAATATAGATCCAAAGTAGGTATATTCACTCTGACATTTATAGCAGCATTATCTATAGTAGCCAAACTATGAAGAGAGTCCAAGTGCCCACTGTTAAATGGATAAAGAAGATGTGGTGTGTATATACATGATGGAATATTACTCGGCCCTCAAAAAGAATGAAAACATGCCATTTGCAACAATGTGGATGGAACTAGAGTATATATTTTTTAAAGATTTTATTTATTTATTTGACAGACAGAGATCACAAGCAGGCAGAGAGGCAGGCAGAGAGAGAGGAGGAAGCAGGCTCCTCGATGCAGGGCTCAATCCCAGGACCCTGGGATCATGACCTGAGCCAAAGACAGAGGCTTTAACCCACTGAGCCACCCAGGCACCCCAGAACTAGAGTGTATTAAGCTAAGTGAAATAAATAAGTCAGAGAAAGACAAATACCATATGATTTCACTCAGGTGTGTAATTTAAGAAACAAAACAGGTGAACATGGCAGGGGCAGGGAGAGAGAGAGGCAAACCACAGAACAAACTTAATTATAGAAAACAAACTGAGGGTTGCTGGAGGGTAGGTGGGTGGGGATAAGCTAAATGGGTGATGGGCATTAAGGAGGGCACTTGTGATGAGCACCAGGTATTATATGTAAATGATGAATCACTAAATTCTACTCCTAAAACCAATATTACACTATATGTTAACTAGAATTTAGATAAAAATTTGGACATAAAATAAAATGAATATTGAAATCTTTCCTGAATACCCAACCTCTAGTGCTAATGATCAGAGTAAGAAGGACTATGTTTCAGGTCCTTTTAGAAAAGCCAGAGTTCACACACAAAGAGAACAGAGATTTGTTCACTGAATCCTTGAGTATGAGAACCTGATAGCCCTTAGAATGTTATATAGTAATATTACAAATAAACAAAAGTCATTCTCTATTCAGCAAAACGACAACTCCTTAAACTTTCTGTCTCTGGGAAGTCAGCATGAACAGAAAAGGTAAAACTGGCGAAAGCTGAGGGGTTTAAGCAGCATCCTATTGTTTAAAAATTAAGATGAGACAGGTCAGTCATGCTTTTCCTGGGAGTCAGTATAGCTCAATGGAGATAATTAAGTTCCATGTTAGTTAGGAATATTTTCAGCTGCAAATAACAGAAAACCTAACAAACAATGGCAAAATCACTATAAAGACATCTACTCTTTGCTTAACAAGAAGTCTAAAACTGGCCACTGGGATTCATCTAGCAACTCAACAATTTGGTGAAGGTTGCCACTTTTACCATTCTTCTTCTTAACTGCACCTGGTACAAGGGCTTTTGGTACTTATATTTTTCAACTCATGATGACAATATAGCTGCCAAAGCTCCAGGCATCAGCATGCCAAGCTAGAAAGGCAGGCAGGCTGGCAGATAGGAGGATAAAAACTTTCTCTTCACAAGGGTCTATTGATTTGGGAAGAGAATCTATCCTAATAGAATCCAGGAGATTTCCCCTTAGGTCTCAAAGGCCAAACAGGATTTAATTCCCCCAAAAGGGCTTTGTTTCTAAGACAAATGAAAACACACAGGAACACACATAGAGTATACATTCCTAAAACGCAGGTATCTGATAATATTTTCTGATGTTCTAACTTCTAATTACTCAATAGCTTGTTCCTAAAAGAATCAACTGGACAAATTTAAATCTTTTCTTACATTTGTAAGACCCCAGGGGGCGCCTGGGTGGCTCAGTGGGTTAAAGCCTCTGCCTTGGGCTAAGGTCATGGTCCCAGGGTCCTGGGATGGAGTCCTGCATCGGGCTCTCTGCTCAGCAGGGAGCCTACTTCCCTTCCTCTCTCTGCCTACTTGTGATCTGTCAAATAAATAAATATAATCTTAAAAAAAAAAAAAAAAAAAAGACGCTAGGAACCCAAAGCACATCACCAAGTTGTGAACACAGCATAGACACACACACATACCTCCACAAAATGGAAGACCTGACGCTTCCTGTCCAATTACAAACCTGCTGAGAGCAAATACTGTTTATAGTCATTTCTGCGATCCCGCAGTCCACTGTACATTGTGACAACGAGGGCTTTGGACTGAAGAAATGGAAAACACCAGCTCTGGAAATCCATCCACCATCTATTCATTTCACAAAGACTTTCAAACATTAACAATTAGTGGGGCGTCTGGGTGGCTCAGTCAGTTAAGTGTCTGTCTTCAGCTCAGGTCACACTCTTGGACAGAGCCACACCTCGGGCTCCCTGCTCAGCACACACACACTCTGTCTCTGATAAATAAGTAAAATCTTTTTTAAAAATACCAATAATCAGTTTGTGCTATTTTCTAGAAGATGGGTCTTAGGATCTTTAAAGTCAGTTAATGATCAAATTATTTTCATCTCTAAAGAGCCTGACAGGGGCGCCTGGGTGGCTCAGTGGATTAAGCCGCTGCCTTCGGCTCAGGTCATGATCTCAGTGTCCTGGGATCGAGCCCCGCATCGGGCTCTTTGCTCAGCGGGAGCCTGCTTCTCTCTCTCTCTCTCTCTGCCTGACTCTCCGCCGACTTGTGATCTCTCTCTCTGTCAAATAAATAAATAAAATCTTTAAAAAAAAAAAAACAAAAGAATACATTTAAAGAGCCTGACATATTGGGGAAGCCATCATTGTGAAATGAGAAGTGTTTTCCTGATATTAAGAAGTTTTGTATTTTAAAAATGCCAAGAGGGACGCCTGGGTGGCTCAGTTGGTTGGACAACTGCCTTCGGCTCAGGTCATGATCCTGGAATCCCGGGATCGAGTCCCGCATCAGGCTCCCAGCTCCACGGGGAGTCTGCTTCTCCCTCTGACCTTCTCCTCGCTCATGCTCTCTCTCACTGTCTCTCTCTTAAATAAATAAAATCTTTAAAAAAAAAAAAAAAAATAAATAAATAAAAATGCCAAGAAAAGATGTATTCATTAGTGGATAGTATGAAACAACTGTTCTCTACAAGTGAGATAAAATCAATCTCTATGGGATGATTTGGTCTTCCCTCCAAATTTTACGTGGATTATAGATTTATATGCAAAAAAAAAAAAAAAAAAATAGAAAGATAGGTGATTAAAAACACCACCACCAACAACAACAACACATTAGTTTCTGGGACAGTTTCTAAGCATGTCCAGAAGCAAAAAAGCAATAACAATAAAAATGAAGAATTGATAATTTTGATAAATTTGTCATTTATTTTTTTTTTAAGATTTTATTTATTTATTTGACAGAGATAGATCACAAGCAGGCAGAGAGGCAGGCAGAGAGAGAGGAGGAAGCAGGCTCCCTGCTGAGCAGAGAGCCCGATGCGGGCCTCGATCCCAGGACCCTGAGATCATGACCTGAGCCGAAGGCAGCGGCTTAACCCACTGAGCCACCCAGGTGCCCTAAATTTGTCATTTAAATAATTTTCAGATGTTATGGGGAAAATACCATAAACAAAACCAAATGGCAACAGATAAAATGGGGACCTACTAATAAAATCTAAGACCATAAAAGGGTTATTTTCCTTCAGATATAAGGAGATCCTCAAGTCAATAAGAAGCAAAAAGTTAATAGGAAAATAGTCAAATTTACACAAGCAGAAGGTTTATACAAAAAGATGGTCATTATTTGGGAATAAGATTGGAAGCCCACTCCTAATGAACTATTACTTTAAAAAAACCATAATATTCTTCTATTTCCACATTGGCAAAGTTAAGAAGTATAATTATCCATGTACTGGTGACAGCGTGCATAATCAAGCATTCCTATACATTCACTCTGGAGTTAAAACCGCCATAATCTTTTTGAAGGACAATTTAACAAAATCTATCACAATTTTATCTCTCCAAGCCCTTTAACCTATAAAAACAAACAAACAAACAAACAAAAACCACATACCTCTATATGGAAGTTATTCTAAAAATATAGGATATGGATAAAGATTTAGGATACTTACTGTACTATTGTTTGTAATAAAGCAAATACCACCAAAATATTCATTAGAAGGGAACTGGTTAAATACATTAGTACATCTTCACAAGAGAACACCACTTGGCAATTTTTTTTTAGTAAATCTAGATTTACTGAAATAGGAAACATCCAAAATGTGCTAAGTGAAAATAACAAGTTGTAGAACAAGATGTCCAATATGTTCCCATTTGTGTTAAAAATATATATATACATTTGTATGCTTGTACGTTCTTAGAACATTTCTGGAAGGATATACAAAATTCTGTTAAACTGTGGTTACGTCTGGAAACGATTCTGTTTGAAATTTTTACCATGACTGTATATTGCTTTAGTAATAAAAAAAAAAAATGTAGTTAAAATACAGAAAGAATCATGTTGCTTCCTCTGAAATTTCTCAAATGGGGAAAATGTTAGGACTTAACATTTCTTCTTAAGAATGAGCGTCTGGAGGCAGAGGGAAAAATGCCCATAAGGCAAGGAATCTCTTGGATGAATCCTTCAAAACACAGCTCTAAACGGAATATTCTGAAACTCCCCAAGTTTGGATGTGGATGGGGCTGAAGGGCTCTGTCACTTCCAGCCTGCCTGGCCCTTGCCCACTTGGGCCTTTACCACCACAATGGATAGAAAAAGCAACAGAACTCAGTTCCATAATCTCTTCCTGACCTCGGAATTAAAGCCAGCTCAGGAGGAAAGGAGAAGAGGTGGGTGAGGAAAGGCCTCCCGGGAAAGACATCAAACAGAATGGAAGCATCTCTGACCTCAGGGTCACAGGCCACTTAGGACAAATGCTGCCGGTCCTCTAGCCCACCCTGGGTGCCTGCGCCAGCCCTGGAAGCCAATCTGAGTGATTTAGGAAATCGCCCCAGCCCCAGGGCTGGGGTGGGCAGGAAAGGAGCGATTAAGGGCGAGAGGGAGAGGTGATGCTTCCTTGGGAATGAGCACATTTGGAAGCAAGGCAGGAAGGGGGCAGGAAGCAGCTCTCATAAAACAATCTGACAATTATGTGTCAGTCTAGGAGAAGGGCTCTGGAAATTATGGGGCTGCTGCACCGCACTCCCGGGCCCTCCCCTGGCGATTTCCTCACGGCTGCAATGAGCTGCAGGAGGAAATTATATTTGGGGCCAAGTGTTTGCTGCTCTATGTTTGAGTTCAACTGGGGACTGAGAATTTTACGTTCACATGCTGAGGGAGAAAGTTTCCTGTTGCCGCTGGAAAGCACAGGGGCCGCCCTGATTCCCGCAGGCCTGTCACAGGCACTGGGGTTGGGATTCCTGCACCTGGCTCTTTCCAGCCAGATGCAGTACCTGCATGAACTTCCAACAACCCTACAATGGATACTGAGACCTCTAAGACGGTCAGTGACTTGTCACAGGTAATGAGCTAAGAGCAACAGGACAAGAATTAGAAAGTAAGCATTCTGTCCACAGCCCCACACTCAAAATCCAGTTGAAAATGGATTTTATGGAGATTTTTTGTAAAAGCAAGCACAACCATTATTTTATAGATGTTTCTGGAGGAAAGGGATTTCTAAGCAGACTCCTACCCTTGAACCCTCAGAAACAGCAACCTTTCCTAGCCCCTGTCTTACCCACCAGAGCCCTCCATGCAAAGAGGATCCTTTGGGAGGTAGTGGGACATCTGTGCAGGGGTCCCAGGTCAATCTGACCTTTCCTACTTGAGCTGAGAGACTGAGGCCCTTAGCAGCTTCCACGTGGCACCTGAGGAACCCAGGAGAGCAGTGACTAAGGGTGGACTCTGTCCACTGTGCCATTAGCCATGTGACCCTGGGCCTGGTGCTTCACCTTTCTGAGCCTCTTCTGTGGGTGGGGTTGAGGATTCAATGAAAGAGCATGCTGGGTTTTGAGCAAGTATGCTTTCTAGAACCTAGTAAGCACTCATCAGGTCCTGGTGAGGACCCAAAGTTCTGTGCTGTGTGCTCTGTGAGATGAGAGGGAGCCGAGCCAATCCTGCCTTCGCAGCCTCTTCTAGGGACAGAAGGTCCCAAGACCTCAGAAACGCTCTACTTCCTCCCTAGCTCAATCCCATGACGCTAAATCACATTAATCTTTAGGAAATGAACTGTACCTGAGAACATGATTATTTCTTTAGTCTCTTAGCGGCACATTTATTAATTACTTGCAAATGCTCAGGCAGATAATGTGCACGTGGAGAAGAACAAGGTCTCTAGAGCTAGACTCCCCACTCACATCCCATCCCTGCCACTTAGGCAAGTTACTGAACGCCTATGATCCTTAATTTCCACATCTGTAAAAGCAGAGATAATAAAGATGGTTCTTAGCCCCTCAGGTAATTGTGAGCATCAGATGAAAGAAGATGAAATTATTCTGTGCCTGGCTTCATGTAAGGACTCACTAAGTGACACTTACTCTCATTATTATTTTTGGTCATTATTGCAGTAAAAACTGAACAAGCAAAACAGACATAATCCTTGATTTATGAGATCAACTGGACAATGCCCATGGTCTTCAGCATATAGACAGAGTTAAATAAAGCAGAACTTGCATGCCAATTAGAACACACGTCTGGATGAAACAGAAACTAGAATGCTGAGTGGGATTGAGAAGACAGCATTAACATCTCTTATTTTTCCGTAAATGTCAACGAGGAAACTAATGACAGTGAAGAAAAACAAGGAATGTGGACGGTGGTGGTAGGTGGTAGGGGGTAGACGTGAAGTTTTATGTTAACTTGTTCAATAAAAGAGCCTCCCAGTACATCTGTGTCCACACCACTTCTACGGGTGAGGAATGACCATCCTATCAGCAAGTCCTCTCCTAGCATGTCACCGAGGGACTGTCAGGCCACACCTCACCTCACGGCTCTGGGATTTCTCCCATACCCAGAGTGCCTTCAGCACACTTGGTGCTTTGTGATGGCTTAACATAGTCTTTTCTGTGCATTTAGGTATTCATTCTTCATATTCCTTATCTAGTTGCTGACTACAAGCTTTTCCTTCCCTTCGTTCACACACTTGCCCTGGTGTCCTGCACATGGTAAGTCTCAAGTAAGTTCTTGTTCCCTAACACACCTGAGTTGCCATCTCTAACATGATTCCTGTGGATGAGCAAAGAATTCAGGGTAGCATTTACATTTTTTAAAAAAGCAGGGGGGGGAGGGGAGGGCCAGAAGGGGGCAGTGATGGGGCAGAGCCAGCCAGAGAAAGGTAAATGTCGGTTATTATCCTAGATGACTTCAGGACAAATAGAAAACATTTGGATTTAGCCCAGGAGAGGGTGCTACCTACTTCCAAGACAGCCTCGCCAAGAATGCCTGGCGGGGCTGTCCCCAGACATGAGGCTGGGGTTTGGGCCTCTGAGCGGCAGGCTGCTCACCCGCGCTGGGAAATACTCCCACTCACTGCATCCTGCTTTGATAAAAATCCCTCTTCTTCTAAATTAGATAGACAACAGGTAGGAGTCCGGGGAGCAGGAACACGTCAGCAGAACAGATGCAAAGCTTCTCCCTTTCTTCTCAGCATTTATCCAAGAAGCTTGCTGAGAGCTGGAGATGATGTAAAGAAGAAACCTACATCACCACCCCACCACTGATGCAAACTCGAAGGTTGTTTTTAAAGGATTCTGAGAAAAGAGGGGAAGTGTTAAATGTAGGCATAGGTGGTTAGAGATCACAGGATATTGAATAAGCCCTAAATCTGGACCTTCTCCCAGCCCTTACATAAGGTATCTTTCCATGTCCAGTGATATTCAAAGTCCCTTTTGTCTCTGCGATGGAATAACTTCTCTGGAGACTGGGATCGAAGAGACTGGCCTTTATATTTTTACTTGCATCCTGATCCTTTCTCCCCAAAGCTCTTCAGCTAGCTGTTCATTTCTTCAGAATGTAATACACTCCCAACTTGGACAGAAAAAAAAAATCACTTGCATCTTTTCAGCAATAAGGTGGAACTTTTGCTCACTGTGCACTTTAAACAATACACAGTATTATACGGAAGCAGATCACTCACCTACTTCTCATTTGTCTCTTGAAAAGCCAGATGTCCTGCCTGCTTTCTCTAAACACAAACCCAAGAATCAAAAGTAATAAGTGAACAGGAAATAAAGTGAATGTCAAACTGTGGCTTCTGATGGGAACGTGAGTTTAAAAAGCAGCCTTTAGGGGGGCTCCTGGGTTGCTCAGTGGTTAAGCCTCTGCCTTTGGCTTAGGTCATGATCCCAGGATCCTGGGATCGAGTCCTGCATCGGGCTCTCTGCTCATCAGGGAGCCTACTTCCCTTCCTCTCTCTGCCTGCCTCTCTGCCTACTCATGATCTCTTTCTGTCAAATAAATAAATAAAATCTTAAAAAAAAAAAAGAAAGTAGCCTTTATACTGTTGGTGGGAGTGTAAATGCACAGGACTTATGATAAACTTATATGTTTATCATACCACGTCACCTAACAATTCCAATTCTATAAGTGACCATTACAGATGTATTGGGACACACACACAAAAGTACACATAGAGTAAATTTGTTGTAGCAATGTTTATAATAGTAAAACTCTGGGAATAAATGACCATTAACAGGAGACTAGTTAAATTAATTAACCAGATTAACCAAGATACTCTACATCAGACAGAAGGTGGTGTGCATAGGCTATTTTGGAAAGATGTGCAGAATTATTATTAAATCTAAAAAGCAAAGTATATTACAGTATGTATAGTATGTTCCCATTTATGTAATATATGCATGTGTGTATATATATATATACATTTATGTATTTTTATTTATACAGATACATTCACTTATATATTTATACCTTTTTTAAGAAAAAGAAGGGCTCTCCATATATGGAAAAATTCTAGGTGATCCCCAAATCTTCCAACAAAGTGACTTTCAGACAGTGGGAGTGGGGAAAGGGAGCACCTTTTACTGTACATAGCTTTGTACCGCCTGAATTTTTTACATGTTTTACTTCTGTAATAAAAACCAGCCTCAAGTTGTAGGAGATGCCCTTCTCTTCTGCCTTTAGAAACTTTGCTAGCTTTCTTCATCTACATCTACAGGCCAAGTGACAGATGAGCAAAAGCAGAGGACAGCAGTAAGTACACTGGGACAAGTCCCTATGGCTAGGGATACACAGGAGCTCAAAGCACATTGGATATGAAACCATTATTTTCACTTCTCGATATATGGGTAAGGTCTATGCTCACTACATTAGGATTTTGTGACTGATTTTGGTGACACAGTAACGTGGACTGAGGATTCAATGACTGGGAACAGGCAACATGTTCTCGTCAGCCAACAATGACATTGTGGGGCACATCCCTGAGCAGCCCACATAGAGCAACATTGAGCTAATTGTATTAGTTGGGCTTCAGTTCAGCTGTGAGGACTAGCAAATCTCAAATAACAATGCCTTTTAAAAAATTCCTCTTTCCTCTCATATAAAAGGCCTCAAAGACAGGGTATGGTGTGTTGTGCCTTCTCTCGTGTTCCTCCATCATGGACCGCTTCCACCTTTTGGTTCAAGATGGCAGTTTCCACATTTCAGGGAGCAGGATGGAAGAACATATGAAGAAGGCAGCGCAGAGTTTACACATATAACGCCTTTTAAGTGGATTTTCTAGGAGCTGCCGCTAGACGCTTTTACCTACTCACTTGAGCCAGAACTCCATCCGCTGGTCTACCTAGCTGCTAGGGAAGCCAAGAAATGCAGTTCTAAGGCCATCTGGCTATATGCACTGCTCAAAATAACAAAATTCTATGTTATTACCATGGAACAAGGTAAGGGTGGACACTGGAGATGGCCAGTGGTTTCTGCAACATTGATGTAATCGATTTCCCCGGGCCCCCAACCTACTCTCCCCAAGATGAATTTATGAGGTGATAATCTCAGCAATGGCAGAGGAAAAGAAAAGTATCGTGCTTTGCCATATACCCCCCTTTATAAGGTTAGGAAAACTATCTATCTAGGGAAACATTTGCTAGGGAAACATTTAGAGAAAAGTTTTGCTATTATTTCAACACTCATAGGAGTGTTGAAGTGTGTCCTGGAATTTCACTCACGTGCGTATCCCCTGACCCCCCCACCCTGGTCTCTATAATGGATGGAATACAGGAGCTACAGGGGACAGGAACCATGTCATTCCCACAACAGTCCTACAATAAACGTCAACAGAATGCAACATCCCACAATAAACGTCAACAGAATGGTCTGTGATGTAATTCAGAGATTATTTCCTGTGAGTGGGACATTATACCCTGGAAGAGAAGGCTATTTATGCTATGGGGAAGGCCCATGGAGCTTCAGATTTAGGTTCAAGGAAAACGGAATTCAAGAGCTGACTACACTGGATCCCAGGGGGCTAAGGACAGTAGTATCAACAGTTATATATGAATCGGGACTTGAGAGACTCCCAAGGTTAAGAAGGACTAAATACTCTCTGAGTAGACAGGGGCAGGCTCTCTGCACATTCCTACTGGCCACCCACCCTAGGAATTACCAAAGACCTGGGCTTTGGGGAGCCTCTGCAAGGAGGGGACTGGAAGCTGCCCTGCCCTGCCATCCCTGTCGTTTACTGCGGGTTCTCAGACAGGGGACAGCTCTTCACTAGGATTGTGAATGAGGGTGCTTTCATGGGTTTTATCCTGTGGGCCTCACCAGAAAGCAGTCAAAAGTCAAACGTTTAACGTTTAGCTAACCTCCCTGTTGTTTAAGACAAGTCACCTTATACTTCTTTGATCAATAAACAGCTTCAGAGTATAGAGATCCAGGAAGAGAATATTCTTAAGGAGGCAGGAAGGCAAGAGCTGAATCCAGAACCCTGAGGATGACTCAGAGAGGTGGGAGCTCAGAGGCTCCTCAGTAGATTCCCCCAATCACTGGGAAAGAGCTCGATGCCAGACTCGTGGATCTGTGACCACTTTATTTCACTTGATTTCACTTCATTGGGACTCAGTGGTCATCATGTCCATCCTGGGTCTGTGCCCCAAGGGTTGTACCAAGGTGCTCAAACGTACGACACCCCCCCCACATCACCTGTTGCATTCTTCCCTTGCATGCATCTCTCAGTCTCCTCTATCTCACTAAATGACCAGGCTATTCTGTCAAGGACTAGGGCTGAAAGCTCTGAGGCCTTCCCTGCTCCCCCTCTCACATCCCATCTCTAAACCCCGAGCAAACCCTATGGCCCCATGTTCAAAGCCATATGCAGAATCCAACCATTTCTCTTTGCTGCCACCGATTCAGGAAAATGCCCTGCTCTCTACATGATTACCAAGCCTCCTACCTGGTCTTGACAAGACATCCATGCCATGATTTTCAGCTTTGAAAACCTAAGCCAAGTCGGGGAACCCCTTGACTCTAGATTCCTACAGAAGCCTCCCCATTTCGTGTGGAATCCAAGTCCACACACCAGGCCTCCAAGCCCTCTGTGACCTGATGCCTCCCTCACTTCCTACACCCTTCGCCTTGCTCTGCGCTGGCCTCCCAGCTCCTCCCCAGGTGAGAGAGGCAGGTAACACAGCTCTTCTTCCACCTATCTGCCTACTTTGCTCATTCACATCCTTCAAGGAGTTCTCCATGCCCCCGAGCAGAAACCTTCCCTAACCACCCGTTTTTCCTACTTTCTCTTCACAATGTTTCTCTCTACTTGACAAAATATATATTCATTTTTTACTGTCTATCTCTCCCCAGTGGAGTGTAATCCCCACAGATACAGGATATTTTCTCCCTAAAATAGTGCCTGGTACAGAGCAAATACAGGAAAAACAAAGGATGCTGCACACTGCACAGTTGAATGTGCAGCATAAAGCAAAACAACAGCCACAGGTACAGGTACAGGAGAAAACCCAGTCATCCACGCAAACATACGCAAGGTCTTTTCTCATTACTAACTTGTTTTTTCATGACTAACCTACTGCAAGAAAAAGACAGGGGGTGTTTTATTTATTTATTTAATTTTTATTTTTTATTTCTTTTTAAAGGTTTTATTTATTTATTTGACAGAGAGAAATCACAAGTAGACGGAGAGGCAGGCAGAGAGAGAGAGAGAGAGAGGAGGAAGAAGGCTCCCTGCTGAGCAGAGAGCCCGATGAGCAGAGAGCCCGATGCGGGCCTCGATCCCAGGACCCTGAGATCATGACCTGAGCCGAAGGCAGCGGCTTAACCCAATGAGCTACCTAGGCGCCCCGACAGGGGATGTTTTAATTTATTCAATGACTAAAAAGGAAAAACCATTTATTGAGCACCTACTATGACTCAGGAACTACTCTAGCTCTGGAGGTAGAGCATCAAGACAGGTAAGCTCCCTGTTTTACAGAGCCTATGATACAGACAGAACATGGGGATCGAGGCAGAAGTTGAAGAAGCTGGGAAGAATACCATAAATAACCAAACAAACAAATAACACAGTTTCAAATAGTTATTAATCTATGACTATTAGGGTAATAGAAGAGTAACAGAAATCTTACTGAAAATTATCAACAAAAATATACCTGTATTATTTCTGAGTCTAATCCACCCCCTCAAATCCAGCACTTTAAGTAAAATATATTTATATTTCATTTATATAAAATTAATACATGCTTCTCATTTCAGAGCAGCTACTTATAACTTCTCGTGAATGATGAAGTATGCCAAGTCAAAGACAATCTCGCTTATATACGGATTTAGCGATCGACACTGCATTCTGCCATGTGCCTAGAAGGTACCCACTAAAAATGAGTTGAGGATTTCCCAAAGATTTTGAAAAGTGAATAACTACAATTCTTCCCAACCTATCATTGAATCTTTGTACATATTTCTGAACACTTCTGAGAAGCTGCATGCTTTTATTTTAGTACAGTTGGTAAAAATTCCATATGGATTCCTCTGTTCACAAAACTAAATGAAAACACAGAACCTCTTAAAATAAAAATAGACGCGTTTGGGAATCACAAGGGAAATGTTACTTACTCGCTGAGCACTCAGCTTCTGCTATCCCTAGTGGTGGGAACCTACACTGGCATTCCAATTTCCTATAAACTTGGCAGGACTCTGTGTCCATTTGGAATTGTAATAGCCCAGATTTCAGTTGGGGGAGGAAGGAAGGAGTCACTGCATTCCACCTAAGAGTCCCCCAGCTGAATCCCAAGAAGCCAAAACTTAAATGTCAATGTCGTCCCAAAGAAAAGAGATGGCTCCATCTAATGCGTTTACCTGGTTAATGCTCCATAACCAGTTCTGGGCTCTCTTTGCTGGTCTTTCTTTGGTTAATGTTGCTTGTTGCAGAAAATTCTGGTGCCTGTTACTGGTGTTTCGGGGTTATTTTTGGTTTGGTTTGGTTTGGTTTTGGCAATTATACATAGATGTTTTTCATACTAAATACCGACGCATTTCAGACTAAAAGTTCCAGGATGTGTACAGTCTCACTGTTCATTCTCCACTCCTGCATGCTTCTTAATTTAGGATGCGGAAAATGCAAGGAAGGCCGGGCAATTGGCCCTCACTAACCCCCTTTCCAGCTCTAATCTCCTATTGTCACTGTCAGACAAAGGAGCTGAATCCTGTTCAAATTGGGGAAACCCTGAGATGGGGGGTGGGGGGTGGGGGTGGGGCAGGAGACTGCTCTAATGGGCTTTGAAGTGACCCAGGTAAGGGACAAGTGTTTCAGGGGAGTGGAAAATGCACAGCTTGTTAAATGCTGATCAATCCCTGAGCCTGTGGCTCCTCCATCCCTCTCCCCCACTTTTGGTTCCAACTAAGAGATTTGCGTGCAGTTACATTCCACAAACAAACCATTTCCTCTTCCTTGGGGGAAGGCAACTGAGAAGGAGAGGAAGAAACAGACACCTCTTTAGAAAACTAGGACTGGGTTAAGGCCTTCAGAAGCCCCTGCACTCCTGATTTTTTGTGTGACAACTCTGCTCTATGTCCTCCTTGGTGTACATGTAACAAAACACTCTCATCCCAGGTTAAAGATGTACGTTTCTTTCCCTGGTAAAACGGAAAAAATATCTGAATTTCACTTTTTAAATTACTTGGCTCCAAAGAACTAAGGTCTAAACAATGCTGGGGAAATATGTAAATCTCCTGTACAAATTATTTTCAAATGAAATAAAGTTTTAATGAACACTGAACTTAGATCCTAAATTGACATGATGTTAGCTATCATAGGCATTTAATTAGATAGATGATACTAATTTAAATTCTGCAAGCTTCTTTTCATATGCTGAAAAATATATTTGTATTTTGCTATGTACCTATACACCATATACATGACTATAAATATACTACATATGCAATATTTTGTTCAGGTTAAATATTGCCATAGGCCCTTAAAACCCTGAGGGCTCTGAGACCCAGCCCTACCAAACTGAGAGGTAAACAGTCCTCTCTTAAACAGAAGAAAAGAATTAACGTAAAAAGTTATTGCAAACCCAGATTACTGAATGGCATAATGTGACCAGAAGACCAGTTCCATCGAGGCTCTCTTGCCCACCCCAAGGCTCCACTAGAAGCTCTAGTTTTTTACACCCACTCCCCTCCAGCCCTGCCACAGGAAGGAGTAACCCCACCACAGAAGCTTCTATTTCAGACCCTCTCTCAGTCCCCTGGGGACTCTCCTGCAGCCTGTCCTTCCTAAACCACTTGAATCTCATTTCTCCTGCAGCTGATTTTTTTCCCCCCAAGATGTTAACAATTTCTCTGGAACCATCTGGATGTTATTAAGAAAGTGTCCTGGGTCCTCTGAGGCAGCTGGCTGTGGCCTCTTGCCTTGTTTCCTGTGTCCTGGATGTCTAAGTTGACTTTCATAAGAAATTTGGAATATTAGCTTAAAAAAAGAAACAGTCAATATTTTTAAGGCCCTGAGCTCTTGCAGCTTAATTTCCCCAACTGGGACTTTGCATTTTGAGTTCCCATGGCCAGCTCATGCTCTGGGAATGATGAAGCACATCTGTTTTAAAAACAGAAGGCACTAGTGGTCAAGGGTGAACCAGAAATCCAGTCTTCCCCACCCTCCCCAGTTAGCCTCACAAAACCTTCCTTACGTTGCTCCTGCGCAGCCATTTCCACATCTCCAAGCCCAGCTCCAGGCTGAGACCCCTCTGATCTCGCTCTAAGAGTAAACACTGTTCAGCATCCCTGAGAGAAAAATAATAGAAGACTCCCGCCCGCAAAAAAAAGAGAGTCTGGGCAGATGACAATGATTCTCTGGTTAAGAGGGGGTAGTGTGAATAGGTAGGACAATATTGTTGGGCTGGCAGAAAGGGCTACTTAAGATGGCGAAAGTTCCCGCCACAAAACCTGAGCTCGGACAGGAGAACAAAGACCCAAGCAGGAATCTGAAAACCTTCCCGCCCTGGGCTCCCGTGGACCAATGGGACCCTGACAAGTGGGAATCTGAGACCCCCGCCCCAGGCTCGAGTGGACCAATGGGACCTCCACGAGCAGGCGAGATATCCGAGTAAGGGAAACTTGCCAAAAGACCCCTGAGCTCCCCTTGAGACCTCTTAAAAGCCCCCTCCTCCCTGCCTTGGGCGCGACTTCCGCCACTCTGCTTTCCAGAGTCACGGAACCTCGCCCGAGGGTGCCCACCTCCTCCCGGCGCAACTTTCCTGGCTCCCCTTCTCCTGAGCCCTGAAACTTCACCGGAGAGTGTTTTTAATAAATCTTGCCTTGCACCCACTTTGCCTGGTGTTGTGTTTATCTCGCCGGAAAAAACTTTACAAGTATGGGCCACCATATAGCCCCCTTTTTAACCACCAGCCAAGAGCAAAGCTGGAACAAGAGACTCCCAATAATCACTTTCATTATTCAGAGTCTGCAAATGGAGCCAGGGCATTGGTTCCCTCTTGCTTCTGTTTACGACTCAAACTCAACAGCCACACTGGGGTTGCTGGCCTTGACCCTTTGCCTACCCCACTCCATGTGCACACGCCCACCTCCGCCCACCTCCTTCTTCCTTCTCCTAGGTCTTCACCTTCAGCTCACTTGCATCTCATTACCCTTTTGATTTCACTAGTTAACACTAACTAGATAACGCTGGCTCTCTGGAAGATTTTAAGCCCCCCAGGCAATCCTATCAAGTCAGACAGGATCCCAGACCCACTCCATCTATGAAGCCCAAGCACAGAATGAATTTCCTTGAAAACAGACAGCCTGACCATCTGTCTCTGATGCTGGTGGGAGCAGGAGATATTTTGAACGGAAGCGTGCAGTTCACTCTCCATTAAGCATTCACTCAGAAAGGAGGGAGGGCTGTGCCTCAACATCCCTCATTTCTTTGTCACAATCCCACAAGAATCTATTTTTCCCAATCTGGCATGTAACAGACCTCCAGTAAATGGTCCCCCCACTATCTTTGTACTTTGAAAAAAATTCAAGCTACAAAAAAGATACAGTAATACAATGAACACAGGTATACTTTAGCCTGATCACCCATTGTTAAATTATTACCACATTTGTTCTCTCCCATTACTTCTTCTTTTTTTTTAACTAAATATTTTATTTATTTATTTATTTGACAGAGAAAGAGAGTGTGTGCCAAACAGGGGAAGCAGCAGAGGGAGAGGGAGGAGCAGACTCTAAGCAAGGAACCCAATGCGGGACTTGATCCCAGTATCCTGAAATCATGACCTGAGCCAAAGGCCGACTCTTAACCGACTAAGCCATCCAGGTATCTTTCCTATTACTTTTCCTGATTCATGGGACAGGGCAAATAGCATGACATTTTATGCCTAAATACTTCATACTTAAATACATCCCTAAATATTTCCTACAAGGTAGAACATAATCCTATATAGTCATGATACCGTGATCACATTTAAGAAACTTAACATTAGAAAAATATCTAATAGCTCATATTCAAATTTCTCGAACTGTCCCAATGTCCTAATAGTTTTTTCAATTGAGATATAATCCACATATCATAAAATCTACTCTTTCCGAGTGTACAATTGAGATTTTTAATATATTTACAAGTTTGTACAACCATCACCACCATCTAATTCCAGAACATTTTCATCATTCAAGTAACCCATTAACTCATTAGCAGTCACTCCCCCTTTCTCCCCTCACCCAGCCCTTGGCAACCACTAGTCTACTTTCAGTCTGTTCTGGAAATTTCATGGAACTGGAATCATAAAATTTAGTGTGTCTAGCTGCTTTCTTTGTTTTCAAAGTTCACTTATGTTGTAGCATGTAGTGGAACTTCATTTCTTTTTCTAGCTGAATTATATCACATTGGATGGAAATAACACAATTTGTTCATCTATTCATTAAGTGATGAATATTTGGGTTGTTTTATGACTTTTTTTAAAAGGCAAAATCCAATCAAAGAATATACATTGCAATTGAATCATTATGTCTTTAGTTTCCTTTCATCTAAATCCTACAACATTAATTCTAGAACATTAATCTACATTCAAGGAACTCCTCTTACTTTTTTTCCCTTTTTATCTCTTACAACAGTAAAATTTTTGAAAAGCACAGGTTGGTTGTCTCGAAGAACATCCTTGCAGGTCTTTCTGATTGTTTCCTATAATTTGATCCAGGTTAGACAGTTTGGGCAATAATACCAAATGGGCGAGGTTGTATATTTCCTGTTGCATTAAATTAGAGGACATATAATGTCAATTTGTCTCATAACCAGTGATGCTAAATTTGGTCATTTGATTAGATGGTATTTAACAGATCTCCCCATAGGAAAGACACATTTTTCTCTTCATAAAATATTAAAGTAAATAATATTAATACAAGTAATCTCTAAGACTATTTGAATATCTTGTTTCCCAACAATCTTTAACAGGACGTTTTAACCCCCAGTAATGGTCCTTGCCTGAATCCATTATTACAATACTATTACAAGAGTAGTTTTCTCACTTTTCTAATTCTGTAATTCCTTCCACATAAAATTGTGGTTATTTTATTTAAAAAAAGGAAAGGAAAAGAAAGCTTTCCCTGCTCTATCCCATTGTCTTAATAATCACTGTGAATTCATAGATTTTTATTTTATTTTTACTCAATGTGTTATAGTCAAAATCACTGTCATTATTCTTCCGATGCTCAAACTGTCCCAAATTTGATAAGTGGGAGCCAGTTTGGTTCAGCTCATCTTTTTTTTTTTTTTTTTTAAGTTTTATTTATTTAAGTAAGCTCTACACCCAACGTGGGGCTCAAACTTACAACCTCAAGATCAAGAGTCCCATGTTCTTACAACTGAGCCAGCCAGGCACCACCGACCCCCCAAATAGCTTGCTGACATGTCCTCATAGCACTTCATTTTTTTGTGACACAAAAAAATGTTGCAGATTTGCCTTGTATTCTCCCTCCTCCAGACCTTAAATCAGCATTTCTCCAAGAAGACCTGGTTTCTTTTAGGGAGAAATGGTATTTAGAAACCAAGAATTGGATGCTAGATGTGCTCATTGATATGGGGTTGTCTCAAATGTTTCTGCCTAGATGACTTACAGCATTATTTAAACCTTCTATGTGTGACATCTCTTATGATTTTCATTTGGGTTTCAGTTAGTTGATAATACTACTACATATAAATGAGTCCTCGATATTATAGGTATAACAGCTTCTTCTTTTTTGTTTAAATACTTAATAAGTACTCAAAAGCTCTGAGCTTAGTATCTCACACATAGTACCTTAATCTCTATAACAACTCAAAGATGTAGGTGTAATTGTTTATCCTTACTTAACAAATAAGGTAATGGAGTGTCAAGTCACACAGCTAATAAGTGGCTGACCTGGGACTACACTCCAAGTCTGTCTGACTTCAGACCTGCTGAACTATTAGGTGATAGGTCAAAAATATTATTTCCTCAATATGAGGGAAATATATGTATGCCTTCAAGCTTATATTGGGTATATTACATCACATTTGTAAAGGGCATGTGGTCACTGTAATCACCTCTGAGACACAGTGTGGTATAAGGAGAAGGGCACAGTCTCTACACCTGTCTCTGTTTCATCACCTGTAAGAATGGACTAATGATACTTCGCTTGTGTACCACATAAGGTTGCAGTGGCATCAAAGGGATTATAAACAGAAGCTCCTGAAAGAATTAAAAGCTCTCTTTACTACTAGGAAGTGGCTCTCAAGTCAAACCGAGTATGTGTAAGAATCACCTGGGGGAAGGAGTGTGTATAGACTGCTGGGTCCTGCTCGTACAGATTCTGAGTGGCCTAGTGTGGAGCCCAAGAATGTAAACTTTTAATACGGATCCCAATGATTCTGAAGCAGGTGGCTCATAAATGACACTCAGAAGACCTCTCATGTAGTTAATCCAAGGACAATGAGAATAAACATGATAAACCCATGCTTGGAACCCACTGCTACATGTTCCACACACATTCTTTGCATCAGATTCATTTTCTTCATTCTTTCTCCCTCATCCCTAGTATTTAACCTCCACCTTAGTTTCAACTCCAATGGCACTTCCCCAACTTGGTCTTCCCAGACCCTTGACACAGTAGGCTGCTCTGTGACACGCCCTTATCATGTTTTTTGATTCATTACAGCACACATTCCAGGCAACTACATAGCTGTAACAAGACGGTTAATGTCTGCCTCGTGTGATAGAGTGTAACCATCTGAAGGCAGAACCAGGACCTTCTTGGTACACCCAGTGTCCCCGCTTAGTGGGCAATTTAAAGTGTCTGTTGGACGAACCCACAAATGAAGGGGGGGGAAAGCAATACTAACTTTATTACTAAATAAAGTTTCAGCTGAATACAGCATTCATAAATAATGAATGCAGAATAAAGTATATTACCAACATGAATAATTGGATACCCTACTTCCTGTTCTCATCATCTTTCCTGGGATCCTTGGAAAGACACTTCTCGTAGAGGAAATTGCACTTTTAATGACAAATTTGGGGACAATCTGCTCAGAATAGACAGGAATTCATAATGCAATTATGGCCCTCTGCTCTGGCCTCCCCTCTCACTTCCTTCCCCTCCTGGAGTCAGTTGTCATCTCACACCAAAGAGCAACATCCCCTCCCTCCTGCCTCCTGCCAATTCTCTCTAACTAGGATCAGGCAAGAGAGATGAAGGCCTGGGGAGGGAGGATGTTTCCCTTGGGCCATCATTAATTGTGTGTGTTCCACAAGTATGTGTATTTTCATTTGTGCATTTATCTCCATCCTGAATGGGGCCATAAAACTCCTTTATGATTTAGCCTCAGGCCAAATAAGCATTGAATTTCACAACCAGAGTTTATGCTCGTGTATTTATGGCAAGGTGGGAGGTGGGGTTGTTTTGTTTCAAATATTTGTTTCTCCAAAGTGGCTGCTGATTCTGTTTGGAAGACAGGCCAGAGTACATGTGAACGGGTGAGAACAGGAACGGTTTCTATCAAGTGACAGGGATCAGGACTTATTATTCCACAATAGGGCATCACACATATTCAAGATTTTAACCTGAAGGAAAGTGAAAAAAAAAAAAAAAAAAAAAAAAAACAGCAGAAGCATAAAGTTTTACCTATCCTTCACCCTTCCCCCTGAAGCAGGTTTTCAGACGTGAGAGGTACACTCTCTATGCCCAGAGGAAAAGAGCATCCTTACTGCCAGGATGGAGGGTTATGGGAAAGAATCCAAACAAGCAGGACTTGCTAAGTTTCCACCAGTTTGCTACACTTCCCTCAAATTCTCTGTTCTATCACATTTCTCTACAACTGGCCACTCTTCATCAAACCCAGTATTAAAATGTGCAGGGTTAACTGTTTCTTCCAGCCTTCGTTTCCTTAGGAAGGCTCCTGTGCCATGTAAAACTGAAATTATCTGTATGCTTTTCTCCTGCTAATTTGTCTCATCAGTTTAATTGTCATACCTGCCAGGGGCCCTAAGTGAGTCATGAAAACCTCTTCCCCCCACCTGCAAAATGTTTCCATAATTTTACAGCAACTCAAACTGAGGCACCAGCATGGCACTAAGTGAGGACCCTTGGGAACTGAGTTTATGTGATATTTTCTCCATTGAGACCATTTCCCAGCACACGAAGGTAAAGAGGGCGAAGACATAAAGCATCTTTAAGCTTTTGACTTTAACTAAAAAAGGAGTATTCTAGTGCCTGAAACCTACTGACCTCAAAAATATTAAAAGAAATATGCATAGTTAGTCTTATAAATCTGGTCTGTGTTATTTTCCTGGGAAATGGTTTGGTTGTGGCACACTCTAAATTCAGACACGAGGAGGGCCACTGCCAGTGGGGACCCAGCCCCTAGTGTTTGACCTTAAACCCAATAAGCCTCTTTGCTGGAGGCAGAATGATGCAGTGGCTTACTGGGATTAAGTCCACGCTCCAACGCCTACTAAGTGGTGTAGGACACAGTGCTGCCTCTCCGTGCCTCAGTTTCCCCAACTATAAGATGACATTAATAATACAAAGTGGGGATAATAATAGATACTTCAGAAGACTGTTGTGAGGCCTCAATGGAAAATGTATGTACACATCTTAGCACAAGGCCACGCACAGAGTGAGTATTAGCAGCTATTCCTTCAGTGCATTCAAAGAGGTTCTGAGGTTTAAGACACACATCTCTATCATGAGCTCCAGCTGACTTTCTCCAGCCAATATAATAACCTATGTAACAGTCAATCATCCCACTGTGTGTGGTCATCCAGCACCTTCGAGGTGTTTTCCAGTTTAAGAAGCCATCCACATCCTAAGTCCTGTATAGGTGTGTGACCTGTCTTCTCTAATTAGACAGAGCCAGAGAGCCTCCTAGTCACAAGAGTAGCATGCAGAATCCATTTTGTGGTGAGTATAGCAGCCCAACCTGAGGTGCACGGAGGCAGCTGGAGGGGAAGCTCAGGCATCATGATGTGGGCTGCAGTTTCTGTCTGGCCACAGCAACCCAGAAGCTTTTCCAGGACAACTCATCACTGTGGCTTGGGCCTTGTCCCTAGCCTCAGTCTGACACTCCTCAGCTTCTAGAAAACCTGTGAACCACCTAATATTCTTTCATAAATATCCATTTCTGCCTCAGCTAGCCAGAGTAGATTCCAAGGCTGGCACCTAAGAACATAATCTAGGTCCTCGTCTACTGGCTTGGCCAAATACCAAGGCAATGAACTCTAAGAAACCATCAAAGCTCTCTGAGTCAATGAAAAATGGAATGTAATAACTTGTATTTGGAGAGAAATGGTGCACTAACTGGAACTAGAAAATCTTTTTAATAGGATTTTCATTTTCATGGCATTTGTTTTAAGTTTGTCTTCTACTTCTTCTTCTTCTTTTTTTTTTTTTTTGTTTAAAGTAAGCTCTATGCCCCATGTGGGGCTTGAACTCATGACCCCGTGATCAAGAGTCACTTGCTGTACGGAAAGAGCCAGCCAGGCACACCTGTCTTCTACTTCTAATGGAATAATAGAGTAGCAAAGTGGAAGGGGATTTACAGATGGTCCAGTTTGTCCCATACTTTCAAATGAGGATGAGAAGTACCAGAGAGGATAAGTGACTTGCCCATGATCATACAGCAACTGTAACTGGGTGTGAAGATCACCAGCTCAGAAGTCAGATATTGGCTATGTTACTTATTACGTGACCTCAATCTAGCCATGTAGTCTCTGAGCCAGTTCTCTTGGTCTCCTTGTTTGCTAAATGAAGAAAATGACAGTCAGTATCTTATAGGGTTATTATAAAAACTAAATAAGATAATGCATCTAAAGTGTTTAGCACACACTCAAAAAATAGTAAATTTTCAATAAACATTAGTTGATATTATCATACCATTAAACAAATATTTACCATGATCCACTATGAGCCAGGGACTGTCCTAGAAGTTGGCAACATAAAGATGAAGAAGATATTGCCAGCAAACAACAGTCCAAGCCCAGATGGCTTCACTGGTGAATTCTACCAAACACTTAGAGAAGAATTAATACCAACCCTTCTCAAACTCTTCTGAAAAAACAAAAAACAAAACAAAACAAAAAAACATAAGAGTAGGGAACACTTCAAAAATTATCTTACAATACTGACATTACCCTAAAAGCAAAACCAGACAAGAACAAAAAACAGAAAATTCACAAGAAAACAAAATCAAAGGCCAAAAACTGATGAATGTATATGCAAAAATCCTCAACAAAATATTAGCAAACCAAATTCAACAATAAATTAAAAGAATCATATACCATGAACAAGTGGGATGCGAGTTCAGTTCAACGTCTGCAAATCAATATGCCACACCACATTAACAAAATGAAGGATAAAAATATGATGGGGGCGCCTGAGTGGCTCAGTGGGTTAAAGCCTCCGCTTTCTGCTCAGGTCATGATCTTAGGGTCCTGGGATCGAGCCCCACACTGGGCTCTCTGCTCAGCGGGGAGCCTGCTTCCCTTCCTCTCTCTCTCTCTCTCTACCTGCCTCTCTGCCTCCTTGTAATCTTTGTCCAATAAATAAAATCTTTAAAAAAAAATATGATGATCCCAATAGATGCAGAAAAACCATCTGACAAAAATCAACATCCATTTATGATTAAAAAATTCTCAACAGGAGCGCCTGGGTGGCTCAGTGGGTTAAAGTCTCTGCCTTCTGCTCAGGTCGTGATCCCAGGGTCCTGGGATCGAGCCCCACATTGGGCTCTCTACTCAGTGGGGAGCCTGCTTCCTCCTCTCTCTCTGCCTGCCTCTCTGCCTACTTGTGATCTCTGTCTGTCAAATAAATAAATAAAATATTTAAAAAAAATTATCAACAAAGTAGGTATAGAAGGAATATAGTTCAATATTATAAAGATTATATAAGACAAGTCCTCAGCTAACATCATACTCAATGGTGAAAATTTTCCAAGATCAGGAATAGGACAAGAATGTCCACACTCACCACTTTATTCAACACAGTATTGGGAGTCCTAGCCAAAGCAATTAGGCAAGAAAAAGAAATAAAAGGCACGCAAATCAGAAAGGAAGAAGTAAAACTGTCACTGTTTCCAGATGACATGATACTACATATAGAAAACTATAGAGACTTCACCAAAAAACCATTAGAACTAATAAATGAATTCAGTAAAGTTGCAAGGACACGAAATCAACATATAAAAATTTGCTGCATTTCTATACATTAATAGCAAATTATTAAGAAGAGAAATTAAGAAAGTAATCCCATTTACAATTGCATCCCCAAAAATACCTGGGAATAAATTCAACCAAGGAGGCGAAAGACCTGTACACTTAAGATGTTGATGAAAGAAACTGCAGAGTCAAATTCCATGGTCATGAATTGGAAGAATCTTGTACAAATGTTCATACTACCCAAAGCATCTACAGATTTGGTGCAATCCCTATCAAAATTCCAATGATGTATTGCACAGAAATAGAATAAACAGCCTTGAAATTTGTATGAAACCATAAAAGACCCCCATAAGCCAAAGCATTCTTCAAAAAGAACAAAGCGAGAGGCATCATGCTCCCGGAAACTACACTTTGTGTATCACAAAGCTATAATAACTCAAAAAAGTATAATCATAAACACAGACACACAGATCAATGGAACAGAGAGTCCAAAAATAAACATGCATATATGTTTAATTAATTTATGAAAAAGGAACCAAAAATATACAACGTGGAAAAGACAGACTGTTCAATACAGGGTGCTGGAAAAACCGAATAGTCACATATGAAAGAATGAAACAGGACCAGTATCTAACACCATCCACAAAAATTATCTCAAAATGGATTAAAGACTTGAATGTAAGGTATGTCCTTAAAGCATAAAACTCCTAGAAGAAAACACAGGCAGTAAATTCTGTGAAACTGGTCTTAGCACTGATTTTTTTTATTTGACACCAAAAGTAAAGACAACAAAATAAAAAATAAGTGGGACTACATGAAACGAAAAGTCTTCTGCACAACAAAGGAAGACATCAACAAAATGAGAAGGCAACACCTTTCTAGTGACACACAGATGGCCAACAGGTACATTAAAAGGTAATCAAGAGGTAAACATAATCAAAACTACAATGAGATTATCACCTATTAGAAAGGATATTATAAAAAAGACAAGAAACAACAAGTATTGGAAAGGATGTAGACTTCTGTACTATAGATGGGAATGTAAATTGGTGCAGCCACTATGGAAAACACAATGGAGTTTCCTCAAAACAATAAAAAAACAGAATTGCCCTATAAATTCACTTCTGAGAATTTAACTGAAGAAAATGGAAACTTTAACCCAAATATGTATCTGCACACCAATGTTCACCTAGCATTATTTACAATAGCCAAGACAGGGGAACAACCTTAGTGTCCAACAATGAACAAATGGATCAAGAAAATGTGACACACACACACACACACACACACACACACACACACACACACATATTCTTTGTCCAAAAAAAGCGGGAAATATTTCCACTTGCAACAACATCAATGAACCTGAGGGCATTATGCTAAGTGAAGTAAATCAGAAAGAGAAAGACAAATAAATATTCAAGATCTCACTTATACATAGAATCTAAAAACAAAAACAAAGTTCACAGATACAGAGAACAGACTGATGGTTGTCAGAGGCAGGAGGTAGAGCATGCTGAGGGAGGTCAAAATGTACAAACTTCCAGTTATAAAATAAATAAATGATGGGGATATAATATACAGCATGATGTCTATAGTTAATAAACATATTTCAAAGTTGCTAAGAGAAATGATCTTAAAAGTTCTTATCACACATGAAAATTTATAACTAAGTATGGTGCTGGAGGTTAACAGACTTATTGTGCTTTATACATTATATATATATATACATATATATATGTATATATATATATAATATATACAAATATCAAATTACATTATATGCCTGAAACTGATATAACAGTATAGTCATTGTCAATTACTTCTCAATATTTTAAATTAAATTTTTAAATAAAAGTCATGCACAAAAAAACCTTTCTCACTTCCAATAATAATGACAGTAATAAAAATAAACTAATGATAATAAGAAACGATAGTAACAAAAGAAGTAACAACAATTGTGGCAGCAGTAAGTAGTATTTATTGAGCATTTAATATGTGCCAAGCATTGGGCTGGCTAAGCACTTTCATGGATTATTCCAATCCTTAAAAAAACCTCTTAAGAAAGATGCTATTACTGTTTCATAACTGAGAAAACTGAGGCTCAAATAAGCTAAGTAACTGGCCAAATGTCACCAAATAAGCAAGTAGTAAGAAAGAGATTTTGAACCCACCCAGTCTGACTACACAACCCAAGCTCTTCAGATTCTCTAGGGAGGCTTCTAGTCATTTGAGGGTGAGCGTAGGGAATAGAGAGAGGGAAAGCAAGGGAAACAAATAATGCACTCTGACTACAGAGTTCCCTATAAGAATATACTGTGGAGAATAATGCAAAGGGACTCGAAAAGGCCAACTGTCACTTAAGTTCGTTCAGAGGTTCAGGCAGTGGGACTGAACTAGGCTTTGAATAGTAAGTAGGAGCTTACCGGGCATTCAGAGTCACAGACCGGGATGAAGCAATGGGAAAGGAGGGGAATCCAAGGCAGACAGAAAAGTCCAGAGTGTGAAAAAGCATGTGAGAGAAATATCACAACATGTTAGATGAACAGCACACTCCGTGGGCAGAAGTGGAGCAAGGAGCACATGGGACACAGGCAGAGGGGAAGATGGGAAAGTTGGCCAGGGTTGGCTGTCATGAGGCCTGAAAGCCAGGCTAAGGAAGAGGTACTTTATTCAGGAAGATTCTGAAGCAGGTCCGAATGTGGGGACGAGATGGTAAAGAGGAAGAAAGAACCAATCCAGATGGAGAGGGGATGAGGCCTGAGGAAGGGGGACAGTGGGGAGGCTGCTGGGAAATGTCCAGATGAGAGATAAGGGGGCCAGAAGGGAAAGACCAGCAGAAAAATGGAGAGAAAGTCATTAATTTTGGACAATATTTAAGCAGCACTGACTAGGAAGGAAACTAGCCCTTGAAGAGCTGGGTGCTGAGTTAGACACACCATTATCTCATTTAACACTGTGAACAGCCCTTCAAAGTAGGTACCATCATCATCCCACTTGCATGGAGTGGAAACAGAGGCTCTGCACGATTAAGGAGCTCACTCAAGGCTGTGATGATAGGGAAGCAGAGCCATGGTTAGAATCCAAGTTTGTTTCAAGCAAAGCATAGTTCCTTCTCTTCTAGATGTGGGAGGAACTGAAGCAGAAGGAGTAGCACATGAGGCTTAGGTTTCCTGCTTAGGAGATCCAATGAACGGTAAGGCCATTATCTGAGATTTACTTGAGGAGGTGTGTAGGGAAGGATGGAAGGATGAGAGACTCTGAACTTGAAGCACTTGATGGGATCTCCTGGTGATGCCATTCAGTAGATGACCAGAAATACGGAAGGCACTGGATTGGGAATATAGAATTAATCTTCAGATTGAAGCTATGGGGGATGAAATCAGAGAGTGAGCATAAAGAGAGTCCTGTGTGAAACTCCATGGAACATGAACGTTGAAGGCACTAACAAAAACAGAAGCCAGGTAAAGAGCCTGAGAAGGAACAGACTAAGAGAAAGAAGACCCTCAGTGGGATAAGGCTGAGGCAGGAGACCAGGGCTTTGAAAAAAGCAAAGTCGTTAACAGAGTCTAATGTGGCAAAGAAATCAAGTAGGAAAACAAACAGTGTTCCCTGAATTTAGCAAATAAAATGCCACCAGTGACCGTGGTAAAAACTCAGCTTTATTGAAATCAGGACAGTGGAGGAGGTAGAGATGGAGGGAATAGAAGACTTCAGCAGAACTCGCCTATGGGAAGCACGGAGGGAGCAAGGTAGTTAGAAGAAACACAAGGATCCAAGAGTCTGCTGCTGCTTGTTTCAACAGGTGAGACAAGAACATCCACGGAGTGGGTAAGAAGTCAACAGAGAGGGAGGACCTAAATCGGTATGGGACACCAGTGTCACCTGGAAAGGGGTGGGAGAAAAAGAACCGAGAGCACTAAAAACAAGACACAAAAATGTATTTTAAAAACTATAATTAATCAGGGCACTAGGGTGTTTTAATTAACTGCCTTACAGAATAAGAGAATAGAGACAAGAGCCCAGGGAGAGACCCTAGGGTAGGTGTATACATATCTATGAATTTAGAAAAGGAAAAAGTGATGCTATTTCTAATGGGATAGGAGGTGAGTTTATTCAAGAAAATTTAATTCCATGTGATTCATTATTTTGGGAAAACTTAGATTCTTGCTTCTTGTAATGTACCAAAACACACTCCAGATGGATTAGATGTTTAAATCTATGACATGAAGCCATACACAAAGTTATCAAAAATTAATATGGAAATAGTAATATAATCTTGAATGGGGGTGGTCTTTCTAAATGGATTAGTATGTCCCAGGTGAGCCTGAAGAGGGATTCAGTTTGACTCTGTTCAGTTAATGGGTGGGCTAGTGCAGCTGGTGCGGGTTGGGAGGTAAGTTTTATGTTGTGACTTGGTTTGCTTGGAGGTCAAAGGGCCCTCAGGGAGAAGCTGCAAACTGATTGATCACTTGAAGTGGGTGGTGAGGCAGCAGGAAGGAGTCAGACATATGTAGACTGAAATGGAGAGGAGGCGATGGCAAAAAGCCTCCTGGCGTGGCTTCACAGACCAGATCTGAGCTCCCATGAAAGTAGGGACAGTTCTGACAGGAGCACAGACTGGCCATAGCACAAGGAGCCCTGAAAGAACCATCTGGGCACCCAGAAGGCCTTCTGGACCTGAGAGCACAAGGACTCATGCTTCCATGGAAGCCATCAAGGTGAGGGCAATATTAAGGTCTTAAATCCTGCCACCCTTGACAAGTCAAGTGCGGAACATGCAGCAGCAGAACCGAGACCACCTTCCCTGCCAGACACTTCCTTGTGCACACAAGACTTGTTCCACAAGTAGTCAACTAAGAAATGATTCAGAGGAGGATTCTGACAAGACAGCAGTGGTAGCATAGTTTTCAGTCTCTCTGAATTACCACATGAAAACAGAGGAACTAGCCCCATGAAACCAAAAAACATGGAAGATATTTACAAAAAAATAGGTGAGGCAGATTAAACATGGTGACCAATCCTTCCTGGTTCTTCCTATGGAGAGCTGGACTCTTTCCCTCTACCTTGTGGATCTGGGCTGGCCTTGTGACTCGCTTTCAACAATCCAGTGTAGCAAAAGTGACAGGACATGACTCTTGAGCCTCAGCTTTGGGGGACTGAAACTCGGCTGCCTGGTGAACAAACCAGCCCACCTCCCTAATGAGGACACATCTCCATGAGTTGATAGATATATATTTTACTAAGCTACGTTTTAATGATCGTAAGGAACCAATTCGTTACTAAAAAACTGGAGAAAGGGACAATACGTAACCTGCCTTTCCTATATGCGCTGTGCCACTAGGTGAACAGTCGATGAGGTAAAGCAACCTTTCATAATAGAAGTATTTCAGGGGGCGCCGGGCTGGCTCAGGTGGTAGAGCCTGTAACTCTTGATCTCAGAGTTGTGACTTCAAGCCCCATGCTGGGTGAAGAGATTACTTAAAAAAGTAAAATCTTTAAAAATAAAATAAAAATATTTCAGCAAATAATTTTTTTAAGATTTTATTTATTTATTTGACACACAGAGAGAAATCACAAGTAGACAGAGAGGCAGGCAGAGAGAGAGGGGGAAGCAGTCTCTCCACCGAGCAGAGAGCCTGACACAAGACTCGATCCCAGGACCCTAGGATCAGGACCTGAGCCGAAAGCAGAGGCTCAACCCACTGAGCCACCCAGACACCTTCAGCAAATAATTTTTTTTTTTTAAAGAATTAGAATATATCACCAACCTATAACTCCAATGAATTAAGGTCTATCTAGGCAATGAGTATCAATAGCTGCTAACAGTACCAAAAAAAAAAAAAAAAAAAAAAAAAAAAAAAAAAAAAAGTGGGGGGTGAGAGAGAAAGAGAGAGAGACAACAGATATTATGTGTCTCCTAATGAAAGAACCCAGTACCACTTATAGTCTTGCCAAAGGGATCGAACAGGAGTTTCATCAAGACTCTGAACAAGTTGCCAATTTGTAGGAAACACAGAAACAAAGGAACATACTGAGAAAACAGATCATGGGATTGCAATCAACCAAATCTGGATGGTGGGAAACACTACAGGTCAAGTATCTTGAATGGCAGGAAATATACAGATTAAAGAGTCTTAGAAGAAATACATACATATATATTTATATATGTATAAATGTATACATATGTCTTAGAGGAAACATATATATGGATAGACATATATATGTATTTTTTGAAATTTATGTTTATTTATATGTGTTATATTATACATTTCTCTATAAAATATATATCATACATAGACATATAATAAAAGTTGGAACTACCAAGCCGTGGTGTCTGTCACTTTGGATGATAAAACTAAAACAAATATAAAGTGGGTACTATAAAGGCAGGAAAATCAGTGCTTTTGATGGGATGGAGGGTGCCTGATGAAGATGAAGTAGAAGGGGGGCTTCCAGAATGGGGAACACAGTTATAGCTGCTGACTTGGGTGGTACCTGTCTTAGAATAAGTTCATGAAACTATACGTTTGTTTTGAGAGATCTTCTATTTCTGGTTGTTTACAATTAAAAAAAAAATAGTAATTCCAAAAAGCAGGGGGTGAGAGAGTGAAAGAATACAGGGTATAGAAGGCTTCTCTTTCCCCATCTTCCCCATGGGGAAGATGATGAATCAGTAGCTGGCCTCTGCTAGAGAGGAAAACAATATAGGCTGCTTAGAGTGATACTGCATAATGGGAATAGTCTTTTGGAGGGGGGTATGTTTTAGAAACCAATTAGAGGGTGCCTGGGTGGCTCAGTGGTTTAAGCCGCTGCCTTCAGCTCAGGTCATGATCTCAGGGTCCTGGGATCGAGTCCCACATCGGGCTCTCTGCTCGGCGGGGAGCCTGCTTCCCTCTCTCTCTCTCTGCCTGCCTCTCTGCCTACTTGTGATCTCTCTCTGTCAAATAAATAAATAAAATCTTAAAAAAAAAAAAAAAGAAACCAATTAGAGACCTGAACCAGGTGAAAAGATATGCAGAAATATGTAAGAAATTTGAGAGAATATGTAAGATATTTGCAGAAGTGTATTGTGAAAGAAAGAAGTATGGGTATTATTTATGTCATTTTATGTAGCTGTTCATTTATGTATATTCCTTATCTCAGTGTTCCATAATGAACATATACTGATTTTGGTAAAAACAAATAAAGCAATAATTTTCCTTTTTAACAGAATAACAGCAGTAAATAGAGTGTTTCTCTTGGTTTAGGATCCTCAAGGAGAGGGGGCCTTATGGACCCACCCTCGGTAGCAGTTCTGGAAACTAGGACTACTACACTTTGTGCCCAGCCCTTAAGATCACCCCATCTATACCCCTTGCTTCGGTATATGCGCAACCACCAAGAAACCTTCAGATCATCATTTGGTTTCTCGTGTTATTTTCTCGCAAGGAAAGAAGGCAGTGAATGGCTAACATGAGCATTCCTATATGCTTGATAATAATATTTCTGACTGTAAATTAAGAAATTTTGAAGTATTTATAGAGGGACTGGCTTAGGCCAAGAAGATGAACACCACTTTCTCTGAAACTCATGAGAAGGTAAGTATGAATGATGAGTTTAACACTTAGTTTAAAACCCCTGGTTTCTTCATCCCCTGGAGAGTGGGAGGTGAATCATCTGCTGAGGCAGAGGAAAGCTGGAACAGCTGCAAAAAGTCAATGAGAAAGGGGGCACCTGCATGGCTCAGTCAGTTAAGCTTCAGACTCTTGATTTTGGGGCGCCTGGGTGGCTCAGTCAGTTAAGCGTCTGCCTTTGGCTCAGGTCATGATCCAGGGGTCCTGGGATCGAGACCCACATTGGGCTCCCTGCTCAGCGAGAAGCTTCCTTCTCCCTCTCCTGCTCACCCCTGCTTATGTTTCCTCTCTCGCTGTGTCTCTTTCTGTCAAACAAATAAAAAAAATCTTAAAAAAAAAAGAATAGGTCCATTTTCCCCACTCCTGTTCTTTATACTAACATTTTTATACATGTTAGATATTCATAGACTCTGGAACACAGTGTTATAATTTCCCCTTTCATATATATTTTAAAAGAGATATAAGAAAAAACCCTTTCCTATTTAAAAACACATTTACCATAACCAGTGTTCTTCACCTCTTCTTGAAGATCTAGATTTCCCTCTCATATCATTTCCTTTCAGCCTGAAAAACTTCCTCTAGTATTTCTTGTGGTGGGAAATGGTGGCAATGAAATCTCATAGCTTTTGTTTATCTGAAAATGTCCCCTCCCTACTTCCTTCAATATTAAAGGGTAATTTTGATACATAGAGGATTCTGGGTTGATTTTGTTTTCTTTTAGCACTTAAAGGTATTATTTTGTAAAAAGCGGGGGTATTATTACACTGTTACCAGGCCTCCAGTGCCTACAAAGTCCACGGTCATTCATATCATCTCTCTTTCTGGTTGCATTCAACATTTACTCTTCATCTTCCGTCTCCTGCAGATTTGTTACACTTTGCTTGAATATAGCTGTCTTTGTGTTGTTTCCCCCCCCCCCCCACTTTGGCTTCATTAGATTACACAAATTACTAAAATGTATAGCTTTAACTAAATATAGGGCATTTCAGCCATTATTTCTTCAAATATCTTCCTGTTCATCCTCTTTTCTCTACTTTTGGGATTCCAGTTAAATGTATATTAGACCTTTTTAAGTACTGTTTGTAGGTACTGCTCTATAAGGTACTGTTCTGTTTTTGAAAGACTTTTCCTCTTTATTCTTCAGCTTGGATGATTTCTACTGATCTATTTTCAAGTATATAAACTCTTTGATTTGTTATGTCCAATCTTCTGTTAAGCTTATCCAGTGATTTTCCTTTCCAGATAATATATTTTTCAGTTCACGAATGTCCAACTGGTTTTTTTTATAGTTTCTCTTCCTCTGCTGAGACTTCCATTTGTTCACTGATTGTGAGAATATTCTCCCTTACATACTGGAACATAGTTATAATAGCTGCTTTACAATCTTTGTCTCCTTAATTCGACATCTGGTCATCTAGTAATGGGTATCCAAAGACTGCCTGTGCTTTGGTAAAAGTCATACTACTCAGTTTCTTCATATATCTAGTAGTTTTGTGTTGTGTCCTACACAGTAAGAATGATGTGTTGTAGAGCGTCTAGACTCTGTAATATTTCTCCAAGTAGTGTTTATGATTATTATTACCTTATTGTAGTTCTGGCAGTTTCAAGTTCTGTTGAAAAGAACTTTCAACAGTTCTTCCAAAACTCCAAGTCCTGTTTCCCCTGCAGTACCCAGCAGTTGACAGCTCTGTTGCATTTTCTTAACATTATTCTGGGTTGCATGGAGTCTACCCCAAGCAAGCATAATTCAGAGATCATCCTGAACTCCAGGCACTCCCTCCTTGCTCTATCCCATTTTTCAAGTGTAGGGTCCTCTCATTCGTGTCTGCTTTTGATCACTTGCCAGTCCTTCCAGGTATTTATCTACTTTTTCCAGAGTTTGTAGCTATTACCTCCATGAGACTTAGTCTGATAGGAGTTAGCTAGATATTACTGGATGTGGTCCCATGAAAAATTTTTAATTTTTAATTAAGTTCAAGAATTTTTAAAAGATTTTATTTATTTATTTGACAGACAGAGATCACAAGTAGGCAGAGAGGCAGGCAGAGAGAGAGGAGGAAGCAGGCTCCCCGCTGAGCAGAAAGCCTGATGTGGGACTCAATCCCAGGACCCTGAGATCATGACCTGGGCTGAAGGCAGAGGCCACCCAGGTGCCCCTCAAATTTTTATTTAACTTTAAATTATTTTATTTTATAAATAAAAAATAAAATTATTTTATTGAATACATTTAAATTTTATTTCATTTTCATTTATTTAAAATTAATTTAAAAAATTTTAAATTAATTTTAAAATTTTTAATAATTTTTAATAATTTTTTTAAAATTTAATTTTTAATGACAAGAATTTACTTCTTTTATTTTTAAATATTTTATTTATTTGACACACAGAAAGAAATCACAAGTAGGCAGAGAGGCAGGCAGAGAGAGGGGAGAAAGCAGGCTCCCCGCGGAGCAGAGAGCCCGACGCGGGGCTCGATCCCAGGACCCTGGGATCATGACCCGAGCCGAAGGCAGAGGCTTTAACCCACTGAGCCACCCAGGCGCCCCAAGAATTTACTTCTTTAAGAGATCATTTTGGCTGCTATGGAGGGGAATGAACTATTGCAGGAATCAAACAGTGGAAGCAAACTAGTTATGAAGCCACTTTAGTGTTCCATGAAAGAGTTGGGGGTAGCTTGTACTAGGATGGGAGCAGAAGAAAAGGAGAGAACAGGATTTGCTGTGGTGAATGAAGAAAACCACAAGGATGACTCCTAGGTGTGTAGCCCACGCATTTGGGTAAATAACAGTGTCTCTTAATGAAATGAAGGAGATTCAGAAAGAAGCAGCTTGGGAGTGGGGTATATTAAGTATGAAAGTGCCTTTCAGTTACCAAAGAAAAAGTATCAAGTAGGTGGCCAGACACAGGACTTGAGTTCAAAGCAGGGGTCAGAGCTGAAGGTGTAGATTTGCAGTCTTCAGTTTCTATAGGATGTGTGACACAATGGGATTAAATAAGCTCACACGAGGGAAGTAAAAATGAAGAGAGGTGGTTGCCGGAAAAAGACCTTGGGCATTGCAAAACTTAGATGTTGAGCAGAGAAGATGCAAGGAAATGAAAAAGCCAAAAGGTATCCAATAAGCTATGAGAAAAACCCTAGATGAAAAGAAGTGCTTTGAGAAGGAACAGAGAAGTGAGGGCTGCTGTGACTCTGACAAATTAAAGACAGAACATCTTTTAGATCTAGCAGTGTGGAAAGGCATCGGTAAAGAAGGGCCCCAAGACGGTGGAGACAGAGATGAGAAGAAAATTCAAGTGGGGGAGGTGGCAAAATGGTGATTATGGAGAATCCTTGTGGAAGCTATATTGTGAATGGGAAATAAATGGGGCAGTGGCTGAAGAGGGATGTGGGTCAAGGAAAGCTTTTTTTTGTTTAATATTGGAGTTATAAGACCATGTTTACATATTGCCAGGGAAAACCCACTTGTCTTTTCTGTATGAGCAAATCTGAATTCATATGTAGCCTGCCTGTTATTGGCTTCCCTTTTCCTATTCCAAGTCCCCAAAGAGGGGGTGAGGACTTATCTGTATTAAAGACAATGAAATATATCTTCTCCCCCTCTTTGGGGGTGTAGAGTAGGAAACTATGTTAACGATGTAGTTATCAAGGGGAACAAAATCCTGCTGTCATGTGACTGTCAAGAGGCACCTCACGGTCATCAGTATCAACAGTTCTACATTTAATACTGTGAAAATGTTAACCTTTATAAATGTAGGAAAACCCCAGTCTATTAAGGGTGTTTTCTCTGGGTGATATGGTCAGTCAATTCTCTTAATGATGAGTTATATGTTCTTTCCTATAACCCCAAGAAGAGCAATACAGTTTTATTATAAGAATACAGACTTTGGTATCACTCAGACCTAAGTTCAAGTTCTAGCTCTGCCCCTTCCTAACGCTGCATCTATTTTTGAAGTAATAGAGATTACTAGCCAAATATTTGCATGTTTTCTAGACTTCATTAATACCATTAGTACATCTGGCTTTCCATTCTTGTGCTCCATGATTGCTCTGGTAATATGAACTGTAACCGCTTTAAAATCTACCTCAGCATTGGAAAACTCTGAATACAGGGAACCTGAGCCCTGCACTTAATATTTGCATTGCGGATGTGAAGATAGTCCGCACCTCCAAGGGTTTCCGGCCACCAGGGATCACTAAATTGCATAAACAGCTGTCCGTGCAAAGTCCAAGAGGTTAATAATGAACAACTCTATTTTATCTGTGGCTAGGGAGGTGGACTCCGTGTTGTCAACACCAAGCAAACACACAGCAAAGCATTTCCCAAGAGAGATCTAGAGAGATAAGTCCGAGAGAAATGCACCTGTTAGAAAGATTACCCTTTTCCTGGGATTTCCTACTGTTTTTCCAACAACTGGTCATATTTGTCCACATGAGTCACTATTTTCCCCCCTACCTTACTTATCTCAGCTAACAATACGTAGAACAAAGACAAAAATTATATTTCCCGACAAAACCTATTAAAGGAGAGGGCACCCTCCGCATCAATGGAAAGGATCAGATTCCCATGAAAAGTCAAAGGAAAAGCTCTGAGAATGATAACATTTGGTGTTTAGAAATTATATTGAGAGTCACTTACTGAAAGATTAGATTTCCCATTGTTCTCATTTTGGGATCTGGAATTTGCCTGAAAAAGAATCAACAGGGAGAAGAGATGTTTCCTGATGATTTGCATATATTTGGCACGCTATCCTGACAGAGTATCAGAGTATCAAACCTAATAGTATATTTCAGAATGAAAAAGAGAAAATAGTGCCTCTCTTACCAGTAACAAAATAAATATTCCAGGTAAGGCTTCTGAATTTTCCATCTAGTTTTACACTCTGTCCCAGGAAATGGAGCTCCCATACTCTACTCTTTAAAAGCATTCTTTCTTTGGCCTCTTTAACATTCAAAATTAGCAGACAAGTCTTTGTTACCACCAGCAAGTCATCCACATTGCCTTCCACACACATACATGCCAGTTGGAGAAACTCAATCTTCCTTCTTCTGAAACATAAAAGGCTGCCTCAGCCCCATGGTGCCGAGGAGTCTAGGTATCCCAAGAGAGGGTTGAGATCATAGACCACCCAGCCCCTCCCCTGGGAAGGGTCTGCTGACAGCAGCAAGGGAAACCACCACCGAAGGGGGCAGCTTGTGGGTGAATTATTACTATTTTAAATGGTCTTCCAGACTGTAAAACTCCTTCCAGGTCTTGAACCAGAATGAACAGCATAGATGCTACAGGAAACAGCAAAATTGCACGGAGAGGAGTTAATAGCATGAAATATGCATGATGGCCAAACTGAGCAAAAAACTGGCATGTGCTACGGAGATCTAGGCACTCTGGACTCCTAGCAGTTCATTTTTACCAGTTTAACAAATATTACCTGGCTCCCTTGGGAAAATTAAAGCATCCACAATAATCACAGAAGACTAAGGATTGGGATTCCTCCCATTTTTATCAAAGGGGTGGGTTGGGAGCCTTTGACAGGTAAATATGTGTGTGTGTGTGTGTGTGTGTGTGTGTGTAGAGGAGAGAAAGTACAATATTTTAACCATGTCCCTGGAGGATGTGAAGTATGGAGAAGGAAAACCTATACTTTCCAGTATTAAGGGCAGGGTTTCTCAGTGTGCTCTCTGCAGCACCTGCATCAAACTCACTTGGTTCATGTGTTTAAAATGCAGATTCCTAGGCTCATGCCCTCATAGCTTCTGATTTAGGGCTCTGAGGTGGGTCCTGGGAGTCTGCATTTTCCATACACTCCCCTCATGATTCTAATATACTGTAGAGTTTGAGAATCATTAGCACAGGGTATGAGAAGAACAATTACAGGGTTGAGCCTCATGGAATAAAACAGATTTTCCTCATCCCTGTTTTTGGGTAGGCCAAAGTTATTGCAGAGCACTTATTAAGGATACATAATAAAGGTGAGATTACTTACAACATGGGGGTAGGACAACTGGTCATCTGTGTGAAAAAATAAAAACTCTACTCCTAACTCACTGCATACACAAAAGTAATTCTAGGTAAAAGAAAAATCTAGATGTAAAATATGGGCAATCCTTTAGCTTTCCAAGGGGGGACAAAAACTACATATCTACATTGCATATCTAATTGAGTGATATGTAAATTTTTTGAATAAGCTATAAAAGCACAAAGTATAAGGGAATAATTTATCAATTTGGCTACATGAAATTTTTAAAATTCTTTTTACATAAAAGACTCAAAATATTAAAGATAAGCAATGACCTGGAGAAGTAAGTTACTGGAACACTCAGATATGACAGATGATTACTATTTATACTTCATAAAGAACTCCTACAAATCAGTAGGAAATAAATAACCCAATACAGAGATAGACAAAAGATATGAAAGCCAAAATGCCCAATAAACAAATGAAAAGATGCTCAATGTCACTAACAATCCAGCAAATGCAAGCATTTAAAAAATTAGATGATGGGGCACCTGGGTAGCTCAGTGGTTTAAGCCTCTGCCTTCTGCTCGGGTCGTGATCTCAGGGTCCTGGGATCGAGCCCTGCATCGGGCTCTCTGCTCAGTGGGGAGCCTGCTTCCCCCCCTCTCTCTGCCTGCCTCTCTGCCTACTTGTGATCCCTCTCTGTCTGTCAAATAAATAAATAAAAATATTAAAAAGATATTAGATGATATTTTCATATCCATCAGATTGGGAAAAAAAATAACTTAGATCTGATGAAATTACATGTTTGTGAGAATGTTTAATGACAGCTCTTGTATATTGCTAAGGGCTCCATAAATTCATTTCATTGGTTTCAAGAGCAATTTCTTTTTTTTTTTTTTAAAGACTTTATTTATTATTTATTTGATAGAGAGAGAGATCACAAGTAGATGGAGAGGCAGGCAGAGAGAGCGAGAGATAGAGGGAAGCAGGCTCCCTGCTGAGCAGAGAGCCCGATGCGGGACTCAATCCCAGGACCCTGAGATCATGACCTGAGCCGAAGGCAGCGGCTTAACCCACTGAGCCACCCAGGCGCCCTCAAGAGCAATTTCTTAATCTCTAGTTAATTCTAGGAGGTACATTACCTTTTGACCTATCAATTCTACTTCTAAATATATAACAAAGGAAATTTCATACACATGCACAGGAAAAAGAGTATGAGAATGTTCACCTCAGCAAAGCTTAAAATTATATGTAACAAATTGGAAAATAAGGAGAATATTTTCCTTAAAGTCCAAGTAGCCATCAATAGGGTAGTGAATAAACAAACATGTATATTCATATAGTGAATTACGAGCAGCAGTTAAAATGAGATAGGTCTAGCGAATTAACAGGGATAAACCTCCAACACAGCATGTCAAAATAAAAGCATCTATCAAAAGGCTATATAGAAAATAATAGCATTTAAGTAAATTATTAAAGTAGAAATGGTAATATATATTGTTACGTGAACAATTAGATATAACGGAAGGTATAAAACATGCATGCGAAAGAGGCACTTCAACCTTCCCTTAATGGTTTCCTTCTGGGGAAGGAGGGGAAGGACTTGTGCTGTAATGTTTCACATCTTAAAAAAATAATGATCTGAAGAGAATATGACAAAATGTAACATAGTGCTCATCAGAGTGGTGAGTGAACAGGTGCCTGTCATAGGATTCAGGTGGGCTTCAGTATTTCATAATTACAAGAAAAAATACAAACAAAACCAGTATCAACCACAAGATGTGACTAGGGTGGGTGAGACTGGCACAGTCCATTATAGACTGGTGATACCTAGAAAGCTCGAGAAAAGGAAGTGGAGGCAACGAGTCTTTTCAAAGAAACATGGCGGGAATGAAGAAATAAGATTTTTCCAAGGGCAAACTCCTACAGGATTTGATTACAGGAAAATAAAAGAAGTAGTATTTATTCACACACCGAAGAAAAGAAATGCTGACAATCACACATGTAAAATGCTACCTTGATACTAAATGGTTTTAGCAGATAGAACATACTGTAGTTACACAATTTCTTATTAAATTTGTTATGAAAATAGTGCCAAAGAAACTTGAGATGAGTTAGTGTAAAATCCAGAAAACTGAGGTATCCTCTGTGATATTCTGAAATAATACATTTGGTCAGGGGTTGGTCTCCAAACCAATCATATTCTGAGACTCAGAGGGCTTAATCAGAGGCACAAAGTTTCCCTTGATGTCACAGCCAAAAGGCTGGTGTATTCATGAGAGTGTACCCTTCCCTGGGTATTGGAGAATGAACACGATCATGATGGGGGGAAATGATGCTTGGGGGAAAAGGATTCTGGATCCAAATTTAGTACATAGTAGATGCTCAAGGCACATTTGCTGAACTCACATCACAGTCTCAATAAACAGAGAACAACTGAGGCAACCAGGCAAATAATTCCTTCAGTGAAATTCTAGCATCATGAACCATATACACTTCCACTTTCTCTTTCCTCTTTAACTTCAGTTTTTATCTAACTCTTTTTCTCCAGCATGTTGTTACCTTCCACTTCTGCTTTTGTTAATGTGGCCCCAGGGTTATTTGGTCAGGTTTCTAACTCTGTCAGTTGCTGACGGACTGATTTCTGCTTTGAAAAGCACTGTAGTAAGAAAAGCCTTTCATTTTGCAAAAGAACTTGTCATGTCAACCCAAAAGCCACTATTTCACGCAGGTATCTAGAAGCCAGGAGCAGCAGAGGAATCTGCCACCCCCCCCCCCATCCTGCCCCAGTCCTAGGTTATGAATTTTTATTAATCAAACCAAATGTAATAGGATTCTTCTTGCCAGGGACTGTCTCAGGAATGAGCAATGCTATAACTCTGGCCAATGAGATGGGAGGAAAGTCTGCTGAGAAACTCATTTTGCTCCTAAAAAGGAAGAGACAGGATTGTTTCTTTTCCCTGTTTCTCAGCTCCCTCATGTGAAATGATATCCTTAGAGACTGCAGGCATCCTGTGACATGAGGGCAAACCTAAGTGGAAAAGCTGTATGTGGAGAATGGCAGAACAGAAAGACAGGAAAGAACTTGAGTCCTTGATATTCTTGTTAACCAACCCTGGATTTCCTGCTAAGTGAGCTTGTCCTAAACATTTAAGCTACTTTTAATCAGGTTTTCTGTTTCTTGTAGCAGAAACTCTCCTAATAGTGATATCCTACTGTGTTCATCCAAAACTGTGTTCATCCATTCCATTAGGTGATATCTCAGCACAAAGCGTCTATGCAAAGACAGTCCATATCTTTTTAAAATAGGGTCGCTGGGCCCCAAGAGGCCCTGGGATGCCGCCTAAGCCTAGGGAGCCAAAGGAGGGGGCTGGCGATAGAGAGGCTCTCGTTCTGGTGCTAGCCCACACAGTCCATCTGGGGGCCTGGCTCGTGTCCATGAGGGAGATATGGAATCCGACAGGTTAAACAGTCAACAAAACAAAACACCAAATCCACTTCATCGATTTCACTGTCCTGTTGGAGGCCACACAACAAGCAGCAAAACTTTCTTTAAAAAAAAAAAAAAAAGGTGGGGGGGAAGTAGGTCAGGGCTCTTCTGCTTGGTAGCGCACTGAGCCCTGGGCCAACTCCAAAAGCAACCGCTCCACTTGGAGGTCCCTATTGAGCAATTTGAGTGATGTCAGTACTCAGGGCCTCCGAAAGCCGTACGGTTTCTGAACCTGACCTCACCCGTGGTTTTCCTGGTAACTTTTTAAAACCATTACTTCCTGCCCTGTGCTTTATTTATCCCACATGTTTATTTTCTATACAGTCTATTCCAAAACAGAGCTCTGTGTGAGTTTCCAGGTCACCGCGTCCCATCAGGGCAAACTCAACAGATGTGGGATGAGCTGGAAGGTAAAAGAGGCCATCCCTGCTGATGCCGAGTGTAGGCTGCCACTGTGGAGCTGGGTTCTTGCTCTGGGGCCAGACAGGGAGAGTCAGCATGTAAGGTTTGTGCAGTCGTCTCCCTTCTCAGAAGGGCATCCTGTGGGCAGGGCACATCCCCTCCGCCCCCACACCCAAGAGCATTCGTTACTGACATATTCAACCTGAGTATGGAGGTCAAAGAGGTGCCCACAGATTCCCGAGAAGCTTGCTTTCATTTCCTTTTTCTTCTGAGGGCACCAGCAATTTCCTTCCATTTAATTCATTCTGTGGGTCTCCTGGCACTGTCAGCTGTTGTCATGGCAACGGGGACCAGCAATGCTCTCCGAGGTTCATGCACCCTGTGGCCCACTGCCCACTGGTCTCAGCTCATCTCCAACAGCCTTGCCTGCCCCTCAGCAGCCTGGCACCACCACAGGATCAAAAGCCCACAGGACTTTCAGACAAGAGTGAAGTCTCTTGCTCCTCTACTAGATCCCAACGAATAAGAATAAGAATAAGAATAAGAATAAGAATAAGAATGGCACCAGGGTGGGTCAGTGGGTTAAAGCCTCTGCCTTTGGCTAAGATCATGATCTCAGGGTCCTGGGATTGAGCCCCTCATCAGGCTCTCTGCTCAGCAGGGAGCCTGCTTCCTCTCCTCTCTCTGCCTGCTGCTCTGCCTACTTGTGATCTCTCTCTCTGTCTCTGTCAAATAAATAAATAAAATCTTAAAATAATAATAATAATATGAATAAGAAAGATTCTCTAGGAAACCAAACCGCAAACCTTTGAACTCAGTTTTGTTAAAACTAAAATTGATCTTTCATGCATCTGAAACCAAAAAATTTGCTTTTGGCCATGGGCTATTTTCTTTGACCTCTTCCACCTAGGAAACTCAGTCTTCAACACCTTGTTAGGGTGGTTTGGTGTTACAAGGCCTGAATCCATGATGGTGGTGGGGATGAGCACAATATTAGTGGAAAGTACTGGAAAGTAGGCACAATCAAGGAAAAAGGCTTTCCTGGTTTTTTTTTTTATCCTTTATTATTATTTATCATGTAGTATTTATTACTACCATATTGTTAGTACCTAGAACCTAATGTAAATCCTATCTGTTTTCCCAGATACAGAAAACGAGCATAGATGAAGAAGTGATTGGCCCATGTTCGTGTAGCAGGTGGCAGAACTGGAAGTTGAACCCCGAAAGTCTAGAAGGGAGTCCTTGGTCTTCACATTCCATTCATCCCTGAAATACACTTACTGAACATATGTGTGCCATGTGTGCTAGACCCTATAGAGCTATAAACAAAAGGGACAAAGCACCTCATGAAACTTATGTGGGAACTAATGCGCAGAGAAGATGAGCAATTTGTCTAAGGTCACACAGCTGGGGGAGCTGGGATTTGAACTTAGCCTCCTGATTCCAGCACCTGCCCTCTTCTCTCTCAAGAAGAATGGGAGGCACTGGCTTAGCTTTGCTCTGGAAACTGTAACTAGAAAATGATAATGGGGGACTGTGGTGGACTGCAGCTAGTGTCCCTTTCACCTCTGAGCAAGGTCCCTTGTCGATAGGGTTCACTCAGACTGCCTCGTGACTGTGGAGCCAACTGGTGTATCGTGAGGCAGGGGCAGAGACCCTTTCTACCTCTGCCATCGGGATGGTCCAAACTCTGGGGAAAACACCATGAGGAGATGGTTTACATCAAAACTGCACTTCCAGATTGTAGGCAGCCTGAGACATGTGACTTAACTCTTGTAGCACCAGGGTCAGGTCTGCTCCTGTTTGCAATGGAATAATCGGAATTCCACCTGGAGACCAAAATGACTTATTAAGTGAAACCAGACGTCACTCCCCAGGTCCAAGTGTAAAAGCTCTGAGTGGTGCATCTGCACTTTCAATGAAGCAGAGATGTTGTGTCCTGAGACTTCCGACAGCTAAAGACAAACACATTCGAGAGGATGAAGGTGCCAGAAAGGGCCGGATACGTGTTTTTAAATTTCTTTGTTTCTTGGATTAAAAAAAAAAAAAGAAGAAGAGAAAAGAAAAGAAGAAAAAGGTAGACTACCCTGAATAAATGTGGTACCATTTCCTTCTGGGAATTGAGTTTAACTAAATCGATGGTGAAAGCAAAGGGAACTAAATGTGGGGAATCCAAGAAGGAAGGAAAAGGAAAGGGGGAGGGATGAAAAAGTAGAAAGAGGGAGACAGAAGAGGGAAGTCCCTCCAGAAGACGTAAAGAAAAATAAGAGGATGATGTGGCGAGGAGACCACGACAGAGGATCAGGAGAAAATGCAAGAGAGAATAAAATCAAGACGGGTAACCAGAGGACAAGCAGAGAAGAAAGACGGTTATTTTCTGTGTTGGTTTTCCAAATGGCCCTCCACCTGGGGCTCTGGCCACCCCTCCCCTTAGCCATTGCTCAGGGGACTCTCTATCAGTCTACTGAAGAGGCAGGAGGCTATCAGTTTACAAGAAGAGAGGAAGCAGAGGAAGAGGAAAGAAAGCAGACAAATTACTAAATGAGGAAGCCAATTATCCAGCGCACCATACTTCAAGCTGTCAGTAGGCTGCTATTCCTCAGGCACCTTGGAGCAAAGCGGGACTCAGAACTCTAGAGTTTGCTGCCATCTGGCCTCTCCAATAAGATCATCTATACAGACATCCCCCTGGCCAGTATGCTGAGTGAAATCTTTCCAAGTCCGAGACCACTCTTATGCCACCACTGGATCATAGGATCACAAAGGCAGAAGAGGCTTCCAAATAAAACTGCCCAGGAGCCATTTCGGTTTCTATTTGTACAAACGATGGGCTTACTTGGAGCCTTCTGCTAACTTCTCTAACAGCGGCAAACATAAAAAGCCAAAAGCAATAGACACTTGCTTTAGTCCAGAAGCCGGACATGGTGCCCGGTGCAAGCCCTTCTGTGACCACCAAAGGCTGGTACACAGAGGGTGGTTTGGCACACAGGGAGCTGAATGGATGGGGACTTCTTTATTTCCACATAAAGCCCTTACCAATGTTGACGCAGAACAAAGAAAAAGCCACCTCACCTAGCCACATGGGCTGACCAGGGCACAGCTGCCCAAGAGCGGCCCCCACCCCATCTGATGTGGCGGGGGTGAGGGCAGAGGTCAGAGAGGGGATCCAAATGTCTGGAAAAGGATCCTGTTCGTCTGTGGCAGGTTCCGCTTTGCAAGAAATACGAGTTACAGAGAAAAGCTGGGGCATGGGGCAAACACCTGCGGCACGATTGTAGAACATCTCCATCCTGAGTAAGCAGCCAAATAAACTCCAGCCGTAGGGACGTCTGCAAAGTATCAATTTATGACACTTTATTTTCTTGTTTCCAGCATCCCATCAGGTGACGTGCAGTTGGTTTTAATGCGAAGGAAAGCAAAGAACCCCAGGAAAGGGAAAAATATCAGGTGGACAGTGATGAGGTTACCTGTGGGATAAAAGACGTGGGCCTTTCAGGCATGACTACGTCCTTACATCCCTCTGAAAGCAGAAATGGTCCATCAGCTTCTCCCCTCACCAGCGTGTTGCCTAATTCCAGAAACAACTCTTTCCTTCTCCATAGAGAGTGATGACTGTAACTCTGGAAAACATTTGTAGAGACTGATATACCCACTGTCATGCTCTGGAGGGAGAATGGATGAGTCACATTCACAGCTTTTATAACAACGGTTCTCTCAGTGTGAGGCCCGCGGACTACTTGCGTCAAAATCACCAGGGTCCCCTGTCAAGAGTACTGAGTGGTGAACTGAAGTTTCTTGGGAGTGGGGCTCAGGGATCTACATTTTTTCAATAAGGAGCTCTGCTGGGGATTCTTTCAAACTCTCAAGTTTGAAAATCACTCTTCTATCACAAGCTATCCATGCAACTTTCCTCCTTTCTCTTCAGCCAGCTTGCTTGCTTTCTTCCTTCCTTGCCTCCCTCCATCCACCTATTACAACCTTCATTCCAGGCATGGTGTTTAGTGCCAATGGTGCACCAGACGCGGAACCAAGGCTGCAAATGGGCGCAGCAAGGAAACACAAATGGAAATGCCTGTCTCTAGCTCTACTCGAAAAGCCATCAAACCACGAGAAGATGAGTTTGGCTCCCTGCTGTGAAATGCAGGACCCTAAAATGCAGCTGAAGAAATTAACACATACAGTAACAATCACAAGCGACACATGGTCACTTCCATAGACAATTTCCATTGGGAAGAAGGGTGGAAACATAAGCACATTTATCAAGTTTGCCAGTAAGTCTTTGCCCCTAGTTTTTTGCTTGCCACCTATAGAGCATAGCCACCTTCACTCAGTGTGAATCAGAAATATATCCACTGAGGTCTGTGCCAAGGGCATAACCATCTGAACAAGTAAGTTAAGGTGGGGCAGGAGACACCGGACACGGAGGCCAGGGAATTCTCACCCACAGGCAGGAATTTGTGCCAGGCCTGCCATTATTCAGCCCAAGGCAAAGACCAGAAGAGGCTGGCACAAAAAGCTGCTGTGAAGAGATTCTGGAGATGGTCATGGGACGGTTTTGTTCATCTTCTCTTCTCATTATAGCAACATGTTCCACATGAAAGGAAATGCAGTGGCTCGGAATTACACTCTAGCCCAAATACCGATCCCAATACGTTGCTTCGGGCAACACACGCTAGATATTAGGCCATGTCTGGTACAGATCCCGACACCCTTCACCAGTGCCCCAGTCAGCCGAGAAGCAATCCCCTTTCTGTGAAGGGGAACTCATTTTTGCCAGTTCCCAGGGGATCACCATCTTTGTATACCAACTGGGTCAGCCTCCCCTCTACTCTCCTCTAACCTCACATGAGTCTCCAACCCCATCACACTGTCCTTTCCCAGTTCACGGTCTCTTCTATGACAGCACCCTTGACCCTTCTCCCTCCTCCTTCTCCCAGTCTTTTCAACCACAAGCTTTCAAATCAGAATGAAACAAAAATCCTTGACCAAGTTTTGCATGTATTTTAGTTCTACAAATAAATAGGGGAAGAGATCCCCAAGAATTTCATGCCACTCATTCAATATGCTTGTGAGGAAGACTGATTTCCTCCTGGACAAAGAAAGGAAAAAGCGAGCACATAGTATACACAATGGGAGGCTCAGGCAATGGCAGCAATGAGGTTTCAGCTCTGCTAGTCCAACTTAAACATGACAGCAATGGACCAGAAGGAAACCTGTCTGATAACCCTTTAAAAATAATTCCACTGCCTGATAAGAAACAGCTTATTTTCTGTGAGCTGCAAAGCTGAGTGGGCCACCAGTCGAGCTGCAGAGCAAATTCATCTTGGGGAAGAATTCACGGTCTTAGAGTCAAATGGTATTTCTGCTCATTTGGATTTTGCATAAAGCCAACTATTACACTGGTTTTCAAACTGTGTTCCAGAGTTATGCCCAATGCGTGTCTACTCCCACCTCTAGGTCCTGCCTGTAGATTGATCAAGGAAAAACAACATCTCTAAAAGCTTGGAAACCACTAGCATAGCACAATAGTTTCCATGGGTTCTCAGGTGCTCGGGCCAAGGCAGAAGATGAAAACAGAATAGAGAAAGAGAGGAAATCACTCAAACTCAAACCCGCTATTCACCACATCAGCATGGCCAGAAATCTTGCAATAGATCATGTTGGCTCTGGCAACTGCTGTATATCTGGGCTGGGTGGAGTGGGCCATAGAAATACTTTTCTCAGAGATACATTTGCACCCTCTTTCTATTCTCTTGAGTTATGTAAAGTGATCTCAGAGAAAATTATCAACAGCTGACACAAATAAGACTGCAACTCGGCAGTTTTAGCAACGTGGGCTAAATTAGAGACTTCGCAGGTCTTGAGTTCCACAATGATTTTTTTGAAGATTTTATTTATTTATCAGAGAGAGAGAGAGAGAGATCACAAGTAGGTGGAGAGGCAGGCAGAGAGAGAGAGAGGAGGAGGAGGAAGCAGGCGCCCCACTGAGCAGAGAGCCTGATACGGGGCTCGATCCCAGGACCCTGAGCTGAAGGCAGAGGCTTTAACCCACTGAGCCACTCAGATGCCCCTCCACAATGATTTTTAATTGCCTTAGCTAACTGTCTCTGTGACCCTCGGCCAACCACAACCTTCAGTGAATCACCAGGACATGGGCTCTCACATCCGTTCTACTGAAGCAGCTCCTGGAAGCTCCCTTAAAACCGGGATGTGCAGTTTTTCAGCAAGAAGGAAGAGTGAGGGGGGGGGGGGAAGGCTGTGATATGTATTTCACCCAATTTATAAAAAGAACTCTGGGTTTTTAGAAAATCTTGTCTAGGGTGGGTCTTGGCCCTAAAGCTTTCTAGGAAACGACCTAAAAGTATCAAAAGAAGTTCCAGACTCATCCCCTGTGTGTCTGGAGGGAGAGCACTGCCAGACAAAACTAGGGATTAGGAGAAGTAGCAATTACTTGCTGCCCGTCCTGGCCCGTCCTGGCTCCTTCCCCTCTCAGCATCCTGCCTCAGGATTTCTCACATACTCGATAATGTCGTCCCCATCATCTTCACCCTCTTTTCTGAGCTCTGACCCTGTGCCTGGCATTTCGTTTTACAGACACTGCACCTCAGTAAGTCTCACAGTTACTTACAATGCAGATACTATCATTACCAGCACCTACAGGTGATAAACTTAGGGTGCCAACATTTTAAATGACAACCCCGATCACAGCCGTTAAGCGGTGGAGCAAGACTCCGGAGTCACCTCTTTGACTCAAGAGCCTGTGCACTTAGGCAGCATAAGGAGAAAAAGAGCTGTTAGCTTCACTTACCAAGTGAAGGTGGCACAGAGGTACAACCGGGGAAAATAAAAAGGGGTGCCTGGGTGGCTCAGTCGTTGGGCGTCTGCCTTTGCTCAAGTCATGATCCCGGGTTACTGGGATCAAGCCCCACATCGGGCTCCCTGCTTAGCGGGAAGCCTGCTTCTCCCTCTCCCACTCCCCCTTCTTGTGTTCCCTCTCTCACTATGTCTCTCTCTCTCTATGTCAAATAAATAAATAAAATCTTAAAAAAAAAAAAAGTTTAAAAACCTGACATTCCCCAAAACCTAAGCCAAAACAGATTCAGTAGTACAGTGCTACTTAGTATAATTTGAGGGGATTTCAGTATACAAAGCAAGAAATTTATGAGTAATTTAGATTCAGTGAATTAAAAAAGAAAAGAAGAAAGAAAACTTTGATTTCTTTAGTGACATAACACTGGCAAGCCTTTTCTTTGAAGATTCCTGGCCCTGGACAGGAATATGCAAGGCAAATAAAAATATGAGAGGCATATTAAGAAGGAGTCTTCTGGAACTCAAAATTTTGTTTCAGTAAACTGAGTCGCCTGAAAGAGGTCTGTAGAGATGACAAGAGAAGATGGGAAAACTGATAACACATCGCCTGGTGTCAACTTTGAAGACTTAAGAAGCTGTAAATGGTACCTTTAGAAGTAATCATGGAGGAGTTTTTATTAAGAGCATTAAAAACAAAAACAAAAATGCAAACCAGCAATCCCAGTGTTTCAAAAGATGCAGTGAAAGGAAAATATTTTCATTGCTAATAACCTCTTTACCCTGTCTCTTCAGCAGCAAACTCACTGGTTCAGGAGTATGCAGTCTGGCCACACACAGAAATGGTAAGAAATGGCAAGATGCCCATTGTTACCTGCAGAGATAATATGTTACAGAATGCTTTCAAGATCATGAGGATGTTAGTGATGAGATATTAAATTGGTCCATGAATGATGTGCAAACTTTATGCTGTGCAAGACAGGGCACCAAAGAGGGGACAGCAATTTGATGAACAGTGCAGAAAACCAAAAAGCCTTGGGTTGACAAGAGATCCCCAAAGTGACCTGATTCCTTCTGTATCTAAAATAGAACCACTGTTCTTTGTCACTTAATAGAGTGGGTGGGTTAGAGCCCACTGATGGAGGCTCCAGCCTCAGCTCAGATGGAAGGGAAAAACAATCCCTTATCACACAACAGAGACAAATTCTATCCCCTGCCTAAGCCAGGACAATTGCCACAATATACCCAGCCATCACAAACACAAGTAGATTTGGGTCTGCAGGGCAGCAGCGCATACATACTCACACCTCACATCCAGTATTTTTCCCACAAGCATCTTTGACACAAGCGATTTAACTGTAAGCATTTTCACTGCAAACATTTTTGCTGCATAACTAATTGGCTTTAAGGTAATTTTGCCATCAAACATAAAATCATGAAAATAATAAAAGAGTGACATTTATTAAAAAGGACATGATGAGGGGTGCCTGGGTGGCTCAGTGGGTTAGGCCTCTGCCTTCAGCTCAGGTCATGGTCTCAGGGTCCTGGGATCAAGCCCCGTATCAGGCTCTCCGCTCAGCGGGGAGCCTGCCTCCCTGCCCTCTCTCTGTCTCTCTGCTTACTTATGATCTCTCTCTGTGTCAAATAAATAAATAAATAAATTTTTTTAAAAGAAGGACATGATGAAAAATGAATGCCAAAATTAAAGACTTTATTGCACAACACAAAATATTTGAATACATTCAAAACCTATAGTGCAGATTCATGATAATACTATACAAATAACTGATTTCATTTTGTTGATTGTCCTCAAGCACTTGCCTTCAAAGTTTTTTGCTCATGGTATTATACATCCTTTTTGTTTCTTGGTCCATCTCCTCATTCTGCATCACAGCTTTTTCTCTAATATTTCTTTCTTATCAAGAGGGGTGTCAGTTTCCAAATTCTAGAACATTTACTGGTACCTAACTTTGTACTGCACTGTGTAAGCCTTCTACACTGGTGTTCGTTGTTGGTAGATGATCACATTGGAAGGCTGACAGATGTTCTAAAGTCCTCTAGGAAATGTGGGCTCAAAGCTCTGTGACAGTGTAGAGTCCATTCTGATGGCTAAGATTTATAAAGTATAATCATGGGAATACCCTATCAATGGAAAAATGAACCCAAACTGTCAACCAGTTGATTAAACCAGCCACTGTCAAACCAAACTATCAACCAAGTTATTTTTCATCTTTTAAGGGAGAACTGCCTTATGGCCAATTTGTTATGCAGTGAAAATGCTTCCAGCAAAGATGATTCCTGGAAATTCCCTAGAACCATCACACACATACACACATTTACCCGAGATTTGGGGGAACAGATAAAGGAGACCTTCTTAAGTGAAATTTTCTGACTTTGTTTATAAAAACAATGTATTTCTGGAAAAAAGTCGGGGTGGGGGTGCCTGGGCAGCTCAGTCAATTGAGTGTCCCACTCTTGACTTGGGCTCAGGTCGTGATCCCAGGATTTTGAGATTGAGCCCCATACTGGGCTCCATGCTGGGGGTGGAACCTGTTCAGGTTCACCTTCTTCTTCTCCCCCATCCTCTCTTCCTCTTAAAAAAAAAAAAAAAAAAAAAAGAGAGAGAAAGAGAAAGAAAAGAGAAAAAAGGAACAATGTACTTCTGCATCACTTACATAATTAGAAGTAATTTTAAGATATTTAAATATATCAGGCATATCCTTCCTAGCAATGGGAGTCCTCCCTTTCACATAAAAGAAAAAAGTAAACTCTCCCCAGTCCCAAGAGACTGCGATGTAATTTCTCAGTTCATTCACCCCTTCCACAAATACTTCCTGTGCAAAACTGTGTCCTATGTACTGGTATCTTCTCTCAGCACAAAGCCTCCACTTTAGAGTTTCTTCATTCCCTGATACTCCCCATAACTCATCTTCTAAACCCCAAACTTTGCTCCCCCAGGTCCCCCAGACCCGTGAGCTCTGGTTTCCAAACTCTCACCTAAGCCTCAGCCTTCACCGGGAGCCATGCTTTCGGGTAATCTGCTCCTCCTCAACAAATAATAACGTAACCATTAGCCCCCATACCAATTTACTACACCTATTCCAACCCTGAGCTGATAAGGAGCACTATGACCCCACTATGGCCCACGGAGAAACATTCATAGTGAAATAGACCCGCACCTAAAAACTGCCCTCACCCCTTGCTAAACACAGAAACAGCAGATGGTTATTGGGAAGTTTCAGATCTGCTAACCTCCCACCCAGACATCTCTAGGTTCTGCTCTGTCTGCAGCTGGAGAGAAAGGAGACATTTGACACTAACGAGATTTGGTTCTCATCTCAGCTTTATATCATTTCTGCCAATGAATACTTTCCAGGCCACAGCTCCACTTCATTCTTCCTTGATTTTTTTTTTTTTTTTTGAAGCCTACGGACTTTCCCCTTGAAGGTCAGTTTCTATTAACTTTCCTTCCTCTAGTCTGCCTCCCAAACCAAAAAAAAAAAAAAAAAAAAAAAAAAAAAAAGCTGAAGAGCAAAAGCCAAATCCCAAATGGCTTGGCTTGGTGGTGGTTTGGCAAGTGGCAGGTTTCTCCTGGAGAGAGAAAGAATTTGTGGGTAAAGGGTTAAACATTAACACGCTTCCCTGGAAGGTCTCCTCTATCCTGTTAATGGAACCCAAGTGCAAACCTTGGCAGGAATTGCACTATTAGCTCATGACAGGTGTAGTCATCATGCTGGTTGCTGCTGCATTTCTAGCAAAAAATCAGGGACATGGGGACCACTCCATGACACAGTAGGCTGGAACAGATTGCTTTGCAGACATCTCTTCTGGCTAAAATAATTCCCTCTAACAACTTCCTTGACATGCTGTTAGGATGGCCTATTTCCAAGGTAATGGCTGATGCATGAGGATGTAATAGACATCATCTGTGGTGTTCCAGAGAGGAAGCTGCCAGAACCACCCTGCTGCATTTTTCTCACAGAGGCACCTCCTATTCAGCAATGTTTACTAAACTGGGTCTCCTTGGTACATGCTCTCCAGCAGACTCTAGTTCTTTCCACGTTGTAACGTTGTTCACTTTTTCATCTAAGTCTGGGGCCACAAACTCAACCGTGTATGGGAACGAGCCAGATAAGATAAATGTCCAAAGCAAGTTAGGGCAACCAGAGTGTCACTGCCTGTCTAAAGGAAAAGGCCGCTCGCTCTTGTGCAATTGATTTCACTTCAGGATGCTCTTGTGGAAGAACTCATTGCAGATCTCGTCTGATTAAAAACAGGCTCACCAGCAACATTCTGACAGTGTCAAGACTCTCTGTATTCTGGGATGAAGAGTGTCCACCCCAGACTCCATGTCTACCTGGAACCTCAGAATGTGACTTTATTAGGAAATACGATCTTGGCAGCTTTAATTAATTAAATAAAGATGAGACCACACTGGATGAGGGTGGGCCCTAAATCTACTGACACCAAGACACACAGAGAGGAAAGGAAAGACACCAAGACACACAGAGAGGAGGGTGCTACGTGCAGATAGGGCCAGATGCTGGAGTAATCTATCTACACATCAAGGAATGCCAGGGATTGCCATCAACCACCAAAAGCTAAGAGAGAGGCAAAGAATCACCTGGCTGAAAATGGGATTCTACTCTATTTGTATTTATTTATTATTTTAAAAAAAAATTTAGGGGCACCTGGGTGGCTCAGTGGGTTGAGCCTCTGCCTTTGGCTCAGGTCATGATCTCAGGGTCCTGGGATCAAGCCCTGTGTCAGGCTCTCTGCTCGGTGGGGAGCCTGCTTCCCCTTCATCTCTCTCTGCCTGCCTCTCTGCCTACTTGTGATCTCTGTCTGTCAGATAAATAAATAAAATCTTTAAAACAATTTTTTAAAGATTTTATTTATTTATTTGAGAGAGAGATAGAGAGAGAACAAGCAAAAGGGAGGAGCTGTAGGCAGAGGGAGAAGCAGGGTCCCACTGAACAGGAGGCCCAATGCGGGGCTGGATCCCAGGACCCTGAGATCATGACCTGAGCCAAAGGCAGATGTTTAACCAACTGAGACACCTAGGCATCCTCGTATTTATTTATAATGGAAAATTCTTTTGGCTTATAAAAGAGCAAAACATTTCAGTGAAAAAGAACAAAACAAATACACTCTAGGCCTCTGTGCTATGTTCTGTCTCATCTGAACAATCACAATCGCCCCAAATCTATTCTGGCTCCTTTCAACCCATTCTGTATACTGTAGCCAGGGGGATCTTTTGAAAACTCCAATCAGATGATGTCACCCATCTCCCTCAAATCCCTTAATGATGTCCCATTGCTCTTCCAATAAAGACTAAAATCTTTAGCATGGCCCACGAGATCCTGCCGCTCTGCCTCCCTCACTCTCTGCCTTCAAGTCTCACTGGCTTCTAGTGGCTCATGCTCCTTGCATTCTCTTTAACCTCAACACCTGTGCACCTGCTGGTCTCTCTACCTCAAGTATCTTTACATATCTTACCCCCACAATGTGCATACACACACATGCTCAGATGTACATATGCCCCTTGTACTTGGCTAATGCAAGGATGCCTACTCACCCTTCAGACCCCAGGTCAGTCATCATTTCCTCAGGAAAACTTTCCCAGACCTCTCCCTCTTCAAAAATATTAGTCCTCTCTCTTTTAGATACTCTCATGGTACCTTGTCCTGTAGAAATTTCGCATCTCCCACCTAAGTGTATATGATCATCTGACTCATTCTGTCACTTCCACTGGACTGGAAGGGTGGTCCCTCCCACCTAACATGGTGCCCGCCATACAACACGGTCTCATAGGAGGCGTCTAGTACTGTCCTGCAAGGAGTTTACATGCTTTCCTCCTCTTCCAGGTTAAATCATCTATACAGCCTCTTTCCTCCAACAGCCCTCAGTTTGTACTTTCATTAGAGTCACTCTGCAGATAGTGCACTCTTCTGTGGTCTTCACACCCGTTCACATCGTCTGGCCACTGGCTGGCCACACTGCGAGCAGGAATTATACTACGTTCATCATCACATTACTCAAAATACAGTATGGGTCTCTTGTAATATCTGGATTCTTAGAGGCAGATTTCGAAGGTCTGTCATATAATAGTTGTGAGGAGGCCTTCCGGGGTGTGTATGGACAGAGAGGATGGCAGAGCTGTTAAGAAGGTAGGCTCAGGGGGCGCCTGAGTGGCTCAGTCGGTTGAGCGTCTGCCTTCGGCTCAGGTCATGATCCCAGGATCCTGGGATCGAGCCCCGCATCAGGCTCCCTGCTCAGTGGGAAGCCTGCTTCTCCCTCTCCCACTCCCCCTGCTTGTATTCCCTCTCTCAATGCCTCTTTCTATCAAACAAATAAATAAAATCTTTAAAAAGAAAGAAAGAAAGAAAGAAGGTAGGCTCAGGACCCCAAGTTCGAAACCACTTTGTGTTACTTCTATGAGATTTTGGACCAGTTAGTTCACTTCACTGTGCCTTAATTCCTTCCCTGGAAAAACGAGGGTATGAACAGTACCCCTCACAGAGTGGAATTATAAAGATGGAAAAGGCACACAAGCTTCTAGAGCTGAGGGCACGGGCATGCTGGGTTATATCAGCTATGACTGGCACTAGCTTTTGCTGGGGGAGTCACTGGATGCTCTTCTTTACATTACAAAGTATAACAATGAGGGACACGTGTCTGGCTCAGTCAGTAGAGCACGTGATTCTTCATCTGAGTGGTGAGTTTGAGCCCCATATTGGGCAAAGAGATTACTTTTTAAAAAAGTATCATAGTGATAGCAGTGAATTCCTTCTAAGATGGAAATCCTTGAGGGTTCAGGAAAAGCTTCATTAGAAAAGCAACTATTCCAGGGCGCCTGGGTGGCTCAGTGGGTTAAGCCGCTACCTTCGGCTCAGGTCATGATCTCAGGGTCCTGGGATTGAGTCCGGCATCGGGCTCTCTGCTCAGCAGGGAGCCTGCTTCCTCCTCTCTCTCTGCCTGCCTCTCTGCCTACTTGTGATCTCTGTCTGTCAAATAAATAAATAAAATCTTTAAAAAAAAAAAAAAAAAGCAACTATTCCAGAGGAAAAAAAAAATTTAAGATGCATTGATCTAGGCCCCAAAAGCAGCAAAAGAGAGAGAGGATAAAAGGCACAAGTCAGGGAGGGCAGCTACTTCTTGGCAATGCCAACTCTGCTTTTTTAGGAAGACTTCATTTGAAATGACAGATTTCCTACTGCATGGACTCCCTTCTCATGTAAACACCTTGTTCAGATGGGTCTAAACTCCAAAGTCCTACCAGCTGTTTTCAGCTGGCAGCTATGCCCTACACCAAGAATGTTTTTGACAATGTCTGGAGAAATTTTTAATTGTTACCATTGGGACAGGGAGGAATGGAGCAGGAGGAGCGGGGGCGGTGGGGTGGGAGAAGAGCACCTTGTTCCTGGCATCTGGCGGGTGGAGGCCAGGGGCGCTACGACACACCCACAATGCACCCAGCAGCACCCACACCCCCAACACAGAACTGATCCACCCAAAACGCTGACACTACTGAGGTAGAGAGACCTTGTTCTAGAGCATTACATCTCAACATCGTAGGGATATTCACAAACATCACGTTACAGGCTTGGGTGATTTTGTTTTTGTGACATTTCAACTAGCTTTTGTGGCCAAAGAAAAGCTTTCGACAATAATCAGTGTGTTTTAGGACTTTGTAGACCACAGAGGAGTCCCCCTGGATCCCAACTAAATCTCTCCTCTCTTCCATCCATCCATCCAGGCCCCGAAATTCCCTCTTGTGGCCACTGAGCTTCAGAAGGGACTACAGAGCCTCGAGGAGCTCCAAGCTGTTCGGTGCCTGCAGGAAATTTGTGGTTAATCACTTCAACCTGCTTTACTTTAAGAGAGATTTTCTGAGACCTGTTTATTGTTCCGCTCCTTGGCTTCTCCGGCGTTATCTATGACCGAAGTCTTAACATTTATTTGTAGAGTAGAAGGTATATTTTTACTCTCACATCCCTTCCAAGTCCCTGAATTAAATTAGCACGAACTTTCCAAAATAAATTCACCTTTGAGCTGAAACTAAGCATGGAAAGTTTCAGTCCAAAAGGATACCTTATTGGAAATTTAGAGGCAAAGGAATATAAGGATAATAATGAATATTTGAGTGTAACCTCAGCACTCATAGTTACCAAGGATGAAGTCTTTGTTATTTAAAAGATCCTCTAACAGATTTGATGTATGCAACCCAAGATTGACATTCAATTCCCCTTTCTTCAGACTCAAAGAAAAAACAACTGGAAATAAACAGAATGGAAAAATCAGCACATGTGGATCTAATTCTGCACCATGTCACTGGTTAAAACCCAAGGAAAGAATGTTTTATCAGAATGCGAAAAGGGGAACAATCGATAACAGGAAGGAAGATCTCTGATTCCTTCACTCCACAAAAACGTAATCTGTTGGACCGTAATCTGCTACAGTGAGGTAGCAGCTATCGACAGCGCCAAGTTAATGTTCTATGTGAACAGCCACTTACAGCTCTTCCTACAGAAAACGGTTCACGTAGCTCTGGGTAATTTGTACCACAGACACATGTGAGAGCATTCAGCACTGTTTTTTTTTCCTCTTGATTCTCAACATGAGAAAGGCTTTCCCAATCGTGTCCAACCCTTGAAAGATTAAAAATCTGTATAATTCTGAGGTTTGCACCTTTTCGATAATCTATTCATAGCCCTAAGTGCAACCTCACTCACATAAGGCCCAAATAAAATATTACCAGTCAATGCAGCATTAAAAGTAATGCATTTTTTAAAACTGCTATCCTCTAGATGAAACTATTATTTTCCAACAGATTTTGGCAGCATCAGAATGATTTTCTTCTACCTTCTCGCCCCAACCCCCAAAACACAAATACAGTCTTGAGCAGAATAGGAATACATAAAACAGGTAACAGAGTAAAAAGCAGGGGTCCCAGAAGCTCAGATGCACACCCCCCTCCCAATGCTCTTCTTTGTTCCTACTGTCTGGAAAAATGCATGAAAAAAACGGTTTCAAAAAATTTTTTTCATTTTTCAACGGACTGAGTTGGCATCACTTAGAGGGAGTCCTTACTCAGGCCCCAGGAGCACTGAATCAAGTTCTCTTTTTTTTTTTTTTTTTTTTGCTAGACAGAGATCACAAGCAGGCAGAGAGGCAAAGAGAAGCAGGCTCCCTGCTGAGCAGAGAGCCCGATGTGGGGCTCGATCCCAGGACCCTGGGATCATGACCCAAGCCAAAGGCAGAGGCTTTAACCCCCTGAGCCACCCAGGCGCCCCTCAAGTTCTCTCAATTTTAACAGCTCACATAAATAGTAGTTACCAGGAAGTGTAATTTGGGCAAAGCCACTTTTGTTTTTCCTTTCCTTGATTCTGTGTTACTTGCATTTTTATGATTTGCCCCCCAAAAGCAGTTTCTACTTTTAAAAGAGTATGTATCTTGAAAAAAATTAACGTTTTACCAAGTTTCCTTTTTGTCTTCTTGGTTAATACTTCTTCTAGATTGCATCCTGACAAAAGGAAGAGTCAGAAAGACAAATGCATCTTTCCTTTTGCTGCACCTACAATGTGATTCAACTGTGATGCACATGTAACTATGGAGTTAGTCAAATTAACACACACTATATAGTTTTAAAGGGGTCCTATATATCATCTTCAACATAATTGCATGCATTAAGTATCTATGAATGTAAGATGCTTGCACTGCGACGTCTGTCGCGCACCCTGTCAGGGCTGATTCAGAGATCCCCGCCCGCCATCATGGCTCTGTGGACATTACTTCCACCAACTCTCATCAAAGAAACCACATTCCTAGGCGAAGGAAGACAGTTCTTCCTCCAACCAAGGCATGTCCCTCCTCCAAGGGCATGTTCTTGGCATAGGCTAATAAATTCTTAACACTTATAACCCAAAGGATGTGCGTATATTGTGTGATTTTATGTTTTTAAATAAAAACATTTATTAAAATTCATAGGACCTTAAACGTATACTTGGAATGGGAAGACATCTTTAAATTTTTTTTTCATCAGAAAATGATCCCCCAGCATGCACGTTACCACCAAAACGATAATCACCACCTCAAATCTATAATCCTACCAAAAGAAGCCTATGCAACAGGAGCTGTTAGATGACAGGGGTTTGCGGAAGCTCACGTTCCCTAAAATATCCTTAGCATTCCTCTCTAAAAAGCATGGGGGAAATCAAAGCAGCTGAAATTGTGGCTTCTTCCTGGCCAGTTCTGAAAAACAATATACCAGAGGCTAGGCATCTTATCTTATGGTCCACATTTCCAGTGAAGTTGAATACAGAAAGTGCATTTGGAGTGGCACATGGTTTGAACTATTTTACTTTAGAGAAAGAAAAATTGAGCAATCCTGGAAGAACTCCATATTCTTCTTTCTTAAAAAAAAAATTTTTTTTTTTTTAAGTTCCTCTTGAAAACTAGTTACTCCTTTGAACAGGAAGGAAGGGTTTGGAACAGCTGTCCCTGAGTGAATTGGGAGAATGTTAATCACTGTCCCTTCTCTCCTTTACTTAAAGATTAGCTCACATCCCAGGCCCCTGCAAAAGGAAACCGCATACACTTAACTTTTGAGACTACCAGGAGGAATATTTCTGTAACAGTAGTAGTATGTCAGCCAGATCTTAAAGATGCTCAAGTCCGGAAATGTACCCCAAAGGCAACAAAAGCCCAAAGGGTCGGCAGTGGGCTGACTGGACATTTGAGAATGTCATTTGTATCTTGACTAAAGCTCCCCAGGAAAAAGTCAAACACAACAAAGATGGTTTAAAAAAAAAAAAAAAAAATGAAACTGACATATACACAGGCATCTGCAACTTTAGCCAGAGTCTTCCTCGGGAGAGTAAACTTGCACAGACCATGTTAGGTTAAAAATATTATATTAAATGCAATTTCCTCTGCAGCTAATATATAACCACACCATAATTACAAACAGTAATTCTCCCAAACCTGAACAAATATATTTTTTTTCCATATCAGTATTTGAGCACAGACCTAGGTGTGGAAGGATATACAAGGAGCTAAGATTTTTAACAGGGGGAAGGTAAGAGAAGAGGGAAAAGGAGTTTAAAAAAGAGAGAGAGAGAGACAGGCTCTCATGGAATAGAAAAACATGCATGGCCTCATAGTTGATATGTGTGTACTGGGTAATTCTTAAATTAAATTAAATTATTTTTAAATAAAAGAGAAACATAACTCTATAAAAGGGGGACAGACTGTTGTTGGATAGAAACATACATGGCAATAACTACGCAGTGACACAAACATTTGTTTTCAGGATGAAACCATGCACGGTTTCCTTAAAGTCACTGTAATAAGACATTTTATCAATACAGAGTATGACAGACTCTTCACCTACAGGTAATATGCCTTCTGACACAACAGTTAGATATGAGGACGGACATCAGTTGCATTTGAAAAATGGGTCTAGACAGTGTGCAGACAGGCGGGGGTCTATGGGATCCAAATGAATCAGATATGGCCTAAAAAACGGACGGTTTGCCACTGTGGGACAAGAAGTGAAAGCAGTCCCCTCCATTGGTTTCCCCAGGTGCCCGGAAGTCTGGAGGTCTGTGACCTCAGGGCACACTGGAGACCACCACCCCAGAGTGGCAGAACACCGAAGTGAAAAGCTAAATCCCAAGTACACATAGCAAAACACATCCCTAAGTCCATCAATATGGCAGCAAGATGCTCGCTTTAGATGGTGGATAGGAAACTGATCAGAAAAAAAAAAAAATTAAGGAAACAAAATATTAAAAATGTAGCTGTGATGGAAATCACAAACAGCCTAGTTTGTGATTCCCTTCGGGAACAGCTGTGTCTGCTAATCCCTGGAGGAGTCCTCCCTGCGATCGCCCTTCCTTCCTTCCTCTGTCTCTCTCTAATAGCTCCCTTGTTCCTGCTGGACAAAACTAGCCCTTTGTGGCTGCTCTCAGAACAACATTAAAAACAGGAATAGGGAAATTGTAAACAGGAGGCTTCTGGTCTACAGGCGAAGACACACACAGGCCTCTGAGGCCTACTTCATGCTAAGCAAAGAAACAGATCTTTGTTGCTAAAGGGATTAGGGCTGCGGGGTTTCGGAGGCACTGCTGAGGCATTCAACTGGCCTCAAGTAGGGGCTTTGTAAAGAGATACCTCCATTAGAGGTCTGTGAGCGGAAATCATTCATACTCTTTATACAATCTGGGTAATGTGATAGTGTTGGACTGTTCAACGCCTCTGGTGAGGCAGGGTCCTATCTCCTTGAATAGTAAATTCTTCAGCGGCTAAATAGATGGTGGTATAATTACCTTCAGTGACTTTTTTTTTTTTTTTTAGGTGGTGGAGGTTCAGGGCTGGCGGCGGTGGTGGGGAGGGGGGTCGGTCTTCCACCTTTAACCCTTAGTGGGAGTGACATTAAGGGGTCACCCAGAAGCTAGGAGGCAAAGTCTCCCCAAGTCAGCTCAGAGGCAGTCACTGAACTTCTGGTGCTGGTATCTTACGTGATCAAAAATGACCCTCTCTGTTCATCCTCTATGTACCGCCAATGATCAATTTGTCCTCATGGATATCATGATGATAGAAATCTCCGTAACTGCTTCATTCCATGCCCTGGGCCTCCGCCTATAGACCTAGCTCTTCTCTATCCTATGCCCACTTTCCCCAGCCAATCCTTCCTTGCCTCCTCCTCCCCAGGTTGCTTTGGTTCCCTCTTCTGAGGGAACTTTCTCCATAAACTCGGAGACTCTGTGTGTGTCTGCTACCCCAGAAGGTGATGAGCTTCTTGGGAGCAGTTGCTAATTTATCTTTGTATCTATAATGCCTGGTCCATCATGGGTGCCCAAAGACATGTCCAGCAGAATGATGGAAGTTTGACTGTGTTGCCTTCAGAACAGATTAGTCCCTACGGTAGCTAGCAAGATTATGGCAGTTTGCCTTAAAGGCTTTTGAGGAATTCTTAAAAATTTATCAGTGGTGGGGCGCCTGGGTAGCTCAGTGGGTTAAGCCTCTGCCTTCAGCTCAGGTCATGATTTCAGGGTCCTGAGATCGAGTCCCCCCCACATCAGGCTCTCTGCTCAGCAAGGAGCCTGCTTCCCTCTCTCTCTCTCTTCCTGCTGCTCTGCCTACTTGTATCTCTCTGTCAAATAAATAAAATCTTTAAAAAAAAAATTATCAGTGAACTCTTATAGAGAACTCGGGGTCTTAAAAAAGCAAACAACAACAACAAAACCTCAATGTGGCCAGGGAGGAAAGAAAAGGAGTCCTCCAAGGAAGATGATAAGAAGTCACATCCCTAAAAAGAGCCAGCAGACTTCTAAGGGACCTGGCTCATTCTGACCCGGCCTCCCCACATTCTTCTCAGTTAAGGAAGTGTCGTCAGCAAAATGGAAATGCTCTTTGGGTTCATATTTAGAGTCCCTGGAAATAAATATTAATTATGGTATCAGCTGTTGTCTACTTGGGAAACTTCTCAGAGATTATTCCAAATATTAGAACTATGGGAAGAGATGGTCCATCAGAGCTAAGGGACACTTTCCCCCAGTACAATCAGACCCATTCTAGATGGCTGACAAACTCATTCGGATAGATGTGGATTCTGCAGAACTTCACTTAGAAGGCATTCTGGTTTGGGTATAAGATAAGCTTGCAAATGCCATGGAGGCTTTGCAACAACTGAAGGAAGGCTGCCGTTTTTCTCCATTGATGCTCTCAGTTCTCTGGGACGTGCCTCTCTGTGAGCATGGCCTTGGATGCCATTAATTGTTGGCTCTCCCCATTGTTCACCATTTTCTATCCAGATTACCTCTCTTCTCGCCATTTGGCAGATGGGACTCTGCTCTTACATTATTAACGTCACTGTCTCCAAAAAGCAGTTACACATGGAAGGAAGAAAACAGAGCAATGAGATCATGGGCTTTGTCTCTATTTCTGCCACTGACTCCATCACTCATTCAACCAACAGAGGCTGAGCACCTGCTGTGCACCACACACTGGGCTGGGCACTGAGAAGAGAAGCAGGACAAGGGACTCAGTGTGAGGAGGGGGAGGCACACAGAAACAGAGTGGCTAATCCCATGACAGCAACCTGCACAAGACCTTCTCTGAACACTGTGAAGCTGAAGAAGTTCAGGAAGTCCTCCTGAAGAGACAAGCGCTTAGCCCAGAAGATCCCAAATGGATTAAAAAAACCACAGTCATTTGGGACAACTATAGATATATGAGTATAAACTACAAACCAAGTAAGATTACTGCATTGATATTAAATTCTTGGATGTAATAATGGCACTGTGGTTATGTAAGAGTGTGTGCTATACTTACTTAGCAGACACTCACTGAACGACTCATGGGTCTGGAGTCACAATTCCTAAAGTTACTTTCAAACGGTTCAGAAAAAGATGTGCTGATGAGTGTGTGTGTGTGTGTGTGTGTGTGTGTGTGTGTGTGTGTGCGTGAGTGCATGCATGTGTGTGTATACATTTATAAATATATAAAGGGATGCAGGGAAGAGAATGAATATGCAAAATGTTAGTCAATCTAGGTATACACAAACATTTCTTGTACTATCTTTTAGTTGTCTGCACTTTTTCAAATTTTCAAAATAGAATACTGGATAGACAATTATTAAAAATACATACATACAGGGGCACCTGGGTGGCTCAGTCAGTTGAACAGCTGACTCTTGATGTTGGCTCAGGTCCTGATCTCAAGTTTGTGAAATCAAGCCCCACAGAGGGCTCTGTGCTGAGTATGAGCCAGCTTAAGATTCTCTCTCTCCCTCTACCCTTCTCCCCGCTCCACAAAAAAAATACACACACACAATTGATCCTCGAACAATGCAAGGATCAGAGACACACACCTTCATGCATTCAAAAATCTATGTATAACTTTTGACTGCTGGAATACTTAATAAACTCTTGTTGACCAGAGCCTTACTAAAAACAAAGTCAATTAAAATGTATTTTGCATATTAATTTGTATCACATACTGTATTGCTATAATAAACTGTGGTTTTTTAAAAAAGATTTTATTTATTTATTTGACAGACAGAGATCACAAGTAGGCAGAGAGGCAGGCAGAGAAAGAGGAGGAAGCAGGCTCCCCACTGAGCAGAGAGCCCAACACGGGGCTTGATCCCAGGACTCTGGGATCACGAACTGAGCCGAAGGCAGAGGCTTAACCCACTGAGCCACCCAGGTGCCCCAACTGTAAGTGTTATTAAGAAAATAAAATGTTGTGGGACCAGTTGGTCAAGCGTCTGACTCGATCTCAGTTCAGGTGTTCAACTGAAATGGGCTCCATGCTGGGTGTGAAGCCTCCATTAAAATAAAATATGATAAATATATAAAATATAACAAAATAGGGATGCCTGGGCGCCTCAGTCAGTTAGGTGTCTACTTCTTGGTTTTGCCCTGGATCGTGATTTCAGGGTCCTGGCATCAAGACTCACGTTGTGCTCCGTGCTCAGTGGGGAATCTGCTTGAGGATTTCTCTCCCTCTCCCCTCCTCATTTTCTCGCTCTCTCAAATAAATAAAATCTTTAAAAAAAAAAATAAGTTGTCGTTACAAAAATCCTAAGGAAGAGAAAATACATTTACAGTACTGCTCTGTATCTAAAGGGAAAAATTCACATTTGTAAGTGGACCTGCGAAGCTCAAACTTGTGTTGTTCAAGAGCCAACTGCATTTATAAAGCTATTACAAGAGCTAAGACTGGCCTGGAAAAAGAAAAGTGAGCATGAGTCAGATAAAGACCGAAGGAACATGGGATTTGGGGGTGGTAGCTGGTATACACACAACCAAAGGTGATACTTGGGTATATTTATCAAATGAGCGAAAGGGTTAAACAGGATCATTTACGCAGGGAACTGTAAGCAGATCAGACCCAAGTGAACATAAGGTTTATGTTAAGGAGCAAGAGCCCATTTGGCTATACGGGTAGGGAGGGGGTCCATCATGGAGGCCTCTGTATATTCTCCCAAGGTCCTGGGACTTTATCCTGTGGGTGACAGGAGCCATGAACAGGAGGCAGTATGGTCAGATTAGCATCAAGAGGGACCACCCTGGCAGTCAGGTGTCATGTGGAGTGATGGAGCACAGACCTCAAGGCAGGAGACAAGGGTACCAATCAGGATGCCTTTGGCTCCCTTAAGCACAAAGCCCTGAGTCTAACTGGCTGAATTTATCAAGAGACTTATTATCCAACATAGCTGCAAGCGCTGAAATGACAGGCAGCAGATGTGGTTGATTCAGTGGCTCAAAAATGTAACCACGGACCCAGTTTCCATCCTCTCTGCCCGCTACCACTCTCTGCAGCGGGTTCTGCCTGCAGACTGCCTTTCCTCATCTTTACGGGATGGCTGTAGCCATTCCCAGAGTGATGTGTGGACACGGTGAACATCACAGACAGAAGGGAGCTGCTCCTTCTTTGGTCTCTTTCTTAGCAAGGAAAACTCTTCCAGAAGATTCCCAGAAAACACTGCCTCACATCCCACTAGCCCAGATTGGATCACAAGCCCATTTCAAAACCAATCACCATCAAGGGAACAAGATTACATGTTTGGCTCAGAATAAGAATTTATACACAGAGGGAATGAACTCTGATGAATCATCACTTAAAACACTTGGGAGCCTACAGGTCTGGGTAAAAGATGCTAGAAGCCTAAACTAAGATAATGGTGGCAAAGAATGAAGAGATGAGAACAGATTCAGGATTTATTTAGGAAGTTATGTTGGTACAATCTGGTGATGGACTGAAGGTGAAGAAAGAAGAGGGTTTGCAAAGGACACCCTCCGTAATTCCAGCTTGGATGAATGGGGTCCGGAAGTGCCATTAACTGAGGTAAGGCACCCACAAGGAGAGCAGAGGAGGGTTTGGGGGAAACAGTGGTTTGGGGCATATTCAAGTGGAAGTGCCTGTAGGCTTCAGAATAAAGGTGCTGGGCCGTGAGCGGAATACAGGACTCAAACTGTTATCCCGCACAGGTGGTCTATACTCAGCCATGGTTCTCAAACAGGCTTTCGTCTCTACAGACATTTTTGAACCAATATTTAATCACTGAGAGATTCCAAATAGGATTATGTATTTCTGGTTTCTCTGGAATATCTGGAAAAATCTGGCAATACTGGTCCTGAACTGCTGCTGCCTGTCAGCAGTCGGTGGAGGCCAGTAGCAGCCATACTCTTTTTTTTTTTAATAAAGTCTTTTTTGTTTTTAAGATTTTATTTATTTATTTGACAGAGATCACAAGTAGGCAGAGAGGCAGGCAGAAAGAGAGAAGAAGCAGGCTCCCCGTTGAGCAGAAAAGCCCGATGTGGGGCTTGATCCCAGGACCCCAGGATCATGACCTGAGTCGAAGGCAGAGGCTTTAACCCACTGAGCCACCCCGGCGCCCCGCAGCCATACTCTTTAGCTAGAGTAAGAGGTTCTCTGGCCCACCACACTCACCCACTATCTCTCTGCGTTTAGCTGCTTGGCCCTGAAGCCATTTCCAGCCAACACCCTCCTCACCATCTTGGGAAAGAGCCTGAACTGCAGAAACACAGCTGGTAGTAAACGGTATTTAGATGGTGGTCAAACACCTCACTGTGAATGCAAACACCCAAAGAGAAGGTGGAATGAAGAAGATCAAGGAGGTCATCCTGGAGCCATCAGTGTTTTAGAAACAGAGGAAGAGAAATTCACACTGGAGAGAAAAACAAAGAAACTGGAGCAGAGCAAGTAAGCATGAAGGCTCAAGAGCTAAGAGAGGAGAGCTAAGTCAGAGGGAGGGCTCTCCTGTGCCACATGCAATAGGACATCCAACGGAAAGAAGGCTCCCAAGGAGATGTGACATTGAGGAAGGAAGTCATGGGTGGCCCAGGAGCCTAGCTGTGTGGCATGGTGAGGGACGAGGCACTCAGCAGTGGGGTGGGTGGAAGATGAAAGTGAGTGGATACAGTGTGCATTGGCTGCTTGGGTGAGAAAGGAGGAGTAAAGCTGGATGAAACTAGGGAGGCTATGGGGTCAAGGCATGGTCCCTCGGTAGGATCAGAGAAACTTGGATATTGTAAAGCTAAAAGGAAGCATGAGGTGAAGGCTGTAGAAATCTAACAGAGGGATGAACAATAGAACCAAGTCCAAAAGAAGGTGGTGGGGCAGGGGGACAAAAAGGTGAGACGTGGGTAGCTAGCTGGATTCACTGCAAAGACAAGAGGCCTCCAAGGCTAGAGGACTGGAGGTGATGATAAATCGGGAGGCAGATGGGTGTGTTCAATAATTTGAGAGCTGGTTCACCTGGACCACTCAGTTGCCGAGCTTCTGACTCTTGGTTTTGGCTCAGGTCATAATCAGCCACCCCACCCTCAGCCTGGAGTCTGCCTGAGATCCTCTCCCTCCGCTCCACCGCCACCACCCCCACCCCCGCATGCACATTCTCTCATGCTCAAATTAATTAATTAAATATTAACAACAACAACAAAAAGAAATTGGAGAGCTAAGTCCTAGCTGAGCCTGATGCTGGCAGGAGGTACAGGGGGTGCATGGCAGTTGGGGGTAACCATCGGTGCCTCGGCCTTCAGGGATGAACCTGCCCAGGGCCCCCAACCAGAACCCAAACCCAAGGAGGTGCTAGACCTGAGCCAACCACCACCCCAGCTATTCCTGGCAGTGCTGAGCCACATACCCAAACCCCCCGCCCGCCCCCCCGCACACTGCTGGGATGCTGTTGCCAGAGATGCGGGAGCTGGCATGCCCTGGTGGACAGCCAGGCCCTGTGGCTGCTCATCCTGGCCTAGGACCACGGTGCTCTGCCACTGCTGGACCATAGCTGCCTGTACCCCGCCCCTCCACACCCCCACTGGGGCGGGGCCCTGCCTCCTGGGCCACTTCTGTGAGCAAGCGCAGACGGATCGATGCAACCTCACTTGTAATGCCTGCAGCCAAGAAAGCCTCTGGAAACGGATCGTGTAGCATGGTGGGGATGGCTGGGTGGTGGAGGTGAACAAGTCAACAGTGCCCGGAGCTCCCTGCTTTGTGTCTTTCTTCAGCAGATGTGGCGAGAAACAGCTCTTAGACTTGGAGGAGCAGGGTGTATGGCCAGAACTGGTAGATGGTGACAACTGAGATTTGTCAACCAGAGGGTCCTGGCTAAATTCTCTGCTCGGCCTGATCCCATCCACCAGTGGAACAACAATGTCTGCTTTCTGGTCACTCACGTGTTCTCCAACATCAAGATGGGCCAGGCGCTTTGAGTCTTTCAACAGTGTGGCCAGGACACTCAGGTCCAGGTTTGTTGCTATGGACCCCATGAGGTCAACTCCAGGGTGATGGTGCAAGCCTTAGTCAAGGGCTGTCCCTGCAAAACAACCTAACTGGGACCTTCCAGCACCTGGGATCCTTGGCCAGGACTTCTCATTAACCAAGGGCATGTCCTTCCCTGACATCCTGGGTACTCCAGAGTCCATTCCAGGGTTCTGCTGGGCACCGTCTTCAGCTTCTGGAAACTACAAGAAAGTTCTCCTATCAGATCTGCCTACTGCTGTTGAAGGCCAATTCTTCCCCTGTTGGGGGTGTAGAGAGGCAACATGTGAGCATGGAGGAATGCTGGTCCTGGAGAGAGCTTCTTGCCCTCCTCACTAGGCCCTCTGATTCAGCCCCAGTCCCCTCTGGCCTTGTCTCCTTGTATGCCTGCTTCAAGGGCTTTCTCAGTCCCTTTTGAGAAGGACTCTCACCTCTGAACTAGAATCTCATCCTTAGGGCTGAGATAATCCCAGCCACCTTGGGTGACAAACTTAACCTCCTAGAGCTTCAAGACTGGACCAGGTCTCGCAGCTGAAAGTCAACTTACTCAAAAAAAAAAAAAAAAAAAAAAATGTCTACAGATACTCAAGGACTCCTGTAATCACATGGTATAGAAAATTATTTTTTTATTTTGAAATTTTTCACAAACATTGAGAGAATGACGACACGTAATATATTTATTATTTTGCCAGAAAGAAAAGAAATTTGAGAACTACTAATTGTCCTATCACAAGGGAGGCCTTAGTAACCCTTCAAGGTGCCAGTCCTTTTCCATTTGGTATGAAGGATGGGATAGGATGGGAAGAGTAGAGAGGACTATCTCCCTGGCAGCAAAGGTAGAAGACAGAGCTCATTTTCAAGCCCTGGGAAGCTGAGTTCCTATTGGCAGAGAGAAAAAGTCACACCCTGGATAATCATTCTTCTAGAGGAAGGCAGAGGCAGCAGCTCCAAGGAGAGAGGGGAAGGATCATAGCCACACATGCCTTGAGGGCTTGTGACATCCAGAGCCTCTGGGTCAACTCTGGTGTGCCACCGGGTTTGGATGAATGTTTGTCCCCTCCCTTATGCTTAACTCAAACAGAAGTGCCTGAGTAACCAAGAGGGCAGGAAAGATAACTCCACTCATGTCGGTGTGTCCACCAGTGACTGTAACATCAATCCCTCTGAAGCAAATGAGCACAAGGTGTTGGTCAGATGTTACAGTAGGCTTTGGCTCTACCCCTATCCAAGGCCCTAAGGCTTCCTTCCCGGAGGTGTGCGCCAAAACAATTTTGGTAACAAGAAAGCATTCTGCGGTATTTTTCTGAGGAAACGTTCTATCCTGGGGAGTCAGAGAGATTCCCAGGCAATGGATTCCAATGGCAGCCCACTGTTGAGATCCAGGCTGTCACTGAGACCAATGATACCCTTCCTGGTTTGGGGCTACAGGGTCTCCAGGGATGTCTGAGGTCCCAGACCTGGGGCTGGGCACTGTGGCCCATGTTCCATTTCCCAGAGTGAAAGCTCTGAGGAACACAGAGAGTTTGCCACAACTTACCCTTGACATCCAAACCCAGGTAAGACCTCCCAATTCAGTGACTTTTATCCTAACTTGTGGGTCAACAGAGACAGAGGTGAGGGGTGACACCTAGTAGCATCAGTGAACAATCCCAGCACTCCAGTAGTCAACAGTCTTCCCTTTCTTTTCCCCACCACATTTTAATAAAATTTCCCAAGCATAATTATTTTGTTGTCTGTCTTCTGTTTCTTATTTATTTTTATGGTGAGTTGCTATGAGACAAAAACAAACAAACAAACAGAAAGCACTTCAAAAAAAAACTCATGAGGGGCACCTGGGTGGCTCAGTGGTTTAAAGCCTCTGCCTTCGGCTCAGGTCATGATCCCAGAGTCCTGGGATCAAGCCCCACATTGGGCTCTTTGCTCAGTAGGGAGCCTGCTTTCTTTCTCTCTCCCTGCCTGCCTCTCTGCCTACTTGTTATCTCTATCAAATAAATAAATAAAAATCTTAAAAAAAAAAAAAAACTCATGAGAAAGATGCCTGGACAGGTCATTAACTTGACATTAGGAATCCTGAGAAGAACTAAAATTAAGCTGACATAAAAATCTCACATCTTAAAAGTGCTCTCTGATCTTAAAGATAATAATATTCTGGTTACAGCCCTTCCATGGGAGAAAGACAATATTCTTTAATTCCTTCTGCAAAGTGGGGGCATTAAAATAGACCCAGGGTTGCAAGAGGTAGGCATGCTAGCATCATTTCTCCAGTTTTGAATGATGTACTTCAACTCACCGGGCATGTCCCCAGAGGGGACGGAAAATATCTTTCAAGAACAGGCTGAACACCCATCTGTCAGAAACAATTTTTGGGTACTGAGGTATAGAGAAGGAGCAGAGAACACATCATCCCTTGGGGTTCCTGCCTGTGCAGAACAGTTCTGCCTCTGTTCGATGCATGTCCTCATTATCTTTGATCACCGGCCCCTGCTCCACAAGCATGGGGCCACCCACCTGCTAGGCTGGGGACACAACAGTCCAGGTCCTCAAGAAGCTCCCTTTGTCCTGGCAGAGCCAGACACCCAGACAATTACAGGACAATAGCCCACTGTGAGAAGAACATTGATGAGAACCCAAACCAAACACGACTCTTCATTATACATCAGTGGGAAGAGAGGGCACCATTGAGAGCTGACCTCCTGTAACACCAGGGCACTGGGGGCTCATTTCCCATGAAACACAAGAGCCCTCTGGGGCAGGTGACTTTATCTCCATATTCTGAGTGACACCCAAGGTCACCAAGAGAGTGAGGGACAGAGCTGGGATTAGAATCCCGGCTGCTCCAATTTCATGCTTTTTTATCGAGCAATACTTCTAGTAGCATTTTTTAATTGACTCCCTGAACTGAATGTTACTACTGGTACTTCTCTCATGGCCTGGAAGGATGGCTATTTGTGTACTCATCCATTGTACAGGACTGCCAATTTCAAAGATACAAAGAGCATCTCATTATGTGTTTTGTGTGTGTATAATTTTTAAGATATGGTGTGTCTCTCGGATGAGCGGACAATGGGCAGACATCTGAACAAAATGAGAGCAATCCCTGAGGATGATGGAGGACAGAAGATTGGAAAGGGGGACATTTCAGGCAGAGGACACAGCAAATGCAAAAGCTGTCCATCAAGGGCTGAGTTTGAGAAATAAAACCTCTATCTTACCCCTCCTCTATCACTCTGTTCCCTGCCTCTGCTTTATTTTTCTTCAAGGCACTCTTCACTACTTGACACTACATTTCTGGGCTTATTTGCTTACCGTTTATCCCTCATCTACACTATGAATTTTGTGAGGACATGGGACTTTGTTTTCACTGATCCTCAGAGTCTAGAAGAGATCTGCATAACAGAGGAAACTCCATCCATATTTGTTTAGAAACATATAAATAAATGTATAAAGCATCATATGTATTTTTTTAAGATGTTATTTATTTGACAGAGATTGCAAGTAGACAGAGAGGCAGGCAGAGAGAGAGGGAAGCAGGCTCCCCAACGAGCAGAGAGCCCGAAGTGGGGCTCGATCCCAGCACCCTGGGATCATGAGCTGAGCCGAAGGCAAAGGCTTTAACCCACTGAGCCACCCAGGTGCCCCACATCATATGTATTTTTAAGCCTTACTTTTATGAAAGTACTTACCATGCACAATCTCTGAACTAAGCACTTTACATAGATCTACTTCATTTACTTCTTTCCAATGGGGGAATGAGATCTCTTGGCGGAAAGATAATAAATGGTATTGGACAAAACTGGACAGCTACATGCAAAAGAATGAAAGTGGACCAACTTCTTCCATTGTGTACAAAAATAAACTCAAAATCGATTATAAACCTATACATGAGACCTAAAACCATAAAACTCCTAAAAGAAAGCCTAGGCACTAATCTCTTTGATATCAGCCTTAGCAACATATTTACGGATGTGTCTCCTCAGGCAAGAGAAACAAAAACAAAAATAAACTATTAGGACTACAGCAAAATAAAAAGGTTTTCCATAATGAAGCAAACCATAAACAAAACGAAAAGTTGACCTAATGAACAGGAGAAGGTATGTGCAGATGACATATCCAATAAAGGGTTAGAATCCAAAATATATAAAGACCTCAACCCAGCACCAAAAACACAAATAATCTGATTTAAAAACAAGCAGGGGACCTGAACAGACATTTTTTTCAAAGAAGACATACAAATAATCAACGGATAAGTGAAAAGACCCTTAACATCACTCATCATCAGAGAAATGCAAATCAAAACCTCAATGAGATATCACCTTGCACCTGTCACAATGTCTAGTAACAAAAAGACAAAAAATGACAGGTGTTGGTAAGGATGTGGAGAAAAGGGAACCTTGTACACTGTTGGTGGGAATGTAAACTGATACAAACATAGTGAAAAACAGTATGGAAGTTCCCCTAAAAATTAAAATAAAAATGTCATAGAATTCAGTAACTCCACTACTGAGTATGTACTCAAAGAAAATGAAAATGTTAATTCAAAAAGATATATGTACCCCTATGCTTATTTTTAGTATTATTTACAGTAGCCAAGGTACAGAAACAACACAGGACTCCACTGAGAGACAAAAGTTGTGGTATATGTGTGTGTAATATATATGTATACACATGTGTGTGTGCACATACACACGTGTATGCAAACAATGGAATTATCATTCAGCCATAAAAAAAGAATGAGATCTTGTCATTTGTGACAACGTGGATGAACTTACAGGTATTACGTCAAGGGAAATAAGTCAGACAGAGAAAATCAAATACCAGATGATTTCACTTACATGTGGAATCTCAAAAAAAAAAAAAAAAAAACCACAACAAATGAATTAAAAGACAAAAAACAGCAACAGACTTATAAATATGGAGAACCAACTGATGGTTGCCAGAGGGAAGGGATGAGGGAGATGAATGAAACAGGTGAAGGGGATTAAGAAGTACAAACTTCCAGTTATAAAATAAGTCATCTTATAAATAATTATAAGTATTTTTAAGTATATTATATATATCTTATATATAAGTATATATATACATATAAATAAGTAATCTTATAAATACTTATAAAATAAGTAATTTCATCTCTTCACAGACAGGAAAAGTATAGCAGAGGGAATACAGTCAGTAACATTGAAATAATGATGTATGGTGACAAACAGTAAATATATGTATTACAGTAAGTATTGTGTAATGTACAGAATTGTTGAATAACTCTACTATGCACCTGAAACCAATATAACATTGCATGTCAGCTATACTTAGACAATAAAAGTTTTTAAAAAATGAATAGTATCATACTATATATTCTTTTTTGCACCTTTTTCCCCTTAACAATGTATCATCAAGCACATTCTTATAGGATTAAATATTCTCTTACACTATTAAAAAAAAAAAGCCCATGCCTTTTAACCAAAACATTCTAATCTGGGAGTGTCTGGCTGGCTCAGTTGGTGGAGCATGAGACTCCTGATGTGGAGGTTCTGAGTTCAGGCCCCATGATGTGTGTACAGATTACTTAAAAATAGTATCTTTAAAACAAAACAACATGGGGCGCCTGGGTGGCTCAGTGGTTTGGGCTGCTGCCTTTGGCTCGGGTCATGATCTCAGGGTCCTGGGATCGAGCCCCGCATCGGGCTCCCTGCTCCGCAGGAAGCCTGCTTCCCTCTCTCACTCTCTCTGCCTGCCTCTCTGCCTACTTGTGATCTCCGTCTTTCAAATAAATAAATAAAATCTTTAAAAAAAAAAAAACCAACATTATTCTATTCTTGCTAAGCCTACAGTGGCCATGAGAAGCCCTCAAAAAATATTGACTGGATTAAATTAAATATATTCAGCGCAGAGAAGGGGCAAGCTCCAAGACAATATAATGTGGAATTTGGAGGGCAAGTTAGAAGATGCTCATCCTGGTTTGGAAGCTAAAAAGAACTGCCATAAAAGATACAAAGTTAGGGGCGCCTGGGTGGTTCAGTGGTTAAGCTGCTGCCTTCGGCTCAGGTCATGATCTCGGGGTCCTGGGATCGAGCCCCACATCGGGCTCTCTGCTCAGCAGGGAGCCTGCTTCCTCCTCTCTCTCTGCCTGCCTCTCTGCCTACTTGTGATCTTTGTCTGTCAAATAAATAAATAAAATCTTAAAAAAAAAAAAAAGATACAAAGTTAGTTGAATGTGCACATTTTCTCCCAGAAATTGACCCACATAAGAAATGATGTCAAGGGTGGGGCTCACATAACAATGGCACTTCCTAATGCCACCGCACGACACTGTCAGGTCTGTGAGGAGGAGGAGTTGAGATGACAAGTTTTTGGTGACCCAAAGGAAATGCTGAAGAGTGGGAATTGGATGAGGAGACCCTGCCAGGGTTGGCTAGAGGCCCTGCATGTGGTGCACTGGAGAATTCTGTTCTGTTGAAAGGCAAATCCCAAAGACAAAACTCAAAAGGTCATCCAGAAGGGGTTAGGAGAAGCATCCCACAAAGACTTATTAAGCACTTCTGATGAACCACTTTGATGTCATGCTGGCTAGGACAAATCCAGATCCTAGATACTGAGAAGGTGATACCCCAAATCAGCACCACAGATGTTTTCAGAGGATTCTCCACCCTTCTGGCTGTGGGACTAAGTTAGCACTCAGGTGAGGAGGTAGACCTGCCACTAGTAGGTGACCTCTGAGCTTCCACAGTCCCAGACTGAAATGGTGAAGATGGCTCCTCAGGCAGGAAGTGTGGGAGTGAGCCTCCAGGTTCAGATGCCGCCGAGCAGCAGCAGCACCACACCCAGCTCTGCCTTCTCTGCCTCTCTCCAATGGGGATCATGAGGAGTCCTCTGCCTCACAGAGGTGAGACACTCAGGTGAGAGAGAGAGACTGGCTCTATGAACACATTCACTGAGCCAGGAGTTTCTGTTATCGCTAAGTAACACATCCATCACCACAAGGAAACGGACACTTGTCCCCATTTCTCTTACACTTACCTTAAAGTATTTATTCCCCCTTTTCTTCTCCTATAAGCACAGCTTGGGTTTTCCAACATCAAACCGCCTTTCCCTACTCACAAACCTAAATACAGATTGAAACTAAAAGCATTGAGGCCTTCATGTCTGTATTCTGTTCCCTTCTCTGAGATCATAAGGGAGACCTTGGGACGCCCTGCGGTCTCCTGACTTCCGAGAACCCTCACAGGTGCCATCTCGTGGGACTCTCCCAACGATGCCTAAAGGCAGGCTGGCAAGTGGTTACTCCTCATTTTAAAGAGGAGGCCACCAAATAAATAAAAAGAAATAATAAAAAATAAACAAGAGGCCACAGTGTCCAGTAGGCTATACAAGTGGCCCGAGTTGCAGAGTCCCCATGCTAGTGAAGAGGGAGCTGGACTTGAGCCCAAGCCAGTTGACCTCATGCCTAGAGTCCTTTCCATAAACGTCATGACCACAGGTGCTATAAGCTATCCTGGCCCTCTTGGCACCCTCTAGACACTAAAAGAGCCAGTAGATTAAGTCAATACCAGAGTATTCACAAGCAAGGGTTTAAACTCTGGCTCTCCTCAGTTACTTATACAGGTGACTTCAACTTTCTCAGTCATAAAATAGGTAGGTTAGAAAAACATACATGGCACAACAATGAGGATTTTAGAAATTCCTAATATGTAGTGTTTTAAAATAGCTGACATTCATAGCAACTGGCCATGCTCCAGGCTCATTCTTCCAGGAGGCAACACGAGTCGGGCATCTCAAGCTGAGCATCTCACCCCCAGATGCAGAGTGAGGAACTTGGCTTTGTTGGCTCTTTCAGAATGGATCAGGCTCAAGGCACATCTGCCCTCTGAGCCTCCCACCACCACCCACCATCCACACTGCTGCTCAAAATGGCCTTAGCAGGCCTTCTAGCTATCCGGCTGTGTCAGTCATTCATCCTTCCAGACCCTCAGCCCTTCCACTACTCTAACTGCAAACACACTTCCTCATGCTGTGCTTCAGATCAGGCAAACAGGAGACAGAGCAAACACTTAAGAGTCCTCAACATCAAGGGGCATCAAGGTGCGGGGAGCATGACACCTTCTGGCTCAGGTATGGAGAAGTAAGTGCCCCGCCTAGCTCCTCCCTCCCCCCAAAACCAGCAGCAGCTACCCACACCTCACTGGAACTGCAAGCAAAATGTGGGCTCTGAGGCTCCTGGCTTCTTTTAGGAAGAAACCTCCACTTGCCCAGCAGTTTGGCCTGCCAAGGCACCAAGGCTAGGCTGCCCTCCTCCTTCCTCTGAAGCATTTTAAGATAAAATGCATTTCATCAATCTAGCACACTGCCCCTCAGATTCTTCCTCTGAGCCATTTCAACCTGCCATGGTTCGCTTACATCAAGTGATGCAAGAGGAGCCCCCTAAGAGAGGACTCACACACTGGCCAAAGGGGGCTGCTACAGAAACAGGTATTTCCAATGACTGCTTCCTTAGCTCAGAAAAAGATATCACTCTGTCTCTCATGACAGGAATAGCTGGAAGTCCTCCCTGATTCTTTTTTTCCTCAACCCCTATATTCACCCCAGGTCTACCTCCCAAGTACATCTCAAACCTGTCTACCTCTTTCCATCTCCACTGCCTCTTCTCTGAACTACTGTCAAGCTATTGTCAACACTACCCTACACTCCTGAGAAGCCTCCTAACTGGTCTACCCACTTCCCCTCTTGAATTCTGGCACAATGTTGGTTACCCTCCAGATTCATTCTCCTCTTCTTGGGGAGCTGGAATATGGCAATCCATTCAGAGACTTCATATTCCAGACACCCCCCCCCCACACACACACACACTCACATCTTCCCGTCCAGCGCACACACACTCGGGCAGCTACATTGACTACATGGCCATTTGCTTACTAGCAAAATGTGAATGGAAATGATGTACACAAATTTCCATATCATGTGTTGCAAAGTAAATGACAGCCCAGGACTTCCTCTCTTACTCCCTTTCTGTGGGCTAAAATGTGGATAAGGAGCTGAGCCAGCTCTGACCTTATAGATGAACACAGCAACCCAAGGGAAGGTGAAGTGGAGAGAAGGATCCTCAGTCCCAGAATGATCTTGTGGAATAGAGTCACCTCTGTGGCTGGATCACTGTGGCCAGTGTGATCAGAAGAGACTGGAGTGGCAATAAGACTAGAAGTGGATAGATCAACGTCAAGGCTACTGTAGAACAGGGACTGGAACACTGATGGCTTTGACAGAGCAATGGAGATGAAGGGATGCTAGATGTATTGTGAAGGCATGATTAACTGACTTTCCTGGTAATTGGGGTATGAGAGAAAGGGAGAAGTCAGGGAGGACACCCAGGCTTCTGGCCGGAGTCCCTGCAAGGATGATACGGGTGTGAACGGATGCAGAGAAAAACTGAAGGTGGAGACTCTATGCGGGGAATGATCAGGAATTAATTTTGGACATGCCTAAGAGTAGAGGTTACCAGAGCCCGAATTCAGAGTCAAGACTACCTGGATTTGAGTCCTGACTCTGACACTTAACTGTGTCACCTTGATGGAGTTACTTAAATCCTCTGTGCTTTGGAGTTCTCATCTATAAAATGAGGACGGATAATAGCCCCAGTATCACAGAGTGTATATAAGGAGGAAATGTGTGCATTCCAGACTTTTTTGTGTGTGCTGTTTGATTATTCAAAAAGGCTCAGAACTTTGGAGATCAGGAAGAAATCTTCCCTCATCTCTATGCCTGCTTATCCCATCTCAAATAACACTAAGCCCCCAAGATTCTGAAAGTAGAGATGTGGCTGCCTGCTATGGTCTGGGGACAGCTGTAAGGAAGCTTTCAAAGCAGCTGGTATAGGCATACAACTAGAACATTTTCTTCACCTCAGTTTCCTGGCAAAACAAGGCCTACAGTTAGAAGGGAAAGGTTTTAATTACAAGGCCACCTGTCCAGCTATCTGAAGCCAACCTCAGCCTCTGGCTGGTTCCCTGTGGGCAATGGGGCATTTAGGGGGACTGTGCTTAGAGTCCCTAATGTCTTTCACATTTCGTAGTGCAGTATAATCATGGTGAAAATGAACAGATCTCAAAAACAGGCCTCAATATTGCTTCCCTCCCCCATTTGTTATCAAGGATAGACAGAGAGATTGAGGGTTTGGGAAAACGTGAGTTCCATCCTTCCCTTTCATCTGTTCAGGATGACGTGGCCTTAAAACCAAATTATCTTGGGCTCTCCAAAGCAAACTGCACCCTTCTAATTCCCCCTCAAAATGAAGATAAGTGGTTTTCTAAATTATTATTTGCCCACCGACATTTTTAGACTGACATATATATGAAAGGTAAGCGGGGCTATATTCAAGCCTGTAAAATAAAAATAAAAATTAATGGAAATTTCTAACTCTCAACATAAAGAAAGAATAGAAAAAAGAAAGGAAAGGTAACAAATCATTTTTAAAGTGCTGTTATTTAGATCACAAGTGAGTTTTTTTTTTAAGTGCCAAGAAAATTAAATTATAGATGGTCACCCAGACAGTTTGTTCGTTCTTAAAACAGTTTACTATTTCTTCCTGGGCCCATAGCTAGAGATTCTACTTCCCAACCTTCCAGATGTGCCCATGTGACTGAGTTCTGGCCAAAAGAATATGGGGAGCGGGGACAGGTGCCATTCCAGGCTGGGCCCACGACAACCTCCCACGTATCATTTGCCAACCTCATTCCCTTTCTGTGTGATCTCAGCAGCTATGTGAGGGGGAAGGAGCCACAACGTAGAAGAAACCTGGAAGCCCCAAACACTCCTTAGAGGAGAACCACCCACTGACCAGGAACAGCTGGTGAGAAACAAATTTAGACAGCAAGCCACTGAAATTTGACGTTTATCTGTTAATAGCAACTAGTGTTCCACTACTACTAAAGAGCTTTCTTATCCATCCCCTTTCAAACAGATTTACTTAGGCATCTGTAAATGCTGAGACTTCATAAGACCAAGTCCTAAAGGTTGTGAGCAAAGTCTATCGACAGACAAATAACAATCAATACAGAATACCGATGCTGACCTTCTTGCTCTCAACCTCAAGACTTCTTGAGCTGAAAAGCAATGTCTTCATCAGGAATGTTTTATTCCATAAAACACCAGACACCCAGAACACGCTGTCATTTTTTAAAGGAAGCAAATACATATAGCAAGATAAGAGATCCCAAATAAATAACAATTAGACATTAAATAACCCATCAGGTTGCCATAATGATGGGAAGAGCATCCTCTCTCCTATGACCTGTGAGCTCCCTGAGGACAAGGACTGGGTCCATCTTGCTCACGAATGCATCTCAGTTGGCCTGGCACACAAGGGCTATTCCACAAATATAGAGGATGAGAAGATGAAAGGATGAACTTGCCTCTGCTTACCTCCTTCCTCTTCCCCATACACCCACCCCCCATTCTCCATATACCAAGTACACATCGGATGCTTCACCCAGCCGTGGACCATTGCACATGGTACTCCCTTTGCCTGCAGCACACCCTTGCCTTCACTGTATCCTCTGCCTGGTCACTCCTGTCCCTCTCTCAGATCTCAGCACAAGCATCCCTCGCCCGTCTCTCTGTGCACTTGCCTTTCTATGTGATTGGGTATTTCTGCACATGATCATTTCCATAGCACCTGTATCTGAAGCTACCCCGCTTATGTGAGCATGTGTTAACGATCTCTCCCCTACAATCCCACCAGGGAGCTAGAAGAACTCATGCACAGACCTCTCTCCCCATACCCCCAGTAGCAGCATGCTGCCCGTGGAACACCCCCCCATCATCAGGGTGAATGAATAAATGACTGTGTCAGATATCATGATTCCAATTTATTTAGTTAATTTTATCCCGTCGGCCCAACCACTGGGTTATTTTTTTCTCCTTCTATTTTTACATCATGTATAATGAGATACCTGTTAGTATCAATGAGGTAAAAAACCCCAAATGAGACAGAATAATACAGAATCAAAAAAAGTAATCTACCTTTATTCTTTTGCCTTATAATAGTGCCTCCTCTGTGCAAGGCGTTATTTCAGCTACTGTTGGAAGAGTTCCCTCTCCTCAGTTTACAATTTTTCTCCAGGCTTCCTTGTATCCATGGTTCTTGCCCTGAGCAGTCTGCTGGGCTACTCTGTATTCCTGGCCTCACAGAAGAAATGAGAAAGCAGAGAGCAAAATTGAACCCAGGGCTGGGGAGCTTACCCTTTCTCTCAATCACACCACGCCCCAATCCAGCAGGCTGGATGCTTTGGCCCAACTCTTGTCTTCCACTGGCGCTGCAGTTATTTTCCTACTAATGCAGCTCTTACGCCAGCAAGAACAGCCAACGACTTCTCTCCTTCCATAAGTCAGGTGTTATCATTTCCATTTTAAGATGACAAACTGAGGGGCGCCTGGGTGGTTCAGTCAGTTAAGCGTCTGCCTTTGGCTCAGGTCATGATCTCAGGTCCTGGGATTGAGCCCCAAATCAGGCTCTCTGTTCATCAGGGAGTCTGCTTCTCTCTCTCTCTCTCTGCCTGACTCTCTGCCTACTTGTGATTTCTCTCTGCCAAAGAAATACATAAAAATCTTAAAAGAAAAAAAAAAAAAAAGACAAACTGAGACTTCCCAGGGTCACAGAGTTAGGACTCAAAATTTCGGCTCCCTGGCTCGATTCAAGGCTTTTTCAACAAGCCTACTCTAACCCCACTTCTCTCACTGTGTGGCTGGTGTTCATCAGATGACTTTCTTCCCCAGGCTGGAGTGACTTCCCACCATTTGCCAAATACAGGCCCCCCACCTCACTCTGCCCTGGTGGACACATGACACCGTTTAAACCAATTCAGAGTTTAACCTGTAATCTTGGTGTCAGTTCGTGACTAATAGCTGCCTTGTAACTTCAATGGGTGTGCCAGATCTCTGGCAGGTGCAGAGCAGCCACCAAGAAACCCACTTGGAGTCTGCACATTGGAACCATCCCTAGATAACGACCGAACTATGGGTAGTGGTCAGACAAGACCCTTAGCTACATCAGGCATATTACAAAGATTTTTTTTAAAGACAATTGTTATTTTAAATGTTGCAAAAATGAAAGTTACTATCAATACTCCTACAGAGCTTATCAATTATTCTCCTAAACCAAGACCTATTATTAATATGGCATTACAACTAAAACCTGAAATACTGTTATGTTGTAAGGAGAAAACATTCTAGAAGCAAGGCTTTTAGTGTCAAATAACATTTACTCCAGATTCTAGCCTTAATCACCTTTAATTTATGTTAAATATGGCATGTTAAATGCCATAGTTTTTTCTATAAAAAGGACTTCCGCTTAGAAGCTGGACTTTCTGACTTTCCTTTCTTGTCAGTTCCTACAGCTGTCCCCGCCCTTACCCTCATTCCTGGTTCTATGCTACTTTACACCAATGCTTTCATTTCTGGCCTTCAGTGCACCATGATACTACCACAGATTCCTCCATCTCCTTCCAACTAGACCCCACTCACCCAGACTAACCCATCTCAGCTAGCTAACAGAGTGTGCCCAATGCCCATAGGCAAGTACCTGAGTGCACGCACAGGAATCTAAGGGAGGAAGAGTAATATGGCATTATGATGGGACTGGCCCAGGCACAGATCAACACAAGTCCTGCCACAAACCAGCCACTACCTCATAAGGCCCCTGGGGAAAAGGGGTGCAGAGAGAACAAAGCTAGGAAAAGCAACATTTTGTTATTGGCTCGGGTTGGCCTCAAGCTCCGAACAGGTCTCCAGCAAGACTGGCTGGGCTGTGAGCTCCTTACTAGCGCTAGCTAAGCCTGAAGGCCAACCTTGAATATCCACTTCCAGGCCAAATCTGAGCCTCCCACAAGATCCAGCTACCACTCTAACATAGAGAAGACAAAAATAAGCAATAAAAATGGGGTGGTGGACCCAGTGCTCAAAATGGAATAAATCTAAACCACCTCCCCAGACACTCTCCAAGCAAGTGAAAAAAGACCAGTCAATGAGGCCTTCTCTCAGTTGGGTTCAGGCCTCACTCTAAATCACTTAGCACAAGTCCTCTTTTCCAAGAGGACTTCCATCTAGAAGGGCATATGGGGCAAGGGTAGGTCCTGTCTTTTCAAGTAGTAGAGTTAGGAAGACAGGAGAGAGCATCCCTTGGAGGGAAGAGTGTTAAGACCCTCAGCGTTCTGGCCACATGAAGGGAGAGATAAAGGCCCATCCAAGGTTATATGGGCCTTCCAGTGGCCTAAAAGCTCCATACACCTCCCCCCACCCTCCCACATACATTCTTACACCCTTCTCTGGGTATGGTGCCTGTATGGTATCCATACCTCTTATATCCACATGTGGGGTCCATCTGTGAAGGCTCAAGAGCTGAGAGGGACCTCAGACTCATTCCCTTTGAGGGCCATGTTGTGTAATTGCCTGAGTTTCTCAACTTCAAGCTTTGACTATCGATTTGCTCCAAAGGCTAAATGAATACAAAGAACCTGGAAGCAACTAGGCCATCTGCCTTCTTTCTTCCATGACATGTTCTTCAAGCAAAACCAAGGTACTCAGTGCTGCTTGGGAGGAGACAGCATGCCTGATGTCTAAGAGCCCAGGCTGTGGAGTCAGACCCCTGGGGTTCAAACCCTGACTCTGCCACTTACTAGCTGGTGACCTTTAGCAAGTCAGTCAAACCATCAGAGTCTTAGATTTCTCCTCTATAAAACAGGGGGAACAACAGTAGCGAGCTCACGGATTCGTGTGACGATCAGATGTGACCATTCGTGTAAAATGCTGAGCAGAGTGCTTAAGCGCAGGGAAAATGCTGGCTGCGGTGACGATGATGACACAGTCACACTATTATTACTACTACTAATATTCATCATTATTGTGGTTACTCCGGCTTTTCTCTAGTCTGCATGGCTTCCACAGGGCAAGGAAATCTCAGCCTCCCTACTTCTTATTCCCTTTGCTTCTCCACAGGTGAGGACCCTGGTCTACCCAGGCGAATTCAGAGTCAGTCCTTCCTTGCACTGAGAAAGATTCACACGGTGCTTTGGGGCCCAGGCTCAAAGACAGTGGTGCTGCTCACTTCAAAGACCACAGATTGTTAACAGGAGGATTTCCCTGACAGTTGTTCTCATGAAAGGACGCAACCCCAGAGTTCCTGACCAGCCATTCAAACCAAATGCCCAGCTCACTTCTTTCCCTGCCCAGCCCCGCTACACTTTATGGATTTCTTTAAAGGAAACAACAACAACAACAACCACCACCACCAAAAAAAACCACGTGGATTTGCTAAGCTTTCTTCTGGTTCATTTACTCATACTGCTACCTCCAGTGAATATTGGGCTGGTTGTTACAGGGTTTAAGAAATGCTATAAGCAGAATTGGTAAAAATAGTAACAGAACAGAAATTTATACCTTAAACAAATCATTCCAACAGATGGGACTTCAAGTATTTATTATCCCTCTCTGGTCTGGGACTTTTCAAACACAGCATTTCCAGCCGGCCAGACTGGGAGCTATTTGATAGTACCTCTCTGACCAATTACATACTAATTAAAAGACCTTGGTGTGGGCTGGAGGTAGCAGCTTTGCATATGGACTTTAATTACTGGGCTTGAGTTTTGCCAAGAAAACACAAAGGGCTTTTCTGGCTGGATGCAGAGGCTTAGAATGAACATATGGCCTGCATGGGAGGGGAGGGTTAAGAGTGCCATCCTACACAGGAAGTGGAGGATTTCCCACCCTCCACCGCCCCCGTAATCTCCTGAAAGTAACTATGTACCAGGGTTAGACAAAATCCTTGCTCAGCCCAGGGAACAAAGGGCAACCTGAGTGGGTAGTGAGCTGCCACCCTGGACACATCACACTCAATCCCTGGGCCATCTGTGGATTGGAATTCTTCCTTGCTCCCACCTCTGCCGGCCTTTTCTTGTTGTATTTTTGGGATCAGAACCTCAGGTCTCTTCCTGGGTTCCACTGAGCCTGGAATAGCCTGGAACTAATTTTTGGTTACCCAGAATGCATTCCCTCATCTTCTGGTTAGAGGGTCCCAAATTCCCCAGACCATAAGGCTCTGGCAGTGGGGAGCACATGGCCTGGTCCTGACCAATCAGCACAATTTAAGCCCTTTGGCCACAATATTTGGTTCAAGGATGGGCATTAGACCTAGACCGGTATAATCAGCATGATTTCTAGGATGTGTGTGAAAGTTCAGTTGGGTAGATTTGTTCTTTACACCGAAAGGTGATGACTTGGAAGCTGTGGTAATCATCCTTCTGCCACAGGGAAGAAAAGATGTGAAAGTGGAATCAATCAAGGGGAAGCAGAACTGACAAAAGAAAGAGGGAAACTGGAACATTGTGACAGCATTTGAGGTCCCGGATTAAGCCATTCCTGAATACATCCACTGATGACTTCCCAGTGTTGTGAGCCAATAAATAACTTTTATATTTAAGCAGCCTTTGGTTACACTTTCTATCAATTTGGAACTGAAATAATACTACCTAACAGACATAAGGTTGGGGGTCAGGAAGCAAAAACAGTAACTGCCTACTCTAAAGGGATCCAGTCTGCAAAGAACATACTTGCTATAGACTCCATGGAGACCCAGAATCAAAGAATTCTAGAGCTAGAAGAGACCTTGTGGACAAAGCACCCTGTTCAGCCATCACTGCTGACTTTCTTTCTCTAAACAGGTATGCAACTGAAGGCTTGGGGGAAAAAGATGTCACACAGTAAACAAGAAACAAACTCTTCTTCCCATTGGTGTCTCAACATCATGTATGTAGTTGTTCAGTAAAACCTTTCTGAATGAACATTACGTGCCCAGTCTCCAATAAACATTCCTTCTGCATGGCAAATAGCTCTTGCAATAAATTTCTGAATGGATTATGTTCACTTCCCACAATAACCACAGTCTCGGTCTCTCTCTTTCCTTCCTCCCATCCTTCCTTCCTTCTCTCCTTCTTTGCTTGACACTAGCTTCTCATTTCTTCCTCTTCCCTGTTTTTCCCCTTTATGACTCAACAGCTTTTCTTTACTTGTCAATTCAAATCTACATTGCCTACAGGCACTTAATAACCAACCTTCAGTCTGCTTTTCCATCCTTTAACCTCTACCTCAAACCGTGAGTTATCTGCCGACCCTCACCCGTCCTTCCTCTTTCCCCATCGACTGTGTTTAAAAACAGCTCCAAAGTTTTTACACCCTGCCCCCGGAACACACACACACACACACAAACTAAAACCAACTCCTCACTACTGAGTTATCAACATCTTTATGACGCTCAGGAGATGTTTCTTCCTAGAATCAGATCTCACAGCCACCTGAGATATTTTTATATGGTTCAGGAGGATACTGGAAAATAAGCCAAAAGTCAATTTGTTGTCAGCTCTTTATAGGACATGATCAGATATTTACACTTTGTGAAACTAAGTTCCCCCATTTCTATGACAGATTAATGCCATTTGCCAGTGTGTAATGTTATCTACATCCTGGTAACACACAGATGGAAAGCTTCACATAAACGTTAAACAAAGTTATGACTCTCTGGAACCCAGTATACCACTGGCAGCCCTCAAAAATTACAATTATTATTTTTATATTCCTTTTAGAGTGTCTTAGGAACTTATAGGTCTTTAGAGAAAAAGCTGTGGGATTTTGGATGAGATTCACAAACACATTTGCTCTCTAGCCCAAGTGAAACCTTTTATTAAAACTCTGGACTGGGAAGGTAGAAAGTTAACTCAGGATATAAAATAAACAGGTGATACCTTGAATGTATGCAGGCCTCCATTTGCAAAACTCTGCAACCACTCAATTGTGTCATTTGATCATCAGTGTCTTCTTTCACTGGAAGTTTTCCTGGGGCAAGAAATACAAATCAAAAAGAATTTAAAGACATTTACTAGGGATACAAAGTGTAGGCTTTCGTTCTTCTTAGCACTGTTAACATAACCCTATTTAGATAATTTCCATTCAAATCTTTTTTCTTAATCCAGTTTCAAGACTATCATTCACTGTGGGGACTGGAAATCTTTGCCAGCCTGACTTGTTGAGCCTCCTAAGGGACAAAGCTGTGCGCTATGTCATGTGCCCTCAAGAGCTTCCTTCCTCCTTTCTTTCCAGGCCAGCGTCCCAAACACCCTGGTTGCCACGTGACTACCAGAGGTACGGAGACTGGCTTCCGGGGAAGTTACCAAGGGGCCTACAGACTAAGAGGTAGGGGACTGAATTCTCACTGGAGTGAACTTAACCAATGGAAAACAGGTGTTAAAGCAGTATGAGGAAAGGGCCAGATACCCACCCTCCCATTTCCTTCCCCCTCCAACTATGCCGATATGTGATTCCTCTGTGCAAACTATCTGGAGCAACCCCACACGCTGAGGGACCTGCTGGAGTCTTCATGGCTTATTTTGCAATGGTAGCCAACACACACACAAACACACACAAAAGCAATGTACCCTATTACTTTCCTACTTCAGCCTCACCATCCTGGGATGTTACCTTCCTGATCAAGGATTAGGACCACAGCTCTTCCTCAGACCCCAATTTCTGAGGGCCGAGCTAAGAAGTTTACTTTCTCTATTCCGGCACTTCCCAACGTGTGATCTGCAGGCTCCCTGCATCAGAATCTTCTGGGGGACCTGCGAAAAAGGCAGATTTCTGACCCACCCTCGCAATTCAGACTCAGTCGGTCTAGGGTGTGTACTAGCCATCTCTAATACCGAGCTATACAGGCGATTCTTCAACTTTTGAAAATGTGATGACCACTGATCCAAGTTTCTCCAGAGCACCGCCCCACGACCTCTGCACAGAGGATTTTAGGGTCACTCAGGCCAAAACTCTTGGGTTCTTTCCCTTTCTCCCACATTTTTGTTGACTCATAATGATTATCTGTCAATACAATGTCCCTTGTATCTGGATCCGTCTCCCCCACCCCCTTTTTTTTTGGTTGAAGTATAGTTGACACATGGTGTTATGCTTAGTTTCAGGTGTACGACATAGTGATTCTAGTGATTTGACATCTCTCTATATTATACTGTGCTCGCGGCAAGTTAGCTACCATGTGTCACCATACAACGCCATTAGAGCAGTAATGGCTCCGTCGCTATGCTGTACCTTTTATCTCTGTGACTTACTCATTCCCGTAACTAGAAGCCTGTACCTCCCACTTCCTGTCACCCATTTTGCCCACTGCCCCACCACTCCCATCTGGCAAATTCCAGTTTGTTCTCTGCTCCTGTTCATGTTATTAAGGTATATGGAGAAAAAAAAAAACAAAAAACATGGCACTTGTCAGCCTCTCTGGCCCAGAGTTCCATTTGGCAGAATTCTAGAGCTGGTTCCTTTATATTCTAGTTTCCCTTCTAAATCTCAGCCTTTTCTGCGTGCCCCAGGGCCAACAGATCTGCTCGTGGTCCCTCAGTACTATCTTTCACAGCCTGGGGGGTGGGGTTTCCCTTGTTACCATGTCTCCTCTCTCTTGCTATTATTCTCTGTGTGGTCTATCTTTTGTTTTTCAGAAGCTGTTCAGTCAGCTCTCAGTTCTTCAGGAGGAATTGTTCTAGAAATAGGTAAAGATTTGGTGTGTGCCTGGAGGAGGTGGGGTCAGGGTCCTCCCACATCACCATCACCATCTTGGACTGCAACTATTCTCTATTCCTAACCCATTCTCCCAATCCCCATTGGGCTCCTCTCCTTTCTCCTGGTATGTTCATTAAATCCTCCTCAACATTGTCCCCACCTTCTTCCTTCCAAATGGAGATGAACATGGAAGATCAGGTTGCATATTTCATTGAGCACCTGGAACAGCCCAATGCCAGAAGTGGACACTCAGGTTCAGTCAAATATATTTGGCATCCCCAAGGTGGTGGATCTTCCCTGGGACAGAATCACACCTCTGCTGGGGTAGTGCTTCTGGCCTGTGTATGGTGTTTAATTCCTCCAACGTGGCTACACTCACTTTGCTCACCACATGTCCTGTGAAGACCACATGAGCCAGGGTCAGTCCATCAATTTCTACGGAATCCCGTATGCAATGCGGCACAATGTACATAGTGGGTACTTTACCCAACTCAGTGGCAGTGGGGCTAAGAAGAATGTAAATTCAGTGCTTTTCTTTCTTTTTCCCCTTTCAATCCTCCCATCCTCTGAATCCTCTCAGTTACTCAATTCCTTCTCCTAACTTGGTAAACGCTCCTACTACAGCTCAAGGACTATCCTCTGCTCCCTTTGGCATGGCTTTGGCCAAAATCCATTTGACTGCACCTGTGTTCTATTTATTTCTTTCTTCACATGCCTAGTCTTTCTGGCTTGAGAAACTGAAGCAAAAAATGTCATTATCATAAGGACATAAATTATATTGCTTAACTGGTATAATTATAGCTAATATTTTTTAAAGATTTTATTTATTTACTTGATAAGAGAATGAGATAGCACAAGTAGGCAGAGAGGCAGGCAGAGGGGAGGGGGAAGCAGGCCCCCTGATGAGCAGAGAGCCCACCTCGGGGCTTGATCCCAGGACCCCGAGATCATGACCTGAGCTAAAGGCAGAGGCTTAACCCACTAAGCCACCCAGGCACCCCAATTACAGCTAATATTTGTTGAGCATTTACCACAAACAAAACCTCTTCCAGGCACCCCCTCATTTAGTCCTTTCAACAGCCCTAGTTTGTAGGTACTATTTTTGACCCACCTTCCTAGGTAAGGAAACTGAGGCTTAGAGAGATTGTGAATTGTCCACAGAAAATAGTGGAGCTTGCCTGATCACAAGATCTAGGTCCTTAACCCTTCTGGTACCTTCTTCCAGTACCACCTGCTGATATACGGTGAGTTTCCCCAATGTAGCTACCTGGTATAAACTCCCCATGCTGAACAACTATCCCCAAGTCCATAGTTATGGCTGATGCAAGTCAACCCACCCTGACAGCAGGTTACCAGCTTCACAGTCCTGGTCCTCGATCAACCCTTTGATTTTTGCAGATCTAATTTTGCATTTCCATTTCCCACATGGTTCTCCCACATCAAGCAGACATTTCATTTCTGAATAACACAGAGTCTTCATGTTTGGCTTGCCTTATAAGCATTCTTGCCACATCAAGCCAAAAGCTCATTTCCCCCCAATATTTCTTCCACAAATGTCATCCACTCCATCCCCCCTAAAACCCTGCATCATAGTCTTTCATCCCAGCATCTGAACCACTACAGAAATGTGTCTCAGAGCCATCTTCAGTGACTCACAATCCCCACAACAGATTCTCTGTGGGCACTTGACAGTTTCTCCTTTGAAATCGCCTTCCAAAGACTAATTAGCCCTCAGTCTCCCAGGGAACAGTTCTCTCTTCTCTGTCACTCTGTGTGGACTCTCCATTTCCTTCTCTTGCATCTGCCTGTTCTTCTGAGCCTTTAAAACCAATCAAGATCTGGGCTAAGGGATGAGGTTAATTACTTGTCTTTAGCACACTACTTGTTTCATGAAGGCATGGGGCTAGCCCCTATTTTTAATAGGCTGGGGCATCTCATGATGGCACTGTTCCCCTTCTTGGACCTTCAGGTGATGGCAACTGTCACCTACCCCAAACTTAATTTAACTTTTAATTTTAAGCTCATCTTTCCAGCTATCACGCTCTCCCCAAGCCATCTCATTCTCCCCCAGTATGCACATCTGGAACCATTCACAAAGTGGTGGTTGAAATTTCCACTAATTCAAATGGAATGCTTAGGATGGAGGCCACTGGGAGGCCCTCAGCTTCCCTCAGGTCCCAGGCAAGTAGTTCTACTCTAAGAAATGCATGAATCAATAAACATCCCAGAGCATGCCCACTGGGGGCAGAACCCTGAACCAGGGGCACTGGGACAGCCCAGCTCTGTATGTGGTGGCCCTAAGGCATGACAGGACATCATGGACAGGGCTAAGGACTGAATAGTGGCCCCCCGACATCCATATGTTGAAACTCTATCCCTGTGTGAGTTTATCTAGAGGGTCTCTAGGAGGTAAGGAAGGTGAGGTGAGACCATAAAGGTGGGTTCCTAAACCAGTAGGACTATGGCCTTCCCAATCTCTTCTCTCCTCTCATGATCAAAGATTGGGTATCTACAGGCCAGGAAGAGAATGCCCAACACAATCCAGTCATGCTGGCACCTTGATCTGGGACTGCCCAGCCTTCAGAACTCTGAAAAATAAATTTCTGTTGTTTAAGCTACAGTGTTACATGATGGTTTAATGCAGACAACCAGCTCTTATGTCCATATCCAGTTAATGTGTTTCAAGGGAAAACCAGGAATCCAGAGCCTTTGCTCTCCTCATTGGCCTAGGCACTCTGCCCAGGAAGGGTTCAGAAATCAGGGAGGGCAGCAAGAAAATCAGGGAAAAACACATTGAAAAGAGATTCATCCATCCACCGAGGCTCCAATAAGCATGTATGACTATTGCATAAAATTATGAATACTTTCAAACACAATATATTCACATTTGCTTATAAACACATGGAAGAAACATGTGAAAAGACATGAACTAAATGGATAAGGGTCACCTTTGGGATAGAGAAGAGGAGTAGGGAAGGGAGAATAGGGGTGAGGATGATGGAGAGGGGCTTTTAATGATATAAAACTGTTTTAATGTGTTCACCTATAAAATAAAAACACACACAGTTGCAAATACTTGCTGAATGAGGAATTAAGGCAGTAGGCAAGGCACACTGATCTGGCTTTCCTGTTTAACAGTCAATCCTACTCTCCAGGCCTTTTTTTCTGGGACCTGGGAATGTAATAGTTTTTTAAAAAAACATTTTATTTATTTATTTGACAGAGAGAGAGAGAGATCACAAGCAAGCAGAGCAGTAGGCAGAGAGAGAAGGGGAAGCAGGCTTCCTGCCGAGCAGAGAGCCCGCTGTGGGGCTTGATCCCAGGACCCTGAGACCTTGACCCGAACCAAAGTCAGAGGCTTTAATCCACCGAGCCACCCAGGTACCCCTGGAAATGTAATAATTTTGAAGGCACTAAGAGTCTGCCTGTCCTGTTAACTGCTGTAACCCCAGAACCTAGCAAGGTGCCTGGCACAGAGCAAATGCTCATTCACTCACCAGCTGCTTGGATGCATGAATGAATGCATGGATGAATGGGGGAAAGGGCTCCAGAGTCTAAGAGGAAAGATCTCTGGGAAGATCTATCCCGGGCCAGCAGCTTTAGTTGAAGCCTCAGAAAATAAATCTGAGAGAGTTTCTGGGGGATTTTTATGACTCACAAGTTGAGATGGTTCAAAGGACTCTGGGTGGCACATGCCTCAAGAGAAGGGTCAGAGGGACCAGAACTTTGGAACTAGGGTCTAAGTTTCCAGCACTTGCAAGGGACACTAATGTCCCCAACAAAAGAGTATGCCTCCTCTGCTTCCAGATAACCAGTGCCCACCAGATCCCATGTGATCCTGGTAGAGACCCTGCCCTCCCCGAATACGTGGGAGTCTGGAGCAGAAATGACTGTTGCAGTGCCAAGTGGGCCTGAGTCTGAGAGGAAGGTTAAGAGCACAACCTCTCACCCCATCACTTAAATGAGTCTGTTTACTTCTCTGTGCTCCAGTGTCCTCGCCTGTGAAAAGAGGATGATCAAAATACCTTGTCTGTGTGTACTCAAACCTAGGAAAGAGGAGGGGAGCTTAATGAAAAGTGGACTGATTTGAAGATAGCCAAATAAAACCATGTGACTTCATTCATGCTGATCTCATCACTCGGGCTCTAGAAATAAGATGCAATTAGACCTACATTTGATGCATCACTGTGACGGTCTTCAGATGCGTCTTTAGTCTGGCCAGACCAAATGACAACATCAGGGCAGAGCATTCTGGAGCACAGATATTCCTTCCACCAGTTAGCCAATCAACTCATCAATGCCTAACTAACCTTGATTTATGTGTATTTTTGTTCAAAGACTTTATGTAATATACATTGTTGATTCATTCACGTTGAACCCATAGTCAGGGGCACTGCAAATGGTGCCTGAAGGAAGCTGATCTGACATAGGTATCTCCTTCATAAGACACATCAAACCCTTCATGCACTTAGAACACTGGACAGCCCTTCAGCACTATACCTGGGGGCCATTTCAAATAGTGAAATCGTTGACAAACAGCACAGGAAAAGTGTCACAAGACAAACACCGAGAAGGCGCTTGCTTATGGCACAAGGGCTGAAACCAGAAGGCAGAGCGACATTTTCATCCGCCTCAGCTAGGAAAGTGCATATCCCAGGACTCATTCTTGTGCCTCTCAGAGCACGTCCACACATGACCACAAACCATTACCAGTACTGATTTCCAAGTTACCAATAAATCTTAGCAAGTAAGCAACTTCCAACTATAGAATCTGTGAATAATGAGGATCAATGGTATTTTGTCATCTTTCTCCTCTTCAAACCCTTAAAGAAAGTTCCTTTTTGTTCCCATGCAAGGCATGAGTTTTGTGGGTTTGAATCTGCCCTCATCTTCCTCCCTTATGTTCCTGCTTCGTCCTTATCTTCAGGCCTTAGGAACCACACTGGACGCTGGATGCCCTCTGCTTCCTGCCCTGAGGACGTCAGACAAAAGATGGGATCTGCGGCTGTGTGTGGTCAAGGCAAGAGCCAATGGAACCTGGGGGAAGACGTGAGCAACGTTTTTCTCAAAAGAGAAAAACCCTTCCCCGGCAAATGCCAGAGGGATGCATGCAGAGAAGACGAAACTGAAGCGGACTCTCTGGTTTGAAATCACACAACTCCAGTAAGGACTAACGAACTGTGAGATTGAGTAAAACAACGTAAGTATCTGAAGGAAGGTAATGAGTCCTTTTTGGGACCCATTAAGTCTAAAGTGTCCACAACACCCAGGCACTCTCAGTTGCAGAGACACGAAAGCAATCCTGATCAATTCAACCAGACAAAGAACTTACTAAAGGGTATCTGACAATTCACAAAATTTCTATAACAGCCAGAGAACCTCCAAATACATTCTGGACCCAGTTCAGGGAGGAAGCCCTAGTTGATTCCACTGGAAATAGAACCTGTAGTTGACAGATCTGCTCCAGGCCTCTGCTTCTAGAACACAAATGCTGCCACAAGAAGCCAGGATGCGTCCACCACTATCACCCTCACAAGGATGTATTCTGCATGGGCTCTGCTTCTGATCTGAATCAGACCACAGGCCTGTGCCCTAGGTGCCAGGTTGGGGATGGGGTTGGGGATGAGCCTCTGCCCCTGGGTGTCTCTGGAGTGTGAAATGCATCAGGTCTTGTAAGGCAGGAGATACCCAACCCAGAGGAATGATGCTCAGATGTTGGGAAAACCAACAGAATAACAAATGTCTGTTATAATATATTCAGAAGGGTTAGAAACAGGACTGGTAAGAGCAGCTCCTACTTTTAAGCACTTAACACGTGCCAAGCACCACATAAAATGGTTAACATGCATTTAGAGTTTAAACTATGCAAAAAGTATAAAATGAGTATAGAGAAGAGATTGAGGGAGGGCAAAGCAATTTACCAGGGAAACCATGCTGGTCTGCCCAGGACTGAGGGGTCTCCTAGTATGCAGGACTTTCAGTACTAACACCAGGAAAATCTCAGGGGAAACAGAGCAGATGATCAGTCTAGTCACATCAGCCTGATCGGGACCTCAGATCTGGCTTATACAATGGAGAAAAGTGGCTCAACTTCTTGTAACCCCCATTTCTGCATTTATAAAATGGATATAACAAAAATATCTCCCTCATAGAACTGTTGTGGAGAATTAGAGATGATATGTATGAAGTACTTCGCACATCACCAGGTCTATATTAAGAGGGCCAAAAAAAGTTAGAAATTATTCTTAAAAACTCCCAGAAAATTTTTGTTTCCCCACATCAAAACAAGTGGTCAAAATGAGTCTTCTCTCCAGGCCTGCACAACTCCATGCTATACTCAAGATGCCTAAGCATTTATTGCATCCCTATCCAGATGCTGGCTGAAGTGTGGGGAGGATGGAAGGAATTAGCATGCCCAGCTAACCTGATCCTTAAGGCAGGGAAAAAGAGGTGGAGGCAGCAAAGAAGAACAGAAGAAAGAGATCACAGATGAAGAAGACATTATTGTGGAAGCAGAGTCACTAGAAAAATTCAGGAGGGGCAAGTCAGTTCCACTACTGCAGTATAACCAGGAGGTTAGAAACACAGTCCACGGTACCACCAGGGAAAATGGACAGACCTCCTAATACATGCAACATCAGGTAGGTACTGAGCCCACATTAGCTTCAAACACATATTGGTCGACTTTTTCTTCAAGGATCAGACTCTCCATATTTTAGCTGTGTAGGCCTTACAGCCTCTGCCACAACTACTCAGTTCACAGCTGGAACACAAAAGCAACCACTGACAATATGTAAAAAAATGGGTGTGGCTGTGTTTCAAAGTTTTATTTTTATTTTTCAAGATTTTATCTTCCCCAAACAGGCAGCTACCCCCACCACCACCACCCGTGCCCCCGCCGTGGCTTACATTAAAGCCAGTCTCCTGGACTCACCCTAACAAAGTTGATAAATAAGCCTCAAAAGAATGAAACTAATTCCAAGGACCTTAACTGCATCCCAGAGCCACAGAGCCCAACAATATATACAGGAATGCAAAGAACTCCAACACTCAACAGTATAAAATATACAATGTCTGGAATCTAATCAAAAATTACTAGTCATCCCAAGAAGTGAAAATATACCCCATGATGAGAAAGGTGAAAAAAATCAATCACAAGGAATGTCACAGATGATACAGAAAAAACATACAAAAGCATTAAAACATTATTATAAGCAGGTAAGTTCCAGAAAGTTAAAGGAAAGCATGAGTATGTTAAGAAGAAACATCAAAGAAAAAGGTATAGGTCCAACTTCTAGAGATAAACAATATAATGCCTGAGATGTGAAATAAACTGGATGGAATTTGGGAGCAGATTAGACATTGCAGGAAAAAAAATAAAAAATTTAAAGACACAGCAATAGAAACCATCCAAAAATGAAATACTTACAGGAAAAGAAAAAAAAAAAAAACCCACTAGAAAAATAAAATGAACAGAGCATCAGTGAGATGTCTAACAACATAAAGCAGACAAATATACCTGTAACTGGAGTCCAAGAAAAAGAAGACAGGTCGGGGAGACATAAAAATATATTTGAAGGGGGGACACCTGGCTGGCTCAGTTGGTGGAACATGCAACTCTTGATCTCAGGGTCGTGAGTTCAAGCCCCACACTGGGTGTGGAGACTACTTAAATTACATACACACACACATACACACACACACACACAAACGCATGTATGTATGTATATATACATGTACATATATGTGTATATGTACAGATATATATACATTACTAATAACATTTTAATAATATTAAATAATATAAATAATAAAAAACAATAATTAACATTAAATATCTATTTTTTGAAGAAATAATGGCTAAGAGATTTCCAAGTTTGATGAAACCTATAAACCTACCGATGCAATAGCCTCAGGAAATCTCAAACAGAAGGCATAGCAGAATCACATTGCTTATAACTAGTGATAAAGAGAACAGTTTTTAAATAGCTGGAGGAAATAGACAAAAAGGAATAAAGATCGATGGCAGACTTCCTGTCAGAACAACGCAATCCGGAATATAGTAATACCTCTAAAGGGCTAAGTGAAAAAAGAACTCTTAACCCAGAATTGTATACCCTGCAAAAATATTTTGCAAAAGCAAAGGTGAAAGACACTTTAGAGCACAGAATGAAAAAAGTCACCATAAACCGTCCTCTACTATGAGAAATGTTCAAGCAAGTCTTTCAGGCCAAAGGTTATTCATAGCAAATGAAAACTTGAGGTCGACACAAAGGAATGAAGAACCCCAGAAAGAAAATGTATGTGGGTAAATATACTTTTTTCTTACTTTAAAAAAGTCTCTCTGGGCACCTAGGTGGCTCAGTCAGTTAAGCATCTCCCTTGGCTCAGATCATGATCCCAGGGTCCTGGGATTGAGCCCTGTGTTGGGCTTCCTGCCCAGCAAGTCTGCTTCTCCCTCTCCCTCTGTCCCTCCCTCATGCTCTCTCTCTCAAATAAATAAAATCTTTAAAAAGAAATCTCTCATATGTGATTTAAAAAAAAACAAAACAGGGGTACCTGGGTGGCTCAGTGGGTTAAGCCTCTGCCTTCAGCTCAGGTCATGATCCCAGGGTTCTGGGATGGAACCCCGCATCGGGCTCTCTGCTCAGCAGGGAGCCTGCTCCCCCCACCCACTTCTCTGCCTGCCTTTCTGCCTACTTGTGATCTCTGTCAAATAAATGAATAAAATCTTTTTTAAAAAGTGAAGCAAAGCAACAAAAAAGAGAGAGAAGCAAACCAATAAACAGACTCTTCACTAGAGAGACCACACTGATGGTTACCAGATTGGCTGCGGGGGAGGGGACGGTGAAATGGGCAATGGGGATTAAGGGGTGCAATTGTTATGATGAGCTCTGAGTGAGGTATAGAAGTGTGGAATCACTAAATTGTACACCTGAAACTAATACAATGCTGTATGTTAACTAACTGGAATTTAAATAAAAACTTAAATTAAAAAAAAAACCTCCTTAAAAGAGAAGTGACCGTTCAAAGGGAAACTATCAAGAATGCTTTGAGGGGTTCATAGCACATGGAGAAACAAATGAATAACAACAGCACAAAGAAGGAGGGATGAGAGGAAGGGGCGGAAATAAACTTTCATAAGGTTCTTACACTGAACATGATGTATTACTTGAAAGACCATGGTAAAGTTACTGTATATAGTAAACCCTACAGGTATTTCTGAGAAAATACAAAAAGATACAGCTGATTACACCAGTGAAAGAGATAAAAAAAGGGAATTATACTGACTGCAAATAGGCACGAGGGATCCTTCTGCAGTATCAAATACTCTAAAACTAGATTGTGGTAATGTTGCACAGTTCTACATTTTCTAAAAATATGGGGTACCTGGCAGAGCAGGGCACTGAGCAGTCAATGGAGTGTTCAACTTTTGATCTCTCAGTCATGAATTCAAGCCCTGCCTTGGGCTCCATACTGGATGCGGAGCCTACTTAAAAAGGGGGGGAAGGGGAGGGCACCTAGGGTGATTCAGTTGGTTAAGCATCTGCCTTCAGCTCAGGTCATGATCTCAGGGCCTGGGATCTAGCCCTGCACCGGTCTCCCTGCTCAGCTGGGAGCCCGCTTTTCTCCCTCCCTCTGCCTGCTGCTCTCCCTGCTTGTGCTCACTCTCTCTGTGTCAAATAAATAAATAAAATATTTTTTAAAAAGTAAAAGGGGGTGGGGGAGACTGACAATCTCAAGTGTTGACAAGGATGTGGGAACAACCAGAAGTTTCATACCTTGCTAATGGGGATGCAAAACAGTGCAGCCACTTCAAAAAACAGCTTGGCGGTTTCTTATAAAACTGAGCATACACTCCTACTCCTTCATATTTATCCAAGAGAAATCAAAACATGTATCTATATAAACACTTACATGTCAATTCTCATAGCAGCTTTAGCCCTCATAGCCAAATACTAGAGACCACTTAAATGCCCATCAATAGGTAAATGAATAAACACATTGTGGTTCAGTCATACAGTGGGTAACTACTTAGTCATTAAAATGAATGAACTACTGGGACATTTGGCTGGCTTGGTCAGAGGATCTTGGGATGAGTTTGAGCCCACGTTGGGTCCAGAGATTTTTTTTTTAGTAAAAAAAAAAAAATAATTTTTTAAAATTTGAAAATAAAAGTAAATAAATAAAATGAATGAACTGCCACACTTGGAGCAGTATGGCTGAATCTCAAAAGCATCTGGGTAAATATAAAAAGTCAGACATACAGAAGACGACCTACTATGCAATTTAACTTATATGAAGTTTTAGTTTTGTATGTATGAAATTCTAGTACTAAAAAGCAGGTCAGTGGTTGCCAGGGGCCAAGGTACAGGGAAAGGATAAACTAAGAAGGAGGAAGGGGGATCTTTCTGGGATGCTATAAATGTTCTGTATTATGACTGGGGTAGCAGTTGGAAGATTTTATACATTTGTCTAAACTCATTGAATGTAGGTGAATTGTACACTTAAAACTGATTTTATTTACTGTATTATACCTCAATAAATTTGACAACAAAATAAAATAAGATACATTGGAATCAATAATGAGACCAAAGCATGCAGATTATCCTCTTAGGGAAAATATTTGAACTTTTACATTTAAATCATCTTTTAAATCATTTTTATATAATTTATATTTCACAGTGTATGTGTGTATATTTGTACATATATATATATATATTTGTATACTAGCATATGTATATCATTTGTAAATGAATATTCATACATTGAGATACCTACTCAATTTTTTTTTTCAATGATAGGGATTAACCATGTGAAACATTTGGAGGGGGGCACCTGGGTGGCTAGTCAGTTAAGCCTCGAACTGTTGATCTCACCTCAGGTATTGATCTCAAGGTCATGAGTTTGAGCCCCGTGCTGGGCTCCAAACTGGGCATGGAGTCTATTTATAAAATAAAAATAAAATATCATCATCATCTTCATCAAATGTTTGGAGACTTTTGAGTTGTTGTAAGCCCAGAAGGGCAATTTCAGTAATGTGGTAGAAACAGAAACCAGATTGTTACAGCTGTTGAAAAGTGGGGATAATAAGCAGTCTTCTCTTTCAAGACATTTGGTGGAAAGGGCATAGCTACAGGCATAGTGGAGAGTTAAGGAAGGTGATTATTTGTAGAATGAGTCATTTCAACATAGGTTTAAAGAAAGGAGTCAGAAAAAAAAAAATCAATAATACCATGGAGGGGAGAGAGAGAAGAAAAAATTGTGTATAAAATACCAACAGTTTGCAAAAGGAGATGGTTCTGGTGCCTCGGTTAAGAACAGAGGGAAAGAGATGGTTGTCAAGTTGATGGTCTCATTTATTAATGAATTATTAAGCAAGGTCATCAATGCACAGAAGAATGCAGGGTAGGTATCTCTGGAAGAACTATCATGGCCAATAATATGCAAACTGACTGGTCCCAAACATGCACATAGGTAAGTAGTTATAAGAAAGTAGATGAGCTTCTATCATGAAGTTATTTTTATGGTGATGGTACCAACCACACACTCACATTTCCAAGCTAACCCTGAGATGGTTGGCCAGAGTTAGCTGCTCAGATTTGGCCACTCAAGGAAATGTCTCTTGATGTCTACTCTAGCAAGAGATGGCCCAGGAGGTAGAACTGGTAGGGATCTAAAGGGAAGCTGGTAAACTGGTATCTGTGCCCTTGGTCCCTTTGTAATTCATCTGCTACCCACAGGACCTTGGACCAAGATTTGCATTTTGCCTCAGATGCTAATTTTGGTCCCACTGGTCAGTACTAACCTGGGTGTGGTGGTTGTGTGGGTGCGACCACCAGGAAGTGAGGGAAGTGGGACTAATGAATCAGGCTGGGGGTGCCCCACTGTAGCATGGCCTGACTCACCCAGGACCATGGGAATGGGTACTTTGGGGTTGATGGCGCCATCTCTGAGCAGCACCAGGGCCTTGAGGGGCATCATTAGTGGTTGCGAATGCTTGCCCAGCACTTCTCACAAGGTAGCTTCAGGGCCTGCCCACATGCCATCTGGGTAATTATGTCCTATTCACTTTCCTGTAGATCCGGAAGAAGTAGCCCTTGACTTCCAGACTTAACCTCTCTTAGTGTTGCCCTGGATGATACAGTGATTTGAGCCTTAAAGATGGTGCTTCTTTCCAAAATTGGTCATCCCTCTTTCCTTCCTACTCCATGCTACAGGATTCAACAGTACTTAGAGGTGGGGGCCTCTGATCACCTTCTCATTTCTTTTATCAGCTGCAATGCTCTTTTCCCAAAGCAATCCAGACTGCCTCTACTATCAGTGTGGAACTCTGTGTTGTTTCTCTATCTACTTCAAGTAACTCCACTTTTTTGAAGAAACAACCCTCCCTCACTTTTCAGTTGATGAGATTCAGGTAGTGCCAACTCTACCTCCAGCCCCAAGAGAAGCACATACAAACATGCCTGGCTGGTTGGAACATCACCAGCTCTTGGCCAATGACTGTTCAACAATGGGTATGTGACCTGAAAAGAGTCAACAAGACCCGTTCTGGGAGTTCTGTGGAATTCTTAGAGGAGAGAATCATTCTACGCTGAGGTTCCTGAGAGCACAGAATAAAGGACTAAAGTTACTGACAACTTTTTTCTTTTTCAAGAGTAAGTTAAATAACTCTATGTGCCAAGAATGATTTAAAGTGTCTGTATATATTATTATCTCATTCAACTCCTACATCAACCCCAGGAGTCACAAGTTCTATTATATGAGGTGGCACAGCTTGGAGGTCGATAGGACTGCATTTGAATTCTGGCTACATCATGTACTAGTTGTGTAACAGGCAAGTTGTCTAAACTTTCTATACCACAGTTTCCTCATCCATATAATGAGGCTAATAATAGTACCTCCTTCATAGGTTGTTGTACAGATTAGTCAATTTATCAATGTACAGTCTTTAGAAGAACACCAGGCATGTAGCAAGTGTTCTGCAAGTTTTATCTATGACTATCACCACCATAATCTCCAGTGTAAGGACAAGGAAAACAAAGCACAGAGACTTTAAACTAATCTAAGTTTGCACATCTAGTAAAGTGATGGACTAGGGATTTGAATCAAGTCTGCTTCTGGAGACTATATTTTTTAACTGCAAAATAATATTTTCTGTGCTCCAGCACCCTATGGGAGAGTCTGCCCATAAACAGAGAATACACACAACACAGAGCTGAGAGATGGACAAATTAAAATGGAATCCTGGAGACACTGTCAGAGCCCTTGAATTACCTATCTTAGTCCGTTCTCGCTACTGTAACAAAAACATCATAGACTGAGCGGCACGTAAGCAATAGAAATTTGTATCTCACAGTTCTGAAGGCTGGGAAGTCCAGGATCAAGGTGCTGGCAAATTCAATGTCTGGTAAGGGTTTTCTGGTCTACTGACACCCATCTTCTCTCTATGACATCAGAGGGCAGAAGGGACAAGAACGCTCCTTGGGGCCTCTTTGGTTTTAGCTGTAACCCGATTCAGGAGAGCTCCACCCTCATAACCCAATCACTTCCCAAAGGGCTCACTTCCTAATACCATATATACTGCTTGTGAGAGGTGTCGTCATGTATGAATTTGACAGGGACACATTTATCTATTTTATCAGTCAAGCCAGAAGTCAAATCTACCTTTAGAGTTTTCAATAATTTTACTTTTTTAAAAGATTTTATTTATTTATTTGAGAGAGAGCGAGAGAGAGCAGGGCAGAGCAAGAGAGAGAAGAGAGCACTAGTAGGGGCAGGGGGCAGAGGGAAAAGAAGCAGGCTCCCTACTGAGCAAGGAGCCCAATGTGGGGCTCAATCCCAGGACCCTAGGATCATGACCCGAGTCAAAGGCAGATGCTTCCCAAGTGACCCTTGAGTTTTCAATAATTTTAATCAACAAAGTTCCTTCTATCTCAGTCCAGTTTGAGTTAAGGTATCTGTCCCTTGCAGATGAAATCCCTTACAGACTTGACTAACAGAGCAATTCAGATCCTTAAGACTATCCTTGTATTCTGGGCATCAATGGCCCAAGGACAATAGGAAACATTCCCATAAAAGAATCTACTCTAGGGTTATAAAACAAAGCTGCTCAGCTGTTCCGTCATTCATTCATTTCACCTAAGCACCCACCATGTGCCAGGCACTAGTTAGTTGCCCAAGCATTCTGTCTGGATGGATTGGGCATCGGGCATTCTAAAGTGTCCAAGTATCAGTGGCGTTCCCATGAGTATATCAATTAGGTCTGGATCCAAACTCAAGTAGAATCTCAGTTCTCTCTGTCAGATCAGAGGCCTCTGGGATCTTATCATCTATGCCAGATCTTTTCTGAGCTCTGCATAGCCACTGCTACAAGTGGACTCTAGCTTGTTTAGAGTAATGGAAAGGTAATGGAAAAGGTAATGGGGGACTTCTGCACGGACTAAATTATTCATCTCCATCGAACCACATAAGCAGCATTCAATCTCCGTCTCTGGACACAGTCTTCCCAGATCAAAATATTCGATCAAGGTCCAAACAGGAAATGCAGATGCAAGCGTGTGACTGAGAATGCCAGGGTAAAGCCTTCCATCAGCAAGGTGAGTCTTCTCCTTTGCATCAGATGTACACACACACAGAGCCCTTGAGGGCTGAGATTACTTTTGATTTTTACATCACAAGCGTCATAGAAAATATACAATGAAACCCCAATGATCCCTTGGAGAGTTCATTGCTCTCCCCCATCGTCTTTGATTCCCCTGCCTCCTCTCCGCATCCTTTGAACTTCTAAAAAGACACTTTGAAGGCATGTCATAAAGCAGTTTTTCATTCATGCTCTTCTCTTTGATGATCTTGCTGTTTGTCTGAACTGCAGCGTCCACAGGATGTCGGGCGGGCGAGCTGAAAGCCAACACTGATGAGGAAGGGCCGAGTGAGGACGAGCCTGCACTGCATTTGTCAATAAAAAGAAAGCGGAATGTATGAATGAGCAAGACATGAAGGGCCCAAGCAGAATGTCTGGTTTCTCTTCTATGTCCTACCCCTAAAAGTGACCACCTGTGAGAAAGGTGAAGGGTACTGTAGCCCAGTAACAGTTCACAGCCTGCAAAATGTTTTGTTCAGAGGCCTCCCTCCAGCTCTGGCCTCAAACCTAAGAGTTCTCTGCTCATCCCAAAACTGCAATAACCCAGTTTCCCCTCGATGGAAAGTATTATTGGTTTTGATTTTTCCCAACTTCTCCCATCTTCCCTAATGAAAGAGTCATTCATTTCAAGGCTAACAAGATATGATGAGGCAGGGAATGGAATGGGAGAGAGGAAAAGCAGACAGGCAGGGCCACAGACATGCCTTTCTTCTCCTGGCCCAAAAAATAAATGGTTGAGAACTAAGACTCTACATAACTCTCAAAAACCTTAAAATCCTCAGGAAATAGCCATGGCCCTCAAAGCACCAGTCCCGATGCCCAGGCCTGGGGTAGGCTGACTACGGTGAAGGTAGACAAGAGCTTTCCCTGAGTCTGAGTATTCTCAGATGAGAAGGGAGGATAAACCACTCCCTGCCTTGGTGCACTGAGTCTGATTGGTACTAAAGAAGTGGTTATGAGGGTCAGGGTGGGGAGAAAAGCCTTCATCCGGTTATAAATATGAAACACATTAGAACCTATCACTCTGGAGGGTTCTGCTGTCAGTAGAGAGGGTGAAGAACTGACTCACGTATTCCTAAATGTTAGTGACTGCCCGCTAAGCCCTGTGAGCAAAACAGAGGTCTCTGCCCTCACGGAGCTCACAGTTTAGTCAGCGGTCAGACATTGAACAGTTCCACTCAGTTATGTGGAATTATAAATCGGCATGTGTGCCTTGAAGAAAGAGTCCATATAGGGTGTTATGAGGGCTTTCAGCAGAGAGACAGCGTGTGGACATGGGCGTCTAGCTACATGGAAATCTGGGAAAGCCCATCCAAGGAGTGCCATCGAAGCTGAGACCTGAAAGGGAGAGGGACTCAGCAAGCAGCGTAGGGACTACTATGTTACGTAGTTAGAAGAGCATTTTATGGAAAAGCACATGTGAAGGTCTGGTTGAAGGGAAGACAGACAGATGGTGTCAACCCCAGAAGCCAGGGACCAGTTAGGAGTAAAGATTCAACAAATGTGTCATATACCTCCCAACACGTCAGGTGCTTTCCCAAGTACTGTGAATACAGCACCAAACACCACTCACCAAGTGGCTGCCCTCTTAGAGTCTCCCTCCCAGATGTTCACCTCTTTAGGAACCAGATTCCAGCAGAGTTCCCACTAATTCAGGCTGCACGGCATTGAGGAAGGAAAGGACAGCGCTACTTCATATGCCCCAGGGTTTTCCTCACCTGAAGGGCTCATAGCGTGTGCCTCCAAACTTAAAAGTGGACAGCTAGCTTCTCATGTCCCACCCCTGCGTGGCTATATGCCAGACAAAGATCTCTGAGGAATGCAGCGGGCAATGGGGCACATGAAGCCAACCTGGCCATCACCTACCCTCAGTGTTGGCCATTCAGGACCACCAGGGCAAGGGGTCTGGAAAGATCTCTAGCTTCTCCATGGACCAGTTCTAAGTTCTGCCAATCATCCTGGCACAGAACGTCGTGACAGACAGCAGGGCATATTTGAGTCCAGCCATCCTGGCTTCTTGTCTCAACTCTACCACTTGCCAGCTGGGCCCAGCACTTAACCTCTGTGATCCTGATCCCGGGTCTATAAAAGAGAGTTAATAGGACTTGGACGACAGGTAGTTGTTAGGATTCAAAGAGTGAGGGCATGTGAAGTGCTGAGCGCTCTGCGCAGCAAACGCTCACTCAGCATCTGTGACTGTGGTTATTACGACCATGCTATAGCCCACTTCCCTGACTCCAGGCACTGGGCTTCCTGTAACTTTTGTCTATCAGAGAATCACAGCTCAGGCAATTAAGCACAACACACAGCCATCTCCCCTTGATTCACTCATTGCCAGGGAAACCAAGGCAGAGTTCAGCGACTAGCCCAGCATAACCCCAGGACTTCAAAGTCAGGAATGTTCATTTCTGAGAACAGTGAAGCAACCACAGGAAGCATGCTGCAGAAGGAACAACTGGCTGAATTAGTCCTGTGGGAATTACTCGGAAATATCTTCCATTCAGAAAGACTTTGTGAATTTTCCATTGCAAATATTTAATATCGAACGGGGTTTCTCTTCCGCCTTTGTCAGTGGAGTGCTCAAAATAATTTTAGTATTAGTCTAAGCCCAGTAAAAATTAGCGAGATAAATCTATAGCACTTCCTTCCCCTTCTCCCTCACTCCACCTGCCCACAATGGATCTCGAATCCAAAGGTCGAGGACGTGAAGTATTCTGCAGCTCAGCAGCACGCCAGCCAAGAATTTGCTTTTAAAACAGAGGATACGGCTTGAACGTTGGTCCTGCTACTGATGTGTTTTATGATTTTAGACTAATAACTTGTCCTCTTCAAGCTTCAGTTTCTTCCTCCATAAAACGGGGGCAACAAGAGCACCTACTGAGTTATCGGCACATGGGAGAAGGGCCACCCGTGAATGTTGGTTGCTATTGTTTCTACTACTGTTCTGTCCCCACCCTGACCCAGTCTTCCAGAGATGAGCTGGGTATAGCCAGGCCAGTGGGCTCTGGGCAGCCACCAGCTGACCACGGAGAAACACATCTTCCACTGGAATGGGGATGAAAAGGCTCTGGGTCCTCCTTGGAGATTGTCAGGCCACACAGATGGAGAGTTCTTTGTGAAATTAAGAAAATCCATTCATGACTGAGTCAAACCACACAATACAGAGAGAGCTGCCCAACTCCATTTCTGCCAGTTTCCAACCCCCAAATCAGACTCAACACCTGATTAAAAACCTCAACTTTAAAAAGGACCTCTAGAAGGTTTACTTTTCCTCTCTCCCCGAAGGGAACCTTACAAAGTCTCTGACCTCATGGAACATCCAGTGCAAGAAGGAAGAAAACAAACCATACATAATGGCAGGAGTTAGGAAAAACCCTATGATGGAAACAAAGTGGGGGACAGGATGGAGAAGGACAGAGGATGGAGAAGCACCTCACAGGGGATGGTCAAGGAAGCTGTCCCAATGAAGTGACAGAGGGTCCAGGGCTGAGCCTGTCACGACAAACAGGTTATCTTTCTAATGCCTTATCTTCAAGGTCAAAACCAGGCCAATAAGCGGGAGAGCCAGGTGAGAAGTTCTAAACTGAGAGTCTTCCCTTGTAATGCTCCCTTGCCACCATGAACCCACGTAACAGTGCAGAAGGTGCGTCTCCTTTTCCTACCCACAGACAGCCCTATAGCATTGCCAGAAACACAGGTCTCCCGAATTTCTGCCAGAACCACCACTAGATAATAACCATAACAGCAATGATCATTCCCTGAGCAGTGCTCTATGCCTCCTACACATTCCCTCATTTCCTACAAAGAGGATGAATGGGCATAAGGGTATTACCATCACCATCCACATTTTACTGAAGGGGAGACCCACACCCAGGAAGGTTACTTGGCTCAGGGGAACACAGCTAATACAAGGTACATCAGGGAAGCTGCCAGGTAGGTACCATTATCAGCCCCATTTTACAGATGAAGAAAGTAAGACACGAAGAGGTAAAGTGACCTTTCCAACTGGTACAGCCCATAATGGTAGAGAGAGTATTTAAACAAGGCAGACAATACCAGAGTCCATTTCAAGAATCTAAAGTATGTGCATGGAACAGCAAGTCATCCCATTTCTCTGCAGCCATTCAGGTGGGAAGAATCTACAGTCATTTGGTCAACACAAGACACACACAGGACAGCCAGGCCTGGGACCACCTTCCCAGAACTTTAGTCCAAAAAGAAAGCCAGACACAGACATGTTTATAGACAAATAATTCATTACTGCTGGGATAAAAACCGAGAATTCTAGGGTGCAATGAGCAAGTAAGAGGGGCGACTAGAGAAATGTCATCAGAGGCAGAAACATTCAAAGGCTAGCTGAGAGAAGAAAAGGGACATCAACCCGCCACATATCAGGATCCGGGAAAGAACATGGCAGACATAGCAAGTGAAAGAGAGCAAAGGGGTCTGGGGCAATAGGTGAGAAGAGGGAAGCAGGGGTAGCAGGACAGGAGTCTGGGCAGGCTGGCAATGGAGAAGATGAAGAAAGTGAGGGAGACAGGTTGTGAGGAGCTCTTAAGGCCAGGCTAGGGATGGTCCACCATTTGGGTGGGAGGAACTAAACACTTTTGCAAGCAGCGCTGCCCCTCAAGAAGGGGTCTGGAGACATATGTCAGGTGATTCAGGAGGAAGTAGGACTGGTGGTATAGAAACAATGACCTTAATCCAGGTAAAAGGTAATGAGTACCTTGAGGGAATGATGGCAAGAGAGGTTTAAAGCGGAGGAAAGTAATTCAAAGGACAACAGAGAGATGGAGGACATAATCTAGGCAAGGCCTAGAGCGTCAAGGAAGAAACTTGAGTCAAATCTGGTGACTAGAGTATGGGGCTGTTGAACAGCCAGAAGGAAAACTGAGGCACCATGAACAGCTCTGTTTGATCATGCTGAAGGTGACGTCTACTGGAGTGACAGCTACTGGCACGATGCAGGGTACCTCAACAGGCTCTAAGAAACAAATGCCATCTGTCATGGAAACACAAATCAAAACCACAGTGAGATACTACCTCACACCAGTCAGAATGGCTAAAATTAACAAGTCTGGAAATGATAGGTGTTAGCAAGGATGCGGAGAAACCTACACTGTTGGTAGGAATGCAAGCTGGTGCAGCCACTCTGGAGAAAACTAGGGAGGTTCCTCAAAAAGTTGAAAATAGATGGGGAGGAGTCAAGATGGTGGAGAAGTAGCAGGCTGAGACTACTTCTGGTAGCAGGAGATCAGCTAGATAGCTTATCTAAAGATTGCAAACACCTACAAATCCAATGGCAGATAGAAGAGAAGAACAGCAATTCTAGAAACAGAAAATCAACCACTTTCTGAAAGGTAGGACTGGCAGAGAAGTGAATCCAAAGCGACGGGAAGATAGACCCCGGGGGGAGGGGCCAGCTAACGGCAAGCGGCGGAGCAACGGCAAGCGGCGGAGCAACGGCAAGCGGCGGAGCAACGGCAAGCGGCGGAGCAACGGAGCACAAAATCAGGACTTTTAATAGTCTCTTCCACTGAAGGACATTGCTCCAGAGACTAAACCGGGGTGAAGCCCACGCGGGGTCAGTGTGGCCTCAGGTCCCACAGGGGTCACAGAAGGATCGGGGGTGTCTGAGTGTCACAGAGCTTACAGGTATTAGAACGGGGAAGCCGGCTACAGAGACAGAGCCAAGGAGTGAGCTCCCAGCTCAGGGTTACCTTGAACCGGTTGCAGGCTCGGTGAGCTCGGAGCGTGGCCGGAGTCCAGGGAGACGGGAGTAATTGAGCGCTGTTCTCTGAGGGCACACTGAGGAGTGGGGCGCCGGGCTCTTGGTTCCTCCAGGCTGGAGACCGGGAGGCTGCCATTTTCATTCCCATCCTCCGGAACTCTACGGAAAGCACTCAGGGAACAAAAGCTCCGGAAAGCAAGCCCAAGTGGATTTACTCAGCACGGCCCCTGGTAAGGGCGGTGCAACTCCGCCTGGGGCAAAGACACTTGAGAATCACTACAACAGGCCCCCTCCCCCAGAAGACCAACAAGAAATCCAGCCAAGACCAAGTTCACCTACCAAGGAGTGAGGTTTCAATACCAAGGAGAGCAGCAGAATTCCAGAGGAGGAGAAAGCAAAGCACAGAACTCATGGCTTTCTCCCTGTGATTCTTTAGTCTTCAGTTAATTTAATTTGTTTTTCTTTTTCAATTTTTTTTCTTCTGCTGCTAATTTATTTTAAACTTTTACCCTTTTCTTCTTTAACGTTTTTAAACTAGTTTATCTAATATATATATTTTTTCTTTTTTACACTTTTTCTTTATTCGTTTTCTTTTTTAATTGTTTTCTTTCTTTCTTTCTTTCTTTTTTTTTTTTTTTCTGAACCTCTTTTTATGCCCTTTCTCCCCCCTCACGATTTGGGATCTCTTCTGATTTGGTTAAAGTATATTTTCCTGGGGTTATTGCCATCCTTTTAGTATTTTACTTGTTCATTTGTATATTCTTATCTGGACAAAAAGACAAGAGAGAAAAATTCACCACAAAAAAAAGAACAAGAGGCAGTACCGAAGGCTAGGGACCTAATCAATACAGACATTGGTAATATGTCAGATATAGAGTTCAGAATGACGATTCTCAAGGTTCTAGCCAGGCTCAAAAAAAGGCATGGAACATATTAGAGAAACCCTCTCGGGAGATATAAAAGCCCTTTCAGGAGAAATAAAAGAACTAAAATCTAACCAAGTTGAAATCAAAAAAGCTATTAATGAGGTGCAATAAAAAATGGAGGCTCTCACTGCTAGGATAAATGAGGCAGAAGAAAGAATTAGCAATACAGAAGACCAAATGACAGAGAATAAAGAAGCTGAGCAAAAGAGGGACAAATAGCTACTGGACCATAAGGGGAGAATTCGAGAGATAAGTGACACCATAAGACAAAACATTAGTTTTTTATAAGACAATTATTATTAGAATAATTGGGATTCCAGAAGAAGAAGAAAGAGAGAGGGGAGCAGAAGGTATACTGAAGAGAATTATTGGAGAGAATTTCCCCACTATGGCAAAGGGAACAAGCATCAAAATCCAGGAGGTGCAGAGAACCCCCCTCAAAATCAATAAGAATAGGTCCACACCCCGTCACCTAATAGTAGAATTTACAAGTCTTAGTAACAAAGAGAAAATCCTGAAAGCAGTCCGGGAAAAGAAGTCTGTAATATACAATGGTAAAAATATTAGATTGGCAGCAGACTTATACACAGAGACCTGGCAGGCCAGAAAGAGCTGGCATGATATATTCAGAGCACTAAACAAGAAAAACATGCAGCCAAGAATACTATATCCAGCTAGGCTATCATTGAAAATAGAAGGAGAGTTAAAAAGCTTCCAGGACAAATAAAAACTGAAAGAATTTACAAACACCAAACCAGTTCTACAGGAAATATTGAAAGGGGTCCTCTAAGCAAAGAGAGAGCCTAAAAGTAGTAGATCAGAAAGGAACAGAGACAATATACAGTAACAGTCACTTACAGGCAATACAGTGGCACTAAATTCATATCTCTCAATAGTTACCCTGAATGTTAATGGGCTAAATGCCCCAATCAAAAGACACAAGGTATCAGAATGGATAAAGAAACAAAACCCATCTATATGTTGCCTACAAGAAACTCATTTTAAACCCGAAGACACCTCCAGATTTAACGCGAGGGAGTGGAAAAAAATTTACCATGCTAATGGACATCAGAAGAAAGCGGGAGTGGCAATCCTTATATTAGATCAATTAGATTTTAAGCCAAAGACTATAATAAGAGATGAGGAAGGACACTATATTATACTCAAAGGATCTGTCCAATATCTATGCCCCCAACGTGGGAGCAATTAATAACATAATCAAAAAAACACATCAACAATAATACAATAATAGTAGGAAAATTAAACACTCTCCTCACTGAAATGGACAGATCATCCAAGCAAAAGATCAACAAGGAAATAAAGGCCTTAAATGACACACTGGACAAGATGGACATCACAGATATATACAGAACATTTCATCCCAAAGCAAGAGAATACACATTCTTCTCTAGTGCACATGGAACATTCTCCAGAATAGATCACATCCTCGGTCCTAAATCAGGTCTCAACTGGTATCAAAAGATTGGGATCATTCCCTGCATATTTTCAGACCACAATGCTCTGAAGCTAGAACTCAATCACAAGAGGAAATTTGGAAAGAACCCAAATACATGGAGACTAAACAGCATCCTTCTAAAGAATGAATGGGGCAACCAGGGAATTACAGAAGAATTGAAAAAATTCATGGAAACAAATGATAATGAAAACACAACGGTTCGAAATATGTGGGACACAACAAAGGCAGCCTGAGAGGAAAATACACAGTGGTACAAGCCTTTCTCAAGAAACAAGAAAGGTCTCAGGTATACAACCTAACCCTACACCTAAAGGAGCTGAAGAACAAGAAAGAAACCCTAAACCCAGCAGGAGAAGAGAAATCATAAAGATCAGAGCAGAAATCAATGAAATAGAAACCAAAAAAACGACAGAACAAATCAACGAAACTAGGAGCTGGTTCTTTGAAAGAATTAGTAAGATTGATAAACCCCTGGCCCGACTTATCAAAAAGAAAAGAGAAAGGACCCAAATAAATAAAATCATGAATGAAAGAGGAGAGATCACAACTAACACCAAAGAAATACAGACAATTATAAGTACATACTATGAACAACTCTACGCCAACAAATTTGACAATCTGGAAGAAATGGATGCATTCCTAAGAGACATTTCAACTACAACAACTGAACCAGGAAGAAATAGAAAGCCTGAACAGACCCATCACCAGTAAGGAGATTGAAACAGTCATCAAAAATCTCCAAACAAACAAAAGCCCAGGGCCAGACGGCATCCGGGGGTAATTCTACCAAACATTTAAAGAAGAACTAATTCCTATTCTCCTGAAACTGTTCCAAAAAATAGAAATGGAAGGAAAACTTCCAAACTCATTTTATAAGGCCAACATCACCTTGATCCCAAAGCCAGACAAGGATCCCATCAAAAAAGAGAACTACAGACCAATATCCTTGATGAACACAGATGCGAAAATTCTCACCAAAATACTAGCCAATAGGATTCAACAGTACATTAAAAGGATTATTCACCACAACTAAGTGGGATTTATTCCAGGGCTGCAAGGTTGGTTCAACATCCGCAAATCAATCAATGTGATACAACACATTAATAAAAGAAAGAACAAGAACCATATGATACTCTCAATAGATGCTGAAAAATCATTTGTCGAAGTACAGCATCCCTTCCTGATCAAAACTCTTCAAGGTATAGGGATAGAGGGCACATACCTCAGTATTATCAAAGCCATCTATGAAAAACCCACCACAAATATCATTCTCAATGGAGGAAAAACTGAAAGCTTTTCTGCTAAAGTCAGGAACACGGCAGGGATGTCCATTATCACCACTGTTATTCAACATAGTACTAGAAGTCCTAGCCCCAGCAATCAGACAACAAAAGGAAATTAAAGGCATCCAAATTGGCAATGAAGAAGTCAAACTATCACTCTTCGCAGATGATATGATACTATATGTGGAAAACCTAAAAGACTCCACTCCAAAACTACTAGAACTTGTACAGGAATTCAGTAAAGTTTCAGGATATAAAATCAATGCACAGAAATCAGTTGCATTTCTCTACACCAACAACAAGACAGAAGAAAGAGAAATTAAGGAGTCAATCCCATTTATAATTGCACCCAAAACCATAAGATACCTAGGAATAAACCTAACCTAAGAGGCAAAGAATCTATACTCAGAAAACTATAAAGTACTCATGAAAGAAATTGAGGAAGACACAAAGAAATGGAAAAATGTTCCATGCTCCTGGATTGGAAGAACAAATATTGTGAAAATGTCTATGCTACCTAAAGCAATCTACACATTTAATGCAATTCCTATCATAGTACCATCCATCTTTTTCAAAGAAATGGAACAAATAATCCTAAAATTTATATGGAACCAGAAAAGACCTCGAATAGCCAAAGGAATATTGAAAAAGAAAGCCAAAGTTGGTGGCATCACAATTCCGGACTTCAAGCTCTATTACAAAGCTATCGTCATCAAGACAGCATGGTACTGGCACAAAAACAGACACATAGATCAATGCAACAGAATAGAGAGCCAGAAATAGACCCTCAACCCTATGGTCAACTCATCTTCGACAAAGCAGGAAAGAATGTCCAATGGAAAAAAGACAGCCTCTTCAATAAATGCTGTTGGGAAAATTGGACAGCCACGTGCAGAAAAATGAAATTGGACCATTTCCTTACACCACACACGAAAATAGACTCAAAATGGATGAAGGACCTCAATTTGCGAAAATCAAAATCCTTGAGGAGAACACAGGCAGCAACCTCTTCGACCTCAGCTGCAGCAACATCTTCCTAAGAACATCGCCAAAGGTAAGGGAAGCAAGGGCAAAAATGAACTATTGGGATTTTATCAAGATCAAAAGCTTTTGCACAGCAAAGGAAACAGTTAACAAAACCAAAAGACAACTGACAGAATGGGAGAAAATATTTGCAAACAACATATCAGATAAAGGGCTAGTGTCCAAAATATATAAAGAACTTAGCAAACTCAACACCCAAAGAACAAATAATCCAATCAAGAAATGGGCAGAGGACATGAACAGACATTTCTGCAAAGAAGACATCCAGATGGCCAACAGACACATGAAAAAGTGCTCCATATCACTCGGCATCAGGGAAATACAAATCAAAACCACAATAAGATATCACCTCACACCAGTCAGAATGGCTAAAATTAACAAGTCAGGAAATGACAGATGCTGGCGAGGATGCGGAGAAAGGGGAACCCTCCTACACTGTTGGTGGGAATGCAAGCTGGTGCAACCACTCTGCAAAACAGCATGGAGGTTCCTCAAAATGGTTAAAATAGAACTAACCTATGACCCAGCAACTGCACTACTGGGTATTTACTCTAAAGATACAAACATAGTGATCCGAAGGGGCATGTGCACCCAATTGTTTATAGCAGCAATGTCTTCAATAGCCAAACTATGGAAAGCACCTAGATGCCCATCAACAGATGAATGGTTAAGAAGAGGTGGTATATATACACAATGGAATACTATGCAGCCATCAAAAGAAATGAAATCTTGCCATTTGCAACGGCATGGATGGAACTAGAGGCTATCATGCTTAGCGAAATAAGTCAAGCGGAGAAAGACAACTATCATATGATCTCCCTGATATGAGGAAGTGGAGAAGCAACAGGGGGCGGTTTAAGGCGGTAGGAGAAGAAGAAATGAAACAAGATGGGATTGGGAGGGAGACAAACCATAAGTGACTCTTAATCTCACAAAACAAACTTAGGGTTGCTGAGGGGAGGGGGGTTAGCAGAAGGGGGGTGGGGTTATGGACATTGGGGAGGGTATGTGCTATGGTGAGTGCTGTTTAGTGTGTAAACCTGGTGATTCACAGTCCTGTACCCCTGGGAATAAAAATATATTATATGTTTATAAAAAATAAAAAAGCTGAAAGTGGAAAAAAAAAAGTTGTAAATAGAGCTATCAGATGACCCAGCAATCACACTATTGGTATTTACCCCAAAGATACAAATGTAGTGATCCAAAGGGAAACATGCACCCGAATGTTTATAGCAGCAATGTGAATTATGGAAAGAACCCAGGTGTCCCCTGACTGATGAATGGATAAAAAAGATGTGGTGTGTACACACACACACACACACACACATGAATACAAATACTATGCAGCCATCAAAAAGGAGAAATCTTGCCATTTGCAATGACATGGATAGAACTAGAGGGTATTATGCTAAGTGAAATAAGTCAATCAGAGAAAGACAATTACCATATGATCCCATTGATATGCAGCATATAAGAAACAAGGCAGAGGATCATAGAGGAAAAAATGAAACAAGACAAAACCAGAGAGGGAGACAAACCATAAGAAACTCTTAATCTTAGGAAACAAACTGAGGGTTGCTGCATGGGAGGGGAGTAGGGGGATGGACTGGCTGGGTGATGGACACTGAGGAGGCTATGTGTTGTAATGAGTGCTGTGTATTGTACAAGACTGATGAATCACAGACCTGTATCCCAGAAACATATAATACATTATATGCTAATTCTTTAAAAAAAGAAAAAAACAGGGGTGCCTAGGTGACTCAGTGAGTTAAAGCCTCTGGCTTCAGCTCAGGTCATGGTCCCAGGATCCTGGGATTGAGCCCCACGTCAGGCTGTCTGTTCAGCGGGGAGCCTGCTTCCTCCTCTCTCTCTGCCTGCCTCTCTGCCTACTTGTGATCTCTGTCTGTCAAATAAATAAATAAAATATTAAAAACAAAAACAAAAACAAATGCTATCTCCCATTTCATACTTTGGAAAGGTAAGACTCAATGAGGTGGAGTGACTAGGCCATTCACATACTCGTGCCTGGAACCCTGTGGGTCTCTGCCCATCTCTCTCCACAACCCCATGCAGCTTCCCTGCAGCTCTTTTTTGGTTTAAATCCTTCTCTTGTTTACATTCATTTGCTTATGTTCTGCCATCTGAAGAAATGGCACCTTTCCAATGACTCACCCTGCCCTGGCCCAGGGACAGCTAACTCGGGCAAAATAGAATTCCCAGATAAGTTCTGTTCAAACCACAAAGAGATTTCACACCATGGGTTTATTGTCAACATTTTTAAAAATCAGAAATTTTTACATACAAATCTAGATATTGAGTTTCTCCCGAAAACCCAAATTATCTGGTGACATGGGGTTCCTACTCTCAGCTGAAAAGCAGCGGCTCTCTTGAGTAACCACAGCTTTCTAGTTCACCATCGTCTCTACTCCAAACATCTAACAACCAAAATAGAAACTAAGACATATGACCACCTGTTTCTTCACAACTAGCAGTCATTTTTAATCTTAGGGACAAAAAGGAGTAGCGGGGACCATGGCTAAGAGGAGAGTACACTCTTCGACTGTGGCAGAGCTCTACCTCCTTAGTCCTTATACATATTTGAGTCCCTGGCCTGGCCTTATTACTGTCAATGTTTTATTTTTACTAGATGGTAAATGAGAAGGGCTCGTTGGGCATGCATGCTTGATGCCCAGCTTGGGACCACTCAAGAATAGTCTCTTTTTCCATATTATAATCACCCTAATTCCACCCAATTCCTGTGTTATTCAACTCCTGCCACACGGATTCTAAGTTTTAATTCATACAGAACATCCCAGAGAAGTGGGGACCCAGAAGTGTATTTGCCCAGCACCGTTTGGGAAGAAATACAATCCAACTGAACTAAGGGCTCAAGCTGAGGCTGGCTTGAGTCTTCCATGAAATGGGACATTCTTTCGGAGCAGTATCCTAACAAAGGAGCCGGGAGAGAAAACCCATCTCATTACAAAGCTTCCTCCCCCTCGCTGAGACTTGGCAGAGAGCAGAAAAATGAAGCACACCCCTTGCTCCTCTCTAAAAAATCCAACTATGGGGAATGGGAGCCAAGATGTAAAAGGTTGGGTAGAAACATCAGTGAAACAAAGTGCCTTGTGGCCGGCTCTGAAGGCAAACAGGTAACTCCCATTTCAGGGGGCCTGATGTTCAGAGGGTCAGAAAATGCCCAGTATCTGCCAATACTCCCTCCTGCTCAGTGCTCCAGCCCTCTCTCATCTCCATCTGACTGGATTCTTTCACATGTGCCGAGATGTGTCAACAACAGAGAAGCCCGTGCCCGTGCCTGCGGGAGAGTGGGCCCTGCCCCGTGGCCCCCAGGAGCTGCCCACTATGCACATGCTTCTTCAACCTCCATGGAAGCACAGGCAACCAGCAGTTCCCTGGAGAGCTCAGCCACTAAAGGGTTAAGTGTGGGTTACACCGGGGTTACATGATGTGCAACCACAGACATGTTCCCGCCACTGTCAGAGTTTACGGCCAAGTAGGGAAGACAAATAGTAATGATATAATCACACACACATATGCAGGCATTTTTCAAAAACAGAACTATGGAGGCGCCTGGCTGGCTCACTTGCTAGAGCTTGCAACTCTTGTTCTCGGGGTCGTGAGCCCAAGACCCAAACTGGGCTCCAAGATTACTTTAAAAATAAAGTAAAATAAGCCAAGCAGAACTATGTACTCTGGAGGAAACAGTCCCAGGCATGCATGCGATCAATTCATCAGACATAGGGTGGTCAGAGAAGGAAGGCTTCCCAGGGTAGGAGTTGGCTGGCTGCGGGGGCTGAGGTGGGGGGGTGGGGAAGGAAAGTATTCTAACTGTGGGAAGAGCAGGTGCCAAGACTCTAAAGAAGTAGGGAGTATGGAATGTTCCAAGACCTGAGATGTGATTCCTACAGTTGAGTGTGGCTGCAGGGGAAGCGGGGGGGGGGGGGGGGGCCTGCATCTGATAGGCCGGGGGTAGGTTCTGCAGCTGATAGACTCCTCCCTGCCTGCTGTGCTGTTTCCCAGCTGTTCTAACCAGTCCCAGATTCCAGGTTATGCTCATTCTTCAGTGACTTCCCCTGAGCTCCTAACACAGTCCACAGTCCAGAGTAAGGAGAAGCAGGAAGAGCACAGAAGATCAGCACTGAGGACAGACCTCATGGAGGGCACCCAAGGAGAGGAATGAATGCACATCTATAAATGAAATATACAGTCACTGGCATAAAGCTGAGGCCGATGGTAAAGAAAACGTTAACTTCAGGGCTGCCAAACTCTGGAGAGCATCTTCTGCAAAAAGGGATTCTTCTCTATCTCCAGTTCTGAAGCTCTGAGCCGGCTCCGGGTCCCTGTGGCTCCAGGCATCTAGCACCACTGACAGAAAGCCTTGGGCTGCATGGGGCCTGCCCAAGAGCGAGCGGGTGCCTTGCCCCAGCCAGCTGCCAGATCTGCTGCTGGGTTTATTCTGAAGCTTTGCTTTGGTTTCAAGGTTCAATTTGAAGGACCTGAACAAATGTGGGTGGTCATTGGGAAGGAGTTGGGGGCAGGGAGCAGGTGGGAGACAGGAGCTCCACAGACAAGGGTGGCAGGATTCCCCAGAAACGCCAGCCCTCAACCAAATTACAAGCTGCCCAGAAGGGGAAAGTACCACTAGGTTATTTCTGGAGCCAAACAATGCTGGCTCTCATCACTGACAAACTGAAGACAAATAAGGAAACAAGACATGGCCCCACCCACCTCTCCAAAAGGTCAAGACCATGCCTCATAAATTACTCAGGTATAATTTCAATTACAAAAATAACTTAAAAATTTTAAATCAGGAGCGCCTGGGTGGCTCAGTGGGTTGAGCCTCCTCCGCCTTTGGTTCAGGTCATGATCTCAGGGTCCTGGGATTGAGCCCCGCTTCGGGCTCTTCGCTCCACGGAGAGCCTGCTTCCACCTCTGTCTGCCTCTCTGCCTACTTGTGATCTCTGTCAAATAAATAAATAATACCTTTAAAAAAATTTTTTTAAGCCATCCTTTGTGATCCCTCTCAGTTCTTGCAAACAATACTTTGAACATGTCACACCCTCATTAACTTGTAGAAAAGATTTCATTCCAACCTGGCAGTGACCCTCAGAGGCACGCTAAAGAGCAGCTAGTGATCTTTTTCATGATGACTTCATTTCAGGAGGTTCCTCAGTTATCAACTCTCCATGGACTCCCTATCGCATCTCAAATTAGCCCACAGCGTCCACCCCATCTCCTACCTCCTTCCCCCTGCTCACCACTCTGCAGGCAAAATGCCTTCCTCTCAGTTCCTCAACCAAGCCATACGCTTCCCCACTGCCAGGCCTTTGCACAGGCTGGTCCCTCTGCCCGGTGTGCCGCCACCAACACTCCACACTGGCTCCCTCCTTGGACCTTGTTCATCCTTCAGCTCTCAACTGAAATAGCACCACCTCAAAGAGACGCCCTCCTCAGTCACCCATCAAAAGTAACACTCTTCCCTCTCTGTCTTATCTCAGGCTGATTTTATTTCTTTGTGGGTTTTTTTTTGTTTGTTTTTTTGTTTGTTTGTTTGTTTGTTGTTTTTTTAGAGCAGATGCTGGCTAACCAGGAACTCTTCTCAGTGCCCCCAGAGAATTTTTCACTTTTCTGTAACTTGCCCATTAGGCATCATGCTCTCCCACGAGACAAGGAACTCCAAAAGGGGAACAGACCCTATCCGCCTTGCTCACAAATTTTCCCTCCCACCAGCACGGTGCCCAGCACCTGGGAGGTGTGCCATCTCTGCTAACTTCAACGAATTAGCTGCATCATCTGCAGACACACTGGCCTGGGCTCCTCAAATATGTCAGCTCATGAGGGAAAGAGAAAGGTTGGGGAGCCATCCTGATTAGCAGACACCAAAGAAGCACAACGATTTAATGCAACATGTGTCTGTTGAAGGGAGTTGATCCGAAGTAAACACTACTACTAATAAAGGACATGACTGAGACTGTACAGCCATTTGAATCTGAACTGCATGTGAATGAAGGGTGCTGGACCAGTGTTACATTTCCCAAGCTTGATAATTCCACCAATGTTAGGGAGAAGGGCACAAAGACATGCCCTAGAATACTGTGCAGCAGAAAATATCATGACAACTGCAGCTCATTTTCAAACCATTCAGCAAAAATAAATGTGTGTGTGTGTGTGTGTGTGTGTGTGTGTCTATACATACCTACAGAGAATATTGTTCTGGTCTTACCATCTGTCCTATAGGTTTTAGATTTTTCAAAATAAAAACCTGGGGGTGTGGGGCAAATAATATATGGCTTAAATAACCAAGCAGAGTTCTACTTACTTTCACTGAAGGGCTGTGATAGTCCAAGATCATATGGGTAGCCTCTGGTAATTGGGGTTAAAACCAATATTCCAAAGTCCCAGATTTTTTTAGTTTTCACTACATAAAACAACTCACCTGGACTCCTGACAATTTCAAATAGGGAACTTTCAGGGACCTGAATTATATTGCTGTCAGATATGCATCAATTTAAAAAAAAAAATCAAAACAATGTTGGGTGATTTTAATCTGGGACTTTTGCTTCCAGGCCATTTCACCTTACAACATAAAAGCCTTCCTGTTTGCATACATCTAGACCCGAGATCTAATATCAGCACTTTCCACCTACCCCTACACCATGCCCTGTGAACTATAACTCTATTAATAAACAGTGACCTAGAGAACTGGGATGGGGTGGGGGAGAAGGGAGTCTGGCACTAAAGTTTTAATTTTCTATTTTTATTAAAATTCTTAAGCTTTAATTTCCATTTTCTTTTCAACCTAGACCTTTGGAGCCTGTGCATGGTCCAACTCCTATTCATCCTTCAAGTCCCAGCTAGATGCCTCTTCCTACAGGAAGCCTTCCCTGACTTTTCCAGGGCAGTTTAAGAGAATTTCACCTAGGCTCCCACAAGCCCTCTCTGTTCTCTAGAAAAAATTAAAACTTATCACACTAATTTTTATTGCTTGCTTATCCGACTTCATCACTGAATCATATTCTTCACAAGGGCAGGGGTTGGGATGTCAGCGCTCAGCCCGCACCCAGCCCATACAGGACACACGAGAATCCACTGAGCTGAACTCTACTGCAACAGCTGGCCCAGTCCCACTGCTGGCCAGAGCTTGGATGACTTGTGGAGGGCAGGCTGAGGCCAGCTCTCTCAGAGCAGCTCCAGTGAAACTCTCTTTTTGCCTGTTTTTTCAGGTGTCCTGTATCACACATCCCCTTTGGGACAGGAAGTGTCCTGTGTCACTGTTTTCTCCTCTTGTTCTGATATCAAAGGCTGGACCAGGGAGTTCCTGAGTGAAGATCAGGGGGCTTGGGTCCAGTTACCCACCACCTGCTAGAACAGCAACTTGGCCGCATTGCCAAGTGGGGAACAACACACGCTTTATTAAATAATAACAACATAATACACACTGCTCACTCTATCCAGTCATTTCAGCTCATAGAGTCTCATCAGGGTGGGACAAACAGAAGGGGTTTTGGTGGCAGAGGTTGGGGCAGAAGATTTGCAGGATGTAATTATTTGGATTTCATGGATTTGGCTGAGGAGTGCTTTTTCACTTGCCTATCCCTTCCCACAAGGACTCCAAACAGAAACTATCCCCTACTGGTCATTGTAGATGGAGTAAGGGCAGATGCTGTGTATCTTTTTCTCAACCCCCTCCTCCCTCCTGGGCCCCAGGTTTTCTCAAGCCCAGCAGTTGACATGGTGACAGTTTTCCCTGAAAAGATCCCACCAGAGTTGAAAAGACTGAGCTGTTTGTATTTTTTAAGATTTTATTTATTTATTTGACAGAGAGAGAGATCACAAGTAGGCAGAGGGGCAGGCAGAGAGAGAGGGGGAAGCAGGCTCCCCGCTGAGCAGAGAGAGACTGATGCGGGGCTTGATCCCAGAACCCTAAGATCATGATCTGAGCCAAAGGCAGAGGCTTAACTCACTGAGCCACCCAGGCACCCCAAGACTGAATTTTTGTACATGATTGTCTTTTTTATAAACACACACACAAGCACACATCAGCAACCCAGAATCTAGCCCCCAAATCCATATGTTTCTGTTTAAGGATATGATCGCCCACATTGGGATCTCTTGATCCCTGAACCAAACTCAGAATTCAGGACACATGGGACACATGGGTCGGGGGTTAGAGTCAATGCCAAGGTCACTGAATAGTACCTTTGTCCCCAACGTCCCACCATCCCTGAAAGCCCACCTCCCATGGGATCTGTCCCATACGGAGCCTTTCTCCACCAAGCCCCTCTCTCTTTGGTCTGACTTGAGGTGAGGGGGTAGTGGCATGCCACAGAGAGGAAGACTGTCAGGAGGCTGTTGCTCCCAATTAGGTGCGAGATAATGAGGGAAAACAGTAGGGCTATAGTGGTTAGTGTGGGGAGGAGGGGATGGGCATCTCTCCATCTCCCTCTCTATTCCATTCTCCCTCTCTATTCCATCCTCCTCTCAGTTTCTGGAAAGTGCCAAGCTCATTTCTGCCAAGGAACCCCCACACATGCTGACCATCCTCTACAGACATTGCCAACTCTCCACTCGGCTGCTCCTTACCCTTCTCATCTGGGTTCACTGGTTACCATCTCTGGGGCCTGGCCTGGCAACCCTCTCCAGGGCTCCCTTGGCTTCTCCATCTCAGCTACCCTACCATTGAATCCACAGCAGGATTCTCTGTGGATTCTCTGTGGTTGGGCCCATGGTTGCTTTCTACATCTTTACTGTCCATCTCCCTGACGGCCCCATAAGCATCACAAAGGCAGGAACTGTTCTGTTTTGTTCACCCAGCACTTGGCAATGAAGTGTTCAAGTAATACTTATTAAATAAAGAAACAAAGGGATGGATTAAAGAATGAACTAATTAACTAAAGGAAGGAGGGGCCAAAGGAAGGGAGGAATTGCCACCTTAGGCCTTTCAACTCTTGGGGAGATACATTCACTAAAATAGTGGTTGTTTGGTAGAACAATTTTTTTTTTTTTTTAGATTTTTTATTTATTTATTTATTTGACAGACAGAGATCACAAGTAGGCAGAGAGGCAGAGAGAGAGAGAGAGGAGGAAGCAGGCTCCCCGCTGAGCAGAGAGCCCGATGCGGGACTCGATCCCGGGACCCCGAGATCATGACCTGAGCCGAAGGCAACGGCTTAACCCACTGAGCCACCCAGGCGCCCAGAACAATTTTTTTTTAAAAAGATTTTATTTTATTTTTTTATTTTATTTATTTATTTATCTATCTATTTATTTATTTATTTATTTTATTTATTTTTTTAATTTGATAGACAGAGATCACAAGTAGGCAGAGAGAGAGAGAGGAGGAAGCAGGCTCTCCACAGAGCAGACAGCCCAATGCGGGGCTCGATCCCAGGACCCTGGGATCATGACCTGAGCTGAAGGCAGAGGCTTTAACCACTGAGCAACCCAGGTGCCCCTTGGTAGAACAATTTAAGATGAAAATTCAGAATTAGGAATCCGTGTTTTTGGAAGAAGTGACGTGGAAGAAGGGAGAACTCTAACCAGTTCATCTGTTCTGGTGGTTTGTGAAAACATGAACTTTGCCTTCTGCAGAGACAGTCCTTGGAAAGGACCATGAAGCTGCCCAGGGCCTCCAAAGATGACCTTGTGTGACCTCAGGCAAGGCTCAACAGGCAAGCAACCCCAATGCTGCTTGAAACATTTAACCCAACTCCACAGGGCTGGAAGGGTCTTGAATCCCTAGAGCAACTCCCATGAGAAGGAGTTCACAGAATCACTGCTACCTTCAAACCTAAGACCCAAACTTCTGGGCGTGTACCATCCAAACCCAAGGCTACAGTTCACCGTGCAAAAAAGGAGGTCACTGTGCAGAAATCTGGACGCTGCTGCCCTCAGGAAAAGAGTGGGTGGGGCGTGAGGGGTGGAATCTCTCAAGCCTCAAACACAGCTAACCTTTCCAAGACATAATAGACACACCTGAAGCTTTTCCATCCAGCCTTAGGAAAAGGTTTATGAAGAGCAGCAGAGGGGAAGGGGGTGGGATGCCGATTGTTATTAAAAAGAAAAAAAAAAAAAAAAGACAACTAGAGCCGCAGGAGAGGAAATGTCTCTGCTATTAATCCCAGCAGGTCACTATTGTGGAAGAGAAGTAATACCATTTTAAAAGTGCCAAACAGGAAGGAAGAGCCTGGGGTGGGGGTGGGGGGGGTGGAGATAAATGAGATCAGAGCAGGTCAAAAAAAAATTAAAGAAACTAACTCCTGGGAGCAAAAATTGTTCTGTAGGAAGACACACCCCTCGGCAAGTTAGTGTCCCTCTGTTTAATCTTTTTAAAATCTTTTTAAAAGATTTTATTTATTTATTTGACAGAGAAAGAGAGACAGCGAGAAAAAGAATACAAGCAGGGGGAACGGGAGAGAGAGAAGCACGGTTCTGGCGGAGCAGGGGAGCAGGGAGCCCGATGTGGGGCTAGATCCCAGGACCCTGGGATCATGACTTTAGCAGAAGGCAGACACTTAATGACTGAGTCACCTGGAGCCCCTCCCTATGTTTTAGAGAATTTTTTCCCCTCTGGTGTATTTATTTTGTTTGTATTTGTAATTTTTTTTTTCTTTTTTTGCAGGGAAGGATGGGTCTTCCCTTGCTTTTCTCCCTGTTTCTCTTTCTTCTTTTGTTTTTGGCTCCCTGACCAGGCCTCCTACACCTTCTGGGTTCCAAGAGCATCCTGAGGATATTTACTAACAGGAAGTCAGACAAGAAGGGAATTGACACAGTCATTAGGTGACATAAGCCTGCTGACAAGCTGCCAACTCAGCCTATTGAAGATATAACTGAAAAGCCAGCATTTCATTCAAACTAGGTCACCTCCAAGTGCTGTGAATGTCAGCTGGGAATTCGCACAGACCAGGAACCGAGAGGCCAAGAGGTTAGTGGTTTCCCCCGGGGAAAGCAGAGGTCAAGGGGACAAGGGGAAGATGAAGACTAAGAAGGGAATTTGTGACAATGGATAAAGTGGAAGAATGGGAGGGAGACATTCATGGGCAAGTGGATTTCCAAAAGCAAGCTCCAGAGATTTGGCTGTCAGGGTCTGAGCAGGCCACTGGTATGGCATCTGGCATTCTCTTTTTTGTGCATTTGTTCCTATTTGTCTAGCGAGTATTCTGTTCATTAAACTACAAAATCTCCCCCCCAAATAAAGTGTGGGTCCCTTAAGGGAATGGACTGTGTCTTCAATTTTGCCAAATACCATGCCATAACAAAGTCAACATTTATCAACTACATGATGATGAAAAAAACAATACAGTGAATGGTTGAGCACATGGGCTCTCTGCGGTGAGTCAAATGTGGGTTTGATGCCCATCTGCGTCTCTCGTTTGCTGCCCACTTGAGTAACTTTTCCAGGCTCTTGATGTTTTAGACCCCTCATTCATAAAATGAGGACAAAAGTACTGCCCAACTCACGCACGGTTCCCGTGACAGAAAAGTGAGGTATCATGTAAGAAGTACTGAGCCATGTGACAGGCACAAAGTAAACACTCAGTAACTGAGTTATTATTACTATTCTTTTCAATCACTATTATTGTGAATGATGACAGACTACCTTTCCCTGGCTTTGGGTTTCCCTGAGTACTTCCGAGTACTGTGCTCTTACCAAAACACCTGAAAAATCCCCATCCAAGGCACCCAGGCTTCACCTAGCAGATTTAGGATGGGAGCAGCCCCAGCAAAAACAGTGTTCCCTTGAGAAGAGCCTCCCTTCTGAATGGGTGATAGACTGGCACGATCAACTGGTTTTCAGCAAGGTATTTACAACATCTCTCACTCTATCCTTGTGGTTAACAATGGAAGAAGCTGGGCCAAATGATAAAACAAATAACTGGTCACTGGAACATCTACCCAAACATTGGTCAGACTGTGCTCTCTAGAATATATGTTTACAGATTATTACTAGGAGTTACAAAGCAGGATAGGGGAGGAGAATTTCATGGTCAGATACAGTTAGAAAACCATTTCTAATAATTGCTTTTCTCAGAATTTTTTTTTAAGGATTTTATATATTTATTTGACAGAGATCACAAGTAGGCAGAAAGATAGGCAGAGAAAGAGGCAGAAGCAGGCTCCCTGAGAGCCTGATGTGGGGCTCGATCCCAGGACCCTGAGACCATGACCCAAGCCAAAAGCAGTGGCTTAACTCACTGAGCCATGAGGCGCCCCCTTTCTTCAGAATTTTTAATAAACTCTTAAGCACTGTGGGTTTTTGAGAAAAGGTTATGGTATATAGCATATCAAATATGTTTGATTATTATAAGGGTACATTTCTGAGGACCATATTATAGACTAGCATTCTTCAGAATACACTCTGAGATATGTCATCAATATTCAAAGGTATGTAACATCAACCCTGGCAGGAGTATCTCAGGGGCATGCTGTGGCTCTGGCCTTGACCTTGTCTGGCTCAACATCAGTATTTTGGTGGCACATGGATAAGATTTGAAGATGACCCTAAGCTGGACGGGAAGACTGAGGGAGGGATGGGATGATCAGAACTATGGTCTTTTTTTTCTTTTTTCTTTTCTCTTTTTAAAGATCACTTTTTTTTTTTTTTGACAGAGAGAGGGGGCACAAGTAGGGGGAGTAGCAGGCAGAGGGAGACGGAGAAGCAGACTCTGTGGAGCAGGGAGCCTGATGTGGGGCTTGATAACAGGAGCCCAGGATCATGACCCGAGCTGAAGGCAGATGCTTAACCAACTGAGCCACCCAGGTGCCCCCCTCAGGACTATGATCTAATAAGACACTTCATAGGAATAAATCTCAGGTCCTGCATACATGATCCAAAACCAATGCAAAGAATTCAGGATGGTGGAAGATGGGGCTCAATGTGGTACATGTGAAAAAGACTTGGGACTCCTGCCTATGCAAAGAGAATGAGAAGATGGGTCTTTGGTCAAAGTGTCCGAACCTCTGGATCAAGCCTCACCTGAAGGCAGTACCACCCCTAGGCCTGGGCCTTCTTACATATACCCACAAATTCCCTTTCAATGTTAATTTCTTCTTTTTCCTTTTATTTTTTTAAGATTTTATTTCTTTATTTGACAGAGAGGGAGAGATACATCGAGAGAGGGAATAGAAGCAGGGGGAATAAGAAAAGGAGAAGCAGGCTTCCCCCTGAGCAGGGAGCCCAATGCCAGGCCTGATCCCAGGACCCTGGGACCATGACCTGAGGCAAAGACAGATGCCCAACGACTGAGCCACCCAGGAGTCCCAATTTCTTCTTTTTTCTTAATCTGCAACATAACATTCCAAAATGATCATACTGTCAAGTACCCTATGGTTTCCAGAGAAGATATTGTACTTTTAGAAAGAATTATAAGAAGTCTCAAGTCAAATCAAGGAAAGATGTCCCATACCTCCTGGTTCAATGACTCCTGATGTTTAGCTTGTACATGGTTTGGGGTTGGGGGGGAGGTATTTTAGAGGGACCCTGACAAACTAGGAAAAATTGGCAGGACAAACAGTGTGCCTGAAACTATACTATTCAAAGAATTAAGAAACAAGTGTTAAAAAAGACAAGAATTATAAAGACTAAGGAGGGGGTAGCTGGGTGGCTCAGTCGTTAAGTGTCTGCTTTCGGCTCAAGTCATGATCCATGGGTACTGGGATCGAGCCCCGTGTTGGGATCCCTGCTCAGCGGAGAGCCTGTTTCTCCCTCTGCCTGCTGCTCCCCCACTTGTGCCCTCTTTCTCCCATTCTCTCACTGTCAAATAAATAAATAAAATTTAAAAGAAAAAGAAAAAAAAGAGTAGGGAGGGTCTAGCCTTCCAAATAGATCTATGAGGGATACGACATTCTATGAAAAAGAATCCAATGATTCTTAATCTTCTAGAGAGAACAGACAGACACCCTTGAAAAACTACTGAAAGCTATGGGAACTTTACCCAGGAAAATGTACATGCAAACAAAAATTACATTTTCAAGGGGTTGTAGCCCTGGCCTCCCATCATAACCGTGGGAGCCCATCCATGGACGTACCTCGTAGAAGACCAAAACCAGGTTAAAAGCCTTCTCAGGACTAGGCATTATCTGTGTCATGTCTCCACCCCCACTGCTGTCAAAGTAATGAACTAGGATCAATGGATGGCTCTATCAGCTCAGTAAAAGACACACATTCTCATCACGCCTGCCATCTGGATACAGAAAGAGCATGTAATCTTTGGAAGTATTCAAGCAAGAATTGGATGAGCATTCTCACCAAAATGCTGTAGAGGTTTCAACCATGCTACAGGACTCAAGGACTCAGGACTTTGCAACTTAAAATGTGGTCTGAGGACCAGCAGTAGCATCTGGGAGTTTATGAGAAATGGAGACTCTCGGGGGACTTGTGTGCACATCAGTGTTTAAGAAACCTTGCTCTAAGATTTCTAAGATTCTCCAAGGAGCGAGAAATAAAATACTCTGGTCCCTTGGCAGTCATCTTCCACCCACGCCTTCAGAAAATTCACCTTTTATAGTTTTAAGTAAGTTTGGGTTTTGAAGGCCTAGAAGCCAGGGCCTTTCTCTAAATCTTCATCCCACTCCGTGTCTGTCGTGTGAGTTATTTATCCTCTCAAAGACGGAGATGGAGAAGAATGAAATAATTCCCACTTTCTCTCTAATCCCGGTCCAGAACTTAGAGAAGGAAAAATCCATTTAAAATATTTATCTTTATGATCCTCTCCTTTAATAATATAAGATTTGATTTACTGCACATTCACATGTGCCGTATACACTAAGTGGTTTCTTATCCTCTCTTAGTCTTCACAATAATCCTATAGGTACTATCATCTTTCTTCTTCCCATTTTATGGCTGATTTTGGAGGCTCAGAAAGGGTTAGTGACTTGCTCAAGGCCACACAGCTACTAAATGGGGAAGCCAGGTCTTGACACTGACGTTGAAGTCCCTCAAGCGCTAAAGCCACACACCTATCTCCTTTAGAGATCTCCTGCCTTCTACCATTTTTGGTAAGCTGTGAAGGTGGCCTAAAGACTGTCAGGTTCCCACAGAGCTTATTCAAGTTCTGTGAAGATGCAGCCAGGCCGGGAGCCAGAGATACAGGTGTGCCCAGGCCTCAGATCTCAGCCCTCCATTATACTCTGTTCATTACACAGGAAGACTTAGAGGTCATGCTTTCAAATCCTGGCCCTTCCTCATTATCTGTTCCAGGATCAGAGTTCTCCCGGTCCTGTATTGACTTGCTCTATCTCCTGGCTGCTGTCCCATCTCCATTAGATCCAGGCATTTGAGCAAAGTACACAGCTATCCAGTTCTGGCTGAACGGAACTAACTCACCATTCCTTCTCTATAATTTTGGGCATAGTCTGAGAGGATTTAGAAGGTGTCATTGACTTGGAATTACAGTTCTTTGTTACAGAATGAATTTCCGGACATCGCTGAAGAGATGAGCACTCCCCCTCGTGCTTACACAAGCAGCTTTGTTCCCCCTCCAAATGCCCCTCTAACTGCATGGCACACACTCCTTGTGGGCTCTGCTGCTGCCCAAGCAGGGACCTTAGCAAAAAGAACTCAGACCTCCAGTACTGCACGCCGGAAGCCTTCCGTGGGAAAGGAATCATGGCTGTGTGCTCTCTCTTCTTACCATTACTACATTTTATTTTACTTCCTGGGGCTGTCATACTTTTCGTATGCTTTTGTCTGACCTGTCCAGCCAGGTCCCCCAAGGTAGGAACCACATTTTGATTACCTTTCTTTCCGCTGCAAACTCTAAGACACTGCCGGGCCTGTATGAGATGCTCAGTGACCACATAATTGATCGATAACCAACCGACTGCATTTTACATATTACCACACACATCTGTTGCTCTGTCCAAAGTGAATTCACTCTTCCAGATACTGAACTTATGTAGAGAGAGGGACTTGAGTCAGGGCAGGGGTGGGGGGAAACACACTCTAAGTAAGCATGTTGAGATCCTGAAGCAGATGGTGTTGTGTAAAAAACCATGGCATTATGGTTTCAGCCCTATAAGAGGTAACAATAAAACTTGCTCCCATGAGGTGGGACTAAGCCACTAATCCCCTGGTACAGCTGGAAACACAAAAGCTTCTTAAAGTTCAAGGACCCCAGCCCACCTGGTTAGACAATAACCAGGCCAAAACCTCATTTCTCAGCTGTGCTTACTATCACTAGGCTCCAAATCTCAAACCACTTAAAAAGAATTCTGGGAACTTTAAAATAAACTTTCCTGAGAAATGGGCCAGGATTGTTACATTTTCTTACCAAAAAAAAAAATTCCTCAGTGATACCTGGCTAGAAAAAGGCCATTTTTTTCAACAATAAAGGGGGGGGGGGTTCAGTAAATTTAAAAATTTTAAACATATATGAGGTGCCAATTCATTTTTTTGAAATGTTCTCAGATTTCTCTCTTTAAGACTAACTGTTTCTGGGGCACCTGGCTGGCTCAGCTGGCTCAGTCAGTACAGCATGTGACTCTTGATCTTGGGGTTTGGAGTTCAAGCCCCACATGGGGCATACAGCTTAGTTAAAACAAACAAACAAACTCTTTCTGATCTATTCTCCACTCAACAAATAGGTCTAGAGGAATGATTATGTTCTATAGCTGTCCGCTCTGTGTACAGACAAAACCAGACATGGGCTGTTAGGCTGACATTTTCACACTTGTTTCCTCCAGTGCTACAATTTCTTCTGCTCTAATTACCAACTTAACCACAGAATCTCTAACAGGATGGGAGAAACCCCCAGTCCCTAAGGGAAGGAGGCATGATGCAATCACCGAAGCATAGACCCTGGGTGGAGGCAAAGCTTCAACCCTGTCTCCATCACTTCACCTGAGTATTTGCCCCCTCCATGTTGCAAGGACCACACAGAAAATGGGGATGAAAACAGTCCCTATCTTGGAGGAAAAGTGCCTGACATTTTTATAAATACCCAATCTGTGAATACTATACAACCTTAAGCCAGGGGTTGAAAATGAAAGTGTCTGTAGGTACAAATAAGTATGGGAGCTGAGTCAAGAGAACAGGACTCAGAGTTGGGCATGAGATGGACAAGTGGGGACAGGAGTAAAGCAGAGACCACATAAGGAGCCAGAGTGACTGGTCACCAGTCGACTGTTACCACAAAGGGACTCAGCCCCGTGTCCCCAGTTCTTCTGCTATGTCAACAGATGCCAGCTTTCCAGATTTTCCCAGTTTTGAAACATCAGTTCAAACAAATCAAGATGCAATAGAGTATTAACAGGAGCTTGGGATCTGGAACCAGAGCAGCTGTGTTTTGAGTCCCAGTTCTGCCATTTACCTGCACATGACCTTGGACAACTTACTAAACCACTTCATGCCTCATGTTCCCCACCTGAAAAACTGCTACCATGAGAGGTAATACTAGTGCCTATTTCATAGGGCTACTGTGAAGAATAAAAGGTATATATATATATTTTTTTAATATACAGTTTGTTATATAATATGCAGATATTTATATAGCAATTCTAAGTATAAATATATAAAAAATATATGCGATTGTAACAGTGCCCAGTTCACAGTAAGCATTATGTAAATTTTCACTGTTACCGTGATCACTTTTGCAAACATGACATAGAAGAAATGAAACCCTTCTCTTAAGAGGGCCCAATATTAGCCAACTTTGTTGGCCCCTACCGCAATTCATGGAGCCACACATTTCAGCCTCACACAGCTGTGAAGGTTGGGTGAGAAGACCTTCTACTTGCACCTGACAGCATCCCAAGAGACCCAGGGATACCAGGCAGCAAGACCCAAAGACACTGAAGGCAATACCCCATTGACAGCATGTCAACTGCCTTTCCTTATTCATTTCCTCTGTCCCCAAGGTGACAGCAGCCTGGGATGGCTCTGCCAGGCAGATAAGCAGCTCCGGACCATTTCTCAGAAGCACTCTGGAGTCACAGACATGTTCTAGGTACGAGGAGCCCAATGGAAAGCTTGACCATACCTGGGAATTCATGGAGCTTCCAGCCCCAGGGCTAGTGTGCTGGTCCCACCACTACATTCGGCTAACCAGGTGCCCTGCTGAGTGCACAGGGGCACGCCTGGCTTCCGGGGTCACTCCAGCACTGCAGACAAGGTATCCAAGCCTCTTGGCCCATAAATGCTTTTCACCAGTCCATGCAATTCTCTCCACCTAGCTCACACTGGGAAGTATTTGCTCTGGGCCTTCCTACAATTCCTACTGAGCTAGCAGTGATACATTTACAGGCATTTAGCAAAGGCTTAATTTTTACTCAGTTTTTATTATTTTCTTAACTGTTGATTTACTTGAGAGAGAGTGAGAGAGAAAACAGAAGAAAAGGGAGAAGCAGTCTCCCCACTGAGCAGAGAGCCCCACATGGGGCCCAATCCCAGGACCCCAAGATCATGACCTGAGCCGAAAGCAGATGTGTAAACGACTGAGCCACCCGGGTGCCCCACAAAGGCTTAATTTTTTTAAAAAAAAGAAGGCAGGGAAGGGCACCTGGGTGGCTCAGTTGGTTAAGCAACTGCCTTCGGCTCAGGTCATGATCCTGGAGTCCCAGGATCAAGTCCCACATCGGGCCCTCTGCTCATCAGGGAGCCGGCTTCTCCCTCTGCCCCTCGCCCCTTTCATGCTCGCTCTCTCTCTCTCAAATAAATAAAATCTTAAAAAAAAAAAAAAAGAAGGCAGGGAAGAGTAACTGGGAAATCGAATTGTATCTACAAACTTCATTAAAAATTGTCCTTTTCGGGGCACCTGGCTGGTTCAGTCAGTTAAGCAGCGGACTCTTGATTTCGGCTCCAGACGTGATCTCAGGGTCCTGGAAATCGGGTCGTGCCTTGGGCTCCACGCCCAGCACTAAGTCCGCTTGGGATTCTTTTTCTCTGTCCGCCTCTGCCCCTCTGCACTCACACTCTCGCTCTCTCTCTCTCACAGAAATACATTTAAAAATTGTCCTTTTCGTCATTTGCTTTCCTTTTTTTTTAATTTTTAAAGATTTTTATTTATTCATTTGACAGAGATCACAAGTAGGCAGAGAGGCAGGCAGAGAGAGAGGAAGGGAAGCAGGCTCCTTGCCGAGCAGAGAGCCCGATTCGGGGCTCGATGCAGGGCTGGATCCCAGGACCCTGAGATCATGACCTGAGCCGAAGGCAGAGTCTTTAACCCGCTGAGCCACCCAGGCACCCCTCGTCATTTGCTTTCCTTTAATCTCGCCTCATTTCTCTCAGGTGCTGGATTTGACCTTCACCACAATAATCAGAGTAACAAAAGCAAACCTTCGTTAAGTACCACGTGTGTTTGCAACAGTTAACACCCAAGCCTCACCACCACCCTAAAATGAATATGCCACCAGCATCCCAACGCTGCAGAGAAGGAAACCTAACTCCAAGCTATTAAGACCCCTGGCCAAGGTCACACAGCTAATAAGCAGCAAAACCAGAAGTTAAAAAAGGTCTGTGATGGCAAAGCCCATGTGCTTCCCCAACCAAAGGAGTCAGAGCATTCTAGTTCATTCAGGTGGTAGCTGAGCTTTCCTAAAGAGCACACTGGGCTAGGAATAGGAGAGGGAAACCACCAGCCACACTCCAATACCTTATACACCCTTCCTGCCCTGGAGTGCCCTCCTCACTGCACCTCCCCCCAAAAGATATCTGACGGTGAAAATAATATCACAGGGTAATACAACTTACAACTGAGGAATATGTTATATACATCTAAAATGTTAAAATTATCCTAAGAATTAGGGCGCCTGGGTGGCTTAGTTAGCTAAGTATCTGCCTTCGGCCCTGGTCATGGTCCCAGGGTCCTGGGATTGATTCTCCCTTCTCTCTCTGCTCCTCCCCCTGCACATGCTCTGTCAAATAAATAAATAAAACTTTAAAAAAATGTATCTTAAGAATTAATGTTTGGAGGTATGTGAAATAAACTGGTCAGGTATATATTTTTAATCTGTGTGTTTTTTTAATTATTAAAACAATCCATGCTCATAACAAATTCAAATAATACTGAATCATATAAAGTTAAAAGGAAAAAAGAAAAGAATGTTTTCCCATCACGTCTCAACTACTTGAGTGTCTTTTCTGGATTTTCCTAAGAACTAACATAGTATATACACAGATCTATATGCATAGACAGTTTTCTTTCTCAAAATCAGGATCCTATTCTATAGTTTTGAAACTTTTTATTCAAAATTTTATTTACTTACATATCTCCACATTCGTTTGAAAAGACCTGAGTTTTTTTAACCAACACAAATAACTGTATTATATGAAACTGAGATTTAATCAGTTCCTTGTTGAAGAACATTTGGGTTGGTACTATTTTTGGTGCTGCAATAGTTAAGAATCTCTGGTACTTGTCCTAGTGACCTATGAGATGATTAGGGTTACAAATGTTGGTTGTACTGGTGCTGAAATGGAGCTTCACTCAGTTAAATGAAAGATCCCACTCACATTTAAAACTATCCCAGCTGCTGAGATTACTATTTTCAACAGTAAGACACAGACCTGAACACCAATCCAACCTTTTGCTCATTTATTCATTCAAGTACCCATGGTCTACCAAGCTCTGTACTAAGGCCAAAGGATTAAAAAACCAAAAGACTTAGTCTCATTTCCTGCCCTTGAGCAAATGACAGTTTGGAGGGCAGATGTACTCATAAACGAACTCAACATCCTATCTAGGAGTTCTGCTAGGTTTAAGTCAAGGAGCATCTAACTGTGGAGAATAGGGATATGCTTTGGTAGGAGTCTGACAGGATAAGAAAGCCAAAATAAGGCCGCCTGGCTGACTCAGTCAGTGGAGCATGGGACTCTTGATCTGAGAGTCAGGAGTTGAAGCCCCATGTTGGGCACAGAGAACAGACAGACAGACAGATGAATAGATCATCTGAAACAAACACACAAAGAAACTCAAAATAAAGGACAGGGTAGCCAAGACTTAATAACTATAGTTGCAAAGCTTCACCTTTAAAGGCATGCAGAGTACTCAGGGAACTTGGAGAACTCGATGTAGAGGGCATCTGGGGGCAGGGGGTAACGTCCAGAGAGAAAGTGGAATGAAAATTGCTGTTGAAAGGCTTTGAACATGAAGTTCAGAGATCTGGACTTCAGGCTGTCAGAGGGGAAATACCCCTCCCAGGGGAATTTTGGACATATTACAATTTATCCCTTTACCTGTAAATGGACATTTGTGTCATTTCTGAGTTTTTACTATAAGTTTTGACTACAGTTGACTGTTGAACAATGCAGGAATTAGGGGGTGACAATCCCCTCACAGTCACAAATCTGCAATATAACTTGTGACTCCCCAAAAGCTTAATCACAAATAGCTTACTATTGACCACAGCTTTACTGATAACATGAATAGCTGACAGTAAGTATTTTATATGTTACATGCATTATATGCTATAATTCTTACAATAAAGTAAGCTAGAGAGAAAAGGTTAAGAAGATCTTAGCGGAAAACACATTTATCGGGCTATACTATATTTTATTTTAAAATCTTATCTTAATTTTATCTTTAAGTATTTTTAAAAATCCATGTTTAATTAATCCAGGTTAATTTAATATTTAAAAAATCCACATTTTAGTTGGACCCATGCAGTTCAAGCCCATGATGTTCAAGGGTCAACTATATTACAAATAAACATGCTATGAATATCTGTATATGAGTCAGCTTGCTTGCTTTCTTTTCTCTTGGGTGAACACCTAGGAGAGCAATGGCTAGATAACATAGAAGATATTTCCTAACTTTTTAAGAAACTGCGAAACCGGGGTGCCTAGGAGGCTCAATCAATTAAGTAACTGCCTCCGGCTCAGGTCATAATCCTGGAGTCCCAGAATCAAGCCCCATATGGGCTCCCTGCTCAGTGGGGAATGTATTGCTACCTCTGTCCCTCACCCCACTCATGCTCTGTCTCTCACTCTTTCTCAAATAAATAAATAAAATCTTTTCCAAAGTGGCTGTGTCTTTTTACCTTCTCACTAACAGTGTGTCAGAGTTCTGGAATCCACATCTTTGCCAACATTTGGTATGCGGTCTGTCCTTCTAACTGCAGCCAGTTTAGTTTTAATTTGCACTTCCCTAATGACTAATGCTGTTGAACATCTTCTCATGTGCCTTATCTCCTATCCATACGTCTTTGATGAAATGTCTTTTCATGTCACTTCATCATTTTTTAAAATTGGGTTGTTTTCTTAGTACTCGGTTTTAAGAGTTCTTTATATATTCTAGATACAAGCCCTTCCTTAGAAATACACTTTGCAAATATTTTCTCCTCATCTGTGGTATATCCTTTCATTCTCTTGACAGTGTCTTTTTGAAAAGCAAACATTTTTAGTTCACTGGTGAAGTCCAATTTATCCATTTCTCGTTTTATGGCTCATCTTCTAGTGTTGTAGCTAAGTTCTTTTTTGCCTAAACAAAGGTCACATATATTTTTCTCCTAGGTTTTCTTCTAGAAATATTATGGTTTTCCTCTAGAAATATTATGGCTTTAGATTTCGGTCTGCGATCCATCTCCAGGAGGCATTCTAGACATCTGTGGGGGCCCGTTTGTTTGTCACAGTTGGGAACAGGGCAGGAACACTAGAGGTCCCACAATGCGCAGGAAACACACATATACCATGCCCCGTAGAACTGTCAAATGTCTTGCCAAACATTCACATGGGAAAATTGTTTGTCACATAGGTGTCTATTTAGCTCTTACTTGAAAATAACAAAAGCTTTACAGAAAGTTTGCACAACAGTACTTAAATCTTCGCTTCTCCTTTAAATCCAAAGCTTTTCCTTAAAAGCACATATTTCATTATGTCTTCTGGTATATCTGTGCCTGGGCATTTACATATCAAATTACATCTTTTATTATACACTAATTTCCTTTCATTTCTCCTTTTTAATTCAATTATGGTATTAATGTTTTATCTAATGTGGATAGTTGGTTGTATTATCATACATTAGCAACAGAACAAGATATTGAGCTGAGTGAAGAAAGAATCAGAATGACATCTATAACAATACCACTTACATATTAAAATACAATTATAGAGTTAAAAGTTTGAGAAACCTGCACATAAATTAACTATACACATTTTCTAAGAATGCATGGAAGAGAATACACATTATACACATTAGAACAGTGTCTAAGGGAAGGAGGAAATGGGTCACTGTAAAGACTTTGGCTTTTATTCTAGTGACATGGTACAGCTTTTGTAGGTTTCTGAGCCAAGAGTGGCATGATCTGACTCTACTGGAGAAGGACCATGCCAGCTGCCATAACAGCAGGGCCAGTAGCAGAAGTGCAGTTAGGAGTTGGACCACAATGATCTGAGCAAGAGTCGGGGTGGTTTAGATCAAGGGGTAGCAGGGGAGATGGTGAGAAGTGCAAAGATTACAGATAGATGCAAAAGGTTGAGCAGACAGGATTTGCTAAAGCATTGAATGGGAGTGGATCCGAGGAGAGAGGTCAAGGATGATTCCAAGGTTTATGGCTTGAATAACTATTTAGTGGGGTAGAGGAAGACTGGGAAGAGCAATGGGGTGGGGGGCAGGGAGAAGCAGGCAAATTGAATTTGGGCCTTATTAATTTTAAGATGTCTAATGGATATTAGAGGGGGAGGGTGCTAAGTGAGTAGACGGATACATGAGTCTCACAGGTGACAAGTCAGAGCTGGAAAGGATAAACTTAGAGATGGTATTTATAGCTAGCTTGAGGAAGGAGAGAAGAGAGCCAAAGACAAAAGCCTGGGACACCTCAATGGGGAGGCTCAGTGAAGGAGCTGTTAGGCAGGCAGGAAGACCACCAGAAATGCACAGTGTCCAGGGAGTCAATAAAAAACAACAACAACAACAAAAACATTTCAAGGAGAAGGGTACAATTAACTGTGCCAAATGCTGCCAACGGGTCAAATAAGAGGAGGTTTGAGAATGGTTGTTGAATTTGACCACAGAGCCTAGAAGTGGGGGAAGCAGCCAGACTACGTGGGGAGCCATAAGGCACAGAGACAGGGATCTCCCATGCTTCCAAAAGGCTTTCGCCCCTTTCTTTCCACTTGCCTTTGCATACCCTGCTTCTCTGCCTCTCTTTACTGAGTTGAGGTCTACTTAGCATCTTGACCTCGGTTCTCCCAGGAACCCCTCCCCAACAAGGCCAGCTCCCCTCAAAACAGACTCTCGAGGTACCAAGCACCTGTGTCCTTCCCAGCATAGGTCCTGAGGGCATCTTACTTTGTTGTGGCTGCCACATGAACAGAGCCTTAGTCTACTCACAGGCACTCCAGGAGCGGGGACCGCATCCTTTCACCCACGGATTTACCCCAAGCAACGAGTGCAGGACCTGGCAAAGAGCAAGCTCTCGACAGACAGGTAGGAGATCAGGGAAGAGAGAAACTTACACGCACTAGTGTGATCAGGTATGGTTACAAAGATGGTCAAGTGAGATGTGCGTCCAACTTGAAAGGGAGAATGGGATCTGGATTCTAAGGGAAGATAGGATGGGAATGTCACGAAAGGAAAAGATGTCCTTCCTCCAAAGCAGAGAGCCGGGCTGACACAGGCATCAGAGACCGCTCTAGGAGAGAGTTGATTATAAGGCCTGGAGGAGCACTGGAGGGCTCTGAAATCCTGTCTGCTCGGTTTAGAATCTTGTTTTAGGCCAAGAAGACAACACAGGGGGACTCTGTGCTGAGAGGTTGGGAAGCCCATGGGCCATCACTGCAGTGACATATGTTAGGTTGCCACACACCCTAAGGAAAGAGAGGCTTTGTTTGGGAACAGAAATCCATCATGCACTGCTGCAAATTAAAAACCAGGAGAGTCAGCAGATAAAATGTTCACGGTTGTAGGAAGAATAATAACCTTATCAAGTGTCTTTCATGGGCTGTCCGGGGGTTATCTCCTGTGATCCTCAACTCCCCAACTGCCCTATGTACCACCACTCTCTCCTATCACCCCATTTCTTCCTTGCAAAGCATTTTATCACCATGAATAGTTATCTTGTTTGTATGTTTCTTTACGCTTATCATCCACTCTCTCCATGGGGTTTAAGCTTCTCAGGACAGGAAGCTTGTCTGACCTTACACTATACCCCTCTGCTAGCAGAGCCCCAGGCACACAGAATACAGCAACACTTTATCAAGAGAATGAAAAAGTTCTGTAGCCCATAGCCTATACCTCACTTGGCAGACTTATCACACTGTACTGAAATTATTTTTTATTGAATTCCCTCCTACTCCAACAGAGATGACAAAGAGATTTCATCACAGGTGCCAACTCAAATATATAGTTAGTGGAAAAATTATTTGATCAACAAGTGATGGATGTCACAGGTGGAGGTACCAGGAGGGGCAGGACATGGGGACTTGAGCAGGCATGTGAAGCACCAGGGGACCTGGAGACAACAGCCACCTGTGACAATGCCAGCTCTGCTTCAGTTAGCTGGGATGAGCCCTGGGATCCTACCCTTCTAACAGGTTCCCAGGGGCTGCTGACGGTGCCAGCTCACCCCTTAAGACAAAGGTGATCTTCTTCACATTTGTATTATACTTTGCATGGTACAAAGTTGGAAGAAGGAATGAATATTAAAACGCTGGAATCCATTTTCAAAACTAAGGCAAGTGAAATACCACTGTTTCTATCACTTAGTTCCCCTTTACCAACACCTTTCCTGGCAGGCACCTGGTGACCAGGAATGTTCTCTCAGGAGCCTACCCCTGCAAACCTGAGGTCTCAACCACAGGGCTTTGGGCAGGTCCAAGGGTGAGGCAAGGTAATCCTCTTCCTCCTTCCCTCCTCTCAGGCTGGAGGGGCTTCCAGTGAGGGAATGCGGTGTCTCTGTGTGGCTGGGAGGATGGCAGTGGACAGGTCCCTGCACATAATGATTTTAGGATGGTAAGGTGACTCAGCAAGCCCTGCTCAACTCGAAGACCAGCTCTTGCAGCAGATTCAGGCAGCCCTCCTGTGAAGGCAGCACCTTCCACCCTGGCCCCTAACAGGTACAGCCCTGGGCCCAAGATCACTTCTCCATCAGAAGTGGCCAAAAGCTTCAGCAAGTAGGCTTGGTCCCAACCGCTCAGGAGATCCATGAGGGCCCCCAGATGCCCTCTCATTCCTGCACAGGTTCACGTGCACACATGCACACGTGCACACACACACACATACCAGGTCAACTAAGAATGGAAGGCACACCTGGGATTTCTGAAGTGGGGTGGGTAGAAGGTCTGGAACAATCTTGCGTGTGCTCCCACAGCTCTATCCATAAAATCCAATAAAACTTTAGGCAGACTTACTTCAGGGGCCAAGTAGACAGGTCCCAGGAATGATAGAGTTCACACATCATCTTTGCTTCAGTGACAGTCCATGGCTATGGCTGGGAAGGAAAGGGGGTGGGCTTTTTGGCTTTCTGGGTTACAAAAGTGGATTGCACTGGGAGCTCAAGCTCTGAATGAAGGTAGAAAAAAGGCAGTAAAATAAGAGGGGGACTGACTGGGATGGGGGTAAAAATCTTCTCCTATAGACAGGACTCTTCAGAAATCTTATTTCCTGCATCTTCCCCACACACATGCCTTTTGCTGTTCATTGGAGTCCCAGGTACTGGCTGAGAAGCACTGGGCAGGGAGGTGGGAGAAGAGGGGGAAGGTGAACAAGTTCAGGAAGCAAGGCACAGCCCACCACTGCTCAGGCTCCCCAAACACCTCCAGGAGGGAACAGAGCAAACTGACAGCCAGGTGGCTGAAGTCAGCAAATGTGGAAACGATCAACTGGAGGAGACTCGCAAAGGTAACCAACAACGTGACTGGGTTTATGGGTGAAGGTGGCCTGTAGCCCTGAAGTCCGGGCCAACCCGAAACATAGCACATGGGCCCCTGCGCTGGCACAGCTGCTCTCTATTAAGTAAGGCATTCGGCTAAATGCTCTACTCAAGGCCCTCTTGAGCTCTGGCATTCTCTAGTTTCTGAGAAGGAACTCTGGAGAGTGGGGGAAAATCTACGTGTGTGTATGTTTCACGTAAATATACCTAATAAATAGGTATATTCAGAGCCTTGCCCTGAAGAGCCAGCAAATCAGAAGAGATGCTGAGAAGTGTGGGGGCTCAAGAGTGGATCTTAGAATCAGAGGGGTTAAGTACCAGCTCTGAAGCTCACTATAGCTGTGTGACTTTGTGCGAGTGACTTACCGTCTCTGACCCCCAGCCGCCCTTTCCTGTTGAATGAAGCTAATAACACTATTCACCTCTGTGAAGCAGGAGAGAGGCCCCAGCCTCCATCACTTAGAGACTCTTTTATATCTAACAACAAAGAACTACCAAATTAGATTATCGAGTGTTGTGTATTTTCTGTTTATTTTTTGTAAAACAATTTAACTTTAATAATGAACGGAGATCCTGAGTTAATAGGAAATGCTAACATCATCCTGGTTCTAAGAGTGTACCACAGTTATGGAAGATATTGTCATTGGGGGAAGCAGGGTGAACAACACACAGAAATTCTCTGTACTAATTTTGCCACTTCCTCTGAGTCAAACTATTTCAAAATAACAAGTTGTTTTAAAAATTAACACACAAGGGGTGCCTGGGTGGCTTAGTGGGTTAAAGCCTCTGCCTTTGGCTCAGGTCATGATCCCAGGGTCCTGGGATCAAGCCCCACATTGGGCTCTCTGCTCAGCAGGGAGCCTGCTTCCCGTTCTCTCTCTGTCTGCCTCTCTGCTTACTTGTGATCTCTGTCTGTCAAATAAATAAATAAAATCTTAAAAAAAAAAAAAAAAGTCACACGCTGTACTGCCTAAATCAGCCAGGTGCCCCTATCCTTTTCTTTTCCAAATTAGTATAGTGTGTACCTACAAGCATAGGCTATGGAACCAGATTGCCAGGGTTCAGATCCCAGCTTGGCTATTTATGTGATCTTAAGGTACCTAATCATTCTGGGCCTCAGCTTTCTCATCCATACAACGGGTTTAATAATAAAAACCAAATGAATTCTTGAGGATTAAACTAGTCTATACAGGTAGTGCTTGCAAATAGTAATGGTCGAATGTAAGCCATCATCACTCATTAGATTTTATTTTATATTAACATATGTTCATCAGGAAAGAGTCTAGAAGAATATAAATGCCAATACAGCAGCAACAACTATCCCAAATGAGAGGAATGCAAAGGATTTTGGCCTCCTTATTTTTGCTATGTTTTAATTTTTCTATAACTAATACAGGTTAAAAAACAAACCTGAAATTCTTAGGATAAAAGATCTTTAAAAAAATTTTTAGGATACCTATCTGGTTTCCATATAATCACCTAAAAGAGAACAGGGAGAAGGTGTCTGTAACAAGAACATCAAACAGCAGCTCATGCCCTCACCTCAGAGACGTTTCCTGATTTTTCTAGTATCTCAGAGCAGCTACTCAGGCATCTCCCCTAGCCCGTGGCTCTCAAAAAAACATGCCTGTGCAGGTCACCCATGTAACAGATACATATTTTTAATCACACACGTAACCCAATATCCCAATATACCTCACACACACATATGGACTTATTACCAAAGATAAGAGATTATAAATGCAGGTTAAAGCTAGTCATAGAAAGTGCCCTGGCAAGCGGTAACCCAAGGCACAAAGAGCGTTCTGTGGGTGCCCTGTGCTATGGTCCCTCTGCAGTTCCCAAGCAGCAACACTTTGACAGGGTAGACCCGTGCCTTCCTTCCCAGAGTGGCTGCCCTCCCACCACACCTGTCACCTCCTTCTTTGGCACCGACCAGAGGGGACCTCCAGTTGAAGAAGCTTGACCAGCCAAACTTGAGCATCTAGAGGAGGCCGGGAATCCAGCCCCTACCTTCCCTGGGGCTCACCCAGCAGGCAGGAGGACCATGTGGCCCAGCTGAACCCAGCACTCGGGCCTCACTTTGAGGGCAGAGCCCCAGGCAAGTCACTGCTGGAGAGCTGCCCCTGGTCCACTCGGCTCCGTTACATGAAAACAAAACACCAGCCTGTTCGGGGTCTGCCCGGCACATTACTGAGAGGAAGCTATAAAAGCTGCCAACACGGGTTACCTCAAGCATTTTCCTTCTCAAATACACGGGGAGTGTGGCACTGCTTTTCCTCCTCTCCCCCACCTTCCATCTTCTTGGAAAAGACTTTCTGTGTCCCGACCATGTTTACTGACGTCCTGGCCTCTTGGCCGTTCTGCTGTGCAAGAACGAGTCTCCCTCCTCGCCATTCAAAGTGGCCCCTGTTCCGACCCACTGCCCATAACGTGTGCTTCCAGACCACACGGCCCACTGGCTTCTCAAAGTCTGGCTCAGGAACCAAATAAAAAGCTTTTCATTTACACTCCAGTTTATATGCAGCAGCTCAAAAGCCTTATTTCCATGTCTTACACAGTTCCCACCTGAATAAATTCTATTTAAGTGCCTCTTTTCCATTTGTGGATTAGGGAGCCGAGAGGAGGTCTGATGGCTACCCCACAGGCCCCATGGGATGCTCTGAGAAGGCAGGGGTCAGCGCTTCTCCTCAGGGCTGGAGAAGACGGAGCACTGCCAGGCCCTGGAGCCTTGCACACCCCATCCCTGGGCAGCGCGCTCCCATCCGCCACCCCCACCTCAGCCACTGCCTGCGGCCCACCATCATGGACCTTCCACTCCAGACTTCCAATTCCAGCTCAGTAGATCCTAGGGGTGTATCCTCTGGGGATGAAACCAGGATGATACCTGAGGAGAGGGCTACTGACTGAAGGGGAGGACCAAGTATGAAGTGCTCACCACCATGACAGGCACAGAGAAACCACGCCAGATAGCACCGCCATCACCCGAACTTATTTTCCAGCATGTGAAGCCTGTGTCCCACATTAGGTGTTAGGTGGAAGCAAGACAGATATGGTTCCACGCCTGAAGAGCTCACCGTATGGGGGTAAAACAGACCAACAGTCCTACCCTATGTGAGGAAAGGAGCAGCTAACTCCTCCCTGAGATCTGGAAATAATGACTGCCGCAAATGGCGAGAAGGCCAATGGCATCTGGTAGCTTCCAGCCTGACCTTGTTTCCCACCCCTTCCCAGGCCCCCACTCCCGTGGGCCTTCTCGCTATATCCAGGTCAGTTCCACCCCAGGGCCTCTGCCTGGAATGTCCCCACAACATTCTCATAATTGGCTCCCTTACTTTACCAGGATCTGTGCTTATGTGTTCCCTTCCTGGTCACCCCCAAAACACTCCTCTGCCCCATTCCACTGCTTTATTGTTCTTCATTCCCCAAGACTGCATTCAGATCTATGTGCTTTCATGTTTCCTGTCTGTCCTCCCCACTAGAACATGACCCCTCTGAGTGTGTGGATTTTTTGTTTGTTTGTGTATCACTGCGACCTCTGAACACAAAATAGTGCCAGAATCAACAAATTACTAATGAGCCACAGATAGAAGGTCAGGACATTGATAGTCCCTCCAGCCCCAGCAGGAACTCTGGACCCTGCCCACATCTGCCAGGCGGGGTTCCCTCAGAAGCTCTCACTAGGCCCAAATGAGCCCTATTCTGGTCTCTTCTTCTGGCCGATCACTAGGAAGAGCAGAATTGGAACCACTCTGGGAACGCCGCACCCAGACAGTTTTTTCCTTGTCTTGCCAATCTTCACTGGTTATGTCTCTGATAAACAGCTCCAAGCAACACATGCCAGGACTAACAAGCAATGCCAAAGGTCACTCCTATGTCCCACAGACATGTCCTCTAGAGTCTGCCCTTCCCAAGGACCAAAAAGGAGATCAAGTGAATGAGAAAGGGCCCAGCAACCCCCATGTAAACCCCAGCAGCCACAGCTGGCTGAATGCTCATCGCTTCCCAGGGCCTGTACCAAGGTTCTGCAGACCTTCTCTCATGACAGCCTCACACACTCCCTTAGAATAGTTACGGCTCCCTCATTTTACAGAAGAAGAACCAAGATCACAGAGGTTAACTCATTTCCCATGCTCACACAGCTAAGTACTATCATAGTCAGGATTTGAACCCCAGCCTGTCTGATTCCAAAGTCCATGTCATTACCCACTATATCCCTGTGCCTCAGCACTGCCCACAACATTCTTCCCTAGCATGGGTCAGCCTCTCTGGTCACCAGCAGTGCCCGAAAGGACAGCACTGGGCTCTGGGCCAGACTGGCCTGGGCTCAAATCCCTGCCTTGACACTCCCTGTGTGTCTGAGCAAGTAGTTACCTTCTCGAAACTTCAATTCCATCTGCACAGCAGGGTGAAGAGATGGGAAGCGTGACCAAGATAAACACCAGTCAGGTGCACAGCAAACACTGCATAGCCAGTGAGAAGCTTCTTGGGATCAAGTCTCTATTGGCCACAGCTCCCTTTCTGCCTCACAGGAGAGCCCTCCCCTGCCACAAGGGCACAATGCACGTGCTCCACCAGCACCTACCCAGTGCCAAATCCATTTAAGTACCTGAGTCTCATCTCTACTTGCAGGTCAGTATTACCCATGGACAAATTACAGAATTTATTAAACCAATGTGCTCAACATCTCACAGCTGGGGCAGAGATTTGAATCTAGGCCTGCTGACACCAGACCACCATTTGAACTAGGCCTCCTGACATTTCAACATATCCACCCAGTGGCCAGTGCTAGACACTATAGAAATTATACCTTTTAGTAGGAAACTATGGCACAGCCCTGTGGGTTATCAAATTCTGGTATGGTTCACTGTCCTTGGGCTACTTATTACCTCTTAGTAAAATGACTTTTTACTTTGTTACCTACCTGTCAACTGGATTAAATCCTGCCACCTCGCACATTTTCTCACTCCTCAGCAAGTTCTCAATTGTTGTTTCCCCCTTTTCTCTCACTGTCCTGACCCGGCTTCACTGAGAACTACATCCTGACTGCTGAGTTCCTCATGGGAACTCCGGTGGGGTGGTAGCCCACCTTCCCCGCCAAGATCTAAAGAAGCCCAGCCAGCTGAAGCTGGACGACCTGACAAAAACTTCAAAGAACTCCTTGCCACTGCAGATCCTGAGTCCCCCTCGTTTGAAGAGTTTGCACCATCCAGCAAATGTCCTCTACCACGAGGCCGAACAGATGGCTCTGCTGATACTTGATGAACAAAAGGCAATGGAACAAGAAATGAACTTAGATCGTTCTGAGGAAAGAAAGGGGTCTCTTCCTGTCCTTGAACACAGGAGGGGCTGACCAAGACTCTCTCCTTGATCAAACTTGAGTCAGGCTTCCCTGAGCCCTCCTCTCCACCAGGCCTTGACTGGGCCCTTATCCCTCCGCCCCTGCACAGCCCAGTCTTGGCCAGAATCTGCTCCACTGGTTTAGAGAGAATCCCCTACTTTGATGTGTAAGTCCCCCTTACCCTTGAGATATCCTCTTAGCCATTCTGCATCCACTTAGCCTCTCATGCTGTTCTTGGGCGAGCAAGCCTTACTAGTCCTTGTTGTATTCAGAGCTTAGCCTCATCTCACTCTCCTCCTGCAAGACCCTTTCTGTGAGAGCCCTGAATGAAATCCACCTTATTTTAACCAGTATCTAATTTTCTTTAACAGTTTACTAAGGTTTGCTTCAAGGAGGAAGGCTTCCCCTTCGTGAAAATCCTCTATTCACATCCTAGTCAAATACCACCCCCCAAACCCCTCCACCAGGCACCTCTCCCTCTTTCTGACCACAAGCAAATCTATGGCAACAACTGCACCGGATTCCCCGCCACCACCCTGGGGATCTTTGTCTCTCCCAGGCTGGCTGCCAGCCCCGCTACCTGCCCTGCTGGCTGCCAGCCGCCGGCTTCACGACAGTCCATTCACGCAGACAACACAGCTATGAAAATACAGAAATGCATTGCCCATCTGGAAATGCCTCAGAGCTAAGTACTATGTGGGATGTGATGGTGTTCGTCTACCAGCACAAGAGTGAGGGTAAGAGCAACACTGATACATGAGGAGACTGCTAGGAGAGAGCCAGTGCGTCAGCAAGAGCTAAATTTAGCAACTGAAGCCTCAAACTTCACTCTTTCAGAAAAAAGAGCAGTAGGAGAATGTATGAACATATTGATATGAAAGAGAGGTGGAGCGAATCCACATCCTAAGTGACCTGCTGCTTCTTCTCGAAGAATGAGGATGGAGAAGGAGCTCACCTGGGGAGCCTGGCCCCACGTCAGGGGAAGGGCTCCACCACCCTTACCCAAGGAACTAAAACACCGCCCCCCTCACCAAGAGGAATGTCCCTTTGGACCCCATCACCACACAGTACAAAGTAAACTGCAGACTGGGAAATTCAAATGTTAATTGCTGGGGGCAAAGGAAGCAGGTGGATTCTGAAAAACTGGAACTTCTGGAAAAACCTGTAACAGCTTTCAAATAGATTTTGCTTTCTAGTAGAGTGGCTTCTATAAAAACACTCATCATCTAGGCACCAAATGCCTACAGGGAGGTTTCAGAAGCCTGGGAGAAAAGACAGAAAAGTTTAGGCAATGCAAAGTGGTGCTGGAGCTCAGGCCCCAGTCTGCAGGTAGCCAGCTTTGTGGGGTTGAGCCAGGTACCCCCTCCAGGCTAAACCCAACTGTCTGTAAACCCAAGGCTATGCTCTAGGACATTTTCACTGCATAGGAACTGGGTGGGCACTGTCAGCTCCCCTCTGTAAACCCTACCTGCTCCAATCAAGCACTCTACCTTAACCTCAATAAAAGATCTATTATTAAAACATTTCACCACACTCTTAAAAATATATCAGTACCCACAAAGGGCTACTATTTTTCCTGGAAACAGAGTCATTAGAAATCAGTAAGGGGGCATCTGGGTGGCTCAGTTGGGTTAAAGCCTCTGCCTCCGACTCAGGTCATGATTCCAGGGTCCTGGGATCGAGCCCTGCATTGGGCCCTCTGCTGAGCGGGAGCCTGCTTCCCTTCCTCTCTCTCTGCCTGCCTCTCTGCCTACTTCTGATCTCTGTCTGTCAAATAAATAAATTTTTAAAAACTCTAAAAAAAACAAAGTTGTTAAAACTAAAAAGAAAGAAAGAAAGAAAGAAATCAGTAAGAAAAATATAAGCACTCCAACAGGAAAATTAATAAAGGGTGTAAAGAACAATTCACACACACACATACACGAAAACACACAAACACAGCAATCAATTCTATGGGGGAAAAAATTCAGCCTTACTGTAATCAGAAAAAGAGTATATTAAAATAAAATTGCAAAGAGCTTTGCCCATGTATCAATTGGCAAGTTCCTAAAAACCCAGCAAGGGTCAGATTCTGAGAATTCTGAAGCCTTATGCACCACCTAACTTAACACAGATAACCTGGCCAGATAAAAACAAAAAATTTTTTTTTAAGATTTTATTTATTTGACAGAGAAAGACACAGTGAGAGATTGAAAACAAGCAGGGGGAGTGGGAGAAGGAGAAGAAGACTTCCTGCCAAGCAGGGAGCCTGATAGGGGGCTCGATCCCAGGGCCCTGGGATCATGACCTGAGCCGAAGGTAGACCCCCTAACGACTGAGCTACCCAAGCGTCCCTAAAGACAAAAATTCTTAAGTGGCTATCCCATTTACCTTCTACCACTTCTAAAGCTCTGTCCTACAAAATTATTTAAGTATGGACACAAAGAGGGACACCTGGGTGGCTCAATGGGTTAAATGTCTGCCTTTGGTCCTAGGATGGAGCCCACACTGGGCTCCCCACTGAGCAGGGAGTCTGCCTCTCCCTCTGCCTGCTGCTCCCCCTGCTTATGTGCTCTCTCATTCTCGGTCAAATAAATAAATAAATTCTTTAAAAAAAAAAAAAAAAGGATGGACACAAAGATATCTGTAAGGATTTAATCACAATATTGTTTTGTAATCCTAAAAAATTAGAAACTGTCTTCTACTTAATAAAAGGAATACATCTAAATGGCGGAATGTAACAATTAAAAAATCAAGCTGTAAAAAAGATGTAAAAATATATAGGAAAATGTTTCTATCATACATTAAGTGAAAAAACAGATTCTAAATCTATATACACAGTAGAGTCAAATTTTATTTATAGTCTCTCTCTCATATATTTAAAAATACACACAGGCACATTGAAATCAATACTGGAAAGAAATACATAAAAATGCTGCCCATGTTCTCTCTGGAGGTATCATGATCATGGGTGGTGTTTCCTTATATGTACTACGTTGTTTTTTTAAAAATTCTTAAACAGGTAAGTCATTACTTTGTATTCAGAAAAATTCTACATTGTTTTGAAAAAGAAAGACTTTTGAAAAGCAGGCTTTCCTTCTTTACAATACATGAAAGGCACTGAACAACTCCATCCAAAGCCTGCCCCAGGTCCCTTGCTCAGGCTAGAATTCAAAAATCTCTTTCCACATCCCTATCTCTGACCCCTAAGGAATGCTCAGTCCCTAGGCCATACTTTTTTTTTTTTTTTTTTTAAGATTTTATTTATTTGACAGAGACAGATCACAAGTAGAGAGAGAGAGGAAGGAGCAGGCTCCCTGCCTAGCAGAGAGCCCGATGTGGGACTCGAACCCAGGACCCCGAGATCATGACCTGAGCCAAAGGCAGAGGCTTAACCCACTGAGCCACCCAGGCAGCCCCTTAGGCCCTACTTTAATGCTTCCTCTCACCCTCTTTTACCCAAAATGATCTGTCATCTGCCATTCATGCAAAGGTCATATTGAAGCCCAAGTACACAACAGACACTGAGTGATTCTCTCGTCCTTGACTATCCCAGTCTTTTACCTTCAAGCAAATAAAGCTATAGAGTGCTGATGGTTTTCCTGAGAGTGTCACCAAAGGAGGCTGTTACCTCCACTGAGCCTCTTGCAACCCTTGAATTAAACAGTCATCAGGATTGAGGTTTACCAAGTTGAAGGCAAGAGCCTAGAGCTAGCTTATAGCCCAGGGCTTGCCCGATCCCTCTGCCTGCTGACTCCAGGCCCTCCTCAGCCAGCCAGGGAACCCCTACTGGGAGCAGATGCCACCCTATTGTTCCCAGCCCCATCTGGCCTGGGGCATGCCTGTTTCTGCCCATCCTTCACTCTCCCTCATTCATTCCCATCTCAATCCTTTGTCCTCTCTCTTGCTTCCGTAATAAAAAGGTTCAGGGAAATTAGAACTTCCTCTCATAACTCATTAGTCTAATTAAAATCGTCTAATCTTCTTTTCTCCTAGTTCTCACTTTCAACCAGAATACTGTGAGTCAGAATTTGCTCAGCTGTGATTGATAGAAGCCACCAAAGTCAGGCTGGCTTAATTGGGGGGGGGGGAGGGGGGTGCTGGTGGAATTCATTAGCTTGGTCACTGGGGAGTCCAGGGTGCAGACCTAACTTCAGGCATGGCTAGATTCAGGCACTCAAATATCAGTGCTCTACATGTCCTGCTTTCTCCATTTGGTGAGCAAGATCTCCACTAAAAGCCTCACACTTACACTACCAATTCGGGCAAAAACAGACCACCATTTTCCTCAAGAGCTCTGGCAGCAAAGTGCCAGAGAGGACTCAGCTGGCTCAGATCACGCAATCACTCCTAGGGACACAGAGCAGAGGTCAGCCCCACCCAACTACACAGGAAAAGGTGTTCTCTTCCTAAAAGGGAGTGGGAGATCCTGGGAAAGAAATCAACAACACATTTCCACCTAAACAAATCTCTCCCACTCTAAGAACAAGTCAGTTTCTTGGCACAGGCATTCAGTGGCAGCAGTAAGCCTGAGTGACACCACAGGGCTGGGGTCGCTTTGCCACTAGGCAGAGTGAATTATTAGCTAACTCTCACAAGAAATGCGCCAATACCATAACATAAATTCAGGTGAGAACAGGGCATGTTTTAGTTAAGTTTACTGAGGTGTGATTTACATACAGAATTCACCATTTTTAGTAAAGAGCTCTATCAATTTTCATAAAGGCACGGAGTTATGTAACCATCACCACAGTCAAGACAGAGAACATTTCCATCACCCCGAAGAGTTCCTTTGCTCCAGCCCCTTCCCCCATTCCCAGCCCCTAGCAACCTCTGATTTGTTTCACCTCCTTCTAACTGTGCCTTTTCTAGAATATCAGGAATTATTCAGTATATAGCTTTTTGAGTCTGGTTTCTTACACTTCTAACAATGCTTTTGAGATTTATCTATGTTGGTGTACATATCATTAGTTCATTCCTTTTATTGTTGAGCATAACACACAAACACATGGAGACTTTTAAAAATTCACCTATAAAAAAAGCATGATCTAAAATACTGATAAGATGTATCATTTTATGTATCACTTCAACAGATGTTTGGGTTTCCTCTGTGTGCCTAGGAACAGGGGTTACATCAGTAAGCGAGATAAAGTCTTCACTCCCATGGTGCTTTCATTGTAAAGCAAAAAGACAAAATAAATGTTTATCAGGCAGTGAGAAATGACATGAGGCAAAAACAGAACAGTACAAAAGATGGAGGGGGTGGCACTGTTGTAAAAAGTGGCCAGGGAAAGCCTCTGAGTGCTTCAGAGGGAACAAGAACCAGAAGCCTTGAGGTGACTTACATGAAGAACATTCCAGGCAGAAGGAATGGGCAGAGCAGAGGCTGGGGGCTAATCCAGCTTGGAGTGTTTGAGGAGCAAATGACCAGAGGCTGCACTAAGCACAGCAAGGGTGGGAGATAAAATAGGAGGGAAGGCAGAGCCTCACAAACCTAGGTAAGGCCTTCGGGTTTACCCAAGTGAGGCAGGAAATGACTGAATCTAGAAGCCTCAGACCATTTGCCTTCACATGGATGTTCAGGTGGCCAGGATCTCGGGAGCTGGTTGCCCAGTCTCCAAGGAATAGCAGCAATAAACCTAGTCTCCACGCCCACCACCACTTGGCACTTCACAGAGGAGACCTCCTGGGGCCTGCAACACCACCTCGCTATCACCCTCGGACTCCCACTAGGACCGGACACATAATTTCCCAGCTCCATGTAAGGTCTCCAGATAAAATACAATGGAATCTGAATTTCAGATGCACAATGAATAGTTTTTAATATAAGTGTGCCCCAAATATTATAAGGGATATATTTATACAAAAAAATGAAAAGGAGGGGCTCTTTGTTCAATAATTGAGAAGTTCAAGACAGTGGCAGCAGAGCACCGAAGCACAAAATCCTTCTAAGTGCAGGGACGTGCGTGGCTATGCCAGGCGGAGCTGCACAGTGGAGCTGCTCCCTCTCTCCTCTCCCCAGGCAGTTCTCTGGTCTCTACGGGAGACAATTCAGAGCTCAGCCTTCCTAAACATATGACCTACCGCCTCCTCTTTCCGCTGCCTTACAGAGCAAACCATCCAAATGGAATCTCAAACTCTCAGTCCCACACATTCTCCCACATGTGTATCCTCCTTGCCTCTTCCCCACCTGCTTCAATGGAGCCACATCCTTCCCTGAGACAGAGTACCCTCCCCATCTGAGTTCTGGATCCCACCCCCTCCTGCCCCCACAGATGCCTACACTACTCATTACCTGCTTCTTCTCTGCAACTTCTGGTCTACCAGAAGTCTACTTCTCATCAACAATTCAACACACCCAAGTCTTCCTCCTCCCACTCTTTAAAAAAAAAAAAAAAAGAAAAAACAACCTTTCTTGGATTTTCCCATAGCTCTATAGCTATCACTACCCTTCCATCCACATCCCCTCTACTCTCCCACATCCCAGTGTCCGGTCAACTTCCTGCTAGCAGGTTGTGGCACTCTATGACACACCCCTCACTACAATCTCTCAATTACCATGGTATCCATTTCTCAGGGCTTACCTTTCCCTCCTTAAAGACATCTTTACTTGGCTTTTGTAACACCAAATTCTCCTGAATTCTATTAGAGGCAGCAACTTCCCAGTTTCCTCTGTGGGCCTCTCTCTTTGTACACTGGGATTCTGAGGCTTGTCCTAGACTCCATTTTCACATGTTACACATTCACCCACAGTGAAATCCAAAGGTTGTATGTAAAGAAGCCCACAACTCTCTAGTATAGACTTCTATCCCGAGTTATAGATGTTAAGGTCTACAGGATGCCTCTACTCTATGTCCTTGAACTCGACATGTCCAACATCAGATTTTTTTAAAAAGGGAAAAAAAAAAAAAAGTGGACTCATTCTCCTCCACCCTCTCCCCTGGCACCACCTCCCGTTTTCTGTATCTGAATGGCAGGTCCACCAAACCATTTCCAAGCCATAAATACAGGTGTTATCCTTGATTCTTCCTACTCCTTTACCTTTATACCACCAGATCTTACTAATCTTGCTTTCTAAATATGTTTATAAATTTCTAAATATCTAAATATCACTCCCATTTCAGTTACCACTATGTCTGCCACACCGTGCCTCTCTCTAATCTTGCCACCTCCTATCTCCACCCAGCAGCCCTAGCTGTGTCCGTTCTCCAGCCTCATCCCCTAGTGCTCCCCTTCATACAGTATGCTCAAAGTTCTCATAATAGCTTTCACTTCTCAGCTAGACCATGCCATTTCTTGCCTCCTTCTGGGCTTTTTACACCTGCTGTTTCCTCTGCCTGGAAGGCTCCTTCTACCCTATTTCCTGCCTCACTCCCCAACAAGGCTAACTCCTGCTCAACAGCCAGGGGAGCAGTAAGGATAATTGTCAAGACATATTAAAAATAAGTAAATAAATAAAAGACATATCCCAAGTCAGTTAACCACAGTTCCACCTCTTTTCAGGTGTGTGACTTTAACCTTTCCAAGCTTCAATTTCCCTTTCAGAAAAATAAGAATAATAATCAAAGACACATCATTGATTGAGTACCCAGCTATCTCCCTTCTTCCTAACAGAAACCCAGTTTTGTTCAGAGCCCACATGCTCATTCTGGGGAATCCATCATGATTGGTTTAAGTAAGTTATAGAAACCCACCTCCCTTTTCCCAGTGATTAATCCTGGCCAATACAACTTAAGAAGAAGTTAGCTCAGGACTTTTAGAACCACAGTTCTACCCTTAGAACCAGACAAGAGAGGTCCCTTCCCTGAGCCCCGTGCTTTAGAGGGTCTAACCTATCACAAACACATGGGTACCTCTGTCCCTGAGGCTCCCACAGAATGACTTACAACCCTCAGCATCTGCTGTGATAACCAACACCATTCAGATGCCACAGCAACACTTCCTATCTCTTGCCCTATATCCTCAAAAAAAGGCAGCTGCATCCCGAATGAGAAGGTTGTGCACTGTGCTCTGGCCACCCCCAGAGACCGACACTGCTATGACTGTGAGGGGAACCTGAGCAGCCGGAGCCTTCGCAAAAGAAAGAAGACAAATGAGCCTGTTGGGTCCTTCCTCTTGGCACAAAGGGAGCACATTCTTGCAAAACACAAGTATAGGAACTCACAAATCAGAGCTATATTAACACCAGCTGCACACAGTGGTTGAGGAACACTTTGCAAAACCAACATCCTATTGCATCTATGCGTGTCATACATGCAGATACTCCTCCTCCCACATCCATATGAAATAGAGCATGCACGAAGCATAATACTAATTCTTTATTTTGCAAAAGAAATGGACAGTGAGCACTCTAACTGTAGTTTTTAAATTCTTCAAAAAACTCAGATGTAACTTTCAAAAACCCAAAATGGCTTCTTAGCTTTAAAATACTTTTGATTAAAATTTTAACACCAACTCTAAATTTTATTTTGCTTTTTACTTTTCATTGATAGATAGGAGCATTTTAGAAGAAAAATAGCTTGCTAAAAAAGATCATTTGAATATTATCTTGTTTGAATGTAATGGCATAATTTTGCATACAAGTTAAATGCTCTTACGCTTGCTTTTAAAACCAGCAATTGACGATATAAAGATAAACAGTAAAATTGATGGTGATAATTTAATATTGTAATTTCTTTTCTTAGAACATTAAGTAGCAAATAAATTGCATAGTCAAAAGAAAGAGGACAAAGAAAGTAAAAAGCTTTACATTTTAGTACCTTAAATGGCACTTTCTTCCCCCGTTTTAAACAAGGAATCCCACATTTATTGGCCCTGGGCCCCATAAATTAGGTAGCCAACCCTGATGGTGGAACAGAAAGAGATAAGCATCTGAGTTCTTGATGTCACTGGTGAGCCACTGCCAACCTGAAAACTGGACCACCAACCCCATATTCCTTGTTTTGTCCACAATAAACGCGATTGTGATTAAAGCCACTGTTACAAAAGGTTTCTCTTACTTGTAACCAAAGCACTCCTAACCACTCAACTGCTACTTACCCCAGGGTTGTTCTACGGTTGAAAAGAGGTAAGTCCAGTGACCAGCGAACAGTTCATTTTCAAGCACTGAGTACAAGCAAGCACTACTCTAGTGCTGGAGCTCTTGCCACCCTGCTGGGCACATAGTGGGTTTCCATATACCTCACGACCACCACACAGCACTTTTCAGAGTAAAACAGGAACAAAGAAAAGTGATGCCGGGATTAAAGTACAGTACCAGGCCAACTAATAAGAGTACACACTCGACAAATGTTAGATCTTCTTATTCATGGATAAACTTAAACTTATCAGCTCTCCAGGAAGGCATTCCCACTTCCCCAAGTCTGCATGACGGACCCACAGCACCCTCTGTGTCCTCTAACACAGCAATTCCCACACACTGTAGCTCCAGAGCCTTTGACGAGGTCATCCACCACACCGGACTGTAGTTCCAAAAGGGTAGGGACTTGGTCTGTCCCATCCTCTGCTGTATCCACAGGGTCTCACAAATAGCAGGGGCTCAATTAATACTTGCTAACTGAAATTATTCAGTCTCCTGTGTACATACTTGCCTAACCCTGGTGACAGCACTGTGAATTAAATGCTATTTTAGTTGCATTTGCATTCTGGGGAAGCAAGACCTATATTTTATTCACTGATGTGTCCTCTGAAGTGCTAACTGCAGTACCCAATAGATAACAGTACTCAAGTGCTATGTGCTGCTCTTCCAGAATCCTCTCCTATGTCCAGATCATGCCTGTGAACAGTAGACAGGGAGGCAGAACGTACTGCTCCCATCACACATCATCTACCACATTATCTAGTTCTAGAAGGTGAGAATCAAGATGGGAGATCTTGCCATTCTAGGCACATAGGTCATATTTCTCTCCTGTCAACTCTTAAATTGGGTCTCTCTTGCCACAGCAAGACATATCATGCAGGTGGGGAGGAAAGCCCAACATAGTAGTTCTCCCTATCCACTGGGAACCCGAGCTTACAACCATGAGCACCTCCCTCTTCCCCTTCCTGAATCAGCTTGCTGGGGCTGTTGACTCAGTAAACCACTCTCCAGAACATCCTTCAGAAACAGCATGCCAGAGGCAAGCAGTGGACCAGAGTTGTGCGCTCACAATCCCCTCCCAAGGATTAAGAGACAGCCCCAACTCGGGCTCCAAGGAGTCAGAAAGGAAGGACAATAAAAGGAAAACAGAGGCTGCATGCTCTTCCCTTTTCACATGCAATCACCCCATACTGCCTTTGGGGAACAGATAGAACAGCAGCAGGCAGTTCGGCTGGCCCACCCTGGCTAATTACTGCCATCAGATTCAACTGGCAGAGTCCCCTTCAGGGTTTAGGGGAAGGAAAACTGTGCCCTGGACATTCTTCAGCAAAAAGGACCAGATGTGGTTTAGGGCACCTAGGCACACCAGGCATCTAGCTGTCCACAGCCATGCTAGGGACCCCGCTCTAGGGGACCCTGTTGCAGTCAATCAAATACACCAGAGCCCACTTTACATCACCACACTAATGCAATCACTCCTATAGTGGGGGAGGGCTAAAAATCATTCAGACACCTGAGCTACTCCCACAAAACACCATATTTTTGTTTTCCCACATTGTGTACCCACGTTTTCAGAAACATTCCTTACCTTTCTCTACTCAGAAAGCCTCTTTCTTCACCTGGTAAGGGATCCTTCATCTTGCCCCTCTCATTAATGTAGAAGTCACTGGAACAGCAATTAAACCTAAAATGAAATTCTGAGTTAATTATCTATCTTTAGACTTAGACTTAGCCTCTGTGATGAAAAGTGGATTTTTATTCTGGAACTTTGTGGATTTTTCTCCCCGGCCCTTGATATCTTACTTTCCTACTTTCTCTTAAAGAAAAAAAAAAAAAAAAAATTAACTTCACGGGTTAAAAAAATAAGTGAACCATTTCTGGTTGTGGGAGGGGATAGAAAGAAACAAGCAAATACAGTAAGGTCCCCCTGGCCCCCATCTGTTCCAAATCTTCTCCTCACAGGATGTAATGTCTGAAAAGCAAGAAAAATATTCCTTCCTCTTCCAACATTCAGCAGGATCTTGCATGCAAAGAGAAGAATGTCTGGTTACTCTGTGGGTTTTCATCTGCTTTTTAACTCACGTGTTGCCGAATTACACTGGCCCCTCAATCGCATTTCCCCCACTTCCCAAAGAGAAGCAGTGGGATGGCTGGGAGGCAGCAGGGTTCACCACGAGCAAGGAACATCCTGGTTCTGGCAAAGCTCCCTCCCCTTCCACCAACCCTTTTGGCACAAAGGATTAGTTCTAAGTCTGGCCAATGACTTCTGCAGATTTCTTAGCTGAAGACTTGCCAGAGGGATGCCTGGGCCCCCAGAGGAAGTGGGGCCGGCCCCAAGAGTAAAAGGAGTGGGCTCAGAATCCTGAACTTCTTGTTCTGCGCGCTCACCCCCTGCTTCCAGGCACTTTGCGCGCGGATGTCCACATGCAGCCAACTCCTGGACATCTGAACAGGAAGGATGTTCCCCAGTAGCTCGCAACAGCCGTCACTGATGCCTTTCCAGGACCGGGAGGGTGATATTTATAGGGACGGCAGCCAGCCAAACCAGGCCAGCTCCAACTTTATTTCAACCAACCCTCCTTGTGTCTTCTCTAGTTCTCCTTCCAGTTAAATGGGGAGGCATTCCTCCCTTTATTGCTTGATTTTTTTACTCAGGGAAGGAGACTCTCATTAAAATGACTGAGAAACCCTGACTGAAAAGCTGGAAAAGGACCTGCGTGGTCTGCCCCCACCCACCTCGGCTCTCAGTCTTCCTCCCCTGTGCCCTGCAGCCATCTTCACCAGGCACTCCCCTTGGCACGCTCCTTTTTTATACCCAGGCCAACACAGAACCCCTTGCAGTCCTCCAGATGAGCAAAACTCCCTCTTAACCTGGGCTAAACTGGGCCCAGATTATCCTTCTGGCCACTCTCTAATCCCTTATCGCATCCTACAAGAAAGACCCTGCAAGGTCTAAACCCCCTCCCCCGCCACACACACACCCCTTCTCTGTCCTTCTTTCCTTCCACTTTCCCTCTGCAGACCTCTTCCTCCTCACCTTGGCTCATACACACCAAACCACCCCTCAGTGCCTTCCCATTTGCTATTTCCTCTACCTGGGACACCTTCTCCTGGGGTGTTTGAAAGCCTGGCTCCTTGATACCATCTACATTTCTGCCGGGAAACTGCCTTCCTCGAGAGGCCTTGCTAACACTGTCTAATAAAAAGCAGCCCCCGTCTCTCTCCAGCTGCTCTCTCCCACACATTCTTTAACTCAAAGCACCTTTCACAACCACCAAACACTCTCCTTGACCAAACTTTTGTGAGTCTCCTCTGAGCCCTTGTCAACTTGGCCTTCACCTTGGCCAGTCCTCAACCCAGAGTCCTGCTAAGTGAGCCCCTACCCTTGGTATCTGACCAAATTCCTCCACGCCCACCTCTGATATTGGCCTGCCTTATGCAAGAATCCTGATAATTAAAGAAGAATTTCCCCACCCTTAATGTTTCCTCCAACCACGGACCCACTTCCACACATCACAGATGTCCAGCTGTCTTTGCTATATTCGGCGTCGAGCGCACTCTCTTTTCCCTACAGAAAGAGTCCTGATCAAGCCTTCCTTACCATTTTAACCCGTGCCACAGTAATTTTTCTTCAACACGACCTCACATGTAATCTTTTCATTCATCTGTGTCTCCCCACCGGATTGATAGGGTCGACACACATTCTGCTCTCCACTAGCCTCCTAGAGCAGTATCTGCCATCCAGCAGACACTCAACAACTCTCTGCTGAATGAACAAATCTTCCTCTTGTCTCTCACTGTCTGTTCACCTGCCACCTCCTCTGGGAAGTCATTCCTGAATCTTCGAAGGCTTGACACTGCACCTCACCCAGCAGTGATCCTACTAATCACAAGGGATAAGTCTTTGGTTTAATATGTATATTAACACGTATGTGCATAGGTATGTTTAATTTCTACTTCTACAATATACTGATATGCAATATGAAGCAGAGAAGTCTATCTTGACCATCTGCCCTGCTTCCCTTCCACACCACCCCACTTCCAGTGTGTTTTCTCCATCTGTACAGTCCAAAACATGTCTGTCTGTGTGTCTCCTCCTCCCAGCACACAGGCACTGCCTAACCCCTAGCAGGGGCTTAATTAAAAACGGGAGAGGATGGGACACCTGGTTGGCTCAGTTGTTAAGCGTCTGTCTTCAGCTCAGGTCGTGATCCCAGGGTCCTAGAATCAAGCCCCGCATGGGGCTCCCTGCTCGGCAGAAAGCCTGCTTCTCTCTCTCCCACTTCCCCTGCTTGTGTTCCCTCTCTCGTTGTGTCTCTCTCTGTCAATTGAATAAAAAAATAATAAATAAATAAAAAGGGGAGAGGAGTGCTTGATTTCTGGGCGGTGAGTTCGAGCTCCACATGGGGCGTAGAGCTAACTAAATAAATAAAAAGAGGGAGGAAGAGGAGCAGTGTGGGGCTGAAGACCAGGTTTCTTCTACCCAAAACCCAGCCCAGCTTGGCCTCCATCTTCCTGGCTTTCTCTATCCACAGGGGGAGAGCTGGCACACCGAGGGGCTACCCTGCAAGAGGGGGGTTAGTCTACCACACTTACGAGGCCCACGCAGGTTAGAGCAGTGGCCTTAAGCCCACTGCTCAAAGTGTGGCTCCTAGAGGGCATGAGGGTTCATTAGGGGCCTGCAAAACTAGGGGCCCCAAGGCCCCGAGCTTTGAGAATTACAGCCTGCTTAGAATCCTGGCGGGGCTGGGGGACTGATTGTCGAAACCGCCCAAATAGGTTTCCACATAAAGGAAAAGCAAACAGAAGAAGGCTCTTCCTCATCCCTGTGAGCCTCTCGGAAGAGGGCAAACCTTCAGGTGTTTGTTGAAAACCTAACCGGATTAAAAATGCTTTGAAAGGGCTAGAAGAGGAAGTACAGAGTCTGACCCCCTCCACTAGCCTGCAGCCAAACCACTGTCACTTTCCCTGCCCACAACCTCTGTCTCCGGATACTGTACACAGAGAAACCCGGGTCTAGGAAGGTACCTGGGGCAGAAGCAGGAATTAATGTCATGGTCCACCAAGGGGTACCAACTCCTCTAACTGCCAAGAAAGAGAGCTTCTGAAAAGCAGATCAACCAGCCAGGATTCCAGGATAGGAAGAAGGGTGAGCGCTACACACAGCCTTCACTGCTCTCACCCCAGAGTCTGGAAGATTCTGAAATGCAGGGGCCCCTACTTCCTGGAAGGTGCTTAATTATCAGGCACCCCACCCCCACCCCAGGTGGGTGGGTCTCCCTTCTCACAGCCAATTCATCCCAAGAAGTTTCTGGTGAAGAGAGTGTCCAGATGCGTTTGCCAAACAATAACTAAAGGAAAAGACAAGACTTACCCAAGACTCCAGATTTTGGTTCATTCTCGGTTGGACAATTTTACCAGATCCTGTCACTCAATACCATCATGCTAGGATGACCAAGTACCTCAGGTTTCCAGGGACTGTCCCGGGTTGAGCCCTTACAGTATCCCATCCCAGGATGGTCGGGTTCATCCATGCAGCTTCCCCAATCTCCTTCCCTCCCTCCCCACAGTTTCAGATGGGCACATATTTGAGGAAAGGGGGCTTCCCGATACTGTTCCCTAATCCTCACGCTCTTGCTGGGTTTTAGAAGGAAGGGAAGTGATAAATCTCTGGGTTGAATTAGTTTCTTTCAACCAAAGACTTTAATATAAAAAGAAGGAGCTGGATAAGAATACAGCCACTCAGTACTTTCCCTGCTGAGTATACAATGACTTCTTTAATCCTATGAGGTAGAGAACCATTTTCCAGATTGGGAAAGTGTGGCCCAAAATCACAGATAATAAGTGGTAGGGTTGGGACCCCAATCCAGGCAGTGACACCAGAGCTCCCAAACTTACTGCCTTATATTGTGATCCCAAAAGATTTAGTCCTTGTCATTTTGATCACAGAGGACAAAATCAACTTGCAGTGACTTAGGCTGGATGGACAAAGCAGACATATGTGGAACAACTCACCAAGAAAATGCAATTGTGAGACTGTGACCATAAGCTCTCCTACAGATGGGACCCCTAGCAGCTCTAAGGAGATGATCAGGCCCCTGGACAGTTATGGCACAGCTGCCCTGGTCAGAGCCCAGAAGCCCCTAACATCAGCCCCACCCCCATCCACCTGCTCACGGGAGGCCAGATGAATCCACTCAAAGCCCAGAGCTGGATGTGTTCCTCCAGCCCTGTCTGGCACGTCAGCAGCCACACTGCATAATAAAATCCAGGTCCCTCAGAGCAAGTCTCATCTGTCGCCCTGAAAATAGAAGTGAAGGCTGACTCTACAGGAACCAATTTCGCAGCAGAGGTCATAAACCTGGATACAAGTGTATGCCCTTTGACTTTATAATCTCTCTTCTAAGACTATTCCCCAAGGAAATGGTTGTTAACCAGCAGCAACGGAGTGAAGGAGGGTGACATTTTACACATAAAGGCGTTTGTACATAGGGCTACTTGGAACGAGGCACTTGGAATAATTCCTATGACTCACAATAAAGGGTTAACTGAAGTATGATGCATCTGATATATCCATTCAATTGGATATTATGGAACCACTAAAATGTATGTTGATGAGTTGAAAATAGCACGGAAAATGCTTGGGCTACCATGTTAAGCACGACAAGTAGGAAATAAAACTATAAAGACAGTGTGATTACTATGTGAAAACAAACTATGTGAAAACAAAAATACTACTTGCAGGGAAAGGACCCAAAAGGAAACAAACACCATAAAGAAGAACTCATACTTACTAAGTAAGCATCCTGCTAAGGAACCGCTTTACATTCTTATCTCACATAATCTTCACGACAAGTTAGGAACTATTTTGATCTTCCCTTTATCAAGCAGAAAATCCAAGCTCCAAGAAGATAATTAAGCGGCCCAATGGCTAACAGGGGGGAAAGAACTTTTCCACACTATCCTAGACCCAGGTGCAGACAGTAGCTTGATTTGGCTGGTGAACTGCTGGCACGTGTTTCCCTTGACTTCCCACTTTATTTTCCAAATTGTCTATATTAACCATTATGACACTGTTTGAACATTTTGTTTGCACTGCAAAGGTAATCCCAGGCTTATCACACTTGGTATGTTGTATTACTTTTTTAATGTAGGAAACAATAAACTTAGGACCAAAGCACATTTAACAACAACAATAAACCTTACTTCATCTTTAATTCTCCACAGTTTGGCTTTCTGCTGTCCTTCTGGACCCATCTCCCACACTCCTTTTTCATAGTCTTTAAGTCACTAAGCTATTAGGTGACATGGTCAGGTCAGTTTGCAAAGAACACCTCTGGGCTGGAGAGGAAGGTGGAGAGGCAGGTGGAGGTGGTGGGGGCAGGTGAAGGGGTCCCTCTGGAGATGATCCAGCAAATGGCCAGGGCATAACACACACGTGGAAAGGACATGCCCACAGTGTTTGAGAGAGACAAACTATCCATGGAAAAGCATCAGCAACAGACAAAAGAAATAGCAGGAGGACAGGGAGCCAGTACCTGAGGGGATCCCACTCCCTCACTGCACGCACCCCACCCACCCCCACCCCACTTGCCACTGCCATTGCCACTGTCTCAGGACCTCAGGGCCGCTGCTCCAAGGAAGCCAGGAGACAGGAGGGCCTTCAGCCACCACTCCCTGGGACATCCAGGATGGAAATGGCGAGGGCTAGGAGGACTATCACCATCTACACTACCGTTCTGGACCTGGCCTTTCTTGGGGTGCTTTTTTCCTAGCTTGAGGGAGAAAGCACACTTTTGAGAAAACAAATTACAAGACAGCTTGGCTGCAGCAGAACAGTAGCAACACAGTGTGAAAAGTTGCAACAAAGATGCTCATACTTCACTCACTTTTCCCAGTCTTAGCACGTTGGAGATCATTCCAAGTAAGGAAGCTATAATATTGCTGGAGAAAATAAAATGAAAAGGAGGAACAGAGTTCCTTAGCACTTGGGGGTTCTGAGAACAGCCTGGGGGAGAGGCTGTTTAAATACTGATTTTTCTGAGGTGCCTGGGTGGCTCAGATGGTTAGGCATCTGCCTATGGCTCAGGTTGTGATCTCCAAATCCTGGGATAGAGCCCCGCGTTGGACTCCTGGCTCAGTCAGGAGTCAAATTCCCCCTGTGCCTCTTCCCTTGGCTCATGCTCTCTCTCTCCCTATGTTTCTTTCTCTCTCTCTCTCTCTCTCTCTCCCCCTAATGAATAAATAAAGTCTTTACCAATAAGTAAGTAAGTAAATACATACATACATACTGATTTTTCAGGCTCACCCACAGACATTCTGATTTCATAGATCCCGTTCAAGAGTCTGCCTTTCACCGAGCATCTCCCCATTCTACCTTCGAAGAAACCCTGACTTATGACATCTTGCAGAGGTAAGGATATTTGGGGAACTTTTCTAATTAATTCATCTTAAAAAAAAAAAAAAAAATATATATATATATATAATATATATATATATATATTATATATATATATATCGCAAAGGGTAGACAGGGAATTTTTTGTATTATTTTTGCAACTTTTCTAAAAGATAAATTATTTCAAAATAAAAACTTTAAAACATATATATTACAAAAGTAATATGTGCCTATAATAAAATTTTTTAGGGGTGCCTGGGTGGCTCAGTTAAGCGCCTGTCTTCAGCTGGAGTCATGATCCCGGAGTCCAGGGATTGAGCCTTGCATGGAGCTCCCTGCTCAGCAGGGGGCATGGAGGGTCTGCTTCTCCCTCCGCCCCTCACCCCGCTCTTGTGTTCTCTTTCTCTCTCAAATAAATAAAATCTTAAAAAAAAAAAAATTTTTTTTTTAATAGTACCACATTAGGTAAAGTAGAAAACAGACATTCGGGATGCCTGGGTGGCTCAGTAGATTAAGCATCTGACTCTTGGTTTGGGGTCCTGTCATGTTGTGAGATTGAGCTCGCCTGACTCTGTGGTAGGCACAGAGTCTGCTTGGGGATTCCTTCTCTCCATCCCCTTCTGTCCCTCTCTTCCATTCACACACATGTTTCCTTTGCTTCTCTCAAAAATAAACTAATTAATTAAAAAAAAAAAAAACAGACATCCCCCTTTAATGTCCCTCCTCCTCCACCACCAGCCTCATCCTACTCTTCTAACTAACCAGTGTGAATAGTCTGGTACATATTAGCAAACATGTCAGACTTTTTCTCTGATTTCATTTTTTAACAATAACTTATGCCTACAAGAATGTGATGAAAATGACCCTCAAAATTATTGGTTGAAATGCAAATTAATATAGCCCTTTTGAAAAGCAATTTACCGGGGCGCCTGGGTGGCTCAGTGGGTTAAAGCCTCTGCCTTCAGCTCAGGTCATGATCCCAGGGTCCTGGGATTGAGCCCCACATCGGGCTCTCTGCTCATCAGGGAGCCTGCTTCCCCACCACACACTCTGCCTGCCTCTCTGCCTACTTGTGATCTCTCTCTGTCAAATAAATAAATAAAATCTTAAAAAAAAAGAAAAGAAAAGAAAAGCAATTTACCAGTGTATATCAAAAATCATAAAAACCTTTATATTCTAAGACCTACCAATTCTATGTGTAGGAATCCATCCCTCCCAAAGACAGCACTCTCCTGGAACAGTATGCATCTTTTTTTTTTTTTTTTTAAGATGTTATTTATTTGAGAGAGAGAAAAAAAAAACCACTATGAGGGGAGGGACAGAGGAGGCAGAAGAGGGAGAAAGAGAATCTCAGGCAGATTTCCTGCTAAGTGTGGACGACCTTGAAGCAGGTGTTGGTTCCAGGAATGCTGAGATCATGACCTGAGCCAAAATCTGGAGTCAGACACCTAACACCTAATGACTGAGCCACCCAGACTTCCTCCTTGTTTTTTCAATTGTGGTAAGAATACTTAACAACTTAACCAAGTTTTAAGTGTATAATACATTAAGTGTATAATACATTACTGTGGACTATAGAGACAATGTCGTACAGCAGATCTCTAGAACTTACTCATCTTAACTGAAACTTTATGCCCACTGATTAGTAATTCCCATTTCTCCCTCCCTCCCTCCAACCCCTAACATAACCAGGTCACTCTTTCTATAAAGATTACTCTACATACCTCATAAAGGGAATCATGCAGTATTAGTCTTTCTGTGATCCACTTATTTCATTTGGCATGATGTCCTTGAAGTTCGTCCATGCTGTCCCATATTGTAGAATGTCCTTCATTTTTTAAAAAAGATTTTATTTATTTATTTGACAGACAGAGATCATAAGAAGGCAGACTCCCCACTGAGCAGAGAGGCTGATGCAGGGCTTGATCCCATGACCCTGAGATCATGACCTGAGCCGAAAGCAGAGGCTTCAACCCACTGAGCCACCCAGGTGACCCAAATGTCCTTCATTTTTAAGGCTGAATATACATGTAACCCATTACATGTATATACCAGTTTCTTTATCCATTCATCTTTTGATGGACACTTAGGTTGTTTCCTCATCTTGGCTGTTGTGAAAAGTGCTACAATGAACACAAGAGCACGAATATCTCTTTGACATCCTGATTTCAATATTTTGGGGTAAATATCCAGAAATGAGATTGTTAAATCATGGGGTATTTCTATCTTTAAGAACCTCCATACTGTTTTCCAAAGTAGCTATACCATTTTGCATTCCTCCCAACAGTGTGTAAGGGTTCAAATGTCTCCACATCCTTGCCAATGCTTTTTTTCTTTTATAAAAGCCATCTTGACAGGTGTGAGGTGATATCTCACAGTGGTTTGATTTGCATTTCCCCAATAATTAGTGACATTGATCATTTTTTCATTTACCTGTCGGCCTCTTTGTCCTCTTTAAAGAAATTTCCTCTCAAGCCCTAGCCCACCGAGAATCAGGAAATCGGGTTTTTTAATTATTGAGTTTTAGGAAGTATGTGATTATTTAAAATAATGACATCATGAAGCAACAAGGAAGATCGTTCTGATGATGTTAGTGAAAAAGGAAAACAGTATAAACATTTTACATATCCTTCAATTACCAAGTGTTTATTTTTCTAATTTAGTTTTTTTTAAATAGAGAAAACTAAGGAAACTAAACTGCTAACAGTATGTTACAGAGGTGTTATTTCAGTGAAACGTCTCTCTCTTTTTTTTAACCTTGCTGGTTGTTTCTTATTTTTAGGATTTATTTATTTATTTTAGAGAAAGAGAGAAAGTGCACGTGCACGAACGCAAGGGAGGGGCAGAGGGAGAGGGAAAGATGGAGACTCCCTCCTACTCAGAGCAGAGCCCTAAGTGAGACTCCATCCCAGAACCCTGAGATCCTGACCTGAGCAAAATCAAGAGCCAGAAGCTCAACCGAATGAGCCACCCAGGCGCCCCTCGAGTGAAACCCATTATTTCTCTGTTGAGTGCTCAGCCCTTGGATTTTGCAGAAAGACTGACAGACCTGGGTGAGAAATCCATATCCCACTTTCCCCATGTAAACCTTTTTTTTTTTTTTCTTAAAGTAGATCCCATGGCAGCATGAAGTGCAACCCGGGGCTTGAGCTCACCACCCAGAGATCAAGACCTGAGCGGAGATCAAGGATCAGATGCTTAATCAACTGAGCCACCCAGGCGCCCCTCTACATGTACAACTTTGAGGACTTCATGCAGCCTCGCTGAATCTCCGTTCCTTATGGAGATAAAGGGAGATAAAAATTGTCACCTAAACTTAATTCATGAATTAAAATAAAACATACCTTAACACTGAATACATTCCAATCCCTGACAGGATAAACAGAGCTGCTTGGGCTATTTGTCTGTATTCTGTGATGGGTCACATTTCACAAATCCATACTTAAACACTGGGATTTAAAAATGGGGATCAATGGGACGCCTGGGTGGCTCAGTTGGTTAAGCAGCTGCATTCAGCTCAGGTCATGATCCCAGCATCCTGGGATTGAGTCCCACATCGGGCTCCTTGCTCTGCAGGGAGCCTGCTTCTCCCTCTGACTCTGCCTTCCACTCTGTCTGCCTGTGCTCACTCTCGCTCTCTCTTTGACAAATAAATAAAATCTTAAAAAAAAATAAAATAAAATAAAAAATAAAAAAATAAAAATGGGGATCAAAATTCTGATAGCTCTCATTTTTCTCATGGGACCCACTTAAGCCCGTTCTTTTCCTCTAAAAGAGATATTGTACGAAATGCATTACAGTGATAAGGCACTATGCCCAGTTAATTGAAATAATGAAATGGGAATGAGATTTGCAAAATGCAAAGTACCTTAAGGTGTAATACATCATGAATGCATTCGGATGGGATGACCCTGAAAGGATGGTAATGGAACAAAGGCCCAAACACCTGCAGTATTTCCATGAGATACAATAATGCACTACATGAACATATTAAATGCAGGGGACCGGCAAGTGAAGATGGAACATGGAGGGGCCGTGTGTCAAAAAAAAAATCACCAGACTCTTTCAGTGTCTCAGCAAATGCTTCCAGGAGGAGGCAAGACTCTGAAGCGTAATGAGAATAAGAATAGTTATGTTGGGGGCACTTGGGTGGCTCAGTGGGTTAAGCCTCTGCCTTCGGCTCAGGTCATGATCTTGGAATCCTGGAATGGAGGCCCGCATCGGGCTCTCTGCTCAGTGGGGAGCCTGCTTCCCCCCCTCTCTCTGCCTGCCTCTCTGCCTACTGGTGACCACTCTCTCTCTGTCAAATAAATAAATAAAATCTCTAAAAAAAAAAAAAAAAAAAAGAATAATTATGTCGGGATGCCTTTCAGCCAATCAGAAGAACAATTTCTGGGACTATCTTTATCTAATTTATCACTAGTCCTCTCTGTTAGGCTTGGCTCCATAGCTTTTACTTTGGAATTAATCACAGTGGTTACTCTGAGCCCATGATTATAGGAAGCCTCTCCTTTCTAAGGACCAGCTAGAAAGAGAAACTAAAGTATGATTATTTTATTATCATTACCTTAATAATGTGGTCAATCTTATTGTTCCTAAAATTCCAAAAGCACTTGTTCCAGAAAATATAAAACTATATCCAGTTAATAGAAAAGACATGAAGTAAAATAAAAGCCAGGGGTGGGGTGGGGGTGGGAGAGTGGCTCAGTCCGCTAAGCAACTATCTTCAGCCCAGGTTATGGTTTCCGGGTTCTGAAATTGAGCCCTGCATGGGGCTCCTTGCTCAGCAGTGTCTGCTTCTCCCTCTGCCCAACCCCCAATCCCATTTTTTGTTCTTTCTGTTTCTCTCTCTCTCCCAAATAAATAAAATCTTAAAAAATGGATATCCTTTTTACACACTCCATCTCTGTCCTTCCTAGGAGGGAAATGCTGCTTGGATATGTATTCTTCCACACCTTAAATTTTACATATACATGTGATGCATTCATGTATTCATGCACACATGTGTGTAGACACACAATATTTTTACACAAAAAAAGATCACACCCCGTGCTACTTGAATTTTTCACTTGAGAATAACTCAGTGGCATCTTTCTTTATGTGGAGTTACAAGCATGTGTGTGGTTGTTCTAGACCTTGGGGCCTGCCAGCTTGAAATCCAGCTCCCCCACTTACTAGTTATGTGATCTTAGGCAAATTACTTATTATCTCTTTCCCCATCTAGAAAAATATTCTTTTTCAAAAAAGAAACAGAGGCAGAGACAGAGCATGAACGAGGGGAAGAGGCAGAGGGAGAAGGCGAAGCAAACTCCCAGCTGATCAGGGAGCCCCATGCAGGGCTGGATCCCAGGACCCTGAGATCATGACCTGAGCTCAAAGCAGACACAATCGAACGAGCCAGCCAGGTGCCCCTACAAAAATATGCTAATTGTAACCAAGGGCTAATGTGACGATTGAATGAGTTAATACTATAAATATGTAAATATTATAAAATATGTAAACCACTTAGGAGAGCATGTAGAGTAAGTACTGTCTTGGCCATTGTCATCATCGTAGACCCCCTTGTCCGCAGGCAGTACATTCCAAGACCCCCAGTGGATGCCAGATACCATGGACTGTTCCAAGCCATATATATAGCATGTTTTTTCCTATACATACATACCTATTATAAAATTCAATTTAAGAACCTGGCACAGTAACAGATTAACAATAGTAACCAATATTAGAACAATTATAACAATATACTGTAATAAAAGTTAGGTGAATGTGGTCTCTTCCTTTCTGTCAAAATATCCTATTTACCATACTCACCTTTCTTTCTGTGATCAAGGGAAATGACGAAATGCCTCCATGATGAGACAAAGAGAGGTCAGCGATGCAGGCACTATGACATAGCATTGGACCACTTTCGACCTTCTCCAGATTCTCCAGGAGGGTTATCTGCCTCTGAACTTCAAACTTCAGTTGACCACGGGTAACTGGAACTCTGAAAAGCAAAACTTTGAGTGGTGGGGGAGGAGGGAACTCGTATATTTGCTTTGTTCTCGTCTTCAATGCTCATATAGTGTTCCATCATTTGGATGGACTGAAATTCATTAAGCCCGTCCCCTGCTGAGAGACACATTGGTGATTTCCTACTTTTTGCATTTCTGAACATAGATCTTTGTATACATGGGCGAACCACTCTAGGATAGCTTCTAAGGAATGGAATTGCTGCCAAAAGGTCACACTCCTTTTTTATGTAAGACATTGCCAAATTTCTCTCCAAGAGGCTGCACTAACTGACATCACAGCCAATAGTCTGTGCACGCCTGTCTCCAGGCATCTTCATGACACTGGCTGCCGGGATCCTTGGCGTCCTCATTTCTGCACCCGCCTTCCCTTGGTGAAACCTCAATCAAAACCACCAACAAAGCATTTGTTAAAGTCCCAGGGACACCTAATCCCTTTGTCTTTTCTAAAAAGGAATGAGGCATTTTTGGCTCTGATAGGCCTTCAGTTGCCTGGACACAGCCCTGGGTTGACTTTGAAAAATACAAATAAAACGCACTTACTCTTCCTAACAGCCTCGGAGATGCTCAAGGGCGACCACGTGAGGCCCAGCCCAGCACTCTGCTCTCTATCACATGCAAAAAAGATTTTCAATAGCAGCTGGTGTTTTTCTCGTGGAGATCAGAGGCAGCATTTGTATATAAATATTATCAGAAGGCTGGAGGGAGAACCACTAGAAGCAGCGGCTACAACATCCCAGTTGTCTTGTTAATGGGGATGGAGGTATTGCAAGAGCAGTGAGCATCCTCATCCTTCTCCTGAGCTTCCTATAGAAAGGGGAAGCATACCAGGCAGGGGTCCACACCATCAGAGTGGCTTGTAATCAACAGAGTGGGGAGCGGGTACAAGAACGCGACTGGCAATCAATCCCCTGCAGCCAGAGAGGGAGGGCAAAGAGGTCCATCCTCTTTGTATGGGGCCCAGACTGCTGTTCCATCGCCTGTGTGGCAGACTGAGCACCTGTAGCCACCTGGCTCCTGAGACCACAGTTCCCAACCTGTAATGACATAATGACCGCTGATGAGGGCCCTCCGGCCTCATCTCCAGTGTGCTACGTCACAGGGCGGGTGACTTCTGGCTTTGCTTGAGGATCTCTCTGAGGAGAGCATGTGTGGAGACGGGATCTGGCCCAGGGAGGGCCTCCCAGAGTTCTTAGGCGGGAATGTCAACAATTCTAAGGGTTGCCCCTGCTAAGCTCTACAAGCCCAAAGCCATTCATCTTACAAACTTGTTTTTCAGGCTCACTATTTTATGGCTCAAAACCATTCACCTTTGTTCTTTCAACTGTCTGCTAGCCTCCCACCATTCCCAGTGACCCAGGTCAGGTCAGGGAGGGGGAGAAGGCAGGTGAGCCTCTACAACAGTGGGTTCTGTGGATCAGAGCAAATTCCAGGGATGAGACCCAGGGACCCTGGCTCATGTCCATAAGAGGGGGAATAATAACTCAGATGACTATCTCAGGTACTCGGAAGTGAGTTAAGCTTCCCCTTCCTATACAGTGCACGTGGGAGGGTCAGCAGGAAGAAAAAAGGCCTACAGACACAAGGTCTCCCTTGAGTCTAACCAGCAGCAATGTATAGCATAGGAAAATTAACTGTGCCTCAGTTTCCTTCTCCCTGAGAGCCTGGACCTAAACACCGAACACCCTGCATTTCATGAAATGCACAAAACAGGTATTTGTTGAGTGTGGGCTATGTTTTCTAGACACTATAGACACAGCAATAAACAATTAGATCAGGGCCTGCCTTCCTGTTGATGTTCCCAGTGAAGTAAATGCTAGTAATAGTATGCTTACTACTGAAGGACCCAGGTTTATGAAGAGACAAGTTCACACAGCTCCTACATGGGCTGCACGGTCCTCTCTACCCACAGATACAAACAACAGCTTAAGCAGGTCACTGTGAAGCTCCCAGAGCTAAAGCTTCAGAGCCCTTACCCACAGTAGCCCCTTCCAAGGCCCTGGAAAAAAAACATAAGCACATAGTCTTGGGTTTCTCTAAGCTCTGCCAAAGTCAAGTCTCAACCCCAAGTGGAAAGAGTGCTGTTTCTCCCCCCTCCATTTTCCCTTCTGTTATGCCTGCCCTCCTGTTGTGTGATGTACCCAAGCAGGAGTCAAGCTGGCAAACTGGTAGTATAGTGAGTTTCTAGCAGGACGTATTTATGTGGTTCACAGTCACCCCCACATAAGCTGAATGACTGCAAACCCTCCAGGGCAGACATAGCTCCCAAGAATACTCCCGCACCCCCGTGCCCACTGACCCCAGTTCCTGACACAGCCACATCAGCAGGTGAGACACCACATGAACCTGTCCTACAGTGCCCAACACTGAAATATGTGATGGGAAAGAAAGAGAAAGTTTGAAATAGAGTCAGATGCCAAGGTGGGAGAGATGCTTCCAATTAGGAGACCTGTATAATTACAAGTGGAGGATTCAACTTACGCAAAGGGAAAATTCTCTTCTGTCAGAAATATACTCGACGTATGCAGTTATAATACATCATAGTTTCTTTTTCTTTCCTTTTTTTTCAAGATTTATTCATTTGAGAGAAAGAGAGAGCGCGCACGCCTGAGTGGGAGGTTGCAGAGGGAGAAGGAGAGAGAATCTCAAGCAGACTCCTCACTGAGCGTAGAGCCTGATGTGGGGCTCAATCTCATGACCCTGAGACCACAACCCAAGCTGAAGCCAAGAATCAGATGCTCAACCAACTGTACCACCCAGGCATCCCACCTTTTTCATTTTTGATGGACTCACACAACACAGAATTTAACAAAATTCCTCTGTTTATGGGACATGAACATGTAATAATACTACAAACAGTGTGTGTGTCTATGTGAATTCACTCATTTTCTGTGTCTCAGCTGTTAAGAATGCAAGACAAATTTTAGCAGCCATCTCTCACTTGGCATCATGGCCATCCTCAGACCTCTAGTAAAGCCCAGGATTGTTAGAAAGAGGACCAAGAAGTTCATCCAGCACCAGTCAGACCAATGTGTCAAAACTAAGCACAAGGGCAGAAACCCAGAAGCAGTGACAATAGGGTGCAAAGAAGACTCAAGGGCCAGATCTTTTTTTTTTTTTTTTTTTTTTAAGATTTTCTTTATTTACTTGACAGACAGAGATCACAAGTAGGCAGAGAGCCAGGCGGGGCGGGGGGTGGGGGAAAGCAGGCTCCCTGCTGAACAGAGAGCCCGATATGGGGCACAATCCCAGGACCCCGAGATTATGACCTGAGCCGAAGGCAGAGGCTTATCCCATTGAGCCACCCAGGCGCCCCTCAAGGGCCAGATCTTGATGCCCAATGCTAGTTATGGGAGCAACGAGAAAACAAAGCACGTGCTGCCCATGGCTTCCAGAAGTTCCTAGTCCCTACTGCGCAGAGATTACTCCCACTGTCTCCTCCAAAAACTGCAAAGCCATTGTGAGAACAGCAGCCCAGGGGTCCATCAGACTTGCCAATCCCAATGCCAGGCTGCGCAGTGAAGAAGATGGACAGATAGCTGATGTGCACGTCATATTCATGCTAATAAAGCCATAAAACTGCCCCCCTCAAAAAAAGACACGTTTTGGGCGCCTGGGTGGCTCAGTGGGTTAAGCCGCTGCCTTTGGCTCAGGTCATGATCTCAGGGTCCTGGGATTGAGTCCCACATCGGGCTCTCTGCTCAGCGGGGAGCCTGCTTCCTCCTCTCTCTCTGCCTGCCTCTCTGCCTACTTGTGATCTCTGTCTGTCAAATAAATAAATAAAATCTTTAAAAAAAAAAAAAAGACATGTTTTGATCGTGACACGATCAAAAGACATGATGCTAGAGAAAAGGCTAGATTATCTTTTATTCTCTTCATAGAAACTGATTTAGAAAATCATTATCATAGGAAGAAATGATCAAAGAGTATGAAGCTAGAAAATGCAAGAATAAAAAGTATGATGGAGGTATGTCAGGCAGTTAATTAAGAAAAACGTTATTTTTTTGGATTTTATAGTGTTTGAGGTATCTGCCACTTTTTAAAATATGTAAACTGATAGAGCTTTTTTCTCTATCTTTTTTCTTGACTTTTTAAAATTGTGAGCATAGTTGACATACAATGCTCTATATTTTTTTCTCTAAATAGTTATTACAGTCTTAATATTGGATTCCTAATTTTTATTCTTTCTCCAATTGTATAAGCTTTGGTCCCCATAAAATCCTGACACTCCTCAGCAGACACCATCCCCTGAGCACCAAGATGTGTCAGGAACTCTGAGAGATCCTTCTCCGTGGATTATTTAAACTTAATTTTCAATAAACCCACAGAGATAAACTGAGGCTTAGAGCATTTACTCCAAATAACACAACTCGTTCTTCAGAGTTATAGCAAGGATTCAAAATCCCATAGCGTCTGGAGCAGTGCAAAATAAGCAGTGCAAAATAAGAACTTTTCTGACAATTTGTGTTTTTCTCCCTGAGCTCAAGATTTGTCATACTGAAAGATGAAGGGGTCAAAAGAGATTTAAATATCTGTGCATGCATAGAGGACACACATAAAGATACACAGCACTGGTGATGGTGGCTGCCTCTCTGGGGAAAAAAATGGGATGCGCCTTCACATTTGTAAGCAACTTTACATATGAAGGTCATTAGCACAGTGCCTAGCTTATGAGACAAGCGCCCAATAAATATCAGCTATTGCTGTTAGTTAATGTTATCGTCAATTAGTTAAATAAATTAATTTTTAAAAATTAAAAGGTGGTGGGGACGCCTGGGTGGCTCAGTTGGTTAAGCAGCTGCCTTCGGCTCAGGTCATGATCCCAGCGTCCTGGGATCGAGTCCCACATCGGGCTTCTTGCTCGGCAGGGAGCCTGCTTCTCCCTCTGCCTCTGCCTGCCATTCTGTCTGCCTGTGCTCGCTCTCTCTCCCTCTCTCTCTGATGAATAAATAAAATCTTAAAAAAAAAAAAATTAAAAGGTGGGTGCTGATGCCTAAAATCCCTTCCAGCTGGATTTGGTGTTTGTTTAGATGACAGTTCCTAGCAGATTCCAGTGCGGGGGGGCTCTAACGCACTATTGTGTTTAATACTCCCTGCATCTCTGTGCAGTAAGTACTGTTCTCATTCCATTCTGCAAATATGGAAACCAAGGCACAGAGGGGTTACATAACATAACCTAGGTCACACCACACAGCCAATGAAGCAGAGGATGGGATGAACAACACACAGGCTGGTGACTCTAAAGGCCAAATAAGAGAGCAGCCTCACTGGCTCCACTCCTGGTATGATTCGTGGGTGTCCTAGCATTTTTTTCACTTTTAACACGTGCATCACCATTGAAATCCATGTATAGCAGGACAGTCATCAGGGAGCCTAGTATGGGACGTCTGCTGTCACTGCAGATGTGAAGGTGGCAGAAAAGCCCTACATGGTTTATTAACAGCTAAGAATTCAAAAGGGAGGGAGGCAAGGATGGATAAGAAAGGAAGAAAACTTGTGAAACATCTACCCTGAGTCTGATAAAGGACTTGACTGTTCCTCAGATACCCTCCCATCACTGCAAAGGGGAGTCCCTGTCAGCCTCATCCCCACTTCTGAGCTCAGCAGGCAAGCTGAGAGTTCAAGAAGTCCCTAGGTGGTGGGGCCCTAGAAAACCCAGACCCAGGAGCCCACTGTTCTCTAACAGCAAAGGGTATCTCCCAGCCTGCCCTCCTTCCTCTGCTCCTCTAGGCTTTCTTCCGCCTGCACAGCTTAAAGCAAATATTTCTATACAGCACAGCACAGCTCAGCAGGCCTAAGTGGTAACTGTCCTACTGGAAAACCTCTGGGGACAGGAGGTCTTCTGAGTCTGTTTGCTGAAGCAAGGACTCTTTGCCACAGGGAGAGAGGTGGGTGAGCCCATGAGTTCTGTTGCACAGAAGGCAATGGACCCAAAAGCCTACAGGCATCTTGCTGGGATAAAGCTCTTTGGGAATTTCCACTCTGTTTAGGAGCACTGAGCACATACCCTCCAAGTACTTGCCACCTTTGCCTCTGTCTGATCTTTAAATGCAGCTCTGGCCTTTGTCTGCCTGGCATGTAAGAATGTGATGGTCTACATAAGGGGCCTGGACTACTGTGGAATTCTGGCAACAACCACCTAATAAAAGTCTTGTTACATCATAGCTGCGTGACCTTGATCATGTCACTTGACCTCTTAGATCTGGTTTCTTTATCTGTAAAATGAAGATTACAAATTAATAATTATTTCTATACAATGAAAGATGACCCTCCAACCCACCCTAGATTACAGGTGCCTTGAAGTGAGTGAACATTCTGGCTCACTTTAGCATTCCCTTCAAGGTGCCTTCCTAGTAAGTTGCCTTACTCCAAAGAAGAGGCTCGGCAGTTTACTAATTTAAGGCAAATGGGGTAGTTCAAAACACAGCTGGATTCAAATCCTACCTCTGCCACTGACTTCCTATGAGGAGGCTTTCAGAGCCTGGTCATCACTCATAACGGCTTTGGGGCCCTTATGGTGCAAAACTCTTAGCTTCTCATAGTGTTTTCATAGAGTGAGGGACATAGGAACCCTGGCTGTTTCAAAGGCAGGCAGTGGGGGGAGGATTCAAGGCCACAGTGAGTGCAAAGTGGGTCACACAGGACTGGCTCAGAGTGAGAGCAGATAAACATGGTCTAGGGAAAGCAAAAATCATAAAAGGATGCTAGGGGTACCTGGGTGGCTCAGTCAGTTGAGCATCTGCCTTCAGCTCAGGTCCTGAACCCAGGCTCCTGGGACTAAGCCAGAACACCGCTGGTCTTGAACCCAAGCTCAGTGCTCAGCAGGAAGCCTGCTGCTACCTCTCCCTCTGCCCCTCTGCCCTACTCTACTCTCTCTCTCTCTCTCAAGCTCTGCTCTCTTTGAAATAAATAAAATCTTTTAAAAACACGCACACATAAGAGGATGCTAAACTAATATAACCTAGGTCCACAACATGCTATTCGAAAGCTAGAAGAATTTTGCTAACGTGCAAAGCTAATACCACAGATTTGTATTTCCAGGGACTCACTCCTTTTCTGATTATTCCAGGAAAGGTTTTATGAGCCTTGCTTTTTTGTTCGTTTTTTCCCCCATTGTGAATGTGGAAATGGTTCCATTAGCAAGGATATATGAATTTTTAACAACTCCTCCACCAAAAAAAAAAAAAAAGTCTACTGACATAAATGAATCTTCATCTTCATTTCATATTAATAAGCCACAGAGCTGACATAAACAATGAGTTTTGTTTTTCTCTTAAAACTGTCATGTCATTCTAAGAATTCAGTGCTGTTTACAAACACTCTTAAGGGACTCAGGGCTTTCTACTGTGAAAGATAAAGCTACAGTGACTGTGAGGGCCTATATGAGGGCCTGGTTAGCCAAAGGCACTTACTTGCAAACCCTGGATATAGGGGCCGGCCAGGCTGGATGAAGACATCCAATCAGTGGGGTGCGCATATATTTACAGTGGTGAGTTGAAATCTCATTGGCCACCTGTGTGTGGGCTGAGCTCAACCACCTCTATAAAAGTTAGTCTGTGAGGCTGGGGTGCGGGGGTGGAGTAGTAGGAGGAAGAGTCAGAATAGCAGTTGGGGTAGTCCTCAGAGTAATAGTCATCAGGAACAGCGCCACTGGGAGCGGCCTCATTGGCAAGTGGCCTCGTCTGCAGCGTCCAGTGCGGCCTCGTCCAGGGTGGCCTAGTCTGGGGAGCGGCCTCCTCCGAAGCGGCCTTCTTGGGAGCGGCCTTGTCGGGGTCCCCGACGTCTCTTCTTAAGAGATGGCCCCTACCAGTCGGTTTGATTTTCGATGCTTGGCGCGAAATAAAGCTTTGCTTGACTTTTCGCTTTGCATCAGTCTCCTTCCTTTGATCATGGAACTTAACAGTGATTACTGCTTGGACTCGGAAAAGGTGTTTCTAGCTGCACTGCACCTCTCTGAACAGGCTGAGTGGCTGCATTAAATCCTAAAAATTTATAGGAGGAACTTGGGCCAAAAAAACAAAAAGAAGAAAAAAAACCACCTTGTACCTGGGAAGTTTCTGTTTGTTTTTAAAGATTTATTTGTTTTAGAGAGAGGTAAAGCATGAACAGGAGGGGTAGAGGAAGAGGGAGCAAGAATCTCAAGCAGGCTTCCTGCTGAGCATGGCACCCAATGCAGGGCTCCATCTCAAGACCCTGAGATCATGACCTGAGTGGAAAACCAAAAGACATGCCCAATGGACTGTGGCCCCTATACCTGAAAAGTTTTTAAAAACAATTTCCTGGTTTTCCCTGCCAGCTACTCTGCCCTTCTTTAGAAACCGTTTACTCCATGGGTCTAGCCCTGTTACACCATGTGTGTCTAGCCTAGGCGGGCACACGTGGGTTTACTCCGGGAGCAGCTGTATCAGGAAGAAAAGTCCTCTGAAGGAGATAACCAGAGGAGGGGAAAGAAGGGTGAGGCTGATGGAGGAGAAGCGCAGAGGAGTCAGAATTCCCACACCTCATTCTCCATCTTGATGCTTCAGAGCTGTGCTCTGGCAAGTCTTTTGACCTCCGTGAGACATAGATGCCTTTTCTATAAAATGGGGATAAAAACTCCTCTTCTGGGACGCCTGGGTGGCTCAGTTGGTTAGGCAGCTGCCTTCGGCTCAGGTCGTGATCCCAGCGTCCTGGGATCGAGTCCCACATCGGGCTCCTTGCTCCGCGGGGAGCCTGCTTCTCCGTCTGACTCTGCCTTCCACTCTGTCTGCCTGTGCTCGCTCTCGCTTGCTCTCTCTGACAAATAAATAAAATCTTAAAAAAAAAAAAAAAAAAAAACTCCTCTTCTATCGACCTCAAGAGGACTGCTCCTTCTCCACCACCCTCCCCTGAGGAGATGGCTGCTGGCCCCTGACCCAGCCCCCACACCAACTCACACAGCTGAAATAGAGAGCAAGGGATGCCGGGACTGCCAACCCAAGTGTCCCCACGTGAAAGCAAGGGGAGTTCTGCGTGCTCCCCTCCCCCCACTGCAGTGTGCTTCTGGTTCCAACAGCCCAATCCTCCACCCTCCACACTGCGCCCTTTCCTCTCAACACTGCTCAGTGTTCCTCGGCCAACACTCCTGTCCACAAATGCCCAAAAGGAGAAAATGGGTACACAGCACTGGTGCAGGGCATCTTTGGTTCCTATTCTACACAATCATTAGGAAAACTATAAAGGAACCTGGGTAAATGTCTATAATATAATGGTGATTGGAAGACAACAGTCACAAAAGTCACAGATGTCCCTAAATTTGCAGCCGTAAGATGGAATCAGACCTGGGTTTGAATCTTGGTTCTGCCTAAAGACCTCTCCGAGCCTCTTCCTTGAAGTAATCAGGATAGTAATTCCTTCCTTCTGGAATTACTGCAAGAATTTGGTGGAAAATATGTAAGCCCAGAGCACAATCCTGGCCCCAGGAGAGGCTGTTCACAGTATGTGCATATGTGCATATGTGCAAGGATAAGGAGGAGAATGCATAGCAGGCCAAAGGGCAGGTTCCTTCTAGAGATAAGACAGGGCAGTGGTGGTGTTGTTTCCACTTAAGACTGTGATATTATCTTAACAAAATATACAAACATAAATGGGGCTTCCGACTAGAATAATACAATTAAATAAGATTCCTCTAATCAGCAACCCTGCCCTTCTCCCTCTTCCTGGGCAGAGCTGCTCCTGCACTGTTCTGCTCTTGGAACCATTTACATAAAAATCGGAAAAAACAGAAAAATCCACAGCCTCGGGAGCTTGCAAACCCCAAGCCCAAGCAACTCTTCAGCCCCCTTTGTTATCTCTTTTCTAGAGATCTACATCCAGTGGGGCAGGGAGAGGCAAGGAAGCTAGGCTGGAGGATGAAGAGCACATGTGTGATGGGAAAGCACAATAATGAGGGCTTTGGATATAAGCATAGGGTGTTCCCGAAGCTTCTGCACCTTGGTCCCAGAACCCCTAAACACCCTTCAGCAAACCATGAGACCGTCCAGTAGGGCAGGCACCCTGGAAAGTGCATCCAGCACTGCAGCCTGGGTTTAAGCCCCAAGCTTAAGCAGGACAGTTTGCTGCAGGTGGGGTGTGTTCAGTCAGAGGCCGTGACTGGGGCGGGCTTAATTTGTTCCTAGACAGTCATCAGTGGAGACAGGCTCAATTATTTTCATTACATGGAGTCAAGAGCAAAAGGAGGAATAATGGGTCTGAGCCAGAGAAGCAAAGGTTAAAGGGAGGGGGAGAGAGTGAACCAAGGCTGGGGGGGCTCTCAGGCCCGTCATGCCCAGTGAACTGTGATGCCAGGATGGGTGAGCAATGGCAGGAAGACATCGGATACTTGTCTGGTCCTGCTCTGCTGGTCCCAGCATAAACTTCTTAGAAGGCCAGGATGGCACCTCCTGGGTAACTGACTCCAGAAGCCTTGGTTGGAAAGAACTTCATCAAAAGACCTCATCTAAATGGTGCAGTGTTGAGAGGGATGCACAACCTGGGGGTCCTGTCACCCCCCCTCCCTTACCCAGCTACTCCATTTCCTGCTGCAGTAATGACAACTCACCTTCCTAAGGGCGTCTGACTGCCAGGCACTGGGCTAAACACTTGGCACATGCCATCTCATTTCACTTTCCTGACAACATGTGAGGTACGGACTGTTGAAGTTGAGGAAATTAAGGGTCACAGAGGGTCACGTGACTTGCCCAAGCTGGTTAAGTGGCAGAACCACCAAATCCAGATCTGTCTGGCCCCAGGGCCCAAGCTCTCAACCCCTATACTTTTTCTTCTTTTTTCTCCTCTGCTTACGTCAAAGGCCTTCCGCCCTCTCCTTAACCCTCTACCAGACACTGTATCTTCTGGAGGCTTGGGGGCTCCTCAGAAGGCTGACTTCAGAAGAATAAAGCCCCTCAGGTGGAGGAGTTTCTGTTTCTGAGATTTCTCAAGAACAGGAAACTTCCCGGGCTGCCTGCAATAAATCCAAGGCTTCCTTCCTTTGTGATTTCACCCCGGGAACAACACTCTAGGATGACTCATCTCCAGGCCGGCAGGAGATCTCCTCTGGAGACTGGAGGTGACCTTGGCCAGGCACTCACATCCTGTGCCTGTTTTCCCGTTTGTCAAGTGGGCAGCCCCGGCCCCCCTGCCAAGCCTGTTGTGGAGTATCACAGTGAACCCGAAACATGTGGAAAACAATTTTTAAGACAGAATGCAAAAATCAATGATCCTCAAACTCCCACCTAATAGCCCACATACCAAACCCTGACCAAAACCCTGAGCAGTTCTAATTCTGCTGCAAGAGCTCACCAGCATTCTTGCATTCCTGGTGGATGGGCAAACCATGATTACTGAAAGAGGGGAGGTTGACATGGATAATAACCCTTTTCCTTCACTCTTCCTTCCACTCCTCAGTCACCTTATTATAACCACGAAATGCTGAAAAGAGCAAGCACTCACAGAACCCTAATTAGGTAGGTATTTTACATATTTTAAAATTCTTTATTATGCTATTTATCATTTATTTATTATACCTTTATTATTTATATTTGTAATTTTTTGCCTCGTTGAATTCCTTTGAAAGACCCCTGCCCTGAAAAGTCCCCTCCCCTGGAAGATAGGATAACTAACCGCTTGTTTGCTTTTCTGTGAACCGCTGGCTTTTAGGCGTAGATTAGGTTATTAATTGCGTGACTAATTGCTCTTTTGCCCTTCTGTAACTGTTTCGCTTATAGAATTAATAGAAGACGCCATGATGGCATTCCTACCTTCCCCCTTCTTGTTCCCCTCTCCCGCCTCTCCCTTCACGCGCGCAGGCCCTCATAACCAATCAGCTTGTTCCCCCTTCGCGCCGCTCTCTTCGCGCGCGCGGGTCCCCAAAGCCAATCAGCAAACTCCACATATGCCTTTTTCAAAAGTTCAAACTGTCAACCAATCAGTTGTGCCCCACCCAAAACTTGTTTGTACCTGTCTATAAAAACCCTGCACCACCCCAGCCAGGTGTGCTCAGCTAGCAGGAGCTGCTGACCACCCGCAGGCGCGCGCTGACCACCCGCAGGCGCCTGCGTAACAATAAAGAACCTCTTGCTGATTGCATCCAGTGGCAGTGTTGGATTCTTGGGTAAGGGGATCCGCGGGTCTTTCACCTTCATGAGTGTCTATGACTAGCCCTACGGTACAGATGAGAAAAATACATTTCAGACCAGTTGGCCAAAGAAACATAACAGTCACACAGCTAGCAGGTGTGGAAGCCCAGATTCCCTAACAGATTTGTCATTCTCCACCAGAACACACCGTCTTCTCCCTTTTAGTTTCTAAAATGACCAGCCCCAGCACTCTCCTTCCCCCACTTAATTTTTCTTCATAGTTCTTATGTTCTTCAGGAATGAATTCACTGCCGTGCCATTCCCCCACTCCAAGAGCTGGGAAACTCAAGCAGACAGGGATCTTGGGGGGTGTTTTGCCACTACTGTGTCCTGTACCTGCCTAGAACAATGCCTGATTCACACTAGATATTCAGTAAATACTTACCAAATGTATGAATTTGGCCAAAAATTCTCATCAGCTATTTTCAGCTCTTCTTTCTACTGGATGATAAATTTGGACAGCATTTTGTTCATCTCATTTTGTTCCCTCACCCCATCAGAGTCCATGATGATACTCTGAAGAGAGTAAAATAGTCAATAAAAATCTGAGAGTGTGATTTAACTCTATTTGTTTTGAAATGGAGTATGTTGGGGGTGGTATGCTGCTTGGGGAACTTACTCTATTGGTTCCCTGCAAAGAAAGAGGATGCTTTGCAGAAAGTGAACAGGACTGGAAGGAGTGCAGTACTTCTTCTCCCTGGCTCTGGGTGCAGACCTCCCAGTCCTACGCCAGGATGCTGATGGACAGGTGGGCTCCACAGGCGGATGGCAAGACACCCTCCTTGGCTTTTATTTGCCTCTCTCCTGACTCATCTTCCCTGGGCTGTGGGAAAGGATTCAGGATACGGCTTCCTAAACTCGCTGCTGAGCAGCAGGCTGAGCGGGTGTTGGAAATGATACAGAAAAAAAGAATCTAATTAAGCAGAGTAGGTGATAGTGTCAGGAAGAAAATGCAAGCAAGTGGCAATTTGGATATCTGCCTGCAAATAAAAGACATGACTGTCGTTTCTCCTCTGGCTCCTGTTTGCCCTATAAATCTCAGCTCACTAATCCAAGTGTTTTAATTATCACTATATAATACAACATGCTGTGTTGAGCCCATCATGGGGAAATTAAAACGAAGGGAGGGTGGAGGGATTCAGGCTACCCCATTCTCCCATTTCTCTTGTTTACACTAATCTGAAGGTGTTTTTCCCCTTTCTGCCATAAACACAACATGGGGTTTTCCAGCATCAAACATATTACCTTCTTCCACTCACAAAAAGGAATTTCAGGCCCTCAGCTCTTTCCCCAATACCAAGCAACTTAGGGGTCAGGAGTCATGGCCACTTTTGACCCTTAATTCCCAAGAAATTAACAAGAACTAGGACATAAATTAAACACTGACTCCAAAAGAAGACTCCCTGAGTAGGAAGCAACATGAAGGTTAAGACTAGCATTAGAATTTCACCTCCACCACCAACTAGCTGTGTGGCCTTAGGCAAGTCACTAAACCTCTCTGAGTCTCAGCTTCCTCAAATAAAATACTGGAGTAACAGGATTAAATAACATACCGCATTTATCACAGGGTCTGACACACTGTAAGTGCTATACAACACAGTCCCAGCTCCTGGTCCTTATCCTTGCCATTCCAAACACCTACAGCAACCTCACAAGGCAGTGTGGCTCACTCCTTCCCACGCTTTTCAAATGCCATCTTATCGGTGTGCCTTCCCTTACGACCCTAGACAAAACAGGACCCCACCTCCTGTACTCACACAGCATCCCCCCCTCACGTTCTTCATTTTCTCTTCCAGAGCACAAAGTACTACCCAACATTTTACATACCCATGTGTTTAATTTTTTTTTTGGTCTCCACCTAAAAGGTAAACCCCAAGAAGATAGAGCTTTTGTTCTGTCCTCTGCTGTAACTCCAGCACCTACAGCAGAGGTGCCTGGTGTCGAGTAGATGTTTAATAAATATTAACCGAATGAGTAAACAGAAGCTATTCTTTGGATGACGATGACTAGAAGAGCCATCAAAGACCACACAGGCCACAATTCTGCACAGCCTAGGAAACTGAGGCCAAGAGATATCAGAGGACCTACCCTCCTCCAGTTCCTGCTTCCCCAGAATTGAGTTGTGGTAGAGGCTGAAGGCCCTAACTCCTGCTGCCTTGCTCTGCATCAAACCAGCCTGCCCAGACCAACAACTTGGCCTGTTGGCGCCCTGTGTTCCTCAGCTGGGGAATGGAAATAATTCAGCAGATGGCTCTCCCTCCCCAGTGCTCAGGACCCGGATGCCCCAGTGACTGGCAATCTATAAAAGCAAAAAGGACAGGTGGAGACACTGCAGCAATGCTGGAAATCCATCAACAAATGTGCTCAGAGTCGAAGAACTGCAAGACAGCTGCAGCACAGAGGAGCCAAAGGCCACCGCATTTCTCTCTCAAAATCCACCAGCATCAAGAACCCTCTTGGCCTTCTTCACTGACTGAAGGCAAGGATTGCAGTCCCATTTCTGGGGCGCTGGATACCTGATGCTTCCTCTTGCCTAGACAAAAGAGGGATGCAACCCCAACTACCCACCATTCCTAGGTGGACAGCCTCTCTCCGGGTACTGACTTTTCATTTGTTAGGATCTTCTCAGGATCAAGTGAGAAAGCACAGAGATAGCCCCTGGCCCAGTCCACAGGCACACAGCAGGCATATGGTAACATTAAATTATATGATGATGATGATACCTGGAGTCCAACACAACCCTCTGTCATCCTACGCCCATCTACCTCACCACCCTGTAAAGCTTAGAATTAAGAGTCTTGCAAAAGAAAGGCACTATTCAGCCTTGGGAATCCAGCACAAGATAATTTTTTTTTTTTTTTTTTAACTTTCCATGTTCCTGTTCAGGTAGAATGGAAAGAACTCCGAGCACACACCAGTCCCCCTCCCCGTCCAAGCCACCACGTCTAGCCTCAAAAGGAAGATTCCAGCCTGAGAGTATGAGTCACTCAGGCGCTCTTCTCGCAGAAAGGGAGATTTGGCCTAGAGTTCCTCAGAAGTTAAGGTGACAAAGGACCTAGCAAAAGTATCCTGTGCTCCTGTCCTTACCCATTCTTCTAACCAAATAATCAATTTTAAAGTACTAAAAAAGGACACCACCAGTTATCAGAAACCGGTGACTAAATGAGTCCTGTCTCTTCCACGTAACATTGTGTGAGCTGGTCCAACTCCACAACCCCTCAGAACCAGGGTATCCTTATCTGTATTAAGGGAGAGCTAGAGGGAGGTCTTAGGGGGCTACTGTAAGGATTAAAGGAGGGAATGCACCGTGCCTGGGGCATTAACTGCTTCTTTGAATATTCAAGCCAAGAACCCCAGTGCAGCCAATGCCAGAATCATAAGCATTAATTGCTCAGAAAGAACACTCTGTACAGCAAAAGGAGCCTTTCTCTGCACCACAGACCAAACTTGACCACTCCACCACAGACTGCAGGTTGGGAGCAAGCATTAACTCCACCAGAGCCTTTCGAAAGCCATCCAAAACAATGGGGAAGAAAGCCAGGAGAGGTAAAAGTACATAAAGGTGCATCAAGGCACAGGTGGAACTAAGACCCAAACAGCTCCTGAAAAACCAGTGCCCATCTAGACATGGTGGGGGATGCTCCTCATGAAATTAGCAGGTCTGAAGTCATTGTTGCTTTGAACTTAAGAGAAACTGCCATCTCTGATGAGTGGGAATTTCTAGAATAGTTCCCATGGCAGTATGGCTATTTGGTTACAAACATAATCTTCGGGATGAACCAAATCTAGACTGGGTGTTCCAAGAGCCCTCAAGAGGTTTCAGGAGCTGGTGACTTTCCGCTGCTCAGAGAACCTCCCCGGGCCTCAGTTTTCCCCCCGGGCACTGGACCTAATGATTACTACCTCTGCAAGGCCGTTGTAAGGCTAAACAGAACGGGTGCACGCTACGGTGCTTCCAGGGCTGGCCCTTTCTCTGAGGCAGCTGTTGAAAGAAAGAAAAAAAAAAATCAGAAAAAAAAGCAACTGAAACGCGAGCGGGAGAGCGGCGGGGGCGGGGGGCTCCTCCCGCAGGCGCCCCGGAGCCAGCCCGGGCCTGTGGCCTGGCCGGGGAGGCCGAGGAGCGGGCGCCCCGCGGGAGCGCCGAGGCCCCGCTGCGCCGGGCCGGGCGGGGGCGGCGGAGGAGGAAGCGGGGGCGGCCGGAGCGCGGTGGGGATGTTTAAAGGAAATTTACAATCATTTCCTCTCTGTGGTTTGGTGACAAATCAACAACATCCTGTTCTTTTGTGAGGCTCCGGGCGCCTGCGAGGCGGGGGCAGCGCTCCGGCTCTTAAAGGGACACACACAGGGCCCCCTCCCCCCTCCTACCACTCCCCTGAGGCTCCGAAAAAAAAAAAAAAAAGAAAGAAAGAAAGAAAGAAAACCAGCCTCCCCAAGGCGCCACCTCCGGGGGCGCGCGCGGCCAGAATGCGGGGTCTGCTGCCCGAGCCGTCCCGGGCCGCGACCCGAATCACGTCCCCTCCCCCGCAGCGTCCCCTCCCCACGGACCGGAGGAGCCGGCTGCGGCGCACCCCTCTGATGGATGTTGCGGCCCGGGGCCATCTCCCGCGGAGGGGGCAGGCAGGGGGCGGAGGCGCGTCCGCCCCACGGTTTCTCTCCCTCCCCCGGCAACCCTGGGCCCTCTTCGGACCTCCGGGTAGTTCTTACCCCCTCCACTAAACCCTTCGCCTCGAATTTTCCAGCCCCCAAACTCTGGATTTATGGTTAAAATGTCAACGTACGCACACGAGGTTTATAAAACGCCAAAGCGGTGAGAGGCTTCCCAAACTGTGGGAGTAATGAGAATCAGATGGCTAGGACCAGAAAAATAAAAAATATTCAATTACCCTCCTGGGATATCCTTCATCAGCCACCTAATGGGTAATTTTTTTTAATTTTAATTTTAATTTTTTTTTTTTTAAACAAGCGCCGGTAACCATCCTAGGCCCTGTACAACAGGAACAGACAGTCATTGTCCCTGCCCCCAGGGGGCTTAGATTCTCAACATAGATGGATGGATGGGTGGATGGATGGACAGACAGAGGGGCGGGCAGATGGATGGGATTATTTCACATGCTGTAAATGGTGTAATAAAAGAGGGTGGTATTCTAGAATTGCAGCTTTCTATAGGGATACCTCCTTGAGTTAGTGACCAAAGAACAGGTTGAGGAGTCCAGCAATATTACCCAGAAAGAAACTAGAAGCAGGAGCAGCAGCCCTGATCATACCCAAGACCACCTGAAGGGCATCCCAGGGACCGATTTCCCGCCCAAGGAAACGCCTTGGAGGTTGGCATACAGGATGAGAGACCTGGGTCCTTCTGGTCTGCCTGTATAACCCAGGCAAGTCCTTTCCCACTACAGACCTCACACTTGGTTCACTTAGAATATTGAACTAAATTCAGTACTCTCAACCCTGGGTGCAAAACAATTCTCCAGGGTGATTTTCAAAAGCAATGATCCCCCTGATCCCACCTCAGACCAATGGAATCAGAATGCCTGACAATGAAGCCTGGGCACTGGCATTTTTTTAAGCCTCCCTGGCTGACTTCAGTATACAGCAGGGTCAAGAGCCAGTGACCTAGATGATCTCTAAAGTCTAGGTTTAAAATGCAGTTGAGGAAAAAAAAAAAAAAAAGTGCAGTGAGACCTATTTGGACTTAGGGTATAAACATCCACATCATTGAGTACTTTCCATCTACCATATATTTAAGTTATAGAGGAAAACACTACAAATTAGAGAAGTACTATTAATAACCTCATTTTAGGAAACTAAGGTACAGAGAGCAAATTTGGTCAAGAGCTTGAATCCTGGGGCGCCTGGGTGGCTGAGTCCGTTGGGTGGCTACCTTTAGTTCAGGCCCATGTTCCCAGGGTCTGGGGATCGAGCCCCACCTCCAGCTTGGAATCCCTTCTTCTCCCTTTTCTCTGCCCCCTTGCCCATGCTCAATCTCTCTCTCTTTCTCTCTCTCTCTCAAATAAATAAATAAATAAATAAGAGCTTGAATCCTCTAACCTGGAGTGCCTTCCCAGTGACAAGAAGCAAACTACTACCTAATGGAGTTGTTACTCACACAGAAGAGCTACCAAGTGAAGTGCCTGGGGTACTCTGATGCAGGCACAGGACTGGCCTATAAGACCTCTGCTCATTCTGATAGCCTCACAGTGCACATGCCCAGAACGCGGGTCCTAAATAACAGGAGTGTAACTCTAAGGAAATAGCCTTTCATGTTTCTCCTCATTGATCTTGGTCATTTTCAGAGATGATTCCCAATAATATGTGCAGTTTTACCACTGGCAAACAGAGGAACCATCTAGCTGGGTGAGGAGAAAGAACTTCCTGTGTACCTCAGTATGGCCAGGACAGAAAACACTCACCCACCCCCGCGCCCTCCCATATGGGGCCCACCACTACTCTTCCCACCTTCTGACCACCTTCCCATTTGTGCAGTTCTCTGAGAGGGCACCCAGAGAACAACATGTTAAGTGGTAGCTGAGACAGGCTCCCAAGGAAGTGAAAGATCTGTTGAATCAGAGATTAGGAAAAGGGGAAGATGATCGAATCTTATAGTGGAATACTGTGCTGCTGTTAACAAGGGGAGGGCTGTACAGATAGACTCAAAAGATACTTGTGATATACAAGGTACAGAACAGGATCTTCTCACTGATATTTATATAAATAACACACACACACAGAGGAAACTAGCAGAACCATCTGGAAGGACAGACTTCATAACTGTTACTGGTGATGACTGGGCAGATGTGTGGGGTGGAGGTACATGGTAGGACAGAGTGTTGCATTAATGACATACTTTCACTTTCTCTATTAATCACCATATTATTTAAATTGTTGACAACTGTGTATTAATTTTTTTAGACAAGGGGACTTCAATTTATAAATCAAAAGAAATACTAAAAAAGGGAGCATAAAAGCCTACCCTAGGCCCTGGGAATTCTGTCCAGGAGAGACCCCCACCAAGGTCATCATTGCCAATTTTCCCAGCCAGTGTTAACGGTCCCATCACTCTCCCCTGTTGCTTTCTCCTCGGTCTCTTCTGCATGCCATTCCAATGGCAGCCTCTTACGTAGACAGCTGCTTCCTCTCCAGTCATGGAGTGCCCTGTGGAAGTTCTGGGTTACAGAAGATGGATTTGAAAGCTAATGGCCCCAGTTGATGGAAAAGATGACAAAGCTTATTTGGAGAGAAAATTACCCAAGGTGCTACTTCCCAGTAGAGGTGGGTAAAGGGTGTGGCATTGAAGTTAAAGGCTCTGACTTCTCTGTGCATCTCTATTTTGGTCTGGAAGCTGAGAAATGGAAACTGACATACCAAGACCGGAAGAAAAGAATAGTGCTTTGAGGTGAGAACCTCTTCCCAGAAATCCAAAAGGTTAGGGGTGAAGAGTCCGCTCAGAACATTGTATGCAGGATGGTCCCCTCCAAAGAGGACCTGATAACTTGGCAACTTCATGGCCTACATGAACAGCACGAGATGAATCTGCTTCCTCTTTATGTTTTCTTACATCTTTGTCGTTTATAAACAGCATAATGTTGTGGTTAAGAGTAGTTGCTAAGAAGACAGAGAACCCAGGTGGGATTCTGTACCACTTCCCTAAGCCTTTACTTCCTCTCCTCTAAATTGGGGATAATAATAGTACTTACCTCATGGAGTTGTCTGGTGAGAATTAAATGAGATAATGCAGGAAAAGTCCTGAGCCCTGGACCTGGCACATGCAGTTAAAACTGTTTGGTGGCAGGGGTGGGGGGACAGGGGGAGGCGCGGTGCCTGGGTGCCTCAGTCATTAAGCATTTGCCTTCCACTCAGGTCATGATCCCAGCATCTTGGAATGGAGCCCCACATCGGGCTCCCTGCTCTGCTGGAAACCTGCTTCTCCCTTTCCTGCGTCCCCTGCATGAGTTCCCTCTCTTACTGTCTCTATCTGTCAAATAAATAAATAAATAAAGTCTTTTAAAAAAAAAAAAAAGTAGCTGTTGGCTTTATAACTAACAATGACAACATCCAATAACAAGAACTATATCCTTCAAATGGTAGTAAGGAAGGTGACTGACTGACGTTCACACACTAGTTTACCCATCTCTAACATAAGCCTGAATTGTGGCCTCTAGCATTAGAGCTCTTCCACAAGACCTGTGGCCACCAAAATCCTACATAGTTGAGCTTTCACCGCATTCAAAAATTGTTACCTTCCTCTAAAGTCATTCAATAAGACTCTAATTTACATTTGCATTTATTTTTGCTAGCTGTTGTACAGACTGATCAAGACAAATGAAATTCCTTCCTTCCATTCGATCAGGCCCAGCCATCTTGGATTCCTCCCAAAGCCCTTAAAAATAAGAATCCTTTCTTTCTTTTTCTTTCTTTTTTGTTTTGTTTTGTTTTTATTTTAATCTCTGTTCCTTCTTCCATCTGGTTAGGAGAAAGAAAGTTTCTGGGGGTAGGGAGGTTTAAACTGATGGGCCACTAACAGGATAACAAAGCAAAAGGAATTTTCCAGGTCACCAGCCAACAACTTTAGAGTGGTATTTAAAATTCGCTGGCTTAGTGGGAGGGAAAGAAGATGGTCAGGAGAAGGTGGGGAAGGACTTCTCCCAGCTGATGGAAAACTGAGGAACGCCCATTTTTATGGTTAGCAAAACTAATAAACACCTTAACAAGCTGCTTGGTTTTGGGGCTAATCTTTTATCATAGTACTTAAGATGCAGATACTGTAAAGAAAACAAAGGCCAATCCACTGAATCCAATAAAGAAAAGGTTCTCCTTGGTTTCAGATTTAGGGAATACCTGGATCCCTGCTACATACAACATATCCATAAATTTCTTCTGAGCCCAGTGAATAAATAGAGACACACATACACACACTCTCAACACTCTCTCATACATATCCTGCCTTAGTCCAGCCGTGATGAAGTTCAGTAGAAGAGTCATGGTCATGCTGTGTATCCCCCACCTCGAGTTTGTATTTTGGAATTTTATTTGTTGGAGTCTGGAAGTCATTGGGGAGGCAGCTTCAACACTTAATTGGTAAAAAGAACTATTCTTCTAGGGATCACCTTTGCTGCTGAAGGACCAGCAGAGTCCTGCTGAGATTGGGCTGCTGGGGCTTATCACCTCCCTATCCCACTCTCTCCTCTCCCACAGTGCACCGCTCCAGGAAAACCTGCACAGCCCAGACAGCTTCTGGAAGCCCCGCCAAGTTGCACAAAGCTGCTTAAGTAGCAATTGCACACAGTTTTAGGTTTTTCTAGTACAGTGGTTTCCAAACTCTTTAAAACTCAGCAGAATCCTTGCCAAAAGAACACAAAGGAAAAACAGATTAAGACTATTGCTTCTGGTAAGAGCCAATCACAAGGTTGCTCAAATAGGTCCCTAGGATTAAAAAAAAAAAATCACTATTTTTGATTTTACAGTAATCACTGTACTATTACCTTTGGTAATTCTGTCATTACAATCAAATCCAAACTCCTCATTAGGTTTTAGAACCCTTTTTGATCCAGCCCGTGCCTACCTGAGCTTCATGCAGTTATTCTAATGTTGTCTTCCCTCTTGATTTACTCCTTGATTTTGGTGGTAGAAATCTTCCTCTAGCTTCCTGGGAAAGAGATACATGGGAGGTAAATTTTTTGAAACCTTGCATTTCAGCATATATATTGCTTTTTGTTCTCTCTTTATATTTTAACTGGTAGTTTTGCTAGGTATAAAAATCTAGGTTGTAAATCATTCCCCAACAAGCCAAGGCCTCTCCAGCTTCCAAGTGTTTGAACTGGAAGTTCCTCTTGCATGGAACATATACTCCATATACTCCATGCCTACCCCCTCCCCTTGTGTATACACTTCATTATTCTTTTTCTTTTTTAAGATGTTATTATTATTATTATTTTTTAAAGTAATCTCTATACCCAAAGTGGGACATAAACCTACAATCCTGAAATCAAGAGTCGCATGCTCCACCAACTGAGCCAGCCAGGTGCCCCATACCTCATTATTCTTGTCAGGGAAATGGACCTGCCCAACCATATATCCCTCCTAGTTGCTCCCACAAGCCAGTGCTACCCCCTTGTTATACTTCTTACACCATATTATCACTACCTATTTACTCATCTGTGTTTTCCCTAGTCTGTGAGCATGAAGGCTAAAAACACAGAGCCACAGTGACACTCAATAAATATTTATTGGACAAAGAAATACATGAATGACTGTGATTTTTGTTAGAAGATTTATTTATTTGAGAGAGATAGAGAATGAGCACAAGCATGAGTGGGACAGGCAGAGGGAGAGGGAGAATCTCAAACAGACTCCACTCTGAGCACAGAGCCCAACATGGGGCTCAATCCCAGGACCCTAAGATCACAACCTGAGCCAAAATCAAGAGTCAGACACTCAACAGACTGTACCACCCAGGTGCCCCAGATGATATCTTTTATTATAAGACACAACATACAGTAAAATATTTGACAAATTCTCCTACCACTTGGTGCATGCTGGGGGAGTAGAGAGCAGGACTGGTGTTGGGGAAGAAATGCCACCTTGATACTAACAGCATAGTAAGAACACTTGTAATTTCTTGATCAATATGAGTCTTTCATGAGGACAGGGACCAGATCTGGCCTCTCAGTGTTGAGTTCCCAAGAATCAGACCATAATGATAGCTTAATAAAGAACTGTTGAATGAACACACTGGTCCAGACAAAGGGGGTCCTATGCATTACAGGACCAAGAAGACAGAGAGGAAAAGTCCCTACACTGTCTTACAGTCATAGGAAAAAGGGAGGTTTGGAATGAAAACACAATTCATCAACTGTTCCCAGCCCAACTCCAGTAGCAAACCCTCTCCCTCTCCCCTGTTCCAGATATAGGCATTCCCTTCTTTGGACACATGGATTTGAAGCCCCACAACTATATGGCTTGAACCCTAACTTTCACAGTCTGTTTATTTTCAGTCAGCAAGTCCTGTTCCTTCCTCTATCTCCCTTTATAGCAGCTTTCACCCCGACCCCTTGGCGTCATTCCTCTAGTACCCCCAGTGAGGCCTCCATCACCCCAAACCTACATTTTCTTATGGCTCCATCCTTCACTCCAAGTCATTTTGACACCTCTGTCAGATTAATCTCTCTGAAGCATCACTTGGCAGTGTCTCCTCACTGCCCCAAAATACCTTTAGAGGTCCTTGACTTCCTCCCATGTTAAGTCACAACTCTTCTGCCAGTTTTCAACCTTCAGAATGATTTCTAATGCTCTGTTTCCCTTCCTCACACACATCAGCTCACTTCTCACATATACTCAACTCTCAAAGATTAGGCAAGAGGCCTCACTGTTTCAGACACAACAGAGCAGATTTCTGCACAACTTGTGCATTCTCTTCTCTGGAATGTTCTCCCCAACCCTCTCTTAATTCAATCCAACCTTCTAGACCTGATTTAAATCCTTCATCCTTTAAGATGCCTTTATGTACAACTTCAGGCCTTGCAGATCTCCCCAAATTTAAAATTCAAATAGTACTTATCATTTTTGCAGCCCAGTTACATCCACACGTGTGCCTTATATAAAACACTATATAGTCTACATGTGTTGGTGCGGTCTTCCCCAACTAGCCTGGTTTCCCCTTAATGGTAAGGATGTCCTGTTCTTGGACCTGAGGGCCCTAGAGTTCAACACAGAGTAGAATTCAGGAGGTGGTAAGAAAGCTGCCTTCAGAAACAGACAAACCAGAGTTAATCCCAGCCATACCAATTCTAATTATGTATATTTGGACCCTCTGAGCCTCAGTACTCTCATCTGTAAAACTGGAACAATAGTGCTATCCCATAGATTTGATGTGAAAATTTAAATGAGATAATGCTAAGTAAAGCAATCTACATAGTTTGGACACAGGGTAAGTACTCAGTAGCAATAGCTATTGTTTATTAGAGACTCCAATTTCTGTTCTTGGAGTTGAACTTTGGCCTTGATTTTGCTTCAGACTCTCTGTCACTGAGCCAGCCTTGCAAATAGTGATTTCCTGCCAATCCCTGTCTCTGTGTCCACTCTTGGCTGGTCAAAGCATTCTCTGTAAGCAGTGGCTAAGAGAAAGTTCCATCATGCAAAGTCATCTCAGGCCCCAAGAGTGGTTCCTCCTGCCTTCAGCACTACTGGATTCTGTGCTGCATTGTTTAGTACCTTTGGTTTACGAACCTTGGGCGTTTCTTTTTTCTACTTTTTCTTTATCACAATCATTGTATTATAAAAACAATACATACTCATTATTTTTTTTAAAAAGTACATTTAGAGTATAAAGCAAAAGTCTCACTCCTCACCCAAACTTCATTCCTACTCTTTAGAAGAAACTGGTTAGCAGTTTCTCATGTGTATTTCCAGAAAACATGGCTATAGAAATGTATATACACATAAGCTTTTCTGTGGCTTTCTTCACTTAATAATAATTGGTCTGGAATACCTTTCTCTACCCATACCTGATAGGTTCACCACACACTGTACAATGGCAACTTAGATATATATATATATTTTTAAGATTTTCTTTCTTTATTTGAGAAAGAGTGTGTGAGTGGGGAGGAGCAGAAGAGGAGGGAAAAAGAATCTAAAGAAGACTCGGTGCTATGTGCAGAGCCGGATGTGGAGCTCAATCCCACCACTACCAGATTACAAAGAGCTGAGGGGCGCCTGGGTGGCTCAATGGGTTAAAGCCTCTGCCTTCGGCTCGGGTCATGGTCCCAGGGTCCTGGGATAGAGCCCTACGTTGGGCTCTCTGCTCGGTGGGAGCCTGCTTCTTCCTCTCTCTCTCTGCCTACTTGTGATCTCTGTCAAAGAAATAAATAAAATCTAAAAAAAAAAAAAAAAAAGCCGAAACCACAGACTGGATGCCTAACAGACTGTTCCACCTAGGTGCCCCTTACATTTCTTTTATAAAAAGCGACCTAAGTTGATTTCATCAATCCCCTACACATGGGCATGCAAGATATTACTACTACAACAACATGATGAACATCCTTGTATATATATTTCTGTGTACTCCTTAAGTCTTCAGGCTTCCGATTGCCAAATGAGACTAGATTGGGGGTGATTCATCAAATTTGGTCTTACCTCCCAGGTCTCCACCCAAATATAGCTTTCAGTCCCCAATGCCCACTGACTCACTGGTTGGTGGTGTGACCACCTTCCTCTTCACTTTAAAATAGAAAGAGGTCAATGGATGGTTTCCTCATGATCCCACTCGAAAAGAGTTCACAGAACCCATGTTGCTCCCTTTATCTGGAACTGGAGGGGGAATCCCAGGCATCGGGAAGTAAGATTTCAGAATCTGGCTGTGTTCTCAGGTAGTCCTGAGGTAGCTCCAGAGAAGGAAGGAAATGTGTTTTTGGTTCATGAGATATAATCCCAGCTGTTTTCAGTGGGGCTGAGAGGGATGTGAGTGTAACTGTAAGGACTGTAGCTGAGACAGACTTCAGGTGGTGGCTGGCGGATGGTGAACACACAGGGCTTTCATCAGCAGTGACTCGGCATTATTATCCTAGCCGACATCCGTCCCTTTACACTGTGTCCTTGCTCAGGCCAAGGACAGGATGGAATAGCAGGAACTTTGATTGCTTATCCACAGCTCAGCCTGACTCATGCAGGACCCCAAGCCAGCCCCTTACCATACCCTGGGTGAAAACTAGGGCTGTAAAAAGTTGCCCCTGGGATGTATCCAAGTTGTTTACATAGAACTCTATGACCCAGTTTTAAGCTTCAGTTAGCCCATTCCCCTATCTGTTAAAAAAAAAAAAGTAAATACAACAATTATAGTACCTGTGTTACACTGTCCTCGAAGGCAGGAGGTATACCAAGTGCTTAACAAGAATATGGGATTATATAAGCGTCAATAAATCTCTGATACTTGCTTTACTGATATCTCCCTCTTGCCTAACACAGTGCCCGATTCAGAATAGGTGCTTAATTAAAATTTTTTCAATGAATGAATGAACAACCTCTTCACTTCTTAAGGGCAGGCAGGAAAATTGCAAAATAACCCCCAAGGCCTTTCCAACCTCACGTCACCCTGTTCTCTTCCTTGTGATATGGAAGTTTACTGATAATGCAGTTTGATTTGTTTCACTCAATTCATTCTCTCTCTCTCTCTCCCTCCCTCAGAGAAAGGATGTTCTATTCCCCCTGCTTTGTCCTCAAGACCCAGCCACATCAAAGAATAAGCTCAGAGCCAAGGTCCTGGAATGCAGCCTCACCTCAGTAAGTCCTAGGACCATGAAATATCAGAGGAAGGAGGAAAGAAAATTCATTCATTCATTCAATAAATATACAGTGGAATATCTAGTGTGTCTAGAATTGAAACCGAAAGCTTTCTGCTTGGCCTTGCCTCTACTCTCTTGCCATGCTGGTCTCTGCCTCAAACCCTCAAAGCCTGATCTCCAAATCCCTGGTGAAAATGCTTCTGGACAGGTAGTCAGTCCTCAGGTGCTCCCATTGTGAATCCAGGTGCCCTTCCCCACTTCTTGTTCCTCACTACCTCTCTCCTAGCACCTTTCTCCTTCTTTAGTTTCTCTCCTCTGCCCCTGATTCTTGCCCTCTGTTGTGAGCTTAAATGCATCCCTCCAAAATCCATGTTATAGTCCTAACCCCTGCACATCAGAATGTGACTGCATTTGGAGATAGGGTTTTATAAGGATTTTATTTATTTATTAGACACAGAGAGAGCGAGCACACAAGTGTGTGTCGGGGGGAACATGTTCCCCTCTGAGCAGAGACCTAATGAGGACTCCATCCCAGGACCCCTGGATCATGACTTAAGCAGAGGGCAGATACTTAACCGACTGAGCCTCTCAGGCGCCCCAAGATAGGGTCTTATAAACATTTTATTTATTTATTTATTTATTTATTTATTTATTTATTTATGTGAGGGAGAGAGCGAGAGAGAGAGAGAGAAAGAGAGAGCGAGAGAGAGAGTAAGTGAGTGAGCACAAGCAAGGGAGGGGAGGATGTCAAGAAGAGTCTGTGCTGAATGCAGAGCCTGATGGAGAGCTGATCTCACGACCCTGAGGATCGTGACCTGAGCTGAAATCAGGAGTCAGACACTCAACTAAGTCACCCAGGCGCCCCTGGAGATAAGGTCTTTAGTTAGTTAGTTAGTTAGTTAAGATTTTATTTATTGATTTGTTAGAGTGAGAGAGAGCATGAGAGCAGGATGAGGCATAGAGGAAGGAGCAGACTCCCCGCTGAGCAGGGAGCCTGATTCCATCCTCCTCTATTAATCCACTTCCATCGCCTAAACTATCATCCCTCCCCTTCCCAATGGCCTTCTCAGGTTAACACATCCATACACTGAAACCTGAACTGTCATCCAGATCCCAGCTCCAAATTCCATTATGCCTGAATTGTTTGGGCAATCCTGAAACCTCAAGGGGTCTAAAACCACAAAATCCTTGTAGGTCAGCCCAACCACCTTGCTTTATCCATGAGGAAACTGAGGCACAAAACAAAAATAAACTCGGCTCTCTTCCCAACTTTCCTATCCCTAAGAGCACTATCTGGTCACTCAAAAATATGGAATCATCTTTTACTCTGCCCTTTTTCCTCCCACAGAGCCAATCAAGGAACTTCCAATGGATCCCAAAAGACAACAGAGCTAGGTACCTCAGGAATGGTAAAACAAATATAAAATCTCTCTAAAGGACTACAATTTCAAGCAATGCATTCAAGAATGCCCATAAAATCCTAAGAAACGGGGGCTAAACCTAAAAACCACAAAACACAAAAGAAAACAAGATACCATAAGTGAGAATCAGCAGGAACAAACCTGAATAATCATATCCATAAAAATATGACATAGAAATTAATAAGTACAAAAAACAAGTAAGTATGTATCTTTCCCTCTTTCTTTCTTTCTTTCTTTTTTTTTTAGAGAGGAAGGGGGGGTGCAAGGCGGGGAGGAGCAGAGAGAGAGAAAGATTTTTGGGGGTGGGGTGACTAAAATGACATAAGTTTACCAAGTAAAGATACAGAAAAAGCTCTCAAGAGTGAGAGGGGTCCTGACAGGACTGCCCAGGAGAGAGAGAGTCTCTTAAGCAGGCTCCATATTCAGCACAGAGCTTGATCTGGACTCAATCTCATGACCCTGAGCTCAGCTAAAATCAAGACTTGGATGCCTCATCGACTGACCCATTCAGTTGCCCATATTTCAAAAAATAAATGTGAGCCTTAAACATATGAGCCAAGGGTAAAAGACTAAAAAAGTATCCAAGCCAATTTAAAAAAAAAAATTAAAACTAGGGTGAATTAAATAGCAGATTAGATACTTTTTTATTTTAAAGATTTTATTTATTTATTTGACAGAGAGAGAGAGAGGTCACAAGTAGGCAGAGAGGCAGGCAGAGAGAGAGGGGGAATCAGGCTCCCAACTGAGCACAGAGCCTGATGTGGGGCTCCATCCCAGGACCCTGAGATCATGACCTGAGCTGAAGGCAGAGGCTTTAACCCACTGAGCCACCCAGGCGCCCTCAGTTTAGATACTCTTAAAGGCAGAGTTAATTTACTAAAAAATGGATCTGAAGAAATCTAAAAAATGAAAGCTACAGAGGGATGAAGAATACAAAGAACTACATATGTGACATGGGAGGATAGAGTAAAATGGTCTAATATATGTTTAATTGTTTTTAACAAAGAAAATGAAGGAAAGAATAAGAAATAGGAGTGTTTGTAGAGTCAGGACCAGGACTAGAGTGAACCTGGGGCTTAAAATGTATTTTAGACACTCACTCTCAGGGCCAATTCTGTATTTACACAAGCTCAAGAGTGAGGATCTCCTTAAATTTAGTGCCCTAGGCACCTCATTGGCTTCACACTGGTGCTGGCCATGCTGAGAATTTTTCCAAAATGTTGTAAGGCAGCAAACTCTGGATTCAGAAGTCCCAAGAAAGGATGAAGAAAAACATATTCACAACTACTTACATCATAGTGAAACTGCAAAGGCCTGGGACAAATAAAGATCAATAACAAAGAAACGAACGTTAGACTGACCATAGACTTCTCCAAAGCCACAGAGGAACCAGAAGCTTATCTCAATGTCCTGAGTCAAAATAACTGTTGTTTCAGAATTTTTTTCAAGAATTTAAATATGAGGGATGCCTGGGTGGCTCAGTTGGTTAAGCAGCTGCCTTCAGCTCAGGTCATGATCCTGGCATCCTGGGATTGAGTCCCACATTGGGCTCCTTGCTCAGCAGGGAGCCTGCTTCTGCCTCTGCCTGCCATTCTGTCTGCCTGTGCTTGCTCTCTCTCCCTCTCTCTCTCTGATAAATAAATAAAATCTTAAAAAAAAAAAAAGAATTTAAATATGAGGGTTAAAGAAATTAAATTTCAAACCAATGGAAACTGAGGTAATTTACTACCAACAGACACTGAAGGAAGTCCTAAAGGATGACTTCAGGCAGAAGGAAAGCAATCTCAGAGAGATGCTTTTATAAGAAGGAACAGTGAATAAAGAGATTAGTGGTTCTGTAAACCACCAATGAACAATAATTTGACCATATAAAGAAACAACAATGTCTCATCTCTCTTGAAAAAAAAAAATTAAAAATTAAAGAAAGATAGAATAAAAACACTCAACTAGAGCAGAATATAAAGGGGGATGTAGGTAGAGACTTACGGATTTAAGTTAATTTAAGGTCCTTGGGAGCACCTGGGGGGCTCAGTCATTAAGTGTCTGTCTTAGGCTCAGGTCATGATTCCAGAGTCCTGGCATGGAGCCCGACATAGGGCTCCCTGCTCCTCGGGAAACATGCTTCTCCCTTTCCCACACACCCCCTGCTTGTATTCCCTCTCTTGCTGTCTTTCTGTCAAATAAATAAAATCTTAAAAAAAAAAAAATTAAGGTCCTTGTATTAAATTGTTTAAGAGGGTAAAAACTGTGATTAATTTTTAAATATCTAGGGGATCCACTAAAAGGATAGAGAGACTGTACTTCCATGGCAATCAACAGGAAAGACTGGAATGACTGGGGGAAAAACAAACAAACAAACAAACAAAAAAACCCCACCAAAACAACCAACCAACCAAACAAACAAACCTCAGTCCACGGGATGAGAAAGTAGAAAGAAAAGTGGAAATAAAAACCAGCACCTAGGGGAGGCTAGGCAGGTATTGGGATAGGGGGTATATGGGAAATCTCTGTACTTTCCTCTCGTTGTTGTTATAATTCTTTTTTTTTTTTTTTTAAAGATTTTATTTATTTATTTGAGAGAGACAGAGACAGAGATAGCACCTGTGGGAAGGAGAAGGAGGGCCTCAATCCCGGGACCCTGGGATCATGACCTGAGCCTAAGGCAGATGCTTAACTGGCGGCCCTCATCTTTGTTATAAATCTAAAATCGCTCAGGGGGCCTGGATGGCACCGTCAGTTAAACATCCACCTTCAGCTCAGGTCATGATCCCAGGGTCCTGGGATCAAGCTCCACATCAGGCTCCCTGCTCTTTGAGAAGTCTGCTTTCTCCCTCTCCCTCTGCCCCTCTGTCCCTTCCTTCCCTGCTCATGCCCTCTCCCTCACTCTTGCTCTCTATCAAATAAATAAAATCTTTTTAAAAACATCTAAAACTGCTCTAGAAAGTAATCTCAACACATACATACAAATGACAAATAGGACAAAATAAGACAGAAAGAAATCTAATTCAGTAATTTTCATTTCTCATACAAACACATGCAAACTGAAAGGTACTGCTCTGCCCTAAAAAGACAAACCTTGGCAGGCTGGCTAGAAACCCAAATCCAGTAATATGTGCTTGTTACAAGTAAAACAAGGGAGTGAGTTTAAGTAACTGCTAAAGTTTCCTCCCACTTCATCTAGCCAATGTGATTTCCCCATAAAGTCAAACAGAATAAATGTGGTCATCCGAGGAGAGTTTGATAAAGGAATTATTTGCAAATATGTGGCCGGACTGTAAGGAAATCACAAGGATAGTGTGACATTCTGGAACTGGGAAAAACTGGGCTCCATTTTATCACCTCTAGGACAGAATGACATAGTCCCTAACACACACATTCACACACATACATCCATAGCTTTAAGACTTTTAATAGCATCCCGTGGTCCTTAAGAAGGATAAAACTGCACATCCTAACAGAACCTCCAACGACTTCTATGATCTGTCCCCTCTCCCCTATCTCTAGCTGTTTCCAGGCCCAATCCTTCAGTCACAGTGGCTTTCTCTTACATCCTCGGGTTCACCATGCTGGCTCCCTCCCATCTCAGGACCTTTGTGTGTGCTGTTCTCGGCCTGGAAGACTTCTCACTCCACCCTCCAAACCCACTTATCACCAGACATCCTTTTGGGCTAAGCTCAGGTATCACTAGATACTAGAGGAACTTTCCCAAAGCCCCAGCCTTCATTATATACATTCAGGGCATTGATACCTCTCCCGAAGAGTACTGATCACTGGCGTCACTTTGTATTCATATTGGTGCAGTTTTTGATGACTGTATGTCTCCCTAGACTGGAAGCTCTCTAAGGGTAAGAACGGCACTCTTCATACTCACATCTGTGCAGTACCTGGCACCCAGTGCCTAGCAGAAGCTTAAGCAATACTGACAAATAAAGGAATGAAAACATCCTCACTAAGAGAAAGGCACTTTGCCCAGAAACAAGTGTTTCTTGTTACTTACGGTATGGAACACCCTAAGAAGCTTTCCCCAGTTTCATCACACAATTTGCATTCATTCATTCACAGATTACTTACTTGCCATTTCTCTGTGTTAGAGAAAATTAAGCACAGCTACCTTCAAAAGCGTTTCCTGAGCATAAAAACATTCCCTGGGCTGTTCATATGGCAAGAACATAGTAGGAAAGCCTCCAAGCCAAGGCAGTGGACGGCATCTTGGTAAACCTGATGGACACTCAAGGTGAAGGACAGGAAACGTCTTCCCATTCTTGACCCATCAGACTCAGCGCAATGGCAGAAGGATTAGCGATCAACCATGAAGCCTTTCCAAGGTCCCTAAATGGTGGACAGGGCCACAGCCAGGGGAATCCAAATGACTGAACTCTGGGCATTTTGGCAAAATGGGGCTGAAGGAGCTGAGTTTGGTTGGCTTCAGACAATTGCTAACCACAGAAAATCCTCTCTCTTAAAATTCCCATTTACGGAAGGGACAACGGAAAGCATTTCCTTAGATTAATAAAATTTACAATCCTGTTCCCTCATTTGATTGACTTTATACATGGATGGTAATGGCTCTATGCCTTGGCTTCCTGATCCTCACAGGATGAAAATTTTTAGATTCTTTAAGAGTATCAGTAATAATAATAGCAGTAGCAGCTACTAATACTTAACTAAATATCATTCTATGCCAGGCTCTGTGCTAAATACACACACACACACACACACACACACACACACACCTGTGTATGTATAAAAAATCTCTTTTAATCTTCAAGTAAATTAGCTCATGGTGGTCTCCTGCTTAAAACTCTTCAATGAGAGGCACCTGGGTGGCTCAGTGGTTAAACTTCTGCCTTCGGCTCAGGTCATGATCTCAAGGTTCTGGGATCAAGCCCCGCATCAGGCTCTCTGCTCAGCAGGGAGCCTGCTTCCCCCACCCCCGCCCCGCCTGCCTCTCTGACTACTTGGGATCTCTGTAAATAATAAATAAAATCTTTTTAAAAAATTAAAAAATTTTAAAAAAAAGAGTCTTCAATGATTTCCACTGTTACTAATATAAAATGTAGAGAGCCATGACTTAGCGGAGTGTGGAACTCGATCTTGGTGTTGTGAGCTTGAGCCCCATCTCGGGTGCAGAGATTACTTAAAAGTAAAACCTTAAGGGGCGCCTGGGTGGCTCAGTGGGTTAAAGCCTCTGCCTTAGGCTTGGGTCATGATCCCAGGGCCCTGGGATCGAGCCCCACATTGGGCTCTCTGCTCGGCAGGGAGCCTGCTACCCCCCCAACCCCCCACCCCTGCCTACTTGTGATCTCTGTCAAATAAACAAATAAAATCCTTTTAAAAATAAATAAATAAACAAAACCTTTAAAAGGGGAGGGGGCACCTGCTGTGGCTCAGTTGATTAAGCCTCCAACTCTTGATTTCGGCTTGATCAGGATCTTAGAATCCTTACTATCAAGCCCCATGTTGGGCTCTGTGCTCAGCAGAGATTCTGGTTGGGATCCCCTCTCCCTCTCTCTCTCTCTCTCTCTGTCCCTCCCTCCACCGACCACTTTCTCTCTCTCTCTCTCAAATAAGTCTTTAAAAAAATAATTTAAAAATTAAAAAACAGTAAAATAAAACACAAACTCCTTAGCCTTCAAGGCCCTGTACCACCTAGCCCCTGCCTACTTCCGTTGCTGTATTCCAAGCAGCTCACCCATCAGTCAGTTAGCTCCAGCAGGATCAACCTTCTTTCTGCAACTCACGTACACCAAACTTGTTCCTACCTCATGGCCTTGGCACAGCTGACCCCTCTGCACGGAGTGCTCTTCCCTCAGAGCCACCCACCACTGCCTTTTTCTGGTAATCTGGGTCCCATCTCAGTCACTATCACCCTGACTCCCCTACGACCCTTCCCCCATCGCTTGGTCAGAGCACCCTATTTTACTGCCTCTATAGCTTGTATCACTATCTGAAATTATCTTAATTATCTGCTTCATCATTATCTGCCTCCTCTAACTAGAACATATATTCCATGACCAAAGCCTCATCTGTCCTGTTCACCCCTGAATTCTCAGTGTCCAGAACAGAGCAGCACACAGGAGGCATTCCACAAATGTTTCTCAAGTAAAGGAATGGGTAAAAGACTCTGTGAGATAAGAACTACTATGCTTAACCAATTTTACAGATGAAGTGATATTGGGTAACTTGCCCAAGGTCACAGAGATGGGAGGTAAAGAGAGGCGCTGATTAACAACTGAACCCACTTGTGCTTTTAATCACTACACAAATTGAGACTCATTCCACGAATCATGTCATGATTATCTCCCCTCTATTCATTCATTTTTTTTTTTTTAAGATTTATTTATTTTAGGGAGAGAGAGAGAGTGCTTGCGTGAGAGCAGGAGGGGGAGGGACAGGGGGAAAGAGAAGCTCAAGCAGACTCTGTGCTGAGAACAAAGCCCCATCTGGGGCTCAATCGCACAGCCCTGAGATCACAACCTGAGCAGAAACCAAGAGTCAGACTCTTAACAAACTGTGCCACCCAGGTGCCCCTCCCCTCCATTCATTCTTTGCATAGAACCTGACCCAAGAGTTAGGCAGCAAGGAAACAACAAAGCAGTACAGAATGTGAATTACTACAACCACATGAGATAATTGGGAGTACTCACTGAAGCCAAACCAGTCCTCAGTGTATATCCACAGATACACAAACGTGTTCAACAAAAGTCATGTACAGAATTTTTAACAGAAGCAACATTCTTTTAAGATTTTAAGTCATCTCTATATCCAACATGGGGCTCAAACTCACACCCCCAAGATCATGAGTCACATGCTCCACCAACTGAGCCAGCAGTATTCTTTTTAAAAAATTATTTATTTATTTATTCTCTTTGTGTACACTCCACGCCCAAAGTGAGGTTCAAACTCAGGACCAAAAGGTTAAGAGTCACATGCTCTGCCCACTGAGCCAGCCAGGTCCCCCAAGAAAGAGCATTCTTTTTTTTTTTTTTTTTTTTTAAGATTTTATTTATTTGTCAGAGAGAGTGAGAGAGAGCACAAGCAGGCAGAGTGGCAGGCAGAGGCAGAGGGAGAAGCAGGCTCCCTGCTGAGCAAGGAGCCCAATGTGGGACTCAATCCCAGGACCCTTGGATCAGACCCGAGGCGAAGGCAGTGGTTTAATCAACTGAGCCACCCAGGTGTCCCAAGAAAGAGCATTTTTAAAAGTAAACACTGGAGGGGCACCTGGCTGGCTTAGTCAGTTAAGCATCTGACTTCAGCTCAGGTCATGATATCAGGGTCCTGGAATCAAGCCCTGGGATCAACTCCCACGCAGGGCCTGGGCTCACCGGAGAGTCTGCTTGTCCCTCTCCCTCTGCCCCTATCCCCAGCTTGTGCTCTTTGTGTCAAAAAATAATATGAAATCTTAAAAAAAAAGTAAACACTGGAAACAATATATATATTCATCAAAAGTAGTATGAATAAATATACTGCAGTGCAATTATGTAGCAAAATAGTAGACAGCAATGAAAAAGAAACTTTAACTATAATCAACCACATGGAAGAATCTTACACAAAAAAAGGTTATCTCCTATACAATTCCATTTATAGAAAGATCATCCTAAAAGTCAAGATAGTGATTACTATTGTGGGTAGAGGTGGGGTATGGTAGTGGTTAGGGATGGGAAGAGCATGAATGTGGCTTCCAGAACACTGTAGTGTTTTCTTTCTTGACCTGTCCACTAATTCCATAGTTGTGTTCATTTTGGGAAAATTTCACTGAGTTGTACACTTGATTTATGCAATGCTGAATCACATGAAATTTATGTTGAATTGCATAAAATTGCCGTCTTTGTATGTGAGAATGGCTGAATATCGGCAATTTCATGTGTTTAATTAATATGCTATACTTTAAAAAAAAGATTACTTAAGGAAAAAAAATCCTATCTGGTTGAATTGCTTTGTACACAGCTCCATAAAAAGTGGTTTTGAGAAAGAGCCTATGCCTTCCAAGGACTCCTTGGCAGGTGGTAAACAGGCTCAGGATGGTTGTAAATTCTCCCCCAGGGCCTGAGGCTGGTGCATTTGGCTGTGTACTCCAGAGTCCACCGCCTGGGCCAGCCCCAATATGATGCAAGTCAGCTGGAGGAAGCCAGAATGTCCTAAAGCAGAGATGAGCAACTCCAGCCTTGGGCCCAAGGTGTCAGTGTTCCTAAAACACATCCGTTCTCGCTTGCCCTAGTGTCTGCACTCAAGCCGCCCTCCTTCCTGGGCATTTCCATGACTCTAGCTCCTCAGCCTTCAGACTGCCCAGAGAGGCTTTCCCCATCCTCCCTAAAGGGGCCAGCTCCATCCCCCAACCATAGTCACATCCCTTTGTTATTACTTTTGTAGATTTAACCAACATCTAAAATTATTATTATTTGGGTGTTTACTTTTGATTATCTGTGCCCCCCCACCCCCCATTAGATAGGCTAAGCTGTATTAGAACAGCGGATTCCTAAAATTTCTTTACTCTTGTATTCTCAGGAACTGGCATGGCACCTGGGACTTGGAAAGTGTTTAAATATTGGTTGAATGATGAGAAAACGAATAAATGACCAATGAAGTAGCATCAATGGATGTCAGGGAAGAAAAGGTGGCCAGAAGCACAACTGTCATTCAGAAAGAAGGACACAGTCCCTATTGCTCTCCTGAAGCAAGAGGGACCTTCAGAAAGTTGCTGAACCCCCAAGTCTAGACATTCATTCCTTGTCCCTGTGTTTTCCCAGGGTGCCCATTCTGTTATATGAGGGACTGAAGCATTTATGAGGTATTTTCGTGAACCACTGTACAGAGTAAGAATGAATCATCATGCCCGTTATATAGATATGATTGAGGGCGTAAAGGATCTCACCTGAGATCCATCAATAATTAAGTGTCCAATTACTTTGGACAAAGTCTAAGTCTGTTTATTCCTAAAGCCAGAACTTGCTAACTACTCTATCACCTGATTTTTCAATGTTACTAGGGAATTTCTGTGATTTGCAAGCAAGGACCAAGGGGGCTATTCTTGGACATTTTTTCCCTTCTCTTTCTGTTCATTACTCTCAAAAGTTGCTTTTGATTTAGCTCCCACACCTGAAATGAACAGTGTGCTTGCATTTTATGTGACTTTGAACTATGGCAAATCTGAAATATATTCACAAGAATATATTCTTGTGCCACAGAAGTATATTCACAAAAATCTTGACTCCGTAGCCAAAACTGATAGCATGCAAATCTGACTTCACATTCATACCTATGAGGAAATTGTTCTTGGATTACGTGAGGTCTTCTGGAATGCTTTTTTTCTCATACAATTCTATTGCCCTGCTCAGCAAACAGTGAAAATCAAGGGTCTTGTAGGAAAAATGGGGCAAAGGAAACCAGAGACCTGTATTATCACAACCAACTTAAAATCTTAAAATAATCCTGTCACACAGGTTTATTATTATCAAGGACCACAAAGATCTCTATGCACTTGGTTCTGAGCTAAGTTACTTGAAACACATCACCTTTAGTGCTCACAACTCTCTGAAGCAGATATTGTGCCATCATCCCCTTTTTTACAATGGAGGCTTGAAGAGATTAAGAATTATGCAAAGTCACCAAGTGCTTAATAGAACAGAATCATCATGCAGCATACATTCAGCATTATATCACACATGTGCTACCATGGAAGTTCAAGCATCAATTTTGGCTATGGTTAAAAGCAACTCCTGGGTGAACTATTTAAGATACCGAGCCACACAGCTGAAAATACCATAATTTTGTTCTGCAAAACTGTACTAGTTAAGTCAGTGATGACAGCCACAGTATTACTGTTTTAACTGTTTATTAACAATTAAAACATTGTGCACAGTTTAGATTATTTTTCTCTTTCTGAGGTTTTGATACATCCCCATGAAATGGACTCCTCTTAAAATTCTAACTCATGGGGCGCCTGGGTGGCTCAGTGAGCTAAAGCCTCTGCCTTCGGCTCAGGTCATGATCCCAAGGTCCTGGGATGGAGTCCCACATTGGGCTCTCTGCTCAGCGGGGAGCCTGCTTCCTCCCCTCTCTCTGCCTGCCTCTCTGCCTACTTGTAATCTCTGTCTGTCAAATAAATAAATAAATAAATAAATAAATCTTTAAAAAAAAGAAAATTCTAACTTATTCCTTGCACCAAAATGGCCGAGTATGTTGAATAATCCCTAAATGCATATTTGGTGTTTACAATTTGCCAGACGCTGTTCTAAGGGCTTTATGTACATTTTTCCATTCAAGTTCCCCTCAACCCTCTGTGGTAAGCACTACTATTAGTTTTCATATTACAGAGGGGGAAACTGAGATACATGAAGTTTGGATCACTTGTTCAAGGCTTGTAAGGGTAGGACTGAACCTCAGCAGTCTGTGCTCAGTATCTGCACATCTGTCTTTCAAGGTCTCGAGCCTTCAAAACTGAAACAAATGAACACACTGAGCCAGAAAGCCTAGGAGCTAGGGCCAGAGCAGGGCTCTAACTCAGGCCTGACATACCATCCCTTCCTTAAGGACTAGGGTACCCCAACCTATCTTCAGTTACTCTAACAGTCCTTGAGACTTCTTTCTGTGTCTGAGCCTTCTGCCACTGAGCCCAGCTTGACAGAGACTGCATTCTGCAGATCTGAGCTGCAGGAAAACTTCTCCAAAGCCCCTAGGCTCTGTCCCTCTACTTTGCTCTCTGCACTCTCTATTGCTGATGTTAACTGTAATTAAATCAGTCTTCCATCAATTGTTTGTTTAATGTCTTCTGTCCCTTACTTGACTACAGGGGAAGCAGGTAATCTGTTTGGGTTAAGGGGCTTGGTTTCCAGTGCTTAGTACGTACAATAAGGCTGAGAAATGTCAAGTGAATATAGAAATGAATGAGGGCACTGATGGAAGATTATAGGGGAAAGCACACCCCACCCCCCACCCTGCCCTGGCCCCCTTACCACTGACTGAGAGCTCTATAAAGGCAAAAATTGTGTCTGTCTCTTTTATCACTATAACCCCAACACCTGGCACTGTGCCTGACTCACAGGAAGTGCATAATAATTTTTGGTGGAATTAAATAGTTAAAACATAGCCTCTGACCTCTTATCTGACAAAGAAGGAGGGTAAGACCCAGAATACAGTTTTTTAAAGCAACAGTACATATGAAAACATGCTGAGCACAGGCATGGTACATAGCAAGTGCTCCATGAATGTCAGTCATTGAATTGGAATTCCTGCCTTTCCTAACTCCCACTAACTCAACTTCCAGGTCTTGGCAAGGCCAGGGGCTTAATAAGAGGGCCAAGCCCAGAAGTGAAGCCACTCTCCTCCCCTGGCCATGATCTGGTAGGGTTGAAAATGTTTACATTGACGTGGGGGTGAGAGGACTGTAATTAGCACAAGCAGGAACGCAGGGCCCTTAGGATCTGCCTCTAACAGAAAAGTTATACCTGGGCAGGAGACAGTCCCTTAGGAGTAAACAAAGTCAGATGAAGTAGAAGAGAAAAAAATGCAAGGCCTACTGGCCACCCAATCCAAAAGAACAAATTTGGCACCTTCAGCCTGCCAGGACCAAACATCGTGCATTCCCCTGTCACCTTTCACTTTGTCCCCTCACCCCTAGCCACTGGCCTCTGGGCTGCTCAGAGGTTTAGAACACAAAACAGAATGTGTCATGATGCTGCTTAAAAGCCTTAAGAGGATAGTATATGAACTCCTCACCAGGCCAACTTCCACCTTGTTTGCCAAGCTGTGGCCGCAGAGGCCTACTGTCTGCACTTCCACGTCAGGTCTTTCCCACACAGGGCTTCCACCAGGCTCCCTCAGCCCAACTTGTCTCCTCCCTCAGGCTCACCACTTCTCAGATTTCAGGTCTCAACACAGTCCCTCTCCCAAAACTTATCACAGCCTCAAATTGCTCAGTCTGCCTGTCTCCTCAAGATTGTGAGCTTCACAAGGGCAGGGAACACTCTGTCTCTTACCACTGAGTCCCCAGAGTCAGGGCAGACTCCTACTCAGAATAATATGAAAATGCATGAATGAATGAATGAACACATTTCTTGTAACATCTGCCCCAAACCTCTTTAGGTTCCAAGGAGAGGCAGAATATAATCCTTATTTACCTCCCAGACACTCTGAATCACACTCCACTTACAAATCAGAGGCTCTGCCAAGCCCAGGACTGGAGGCTCCTCCATCCTCTCACCATATCACCAGGGCTGTGGTTTCTTCACCTCATCCTTCAGAAAGCTAAGAAAAGACCAGGAATGGAACCCCATCTGTCTCTTGACTAATTCCTCCAAATTAAGGAAACAGGACAGCAAACACACACTATCACCACCATCCTGCTTTCTTTTGATAGTTTAGAAAGGATGTATTTACTGCCATCCTTTTAATTGTTCAAGCAAGTCCCAGAGTGAGCACTGGCTGCAAAAATTACTACTCCAACTTCCCTTGTTCAGTGTGCTTAAATGACTTAACAAAAAAACAAGTTTTGTGTTTGTGATGCTGAGAAGAGGTGGTAGCAAAATAGAGAGAATTAGGTTGCAAAGATCTGGGAAAATCATTTACTAGGTCTTTCATTGAGCAGGTATAGGACTCTTGCCCTCAATTTCTTTCTACATCTGACAAACGAGAATGACACTTAATTCAAGACCAGCAAAGGTCGGTCCTAAACAACTGTCCTAGTAAAGAGTTTTTCTTTTCGCTTTAAGACTGCAGTGCTGGGCGGGTGGGAGGGGGGCTCTGCCCCCAGGATCTAAGTAAGTAAATCACGCTGCAAAGGTACCTTTGAGTAGCAAGAAGACATTTTAGACTGAGACTCTGTGAACTCGAATTCTGGTCCAGATTTGCAAAATACCCCCTCATGGCCCATCCCCAGAGCCCTAGACCCAGCTCCAGCCCAAGGCCATACCTCAGACCTGGACTGGAAGCCTTTCATTGGCTCCTCTGACAACAGCCAAGCCCAGTCCTTCAGTGGTGTAGAAAGAAAAAGACAGCTCACAACCTCGCGGTCAAGCCAGAACACCAGCAAGACAGACTTAGGGGGGATTTAGGCCTTGGCCTAGCTCTTACTCAGGCATCAAAGCCATCCACCTCACCCCACTCTCCACCCCCCCCCCCCCCGCCCCCCACAGTCTCCTCCGTTCCTTGCCAGGGCCGGGCCTGCTGCTGTTGTGAGGGCTCTGGCCCTTCCCCGAGCTGGGCCTAATGGCGAGGGCTTTTCTTTTCAACAGCTGGGCTGATGCGATAGCCTCCACCCCACACAGCATCATTAACTGCAAAGAAAGGATCCTTGGCCATTTCTATTTCCTCCGCAGCTCAAGAACCCTGTTGTTATTTAATCCTATGGCTACTCCAGCAGCATCCTCTGCTCGGCCGGCTCCACCCATCCACCTGGCTAATTCTGGGCTGTTCCCTCGTCCCTCCGAGGGTAGCCAGCTGATGGGGGTCAATGGGAATTGACTCCCACTGCACCAAAGGGGTGTGGCCTTCGCTGGACTGTAGCTCCTCCGGCCTGCGTCCCGTGAGAGTTGGGAAAGGCTAAGGGATGGAGAGGGGAACAGCTAGTCAGGGCAGCCTGAGGCCGGCAGGCGCAAAGGCGCTGAGAATATCACAGTGGGATATGGCGGGGGTGGGGGGTAGGACTTGGCACTTCGAGGCTTGAGCCCGGCCTCAAGCTGAGTAGCCAGCGTTGGCCTGGGGGCAAGGGGTACTGGAGATGGACGAGGCCTCGGCCCTGTCTCTGTCCACACCCAAGAAATGGTGAAGTGGGGGTGGGGGGGGGGTCTGTACTTACTCAAGGGAAGAATCGGATTCATTCAAGCAACCCCCACAAAGCCCTTCCTTGCTATGGACATTTAACATTTTCTTAGTTTTTGGTAAGCGCGGCTTCACGACCCCTCCCCCCAACACCCCTAGGCTAGAGAAAGATAAGGCCCCCTGCAGGGGGTCTTCCCGTCTCCCGCCTTGCCCCCCACCCCTGCGGCAGATCGAGATCCCTAAATCTATGTGAGTTCTCCCCACCCAGCACTCGGCCCAGGATTCAGAGGCCACAGTGCACCCCAACCCCCAACGACACTGACGGTTCCTGCCCAAGCCCGCAGTGGCGTGAAGGTGGCCGTTACCTCCTCTCGCAGGCTGGGAGGGGGTACAGCCCGCGCAGCTGAGCCAGCTGCAGCAGTCGCCGCCGCCCTCCATTCATTGGGGAAAAAAAAAAAAAAGCAACAACAACCTCCACCCCTTTTTGTAAAAGAACGACGGCCTCTGAGGAGCTACAGTCAGCCCCAGCAATCAGGGGTTAAGTTCTTTTCCGGCCCCCCATTCATAAAAAAAGGAGCGCGGCGCATGCGCGTGCGGGGTCTCTTGTGCCCACCCATTCATAGAATTGCGAACGGAGCGCGTGCGCACTGGAGCACCCTTCCCTCCCATTCATAAAAAAGCCATTTTCCCAGGCAGTGGTTGCAACACCGCCGCGGAGGCAGCGAGAGGAGCTGACAGCGCGGAGCTGGCGCTGCGGTGCGCAAGGAGTCCTGTCGGTTTCTCCCGCCGACGTCTGCGTGAACAGCGGCGTCTGACCCGCCCGGGTTCGGAGATTTACACAAGCGTGGAGCAATGCTTGTGGTTCTGCGGCTCCTCAAAGTAAGTCCCTAGCCGGTTTCGGGATCCGAAAGTGCCCCCTCTGAGTCGCAATACGACTCCCCCTCCGGCTGGGGCAAATGGTGCGCTATTTCTGGGCGCGCCTCAGTGTTCTTCCCTCTCCCTGAGCCTCCTCTAGCCGCTGCGGTCTGCCGCAGCTCCCTGACGCCCTCGGCTGGGCCGGCACAGAGCCGGGGGTGTTCACAGCTTGGCACCAGAGTTTCCGACCCCGGGGCACTGCCAAGCCCGGCTTCCCCACTCTGCGACTCAGGAAGCCCCGTGCGTGTCCCGGGAGTTTGCTACTGGCCTGGTTTCTTTCCTCCTGCCACCACCCGCCTCGAGCATTGGAATGGGAGGCTCTGGGCTCGGTCAGGAGCCACCTTTTGGGTCCGGCGGGCGCTCTTGCCCTGGGCGGCTTGCCCACCCCGGGCTCCGTGCCCACGGTGCCAGCTCTGCCCAGATCTCCCCAGCCCACTGCAGCGGCCTATGCTCGACGTAGGTTTTTCTCTTCCCTTCGGAGCCGTGACAGACTGGGTTTTCTACCATTCTGTCTTCTCCTCGATGGTCAGCACGTAGATGGCCCGAGACTGGACATTTCTGCTCTCTCACTTTGGCGAGGCGGTTCTTAGCCGTCTGACCTTTGCTCTGCCGCTGCATTTTATGCTGTGGAACTGCCTTGCAGTTTCCTTACCCTTTCCCGGCCTCAGCAAGGGCAGAGGCCCTTCGGCCTCCTCTTTCCTCGTTTCTCCGGGCACTGAGCTGTGCCGGGCCCCGGGGCCGGGACGCGCTGGGGCTGTGGTGGGGGCTGAAGGTGCGTTTACATAACGCTGGGCGTGTGGGAGCTGGAGAAAGAGGTTGCATGCGTAGTAGAGATAAGGTTCCCGCTTTCCCTCCTTCTTGGTGGTACCAGGCTTGACATCACCCAGAAGAAAGATAGAGACGGTACGTTCTGAAAATTCTGAATCTCCAAGGCCACAGGGGCAGGGAAGGGGGGAAAAGGCGGGTTTGGGCAGCCAGGACAGCTGGAGCTTGGCTTCATCACTGGGGCCAGGGCTGTGCCCAGTTCCCCCTCCATGCAGACGATCAAAAAGCATTTAGACAGTAGCTGTTCTTGTGCAAGAAGAAGATTTCTCAATTCTCTTTGGGGCTGGGGGTTGTGGGCAGAGAAGGCAAGAGAGGCGAAAATGATTGCATGGCTCGATGGCTGAGTTATGGACGGAGAAGCAAGCTGGGCTGGAGGGGCTTGATGGTGGTGATTAGAGGGGAGAGCTGCTGGCTGCCTCATTCACCAGCTGCTGGATGGGCGTCCATATTGCCAAGGCTGGGTGAGGGCAGGAGGCTGCGTTCTGGCACACGGAGTCTCTAGTAACCCCCAGGCATGGTTAGCGCTGAAAGAAAAGATGTGGGTTCAGTGGGGTGCCCAGATCCAGTGGGAAACCTCACTTTTCTGCCTCTAAATCAGTGGCGTGATTCTCTCCAGTTTGGGGAGGGGCAGGAGCAAGTGCATGCCTTTCTGGTTAGCTGACCAAGGCTCTCCAGTCTTTCTGATGAGCCTCTCAGTGATACAAAGCTGGAAGGTGAAGGCCTAGAGCATTTAGGAAATACGGCCTTATCAATCTTTTAATAAACTCAGTCCGGCCTGTGGCCCTACCTGATATTGAACTGGTGATTTCACAATGTTTAGAGTTCTCTGGATCTTCACATGAATGGAACATAAAACATCTGAATTGTTCAGTTTTTTATTTCCTTTAGTCTGTGGGTGTGGGGTGGACTAGGAAAGGAAAGACTGCAGTTGACCCCTTTAGCTCTCTGTTTTAAGAGAGGGGCTGGAAAGACGTAGACTTGTCCAGTGGTGAAATCCAGTTTCCTCTCTTTGCCAGCCCTTGGGAGCGACCTCACTTGCCAGCAGGCTTCAGGCAAATCCATTAATGTGAGCAGCGCACACAATGACCAACTGAGATGCCGCATTTGGCCAGTACCTGGTGGGAGGCATTTTGATGGCATATTTCCAAAATCTCCATGATGGACAAATTTTGGTCAGTTAGGGTGAGGAAGACTTTCATAAGACATCTCTTAATTTTCCTTTTTTAGATTCTGAACCCAGGAGTCATTCCCCTTTTTGTGGAGTGGAAATCCTCATTCCCACGATCTTTTTTGTATTACCATCATTTTGAAATTACAACATTTCCTTAAAGTTTGGTTAGGCTTGGGGGGAGGAGACAGAACCATAGCCTAGAATGATTCCTGGCTAAGCAGGACAGAAACTGGGGGCCGGAGATCATTTGGAGCTTACAGAAAAGGTAGAGAGATGAGGCTCTTTGGTATTCCACCCTCTGTCCAGCATATTCTTTACCCATTCCAACATCTACATCCCCATCCCCCACTCCCACTCTGGTAAACCCAGAGGTCTGGCTGACTTGAATGACAAATGAAGGCAGCCTTTCCAAGCAAAATTTGAAAGTAAGTGATTTTAAAGTAAAGGGAGAAAAAAACACCCATTAACACCTTCAGAAGTGGCCCTTGAGAACACTTTGGGACTTTGCATCCAATACCTGATGCTAACTCCTTGGGTGTGACATCTTCTGGCCCCCAGTGTGGGGGCCCCCCTCCAAGCATTTTTCTTTCTCAGGCCATCCTCTTGGGTATGACCCAGATTTTGTACCAGGGAGGTTTGGAAAAGAGCTCCTTTTCTTTAGTTAGAAGTTGAGTGTTCTTTAGAGAGTTAAGGCATTTAATCTGGTTGTGACTCCAGAGTGCCTGTCACCTTGCTGCTATGGACCTGCAAGTTCCTTGTGAGGAAAACTTACAGCCTGGATTTAGGGATACAGCTGAAAAATTTGGATTTGGGATGTAGATACGAAAGCGTTCTTAAGGAAAGGGAATGGCAAAAGTGGAAAGGTTCCATCTCATGGCAAACCTGGATCTCCTGGATAGAAAGAAAAGCAGTGACCCATTGGAATATATTTTTGGTCTTTCAAAAGAGCCAGAGGAAGAAGGGGATGAAGAGCAGCATACAGAAAACTGTATTACTCCTTTCAGACCAAGCTGGGGCCAGGTCAGAGAAGGTGAATAGCTAAGAAACCTGCTAAGCTTGAGCTTTAGTCTCTCCATTTGTACAGTCAGGGAGGGACGGAGGGAAGAAACTTCCCAAGGGGGCTGTCGTGGTGGGCTGTGCTGGGCACATACAAGGAGCTGGTTGTGAGAAAGCCACTTCTTACACAGAAGATGTGGAGTGTTGCATGAAGTTAGAGGCGGGATATTCTTGGCTCTCAGGGGTCTGGGGCCACCCTGCAGATCCGGACAGCTGACAAGGCTGGGGATGTATCCGGGACATGTGGTTGGGTTTAAGAGGCTACACCATTCAGCTGTGTTCATGATTGTTCTTTCCAAGGACAGTCTGTGGAGGAAGCAAGGGCACTGGGGAGGGAGCACAGATGTGCTGGATCTAGTGGAGAAGGGAAGAGGCCCTTCTGGGGCAGGTGGCCATTTGCAGAGAGTGGTTTCCCTTTTCCAGTATTCTTTCTTTTTCTGGTTGGGAGGAGTGGGGAGTCATCTCCTGCCCCATCCCAGGAGGAAGCAAAAATCTGTTATCAGGAATCCATTATTAGAATCTTTTCTTAGAAATCTCTGGTGGAGGGTAGTAAGATAAATTGTCTTGTTGTCAGTGAGAGGGGGGCCTCCCTTGGGGTCTAAGTTTCTGTTCCCCTCCAAACTTTGATATGGGCCGGGAATTCTAGCCCCATTCTTTTCTCTCCCTTCATTTCTAGTATCTCTTTAAGGGGATCTGAGCAGATAACCAATGAAACCAACATTTAAAGCAGTTAGAATAGCCCAGAGCACGTACAGCAAGACACCCCCCCCCCCCCCCACTAATCCTTGTGCTGGGACTTTGGCGCGCTCAACTGACTGGTTGTGGAAGAGGGAGAGGGTTGGGAACTGTTAGCTGGTAGTGGGACAAAAGGATGAAAAGCAGCTGTTTTCTTTTGTGATCTCTAACTAACTATTATGGCCAGAGGTGAGCTCCTTAGTGAACTCCTTATGCTGGTGCTGGAGAGGGGTGGGGGAGCCGCTGCAAGGATTCTCCGACAAATCCAGCTGCACCAATGCTTTGTTCTCCCACAGGGGCTGTTCTCTGCATCTCAGAGATGCAGAGATGGTCTTCCTCAGTGGGGTGTAGGGAAGGCTGGTCCTTGGTTTTCCTCTCCACTCCCCCCAACCCCGCCAAACACCTTTTAAAGTCTTTTTGAAGCAATAAGTCATTATTTGGTTGGAATTTAATTAACTAAACTGTGATGCTGTCACAAAGAACCAAGCGGCAATGCTGGGTGGGATTCCCGGCAGCCTAGAGACCTTTTCTTCTGAACTGATAAAGGGTTAAACAACCTTCGCTGGGAGGACCTGCCTAGACTGAATAGAGCAGTACAGAAATGGCCCATTCATTCAGAGCCTCTTGCCAGTCTGTCATGTGCAGAGCTATAGTTTTGAAAGCACAACTGTCAGTATTTCCCAACTCCTCTTCCCAGGGGAAGTCAAGGGGAAGAGGTGGGTGGATGGCATGGACCTTTAACACACCCCTTGATTCTTTTCAGCCAGCCTGCCTCTGTATCCTGACGCTCAGCCCATCCCACAGGTACATATGCCACAGACTGCCAAGTGGCAAAAACAGGACTGTGTGCTCTGTGCTTTGCAATATTCTGCTGATTCGGTATTCTAGGACCGGCTTCTGGCTTCCTCTTACTCAGGCCCCTCCCTCCCTTCCCCACAGACCTAGAACAGAAAGCACCATCTGAGAATGTATCCCAGGGATCCTTAAGTTCAGCTTTGTAGGAGAGGGGAGAGGGAATTCCTTCCCATGCCAGGGCTTCCTTTTAGACTGCTTTGTGATGAGATCCTACAAGTGACACTAAAATGAACACGCTTAGTGAAGCAGTGGTGTATGAGGTGACAGAAGGGATGGTAAAGAAAACTGAATTGGAAACTTGAATTCTGGGCCTTCCTGTAATGACAGATTTCACCCCCAAGAGCACAGTGAGAATTCCCTCCACAGGGGGCCAGTCTGATGTAACCCCTGTCTGCATGCTTCATTTCTCTGCTGGTTTGGTTAAGAGCCCCATGAATGGCCTGTTGAGGCTCCCTGAGGGCTGGTGGCAGACTGGGGAGACTAGTGGAGTCCATGATTGTGAAAGCGATCAGTGCTTTCCTGCCTTTACATGAATACCTAGATGCTACTGTAAGTCAGGGCTGTGGGGTTGAGGCAGCAGGCTCTTGGAGCCTTTGCTGTCTAGATTCAAATGGTGCCCCAATAACTTACTAACATTACTAGCATTATGACCCTTTGTTCTTCATTTCTTCCTTGCAGAATGGGTGTTACTCTCCAAAGTGATGGTGTAAGGATTAAATGAGAAAATCACTGACTGCTTAGCACAGAAGCCTGACTCGAAGATAGGTTTCATAAATATTAGCTCCTTCCACAATTATTATTACTTAGTATGAGAAGTTGGGAGTGGAGGCAAAAGTTTCCTTTCCTCATGCTAATCCATAATAATGCCACCTAAAAAAACTCCATAGAGGTGCTTCTCTGACTAAGTGGAGTGCTGGCTTTGTTTCTCTGTCCACAGTTTTCCAAATTGACCATCAGTCTTCCAAAGAGCCTAAATGAGGCAAAGCCTCCTCTCTCCTCTATTTATATTATAAATCTCTTCCTTCCTTACAGGGGAAGCAGGGAGTACATATTAAACTGCACTTAAGTTTCTCAGCATTGCTTAGGCTAGAGGCTGGGTGTGTCCCAGTGAGTAGAGATTGATCTTATAAACCAACTGAGGGTTGGGGTTTTGTGTTTTGTGTTTCTTGTTTTTTGTTTTTTTGAGGCTTCATTTAGCCTTGCTGAGGGGTTATCAAACAGTCTGCTCGGGAAGTAGTGGAAGTCCATGCTAATGGGGAGGTAAGGAATTGGGGCTGGGGGAGGGTTTTGAGCACTGCAACTGTGAGCCAGCCACTGGTTTTTGCTGAGCTAGTGGCCGGGAAGAATCCGACATCAGGGTTATGAAAGGGAAGATGCATTTTGGAATATGCCTGCTGGAGCCATCTTGTATGTTGCATGTCCCAAGAGAGCTGAGTCATCATGGACCAAGCTCCCACCCCCATGTCTGGCCCCAACAGCAAGCCCAGATCTTGACAGCCAACATCCCATTGCCCACAGGCGCTGTGCCCACCCTGGCATCCTGGTGGGACTTTTCCATTAATGTGCCTTCTGATTCCAGGGCCTATTAAAATCTTTGAGCATTGCCATAAGAAAATATGGCTGTTTTTAAGAATTCCAAAAACAGAACTGGGGGAAGAAGAGTGTGTAATTTTCTTCTTTACCCTTATTTTTCCAACAGCATGGCAAGTCCCAGTCCTAGTTCTAAGAGACAAAACCCCAACTACATGGGGCAAAATGGCCTTCAAACTGCCACTGGCAGTTTTGTTGGCAAGACCCTGAGCATTCATGACCCAAGCTTCTGGAATAAGGGAACCACACTGTCTTTGTCTGGGCTGGGGGTTCAGGCTGAGGCACCTCTTGGCTGGCACCTGAGAGTCTCATCCTTTGCCTCCATCAACATTTTCCTTTCTTGTGCCCCGTCACATGTTTTCCTCCAGGTAAAGTCCCCATGGTGGGGACCTGGGGTTCCTAACGCTTGTCTGTTGAACCTAAACCCATTTGCAGAAGCAAGGCTTTGGAACCCCTGCAAAAGAGTAAGTGGGCTAAGGTAGCATTCCCTAAAGTTCTGCCCTACTGTATCCTGGATCCTTGGAAAAACTCCTCTCTATAGATGCATATTTGACCTCACCCCCATCCACAGGGTCCCTATAGGAGGCTACCTTGGTAAATGATCATTCTTGGTGGCACAAGTGCCAGACACTTAAGGCTAGTAACTCTGCTGCAGGGGAGTCTCCCATTTTAAGATGATGCTCTCCTTGCTTTTGGAGGGAATGTGGAGACAGGAGGCAGGTGTTGCCATTAGGCAGACTTTCTCCCACGTGAGAAAAACTGCACAGAAGACCTAGCATCTTTTAAGTAGGTAGAGCTATGGGAGCAAAGCCAATAATACATGCCCTATGCAAATGGGAAACAGCAGCTGACTGAGCACTGAGCCTTATGGAAAAGACTTGAGATGAGAACACAGGATGAGAACCTTGTGGATAAAATTCCCTTTTCTCCCCTTCGTGAACTTTTCATTGAGAGCTAGCTTGCTCTTTTAGACAGATCAGAAAGCATTTGGAGAAGCCCTTCCCCCAACAATTTCACCATTTTTTTTTTTAATCAAATACCGTTTCCAAGTTAGGGGGTATAAAATTGAGTTGCTCTGAATGCTTTTTCCACCTGCCGCCTCATTTCTCAGTGTAGACATTGGTAAGTATGGATGAGTCACCTGGGGCAGGGTATCATTCCCCTATGATTGGAGTACTGGGATAGGCCAACTGTGTATCCAGTCTAGAGGGGCATGGGGTTAACTAGAAATGGAAACCTATCAACACCCCCCCCCCTTAGCATTACTCTGAGGCCACATGAACCTGACAGCAGAGATGCAGGGACTGTTCCCCTAATGAGAACATCATTAGTATCATGAAAGGGCATTCATCCAACTCTGCCCGGTAACATTAATTCAGTGGTCTGTTCCTTTTTTCAATACCATTATCTTTCCCTTCTATCCGCTTCTTGTTCTGTCTCACACCCCCACCCACTAGTGGACTCTTCCCAGAGTCTAATCTTCCTCTTGGATTCCAAATTGTGTCCCCTTGGGCAGAGGTCTTGGCCTTCTGCTGCTATTTCTTTAAATTGATCTCCAGCCGAATTCCGAATGTAAAGGTCAGCAGGCGAGGAAATGGCACTTCTAATAGAAAACAATGTGCACTTTCTAAATTTGAACCAAGTCGTTTCCGCTCTTTGATTTAAGTGACTTCCTGGGGTTCCGTGTCAGGCACTGCAGTTGAATCTCTGGCGGGATTCCAACTTAAAATTGCACTCTCTCGGTGAAATTAGAAACTGATCCAGAGTTGGCTTAGCTATTCTAGTAAATAGCATTTAGGCTGAATGTTCAGCTCAGCACTTGGAAATGGGTGATGTGAGTGCCCCTCGAGAGGATTTCCCATTCAAGTTGTCAGAAGTGCACCTAGCCAGAGGTTATTAGCCATTGGAGGTTGCTGCTCTTAGAAGTGGTGGTTATAAGTTAATATCCTGGATGTAGAGGCATCACATACAGCCCTTCCTTCTCTTGTGACTATGTGAAATAAAGGCTTTTGTTTATCTAGCTGATACACTCCATGGGAGCTCACAGGGGCTGTCTGTCATGGTCACTACATCCTCAGCACACAATCCTTTGGGTGTTCAGGAAATCTAAGCTGATGCTCTCTGGAATAGTGATACATTACTGGCAGGCAAGATGCTAGGTAGTGGATAGCATTTTCTCATTTAATCCTCACAAGAACCCATTTTAGAGATTAAAAAACTAAGGCATAAAGGTAACAGAACCTTACTTACAGCAACATTGCTAGGGAGATGGGTGAGAATTCAAACTTGGATCTGATTCCAGAACCTGTATTTACAACCACTGGGCTACCTAAACTTAAAAATAGGGCATATTTTGCAGCCATTGCAAGAATGGGTTTGGTTGGGCTAGGTTTGAACTCCTGCTGAGTTCTGTTGATAATTTTGTGTGCCTTTGGACAGGTTATTTTGAACATCCATTTTCTGTAACTACAGAAGGGCTAGTAGTAGTGAAGAGTCAATGACACATTATACATGGAGCTTACCAGAGCATATGGCTCATTAAGTGCTGAGTAAGTGTTGCTTCTATCACTCACTATTGTTAGTATTAATCATCTTGAGCCTCAGTGCTGGAGAATCCAGTTCCCATTTCATTTGTACTCCCAAGGACCTTAAGGGATGGGGGTGGGGGTGTTAACAGGCCAAGTACTGATGCCTGGAATCCACTCTCTCTTCCTTTTCCCCACCTCCCCCTACCCAGGGCCCCTAGAAGCTTGTTCCTCTGCACAGTCCAGGACCTCCAGCCCAATGGAGCCCCCGATCCCACAGAGCGTCCCCTTGACTCCCAGCTCAGTCATGGTCCAGCCCCTACTTGACAGCCGTATGCCCCACAACCGCCTCCAACACCCACTCACCATCCTCCCCATCGACCAAATGAAGACCAGCCATGTGGAGAATGACTACATAGACAATCCTGGCCTGGTGCCCCCTATTGGCCCTAAGCGGACCCGGGGTGGGCCCCCAGAGTTGGCCCCAACGCCTGCCCGCTGTGACCAGGATGTCACCCACCACTGGATCTCCTTCAGCGGGCGCCCCAGCTCCGTGAGCAGCAGCAGCAGCACGTCCTCTGACCAGCGGCTCTTAGACCACATGGCACCACCACCTGTGACTGATCAGGCTTCCCCGAGGGCAGTGCGCATCCAGCCCAAGGTGGTCCACTGCAAACCACTGGACCTCAAGGGCCTGGCAGTGCCCCCCGAACTGGACAAGCATTTCTTGCTATGTGAGGCCTGTGGGAAGTGTAAGTGCAAGGAGTGTGCATCCCCGCGGACACTGCCCTCCTGCTGGGTCTGCAACCAGGAATGCCTGTGCTCTGCCCAGACCCTGGTCAACTACGGCACCTGCATGTGCCTGGTGCAAGGCATCTTCTACCACTGCACCAATGAGGACGATGAGGGCTCCTGCGCTGACCACCCCTGCTCCTGCTCCCGCTCCAACTGCTGCGCCCGCTGGTCCTTCATGGGGGCCCTCTCCCTGGTGCTGCCATGCCTGCTCTGCTACCTGCCCGCCACCGGCTGTGTGAAGCTGGCCCAGCGCGGCTACGACCGCCTGCGCCGCCCTGGTTGCCGCTGCAAGCATACGAACAGCGTCATCTGCAAGGCAGCCACCGGGGACGCCAAGGCCAACAGACCAGACAAGCCCTTCTGACGCTTCCAGTCGAAGCCCCCGCGCTGCCCCTGAAAACCTGGTTCCCTTCCTGACACCTGAGAAGACCACAGCGAGGCCAAAGGCTTTAAATGTCCTGAGGCTGACCTTGCTGGTCTGCCCACTCCCCACCCTCAGCTTCTGAAGATATGGAGACACCACTGCCCACCCTCTCTTTCCCGAAAGGATGAAGAAGCACTTTGGGTTGTTGTTTTTCGTTCTTTTGGTTGTTGTTGTTGTTGTTTTTTTTTCCAGGGTCCTGGAACTCTGGCAGACAGACAGTGGCAGGGGTGTGGGGTGGGGGTTGGGGAGGGTTCCTTTTCAGAAGACAGAACACAGATGTGGACACATATCCGGAAGTTGCAGCTGCTTGAATGCCTTCCCAGTCCCTCCTTCCCCCTCTCCCCACTCTTCCATTCTCTGGCTGCTGGGGAGGAATCATTAACTGAGTGACCAGGACCTCTGAGGAAGACGCTTGGAACCCTGATGTCCGTACTTCTCTCCCTGCCAACCCCAGGTTGCCCTAACACCATGGGGAAGGTGAAGACCCTGGCAATCCCTGTTGTATATACTTGGGACCCCCTTAAGAGCAGAGGCTCATTCCCCACTCTGCCTCCCTAGAGCCGCAGATGGATTTTAGGAGCCACTACAGAGCGCATTTCTCCCTTCCAGCTTCATCACTAACTGTCAGGGGTGTTTGCTCATAACACCATCCTCTGGTTCTTACCGAGTCACAGACTCACCTGCCACTATGAGTCCCGGGTTCTCTCTGCCCAGATCCTTTCCAGAAATTTTTATGGGTAGAGAAGGCCGGGGCGGCACATGCGAGACCAAATATAATTTTGCCAATGAGTCTGAGGCTGTGGTCTCTGGATCCAGTCATTACGTTTTTTTAGAACAATTAAACCAGATGCTGTAATGGTGTTTAAAAAAATAATAATGAAATACTTGCTTCCTTTTGGGCCACCCCCAGGAAGGGCTGATTTCAAAATCTGGGGGGCGAGCAACCTCAAGGAACACAATCCCCCTTCCCACCAAGAAGAGGATTTTAAGAGCAAAGAAGAGAGGCAGCACCTCCCATTGGCAGAGTGACAGTAGAGCCGAGCTGGGTGTGGGCTCCTTCTCTTGTGATTCTGCTGCTTGCTGTCATAGCCTTTTGTGTACAGTGTTGTGTGTGTATCTTTAATGTAAATAGACAGATGATGAAAAAAAAAAGTCTATTTTAGTGTTAGGAGGCCCTGGCTGAGGAGTAAGAGCAAGGGGGGTGGGGATTCTCCAGGGGCTTCTTGGGATTGAGCCCTGCTTCCCTGTGTGGCCACACTACCCCCACCCAACAGTCCCCAAAGACGTAGCAACTCACTTTCTCAAGGTGCTAAAGGACTCGAAGTGCAGCACGTCCAGTGGGTAGGTACTTGTTGCATGCAAAAGCTATATTGTGTGTGGTCCTCCCCCTCCCCCAGCTGTTGTGCAGGGGTTTTTGCTTCGTGTGATATTCTGTGTGTTGTCCCACCCCCATGAGAGGACATGGCCTGGGTCAGAAAAGCTACCCCAGGTGAAACCAGGAGTGCAGCAGGCAGACCTTTTGTAGCATTTCGTTTTTCCAGGAAGGAGGCAAGGAGGCAGGTAGCTGTGATTGACATGCACCCAGTGCTTCTGAGGACTTTTTTTTCCTTCTTGAAGACTAGTAGTAATATCTTATGATTTAGAATAAGTTAATCATAACCGTAGGTATTTATTGATTGGAGGAAAGGAGGGGAGGGTCATATTATTTTAGGCTTTATTTATATAACATTTGCTAGCTTGTAAAAAGTTATGAAATATTGCATCTATGTTTTCTAAGGCTGATTCACGTAGCTACCCTTGCCACAGTTGTGATGGATGTATGGATGTTCTTGCACAAATAGGAGGGAATGGTAGGAAAAACACATTCAGCCAACCACTTACACTAATTGAATGTATCAGATATGTACTAAAGGGACTGGAGATGTTTTCCTCAGAATATTTGAGCAGAGGTTACCCCCCAAATGGAAGGGCACACGTCCACTCTTGGCAAGGTCTGAGAACTTTTCCCAGAGCCCCTCTCAAATGTCTCCATGGGAAACTTGACCCACTGCAAGTTGCACTTCAGTGATCTTGGTGTTCTACACACCCATTCTGTGGAGAATTGATTTACATAAGCTGTGTACACACACCCCCACACACCCCTACTCCACCAACCTTCTATCTACACAGACCCTGTTTCCTAACAAACAGCCTCCTGACCCCTGATGAACCCTGAATTTTTGTGTACATAGTTGTAAACATGGATTTTTCTAGTTTGGGTTTTCTTTTTTTTTTTCTTCCCTCTGTTTTGCCTTGTTCTTTTTGGTTTGCATTTAACCTGCTAGATGGATGTGTGCCGAGCTCCCAGTGTCCCCTGTGCTCAGTGATAAAGGGAAGCGGTGAAGCAGCTTTGGTTCTCCCAGCTCTGTTGCAGGGCAAGTCCTCAGCATGTTTTTCTCAGCTTGGCAAAACAAAACAAAACAAAACTGGCTTGCCCATGGGCCCTGGGGGCCTGTCAAGGGCCACTAGGGACTAAACTCTCAGAATCACGACACATTTCTCTGGGTGCTTCTGGCTGACTGTTTCCATCAGCAATGGCTTGCTTGGCTGGATTATGCCTCATCTGAACCTTTTCTGAAAAGAGCCAGCTGGTTCCCACTTCTGTTCAACCTGGGGTTAGTGGTCGTTCCGCGTGGAATTGGGGGTAGGGTCCACAAGCCTGGGTCCAGGACACATGTCCTAGTAAGCCATGGCTGCTCCCACCCTAAGGGTGGGTTTATGAAGGCCCAACACTCCCAAGAAGCACTCTGAGAACTGACTCTAGGATAGCCAAGACTTCTGGATGGATGTCGGGGTGCAACCAAGGCTTCTCACAGTCCCTGGCTGGAAAGAGGTAAAGACCAATCTCCGCTGCTGGTATGGGCCCCTTCACAGCCAGCAGAAGTGGAAGACCTTCATGTGACAACATCTAGTTCTTCCAGAATTGTGGAGTCTGCGTGGATCACCAGTGAACATCGAGTGGGGCCCAGTTAGCTAATGAGTGGCTGAAGTTTGCACAACATGGAAGGTATTGGTCAGGAGCAGACACCCAGTTTCCGTCACTTTGAAACTTCATAGTGTCCCCTGCTGCCCCAGGAGATGGCTGATGGAGTCTGGGCAGCATGACTTTGCACTGTACAATTCACTAGGGCATCTCCCAAGCTTCACTGGCTTTCTGGTTCATGCCTTCAGTAAGCATTTCCATGCCCTGTGCTTACTGTGACAGTTGATGACAAATCTTGTGCTGCCATTTTTGCTGTGGGTAACTGTGGTGTCCTACCTTGCTTTCTCTTCTCACTGCCCCACAGTTTGGTTTTGTGTTACAAACAGAAAAGCTGTTCAAGGTTCCCACCCCACTACCTTCCTACTTCATGTTGCCTCTTCACTGTAGCTCCTTCTCACCCCACAACAAAAGTTACCACAGAAGGTTTCCTTTGTATAGAATATTTATTTTGAAGCTCTATTTTAATAGTATTTATTTTAGAAAGTCTACTATTGTCAGAGTTCTTCTGTTTGTGAAGAAAAAAACAAGTTAAAAACTGAATGTACTGATCTAGAAAATATATATAAATATATATTGTTAAATATACACGGGACTGCCATTTCTTGTGTGTTTGTGTTCACACCCCCAATATCCTCACCCAGCACAACTCTTGAATTTGTCAAAGAACACTCAACAAGTGGAAATCTGTACCCCAGCTCTGGCAGGAAAAGGAGCAGAGATGGGGGGCTCCTTGTGCCACAATAGTCCCTTGTTCTACTTCTAGGATGCCCTGACAACCCCTGTAGGAAAGCTTCACTTTTTAACCTAGCTGAGTTCTGCCAGGTGCTGCTCCATTCCCCGCCCCCCCCCCCCACAGGAGTGTATCTGTAACCACTCACACAGGGAGGCAGAGGAGGTAGGAAACGGTTTAGAAAAGTAGTGCAGTTCTCTCCTTTCATAAGCTCTGGTGCCCCCGAAGCAGATTTTCAGTGCACACGGACATAAACAATGCTTTCAGAAAGCAGGCAAACTCTTTATTTTCACCAGATTGGTGAATATTGTACAAACGCAGTTCCTTTGACTTAGGAAGTCTCCCCTCCATTTAATGCATTGCCTTTGCCCTTATAATGTACCTTCTGTGTGTTTCTTCTGCCCATACCCTGTCCCCTGAAAAAAAAAAACTGGTAGAGACCTGGCCAATTCCCACTTTTATGTACCTGGGGGAACTTTTTAAATTTTGAATATGTGAACACCTGCCTCTTATTTTCTGAAAGAAAAGCAATTGAGTGATTCATCTTTTTTTTTTTTTTTCCTGTTGCCATTAAGCGTGGGCACACAAGCAATAATGATGGGCAAGGGGGGCATGGAGGGGAGAAAGATAAGGAGCCTAGGGTCCAGTTCTGATTTCAACTGGAGTCATTAATTTCTGGCGTCTTCCAATTCTTGGTTAAAACCTCAGGTTCCTCTTGAGATAGATAAACCCTTTCATTCCAAGGATACCCACCCCCACCATCTATGCCAAAGAGGGCACAAAGGATATTTGTCCTCAGTGTGGTCCTGTCTGCTCTACCTCCTTGGCCAGACCAAGCGCCCTGTCCTTTTCTCAAATGGATGAAGAGTAATCTGTGCTCTAAAGTCTTCTCGTGCTGACCAGGTAAGTCTCACACTGCTGATGACTTTTCTTTTTAATCCCTTCAGTATCCATTGCTGTGTATCAGGCTTAGATTCAGCCTTGGAATTCCTGATACTTGGCCCAGTCTGGTTTTACACTGTCTCATATTCAGAGATTAAAAATAACAAAAACTTAACGCAGGGTGCTGGGTGCTTATAATCTCACTAATCCAAGTGCTGTTTGAACAAACATGCACTGGTTTAAAAAACAAAACAAAAAAAAAAACTCCCTGTCCAGAGAAAAAGCTCCACATTTGCCTCCCTTAACTTTCCTTCCCTGACTGGCCCTTTCTCCCCTGGTTCCCAGTTACAAAATGGCCTTGGGCAATAATGGTTAGCAGTTGCTGAATAGAAGGCTTTCTTTTGCCAGGAAATTGACAAGTACACAGCAGACACTACCTGTTAGCTGCCTTAGAGGTACAGACACAGGCTCCGAACACATGCCAAAGATGTGGTTGGGATAGATGGGGAAAACGAGTTGAAGTCTTAATAGCTCAATTTGTTAGAAGCAGAAGATGAATTTAAAAGGCTCCCCAGTGACTGAATTTTAAAATAAGGGGGAAGAAGCAGAATTTCCACCCTCTGCATTCTGATAACCAGATAACTCCTCTAAGAGACACTATAAGCCTGGTGCTCATTCCACAAAAGAGGGTGTTGGTCCCTGCTCTGGGGGCAAAAACCAAGATATCCCCCCTACATACAACTCTGCTGTATGGCCAGGAAGCCCCAAGGCACCCCTGCAGCTCCCTGGCCATCCCCTCCAGCCTGCTGAAGGCACAACTTGAAATGAGCTCCACTTTCCAAAGTACCTTTGTGAGGTAATCAAATGAACCCAGGCAGACCGACAGCTCCATGCTGAAGGTGTGTGCCAGATGAAAGCCAAGAGGACATTTTTAAGAGCCTGAAGTTTATTCATCGGAACTTTAATAAAACAATATGTCCGTGGCCTGGGGCAGGTATTATTTTCATAATTTATGGGTCTTTGAGACGGGAAGAGAGCTCAGGGTTTTATTGTGTTTTGCACGATAAATGGCATTCCAATTGTCTACATGATGTTCCTTAAGGACTTTCGTCTGGCAGGAACACAGGCCTTCTGGAGCCCACCTGGGCCTCAAGGCCTGAGGCGAAGGATAATTAGGAATACATCTGTATCTGTTAAGCAGGAGATGATTGACAAACTCCCTCGTTTCCTTCTGTCATTGGAAGACGCTTCCTATGCTGACACCTACATTAACATTTAACTGTTGAAAAGTTTGGAACCCTCCCTGTTCTCTTCCTTTCCACCTTCTTCTCCCTTGGGTCTGGCCTCTTCCGGCCTTCCTGTACATGAAGAGACTCAGGTAGACTTCTGACTGGCTCCCCTCCCAGGGAATGGCAACTCTGAATAGAAAAATGTACCATCCACAAAGCAGGATAATGGAACTCCAGATGACACGCTAATTGAGATCAGTAGTTAGAATACCCACCGTCTTCTGGTAAGCTTTCAATAGGGTAACAAGAATCTAGAGGCCTTAAGAAATCACTACAAAAGCTACTGCTTCTGAGCAAAGATGCTGTGTTACCATCTACAGTCTTGAGAACAGTCAAGTTAGGGTGATATAATCAGTCTCACAGATGAGAAAACTGAGGCTCAGAGAAGTTAAGTCATTGGCCCAAGGCTACACAGCTGATAAGTGGAGAGCCTGTGTACTGCATAATAAGGTCGGTCTTTAACTTCCAAACCCAACCCAAGTATCACCTCCCATTGGATATTTTCCTGTGTTCCCAGAAAGTATTCCTTACACTTGTGCCTCTGTACAAGTTGGCAGAGTAGGTGATCTTTAAGCAAGATTACAGAGACTAATTGACAAGAGATTTGAATCCTGGTCTAACCACCTCACCACAGCACCGCATTTAAATTTTGAGGCCACATCTCCAAACTGACCTCAGGAAGCATCCTCCATTACCACATGACATTACAAGAACCCTCTCAACATTGCTACTGGCCAGCCTTCCTGATTCCTTGTGCCATCAAAAGAGGACCAGTTTCCCCCAACAATGGAATTATTTGGGCTGTGGTGGCCAGGGACAAGAATCTTACATGGAAGAGAAAGACATGTAAGTTTCCCCTTAACAATTCACAAATGTGTTCTGCTGGCTTTGTGGTTGAGTGGGGCAGCAGCTGCAAGGGAGTAGATGCCTACATGGGGTGAAGGGCTTAGGCCATCCTCTTTGGATGTCTAGGGGCAAAGTCCTGTTCTTTGTGCCAGTCCTGAAGTAGATGGAGCAGGCACGGATCAGGGAGCCAAAGCAGTCAGGTCAGAGATGGATTCTGGCAAGGGTAGGGGGTCCCCAGTTTAGAAACAGTGCTCCTCTCAAATCCCCAGGTTACTGCTTGACTGATTTCCAGACAATGCTCCAGCTAACTCTGGATTACTAAAGCTCTTGGAGATGCCAGGCCTAATCTGATTAGAGAACTAGTATCTATCCAGGCAGGGCTAATTCCCAGAGTGGGCACAGCCTTGGGGCTCTCCTAGTAGTGACTGCCACTTCCACAGGCCCCCTCTTAGGGTGATGTGGTGAGAAGAGCACTGAGTCTTAGGGTCCCTAGTGCTCAGGTACCTGTTCTGTCATCTTCACTAGTTCACATGACCTTGGGAGAATGCTTGCCCTTCTAATAACAGCTGGTGGATGAGATACTGGCTGTGCACAACCCCAATGAATGCTCTTACTACTATCAGAGATGAAAACGGGGCTCACATGGGATGGCAGAGAATACAGGAATTTAGTTATCTACTGCTGAGTCTCAGTTTCTCCATCTTATGCCAGCAGCCTGGACCATGGAGGCAGGAAATCACAGAATGCTGGTCCAGTGTTTTCAAAAACTAATTTGAAAAATAAGAGGTTTCCAAACCCAGATATACAACTTCTCTTGGAACATAAAAATAGCTGGTGCTGGGGGCGCCTGGGAGGCTCAGGGGGTTAAAGCCTCTGCCTTCAGCTCAGGTCATGATCTCAGGGTCCTGAGATGGAGCCCCACGTCGGGCTCTCTGCTCAGCAGGGAGCCTGCTTCCTCCCTTCTCTCTCTGCCTGCCTCTCTGCCTACTTGTGATCTCTGTCTGACAAATAAATAAATAAAATCTTTAAATAAATAAATAAATACATAAGATCTTTAAAAAAAAAAAAAAAATAGCTGGTGCTCTGAGCTCCCATTTCCCCCATGGTAGGAATTGGCTGGAGCTGAAAGGTGACTGCCCTTTCCAAACTGGGCAGGGTCCCCTTGCCTTCCCACAGCATCCCCTCCCTTTGCACTGCCCAGTTCCCTGGGTTGAATGCCCACAGACATTGATGACGTTTGTACCATGATGTCCCATAGTCCAGCCTGCTTCTCTTTTTTTTATTTTATATTACCTGCCTGGCTCTCCAATCATGATGCTGGGTAGTGTCAAGTCTGATTGGCCTCACTGGGCACTTTAACTGAAATCATGATATCCCAAACTCCACCCAGAGGGCTTCCTAAGGTTGTCCACCCTGCAGGCAAGTCACTCATATACACGTACTAGAGTCACAATCTCAGAAAGGAAATCTAAGCTCATGGAAGCCAGTGGTTCTTAGCCCAGAACTTGGGGGCAAGGCGGTGGGGAGGGCGTTAAAGGGAACCCCTTGACATTGTTAGAAAAATTTCTGCTTTTTGTCTGAGAGATACCCATCAGTTTCTCAGAGGGGCATGTGAACCTCCCAAAATGTTAAGAATCCCTGGTCCAATCCACCCACCTCCAATATATATATAGATGGGGATGTGAGACTAAGTGGCTTGTCCAAGGTCACATAACAGGTTAGCTGTAAAGCAAAGAATAGGAGCCAGGTTTTCTCTCTAGGAAACAGTGAATGGTTTTCAAACATTTATAAGCCTAATCTGTAGTCTAAATCTAAAAAAATGCCTCAAAAGTGACCTCAACCATAATGATACCACGACCCAAGAGAATCTTGCCCTGACTCTCTCTGATCTCTTCTTGGTTCCTCCTGCCACTTCTGCAATATCCAGCAATTTAACGACCTTTCTACTTGTTCACAACATGTCTCATCCTTACTAGAGGATGTGTTCTGTGAGGATGTGGGAAACTTGGCCTTTCTTGTTTGTGACATCAGTGCTGCCTGCCCTTTGTCACAGCACACACAGAAACTGCCCACTCAGGTAAACCATTAATATCTGCCAGCAAAGGGCAGCAGCACTCCAGAGTCCAGGGGCTCTATCCTCTCAAGCTACACCCACTACCCTGAGCACCCAGGGGATCAGTATTTCAATATAGTCCACATCCATATAGTCCAATATAGTCCACAGGGAAGCTTCCAGCACCATCCGGCACATGAGGGACAGTGGATAATCAATTCAAGATACACTGAGAGGAGAGTTAAAAAGGAAAGAACAAGGGGCACTGGAGCAATTTAACGGCTCAGTCAGCTAAGGATTTGACTCTTGATCTCAGCTCACATGGGTGTGAGTTCAAGCACTGTGCTGGGCTCTCCACCCTTGTGGAGGGTGGAGTGAACAAAAGGAGTGAAAAAAAGGAGTGAACAAGTGGTCTCAGGCTTTATTTTATTTCCATTCTAAAGCTAGCCGTGTGAGAGAATTCAGCTATGACTAAGACCAGCTTCCATTAATACAGCTTACATGCAAGTATTTATCATATGCCTGGTACTATACCAATCAACTGCTTTTTACCTATTTTTCTTTTAATCTTCTCTCTGTATTAGTACTTTCATTTCCCCTATTTTACAGATGAGAAAACTGAGGGTCTAGAAGGTAGAGTCATGTGCCCAAGGTCACACAGGCCTGACTCCTGAACCCCTGCTTTCCTACCCATGTGCCCACTCATGGACACTGGGAAGGGCCATCAGCATGGTGTCTGGACAGCCAGCTGGGGATGGCTGAGGAGGCCTGAGCCCTAGCTGCCAGGTAAGAAGGACCGGCTGCACTGCTGTAGAATCACTCATGGACTGGGAAGGTATCTTGGACCAGTAATTTGCAAATATGAAGCTGGCAAATTCCCAGCCCTGAGCTCCCTTTACCATTTGCCTGTGACAAAATATCCTCAAGGAGAAAAGAAGAAGCCAGTTATGCCATTTGGTTCTTCTGACCCTTCTAGAACATGTATGGTTACCATGAGTGTTTGTTAACAGTCAACAATGAACATTCAACTGCTTAGACCAGGGCAGTATAAGAAGAATGATAACTGACCAGATTCAGAGAAAGAACAAAGGTGGCACTTAATTTTTTAAAAAAATATTATAAGGACTGAAATATATTTTTAAAAAATAACATGACTTTTGCAAAAAAAAAAAAAAAAAACAGAAAAAAATAAAATAAAATTCCTCACCAAATTCCCAACTTCGGTGTGACATTTTGGAGTATACCAGTCATTCACTGAACAAACATTAAGTGTGCAGAGACTGTCCTTCCAACTTTCTAAACCGCACAGAGGATCACACTGCAGAAAACTTCTACACACATACATGGATGGCCTTCCTTCGGTATCTCCAAAGCTCCACTCTTATTTTTAGTAAGTGGTATTGCATAACATTTCATTTTACAGCCTTACCATTCCTGTTTCTACCTCATGTTGTGATAGCTCACTCTCTATACCCAGCCGGCCTCACCTGGACCACAGGACACACACATTCTCTGCTTGCCCTGCCCAAGGAAGACAATGATCAAAAAACAAGAGCCCTGCTGGCCCATGGGAGGGTGTGTATGGTGGGTGCAAGGGGTGGGGCTTGACACAGGGCAGCATGTTGGAGCCATTACTGGGGTATACAGGAAATTCCTCCCTCTCCAGAAGATCTACCACGTGGCACATCTCTGAGTGAGGACAAAATTTAGACAGTGTGACATTCTCCTTAAAAGAGAGCCATGACAATCAAAGGAGAGAACAGGAAAGACTGCCATCTTCAAGATACACAGCTTTCATTGGGCCATCAGCTCCAGGTCTGTACTACTTAGAGAAGTGTATTCCAAAGTAACCATCATTTATTTATCCATTCCTTTCTCGTCACTGCCCTTCTTAAAACCTTCCAGTTTCTTCCTCCCCTTGAGTGTGGGCTGGACCTAGTGACTTGCCTCCAAAGAACAGAGCATGGAAAGGGAAAAACAGTCACTTCACAGTGGAGAAATCTGGCAGACTCCACCTTGACCAAGTGATCAAAATTAAACATCACCAGTAATAAGTCACATTAACATCACATACTCCCTGAAATCATGTGACAAGAAGGGCACATCACCTCTCTTATTCTTCTCCCAAATTCATAGCCTTAGTGGAATCATGAGAAAAGAGCAGACAAACTCACATTGAGAGACAGTCTTCAAAATACCTGACTAGTGCTCTTCAAAAGTATCAAGGCAATCAAAAGCAAGACTGAAAAATTGTCAAATACTAGGGAGGACGGAAGAGACAGGAGCACTAAATACAAGATGGTGGGAAAAAAACTGACAACATCTAAATAATATTTGTATAGTATTGTACCAATGTTAATTTCCCAATTTTAACCAATATACTATGGCCATGAAAGATACTAACATTAGCAGAGGGTGGGTGAAGAATATAGGGAATTTCCTGTACTACCTTTGTAACTCTTATGTAGATCTAAAATTATTTCAAAATAAAAAATTGCTTAGTAAGTAGTTTTTTTATTTTTTTTTTAAGATTTTATTTATTTATTTGACAAAGAGAGATCACAAGTAGGCAGAGAGAGAGAGGAGGAAGCAGGCTCCCTGCTGAGCAGAGAGCCCGATGCGGGACTCGATCCCAGGACCCTGAGATCATGACCTGAGCCGAAGGCAGCAGCTTAACCCACTGAGGCACCCAGGTGCCCCAGTAAGTAGTTTTTTTAAAGTCTTCAGTTTCCTCCCATTGAGCTTAGAATGAAAGTCCAACTCTACCAAACACTACTAACTTACCCCAAGTTTCTTCCAGAGTTCATCCCTTTGCTATACAATTAAGGGGAATGTAATTCTAGTCACAGATAACTCTAAGGAGTATAATCAAAGCATGCTGGGCTCAGTCCCCTTGCCAGTCACTGGTTCTGCATGGACATGTGGACAGTGACAACTACGGGATGTGAGGAGAAATCTGCTGAGGGTTTCTGGGAAGTTTCTTCATTCATAAAATGAGAAACAAGGAAGAAAGGAACACACTATAGTATCTTTGTGACACTGGAACTGCAATTTTCATACCATGAAAGGAGCTGATCTGAGGATATGGCCCAGAAGCTGGATGGCAGAGAGAAGATAGGAAGAGATTCTGAAACCTTTGTGATATCACTGCGTGGCCTAATTAGCCAATCCTGAAGTCACTACACCTGGAGACTTCTTTTACAGAAGTGAACACATCTTTCTTTTAATTAAAGGCAGTTTGAGGTAGGTAATTTTCATGACTTACAGTCAAAGGCATCTTAGCTGATGGAGTTGGTACATTCTCTCCTTCTTGTGAAGATTGGCACTTAGAAAGATCCTAGGTTTGGGAGGGCCTTAATCCTCCGTACAACTGTGTAAGTATAAGTCATCATTTTCAACCCTGTCTGAGATTTTCCTTGGAACTAATGCTACTATGTCATGTCTTTTTTTTTTTTTTAACATTTTGTATATATATACACACACACACATCATATGATATATAATGTATATATGTATATTTTAATATTTTATTATTAACATTATATATACACATTAACATATATTTACACACCTACATATATATGTATATATATATACACACATATGATATATAATGTGTATATATATATATTTTAATATTTTATTTACTTATTGAGAGAGAGCATGCACGCACACACAGAGGGAGAGGCAGAGAAAGAGGGTTAGAGAATCTCACGCAGACTGTGTGAGTACAGAGTCTGATGCAGGGGTCAATTTCATGATGCTGAAACCATGACCCAAGCCAAAAATCAAGAGTTGGATGTTTAACTGACTGAGGCACCCACGTGTCCCTAGATTTTTTTTTTTTTTAAATAATTTCTATACCCAAGGTAGGGTTTGAGATCAAGGGTCATGCACTCCACCAACTGAGCCAGCCAGGTGGCTCTACCACGTTATATCTTAAATGGGTCACTGACTTTTGTAGAGGGCTATGTCCAGTTCTACCGAGTCATTTGCAGCATTGAGAGTTTGGCAACCAGACTGCCCATAGATAGTAACTACTTCCACCCCCCAATTAAAAAAAAAAAATGTGGAGGGAATTCCACAGTTTTTCAAAGTGTATCCTATTGATTTTACATCCCCGCTTTTCAAGGTGGGGGTAGCCGCAGATCTACAACTCCTAAAACCTTCCAAAGTAGATTACATAGAATGTTGTCTCTGAAATCAAAATCATGTTTTCCTTGTAATTCCAGGAAGGAAGGGGGAAGTCAGATCTTAAGTAAATCCCAAATTAGAAACAGCCTTTTTTTCCCCTCTGCTGAAGCAACACGGCCCCACAAGTCTTTCTTGTGGACTTTCATACTGGATTACTGCCAAAAATGTGAGCAAGAATTTGGCCCATTGTTACTTTAAATATCCTGTGTCGCAGGCCATCTAGGAATGTCTAAGTATGGGAATTTTCCTTCTGAGGTCTGGGATGTAGATATAAATAACTCGTTTGTTAGAAGCTGTCTCCATCCTGCCTCTCCTGACTTCAGTGGTGTGAATACGCCAGCCTTATAAATAATGATTACCAGCCCACTCAGGGTGAGGCCAGCAGCCCAAAGCATCAGGTGAATGTTTCTCACCTGCTCTCCAACAATAACTTCTCCCTGCCAGGTCAGGCCAGCTGGGGCGGAACTACTTCCAATGCTGCCCCAAACTTGTCTTGAAAATGTTGCCTGGTAGATTGTGGTGTAGGCTGACCCATCATCATCTTTCTACCATCCTGTTGAAGTGTGAAGAGCTCGTGCTTCTGGTAGGGTCAATAAGAACTGAGTTTTATTCCTGTCCTTCTCACCACCTCTTTCCAAAAAAGGGGTCTGTTGAAGTCAGACTTCCAGTCATATCTGTCACAGATGAACTGGTAGATGCAGTTTGTAGCTGCTTCTCTCCTTCCAGCTCTAACTTTCCAAGCTTCTCTGGCCTTCGGGTTACAACTAAACCAAACAGGCCTGCAGACAGCACCTGGACTGTCTGCAGGGACTCCCCACTTCTCTCAGGAGCAGAGTGTGTATGAGGGGTGACTATAAGGTGTGACCTCACAAGCCTCCCTACCCCATCCAGGCACCCTCTTGGCCTTCCCAGCCTCATGTTCACCTGTTGGAGAAGTAGAATGGTGATCACCATGTCGTCAGAAAATAACATTTGTTTTATGTCAGAACCGTGGCCTTACGTAGAGCATAAACATCAGAAGACCTGGATTCAAGTCCCAGCTGGGCCATACACTGGTTGTGTGAACAGACAAGTCACAAAATCTGCCTGAGCATCCATTTCCCCATCTGGAAAATGGGGACAATAATGACCTATCTCACACAGACTCCTGTCTGGGGTCAACAAGTGTGTGTACGTATAGTAGTTACCATGAGGTAAAAACACAATAAAGAAGTCAGAACGGGGGGGCGCCTGGGTGGCTCAGTGCGTTAAAGCCTCTGCCTTTGGCTCTGGTCATGATTTCGGGATCCTGGGATTGAGCCCCACATTGGGCTCTTTGCTCGGTGGGGAGCCTGCTTCCTCCTCTCTCTCTCTCTGCCTGCCTCTCTGCCTGCTTGTGATTTCTGTCAAATAAATAAATAAAATATATTTTAAAAAAAAGTCATCAGAACAGGGCACCAGGGTGGCTCAGTCAGGAAAGCATCTGCAGCTCAGGTCATGATCTCAGTGCTTCTCCCTCTTCCTCTCGCCACTTCCCTTGCTTGTGCTCTAGAAAGAGCACATTATTTATTCATTCTGTCAAATGAATAAATAATCTTGGGGGGGGGAGGAGTCAGAATAAGGAGAGAGAGGATGAGTAGGAGACAAGAAGAGAGAGGGATACAGAAATAGAGAAACAGAGGGACAGGGAGAAGAAAAAGAATCACAGAGACACAGGCAGGCGGAGAGACAAAGAAAGCTCAGACCCAGAAAGGGACATGGGGAGGTGGGATCTGACATGACTGGGAAGTCCTGAGGGGAAAGGAGGGATAGACAGAGCAGCTTCCTCTCCTGCTGAAAGGTCAGTGAAGTAGCAAGTGAAAAGTGCTACAGGGAAATCAGGTGACCTGGTGGAGAATGACCCACATGATGGTCAGAGAAGGCTGCTCTGAGGAAGTGACGTTTGAGCTGAAAACTCAGGGAAAAATCTGAGGTGTGAGCCATAGGATAAAGAAAGAATCTTTGGTGGGAGGTCCTCCCAGAACCTAGTCCCTACAACACATACACACCCCATAAAGCAAAGTCAAAGAGAAATCTGTAAGAATTCCCCAAAGAAAAGATGGCTGAGCTGAACTGGGTTGGCAGTTCTTTAGAACTCAGTCAACCCCCCTCACGTGGCAAGAGCAGGAAGAGGCTGTGAGCCCCCAGGGAAGCCCTTCATGGGGGATAGGGGACAGCAGACAAATGGTTCAGATAAAGATCTCCTTGCTATGTGCTATTTTCCTTCCTAACTTAGCACCTCAGCTCACTGAATCACCAGGGCTTCCTCTGGCTGGGGAGAAAGACTTCACACTTTCCATCACAGGCCCCCAACCCACCTCCACTTTTCCTGGGGCCAGCAGGGGACTATAATCTACATTCAAAAAAGTGCTTCTGGGTGCAGTGTGAGGAGGGAGGCATGGAAAGAGTTCAAGGAAGGATGCCTTCCCTTGACCCCAGTACAAGTTGAGGTGAAACTGCTCTCTTCAGGTCAAAACTGCAAAAACAAAGTTAAAGGTGTAAAAACAATGTGAGAAGGTCACACAGGGATAGCTTCTCTCTGGAACCCCAGGGAGGAATGGGGGGAGTGGGGACACCGGGAGAGGAGGGGAAGGACTTGCCTGAAAAGCACTCTTTAACTATTTTAACTACAGATGCCCCTCAACTACAATAATAGCGTGGGAAGGGTAGCCAGTTTCATCTGCTCAGTAAACAAGCATTTTTATATGTTTTAAACAAGTTAAAGTTGTGACTTTCTCTCCTAACCTGCTCCTGCTGTAGCGTTCCCCTATCTTAGTAAATAATTTAATTTACCCAGTATTTCAGCCTCCAAATCCTGGGTTCATTCTTGGCTTCTTTCTTTACTCCCCACCCCACATCTGATCCAGCAGCAAATCGTACTGGTTCACATTCAGATAAATCCAGGATCTGATCTGTTGTCACCACCTCCACCACCATGCAAGCCACCCACCATCCTCTCTCCCATCTGGATTATTGTACCCACCCGCTTCCTACCGTGTCTCCCTGCTGTCTCCTGCAGCCCCTAGTTAGCTGAATCTCTGCCCTATCGCCAGAGGGAATTTACTGAGAATACTGAGCAGCTGCGTGACCTTATTAGGCAGGTTATTTCATTTCTTTATCTTTAGTGTCTGCATCTAAACAAGAGGGAGAATAATAGTACCTGCTTCACAAACCTACTGTGAAGATTAAATTAGGTAAAAGTACTTGGCACACAGTAAGTCCTAGTATTGTGATTTGTCTGCCATTTCACTTACCATGCTGTGTAATAACTAGTTTTTTAAAAGTCCTTTCTTCCAACTAGACTGGATGTTACTGGAAGGCATGGACCATACTAACTCTCTGCTCACACACTCCCTACTGGCTTCTCATTTCATTTAAAACAGTATCTAAAGGCTGATTTAAAACAATATCTGAGACCAACAGTATTCCCTATGATCTGTACCTGACTATGCCTCCTCTGACTCTCCTCCTTCCTTTTACTCACTTTCTTCCTGCCACATGGCCTTCCTTGAGGTTCTTCCATCCACCCAAGCATGTTATGCCCCAGGGCCTTTGCATTTGCTGGTTCCTTCCTCTAGAAGGATATTTGCCCAGATATTTGCATATCTCATTCCCTTACTTCATTCAGGATTTTGCTTGCCACCTTTTCATAAAGGCCTATCTCACTTCCTGTCCTGAACATTCCCCACTTAAACCAACAATCTCCTCTCACCCTATTTTACATTTCACCACCACCTACTCTTATATTACATATACACTTTTGGTTACTTTTTTATTGTCTGTCTTGTCCACTAGAATGTTAACTCTATGAGAACGCAAGGAGGTTGTCTTTTTAACCTCTATATTCCTAATGTCCATGACAGTGCCTGGTTCATGGTAGGTGCTTAATAAAAATGTGCTGGATGGATGGATGGATGGATGGATGGATGAATTTACTGAACAGTTATGTACCATGGCACTGTAGAAGGTACTTTACAAACTACACATCCTTTTGTTCAGTCCTCACATTATACTACTAAGTGGGATTCATATATTTTCTTTTTTAATATTACAAGAGAACTCATTAAGTATTTACACTCATCAAACTGAAGTCTATGAATGCATCATTGGTCCTGGGCAAAATTCTGGATTTTATTGGTAAACTAGTGACTTATGAGCACCTAGAAAAGAAAGCTGTTGTCACCAGAAACCAGCACATATTCACAAAGAGCAAGTTCAGTGGACTTCTCCTTTGATAGAATTACTATCACAAAAGTATGAACCAGTTCAAGGCCTTTGCAAAAGCCTCAGGCATTCTTTTGAATACAACTGAAAAATGTAGGTCAAGTGAAATACAACAAGGTCATTAATAAATGGTGATTTCCAAAATCTGGAAGGAGGTACATCTTTCTTGTCTCTTTCCTTTGTCCTCCTCAAATGAATACTTTGATTGGTGATTTGATTAATGACAGAGAAAGAAATGCTTAGAAAAATATCAGTAGATTCCATGAAGATAGAAGGAATAAGCACACTTGGATATCACAATAAGGTTTTAATTTTTTTGTTTGTTTCAGGTGGGACTTATATTTTAAAGATTACAAAAGAAAACAAGTCAAGTGGTAAACCTTCCAGAGCTGGGCAAGAGTAAACCCCAAGGGACGCCTGGGTGGCTCAGTTGGTTAAGCAGCTGCCTTCGGCTCAGGTCATGATCCCAGCGTCCTGGGATCGAGTCCCACATGGGGCTCCTTGCTCTGCAGGGAGCCTGCTTCTCCCTCTGACTCTGCCTTCCACTCTGTCTGCCTATGCTCACTCTCGCTCGTTCTCTCTCTGACAAATAAATAAATAAACTTAAAAAAAAAAAAAAAAAAAAGAGTAAACCCCAAGTAGAAGGGACCCCATATGCTGTTCCCTCCCCTGTTAACTCCTGCTTGGTCTTCTTAGCCTACTGAACCTTAAAGATCAACTCAAACATCTTTCCTTCCATGCAGCCACTCCAGCCTTAGGCTGGCCAGGCACCCCTCTGGCATCCTGTACAGTCTGCCTGGCTTCCATTCCCACTTCCGACAGCTGGGTTGACATGGGCAGGTTACTTCACTCCTCTGCACTTTAATTCCCACGTCTGAAAAGTGGAGAAAATACTAGTACCTGCCTCATGAGACTGTTGTAAAGATTAAATGAAATAAGATGAGTAATGAGCTTCACAGATTTACCTGGCATATACTAAATTCTAATATTGTGCTCCATTTGTCATTTCACCTACGATGTTGTGTTGCAGCTGTGTGTTTCACGGGCCATCTCTTCCTATCAGCTGGGTGGGCCCTGGAAAGCATGGACTATATCCAACAAACAGCACAATGCATGGCTGGGTGTCACTGGAAAGCATGGACTATATCCAACACCCAGCACAACGCATGGCACAAGGTACATTAACAGTCACTGTTTGCCAAATGAACAACAGCAACAGTGGAAGCTTAAATTTAGTATGTACTTTTCAGGTGCCAGGTTCCATGACAAATGCTAAAAAATACATTCACTCTTCCGAGCCTCACCAACAAACTATGAGATGCTATGTTTTTGGCCATGTTACAGATAAGGAAACTGAGGCTTCCAAAATTTAAGCAAATTACCACCGAAACAGTAAATGGTGGAGCCAGCATTCAAACTAGAAGGAAGGAACTGAGCAAGGGAGGAAGTCAACTTGACCTCTGTATTGGCTCAGCCAACCCATAGCTCAAGGGGATTAGGGTACATTTGTGTGAAAAAGGGAAGAAGAGAGCTAATAAATTTGCAAATCTCCCACCCAAGTCCCTAACCTCACTCTGGTTCCAGCCAAAATAACACAACATCAACTCATTGTTTCTTGGTGCGCAGATGCTTTCTCTTTAGCAATGAAACACCCAGCTTGGGCTCGGGGTGCAAAGCTGGAGAACTGTTATGGTTTACCTCTGGGTGAGGCTTGAAAGGCAGATGGGTACTGGAGCCCCATGGGTCTCTTATATCTCCATTTCCCTCCAAAACAAATTCCTACAGAGGAGCGTATGTACCAAAGCCACCCAATAAATAAGTCACCAAACCTGGCGGAGCCTAGCCCAGACTGCAGCCCCTATCCTGCAGTTTCAAAACTGGGAGAGAAAAAAAATTCCATCTCTGAGCATGACACTGGGGAAAGTTTCCACTTGTCCTGAGTCTCAACCCCCTTCAGGGACTGTTGGAAGCACAGAGCTCAGTGCTACCAGCACCCAACACACAGAGCAGTTTGGGCTTGTCCAAGGCTGAAAAGACACTCTGATGAGTTGGGTCTAGTCTTTCAAATGTGATCCCGCTAGCGTGGGAAATGGGTGCCAAGAAAAGAACGATAGATGTACGGTTTGAAAGCCACAGTGGGCTAACCTGGCCAGTGCAGGAAGTGTAGGGTAATTCAAAGACCATGGAGTCCAGGCCTGGCCTCAGGTTCAGATCACGGTTCTGCCAGTTAGTACTGGGTAACCTGGATGGATTGCTTGTCCTTTCTTTGCCTTAATTTCTCATCTGTAAAATAGGGATCCTAATTCTAACCTTGTATGTTTGGGATTAAAAGGAACAGTGGCTATAAAGTGCCAATGAAGGAGGACATAGTAGGCACTCTGTAACTCGTGAATGCATTCCCCCAGAGGGAGAGGGACCCCTGAACCAGGAGGCCCAGAGCAAAACTAAGGAGAACTGCTCACACAAGGAATCCCCTTCTTTATTGCAGACATGCTCTTTCATCATTGCTATCCAGGTCTTAGGGCTGTGACTTACCTGCTGATTCTAAGTCATCATCATATTCTTAGGAGCATGAATTTACTTTCTGAGGCCTTTGAGATTCAAACCACTTGTTTCAAACATGCCTCCTGGACACTGAACACAGTGCTCCAGGCTTCTCTTCAATAATTAATTCTTCCAATAAATATTTATTGACCACTGATTTCTTGTCAGGCCAGAGTCTGGGATGAACACCACAGACATGGAGCCTACCTAGGGGAAGCCTGGCCATCTGGGTGGCAAAACAAGACACAAGCATGATGGGAAAGCCGAAAGCAAGGCAGCAGTGTAAGTTCTGCTCGTGAGACCCTGTATCATGAGTTTTTAGCAGAGCCCCGTTCATAAATATGGCATGAAATGAATATATTATTGAAATGAAGACAAGGGAACACATGGAAGAAGCACCCACGGTGTTCCAGAAGGCAAAGCATGTGGTGCCAGCCTCTCAGAGCAGCCGGTAGAAGAGGAGGAGCCCCTCCATAAAGGCAAAGCTGCTAAGACTTTGGGAGGTTTATTTCCTCTGCACATAGGATCTTTGGAAGATCTGGGATTTGAACACTGGCTTTTCTTGACTCCCAACTTCGTGTTTTTTCTACTATTGCAAGCCATGAATACAGTATCCTCTGAGGATTTCAGACCATCAGAAGATGGCCTGGCTGTGGCGGATTTTAGGATCAGGCCTTAGGGGCTCTTGAATACTAGAATAACATGTTCAGTCTTGAGTTTCTGAGCAGGGCAAATGACAAGTTAGGAGCTGTTTTGAGAAAGAGAAGCACTGACTGAGGACAACAATCACAGAAAGAATATACCATCAGCTCCCAGTGTTGTGTTCACCCAAGTCCTGCTGTTATCAAGCTCATGTCAGAGGTGAGGAAAGGGAGGATAAGAAAGGTCAAGCCATCTGTTCAAAGTCCCAGGGCTGGTAAGAGGAGTTTGAACTCATAACCCATGATCCTAACCACTTCCTCACCCATCAGAATGAGGAGAGACAAACTAGAGAAAGGGCTGTGGAAAAGGAAAGGCTGGTGGTCTATGGCAAAGACCTGTCGAGAAGTATCAGGAGGCTTGTGCCTCCACAAGCTCTGGTCCAGCCCAGTGTCAGTGTTCCATGACAGACTACTCCTTTTCCACTGTAACCCCTCTTACAATGTCTCCTCCTTCCTGAAAGCTGACCCACCTATCCCAAAGGCCACTCTTTTCCCTGACCTCCCACTGCTCTTGGTGCCCTTGACCCCCAACCTGGCATTTGAAACCCAGATCAGAATCTGGACCTGTCACCTCTTAGCTGCACAACATGGGCCAGTCTTTGCCTCAGTTTCATTGTCTGTCAAAAAGATGCCATAAGACCTCCTGGAGTTCAGTAATTAAAGACAATTAAGGATGTGCTCTAAAAGAAAGAGTAATGTTTTCACGTGACAACCAAAATATCCCATTTTGCCACATTGCCTCACTACATTATGAGATTATGAATGAAGGGTTTTATCTGTCCCTCTGTGGCACATCACAGAGCTGACCAGTCACGCAAAGGACTTTACTCTTGGTATCTTGCTAGGGAGAGGCCCTGGGAACCAGAGGAGCCGGCCACAGCTAAGAGGCCAGGCTGCCAGTCCTTTCCTGAATCTGGTGGGCCTCTGGCTTCCGAGGCAGCTGCAGTCATGCACAATTCACCTCCTTCCCGTGGAACCCATTTCAGGATTAGCTGCCAGGAGGTCATAAAATGCAAAGAGGAAGTGGGAGCATCCCACAATTGTAGGAACCTGGCTCCAAGGGAAGTAACCTGTCTGTTGGTCTGTCTGCCTCTGGGGAAGTGGGCCATAAATCGCAGTCTTAAGGGCTGGTGAAAGGCCAGAGCTATTTATAAAAAGTCTGGGCTTTTGAACTCTTTAAAGAGGCAATAGCCTTCTCTCAGATAATTGAGGTTTGGTATCAAGGGCTCAAATGCTTCAGCAAACAAAGCTGTCAGTGCCCAGCTGGGAGAATGAGGAGGAGAGTGTTTGCTGGGAAGCACAGGAGCATCTTCCCCCACGCCTGGTCCCACAATTCTGTCTTGCATCCCTGACCTGGGCTGATCACCAAGCATGCACAGATGAACTCAGGCAGGAGGACGGTCCACTTCCTTACAAGAGCGGGAGGCAGCTGAAAGAACTGCATACCCAGATTTGCACACAAGGCTGTGTGACTACACTTGCTGTTTCTTCCACCTTGAATACTCTCCCCTCTAGTCCTTTCTTGAATGTCACCTCCTCCAAGAGCCCTTCCTTGCCTACATTGGCTTCTTGCAGCACCTCCGTTGATTTTATTTTCTTCAAAGAACTTTCAACCATCTGAGAGCTGGGCTTCATAGACGTGTGTCCCCACCAGACCCTTAGCGCCAGCACCCTGAATGGCAGGTGGAACGAAATGCCATTAAATGCTCCCTAAAAATCTCCCTAAAAATCTGTTGCATGAGAATATAAATTACCATATGATCCACACAGAGGAGAGGACCATGACCCTGTGTGGGGAGTGTAGATTGGACCGGGAAACACTTCAGAGAGGTGGTGACAGCTAATGGGACCCTGCAGGAGGAGCAGCCTCCCGAGTGCAGGCCAGGTAGGGACTGCATGCTATGTGTCAGGGAGTAGGAACAATGCAGTGTGGCCAGCGTACAGGGCACAGGAGACAAGGCTATAGAGGAGGAGGGCAAGCAGGTTTTATAGGCTCTGAAGGGGTACAGAATTTATTGCCCTAAAATATGCCTCTTTGGCATAAGGATTACTTCAAGCTGGTTATTTTTAAGAAACTGCAGAGAGAGGAGAAGCTTTAAAAACTGAGCAGAAGTTACCCTTTTGTAAGAGACATTTACATGGATAAGAGAAACCTCCACTTGTAAGGCTGTGTTTTCCTCACTGTACCAGGAAGAGGGAGATGACCAAATCTCTAGAGATGCATATCAATGGAGAAGGCAATGAATTAAATCTTCATTAACAACCATATGCTTGTTTTCTGTGCTTTGCTGGTGACCTCCCATAACTGGCTCCTCCCCACCCCCCCAAGAACAACTTCCTTTTGTTTTTAGCTGAAGGTGGTATTGAAGATGATGGCCTGGGTCATTTTGGAGAGTTACTTGATTTGCCTGTGTCTCTCCCCTGTAGACAGAAGGGCTACATGTTATTTAACTTTTTGGTTTTTTTTTTCCTGCTAATCTTTCTATTACAAAGGTATCTCAGTCAAGAAACAAGAAGGGTAGAAAGAAAATTATTTTTCAAATGCGCCCCCCTCCAGTTTTGGCGCCCCAGATGGGACTTTCTAGGACACCATACTCATTTTGGAGTCTGCAGACAGAATCTTGGTAAACTGGCAGAATCCATGAAGGGTAAGAATTTTTACCAAAGCCAGCTCTCCTGGATCTCTGTACTACCTGGTCAAGGGAAAGATAAAAAAATGTTTGCCTCTTCCTTTCCAAACTTAGATCAGCAAAAGAAAATATGCTATGAGCACTCATTTGCTAGTGATCTTCCTCCTCCTAGAGATGGTCATTGTTTTCTTTTGTCTCTGTCTTCTGTGCTGTTTGGACAAAAAGGAGAATCATAGGTCTAATGAGGTTTTTCCTTTTGTCTTGTTCTATGGCTTCAGATCTTGGCTTTGCAACCCGTAAGATTATTCTCCCTGGTCTCGACTAGCCGGAGGATACATGTACCAACATGCATCTGGCGGATAGCCGAATAGGCTGTAGATCCAAGCAGCAGCATTCTCTTTGTCCAACTGTGACAGCTCTCAGGGGAGTTTGTCATAAGGGGTACCAATCCATAAGGAGCCTTTGTTATGTCAACCTTCATTGTGTTGTTATTGCTGGAAAAGTCCTATGCCAGCAGCACCTTCCAGTGTCACAGACTAGTGGGTCTGTGACTGAAGGCATCTTGCATTCTCATGGGAAACCAGAGACACTGTTCCAGCTACATCATTCTTATTGCCTGTGACAACAAAGATCTTTGGCTTTTTAGACAGAATCTAAGAGTGAATTTTCTTTCTTTCCTTTTCTTCCTTCCTCCTTCCCTTTCTCTTTCTTTTCTTTCTTGCCTGCCTGCCTTCCTTCCTTCCTTTTTTTCCCTTTCCTCTCCTCTCTTTTCTTTTGATTTATTTAAGAGAGAGAGTGTGTGCCCATATCCATGGTGGGGGAGAGGGAGGGGGAGCATCTCAGGGCCTGACACAGAGCTTGATCTCACAACCCTGAGATCATGATCTGAGCCAAGATCAAGAGTCCAACACTTAACTGACTGAGTCACCCAAGCACCCCTAGGAGTGAACTTCCTGGATCTTGTGGGGGCTGCATCTTTTATATTCCCTTTTGGGATGTCTCTTGCATCCATGGTTAAGCCATAAAAAGGCTTACTGGTTTGAAATGCTATTGAGATTATGGCCAGATGATGGATCCTCTGCAGAATTCTCTCTCTCTCTCTCTCTCTTTTTTTTTAAGATTTTATTTATTTATTTGACAGAGATCACAAGTAGGTAGAGAGGCAGGCAGAGAGAGAGGAAGGGAAGCAGGATCCCTGCCGAGCAGAGAGCCCAATGCGGGGCTTGATCCCAGGACCCTGGGATCATGACCTGAGCCAAAGGCAGAGGCTTTAACACACTGAGCCACCCAGGCACCCCATGGATCCTCTGAATTAAACAAACTTCCATCTGAAAAAGTATAGAGAGCTCTCATCCTAAACAATTACCTTATTGGTGCCTACAGAAAAATCCAATTGAGAAGACACACAAACACACACAAATGAGTGTGGTGGCTAGCCTTAAGGCATTATTCAACCAGATGAAACTAGAAAGCCCTTTGCCTTTACTCTGAGATGATCCTACCAAATTTAGAGAAGAATTAGAAAGAGAGTAGACATTCGCAATCCCACTCAGAAGGACATCAATTGATTACAAGAGTTTTCTTGCCACTCATGATTTATACAGTAGTTATCAAATAAGCCAGACAGCTTCCTGGGGAATCAGCCCCATCATAAAGAAAACAGATGACCAGAATTTTTCTCAGGCCTTACTATAAATTATCAGGCAATCAGTTACCTGGAAGCCAATACTCAGGGACTAAAAGAAGCAATAATAGAGAATTTTCCTTCCAGGTCAATTGGTCCAAGGTTGAACTGTACACTCAGAAATGAGGTATTTGTTAAATGCTTTAGATGGACTTCTTAAAAGTACACTGTGTTAAACCCTGAGTTTCTAGAATATAGAAATGTTTTGACTTCCATCTTAGCTGGAAACCTCCTTGATAAAAGAAGCAAGGTTTAGTTGGACGGGTGCATCCTTCTATTGATGTTTAGGCTATAACTAGATTCTCTGAGGAATTAGAAACAACTGTCTTTGACATGCAGGTCTACAAAACCAGAACAGGGGCTCTAGACACAATTCAAAGTCCACCTATCATTACCAATCCCAAAACTTCCCTTATGCATCTCAAAATGCTATAGATGTTGGGACCCTGGAAATACGATTATCCTGCACTTTAAAAAAAGGAAAAATTTAAGTAGTAATTACTCTAGACCCCTGATAATAGGCAATATACGCCAAAACTCCTCAGAGAAAACTTGGAAAACTTTCTCTATGCCTTTGTGATACAGATTTTTTACCTCTTTCTTCTCTAGGACCTAAGAGTCATTCTTCAAAATGCAAAGTTTTGTGTCAGTAGGAGAAAAGAAAGGAATGATTTGGCAATTAGGCTAATGACAAATTTAAATGTCCTCTCCACAAACATTAGCAAAAAGCTTTAGCAATCTCAATAGCTATGACGCATGGTGATGAATTTTTTTTTTTTTTTTTTTGAGGGAAATGAAAGTCATTTTATCCTTAAGGAAAACTGGCTATTTCAGAATGAGAAAGAGAAGAATAAAGGAAAAAGTGGTACAGAAAGTTGTGGAAAGAGAGAGGGAAGAGAATTTTACCTTAGTAATCAAACTAACTTTGCATTACTTTATTTTTGTTTTTTGTTTTTTGTTTTTTGTTTTTTTTAATAAGATTTGGGTGCTTGGGTGGCTCAGTTGGTTAAGCAATACCCTTGGGCTTAGGTCATGATCCTGGAGTCCCAGGACTGAGTGCCACATCAGGCTCCCTGCTCAGCGGGGAGTTTGTTTCTCCCTCTGACCTCTCTCCTCTCATGCTCTTTCTCTCTCTCAAATAAATAACTCTTTTTTTAAAAAAATAAGATTTAATATCAATAGTGTACTTAAGTCAAACTGGAACTTCACTTTCTTTCATTTGGAAAAGGACAACGTTTTTTGGGACTACCGGTCTGCTTCTCATAAGAAGTTGTGAAAGGTTTTTCTTTATCTGCCTTCAAAGTAAAGATTTCGTGTTTTACCAAGATAATTTCTTTTGCTTCATGTTGTCTTAATTCTTTAATTACTTAAGAAAACTGAATCTTTTCAATATTAAAAGAGCTAAGTTTTGCTTACAACTATGTAACCTCCTGTATTTGCCTTTAAAATCTTTTGTCACAGGCTCCTAGGTGGCTTAGTCCTTAAGCATGTCCTTTTGGCTCAGGTCATGATCCCAGGGTCCTGGGACTGAGGCCCATGTTGGGCTTCCTGCTCAGCAGGAGGCCTGCTTCTCCCCTTCCCACTCCCCCTGCTGTGTTCCCTCTCTGTCAAATAAATAAATGAGTCTTTAAAAAATAAAAATAAAATAAAATCTTTTGTCACTTTGGACAAAAAGATAATTACTGTTTTATAATGACCTCTTATTCTATTTAGTTGGGTGTCCAAATTTTTTTATATTCTTTCTAAAGATTTTTTTTAAAGATTTTATTTATTTATTTATTTATTTAAGGGAGAGAAAGCACAAGAAAGAGAGAAAGCACATAAGCAGTAGGGAGGAGCAGAGAGAGAAGCAAACTCCCCACTGAGCAGGGAGCCTAATGCAGGACTTGATTCCAGGACCAAACTTGATACCAGAAGTTTAACCAACTGAGCCACCTAGATGGCTCACCTTTTGATATTTTTGATAAACCACAAAATCAAATTGTAAATGCAGTCTTCTTGACCTCTGACTAACTTTGGGATTTTTTCAGAAGGTCCTTGGAATATCCCTAAAGATTTGTTCTCTTTATTAAAAAAGGTGGAAGATGGGGCGCCTGGGTGGCTCAGTGGTTTGGGCTGCTGCCTTTGGCTCGGGTCATGGTCTCAGGGTCCTGGGATCGAGCCCTGCATCGGGCTCCCTGCTCCGCAGGAAGCCTGCTTCCCTCTCTCTCTCTCTGCCTGCCTCTCTGCCTACTTGTGATCTCCGTCTTTCAAATAAATAAATAAAATTGTTAAAAAAAAAAAAAAGATTTAAAAAAGGTGGAAGAGCTGTTAAAATTAATTATGCTTATTTAATATGTTAAATTACAGAGGAAGCATTGACAATTAAGAGGAATACTAAGGTTTCTTTATGTTGTCTCTGCACACATATATAAGAATTCCAGAAATTGTATGAAATTTCTAAAATTCTGATATGTCCTAGTATAATGTTGTCAGTCATAATTCTAGTTATTATCTTGAAATAATCAGCACATTTCCTTGTCAAATGCATTATAATGAACTCTTAAGCATGGACATTTTAAAGTCTTGTCATTTACAATTATTGTTTTACTCTCATACTTTTGCAAATGTGCTTCATCTGCAAGGAGTTTCATGGAAAGGGCTCTAGTGAGCAAGGGCTTTAGATAACTTTTAATACTATAAGAGTAAACTGGGATCTTTCTAAAACAAAGGGAAAAACTGCATCCAAACAGAACAATCATTAATAACATGGGACTGAATGAACTAATGAGGATGATTATAATTTTTATAGCTTATTGTAGGAAATACTCCTGGTTCTTTAAGGTTTTGTTTTTCTAGATTTAAGGACATTATTTTCTCTTAAGCTAACTATGACTTAGAGCAATTTGGTAAAGTATACCTTTGTAAACAAGAATGAAATAATTTCTTTTTCTCCCTACCTGATCCCTCCAGAATGAAAACTCAGTATTCTTATTTTCATGACAATACAAATACTTACATGAGTTCATTAAGAATCAGTTCTGGGGCGCCTGGGTGGCTCCTTGGGTTAAGCCTCTGCCTCTGGCTCAGGTCATGATCTCAGGGTCCTGGGATCAAGCCCCATATGGGCTCTCTGCTCAGTGGGGAGTCTGCTCCCCCACTCCCCTGCCTGCCTCTCTGCCTGCTTGTGGTCTCTGTCAAATAAATAAATAAAATCTTAAAAAAAAAAAAAAAAAGAATCAGTTCTCCTTATAACAGGGCACCACTGGAAACACTGATTATCTTATCAAGGCTTTGACTGCAATATCAGATTTGAGAATGTGCATAGAGTCAGATATGCCGGACAGCTTTAAGGAACTAAGGTTGACTTTATGGAGCCAATAAAGCCCTTGGTTAAATAGCCTGGAACCCTGCTTATAGGGTTCCTGGCAGCCTAACTGAGTAAGGCAGGTCATTTGTGGGCAGATGCAGGAACCTCAGGATATTTGGGGGAACTTCAGAAAAATTCACCCAAATCTAGGGTACTACAGGCAAAAGTTTGATTGTGAGTACCTGACTTGGTTTCTTAGCATGGAGAAGCTTTTAAAAATTCTATCTGAGATTCCTTATGAAAAGTTCCAGCAAAGCAGCCTGAAAGAAGCCTATATGGTCAATCACTATGCTTGCTGCCCTTATGTAAATAATCAGTCCAAAGTTTACTGAGACCAGACTTATCTTGGGAACAAATCCATCTTAAGTTGGCCATTTTTGATAGAAATGATGGTGCTTTTAGAAAATTTATATTTCAATAGAAACCATGATGCATTCTTGTGATCATCACATTCCAGTTCAATTACTTGTCTTTGAGGTTTCTCTTTTCTACCTATAAACTGGACCGGATTCCAAATTCTGGTTTCTTCAAATATCTGGCTACAAATCTCCAAACTAATATTTTGAACTTTCTCTGTTCTTTTTTGTTTGTTTGTTTGTTTACGATTTTATTGATTTGAGAGAAAGAGAGAGCACAAGCTGGAGGAGAGAGAGGGGGAAACAGATACTGACACTCTGGTGAGCAGGGAGCCTAACTCAGGGCTCAATCCCAGGACCCTTGGATCATGACCTGAGTGACACATAGACGCTTAACCGACTGAGCCACCCAGGTGCCACTCTCACAGTTTTGACTTAAAATCACTAAGAACAAAAACTGCCCTTTTCCCCAAAGCTCCACAACCTGAATGTGAATGACCTGCTGTATACTTCAGAGAGAATGCTGCACCAGTGAATGTTTAAATAACCTTCACGCCTGCTGCTATGAGGGCAACGCAGAAAGTTACCTGACCACCCAGTGACCATTGCACATATTCCAAATGCAAGAGATGTTCTAAGCCTAACATCTAGAAATCTTGACTGACAGCCCTCAGGACTCAGACTGGGTTTTTAATTTGTTCCATTCGTTAACATTTTTGTTTTTCTTTTGTGTCCATAGACATATCTTACTAAATACCTGATTTCTCACACAATATCAGCCTAACTGAGGGAGCCTAGCTACATTATCTCTTCCTGAGATGAGACACAACTGTTCAACTCAATTTACCTAACCTCAGGATGGAGTGACTAGTTCAGTGAGATATGGAAAAAATCTATCAATTTAGCTTCTGGACTGTGAAAATTCTTTTTTTTTTTTTTTTTTAAGATTTTATTTATTTATTAGACAGAGAGAGCACAAGTAGGCAGAGAGGTAGGCAGAGAGAGAGGAAGGGAAGCAGGCCCCCTGCTGAGCAGAGAGCCCGATGTGGGGCTCAATCCCAGGACCCTGAGATCATGACCTGAGCCGAAGGCAGCGGCTTTACCCACTGAGCCACCCAGGCGCCCTGGACTGTGAAAATTCTTGTTTAAAGTTTCAAAGGCAGGACTGAGGGGGAGCAGAATTTTTCACCCCAAAATATGCCTCTTTGGCATGAGGATTATTCTAAGCCAGTAACTTTTTAAAGAAACTATAGAGAGGGCGCCTGGGTAGCTCAGTGGGTTGAGCCTCAGCCTTCGGCTCTGGTCATGATCTCAGGGTCCTGAGATCGAGTTCCGCATTGGGCTCTCTGCTCATCGGGGAGCCTGCTTCCTCCTCTCTCTCTCTGCCTGCCTCTCTGCCTACTTGTGATCTCTGTCTGTCAAATAAATAAATAAAATCTTAAAAAAAAAAAAAAAAAGAAACTACAGAGAGAGGAAAAGCTCTATAAACTGAGCCGAAATTACCTTTTCATAAGAGACATTTACATGGATAAGAGAAACCTCCATTTCTAAGGCTGTGTCTTCCTTGCTGTACCAGGAAGAGGGAGATGACCAAATCTAGAGTTTCTTATCAACAGGGAAGGCAAAGACTTAAATCTTCATTAACAACCATATACTTGTTTTCCGTGCTTTCCCAGTGACCTTCCATAACTGGTTCCTCCCCATCCTCCAAGAACATCTTCCTTTTGTCTTTAGCTAAAGATGGTATTTAAGGGGGCGCCTGGGTGGCTCAGTGTTTAGAGCCTCTGCCTTCGGCTCAGGTTATGATCTTAGGGTCCTAGGATCCAGCCCTACATCGGGCTCTCTGCTCAGCAGGGAGCTTGCTTCCTCCTCTCTCTCTGCCTGCCTCTCTGCCTACTTGTGATCTCTCTCTGTCAAATAAATAAATAAAATATTTAAAAAAAAAAAAGATGGTATTTAAGGTGATGGTCTGGGCCATTTTGGAGATTTATTTGATTTTCCTGGGTCTCTCCCATGAAGACATGTTTTTTTAACTCTTTGTTTATTTTTCTCCTGCTGAACTGTCTTTCTGTAATAAAGATGTCTCAGCCAAGAAACTAGAAGGGTTTCTATTACCTTTTTACTAGAAGGGTGGTAGGAAAATTATTTATCCTCCCCTACATTTCTGAAAGATGAACTACAAATAACTTTGATTGGAAAAAACTACATTTTACCATGGGTTTTCAGGGAGGGAGGAAAGGATGAAGAAGAAGAGCACAGACCATTTTTAGGGCAGTGAAACTATTCTGTAATAGTGGACATATGTCATTATGCATTTGTCAAAGTCATTAAATGTACAACACAGGCTGAACCTTAATGTAAACTACAGACTTTAGCTAAGAATGTATGGATACTGGTTCATCAATTATAACAAATGTAACACACTAATGCTAGATGTTAATAATAGGGGAAACTGGGGTTGGAAGAAATAATGTGGGAACTCTGTACTTTTTGCTCATTTTTTCATAAACCTAAAACTGCTTAAAATATAAAGGTATTAGTTGGGGAAAAAATACTAACAATGTGTCCACCAATAGGATATTATTGCTTACCTAAATTTTGAGAGAACCAGACAGTAGAGTAGTATACAATCATAAAACTTATGTACCAACATGGAACAATCATCAAGAAAAAAGTAAGTGCTAGCCATGAGGATGGCATGACCCCAACTTATGTAATTATCCATGAGTTTGCTTGATGACAGCTAGACTATCCCTGGCATAATACCTTAGATAATGTGGCATCACTCATCTCTGAGAGGAGATGCATGGACACTTTTCACTACATATCCTGTCCTATTTTTTAGATTTTATACTATACATAAGTAACACTTACTCAAAAGTGACCAAGAGCTTAAAATTTATCTATAAATGTAAAAACGTCCATCCTTCAGGTCTAGCCTATACAAGTACAGCAGAAAGGAAAGAAAAATCCAGTGCACAGTCCCTATCTCCCAGGAGTTGATGGTCTCCCAGCATCTCTGTCTGATTACACTCATGCTGATCAATTATTCTTAAGTAGTTGTTATTATTTTTCTTCCAGGTTAAAGTATAAATAACTTGAAGGTGAGCATAGGTTCTGTCATACATATTACTATTTTTCTGGTGCCTGCTAAAAAAGATGTTTTAATAACTATGTTAATATACTGATAGCTTAAAGCCAGCCTCTGAAAACTTGTCTGATTGCTCCAGGGAAATATCTTCTAAATTCAACTGTCTACCTGATTTTCTTTATTTGATCCAATCAAAAAATGTTTATTGAGTGCCTACTGTGTCAAGACACTTCACAATTCTATTTTGCAGTACAGTCTTTTTTTTTTTTTTTTAAAGATTTTATTTATTTATTTGACAGAGAGAGATTACAAGTAGGCAGAGAGAGAGAGGAGGAAGCAGGCTCCCTGCTGAGCAGAGAGCCCGATGCGGGACTCGATCCCAGGACCCTGAGATCATGACCCGAGCCGAAGGCAGCGGCTTAACCCACTGAGCCACCCAGGCGCCCTTTGCAGTACAGTCTTTTGCTCATTTTTCTCTTCCCTTCCATTTGATCACTGGTTAGGTGCAGAGATTGTATATTATCATATACACAGAATGCTACCATGCATTTGGTATATCCCCAATATGCATCTGTTGCATGAAGGGATGTATTAGCTCAATTCATGTCCTAACCAATGAGTTATTATAAATAATATGGGAACCAAGAGTGATTTCCCATTTAATCCTCAGAGCAAGCCTTTGAGATTCGTACCATTTTGCAGATGAGGAAACTGAGGCTGGAGACATTCAGTGACTTCCTCAGGGTTACAGAACCACGAAAATGTGGAACCTGAATTCTAGCCTAGACTGGCCTACTAGGAACTAGTATAATGTAGAGGAAGAGTCAGGTTACCTTCTCATTTAGGCAATAGGCAACATTTCTGAGACAGTCTTGAGGGTCACATAATAAGAAATGGCTCTGCGGTCTCAGAGGCAAAATTCTGGAACCTTCCCCTGAATGCAGGCAGTGGCAGAGGTATATTTTAAAGGTGTCATTTTTGGGGCACCTGGGTGGCTCAGTTGGTTGGGTGTCTGCCTTTGGCTCAGTTCATGATCCCAGAGTCCCAGGATGAAGCCCCACATCGTATCAGGCTCCCTGCTCAGTGGAGAGTCTGCTTCTCCCTCTCCCTCTACCCCTTCCTTTACTCATACTCTCTCTCTCTCAAATAAAATCTTTAAAAAATAAAAAATTTAAAAAATAAAGGTGTCACTTTTATGATAATAGTCATTTAATGACAATTGTTCAGTTAAAGCACCAGGGAAGGACACCTTCTACTGCACCACACTGATAGGTACCATAGGTAATAAAGGTGGGCTGCTAGCACCTGGAAGGCCATGTTCTCAGGGCCCCTGGGTAGACAGAAAAGCTTGATGATTTCAGAGCAGACATAGGCCAAGAAACTGTGGCATTGAGTGTGCTGAGTCCAGACAAATGATATTTATATACACATCCAAATTTGAAGAGAAAATGTATTTCTTTAGGTTTCAAACACTGTACTAGATATAAAGCAAAAATAAAAAACCTGTTGCAAAGTTCTAAAAAAAAAAAAAAAAAAAACTTGAATGCTTGAATGAATTCAGTCTCCTCTCTCTGGAGAGACAGGTGGGACAGCAGGGTAAGGAACAGGGACTAAGAGGAGAGTGAGAGCCATCAGTGGCCAGGTCAAGGTCCCCTGTCATTTAAATCATAATACTACCAAATAATCATGGTATTAACCCATACTGCCATGGTCAGCATAGGGGCAGGGGTAGACAGTGCCACAGGCAGGGGGCACAGAACCCCTTACATTCTAGTCAGAAGCAGCAGCATAGAAAGTTGCAGAACTGAATGCCACAGAGGAAGAAGTAAGAGCTTGGCAGTTAGGACCATGAACAGAACTAAATCCCTCACCTCAATGTTGACTAAAATGAAACATCAAAAAAAAAAAAAAAAGCCAAAAAACTAATATTTCACCAGAAGCAACCAAAAATCCTATTGCACGTGTACAGGTGTGCTGGCTGGCTACCCACAGGTAAGTGCTACAAGTTTGAGTCTTTGACTCTATGTGTCAGTGCTGCAAGGAGCACCTTTTATCCCAGGCTACCCAAAAGATACACTCACCATTGAAAGATGGGGACTCAGGCTCTGGCCCAGATCCCACAACTGTAAAGTGACAGAGCAGGTGTTCAAGCAGCTCCATCTCACCCCAACCAGAGGCCTTGGAGCCTCAGACTCTATGAGGCACTCCCTTGCCAGATACCATGCTAACCACTCAACATGCATTACCTCACTTAATCCCTGCAGCACCCAATGCCTAGTGTTATTATCAGGCCAGGACCAGGGTAAGCCTGGATCTGAACTAAAAACAGAATCATGATTACTGATTTTTCCTTTTTCCTTAGGCTCTGGTATAGCTTAGTATGGCCCCTCTTTAATTAAATTTTTGATATTTTGGGGGCGACTGGGAGGCTCAGTTGGTTAAGCACTTGGCTCTTGATTTTGGCTCAGGTCATGATTCTCAGGGCTGTGAGATGGAGCCCTATCAAGCTCTGAGCTCAGCAGGGCGTCTGCTTCGGATTCACTCTCTTCCTATCCGTCCCCCCCGCCCCCCCGCCACACACACATTCTCAAATACATAAAACTTTAAAAAACACTTTTTAATATTCTTTTCATCATGGATTATTTGCACTGATTTTGACACTCTAAAAATAATGCATTAAATTCCTACTTATCATGATCACCAAGCTTTTTGGGGTAACTCTCCACCTGGCCTGCCTACATCATACTTAAGGCAAATGCCTCACCCAACTTAACCCTGGTCCTCCCCCTGAATTAAATCCACCTTTCAGATGAGGAAACCAATACATGGGGGAGGGTTTATGCCATTTGTCTTGATCACAGAGCTGGTTAAGTGCTAGTAAAAAAATTCAGATTCGTGTAGTTCAGAGCCCACTGTTTTAAGCTGCTGGGTTCAGTTCTCAGGCATTTGTGTCTTGTGGTCAGGTGCTTTTACCTCATCTCTGATTCTCTCATTCTTTGTTCTACAGTTTTCACGCATCAGACACACCCTCTTTGCTCCAATCTGGTCCTTCCTCACGCCCTAGGACCCTGCGCAAACCGATCTGTCCTTATAAACCATCCCCCACCCAAATGGCTCTCTAGAAGTCTTCCTGACTTCCTGAGTCTCCAAACGGATGTGGTTTCTCAGTCCTCTGTACCGAAGGCTCTCTGTGTATCTTCTCCATGGCACGTACTCTGCCCTCTCCAGCAGTAGGTCATGTCTGGACTTGTCTTACTCATCTTCCCAGGTGGCCCTTGCTATCATTAACTCCCTGAGTTAGGAAATGAGGAGGAAACAGGTTTCATCTACTCCTATTTAAATGCCCTCAGTGCCTACCCTAGGGCTTTCTTCATAATAAGCATTTAGGAAAAATATTTTTAAATTCCACCTTAGTGACTGGAGTTCAGGCCCTGCATCCAGCTGACTGTATTCAAATCCTGGCTCTGCAACTTTCTGCCTGTGTGACTTTGGACAAATTTTTCACCTTTTCTGTTTCTTCAACTGCAAAGTGGCGGTAATACTGAAAGAGGACTTTGGTGGCCTCCATTTTGACCTCATACTTTTTAGTTGGGTTCTTTCCAGCTTGTCTCTTAGCTCAGGCAGAAGACCCTGAGAGCAAAGTATCCCCTGATGGTAACCAAAGCTACTCAAGCAACAAGGACTGTCCTGGGCTAGCAAGACCCTGCCTAGCAACTGAGTCCAAGACAATGATCACTTAACCCTCACTGCCCACCTGCATGGACCCACCCCTTTGTCCCACATTTTCCTCATGTAAAAAAGAAAGTATTTTCACCATTTTGGAAATAGTCTTTGAGACACTAGTCCGTTGTCCTCCAGCTGTAACAAATAAATTCCTTTCTGGCTTCCCCACCCCTCGGCTCTCTGCCTTTGGATTTTTTTGGCTGTGAGTGGCTGAACCCAGTCTTTCTGGGATCCCTGAAACCAGGTGCTCCTGCACCTCTGTGCCCCAGCTACAATACTGGACAGTTTAATGGAAGTTTGTGGTATACTTCTTGACAGACAGTACCCTGTCACTAAAATGTTAGCTGGAATTCCTAAGTACTCAATATATAGGTAGCAATTGTTATTAGGTCAATGAATGTGCTAGTCACTTATAGGATGGGTTAGAGAGGCAGGGACAGGTCTGAGATTAACCAAGTAGGCAAGCACTGAGCCAGAGTGTGGTAAAGAGGACACAAAAAGGAGGGAAGAATACAAGACACACGGCAGGGAGTGAATGGATGGAAAGAAGGCAGGAAGTCAGGGTGAGCTAAGGGCACTGTTTGAGGAGGGGTGTGTGTGTGTGTGTGTGTGTGTGTGTGTGTGCATGTCCCAGTGGCTCCTGGCACCAACTGATACCACCTCTACATTATGGGAACTTCAATTCAGCTTCCTTTACAAAATGATGGTGGAGCTTAAAACACACAACATGGGGAAGCTGCCACCCTACAGATAACCAAACAGCAAAGAGAAAGGCACAGAGAACATCTCCTAAGGGTTAGGGAGTAAACTTCAAGTCAACTTTCCTCACAAAATGATGGTGGAGCTTAAACGCACAACATGGGGAAGCTGCCACCCTACAGATAACCAAACAACAAAGAGAAAGGCACTGAGAACATCTCCTAAGGGTTAGGGAGTAAGGAAATCATCTGGTCCCTCAGACGAGAGCCTGTGGGTGGGGCGCCTGGGTGGCTCAATGGGTTAAGCCTCTGCCTTAAGCTCAGGTCATGATACCAGATTCCTAGGACTGAGCCCCATATTGGCTCTCTGCTCAGGCAAGGAGCCTGCTTCTCTCTCTCTCTCAGCCTACCTCTCTGCTTACTTCTGCCTACTTGTGATTTCTCTCTCTGTCAAATAAATAAATAAATAAATAAATAATCTTTAAAAAAAAAGAGCCTGTGGGAAAGGAGGCACATCCTCCTCTTTAGCCCCAGAGGTGCTAGTTTCTTCACTGGTGAGGCCAGGAGAGCTACGGGGCTGTTCCTCCCCCACAGGCAGGGGCGTTTGCTCTAGTGGCCAGAAGGTCCATTAGAAGGCCATAAAGGGGGTAAGGCTCCTGACCCAAAGGCCTCTGGTCATGTTGTGGCTGAAGGGCCAGGCTCTGGGCGAACAAAGGGACCTTCCTTGGCAGTAAGGGGACAACAGGCTTCATTGCCTCATTTTCTTCCCTCCTCTTACTGGTCCAATGGCCCCTCTACCTCACTGAGCTGTAAGTTTCTTCCTCTCTACAAAACACAGGGGCAAGGGGGGGGGGGTGAGGAGGTTAATGATAGATGAAAAGAAATCTCCCTACGATAGAAGACTAGACTCTAGACTATAGAGACTAGAGTTATCTCCGTGGAATGACAGGGTGACTTGAGGGGGGCCAAAAGGCCACCTCCATTTGGTGCCTGAAATTGCCATCCTTAACAGCCGCATGGGTCCCAGGCCCTGGGAGGTGTCATTATCACCTATTAGCATCGTAAGTAAGTTTTAATGTGCTGGGAGGGGCATTGGAGGCAGTCTGGGAACCATGAGGAGGCCCAAGAAAGGGGCTCCAGACCTGGTCTCCCCAGGGGCACTGAGAAAGGAAGGAGGTCTTAGACTGAAGGGGGCTCAGAGGAGTTGAGAAGACAAATCCTGCCTATTTCGGATTCCTGAGCACATCCTGTCTCCACCAGACTTCCTCAGGCTCCTTTGTGCCTGGGTTTCTTGGCCAACACCATCCCAGCTAAACTCCTCAAGACTGAACTGGTCACCATAAACCACTGTCTCCTTTTCTTGGTACAACAGCTTCAGACTTCTGACAAGCAAATGCAGAGAGTTTCTCTTGAGCTCTGCAGAGCCTGGGAATGGATATGACCATGGGATCTAGTGCTTGGAAGACAAAGCAGTATAAACACCCAGCTGTGACATCAGAATTGCTGACATCTTCACTCCCACCAAACCTGTTTTGTGTTTCCTAGGAGGCCCAGGCTGGCCCTCCCCAGAGAAAAGCCTCACTTACAGGGCCCTTTCCAAAGAGCATGTGAGAAGGACAGGGTTGGCAGGTACTGGCAGTGGTCAGTGCCGCTATTAGTCACTGGGTGGGTGGCTGCTGAACACTGGAGGGGTCCTGGCCAGGTTGCTCAATACTAGCATTCTGGCTGTGCTATCAACCAGCTCAGCTGTGTGATGCTGGGCAAGTTACTTAATCACTCTGGGCCTGTGTTTCCTTTGTTGTGAAATGGGGCTGACACTGGCAACTATCTCATAAGATTTCTGAGAGGATGAAATCAAAATACCCAACCTGGCCTCAGAAGCCCAGGAGGCCCTGGGCTACTTGCCTGCCCATCAGTGAAGGCTGACCTGTCCCTCCTGGAAGGATCTCTAGCTGTTCTATTTTATGTCCTCAGCACTCTGAACCATGTATCAGCACCTAGTGAGCCAGCTTCCTAGAAACTCTTTTCCCTTGAGCAACTCCTTCTAGTTTTAACTTAAATGCTCCCACCTTGACCTCTGCCCCTATAACAAATCAGTGCCCCATTTTATTCTCCTGTCACACCATCTTCTTTTCCTCCCCAGCACTTGTCACCCTCTGCTATGGTACCCTGATTTGGGTGATCACGTGTTTCAGGGCAGCTCCCCTCAGTAGACTGCAAACTCTTGAAAGACAGAGGCTCTAGTCTCATTCACCATGTAACCTCAGTGCCTAGCAGGTAGCTGGTGCTCAAAGCAACACTGGCCAAATGAAAAGATGAAAATGGAATAATGCAGGTACAAAAGCAGGCACAGTCCCAGGTTGTTAACAGCAACTGTCATGTTGGCTGCTACCCTGTGGTTGCTGATCCAAGACCCTTCAGGGGAGAAAGAGAAAGAGACAGGCTACTCTCTGCAAGCCGATTAGAGAAGAGCCAGGAAAACAAGATGCACATCAACAGAGAACAGTAAGGGACAGTATTGAATTAAACGTTCCATGATGGGATGTCGTTACCTCAGAAACTCAGAGGAAAAGGAGCTAATGAGTGCAGAGAAAAAGGTGTGGGGCTGTTAAAGGTTATTGCTTAAAAAGAACGTTCAAGTTTTAAGCCAAAACGTACCATATGACCACCCCCATTCTGTCAACAATTCTCAAGGACTTTAATTTGACAATCTGCCCCAGGGCTCAGATTTTTCCCCACTCTCCAACGTTTTAGGGTATCTTTTTCTGGGCCCAGTGGTGTGCCAGTGCTGGCTCAAGGGTCAACAGCCAGCTGGATTCTAGGAAGAGTCTGCTTCCCAGGAACCTCTGTGGGCTCCATGCCCTTAGCTGCATTTCCAATCTAAAGGTGATGGCATGAGTCATCAAAGGTGTGGAAGCTGGGGTTATCAGCACTGGCTTTGAGGAATAATGCCCTTTTGTGACAATCACTATTCATGGAGCATGACTCACCTTGCCTTTTTAGAACAGGCCAGCAGTCTCCTTTGGGTCTCTGGGACTTTACAGCATAGGCTCCAAAACAAAACATTGTAATGGTAATTTAAGAAGAGCGAGGAAGAGAGACAAAACATAGGAATGTGAACAGCTTCTCTTTTTTTCCTGTATCAAATGTATTAAAATACACATTTCCAAACAGGTTCAAAGTCATCCATTACAGGCCCTCATTTGCACCTCAAAATGGTGCAGATATTATCCTAAATACATCATTACTCATAAGGCATCGTTACCTCAAGACTGATGTATTCAGAGAACATATACCATAAAGCCCTCAGGGACATCTGGGCTATGCTTCCTAGAAAGGTTTTATCTTGTAACCGATCCAACCTATGTTCCCATCATTTTTTTAAATAGACATTATTTTTTAGAGTGATTTTATGTTTCCAGAAAAACTGAGCAGAAAGTACAGAGAATTTCCATATGCCTTATATCCTCTCTCCCACATTATCTCCAATAAGCAACATATTGCTCTAGTGACGTACATTTGTTACACCTGATGAACCAATCTTGAAACATTATCACTAATTAAAGCCCATAGTTTATATCACGGTTCCCTCTCTGTGTTGTACATTCTGTGGGTTTTAATAAATGCATAATGCCGTGCATCCACCGTCACAGTACCTTACAGAATAATTCCATTGCCTTAAAAATCCCACATTCCACCTATTCATTACTCCCTCTCTTTACCTGAAACACTGGCAACCACTGACTGATTCTGTACTATCTCTATAGTTTTGCCTTTTCTAGGATGTACCACAGTTGCAATCATACTGCATGCAGCCTTTCAGATTCCATTCTTTCACTAAATAGCATTCAAGTTTCTTCCCTGTCTTCTCATGGCTTGATAGCTCATTTCTTTTTTTAAATTTATTTTTTTTTCTATAGTTCATTTCCTTTTATTGTTGAATCATATTCCATTGTCTGATATGCCACCATTTGTTTTTCTAATCACCTACTGATGGACAGGTTGGTTGCTTCCACATTTTGGCAATTATGAATAAAGCTGCTATAAACATTTATGAGCAGGTTTTTGTGTGGACATAGGTTTTTCAATTCATATGGATCAATACCAAGGGTGTTAATTGCTGGATCATGTGGTAAGATTATATTTAGCTTTGTTAGAAATTGCTGAACTGTATTTCAAAGCGCTTGTACCTTTTTGCACTCCCACTAGCTGTGAACAAGAACACCTGTTGCCCCACACCCTTGTCAGCATTTGATGCTATCAGTGCCCTCAGGGACATCCAGGCTTTCTTTCTAAGAAAGATTTTATCCTGCAAACAAACCACCCTTTTCTCCATTCTATTTTTATTTAAAAAAAATAATTATTAGTTGTAAATCTCTAAATTTATGGGTCATTTGTTATGCAGCATTAGATAGGTGAAACAAGAGACATACATAGATCCTAAGCTATCAGCTAGCACCAACTGCCAGCCATGTGAATCAGTCATGCTGAATCCTCCAGCCTCAATCTAGACTTCACCCTAGCTGATACATGACTGCAATTACACAAGGGATCCTAAGAAGTGTCAAGACCTTCCTGAATTCCTGACTTACAGAAACCATTTATTTCTTAAACGCATCAAGACTATATAGTGGAAATTCAGGACTCTTAGGTTCTTCTCATTTAGTAGAATTGAAGAGAAAAAAAAAAAGAGCAAAACTGTATTCTCATCTTGGCTTAGTTGCTTGTTGGCTATACATAAGAAGACAATGCCCATAACTTTTTTTAATAAAAAAAAAAATTATTTATTTACTTGAGAGAGAGAGGGGGGCTCTCTCAGTGAGGAGCCGAGAGAAGCAGACTCCCCACTAAGCAGGTGGCCCAATGTGGGACTTGATCCCAGGACTCCAGGATTACGACCTGAGCCAAAGGCAGATGCTTTTACTGACTGAGCCTCACGTGCCCCTCATCATTTTTGAGAGACTGTTTCCCATGTTATAAAATGAAACACCACTATAAGTTCTGTCCACCTGTCAGGGTTGACATGAGAATAATTGTGGCAGTGTTTTATAAAGAATCACTTACTGAAGAAACTTCAAGCGTCACATAAATGGAGAGAACCAGTAGTGAAAGTTTTTAAGTGATGTCCAGCTGACTTTGGACCATTACATAGGATTTTTCTCTCCATCCAAACTGCACAGTCATCCTTGAGATTGCTTGGTGGCTCACCTTAAGCTGAGACGGTGTCCTTTAGGCATGCTTTTTGTAATGGCCTCAGGAGAGGTCATTGCCATTACCATTGCAAGGTAATCCATAATGTACATCATCTACTTGAACATAACTGTCCTTGACAAAACAAAATATCTATGTAATTTGTAACCATCCAGACAAAACTAAAATAACCACAGTGATCACAATTTATTGGACACTTCCTATGTGCTGAGCACTATGCTGGGTACTTCACAGGCATTATTATTTCAATCTTTTACCAACCCATGGGTAAATACTATTACTCCTTTTCAACTCATTAAAGAGAAAGTTGACTTACAAGTAAAGATGAGGGACTGAATACACATAAATGTGTTTGTTCCCATCCAAAACTCCATTAAAAGAGTAAACTGATTTTTTAATTTTTTTTTTAAGATTTTTATCTATTTGACAGACAGATCACAAGTAGGCAGAGAGGCAGGCAGAGAGAGAGAGGAGGAGGAGGCAGGCTCCCCGCCAAGCAGAAAGCCCGATGTGAGGCTCGATCCCAGGCCCCTGGGATCATGACCTGAGCCGAAGGCAGAGGCTTTAACCATTGAGCCACCCAGACGCCCCTAAACTGATTTTTTTAAAAGCCAGACCAGTGTCTGGCACATAGCACAGATTAATAAGTATTTGTGGAATAGATGAATAAAGTGATGAATGAAAAAAAATTAAAAACCTACAAGGTAAATAAAATAGACACTGAGCTCACACCAACAAAACTGTGGAAGATGGAATGAATATTAATGGACTTTGCAGACCAGAGAAAGCTGAATGTTAAGTCAGAGAAGAAAGCCCAAAAAATGCCAGATTATAGCTCAGACTTCCCCACAAGGGGCTGGGATAGGGAGCACTAGCTATCCCCTAAAGTGGGAGTGGGATGAAGGTAAAAACAGAGGATTCGTTGATTTAAGAAGGTGTTGGATCCCAGATTCCCTACACAGTGCAGTCAGCTTTGTGACTCCCACTTCCACAACTGAGCAGAAGATTCAGTTGTTTTCCCACTGAATAGGAGGAGTATGGATTAGAGAAAACCCTACAACTGAAGGTGAGGATAACATGGGAAAAAAGAGGGCCCAAGTGACACTGACGTACTAAATGCTGAGAACCCCCCCCCACCACCACCACCACTCTCCTTGTTACTTTGGCGCCCAGAGAGCTAGAGAGCTAGTAGCCAGTCTGGTGTTCTCCCAGCAGGAGACAGAACCCCCTTCTGTGGGCATTTTGACTAGTCTAAGAGGAAAGATAAAAAATACTAAAATCAGGAGTTTCCCAATGAAGGAATGATCCAGATAAGCGTATGGCAGAGATCAGTCAGTAAGTACCACACACTCAGAGCTTCCAACAAATAGCTCATTCTTAAATATGAACAGAAAAGGGCCACTAGACATTTGAGGAAAGGCAAGTGAAAGGTAGAGACCCAAACAAACATTTATAAAAACATTATACATCTGACAGAGGTAGAAATAGTGCATGAAGAAGAAATCTCTTTTTAAAACTATCATTATGGGGTGCCTGGGTGGCTCAGTCATTAAGTGTCTGCCTTTGGCTCAGGTCATGATCCCAGAGTCCTGGGATCACGCCCCGCACCGGGCTCCCTGATCAGCGGGAAACCTGCTTTTCCATCTCCCACTCCCCCTGCTTATATTCCCTCTCTCGCTGTGTCTCCCTATGTCAAATAAATAAATAAAATATTTAAAAATAAATAAATAGGGGCACCTGGGTTGCTCAGTGGGTTAAAGTCTCTGCCTTCGGCTCAGGTCATGATCTCTGGGTCCTGGGATAGAGCCCCGCACCCCGCATCAGGCGCTCTGCTCCCAGGGAGCCTGCTTCCTCCTCTTTCTCTCTGCCTGCCTCTGTGCCTACTTGTGATCTCTGTCAAATAAATAAATAAAATCTTTTAAAATAAATAAATAAAACTATCACTACTATTTTCAGAGTGTTAAGATATTTTTACATCCATGAAAAAGGAAAAGTATGGTACAAAAAGGAATATCCAGAGACTAAAAAAAGAACTTCCGGAAATTACAAATAGAATAAGTTTAAAACTCAATAAAATTACTGCAAGATAATACTGAAGTACACCCCTAAGACATAGAGTAAAATGACAAAGGTGGAGAATAAGAGAAATGATAAGAAATGTTGAGGGTAGGGGCACCTGGGTGGCTCAGTGGGTTAGGCATCTGCCTTCAGCTCGGGTCATGATCTCTGGGTCCTGGAATTGGGCCCTGCATAGGGTTCTCTGCTTGGCGGGGAGCCTGCTTCCCCCCGCCCCAACCTCCTGCCTCTCTGCCTACTTGTGATCTATCTCTCTCTGTCAAATAAATAAATGAAATCTTGAAAAAAAAAAAAAAAAGAAAGAAAGAAAGAAAGAAAAGAAAAGTTGAGGGTATACCCACAATGGAAATCTTCTGTTAACAGGGGTTCCAGAAAGAACAGAGAGAATGAAGGAGAGCAAACCATTGAAGAAATTAGTCAGGGTGTGCAGAGATGCAGAACAACTACGAGTGACAGAGGATAAGGGATTTGTTACAGGACTTAGAGCTTACATAGTTGTGGAGCTGGTAGAATCATCTGTGCAGACTGTTGTCTTTGCAACTCTATTGAGCCAAAGTCTCTACTGATTGGCAGTTGGGAAAGAAAGCTGGGTGTGGATTACAGCAAAGACAAGACGGAACCCAAGAGAGCAAACTGAACTCCTCTTTCACTACATCCAAACTGAATGTCATGGGTGACCTACAGAAGAATCTGGCACCTTTTCACCACCACAGAGCTAAAGAAGTTTGGAGCAGCTGAAGGAACAGATATGGTGGGAGCTAACAGAGTCATGAGTCAGGTGATGCCCCAAACCAACCAGGTGATCCAGGAGGTGCACTGGATACCAACCTTGGTACTGGATACCAACCTTGACAACATACAGATAAAGCTGCTGTTTAATTTCCACTTTCCAGATCTGGAACAAAATGACCTTTGTGGCCAACACTAGTCTGACACTATAGGAAGAAGGGAATTCTGGGAGACATAGTTCTAGCTTAGCTAAAATGACACAGTACAAAGCAACCATAAGAAATAATTCAATAACACTGAATTCAATAACATCATAATGGAAAGACACTTTTAGTGAAGAGTCTGCAGAGTGCCCTGAGTAATGGATGAAAATAGTCTCACAACAAGGCACAATGCTGTGAATTTTCAGAAAACTGTGAACAAAAAGAAAATAAGGAAAAACAGATTTCAGATGTCAGAAAAAAAAAAAAGCCATGTCTGCAAAATTGTGAAAAGTAATGATCTCCAACCTAGAGTTCATCACCTGAACTATCACTTAGAGGGTATGTTAGAATAAGGCACTTTCCGACATGCAAGATTTGAGGAAGCTGACAAATGATGGGATCTATCAGTAGGTTTGAAGTTGTGGCAAAGGTGGGTCCAACAGCAGTGGGAGGTGACCAGAACCTTGGATAACAATATAGAAAGACCCAAGACAACACCTGTGCTTGAGGCCCAGAAAAGAACAAGTTCAGGCCCAATGATCAGAGGGTCTTACAGGGATTTCTCTGAGGTGAAGCTAACAAAATATCTTGAATATTTTAACGTACTGAGAGGAGGAGACTCACATATAGGGATTCTTTGGGTAGAATTTATGATATTCTTTGGGTAGAATTATGATAGTTAGCAAAGAAACAAACAAACAAAAACCTGGCCAAGTGTTAACGACAGGGAAAAAAACAGAAATTATAGAAGAAAGGAAAAATATTCATAGAATACTACATGGCTCACCTGTGAACAGCATTCTGTAGCATTTATAATAAATGCTGAACACTGATATAATAAACATTAAATAAAACCATATTGGGAGACAGGAGTGGGGCAGGGAATATGGACACAGTAGGAAGGGATAAAGATGCTGAAGGAGAAATCCTCACGTTCCAACCCAGAAAGCTAAGCTAACTATGTGACCTTTTGATTTTATTCCATGGGAAATACTGCCTAATACAAAAATATAGTTTATGTGATGACACATATGGTCAAGCCAAAGATAATACCTAAAACAGAAAAATCAAGAAGTAGCCATCCAATTATGTTATTCAGATATGCAGAGGCAATTATCAAAAAATAAAAAATAAAGAATGTCAAAGTAGTTGCTTCTGGGGAGGAGAAAATGTGGTTAAGGAAGACTTGGCACTATTATTTTATTTTATTTTTTTAAAGATTTTGTTTATTTGATAGAGAGAGATGGGAGATCACAAGTAGGCAGAGAGGCAGGCAGAGAGAGAGGGAAGCAGGCTCCCAGCTGAGTAGAGATCCTGGGAGGCTCTCTACTCAGGACCCTGGGATCATGACCCAAGCCGAAGGGAAAGGGTTAACCCACTGAGCCACCCAGGTGCCCCGATCTGGCACTTTTAAAAAACTTCTGTAGAAGTACTTGACTCTAAACCATGTTTGACTAAAAAAACGAACTCAAAAAACTAACCAAAACACAAAGGTACAACCACTGTTATGGTCTGAATGATTGTATCCCCTACACCCCAAATCCATATGTTGAAATCCTAATGCCCAAGATGATGGCATTAGGAGATGGGGCCTGTGGGAGGTGATAAGGTCATGAGCGTAGACCCCTCAGGAATGGGATTAGTGCTCTTAAAAAAGAGGCCCTAAAGAGAGCTCCCTAGTCCCTTTCATTATGTGAGGACACTTAAGAAGTCATCAACCTGCAATCCTAAAGAGGGCCTACAGCAGACCCTGACCATGCTGGCAAGGGTGCGAGCATGAGATCATGCCAGCATGGTCTCAGACTTCCAGCCTCTAGAACTGTGAGAAACCAATGCCTGCTTTTTAAGGTCACCAGTCTCTGATATTCTGGTATAGGAACTTGAACCGACTAAAATAGCCAGCAACTCAAAAGAAGGAAGAGGGAAAGGCGGGGTTTTGGGGAGGAGGAAAGAAGGAAAGAAAAAGCGAAAGAAGGAGAAAAGGAAGCTTTACAATAGCTAACTTGTGGGGTGCCTGACTGGCTTAGTTGGTGGAGCACGTGACTCTTGATCTTGGGTTGTGAGTTCGAGTTCACATTGGGTATATAGACTGCTTAAAAATAAAAACTTAAAAATTAGTTACCTTGCTAGCCCCAAGTGCATGGTACTGGCAAATGACAGAACTGAGTTCTGAGCCATTTCATGTGACTTGACAACACTTGTTATAAATCACTACACATCAAAACATTGGCCTCTCGAGTCCTCATCTGGTCTGTAGTGGACCCACTGCCTGATGGGTCTATACTTGGGTGATACTGGACTTGGGGCAGAGAGATCAAGGGTACAACTGGTAAAAAGTTATAAAGACAGAGAGCAAGAGCTGGTCGGGTAAACAGTTCATCAGACAAATACAAGAGTGCCTAGAATCACCTGGGCACCAGGGGAATTGAGAGGGACAGCTTGTGTGTGCAGAGAAAGAGAAGCCCACGTGTGCCAGAAGTTCAGGCTCCCTGTACTGATGCTGGTCTGTGGACAGGAAGGAAGGGTGGGCTGAGGAGGGAAAGGACGCTCCCTGGACAGGAACCTGAGCACAGTCCAGGACAAAGCCCATTCAACAGGGCAGCTGCAAGTTTTCATTCTTGCTTCCAAGTGAGAGCAAAGAGCAGGAGCTCAGCACTATGTGCTGTGTGCATGGTACATGAACAGGAGTCAGGGGCTCTTCAGCAGTTGAGATTCACCTTCCAGAGCCCTAAGCCATGGTCATGTGGATTGTTTTGTTTGTTTGGTAGCGTGCATGTTTCCGAGGCTCTCATCATACAAAGAATGTTCCAATTCTAGATTTCTCACCAAGACTCCTACACAGGGCACTGTGTGAGACCCCACTGTACCAGCTCTCAAAAGCAGAATGGTAAATTTTCAGGCAATTTGTAAACCAGCTGTCATGACATTGGTAGCTTGATACTGGCCATGCTGAGAGAATTAACACTACAGAAATCAGTAAAAACTCTGAACTAGGGCTTCATTTTATTTTCAGAAGGCTCGTTGTTGGAACATTCACCAGCACACCACTGCCTACAAACATTAAAATAGGGGAAAACAGATATAGACTGAGTAAATAAGAAAAGTGTTGTGATAATGTTAATTATATAATCTTAGCGGGAAGGGATATACGCTGCCAACTATATTAGATGCTTCTTGTCTTGCTTAATATTAGAAAAGCCCTATGGGGTAGATATTTATTTTTACCCATTTTATACATGTTGGGACTAATGTCCAGACATTACATAATGTGTTCAATGATACAAGCCAGTAAACAGGAGTTAAGATTTCGAATCTACACTCGGGACACCACCACCACAGCAGAGACAATGTTGTGGAGCAGCTCCGTGTGAGAATGCTACAGCCAGTAAGCCCGTATTCAAACACCAGTTCTGACATACACTAAATGTGTGACCTGGAAGAGATATTTAATCATTCTTTGCCTGACTTTCCCACCTGATGAAGTTCTTTTTTTAAGACTTTATTTATTTGAGAGAGAGAGAGTACAAGCAGGTGGAGGGGGAAAGGGAGAAGCAGACTCCGCTCTGAGCAGGGAGCTCAATGAGGGGCTCAATCCCAGGATCCTGGGATCATGACCTGAGCCGAAGGCAGACGCTTAACTGACCAAGCCATTCAGGTGCCCCTGATGGAGTAGTTCTTAATCCACAGTCTGGTACTAACCACAAAATTAATTACTATTACCTTAATTAATGACAACGTTTGGGATTTTTTTTTTTTAATCTTACTTCATATTTCATAAAACTGATTCAAAAACTACATTTGCTCTCTGGAGGATACCAAGAAACTGGCTTGTTGACCCAGCTGGGGAAGGGACCTCAAGCACTTCTGGAAGAGGGACACTCATGTCCGGTGCTGGTATCTTTGAGGGGACTGCAATGAAGCCGGGGGTAGAAAAACTTAACTGGTTTCAGCTGCTTCTTCAGGACACCAAGATGAAGAAGTGAGGCTGGGTTGGGAGATGGGACAGGAGTTCACAGTGTAGGAAGCAGACAAGAAGCCCACAGAAGTAGCAAGTTTCTTCTTCCCCCCCGGCCTTACACTCCCTGACACTGCTGCTGGCAAAGTCTCACCTGAGGCAGCTGCCAAAACAGAAACATACTGTTCAGAGGCCTAGCCACAGCATCCAAAAACTGAGCAGCAAACTTTGGAACTGAAAGACAATAAGTGAATAACTGGCATAGAGACTTTAGCTGAATAGCTTGGTTATATTTGGAATTTTATTCCATTGAAAGTATTATTTAAGAAATACTTAAAATTTGGGGCGCCTGTGGCTCAGTGGGTTAAGTTCTGCCTTCGGCTTGGGTCATGATCCTGGGGTATTGGGATCAGCCCCTGAGTCAAGTTGGCTCCCAGATCGGCAGGGAGTCTGCTTCTCCTTCTTCCTCTGCCCTTTCCTACACACCCTACTCGTGTGTGCAGGCACTCTTTTTATCTCTCAAATAAGAAATCTTTTTTAAAAAATACCTAAAATTAAAGTTTAAAGGGAGAAAACATCTGACAGTAGTCACTGAGCTTGGCTCTAACACATGCTTGGCACTATGTAAGTGCTCAATATATGGTTATTGAGTGAATGAATGAATGAATGAATGGAAGGAAGCAACTCATGCAAGCCTGCATTTACTAGAATTTGTCAAAAGCTGCTCTGCACTACTCTGGATGTGGAGGACCCACTGGGAAACAGAGTACGCCACAGTTCCTACCTCCATGGTGAGGGCATGGAACAGATTCATCACATACAAACAAGTTAATTTCAGACAGTGCCAGAAGGTATGAAGGGAACAAACATGGTGAAGAATTGGTGGGGAGCATTTTAGATGTGGCAGGGAGGTTCTCTCTCAGATAGTAACATTTAAGTGGAGACCTAAAGGGTGACAAAGGACCAAAGCATGAAGGCCATTGCAAAGACCTGAGGGAGGGGAAAGCTCACTGAGCTGAGCTCCTGAGCTCCTGAGCTCCTCCTCAGGACAGTGACTATAATAGGAGAGTGCTGAGGAAGAAGACAGCTGGTATGAGAGCTGTCAGGGCCCAGAGACAGCAAGTGCTAGGCCTAGCTGGGCTTCGTACGCTATGCATAGGGTATTTTATTCCATATGTGGTTCAACACACACACACACACACACACACACACACAGAGTAGTATTTTTAGTATAAGTTACAGGATTTGTATTTCTCAAAGATCACTCTGGCTACTGGGTAGAGAATGGATCATAGTGGGTCAAGAACAGGAGGGGACTGACTCTATTAGTTTCCCAGGGCTGCCATAACACATTACCACAAACTGGGTGGCTTAAAACAACAGAAACCTATTACCTCACCATCTGGATGGCAGAAGTCTAAAATCAAGTTGTTATCAGGACTGTGCTCTCTCTGAAGGCTCGAGGGGAGAATCTCATCTCAGCATCTGGTGACTCCAGGCGTTCCTTGGCTTGCAGTAGCATAATGCCCATCTCTGCTTCTGTCCTCACAAGCTCTTCTCTCTGTGTCTTCTCCCTAATGTCCCTGAACTTCTCCTTTTCTTTTAGGATACTTTTTTGTTGGATTTCTGGCCCATCCAGTTACTCCTGGATGATCTCATCTGAGATCCCTGACTTAATTACATTTATAAAGACCTGTTTTTCAAATAGGTAACATTCTCAGGTATCAGGAGGGTTGGGGGGGGCACAATTCCTCCTGACTAAAGACGACTAAAGTGGTTTGTAGGTGAGGGGCAATGGTGGATTAGGGCAGGAAGTGATCACAGAGAAAAGTAGATGGTCTGGGTGGTGTATTAGGCTTCCCCACAGGAAAAGAGCCAATAGGATGTATATACTTACATAGAAAGAGATTAATTACAAAAAATTGCTTCACAATTTTTTTTGAAGAGTCCCAAGATCTGCAGTTGCCAACCTGAAGACTCTGGAGAATGGATGTGTATTTCTAGTCTAAGTTTGAAGGCCTGAGTGCCAGAAGAATTGGTGAAGTAAATTCCGGTCCCAAAGTTGGCAGGCTCAAGAACCAAAAAGGGCTGCTGTTTCGTCTGAGTCCAAAGGCTCCAAAAACAGCGACGTCCCAACTCATTCAGTTGGGCAAGAGGAGGTCATTCTTACCCAGCTTTTTTGGTTCCATTCAGGTCTTCAGTTGATTGGATGAGGCTCCTTCACACTCAAGAAGGCAATCTGCTATCTATGCACTCAAATGTTAATCCCATCCAAAAATACACCTGGAATGATGGGTGGCTAGTGTCCAGTTATCCTGTGGCCTGGTTAAGCTGACAAAAAACTGACCATCACAGATGGGGTGGAAGGGAAAAGGGTGTCTCATGCTCCAGAAAAAGACCGATACTGGGTAGCCTAATTGAGGATCAAACTGTGGAGGTGGAGAAGGGAGGTCTCTGAGCAGCCAGAGGCTGGTGGATGCTGCCCTTTTGAAGAAGAAACTGGGTCACTGCCTCAATAGTGATCTGTCACTTTCTTACACCTTCTACCTTCTACCTTCCCCATCCCTAGTATTTCCCACCCAACTACTGAGGCACTTTCCTCTCTTGATGATGGAGTCCTTTGGCTACCATAACATTATCACCAAGCAAATGGATCAGTGCAAAGCTGGATTATACTGGGTACCATCTTCTCACACAGAAATGGAATCTATGAAATCGTTTCCTTTACATCTCCTGCTCATGCAGGACATATCTGGAATATACAATTAATATCAGTCTGTTACACTGCATAAATTCTGTAGCCTTCTGATTTCAATCTGAGTGGGTGACTTCTACACCAGTCAAATTATGAGGTATCTACACTCAAGATCTTCTGGCTTCTGCTACCTTATTGTTTTCTCTGTGTACTAACATGGAAAACCACTGAGATTTTTATATATAAATAACTCTATAGACTTGCACCCCAATATTTTCTGGAAACAAACTTCCTCCAAAGTCTGTTTTAGGTAAAGGTAATCTTTAGTTATCTACAGATGCAAAACAAATTACCTCAAAACTAAGTGACTAAACTTAAATATTTATTCTGCTGAAGTTTCTGTGGGTCAAGAATCTGAAAGCAGCTATATGATTCTGACTGAGGGTCTCTCATGAGGTTGTGGTAAAGATGCATCTGACAGCCTGACTGGGGATGGAAAGTGCTCTTCCAAGACGGTCATGGATGTAACTGTTATCAGGAGACTTCAGTTCCTTGCTGGCTGCTGGCAGAAGGCTTAAGTTCCTTATCCTGTGAGCTATTCCCTGGGGCTGCTGGGGGGTCCTCCTTACAATATGGCAGCTGGCTTCCCCCACTCTTCTTCTTGTTTGTTTGTTTCTTTCTTTTTCCTTTCCTTTTTCTTTTCTCTTTCTTTTTCTTTCTTTCTTTCTTCCTTCCTTTCTTTCTTCTTCCTTTCCTTTCTGTTTCTTTCTTTCCTTCCTTTCTTTCTTTCTTTCTTTTTGAGTTAAACTCTACTTCTTGAAGGAAGAAGCATCAAATAACTTGCAGGCACATTTTAAATGTCCAGATACTCTGGGAGCTTGTTTCTGATACTGAGCAGGCTCTGAGAAATGGCTATCATACAGTGAACAATGAATCTTCTAGAGCATGCTTATTCAAGAAAACTAACAAGCCATATATTGGCATTATCTCTCCCTCTCCCTATGAGTTAGGTGGTGAGAACAGCAATAGCAACAGCATCAACAAAACATCAACAATAAGAATGGCACCTGATATTTGCCGAGCACACTTGAGATTGTTAGCATCTCAAGAGCAAAAGCATAGCCTGTCTATTCTCTACTACATTTCCAGCACCTAGAAACAGGTGCTCAATAATTTAGAATTGAAAGTAGGCGCTTTTCATTTTAATGTCACTAGAACCTTCTGAGGTAGGTATTGTTATCGTTCCCATTCTACAGATGGTAGAGCTGAGGTACAGGGGATGAAATAATTTGCCAAAGTGACATAGCTAATAGTAGTAAAGATAAAATTAGAACCTAGACTATCTGACTTCAAATGCCACCCCTACCCACTGTTCATAGAGAAACAGATTTATGACTTGCAATTACTGAACCAATACTGATAACAACAGGCTAGCCTGGCCTAATAAAAGGAAGATGAGACCTGTATTTAAACAAAACACTGGAGAAGCATCTAGCTGGCTCAGTCTGAAAAGCATGTAACTCTCAATCTCACAGTCTTGAGTTCAAGTCCCACATTGGGCATGACGCTCACTTAAGAAAAATTTAAAAAATAGTAATAAAGAAAAACACACCAGATAATCCAAAAAAACTTTCCTTGACTCCAGTGTACAGCCAGAGACACACTTTCAGAGGAGCAGCTACATCAATCCAAGGGGACTAGGCCCCAATCTGTACCCAGAGCTAACATTATCTGGACGGTGTCCTCAAAAGAGATCTAGCCCCTGACCTCAAAACTGCCCTGATTTCATCTTAAAGTGCATCTTTAAGATTCTCTAGAAAAACAATGTCTATACACACCTCTGGAAGCTGTGTCCATGTTTTATAGTCTCTTGTCTTACTGAACTCTCACTTATAACTTTTGTTTTGCAAATAGCCCATTTCTTCCTGTTGTGACTTTAGGAAAAAAACAATCTCTGATTCACCCTCGAGTGACTCTGTGTGAGGACCCGGGGAAGGTCCATTCCCCAGCATGTGCCTAAAGGACAAGCGGAGAGCTGCTCACGTCTCAGGACAAGATCCCAGCCTATGTTCTATAACGAAATGTATCCAACTCTTCTGATTTGTCAGAGGCCCTCCTGCCAACTACAGCAACCACAGATGGATACCATGGTGAACACAGCCCAGATGTGGAAGTGTGAGTGAGTGGAGAAAAGTGGCTGAAAGGCCAGGTTCAACTTAAGACACAGTGCAGGTTTCGAGTAGAATCCGGAAACTGGTACAGTTCCAACTCAACTCTGGTTCGAGTCAGTGAGTAATAACCAAGTCACTTACCTATTCTTTCCGGATTCAGTTTCCTTCTTAAGAGCTCAGATACAAACACAGGACTTTACTTCTCTAAGATATGAGGTAAACGTGCCATAGGAAGCTCAGTCTGACAGGGGCACAGGGGAAAGGACAAACTGGGCCTGAGAACCCCAGGGGTCAAATCTGACTTGTAGACATTATTCGTTAAGAACAATTTTTCCCCAAATTTAAATTAGTTACTAACAGTAAAAAAACAAGTGTTCACATTTAAAATAAAAGTGCCTGCCTGGCTCAGGTGGTAGAACGTGCGACTCTTGATCTCAGGGTTGTGAACTTGACTCCCACGGTGGACATAGAGATTACTTAAAAATAAAATCTTTAAAAAATAAAATAAAATCAGACAATTCAGATATCCAAGAATTGAAAACTCAATGTCAGATGGCTTGCATTTCTAAAGGGAACAGTGAGCCAGAGCTGAGTACTGGCTGTCATTGACTTTAGACATGGCATTACCTCTTTAGTCCAGTTTGCCAGTCTCTACCATTCCCTGCTGTTTTTTTGTTTGTTTGTTTTTGTTTTTTTTTAAGTACGCTCTTTCCCATTGTGGGGCTTGAACTCCCAACCCCAAGATTAAGAGTCACATACTCTATTGACGGATCCAGCCAGGCATCCCAACCATGGCCTATTTTCCAAACCCTGTTTCATACTAGTAATTATGGAATGTAACTTAAATACTTTATTTGATTTTTCAGAACATTACAACACTCATAAGTGTGTTAAAATGACAAGGTTTCCTCCTAGATTTTCATTTTGTGAAATTTTGCATAGTTCACTGAAGCTGAGTCTAGGAGATTCTTCCTTTGCAGGTATCTTATGCATATGCTTGTTCTGTCACTTGGGTAATCCTGACTCCTATAAACTTCAGAGTTTGGATTTCCTACCATGACTGAAGGGAGAGCTAGCCAGTCTGGGGAAGTGGCAGAGCACTATGAGAAAAGAGAATACAGAGGGAATATGGGGCCCATATTCCACTCGCTTTAAAAAAAAATTATTTATTTATTTTTAAAAATATTTTATTTATTTATTTGACAGAGAGAGATCACAAGCAGGCAGAGAGGCAGGCAGAGGGAGAGGAGGAAGCAGGCGCCCCACTGAGCAGAGAGTTGATGCGGGACTCGATCCTAGGACTCTGAGATCATGACCTGAGCCAAAGGCAGCGGCTTAACCCACTGAGCCACCCAGGCGCCCCTAAAAAAAAATTATTTATTATGTATTTATGTATTTATTTTATTATTAACATACAATGTATTATTTGTTTCAGGGGTATAGGTCTATGATTCATCAGTCTTACACAACACACAGCGTTCACCACACACCTACCCTCCCCAATGCCCAACACCCAGCCACCCCTCTCTCTTACTCCCCTCCCCTCCAGCAGCCCTCAATTTGTTTCCTAAGATTAAGAGTCACTTATGGTTGTCCCCCTCTCTGGTTTGGTCTTGTTTCATTTTTTCCTCCTTTCCCCTATGATCCTCTGCCTTATCTCTCAAATTCCACATCAGTAAGATCATATGGTAATTGTCTTTTTCTGACTGACTTATTTTGCTTATCGTAATACCCTCTAGTTTCATCCATGTTGCTGCAAATGGCAAGATTTCATTTTTGATTGCTGTATAATATACCACTATATATCCACCACATATTCTTTATTATCTGTTGATGGACATCTGGGCTCTTGCCATAGTTTGGCTATTATATTCCACTCGCCCTTAACTCAGAGTCAAAGGAGACCTGAGCTAAATGCAAAGGGATAAGGGACATTTTTAGCCTTCGTAAAGAATTAGATTCATCCATCCCAAGTCCATGTAACACTTAAATTTTATTTTTTATTTTTAAATATTTATTTATTTATGGGAGGTCTGGTTGACTTGGTTGGTGAAGTGTCTGTCTCTGGCTCATGTCCTGATCTCAAGGTCCTGGAATCCAGCCCCGCACTGGGCTTCTTGCTCATCAGGGAACCTGCTTCTCCCTCTCCCTCTGCCTACCACTTCCCCTGCTTGTGATCTCTCTCTTCTCACTCACTCTGTCAAGTAAATAAATAAAATCTTTAAGAAATAAAAAAATAAAATAAACATTTACTTATTTTACAGAAAAAGAGAGAGCGTGCACATGAGCGAGTACATAAGCGGGAGGGCCAGGGAGAAGGAGAGAGAATCTCAAGCAGACAACATGCTGACCATGGAGCCGAACATGGGGCCCCATCTCACAACACTGAGATCAAGACCTGAGCCAAAACTAAGAGCTGGATGCTTAACTGACTGTGCCACCCAGGTGCTCTGATACAACAATAAAATTTTAATCTAGCACAGGAGTTGACAAACCTCAGCTTGCGAGCTGGTCACCAGTTTTTGTAAACAAAGTTTTATTGTTTTCAAAACACAGCTATGCCCATTTATTTACATGTCGTCTATGACTGCTTTTGCCCTATGAAGGCAGCAGGGAGTAGTTTCAACAAAGACTGTGTTGCAAGGTTAAAATTAGGCTGGCAAACCTAAAATATTTACTATCTGCCCATTAGAGAAAGCGTTGCCAATCCCTGATCTAGCACCTTGAGTTGCAGGAAAAAGAGGCCCACCCAGGTTAGCTCAAGCTAAGGATGTTTGTGGTCAGGACATAACAGGGAATGTGCTGGATGCCAAGGATATGTCACAGAGAAATCAGGCCTCAGTAGGACTAAAAACAACAACTGCAGATCTTTTTTATGGGTCTCTGTTTTTTCCCATCTCCTCTCTGTTCTCTTCCCACTGTCTGCTGTCCTCAACCTGCTTTGCCTTCATTCAGCTTATACCCGGCTCTTCAGGGCTACCCAGACTTCTATATCATGTAATCCCAAACAGCCTTTCAGCTCTGGTCCCCACTGCTAATGGCCCTGGCTTCTTCTAAGTTCTCCAATTCTGAACTTCCATGGAATGAATGTGACTGCCCCAGACCATCTTTTCAACCACGGGACATTGTTACATGAAGCAGAATGTGTAGTCCACTCAGGAGGGGTGACAGGCCCAGAGCCCTCCTTTAGAAGAAAATGCAACAAGAAGGAACCAAAACTTAGCTAACTTGTGAGGGACCTAGTCTTTTCTTAAAGTCAGAATTCTTCTAGCTCTCTTACTCACAGCACTGACCAGAAAGCCAAAATCTGAATGATCACCATGTATGACAAAAGGAAAATAGATCCCACCTGGAGTTTGCTGATGGGTATAAGGTCAGTGGAAGACCAAGCCCATCCCAGGGAGAGACCAGCAGATTAACTATGGAAACTGGTGGGATTTCAAAAATTACAGCCATGTCCTTTCTGGACCAGCAGGAGAAAAAGGGGCAACAAGAAATCCAGCCTGGAAGAACCTGTCCTGGTTCTACCACAACCTGAGTGCTGGTATACACGTTTCCTTCCTCCCAGTCATCTCTGGGCCTCGGTCCTCCCACTGATCAAATAACAAGGCTGAATTAGTTCAGTGGTTCTCAAACTGCCCTCTACATCAGAAACACCTAGAAGGCTTATTAGAACAAAGATGACTAGGTCCCACCCCTGGAGTTCCTGATTCAGCACGCCTGGAAAGGAGTCTGAGAATTTGTATTTCTAACAAGTTCCCAGCTGCTGACCTAGCACCATAATTTGAGAAGCACTAGTCTAGTTCTTCACTAAGAATCCTTCCAGATGAAACAAGCTATGAGTCTAGTCTACTCCTTAGCTTACATTGGATGGAGAGTTTGGACTGTGGGCCAGGAAACCTCATTTGGGGAGGAGGTCTTTCCCAAGCTTAACCAAGATTACACTGTGTCCCCTCAACCACCTTTCAGCTTTTGCCACCACAAAGACCCTTTTACCAGCAAGTCCCGCGCTCCAGAACTGCTTCTCAGCCTGCTGGAAAATGTTGACTTTCTATTTCTCCCTTGGCCAAATTCTGTGGGTAGCGTGGCTCCTTGACACGTAGGCCACACAATCGGCTCTCACAACCCACTTCCTCAAGGTGATCCCATGTCGTTCTGCTGTCCATGATAAACAGCTCCAGACTGGGCAGCCCAAATGGAGGGGAAGCCAGCCTGCTGTGGATCTGGAGAGTTCCCCAGAGGAAGATAGATGACAGCTGCTTTGTGGCCCAAGCTAAGGCCAAGCCACAAGCTGGGAGGACATTTCGAGCATAGGCCGCCAACCAGTGATGCAAATTGCCCCTGCAGGGCCTGGCCAGGTCAGAGGGGGCCCAAGGAGCCGGAACCCTGAGTGACAGCTGAACAGGGAGACACTCTTCAGCATCCCACTAAGTCTCCAAGAGGTTTCTGAAACAGGTGGCTCAAATTTCCTTGAAAACCCGAATAATCCCCCATTTGAAGTGTGCGCGAATCTTGTTGTCACCACCTAGTATTAATGGGCAGGCACCACAGAAGGAAAAAGGGGTTTTCAGCTACATTTTTGCACACTGACTGGCCTGACAAGCTCAATAAAAGCTTAAACAAATATTAAAAAACACACAGAGAGTCAGGCTGGTTTAAATTAACTTCCCAAGCACTTCACCTACTGTAGGAAGAAATTATAATAAAATGCCAGTGCAAAAATAAACCACGCATGGAAATAAAAATAAAACATAAAATGCCCTCTTATAACTAACTGCTCAGTATGATTTAGTTCATAACAACATATCATTGTACATGAAGTTTTCATAGTCCTAAAGTGTATTTGGGCATTAGGACTGTTGACTCTGAAAAATTCATATTTTACACATTGGGAAACTGTCCCTTTCCCAGAAGTCTTATGGATGTAAACCATTAAAACACATATACACACAATCCTGTTAACTCTGAAACAATAATTTGTCTAAATGGAACTTGCTGCTTGACCTATGACCCCAAATTCCAGTTTCTCTTCAGCACCCTCAGTATATGCGCTGCCGAAGCGAGCACTCTTCAGCACCCTCAACCCTTAGCCTGCTACTTGGGCTCCACAATGTCCTTTTCCTCACTGCAAGAGAAGGAAAAGAGACGACAGGCTGAGAGGTGACAGGTTCATCTCCAGCCATTCTGAAGCCTCATCCAGAGGTGGAGTTTATGAAGGGGAGAGATACTTTGTAGTCTTTGGATTCATGGGCTGTGGCTTGTCACATCCTCCAAACTTTCTTGTGCTTACACTGAGCCAGATATAATGGGAGATTAAAAGAGAGGAGTGTTTGGTGCTCTCATTCCAAGGAGGAATAAAGAGAAAGAAAGAAGGCAGGAAAAGCAAACAGAAAGGAAAGAGGGAAGGAAGGGAGGAGGGGAGAGAGGAAGGAAGAGAGGAAGGAAGAAAAGGAGAGAGGAAGAGAAAGGAGGGAAGGGGGAAGAAAGGGGGGAAGGAGGAAGAGAGGGAAAAGAAGGAGGGGGTAGAGAAAGGCAGACAAGCGAACACCTCTGGCTCAGTTAGTTCGTCCTGTAAAAGTTCTTCCACAGTCTGGTTATTCCTCCTTGGTTTATTCAGCCAAGCTGGCCTAACCTCACTTCCCACCCAAAGAGCGTGGGGGCTAAGAAAGACTTTATTAGCCCCTGTGCCCTTCTTTCCCCTCTAGGTTTCTGTCACTCCTCAAAGGTGATTTTCGGAGGAAGGGTTTTCCTGGTAGGGTCTGGGTGGAACAGCACAGTACAGATCTGCGTCTGGCTCCTAGGAAGATCGTCCAGGCCGGAACCCATGCAAGCCTCCCCTTCCTCCAGGGTCGTGTCAAGAACTTTCACAGAGTGCTCCTGCATCAAAAAGTAGAGCCAAAGGAAGCAGGACAGTGGAAAAGAAACAAGCAGTCATCAAACACATATAAGAACATACATGTACGACTATAACTGGGTGTCATATGTAGACACATTTATAGATGCATGTAGATCTTTCCTGGTGAGTTAATTATGACCTTCCCAAGAGAGTACAAGTTGACTCACCAGCTGGCAGTTTGGATAGCCAAGCCAGGGATGTCAGGCCTGACCATTTCTCCAGGGTAGATGAGCACATACAGAGGGCCACACAGAGCATGAGGAGGAGGTCCAGTCCAGAGGGTGAACACAGACTAAAAAATGCAACTTATTTCTCTAATCTGCTTGTGCTAAAGGTGCCAGAAACAAATACCAGCAGGTCTGGAAAAACTGTTGTGTTCATTTGTGTAGGCTCCGAGCCACCCACCCCAAAGTAGATGGAAAAAGAAGATGAACACACTCTAGAGCTGTTTTGTCTGGCTCACTGGACCCTCTTGCCCCCTTCACCTATCAGAGAAGAGATGGTGGGGGTGGGAGGTTGTGGAGTCCCCCACACTGAGGACCTGAAACAGCCCCTTCAGTTTCCCACAAACAAGTTTCTGAAGCGGAAACTAGCTCTGACTCCCCAGGGCAGAAATTGAGAGCTCCACTCTAAAACACTTCCTCTGCCTGGTAACAATGTAAGGAGGAATTTCCACAAATCCCCTTAGCTGTCATGGCTTCCGCTCCTCATCTTGGGAAAAGGCAGTCTGGGACATTCCAGGCCCCACCCCCACCCTGTTTGATCTTGGCTTCTGGATGGGCCTGGAGAACTACGACATACATTTACCTTCCCTGGTTTTCCTCCTGGAGTTGAGAAACATCCAAGCCTGACCAGGCTGTAGAAAGAGGCCTGGTCAGCCCAGCAGCATCACCCAGAGGCTGTTCTCTCTCCTCAGAGAAGAGCTTCAAGGGAGGGATGGGGAAGACCCAAGAGACAGAGCACAGCATTAGGGCAAAAAGATTGGAGCCAAACAACCACAGACCTGCCACTTTTAGCAGGGGCTAAACTTGGGGGCTGACTTGAGCTCCTAACAGGACAGGCATAGAGTACCACAAGGTAAGCTTATAAAGCAGTTGGCACAGCCAGGACATGGCAAGAACTTGGTAAAAGTGAGGGGCTATAGCCAACCCAAAAGGTCTGCTACCTTGAACCTCCCCTGCTTTGCAACAGCAGAGTCATAGTGCATAGTGCTCCCTGGCCCCACATGTTCCCCAGTCTCATGTGCACAGACCACAGTCACCACATGGGATCTGTTCAGTTCTTCTACTTCAACTCCCAAAGCCCCTTAGATTAAAAAAAAAAAAAAAAGAAGAAGGCCAATATCCATGACAACGTCCATGCCAGCCATGCTTCATACAGGTGCTTGTAGAGCTTCCCATCCATCTCAGGGCTCAGGTGGAGTCCTGGGTTCTGAGCAGAGCCCAGGAGGTCCCTGCTAAGCTCTGGCCCTCACTCAGCCAGCAGGTCACCAGAGCATCCATGCTTGTGCCTCTGGTCTAACATCAGCTCCTAATTTCCCACATGTGCTGGGAGGAACCACCTACCTTTGAGGATGCTTGGTTACTCCATCTGGAAAACTGGAAGGTATTATGAATTGAACTGTGTTCTCCCAAAATTCTTCTATAAAAGCCTTACCCTCCACTGTGACTATATTTGGAGACAGGGCCTATCAAGAGGTAATAAAGGTTAAATGAGGTCATGAGGGTGGAGCCTTACGCTAGTAGAATTAGTGTCATTATAAGAAGAGGAAGAGACATCAAGCTCATTCTCTTCCCATGTGTACACAGAGAAGGGACCATAGGAGGACAGAGCAAAAAGGCCCAGGAAGAGAGGTCTCACAGGAAACCAACTCTGCCAGCACTTTGATCTGAGATCTTAAATCTTAGCCTTCAGGAACTGTGAGAAAAATTTTCTGTTGTTGAAGCCAACCATTCTGTGGTATTTTGTTACGGCAACCTGAGCAGACAGAGGTTGGAGACATAATCAGTGCCCTGTGGAATAAGGGGTATATTAGAGATACCCTAAAGGCTGGGCAAAGAGAGACTGAGGAAATGGGACTCTTGATCCCATACTTCACTCTGCTGAAACCTGTAGCAACTGTAGCTATTTTTTTAAAATTGGATTTAAGCATTTTTTTCTTCCTTCCTTCCTTCCTTGCTTTCCTTCTTTTTTGGTCTCAAGGAAGTTTCCTTGATGAACAGCTTTTTTTGAAACCCCAGGACTGAGGATTTCTAAAAGCTCATGCTTGTCATCCTTATAGTATTTTCTCATTTATGCTAAAGGATTATGAAGTCACAGGACTCAAGGACCTGCCTGGTTTGAAGGGTCCAAGGCTTAGGAACAGTTTTGGTTGCAAACAGTAAGGGTGCATTTGCCAGGTACCAGGCTGTCTTGCATGCTTTACATTTATTAATCCATTCAATCCTCCCCCAAACCCTACAAGAGATGCTTATCATCCTTGTTTTACAAATGAGATGATGCTTTACATCATCATTTTACATCATTATGGCTCAGACAACTTAAGCCCCTTACTCAGGTCCACACAGAGTGGTCTGTCTGATTCCAAAGCCCATGAGCATCAACCACCATTCTAGAAGAAAGGAGAGGAAGTTGTAAGGCAGTCCTTCTGTCAGCAAGTGTCACCCCTGACCTCTCCACAGCACAGCATTGTGAAGGATCTGCCCCTACAATCTCAGGACCTAAATAAATGAGCTGCTTCCTAATTTCCCCCAGAATTCTATGTACCTCATAAACAAGCATTCAGATCTGTTGCTCTAACTGATTCTGGCATTTGAAACAACATATTTGGATTAGGTCCTCTAAAACACTAAGGTGAATTTACATAAATGGGCAAATAGTCATGCTGAATTCAGTGTTACTTAATATTTTCTTTAACAGACCTGCAGGACTAAGAGTATCTCATTACACATTAAGATATTCAAGAAAGAAGGACTAGAATAACACTAGCATTATTTGGAGATGAATAAATGATTGGCTATATTAAAACCCTCAAATAATGTGCAGATATAATAGCTGAACTAATCAGAGAGATTGGTAATATTGCTAAATATAAAAATCACACATTTCTATACATCAGTAATAATCACTTAGAAATAGAATTTTCTTGGGGTGCTTGGGTGGCACAGTTGGTTGAGTGTCCCAATTCTTGATTTTGGCTCAGGTCATGATCTCAGGGTCATGAGATACAGCCCTGTGTCAGGCTCTGTGCTCAGTGGGGTAGTCTGCTTGAGATTCTCTCCCTCTGCTGCTACCCAACCCCTGCCTGCTTTCACATGGGCTCTCTTTCTCTAAAATAAATACATATTTTTAAAAAATAAAGATTTTTTTTTTTTTAGATTTTATTTATTTATTTGAGAGAGAGAGAGGGCAGGAAAGAGCATAAGCAGAGAGAGTGGCAGAGGGAGAGAAAGAGCCCAATGCTGGGTTCCATTCCAGGACCTGGAGATTATGACCCACACCAAAGGCAGATGCCCAAATGAATGAGCCACCCAGGTGCCCCAAAATAAAAAATGTATTTAAAAAAAAAAAAGAAAGAAGAAAAGAAAAAAGAAATATGGGATGCCTGGGTGGCTCAGTTGGTTAATTGTCTTCCTTTAGCTCAGGTCATAATCCCAGGGTCCTGGGATGGAGCCCAGTGTGGGGCTCCCTGCTCAGTGGGCAACCTGCTTCTCCCTTTCCTTCTGTTCTTCCCTGACATTCATGCTCCCTCTCTCTCTCTCTCATGCTCACTCTCTTTCTTCTCTCAAATTAAAAAAATCATTAAGGGACACCTGGGTAGCTTAGTCCTTAAGCATCTGCCTTTGGGGTGTCTGGCTGGCTCAGTTGGTTAAACGACTGCCTTTAGCTCAGTTCATGATCCCGGAGTCCTGGGACTGAGTCCCATACTGGGCTCCCAGCTCTATGGGGAGTCTGCTTCTCCCTCTGACCTCTCCTCTCATGCTCTCTCTAACTCTGTCTCTCTCTCTCTCAAATAAATAAATAAAATCTTTAAAAAAAACAAAATTTTCTTAAAAAGACACCCATTTCTAAAGACCACCAAAATTTTTAAAATTATGTAGGAATAAATCTAGAAAAGATATGTAAACCTTCTGTGAAAAATGATCAAACTTCAAATGACACTTAAAAAGTTCTAAATAGATGGAGACAAATACAACATTCTCAGATAAGAAAACTAAAAATCATAACTACATCAATTCTAGCAGTACCATTAATGCAGTACCTATAAAAATCCCATTATATATATACCATCTATACCATTATGCAGTACCTATAAAAATCCCAACAAATATTTTTAGGGACTTGAAAAGTTGTTTCAAAAATGTACATGATAGAGCAACTATCCAAGAAAACCAAGACACTAGTGAAAAAGAATAAGTTGGTGGGGACCTACACAACCAGATTCTATGATCTACAGCTCAAGCTGGTAATAAAGACAGTGTACATTGGAATAAGGACAGGCAAATGGACTACTTGAAAAGAAGAAAGAACCTAGAACAATATCCATGTACATATGGAAGCTTGATTTATGACCAAGAAGATATTTCAGATAGATAAATCCTGGACTAATAAATGGTGGTGAGACAACTGGTTAATTACACAGAAATAAATGAAATTGCCTCTCTGCCTCACATTATACACCAAAAAAAATCCATTCTAGGACTTCAATATCAAAGATAAAACTATAAAATCCTTAAAAGGCAACATAAAGAGAGACACCTGGATGGCTCAGTTGGTTAAGCACACAACTCTTGATTTTGGCTCAGTTCATGATCTCAGGGTTGTGAGACTGAGCCCCTTGCTGGGCTCTTGTTGGGCATGAAGCCTGCTTAAGATTCTCTCTCTCCCTACCCTCACCCCGCTCCTCTCTAAAGTAAATAAATAAACAATAAACATAAGCAAAGGCCTTAAAGTATTTCACAGAAGAGGAACACAAATGGAGTGTCAACATGTGAAAATACGCTCAACCTCATTAGTCATAGAGAAATGTACATTAAAGCCTGCATGAGATGCTGACACCACATTTTTTTTCTTTAAAGATTTTATGTATTTATTTGACACAGAGAGAGAAAGCACAAGCAGAAGGGAGGGGTAGAGGGAGAGGAAGAGGAACAAGCAGACTCCCCAGTGAGGACAGAGTCAACAAGAGGCTTTGGCTGGATGTGGGGCTCAATCCCAGGACCCTGAGATCACAACCCAAGCTGAAGTCAGATGTTTAACCAGCTGAGCCACCCAGGCATTCCTCATACCACATCTAATCAGTCCTACTCCTTCACACCTACTAGACCAACTACAACTAGAAAGTTGGTCAGCCCAGGTCCTAGAGAAAATGTAAAGCATCAAGAACTGCCATCTACTGCTGATGGTAAATAAATTGGTACAACCACTTTGAAAAAGTTTGGCCTTACGTAACAAAGATTAAGGTGCATGTTTTCTGTCACCCAGCAATTCCACTTCTGTGTTATGTATCCCAGACAAACTCCTGGCCAAGGATCCTAGGCGACAGGCACAGATGTTCTTAGCAGGGTTGCTAGGCAGATCCATGGCCTGAGGGAGGGAGAGAGGCTCTCAGGGCACAAAAGGTAATGTGACACAGCTCAAGGGCTGTTGTAGGCTGTTGCCTCTAATATCACACCCACAGTGTCTGCAGCTGGAGGGGAAGAGGAGAGGGGGTTGAACAGTGACTACCCAAAAGACATGCGCATGTCTTAAAACCTGTGAATGCCAGAAGATGTAATTAAGTTAAAGATCTGGAGATGAAATCATTCAGGATAATATGGGTGGGCCCTAAATTCAGTGATAAGCAACCTTGTAAGAGATACACAGGAAAGGACTTCAATATCAAAGATAAAACACAGGAAGAGAAGGAAAAAGTCATGTGAAGACAGAGGCAGGGACTGGAGCCATACAGCTACACGCCATAAAGCAAGCAACACCTGGAGCCACCAGAAGATATGCAAAGCAAGGAAGGACCCTCTCCTGGACCCTTTAAAAGGAGTGTGGCCCTGAGGACATTTTGATTACAGACTTCTGGTCTCTAAAACTGAGAGAGAATAAATTTCTGTTGTTTTAAACCATCCTATTTGTGGTCATTTGCTAAGATAGCTACAGGAAAATAAGTGTCTCTCTTGCCTCACTGTAGCCCCAACTCTGCTGCTCAAGAGAGTAAAAAGAGGAAACAATTCTAATGTCCATCAACAGCAGAATAAATTGTGGTATTATCTTACAATGGAACATTATAGCTAAATAAACGAAATGCAAGAACATGGGTCCATTTGAATGAATCTCATTGAGTGAAGAAGCAAACCAGAGAAAACTATAAATAGGATTCCATTTATATACATTTCAAAAGGAAATAATATATTATATAGGTCTCCACACACAGATAATAAAGCTATAAAGAAAAGCAAGTGATTAACCAAAATAGTGATTATTTCTGGGAGGGAGGGACAGGTGTTTGGGAAGAAGCACTCAGAGTATATACAGTTGTGGGATCTATGGGTACTGGGTAAAGCAGTAGTTCTTCTACTGTTTCTCTTTACACTCTACATGTACCTTGTACAGATTTTGTAATATCTTTGATATAATTTATAATAAAAATTAACAAAGCAAGTATAGGCTTATGGAAATTAACCTGGCCAGTGTGCTGTTTCTTCTCAGATGAAAGATTCCTTAAGACCTGGGCTAGCTAGGTCAGAAGTCACTCAGTCAGGAGCACCTAGGGGGCTCAGCATGTTAACTGTCCAACTCTTAGTTTCAGCTAGGGTTATGACCTCAGGGTTGTAAGAAAGAGCCCTGCACTGGGCTCTGCACTCAGCGGGGAATCCTCTCTGCTTGAAATTCTCTCTCTTCCCTTTGCCCCTTCCCCCACCCCTGGCTCATGGTCTTTCTCTCTCTCTTTAAAAAAAAAGGAGGGGGGGCGCCTGGGTGGCTCAGTGGGTTAAAGCCTCTGCCTTCAGCTCAGGTCATGATCCCAGGGTTCTGGTATCGAGCTCCACATTGGGCTCTCTGCTCAGCGGGGAGCCTGTTTCTTCCTCTCTCTCTCTCTCTCTCTCTCTGCCTGCCTCTTCGCCTACTTGTGATTCTCTGTCTGTCAAATAAATAAATAAAATCTTAAAAAAAAAAAAAAAAAGTCATTCAGTCAGGCACAGATACATCTGTACCAAACTCCAAAGAGGGCAAATAGTGTGCTGTGTTTTGGGCTACCAAATAGTGTGCTGTGTTTTGGGCTACCAAATTTGTAGGGAAAGTGGGTGAGAGCTCAGCCAAGAGAAGGAACATGCACTGAATTATTTGCAAAATTAATTTGCAAACCGAAATATATTTAAGAGCCAGGACATTTTTGCTACCCAAAGCGTGAAAGATTTAGATGAATCTAAATTTAGATTTAGATTTTGATAAAGGGATAAATCTACCAACTGGATAAATACCATCTAGTAAAAGATGAAGGACTGAACACATGTATTTAACATTCCAAAGATGGGATTTTTTTTTTTTTTTGAAATACATAAACCCAGGAGGACATCAGCAAAACAAAACAAAACAACATCACAGCACCAACAAGAAAAAGCAGGAGTACGCGTATCTTGATGAAGACTGAATAAAGTACAGAACTATTGAATTAATATGTTGTAAACCTAAAGATAATGTGACACTGTATGCTAACTATACTTTGAAAAAAATAAATGAAGAGTTGGAGAGAAAAAAAAGTAGAAAGCAGATGGACAAGTGGTCACCAATTTAGCAGGCTCCAGAAAGCTGAGTCCTAAGCCAGCAGCTGGGCAAAGGGCTCAGTGGGGGGACAGCACCAAGTATCTCTGGAAGTGGAAGCAAAGGTGGAGCCCAAGTGCTGGAGAATGGGCTGAAAGGCTGCTGACAGTGTGGCCAGACTCCATTCCCTCCTGTTCACCTTGCAGTCCTGGGTCTGTCCCTCCCTGAGGTGGCCCACAAGACACTGGAGGTTTATTCTCTCAAGAGGGAAGCATGGAGGGTATCTTTCCTGGGGACAGCAACTGAGTTGACAACGGTGGGATTTAAATCAATGTTTACATACGCTGTGCAGAGACACTCCCAGTCCTCTGCCCCACACAGGTTCCCCAGAAGGCTGGCAGCCAGGCAAGCTAAATGTAGTAATTAGCTCCCTGAAGAGCTCAATACTTGTCAGCTCTCATTACTGTGTCATTAGCATGTCTTTCTCCTTACCGGGTTCCACCACAGAGTGCCAGGACTGAAGCCCAGACACCTACCCAGACCTTCCAAGCCCAGTGTCTTCCACATTTTTCCAATGGTTCTCCCAACTCAGGTAGACACTCCCCTCTTACCCCAACCCCCATCCTTACCCAACCCCCTTCCCCAATTCCAACAATAAAATATACTGACCAAGTTAGCTGGTATCCATCCCCTCAGACAGGCTGAGGGCCTGGCTACGCTCCCTGCCCTTGGTTAACTCAACTCAGACTCCCTCAGATTCCCACACTCATGCTACTCTCGAACGCAGAAGATTCCTCCCTCGTCTTCTTCTACCCTTACACTGGGAGAGGGTTTTCTGGAAATTTGGGGTAGGTATGAGGAGTCCGCAAGGATCTTAAACCCTGAAGTGAGAGATGGCATCAAAGGGCAGAGTCTGAGCTTCATGGGCCATTCCTGAAAGCTTGCTGGTCATAGCCAGGGTGTAGGTGATGGGTATCCATTTCCCCAAGCAAGGGAGAGTTCAAACAACTGCTTTGAGATAGTCAGAGAAAAAGAGAAAAAAGCAGCAGCAGCTTCTGTGTCTTCTAAACCTGAAATGAAAACCTCCATCTCCCCTGCTCATGCCACCCCATCACTGTCAACACCAGATTAGGGCTCAGCTGTGTCTAAGAGCCTTCTGAGAGGTAAGCAATACAGCCATTTCACACAAAATGCAGTGGCTTCCAGACTACTGGGAGGCCAGGTATAGAGTTCGGATGGTTCACAGTCCTGCCCTAGATGGGGGGCACCCAGGCCCAGCTAACCCAGTCCAATGGGACTTGGACCCTTCCCTCCAATTCACACATCTGCCTGAGCGGTCTGCTCCATTAGTCGGTAAGGGCCCTAACTGACTTAGCACCTCACAACAGAAATGAGAGAGTGAGGGGAAAAGAGCAGAAATACTCTTTAGAAACCCAAGAGGAATTCTGAAAAGATCCTCCACACCCACCCCCTCCCTGCTCCAACCCCAACTGTCATCAGCTCAAGCCACAAAGCCTTGATCCCTTGGGAGCCCCCACTGCTATTCTTCCCTGCGGGTCCCACACAGCCAGGACAAGAAAGCATTCCTTTCGGTGGGCCAGGAGGAAGTGGGCCCAGCCCTGCCAAGCAGGAGGGGAAAAGGATTCCATTCCCATTGTTCTCACCCAGACTGCCCAACAATGGAAGAAGGAGCAGGAGGAAGGAGGGCCTTGAGAGTCTGTCTGACCTGCTGGAGCGGCACTAACTGGATCCAACCTCCCAACTGGTTGTCAGTTGTCCTGTCTCTTCCTCCCTCCCTTCCCTAGATTTCCTATACCCCTTTCCTTCCTGCCCCTTCCCCTCCCCCACCACTTCCTGTGTCTTCAGTGTTCAGGCTGGAGACAGGGGGACCCTGCCCCAGCTCCAAGGCCACAACCTGTGGCCAGCCCCTGCTTGCCTCTCAGGCTCTCTGCAGCTTTCTTTCTGGCATCCCATAGCCACAACCAAAAGTTAAAATCTGAACCCGTCCCCAGTCCTTAGACTCCACAGCATAATTCCCAAAGCCTCAGTGCACAGGGTAGGTGGCTCATCAAAATCAAGTTTCTTCCACTATAGTCATCACCCCCACAACACTCACAGGCCAGGAGTGTAATAGCTAAGGTTTGGTAACAAATGACCAGTAATCATTTGTGCCAGGTACTGGGGATACAGCAGTGAATGAAACAAAATTACAGTCCTTATAAAGCTTATGTCCTAAGAGGCAGATCTTTCCTTGTTTTCTGCTCTCATTTGTGTGCCAGGTCTATGTGGCAAAAAAAAAAAAAAAAAAAAAAAAAAAGAATCCACACTCAGCAACGCAGACAGGAGTATGTAATATGGTATAGTAGTTAGGAAGACAGTTTTTGCCCCTAACTAGAACTGTGTTCAAGGGCTGTTTCTACCCATTTGCAAAGTGTATAACCACAGGAAAATGTTTCTTAGCCTTCTAAGTTTCCTCATCTGTAAAATGGGGTTTTATCACTGAGATAACCATTACTGTTTAGGATAACAGTTAATTATCACCAGAATTGTTATGAAGATCCAAAGGCATGTGAAGGGCTTGGCCCACAGTCAGGCATGTAATAAATAAATGCTCAATAAACATCAGGTGTCATCATGGGGCCGTTCCTCCTGGTGGAAGCTGTCCACAGGAAGGAATCTCTATACCGGTTTACAATATACGTAACAAAAGTTCCACTTGTTCTGACTGCTCCCTTTTCTGTAACATCTGATTGTGAGCCAGCTTCCAAACCAGACTGTTTGGGCTGTTTATTTTTCATTTGACCATATGCTCACCACAAATGCAGAGGAACCTCTGGGAGAGGATCACACTTAGGAGTTACAGTTGTAACCTTGAGGCCAACACATAGAGTCAGGGGATGGGACCCAAGTACAGACAAACTCTCCTTATGTTTCAGATTTCTGAGGTCCTAAGAAGCATAACCCAGGAAGGTTTTTCATTATGTCACTGGGCTATCTGAGAGGACCCTTCTCAAGCTATCAAACCAAGAGAGAACTCACATTAGTTGTCACATCTCATCAGTTATCTGTGTACACTAGTCCACTGTGTTGGGACAAAAATACAGGTCCCATCTCCCAAGAGGGAGAACACAAGGATGTCTGAAATCATTCACTGAACATAGTATGTGCAGGACCAGGGTGGGAACTGTTACCACATTGCTGCAAATAAATCTTGCCCACAAATGATGTCTACCTCTTTGTGTCTGCAGGGAGAGTGGGAAAACCATTCTCAGAATGGACACATAACACAGCCCTGAGTTTATACACCCAGCTTCCCCAAGGGTGTTCATCCTTGCCTCATCATTTATATGGATATTAGAAGACTCAAGGAAACATCTGAGGAGAACACCATCTAGCCCTATTATCTTACACAAACGTGCTTTCTGAGTTCTTCTCACCACAAACTTGATTTAATGAAGCCTAGTGCTGCACACAGCATCCTGCTAAGCATCACCACATTTGGCTGCCTGCTGTCATTGTACCTATCACATGTAAGGAGGTTCTGCTGAGCTCTGAGGCTCCTAGACACAAAGAAGAGAGAAAAAGCCAACATTTCTCTTGGTTTGTTGGTCTGAGGATCTGGGGCAGGCCAAGATATCCCAGGATGCAAGTCAAATTTCTCCATGTGTGTTGGGGGGTAGAGGTGGGGAAATGGTGCTTGCTTGTCCTCTGCATACACTAGTCCACTGGAATGGGGGGCTCAGTATCAGCTTAGAAATCCCTGAAGTGACTGATCTGAGGTGAACACACAATGACCTCCAGAAAGGATAGGACTACATCTGTTTTACTGATTGTGATATCCCTTGGAGACTAGCAAAATTGTTGGCACAAAGTAGACCCTGCATCAAACAGAGTTTTGGAAGGAAATAAGTAGTATACTCAAATTGGATCAATGAATAGCTTAATAAAGGTTCTTTTTACAAACTTGAAGGAAAATAACAAGGGATAGTGCAGTGTCCCAGGGCAAGTCATAGTAGGGGATCCTTCACATCCTTAGGCCTGAATGGGTGAGAGGAGGGAATAGTGCTCACCCATGGCAAACTAGTTCACTCTCTCACCTCTCTCCTGTCTCCTGTTGGTGCTTCCCACTGGCTAAACAAACCAAAAACCAGGGAAATGGGGCGTAGGTGTAGTGGTCTCCCTGGCTAGCCCTTCAAGGCAGAGAGCAGGGCACAGAAGGGAGAGGTTGGATCTGGAGAGGAAAAAGAAGACAGACAGCCCTCATATGAATCTTCTGGTTGACTGAGAAGCCGGCCTCTGACCAAGGATGAAGCTAACAGAGAAAGAAGCCAAAGGATGTTTCCTCTGAGCTTTTGCTGCTCATGGGCAAACTCAACTCACTGAGTCCTTATGCACTAAGCATTGGATTAAGGGCATGACATAAATGATCTTACTTAATCTTTACAATACCCCTATGAGGTACGCAATATTGTTATCTCCATTTTTTTTTAATTTTTAAAAATATTTTATTTATTTGTCAAAGAAAGAGAAAGAGATCATTATCAGGGGGAGCTACAGAGGGTGAGGGAGAAGTAGGCTCCCCACTGAGCAGGGAGCTCAACATGGGCTCCATCCCAGGACCCTGGGATCATGACTTGAGCCAAAGGCAGATGCTTAAACAAATAAGCCACCCAGGCACTCCCGTTATCTCCATTTTGAAGAGGAGAAAAATGAATTTCAAAAGGTTTTTGTAATTGGCTCAAGGCCCATACTTATTAAATGAAGGAACAAGATTCAAGTCTAATCCTACTCCTCTATTTTTATATCCCAACTTTTCATTACAAAAATTTTTAAATGAAACAAACACTGAAAGAATAAAACAATGAGCATCCTTATATTAACCACCTAGATTCGACAACTCTATTTTGTCATATTTGCTTTATATATTTATAAAAATACTAGCTTTTTATTTAGAAAAAACATAAAATTAAATTTTATAAATTTTATAAATAAAATATTTATATATTATATATAATTATATTTCATTTATAAAAATTATATTTTATTTATAAAAATAAGATTTTATAAATAAAATAAAACATAAAATTCACTTCATGCATCTTCTAAAACAATGGCATTCTCCTCATAATCAGTCATAGTATTATCACACCTAAGAACATTAACAACAATTTCCTAATTGCAAGCAAAGTAGTTAAGGGCCAAATTTCTCTAGTATTCCCTAAAACATCTTTTTACTTTTGTTCTTTATTTGCAACATGAACCAATTAAAGTTCATACGACACACATGGTCACCATGTATTTTTAGTCTCTCTTAATCTAGAACTGCCTCTGCCCAATTTTTTCATTTAAATGACAATGGCTTTCTGATGAGTCCTGACCTGATACCTTACTCAACATTCCATATTCTCGATTTGTCTGTTTCTTCATGATGTCATTTGAATGGTCCCTGTATCCCTCTTATTTCTGTAAACTGGAAGAAGAAGCTATGTTGTATTTGAGTTAAACATGTTTAGTAAGAATGCTTTCCGGGTGGTGCTGGTCACTCCTCAGGGTGCCTCTGATAGCAAGAGACTCTCAGAGTCTTCACTCTTACCTGCCCATCAAGGGCTCGTTCCCAAGCTAGGGTAAGAGATAAGCTTGCCTGCCCTTAGAAAAATCCAGACTGGGGAATTCCTACTGACCATTGTCTGCAAAAGAGAATGAAAAATCTGCGGAAAAGAAACAGGACAAAAATGGAGGACAGATGGCCTTGCCTTTGGTCCCAACACAGTGGTAACATACCTCATTTTCCAACTGCAAGGAAAAGGACAATGCCCCACTGTAAAGCATGAATGTGTAGATGTGTGCTTCATTCAGAGGGAGCTGCCCCCAGGCCAGCAATCCCTTATTCACAACCAAGAATGTTTGCCTTACTTACATGGCCACCTTTGCCCATCAAGTTAGGTTCTTTTTTTGGTCAAGAACTGTCCTGTTCCAAGAAATAAAAGTCCACTCCAGGTAACTTAAGTGAAAAAGGAAATAAGGAAATGGGTGCATAAACATACAGACTCCTGGGGGTCCCAAATGAAGAGCTGTCTGGCTCCTCTCAAACTACACCCAGATATAGTAGATATATTTGGGGGTGACTGGACAGCACAGAACGCCCACAATGGTTCTAAAAGCCTGGTTTTCAGTATATCCTCCTTTGGTCAATCAAAATTCACCCCAGTCTAATGAGATTTTGCCTCCCAGGAATTTGGAACTGGAACTAAGAGACGTGGGTCTCTTCTCTTCCTGGAATTAAGGCCGTGTCAACTAGAGTAAAGCTGAGAAAGCCAGAGAGAGAACAGTGAAGTTGCCCCACAGAAAAGCCAGGAGTGTGTCACAGGATCCTGGACAAAGAAAACTGGCACTGCCCACAGGCTTCTCCATAAGAGACCCCACTTCCTTCCACTATATCACCTTTTTGGCTTAAGCCAGCTTGTAATGAGTCTGTGTAACCTGTCACTAAACTGACTTGACCAAACAGTTGCATACCAGGGCAGGGCAGAGGAGTAGTCTGCCCCATGGAGAAGAATATTTTATCACCAACATTGTTTAAAATTGCTGGTGTATGGCAAGCAGTCCTTTGCCTTGGTTTCATTCTTGACTTTTCATTCTCCTCAGACAATGTACCCCCTTATTGCCCACACCGGGTGGGGAAGGGCTCCAAACCACCCTGCTCTTTGGCCACCACTGTGACTAAGTCAGAAGCCGGAAAGACTGTTTAAAGCTTTTATTTTCCCTCTGACGTCTGGGCCTTAGTTCAAATGTGCTTCTAGAGGGAGCCTCCAAAAGGAATTCCCAAGAGTCCTGAAGTTTTCCCTCTGGCCAGCCTGAAGAGGGGCAGAGGACAGCCTCTGCCCATGGGAAGCTCAGCTCTGGGCATCAGCAGGACCAGAGCGTGAGATGCCTACCTGTCTGCAGGCCAGCTACGCACTGGATAGAGGATTTTCCTCATACAAGGAAGATGGTTGTATTCACTCATCCTCCTCCTCCAGGCATTTACTCTTCTGTTATTCAACAAGATCCAGCTCTTTAAAGGAAGTGAGGGTCAAAGATGGCAGCTCAGAGAGCTTCCCAGTGAAGAATTTATGCACAAGACCTCAAGACACAATCCAAGTATCACCCCCTTTTCCAGAAACATTCCAAGAATATCTGCCTCTTTCCAGGCCTGTGGGAGTTTTCCCCTGATAGATGAGATGAAAGCTATCCCACAGAAGAATGGTTAAGAATCAGTCTCTGGCCTGGCTGCCTGCATATGAATCTCTGCTTCACCACGTAACAGTCAGTCCCTTCAAGCAGCTTACGAGCTCTTAGCCTCAATGTTAAAAAACAACTTTATTAAAGCATAATTTACATATCATAAAATTTGCCCATTTTAAGTGTACAATTTAATAATCTTTAGTAAATTTACCAACTTGTGCAACCATCACCATAATCCAATTTTAGGACTATTTCTATGACTTCACTACATCTCTTATGCCCTTTAACAGTTAATCCTCACTCCTACCCTGAGCCTTAGGCAACCACTAATCTACTTTCCATGTCCATAGATTTGCCATTCTGGATATTTCACATAAATGGAAGCATGCAAAATATGGCCGTTTGTGTCTGGCTTCTCTCATTTAGCATATATCAGAACTCCCTTCCTTTTTAGTGCCAAATAATATTTCACTGTATGCAATATGTATATTTTTATCCATTCATCAGTTGATAGACATTTGAATTGTTTCTAATTTGGGGCTAGTATACACAATGCTGCTATGAACATCTGTATCTAAGTTTTGTTTTTTTTTAAGATTTTTTATTTATTTATTTGACAGACAGAAATCACAAGTAGGCAGAGAGGCAGGCAGAGAGAGAGGAGGAAGCAGGCTCCATGCTGAGCAGAGAGCTCCATGTGGGGCTCCATCCCAGAACTCTGGGATCATGACCTGAGCCGAAGGCAGAGGCCCCAACCCACTGAGCCACCCAGGTGCCCCTGTATCTAAGTTTTTGTGTGGACACGTGTTCTCAATTCTTTTGGATATGTACCTTGAATTGAAACTGCTAGGTGGGGGCCGCCTGGGTGGCTCAGTTGGTTAAGTGACTGCCTTTGGCTCAGGTCATGATCCCAGGGTTCTGGGATCAAGCCCCACTATGGGCTCCTTGCTCACTGGGGAGCCTGCTTCTCCCCTTTCTCTCTGCTGTTCTGCCTGCTTGTGCTCTCTCACTCTCTGTCAAATAAGTAAATAAAATCTAAAAAAAAAAAAAAAGGAAGAAGAAAGAAAGAAAGAAACTGCTAGGTGGTATGGTAAATTGATGTCTCACTCTTTAAGAAACTAGTAGGTTAGGAGCCTGGGTGGCTCAGTCAGTTAAGTGTCTGCTTTTAGCTCAGGTCCTGATCTTAGGGTCCTGGGATCAAGCCCCCACATCGGGCTCCCTGGTCAGTAGGGAGCCTGGTTGTCCCTCTCCCTGTAATCCTCCTCCCTGTTTGTGCTCTGTCTCAAATAAATAAATAAGTAAATAAAATCTTAAAAAGAAGAAGAAGAAGAAACTACCGCACTGTTTTCCAAAATGGACTCTGCTCAATTTTACCATTTGCAAACTCAATATACTGAGTCCCCACAGTGTCTACATGTAGGGAGGACTGAATAAGTCAAGGAATGTATATAGTGCTTCGCAGAGCCTGGCTCATGGTAATTGCTCAAGAAATGCTACTTACTATAGCTAGTGTAGTTAGCTCCTGATTTCTTGACTAATTCTTCCTTGCAGGCAAGTAATGTGTCCAAGCTAAGTCTTTATCTCCAGACCTACCAGAGTCTTAGAAACTCAAATACAGGACAAAAGGGGTGCAGTGCTGTCTCAGAGGCAGACAGTGACATGGGGATGGAGAGAGAAAGAGGGGCTGATTCTAGCTGAGTGTATCAGGCAAGATACTCTTCACACTTCAAGGTAAAGTATCCAAAATACCTCAACTTGAACTGAATCGTGGGGCCAAAATTTTCTTTTGGCACAGAGGAAAATGATGGGGGACACTTTCTGCCTATTTTCTCTGTTCCCTGCAAAAGGGAGAATAATGACTTCTCAAGGCATCCAAACTGACAGTTCTGTCCAGTATCAAATCCCTCCCTACTACCCACTGGCCATCAAGACTAGAAACAGGCACTGGGATATCCCTCCATGGGGTTGGGCGACAAACCTTAGAACTCACTGCTTCACTCCTTAATGATGCTTCAGCTACTTCCCACCGAGCCTCCATGCTCTAACCTCTGCACCTCTGTCTTGTGTTGAACTCCCCCATAGCTCTTCTCTGTCCCCAGGATTCCCATTCTGTGCAGGCCTCTGTGCATGACAGAAAGCTTGGTTATATGTGTATATGGTGGTGATGGTGGTAGTGGCAAGCAGCCAGGAAAATCGGAGTTCACTGTGGTGCATACTCTCTGCTGGCCTTGCCCTTGCTTTCATCCTGTGCCACTCTCAAGAGCAGAGGTAGAGTAGAAGACCAAAGAGCAGAAGCTGGAGACCACCAATAGGAATGCCTCCAGCCTGACGTGCAGGGAGCCTTGGTCTCAATGCACTTGAGTTGCTTTCCACCAGGCAGCAGGACCAAGAGCATTCCGACCACCAGCAGTCATACCTGCACCTCTACCTCTCACATCTGCTGGAAGCCCACTCCCCATCAGTCCCACCAGTGGGAAACCTGCTCTGACTGGGCGGCGGTGGGGGGGGAAGGAAAAGGGAGGAGGACACACTTCCCATCCCGAAGGGCAATTTCAAAATCAACACATGGCCGACCCAACAGCAAGTCAAAGGCATGTTTAAGGAAATCAGTGGAATGTATGCAATTAATTAAAGGGCAAGTCTAAAAGCAGACTAAATACTGGAAGTCAGGAACCAGAGTCCAAGTCCCTTCATGATCGGAAAGGGGAACTTCCCGAATTGATTGCAGAAAGCAATTTACTTCAATTAGCAGTGACATAAACAAGGTGATTGCTTAATAGGAGTACAGAATCTCTAAAATATAAACAGCCTGAATTGCATCCCTTACCATTATATTAGCAGAATGGGATTGCTTTCCCCAAGACAGGTTTGATTAACCTTTTAGGAGCCACCTCCTCCCAAGCAGAGAACTTCATATCTCTTCTAAGGTCTTTACACGGTGGCCCTAATATTTATGGCACATTTGATTCATACGAATCAATTTACTGGTTGCTCTCATGTCTTTTAATCCCTTCAGGAGATATGCTTTATTTTTCCCATTTTATTTTATTTTATTTTCATATTTTATTCATTTATTTGACAGAGATCACAAGTAGGCAGAGAGGCAGGCAGAGAGAGAGAGGAGGAAGCAGGCTCCCCACCAAGCAGAGATCCCGATGCAGGGCCCAATCCCAGGACCCTGGGATCATGACCTGAGCCGAAGGCAGAGGCTTTAACCCACTGAGCCACTCAGGTGCCCCTATTTTTCCCATTTTAAAAGATGGGGAAAATGAACCTCAGAAATTAAGGGAGTTATCTTTTCCTTTCTTTTTTTTTTTTTTTTAATTATTTTATGTATTTGAGGGAGAGCAAGAGAGAACACAAGCTGGGGCAGAGGCAGAGGGAGAAGCAGGCTCCCTGCTGAGCAGAGAACCCAAAAGGGGGCTCTATCCCTCTATCTAGACCCTGGGATCATGACCCAAGCCAAAGGCAGACATTTAACTAACTGAGCAACCCAGGCACCCCTTAAGGGGGTGATCTTTGCAAATATAAATCAAATCAGGCCATTCCTCTGCTTAATTTTTAGTTAAAACCCTCCAAAGGCTTTCAAACTCTATCATGACCTCAAAAGCCCTTCAAGGTCTGTCTCCTAACTACTCCCCTCATCTCAACTCAAACCACTCTCCCTCTGGCTCACCACATTTACATTCTGTGGCCATTGCCTGTTCCTCAAGCACAACAAGACTTTCCCACCTCAAGGCCTTTGCACCTGCTGTTCTCTCTGCCAGGGATGTTCTTCCTCCGTTTCTATGTAGAACGGACTTTCTGCCTCCAGGTCTTCAGTCAAACATCACCACCTCCTTCCTTGGAGAGGCCTGCTTCGTCTGCCTGTCTTTCCAACTGCTTTTGGCTTTGGACCAGATACTTAGCCAAAATTATTCTGTTTACTGATGATGTATCTCTCATTCATCCACCCCCACCCCAAGCACCATGAGAGCAAAGATCTTATTTCCTATCTTGTTCAGTGCAAATGGTCAAGCACACAGTAGGTAGATGGAAAATATCTGCTTAATAAAGGAAGTATAATCCCTTTTATATAGATGAGAAAATAATGGTTCAAATCTTAAGCCCCTTCATATGGTCAAATAAGTAGTAAACTGCAGAGCTGGGGTTCAGACAGCTTCTTCCCACGTAGGTCTACTATACAGACCTTTTGACTTTTTGAGGAGCCTCCATTCCCCTCATTACACTCCCCCTCAACCTTCTCACCATAACCACCCCAACCCCAAGAAGTTGGCACCCATGCAACCAGCTGGTATATGTCAGTATTGCTGCTCCTTAATTGGGCAATGTCTTCATTCTAAGAATGTAAATTCTGCAAGTTAAAGACCTCAAGACCTTCTTCCTTTGGCTCCTCAACTGGAAGAACGGAGGTAATGAACCAGGCTCGCTTCAGAAATGCACCCCAGCCCAAGGAATGTGGAGCCCATGGAAAAGCTGTTTAGAGGAGCTTAAGCTTCTCGATGACTCCCACCTACAGTCAAATCCCACCCTTGGCCTAAGCTCACACACAACCATTGGGTGGGGGCATTCTGGGTCTCATCCTAGGCTGGCTGTAAATTGGAAAGGGAAGGGTGGAGAAGTGGTTAGGAGGAGAACTGAGACTGGGTTAAGGTTGTGAAAAAAATGAGCATGAGAACCCCAGCTTTGGGAGGAATGGGACTATGAATATTTTCCTGTTGCCAGGCAGCAGAGGTGGGGGCTGCCTGGAAAGCAGAGTTCTTCCCCCTACCACTGCCCCGTTAGATGCCACCTGACTTTGGGTCTCAGGGTCTTTATCCAGTTCCTCTGCACTGTCCGCTCTCAGAAGAAGGTCAAGTACAACTGTCATCACTGTCCCACTCTCTCTGCCCATTCCCTATGTGACTTTGAGGGGCTTTAATCCCTCTGAGGCCACTTCCTGGTTGATAAGGAGATTACAATATTCGCCTGCCTAGTGCCAGTGTTTCAATAGCTTTAAATAAGGTAATGAACAGGAAAATGCCCTGGAAAATATAAAATATAAAGTATACTAAGGGGATATACTCTAGGTGAAGCCTAAGAAAGGGATCTGAACATTCACTAAATGTCTCCAGCCTAAGTTAGGGTGCCCTATGCCCCATAGTCGGAGGAAACTGAGCCTGACAGAGCCCCTTGCCTCCCACTACTAAGCACTGAAGCCTGGATGTTAACCATCATCTCTGCTGCATGTAGGCAGCAGAGATGTGACACTGCAGCTCAGCCCTGATCCAGTATCCTGGGGAAAGAATAGTCTAGCTCGGGCCTTGAATGTGGGGTGAGGCGCAGGGTACAAGATGAAGATGAAGATGGGAGAAGAGGCAGGGTCACAGGGCCCCCCCAGGCCCAGAAACAGTTTTTTAGTGTGTGTGTGTGTGTGTGTGTGTGTGTGTGTGTATACACATGCATGTGCACGTGTGCACATGTGCATGTATTTTTCAGACCTATTTATTTATTGGTGGGGGAGGGGATGGGGGGAAGAGAGAGAGGGAGAGAAGCAGACTCCCTGCTGAGCACAGAGCCTGACTCAAGGCCCAATCTTATAACCCCAAGATCAGGACCTGAATCAAATTTAATAGTCAGACACTTAACCGACTGAGACCCCCAGGTGCCCCAGAAAAAGGTTTTTATTATTTGGTTCCAAATTACAATAAGCACTGAAAGGTCAACATCTCTAAAAGCACCCCGGAAATGAGCATGGGCAGTAGGGCCCGGGATGGTGTTGGAAGAGCATGGAGCTAGAGGGAAGAGGATGCACTTGAATTCAAAACAAAATTTAAAGTTGGAACCCACAGGACCTGCAAGGTGTGGGACATGATGACCAAGAGTGACCACTACTGGTTGAAAATACTTTGCAAAAAAAGCAAAACAAAATTTCAAAGCCTCCTGCTTTGCTGCAGACACCCTAGAAAATTTAAGGAGATCCCAAACCTAGTGGATAAACATGGAAAACTCCTGTAAAAAGTCTCATGTATGCCCTCCAGGAACAGGAATGTATGGCACCCCTAACCTGACTGGCTAGAGCCATCTGCTTCTTTAATTAAGCTCCTCTCTTTGCCCCTTCACTGTTAATTATTCCCAGCCTCCTGGGTGAGACAGAACGTTTACTAGAGATTCTGATCAGGCACTTGTCTTCAGAAATGCCTTTGTGTGGCTTCACTCAGGCTCTGGCACCAGCTTTGGGCCTCAGAGCCTCAAACTCTCCCTTGGCCATCAGGAGGGATGACTGAGTCCAATTTGAAGTGATACAATGTTTTCGAAGGAGCTCAAATACCGCCTTTTCCATGACACCTGCCTTGACTACTCTAAAATAGGAATTCCATCTCCTCGTTACTATTCATCTCTACCTAGAGCACTCACAGCAATTATCAAAATTTATACTTAACAATTACTCTTTTGATTTACTCTGCCATCCTTAGCCCACCAGGTTGGGCTTTCCTGAGTGTAGGGAACATATCTACTCAGGCTGCATCTGCTGTCCCCAAGCACATTGCTACTGTCCAGAAGTAATTTGTTAAGTATTTGCCCACTAAATTCAAGACACATGACCAGGGCTTTGAAAGCCCCCAACAAGCCTTCCCTCTTGTGGTCTCTCTCAAGCCCCAGTGGTCTGATGGTGACAGTGACTGCCACAGAGATTCCTCCTTTCCCCTTAAGCGCCCCAGGGTTTTGTTCCCAGGGGGATGTAGTCCAGTGGCAGCCATGTCTATCATATGACTGAGGTCAAAGAAGTTACTGATAACAGACAGAAGCCAGGCTTCACTTGTTAAAATGATGGCACCCGAAGGATCACTGCAGGTTTAAGTTGATCAGTCAAGGATTCTGTGTGCTAGCCATATGCCAGGCACAGTACTCCAAAGTGGAATACAGTGGACCAGACCAATACCATCCCTTGGCCCACTTGGAGCTCACAAGCTCGTGGGATCCTCCAAGTCTTTGTCAAGAAACATCTGCTTCTCCAGGGCACAGCTCCAAGGCCAGGGAATCCAGCTCTTCCCCTTCTCTAGCCCTGCGCATGAGAGCTTCCAAGTTTCCTAAGGAAGGAATCAATGCAGTAAACTCCACCTCCCCCAACTCCAGGCCCAGGAAACAGCAGGAATGAAATGTCTGTATCCTAGCCTTGTGACTCATTAACTACATGACTTGTCTAAGCCTCATTTCTTCCCTCACAAAATAAAATCGTGTCCTCACCCCATAGACCTATTATGAGGATTAGATGAGATGATGATGATGATAACTGCTAACATTTTTTGAACTCTTTCCTAGTGCCAAGCATTGTGCTAAGAACTTGTCGGCATTATCCTATTTAATCTTCCTAACAACCTTATCAGGAGGGCTATTATCACCCCCATTTTCAGAGATGAGGGCAGGCAGGTTACACCACAGCCCAATGTCACCCAGTCACTAAGTGGTAGAGCTGGGACAAGACCCAGCCCTTCTCAGTACAATCTGCCCTCCAACCTATGGTCTTACCTGCCCCCATGTGCTTAACTTGGTGTCTGGTATGCAGTAAGTGCTCCATAAATGGCACTTCTTATTTAGCAGCTGGAGGCTCCCAATACAAGGCCAGCTCTGACAGTTCTTCAGCACTGGCTGGTGATTTCCCATCAGTCAGACCCTCCCAATCCCACTCCTATTCCAAGTTCCCAGTTTGCCTCCTTATAAAAGCTCAGACTGGAACAACAGTGGCTGGAAGGCTGACCTTCCTCATCATCTCCCAGCAGCCCAATCGCTATGGGCCACCCAGATCTGGGCCTCCTTGAAGCAGCTAAGTGGCCAAGTTGCCTCAAGAAACTAATTTGTGCTCTCCCTGTCCCCTTTACCCTACCCGCAGGATGAGCTGAAGCAGAACAGCAGGGGCTTAGGAGGTAGCTCCAGGTATCACTGGGACAAGCACAACTCGCTTCCAAAGAAAATGATAGTATGAGATCATTCATGATAATATTTAGCTCCCAGAAAAAAACTGCGCTGCAAGCCCCATCCAAACCACAGACAGCTTTGGCAGCGCCAGTATCCTCTTACAGTTACATAAGCTTTGCAGAGAAATAAATACCAACTCATCTCGAAGGAATTTTAAGGGCTAATAAACCTTAACCAGTCCGTGCAGAAAGGGCTCCCTTCCGAGGGAGGAGAATGTGGTTTTAGAGAGGAAGGACTGAGAGGGTTCTGGGGCAGGACACAGAGCCTCATGAGCCTGGCTACAAGGACGTTCCTCAGAGAGGTTCAACTCCATGGCCTGACTTGTGGGATACACATCTCCAAGGCCAGTCAGGCCCTGGCCACCCCCTCCCTATATACCATCAGAATGCAGGTAACTCTTACAGGTAGTGAGTTTCCCATAACTGGAGATGTTTAAACATATCCAAACATAAACTGCATGGCTCTAAGAGACCTTCTAGTTCCAGGATTTTATTGTTATATCCTGGTTTTCAGCTGTGGGAATGCATTCATGGCAGCAACAAAAGGCAGAATAATATAGGAGAAAGAATCTATATCCAGAGACTGAAGACCTGTAATTTGGTGTTAGCTGGGTGACCTTGGGCAAGCTGCTTCACCTTTTTGAGCCTTGTTAAATAGAAATAACAATTATTTTCTCCTGCTTGCCCCACCTGATTGCGAGAAGAGGCAGATAATTTGCAGGTGTATGAAAATGCCTTGCAAATCCCAAAATGCTTTGCAAACAGTGAGCTGCTACAGGCACACCACACACTAAGCAGAGATGGTGGCTGCCTGCCTGGGGAGACAGGAAAAGCACTAACAACCCAGACTGACCATCATTCCTTGCATGTCTGAGGCGGCTCCATCCAGTATCCTGTGTTTTCTGGGGGAAGCAAATCAAGTATGTCAGGTCAGTAAGACTGTAACTGGGAGCCAGATTCCCCGGTCTGAATCCTGGATTTGCCATTCACTAGCTGTGTATCCTCAGGCAACTCACTTGACCTCTCTGTGCCACACGTTCCTATACATAATAGCAGTACTTATCTTTTTTGAGGTATAAGAAGAATTAAGTGAAATACCAAGAGCTTAAAACAGTGTCTGACCAAAAGGAAGTGCTATATAGGGATTTGCTGTTGTTACTGGCAATATCTTAGCCAGCTAGTTACACTACCTGTCACTGAGCAGGAAGATCAATCTGAAGGGAGAGAATACAAGATGAGCTCATTTTGAAAGGAATGACAAAGATGATGGCTACCATTTAATGAGCATTAATGAGTATGTATTAAGCACTGTGCTAAGCATGTAAGATAAATTGCCTTATCTAATCTCTAAAACAGTCCTTTGTGGGGGTAGTGTTATTGTTCCCCTTACACAGAGGAGAAGACTAAACCTCAACAATGCCATGTGACTTCTCCAAGGTCACAAGGCTTCAGCATTAGAACCTAGATTGTCTGGTGCTAAAACCAATTCTCTCTCTCTCTTTTTAGAGAGAGTGCACATAGGAGCAATGGTGGGGAGGGGGACAGAGGGAGAGAGGGAATCTTAAGGAGCCTTGACAACCAGGACAAAGCCCAACACAGGACTCCATCTCATGACTCTGAGATCATAACCTGAGTCGAAATCAAGAGTCAGATGCTTAACAGACTGAGGCACCCATGCACACCTAAAACCAATTCTCTTGAGCTTATTTAAGGCTTGGGGTATTACCTAGGCTTTCAGGAGGTACACCAGCGCAGGACACTCATGACCAGAGTCCCTGCAGTGAGGTGTTATAAGGAAATGGGCAGATGTTGTATCATGAACACAGTGGGTAATCTGTAAGCCATACCCCAGTCCCTGGCCATTCTCAAGATCCTAGTGCCTCTGGTTTCCAAGGAAGAAAAGGGCCTGACTTTAGGGCCAGACAAAATGGGAAGGTATTAGGGAACAAATGTCAGGTCTGAGGGAAGTGTTAAGTATAAGAAGAGACTGACCCCCACCCCAGACCGTGTTCAGGAGCTAGGGGACACACCCCCAGGAAGGTGAGACTGAGTGGCAAACTGCCAGGAGACGAGGCTCCCCACTCATGTCAGACCAAATCCAGGGAGAGGTAATGAGTAACTGGGCTCACTGAGATTTAGCCTATGTAACCAAGGCAATCATGGGGTTAAATCATCAGAGACCAGAGAGCTACAACAGGACCCCCCAGTTCCAGAGCATATAGGCCACCTTCCCAAAGTGCCAGGATCAAGGCATTTGGACTCCACTGCTTTCTCCTCACCAGCAATGGGAGGCCCTGTGAGGTCCTCCAGTCAAGATAATGATTGCCTTCTCATATTAAAAGCAACAATTTTTGTTTCTGCTTAAAAGTTCTTACTGGCAAGGAGTGCTTGTCTGTTAAGCGTCCGACTCAGGCCTTGATCTTGGGGTCGCTGGGCTCCACATTGAACATGGAGCAAACTTTAAAAAAGGTTCTAAAAAAATTAAAAAAAAAATAAAAAATAAAAGTACTTACTGGCTGACACCAATAATAGAAAAAGAACCTGCTCGATGCTTACTCCCCAGACTACTGCACCCTCCAAAACATACATAGGCTGAAAACACCCTGGAAAAGTGGAAGATCGTCCCTATATGCCAGGCATGTACTAAGTGCCACCAGGCTTCTAGACATCTAGGTGCTGAAGGCAGAGCCTAGAGAGGGTGGACACCTTGGAAGCCTGCTGAGAGCCCTGTTGTGAAATCCTGCCTGTCTCCTCCTTTTTCCAGCAGGAGTAGTTTAAAGGTTGGTGGTTTGGGTTTCCCTCCCTGGCCCGGAGAAGTGCTCCAGGTAGCCAACGAGAAGGCTCACAGATCAGCTGTGTTGCCCTATCAGCCCACCCAGCTCCCAGCAAGGCACCTGTCCTATAGAACCTTGCCCACATTGCAGGCAGGCAGCTGCCAGCTTGTTTGATGAACGCCCAAAATCTAAGGGGAACCACAAAACCATGCTGGGCTGCAGGCAATCAATCATGACGGAGGCTGACACTGGGGATGCCCCTGCATCCTCCTCCTAAGATGGGATTTTCTTTTTTTTTTTTTTTTCTTTTTGGCAGGCAGCAAACAAGGTTTATTGAATGATAGAGTACAAAGCTCCCAAAGAAGAAGGGGACCTGAGAAGGTTGTCCTGGGCTCATTTTTAATTTTAGGATATAAAATGATAAGTATTTTCAAGTGCCTTTTTCTCTATGAGATTTGGCCGGTGTGGAGATGGGCAGATGGCTGGAACAATAGAGTTAGGGCTTCTCCCCACCCCTCTTGCTTCACCACATTCACAATATCACAGATCATAAGGTCTTAGCTTGGATGTAATTTTCTTCTGAGTGCACCTCCCTAACCATGAGGGCAGCCTTCTTTCCTCATTGTTCTTCATCTCTGTAAGGTTTTTTCCCCCCTCAGAGCACTTCATCATAATGTTAGCTGGGGATTTTTTGATTTTTTATTGTCTGTCTCCTCCACTAGGCTATGAGCTCTATGACAACAGATGTATTCTAAGCATATAGCTTAATTTCCAGCACATACTGTGTATTCAATTAATATTTGTGGGGCACGTGGGTGGCTCAATAGGTTAATTATCCGATTCTTGGTTTCAGCTCAGGTCATGATCTCAAGGTGGTGAGATTGAGCCCCATATCGAACTCCACACTCAGTGAGAAATCTGCTTGAGATTTTCTCTTCTCCTCTCCCTCTACCCCTGCCCACACCTCAAATAAATAAATAAAGTCTTCTTTAAAAAATTAATATGTGTTGAATGAATGAAATACTAAGTTCAAAGAAAGATGCCAAGAGGCAAAGATGTGGTCCCTATTTTTGGTCTTACTATTTAGGTGGTAAAAAGATGGTTATGTGGGGGCGCCTGGGTGGCTCAGTGGTTAAAGCCTCTGCCTTCGGCTCAGGTCATGATCCCAGGGTCCTGGGATCAAGCCTCACATCGGGCTCTCTACTCGGCAGGGAGACTGCCTCCTCCTCCTCTCTCTCTCTCTCTCTGCCTGCCTCTCTGCCTACTTGTGATCTGTCAAATAAATAAAAATCTTTAATAATAAAAAAAAAAAGATGGTTATGTGGAAAAAAGTAATCAATAAATTAGAGTGTTCAACAAATGGTCTTAAAGTGACTGCTTAAAACATTAATAAGCAAAAAGAACAAAACTCAAGCTAAATCTTGTCCCTTAAAAATTTTTTTTTCAAAACAAATCAGAGATCTAAATTTAAAACATAGACACTCCTGGTTGGCTCACTCAGTTTAACATCCGACTCTTCGTTTCGGCTCAGGTCAGTTCTGTTCTGGGCAAAGTGCCTGCTTAAGATTCTCTTTCTCTCTCTCCTTCTGCCCCTCCCCCGCCCTACTTCCACCCCTCCCAGCCACATACTCTCTCTCAAAAAATAAAAAAGTTTAAAAACCTCCACAGTGACATTCCTATTAGACACTCCTACATACCTATTAGAACAGCTAAATACAGACTTGATCAAGTGCTGCAAGGATGAGGAGCTCTCAAGCACTAGTAGTAAAAATGGAAACGTCTAACGATTCTGGAAAACAGTTTAGAAGTTTCTGATAAAGTCAGACACACTAACCACATGACTCAGCAATCAAACTCCTGAGAATTTACTAAAGAAATGAAAACTTATGTTCATGTGACAAGATTACAGAGATGGAGAACACATCATTGGTCACCAGGGATTAGGGAGGAGGATAGGAGATGACCATGAAGGAGCAGCTGTGGGAGCTCCTTCGGGGTGACAGTAGAGTCTGTATCCTGATTGTGGCGGTAGTCACACATCTCTCTATAGGTGACAAAAATTTAATACAACTACACACACATACAAAAGTACATGTAAAAACTGGTAAAATCAGGGGCACCTGGGTGGCTCAGTTGATTAAAGCCTCTGCCTTCAGTTCTGGTCATGATCTCAGGGTCCTGGGATCCATCCCTGCATCGGGCTCTCTGATCAGCAGGGAGCTTCTTTCCTCCTCTCTCTCTGCCTGCCTCTCTGCCTACTTGTGATCTCTGTCAAATAAATAAATAAAGAAAGAAAGAAAGAAAGAAACTCGTAAAATCCCAACAAGTTCTGAACTCTAATAAAGTAGCAATGTCTACTTACTGGTTTGTTAATATACTCTAGTTATGTAAAATTTCCCCATGGGGGAAATTGGGTGAAGGATAAAAGGAATCAGCAGGACCACTCTGTACTACTTTTGCAACTTCTTCTAAGTCTACAATTGCAAAATTAAAAGTTTTTAAAATAGTAGGGATAATATAGGTTAAAACTCCAAAAGTGCAGAATAAATGTTAGAAGCTCTGAGCATCCAGAAGAGATAAGATTCCCACCCAGTTTTCTTGAGTGGTCAAGAAAAGCTTCAGCTCAATGGGTAGTAACCAAGTGCCTATTCCATGATGAATGCTAGGCATCATGCCAGGCAGTAATGGAGCATTCAAAGACACTGGTCCTATTCTCAAGAAATTATGAATCAAGAAGACAGGGTGGTGGGGTGATGATGTGGGGAAATGCCCATTGGCAGTGGGGGCACCCAGGCAGACTTACTGTAAGCTGGATCTTGGTCAGGGCTCCATTTATTATGTGGCCTTCTGTGGGATGGTTCCTTTTCTTTCCTATAAGGTCTATCACATCACCAGCTGGGTTGTCTTGTGACTTAACCCTAATTTCAAGCCATGTAAGGGAAAGTAAAGTCTGATCCCGGAGGTATGTGTTGCCTTAGGGAGAGAGGTCCTTGCACTGTTGTCTAGAACAGGAGAACCCTAGGTCATACTAGCAGGGCTGGGCCATTTCCACGTGCTTGGAAGGCTCAGCGGAATCTGCAAATTTACAATATGCTGGGGAAGCCACATAAGTTTCTCCATCCCACATGTCAGGGTCCTAGCCTTTTCCCACAAGGTCTTGACACTCACATAACATAAATGCTTAGCTTGAGATGTGCCCTCGGCTAAAAGAGATTGGCACTTTTTTCAATGTAAAGAAGAAGCCTCCTGGCTTTCACACTAGCCTTCCAATCTCCTGTTACTGATACATAGTAGTTGATATCTTTCTGGAGACCACTAGTAGGGCTTAGTAAAACCATACCATACATTTATCCACACAGTTCTATTAACTCCACTCATCTCAAACATCTCCCATGTCTACCAGTGCATCCTCCCCACTTCACCAACAGATGAATTAACAGTTGGGCCACCACCTCATCCCCATGCTCCACCACAACCTATGGTAAGTCTTGGGATAAGTGATCCAGCTCCAAACCCTACCTTAATGCTTGCTTTCATGGTCAATCCCTGAACCAACTATCATAGGCTGGGTTCTCCACAAGCACACCCTGATAACAAGTTTGGGGTACAAGTGTTTCTGAGAGCTCAATGCCTGTGAAAGAAAGAAGGCATAAGAAGAACTGGGCAGAGGGAAAACTCAAGTTGCACGCAGAATCTTCAAACACCTGGCCAACCCAGCGGGGAGCTGTGGAGCAAATGTTGTACCAGAACTGTCCTCGTCAAGCAGCAATGGCAGTGCCTTTACACCCTCGCCTCACCAGGCCACCAGATGTGGATGCCCTGACAAGGGTACAACCTTGAGTGGGATAGGTCCTGGAAGCTGAGATGGACTTTGAGGGAACTGACAGCTGGACACTGCCTGCTGACAGCCCCACAGGTGGCAGCAAGTCCTGCCCTAAAAGGAAATGAGGGTGATGGAAGGAGAACTCAAACTCCTTTTGGCTGATGACAAACTTCCTCCCCACAAAGAGCTAAAGCATGGTTGGGATTTCAACTGAAAAAACAGAAGAGAGATACTTTTTTCTGGGAGAGAGCACTTGAAGGCTTTCCAAAATACAGGAGATGGAGGTAGTCCCATAAGGGAAGCTCTGCTCCGGGCTTGGGACATGGTCTGGAGGTCCCCTGCTCAGAGTCACTTTCAGTGGACTAGACACTCTTGACACTCACCATCTATTTGTTCCTCTCGTTTGAAAAGTAGTTCAGACTACTGTTCTTTAGTAAAGCCTACAGAGCTCTGTGGGCACAGTCTACAAAAAGAGGACTCTCAGAAGTTCCCTAGTTAGAACCCGTAACACTACCGATGTTCTCCGGGAAGATCTCTTTACAAAAACCGTGGTGGCTTGGGGCATGTGGGTGGCTTGGTGGGTTAAAGCCTCTGCCTTCGGCTCAGGTCATGATCCCAGGGTCCTGGGATTGAGCCCCGCATCGAGCTCTCTGCTCAGCAGGGAGCCTGCTTTCCTCTCTCTCTGCCTGTCTCTCTGCCTACTTGTGATCTCTCTCTCTCTCTCTGTCAAATAAATAAATAAAATCTTAAAAAAAGGGGGGGGGGCGCCTGGGTAGCTCAGTAGGTTAAAGCCTCTGCCTTTGGCTCAGGTCATGATCCCAGGGTCCTGGGATCGAGCCCCGCGTCTGGCTCTCTGCTCAGCGGGGAGCCTGCTTCCCTTCCTCTCTCTCTGCATGCCTCTCTGCCTACTTGTGTCTACTACTACTGTCTGTCCAATGGATAAATAAAATCTTTAAAAAAAAAAAAAAAAAACCTGTGGTGGCTTGCTATTTCACATCACTAGGGAAGAACAGAGGGAGAAGCCCCTCAACTCCCTGCAGTAAGTCCTGGCACTAGGATTGCACATCACCACTTCTGATGAGCTACAACCTTGAGCCCTGGTAGTCTCTCCACTTCTCTGAAACAAACCGGGGTGGAAAAGCCTCACTGTGCAGTTAATACAGAGAGAATAAAGGGATACTGGAATAACACTTTGACCATCATCTACATATCCCTTGGAGTGTCCTGAAAGATCTACTTCATTGCCTATTCTGAGAGAGCTAAAAATTAGCTTCCCTCATAAAGAAGTCAATTCTTCCTACCCTATTTGAGAAAAAACTAATACAGAAGGGGAATTTCTTTTTCTTTTTGTTTGCTTCCAAATACACTTGAATCCAGATACTCAGTCCTTGTGACACCTCCTTACGCCAGTTCCAATCTCCTTCCAGAGGTGACCATGGCCAGTGTTTATCTTTTCAGATCTGTCTCTATGCATGCACATACCTAGATGTGTACAGATGGAAATAATTTTTGTGGAAGTATTTTTTAAAACATATGTCTGTAATACCCTGAAACTCGCATTTTTCACACATCAATAGGTCTTGGAAATCTTCCCTCACAGCAGTGTGGTGGCTTTGTAATTCAGCAATTTGGCAAGGCTCAAGTAGTCCCGGGATTTCCCTTCCCTGTATGTTTCCAGTTAAAATGGGCTAGGAGACATTTCTGCTGAGATGTGGAGGGCAGATGTGATGCAGCTACTATGCTCCTTTTAACTCTCAGAAGGTGAGAGCTGGGTCACTGGGTGCTTTTGCAGAGCACACAAGTTGCCTTTATCTACCCTTTATCAGCTGCTCTGACTTCTCCCATGTCCTCTGCCAACTCCTCCATCTCCTGGGCCTGGTGAGCTTCTCCTGAAGGTTCACAGTTGGAGGCAGTGAGGCTGATATGGATTTTGGTGGGCTCCAACTGGTTCTTGCTCCCCCAGCCCCGCTCATTTACATTGCTCTTCTCTACCTGCCTGGCCTGTGGACTTCAAGCTCCCACTTCAGATGAGAAAAAACAACCTTACAAAGACTGTTTAACCAGCTCTTCCAGTTGTGTAAAGTCAAGTACCCATCACACACACACATATGTACATCATACCTCTTAGTGGTACCTCTTCTCTAATTGAACCAATAAGAATGCATAACTGTACTTCGTTCTTCATTCTTTTTAAATACCATGGAAATACATTTTACTTAACTCTTCTATTGAAGGACCTTGGGGAAGATCCACTTTGTCACTCTTGTGAACTATGCTACATGAAGCAACCTTCTTAAATATATATTTTTTTAAACCACATCTATGATTATTTCTCCAGGACAGAGATATGAAACTGATGACTCCAAAACTTGACACATTTTACATTTTAGCAGGGAGGCTACCTGTGTCTGGAAACAACATAGGTAGAGAACAGTGACAAGGTAGTTTTGGTCTCCCTCCCAACATAGAAACACACCAGGCAGCAATTAATCAGTCCTGTTAAAGAGCTTCCTGGAGTTCAGTGGTGTGGTTGGCACTAACACATACTCGACATGGGAAGGCATACAGTAAGTGTAGTAAGTTGGATTATTAGTCTCAATTCTTTACCCTCCTACATCAGGAGTAGAACACATCCCTACCTTCACCATGTTTCCATGTATGACAGAACGTGCCTCCCACCCTTGACTTAATACAGTCTTGTGACTTGCATTAACCAATTAGACATTTTATATGCAAAGTGAGCAAAACTTCAAATGTGATGGTGCAATTGAGCTTGACTTGCTTTTTGACCACGAAAAGAATGAGCCTCAGGTATCTCCTGATTATAGGAGTATGAGAGACATGGGGTGCAGATCTGGACTCAACCCACAGCTTGGAGCTGAAACCAACAGAGCTTACCTTAGAGCAGCCAAACCCTGGTGGCCCACAGACAGTTCAAAATCACACATGGCATCACATCTTTATAGTCTCCTCAATTTGAAACAGGTCCTCAGCCCTCACAACCTCAACGCTTCTGAAGATTATAGGTCAGTTATTTTGTAGAATGTTAATTTGGTCCTGATGATTAAATTCTGGTTATGGGGGCACCTGGGTGGCTCAGTGGAGTAAAGCCTCTGCCTTCGGCTCAGGTCATGATCCCAGGGTCTTGGGATTGAGCCCTGCATCAGGCTCTCTGCTCAGAAGGGAGACTGCTTCCTCCTCTCTCTCTCTCTCTCTTTGCCGACCTCTCTGCCTACTTGTGATCTGTCAAATAAATAAATAAAATACTTTTAAAAATAAATAAATAAATAAATTCTGGTTATGCATTTTGGCAAGAATATCAGAGAAGTGAGGCTATGTTCTTACTGCATTCTATCAGTAGAGTGTGATTTGTTTGTTCCATTGCAGATGATATTCACTTTGATCATTTGATTAATACAATGTCTACCTGACTTCATTGTAAAGTTATTCTTTTCCTCCTCTGAATTTAAAAACATCTTGTGGAAAGAACATTTGAAATGATGTAAATATTCATTTATGAAATTATATTGGTATGAGTCATAATTTCCTAATTCAGTCAATGGGTTATAATCCCTCCCTGCCATTGTTGATGGTCACATTGTCCCAGACTTGGCCAGGAGCCTTTTTAAGCTGGCTTCTGTGTCCACTTGACATTTCCCCATTATATTTTGAACACATCCTTGCTTTCTGACACAAGATGTTCTAGGCTCTTCTTGTACTTTCCATGCCCTAATGCAGGAATCACCATTTTGTTAAGTAGTTCTAGTTCCTGCTAGTGGAAAATGATATTTAGAAGCCAAGATCTGGGTACTAGGTGTGTTCATTGCTACTGAGGTGTCACTATTCCTGAATATTCTGTGGACATTTATATCTAACTATGTATCATCTGCCTATCTATGTATCTACCTATGTTCTGATAGATAACTCCAATTCCAATCCAACACTACAGGGTTTGAGTTTTCTCCCTCTCCATAATCCTCTCTTCTCTCACAGTGAGAAACTTAGCTCTTATTAAGTCCTAACATATTTATTTAATAATTCTCCCCAGCATCATCAATCTGTCGTCACCATCCTTTCCCCTGGATATTCTTCTCCTCCTCTGACTCCCGTGCTGGAAACCCCCACCCACAGGAGCATGTTCCTCACTCTGCTGGGATCCTGACCCCTCCTACCAGATCCTGCAGAGATACCTTACTCACTCTACAAGCATACCTTGGAGATATTGAGGGTTTGGATGCAGACCACTTCAAAAAAGTATTCTAAAGAAGCAATGTATATACCTTAATTGAAAATAATTATTGCTAAAAAATATTAAGCATCATCTGAGCTATCAGCAACTTAAAATCTTTTTGCTGGTAAAAGGTCTTGCCTGGATGTTGATGGCTACTGACTGATCAGGGCTGTGGCTGCTGAAGGTTGGGGCGGCTATGGCAATTTCTTAAAATAGGACAGTATTGAAATCTAATTCATCAATGGACTCCTCTTTGCAGAAAGGAGTCCTCTGTAGCACGTGCTGCTATTTGACAGCATTTTACTCACTGTAGAACTTCTTTGAAAATTGGCATCAATTGTCCCAAGCCTTGTTGCTGCTTTACCAACTAAGTTTATGTAATAGTCTAAATATTTTTTAGGGGGGTACAGAAGGAGAGGGAGAGAGAAAATCTTAAGCAGTCTCCATGCCCAGCATGGAGCCCAGCTTTGGGCTCGGAGATCATAACATGAGGAGAAATTAGGAGTCAGATGTTTAACTGACTGAGCCACCCAGCTACCGCTAAATCTTTTGTTGTTATCTCAACAATCTCCAAAGTATTTTCACCAGCAGATTCCATGTGAGAAACCACTTTCTCTGCTCATCCATAAGAAGCAGCTCCTCGGGGCACCTGGGTTGCTCAGTTGGTTAAGCATCTGCCTTCAGCTCAGGTCATGATCCCAGGGTCCTGGGATCGAGCCCCGCAGGAAGCTTCTTCTCCCTCTCCCTTTGCCTCTTCCCTCTGTTCATGCTCTCTCTCTCACACACACATAAATAAATAAATCTAAAAAATATAGAAAAGCAATGATGAGGACTTAGCATTGCAGAATGGCTTTCTCATATATTAAAAAGAAATAGCTCCTCATTTATTAAAGTTTTTTGATGAGATTAAACCAATTCAGTCACATCTGCAGGCTCTACTTCTAATTCTCTTGTTATTTATTTCTACCATATCCGTAGTTACTTCCTCCACTGCAGTCAGGAACTCCTCACAGTCGTCCATGATGATTGGAATCAACCTTTTCAAACTCCTATGAATATTTTGACCTCTCCTGGTGAATCACAAATGTTCTAAATGACATCTAGAATAGTGAATCCTTTTTAGTAGGTTTTCCTTTTGCTTTGTTCAGACCCACCATATGAGTCTACCTCAGGCATCTATAGCCTTATGAAATCTATTTCTTAAAGAATAAGACTTGAAAGTCAAAATGACTCCTTGACTCCTTGATCCATACGCTGCAGAATGTATGCTGTGCTAATGTATGCTGTGAAAATAACATTAATCTCCTTGCACATCCTCATCAGAGCTCCTGGGTGTCCAGGTGCGCTGTTAGAGAGCAGAAGTACTTTGCAAGGAATCTTTTTTTCCAAGCAGTAGGTCTCAACAGTGGGCTTAAGATATTCAGCAAGCCATGTTATAAACAGATGTGTTGTTAATCAGGCTTTGTTTTTCAATTTATACAGCACACGCAGAGTAGATTTAGCATCAGTCTTAAGGGCTCTAGGATTTTTGAAACAGTCAATGAGCACTGGCTTCACCTTAAAGTCACCAAATGTATTAGCAGTTAGGAGTCAGCCTGTGCTTTGAAGCCACACATTGACTTCTCCTCTCTAGCTGTCAAAGTCCTAGATGGCTATTTCTTTAAAGAGAGAACTGTTTGGTCTACACTGAAAATCTGTTGTTTGGTATAACCACCTTCACGAATTATCTTAGCTGTATCTTTCTGGTAGGTTGCCACAGTTTCTCCATCAGCACTTGCTGCCTCATTTGTACTTTTATGTTATGGAGACAACTTCCTTCCTTAAACTTCTAAACCAACCTCTGCTAGCTTCAAACTTTTCTCTGCAGCCTCTCTCAGCCTCCACAGAACTGAACAGAGTTAGGGCCTTGCCCTGTTAGGCTCTGGTTTAATGGCATGTTGTGACTGACTGGATTTTATCTCCAGACCACTAAAACTTTCCCTGTATCAGCAATAAAATTATTCTACCTTCTTATCATGTATATGTTCATGGGGGTAGCACTTTTGATTTACTTTAACAACTCTTCCTTTGCATTCACAATTTGCCTGTTTGGTGCAAGAAGCCTAGCTTTTGACCTATCTTGGCTTTGGTCATACCTTTCTCTTGAAGCTTAATCATTTCTAGCTTTTGATTTAAAGTGAAATACATGCTACTCTTCTTTTCACTTGAATATTTAGAGGCCATTGTAGGGTTATTAATTGGCCTAATTTCAGTATTGTTATGTCTTGGGGAATAGGGAGGCTTGAGGAGTGGGAAAGAAATGGGTAAATAAATGGCTGGTCTGGAGCAGTCAAAATACACACATTTATCCATTAAGTTATATGATTGTGGTTCCTGGAACACCAAAACAATTACAAGAGTAATATCAAAGACCACTAATAATAGATCACCATAACAAATATAATAATAAAGTTTGAAATATTGTGAGAATTACCAAAATGTGACACAAAGACACAAAGTGAGCAAATGCTGCTGGGAAAATGGTGCCAAGAGACTTACCTATTCAAAAGTGGCAGGACTCAATTTGTGAAAAAAAAAAAAAAAAAATACAGTAGCTGTGAAGTACAATATAGTGAAGCATAATAAAATGAGGTATGCCTATACCTGGACTCTGATACCTCCTAATAGGCCTCTCCTCCTCATGGGCATCCTCCCTTCCCACCCAAGTTCTATCTTCCCATCTTCTCACATTTGGGTTCTCTCTGTACCACTTAGACACCTTCTTTACCCTTCAAAGGCTCTGATCCCTCCTCCTTGGATGCCTTCTTGTCCCTCTGGGTTCTGACTCCCCATGCCAGTCTTTCTGCATAGACACATTCCTTAAGCCCCATTCAAACTCCAGCATCATTGTGAACCACAACAACTCCCCTGAGTGCATCCCTTGCTTTGTCCCACCTGATGGCTTTAGAACCAATTTATTCATGAAGGGATGAGAAAATACAGGATGGGTAGGAAAGGGGACCCTGCCCATCTGGATGCCAGGTGAAGAACAGACTGTAGGAATGCATGAGTAGAAGGAAAGACACCAGTTGAGAGGTTATTACAACAATCCTACTGAGATCATAGAGACTCTGTAGTGGGGAAAGTGAGAAATAATCATATTCTAGATATATTCTAAAAGCAAAGCCAGTAAGACATGCTGATGAAATACTTGGGAACTCAAACAAGTATTTATTTTTCATATCCCTTAATCAAGTTTCTCTAGTTATAAGAAGCAGAAACCTATTCTAACTAGCTTAAGCAAAGACGATGAATTTATAAGGATTTTAACTCTCTTAGGTCTATCTCTCAGAACCCAAAGGCAGAAGCAGCAGCCAGGCCTCACGACGGGCAGGAACCAAGACCTAGAGAGCCACTTGGAACCAGGGCAGGCACCCCTCCTCTCTCTTTAGCCACATGATCACTTGTGTATGCTCTTTTGTACACATCTTCTCCATTCTCTTCTCTTGGCAGATCTCCTTCCTCTGTTCTCCATGCACACAGAAGAAGACAGTGATGATGATTCTGAGCTCCTGTTTCACAGACCCCATTCAAAAGTAATGGGAGGGACACCTGGGTGGCTCAGTTGATTGGGCGTCTGCCTCTGGCTCAGGTCATCGTCCCAGGGTCCCGAGATCGAGTTCCGCATAGGGTTCCTTACTTGGCAGAGAGCCTGCTTCTCCCTCTGCCTCTCGCTTTACCTGCTAGTTTTCTCTCTCTCTCTGTCTGACAAATAAATAAATAAAATCTTAAAAAAAAAAAAAAAAAAAGTAATGGGAACCAACTGTCTGGTTCCCAGTCCCAAATTCCCAGGGAAAGAAACTGAGTGGTTCAGTGTGGGTTAGCAATCTATCTCTTATGGCCAGGGAAGCAGGGTTACAAAGTAAAAACTTGGCTCCTGGACTTATTCCTGATGGGGAAATGGTCATTTCTTAGGGATTAGAGGTTAATGGGCAGGTCAGACACACCCCCAAATGTCACCTATTAATCTATCAAATGCAAAGGACTGAACAGCTGCTGTGAGTTACACAGAAACAAGTCAGACACAACCTGTATCTTCAAGCTAACAATCTCCAAAGAGAACTAAGATATGAAACCATAAGAAAATGATTCAAGACAGTTAGGTCATATGGCAGGAGCTCTGAGAAGCGCTGGTGGCCTTCAGAAACAGAAAAGCCCCCACCCATAGCAGGCTTTAATCAGCAGCATCTCAGTTACCAAAACTGAGGTCGGTGGGGAAAGAGAAAGGGAAGAGAAAAGTCTGTGGTTATTTTGCACTGGACATGAGAGGCCTGGCAGAAGCCCTGTGAGCCATGCCGTCCTCTGATTCTACAGGCAGTGGGCCTCTAACAAGACCTTGGATTCCCTCGCCACTGATTTATGGCTTGTGCAGCCAGCAAATTTATACCCTCTGTGGCTTTGTTTTTATAGCATTGCTTCTCCCAAGAGCTGGCTTCATACCTCAGACATATAAATCTGTTAGAGGGTGGTATATAGCCCAAGAGGTCTTTCCCAGGTGGGCAAGACTTTGTTCTCATCTGTAGAGTTTTCAGAGTCCTCTCAGGCTGACCCCCACCTCCACTCCCATGCATTCAGCCTATCTTTATTCACTGAAAAAGCCAACCCAATCTACAATCCCAGTGCCACTGGGAGACAAGGCCTAGCTCCCTCCTGAAGTTCTTAAATGGTCACTGAGCCTCCCAATTGTTTTTAGACCACAGCTTGGAGAGTCAATCCAGTTTGCTCATTTTGCTAATACTCACCTACTGTAGTTAGTTCTACCATCTCTAGGACCTTGGCTAAAGGGGCAACATGACAAAACAGAGGCAGAGTGCTGTTACAAGTAATTCCAGTTGTCATTCAAAACGTACATGTTTAAAATCACATTTATACTCTAAAGCAACACAGTGCTAGGGCAAAAGAGGAAATGTTATGCAAATTCTTGATAAAGCTGTTCTTTTCCCCCTACCTTTTCCTTTTGGAATACTGCTTTGGTTGGAGGAAAGCTGTAGTGTTTGATGTAGGGATGGGGGAGGCAGTGCTGACAAATATTTACTTATTCTGGATAAACAGACACTCCCCCCCCCCACCACACACACATACCTCTAAGCCAAGAAGCACAACCCAACTACCTTCCTTAGGAGTGACCTGCTTCTGTCAGAGATAGAAGGAAGCTTGCGCTGGTTTGTGTGTTGAAGAGGACTTGCTAGAGCAGAAAAATAAAGCACTGCTACCCAGGCTCTCTGAGCACCATAGAAATTGCTCTGTTCTGAGGGCTCCCTTTTTGACTCAGTGACCATAGATTTCATTCACAAGGAAATACGAAGATAATAGGAGCTTCTTCTTACCCTCTATATAGTTCAGTCTAGATCAGCTCCTTCTAGAGACTGTTCCATGCAATATCAGTCAAATGAAATGTTCATCGACATGTAAGCTTGGACAATACTATCTATCTCCAACAATACTATCTAACTCCAATCTGGGGTTAATACAGTGGTGCGCACTGTGGACGGTGTAAAAAGCCCAACAGTTAAGAATTCTAATGAACTCTGTTTAAGGTGCTTTCCAAACCTATTTGACCATGGAGCACATACACCTATCATCGTTCCCTCTTCAGTAACATCAGCTCTGAGGACACATTTCAGGAAATGATCCTTCTGACAGACCTCTCAGGTAGGATGGAATATATACTTATTTAGTTCCATCCATGAACCCGAACATTGTGGTCCTGAAAAATTATAACTCTTTTAGTGAATGTGGCCTCTGCATCTCAAAAAAATGATGAAGACATACTTGAAAAATTAAGTGATTAAAAACATTTTAAACATCAACATAAGCCAATCTATTTAAATTGAGATTGAACATGACAAGCCAAACAATATCAAAGAAACATGTGGTAAATCTATAGAAGAAAAAAAAAATCGAAAATTGGAAAAATCGGGGCACCTAGGTGGCTCAGTCATTAAGCATGTTCCTTTGGCTCCGGTCATGATCCCAGGGTCCTGGGATCAAGCCCCACCTCAGGCTCCCTGCTCAGCGGGGAACCTGCTTCTCCCTCTCCCTCTGCTGTTCTCCCTGCTTGTGTGTTCCCTCTCTCGCTGTCTCTCTAGCAAATAAATAAATAAAAATCTTTTAAAAATATATAAATAAAATAAAATTGGAAAAATCACCTCAAATTCACAGTAATATTGACCATAACCTTCTTTTATTAGCCCAGCTCATTTTGATCTATTTAATAACTTAGGTTCTCTAAAGCTTCAGTTCTCCCGTTCACTTGACAAGGCTGTTGAAAGGCTCAGAATGGAGTACATACACGTTAACTTTTAATATACTGCAATGCTCAAGACACCAGAGGTCAAATATGATTCTTAGGTCTTGGTTTTCTCAAAGGGTCCAGTGAGTGACAACAAAGCCACTTAATGCCAAGCATTCCTACATGCCAAAGTAGGGCACTAACCCACCAATTTGAGATTTCCAAGGGAGGTTATCAAAAATGATCTCTTAGGAAACATCCACTTTTTTTTTTTTTTTAAGATTTTATTTATTTATTTGACATACAGAGATCACAAGTAGGCAGGCAGAGAGAGATGGAGAAGCAGGCTCCCTGCTGAGCAGAGAGCCCAATGTGGGACTCCATCCCAGGACTCTGGGATCATGACCTGAGCTGAAGGCAGAGGCTTTAACCCACTGAGCCACCCAAGCACCCGGAAACATCCACTTTAAAAGCATAAAGGGAAAAGACTGAAGAAGTTAGAAATGACCATTCTTCTAGAGAAAATTACTAGTGTCCTGAGGTATCTCTGACTGCTGTTGGCCATTAGGATTTAGCTATGAGGCCGGAGTTAGGAAAACACACAGAATGTAGAGGAAGAAGGAAGTCCATTCCTTCTTACCCAAAGGAGTGTGGGAAAAGGACAGCAAACAGAAGAACTGAGAAGAAATGTAGGCATGAAAGTCCTAATTTTCTCTCAGAGAGATGGTAGGAGCTAAGTCAGCGGAGGAGAAGACTGTGACAGGGAGATTCTTACCACACTTATGATGTGGCCTACAGAAGGGTACCAACAGGGCACAAAGTGCAGGAAAACAATAAGCCAAGCAGTATGGCCAGGAGGAGAGGGTCTGGAGTGCCATCAACAGCCAGAGGTCTCAAGTGAAACTCCTGCCCAGAGGCCAGAAGGAAGACCAGAGACATAAGAGGATCTACTGAGAGGAAAACAAGTCAGCAAGGATGTCCTACCAGATACCATCTGAGATGAGTAAGAATGGACTCAGATATATAGCAGATACTAGGATGGCCTAGAGACAGGAATGAGCCAACATTCTTTGAGACACCAGTCAGCTCACACCCAAGTGCCAGTGCAAGGACAGAGGGACCCTTCTTCCGGACTATAAATTCTCCCACACTCCTTCCATGCCAAATCTCTCAAACCAGAGAGAAGAGACCAAGTGAAAAATCAAAAGACTGTTTAGAAGATCAGACTATGTCATAACGTGCACTAGACTGTATTGGCTTTTTTTTTTTTTTTTAAAGATTTTTTATTTATTTGTCAGAGAGAAGGAGAGAGACGGAGCACAGGCAGACAGAATGGCAGGCAGAGGCAGAGGGAGAAGCAGGCTCCCTGCCGAGCAAGGAGCCCGATGTGGGACTCGATCCCAGGACGCTGGGATCATGACCCGAGCTGAAGGCAGCTGTCCAACCAACTGAGCCACCCAGGCGTCCCGACTGTATTGGCTTTTTGCCTGCCACCTAGTCTATAGGCATAGAGAGGGGCTTCTACCAGTTATACCCTTGAGTAAAGATACTATGCTTTGCCTGAACATCTGAGACTGGTGTGAACACAATTTATGTTCCCACCACCAACTAATGGAGATGTTTTGTTTTATTAATGATGAGACCTCTTGATGGAACACAATGAACTAACCCAGATTAGGCTCAGTAACAAGAACCTGTCTACTAGGAATCGAGATTTTCTTCCAGAAACAGTTAAATGCTCATTTTAAAAAATACTTTTATTTTGCAAGAAATTGCCAAAGGATGGGTCAGTGACTTCATAGTGCCAGGCAGGCAGTGGTTTTGCCATGGACCTTCATCAGAAGGACCCAGGTACGAACACTGAACACTAACATTGTGACCTCAAGCTGCCAACCCCTCCTGTGTCTGAGGCCAAGTACTCACCTCAGAAATGATCATGTCACTCAGCTCTACCTCACTGGGCCATTTTGAGGCATTGGTGAGGTAAAGCTTATAAGTATGGGAGACAGGGCCTGACCCCTGTGCACAGCAGTTAAGCAGTTATTATTTCTGCTCAGACAGTAAGGATTATTATTATTATTATTATTATTACTATTATTATTTCCACATCTCTCTGCAGCATTGTAAGGCAAAAGACTGCACGGTGATTCTTCTTTTTTTAAACAAATAGAACAAAACTTGTATATCTAACATGAATGTCATTCATTCACAGTCATCTATATGGGACTGAGACCCACATAAGACATTACGTTCCAATAACACCCATGCCCATTCCCCAGAGACTGCACTAAGCTATGCCAGGAAGGGAACTAAGCATTATTCATATTTATCCCCAGGGCCCAACGCAAGGCCTAGAATATGGTAAGGGTTACATCAATTCCTCCCTATTGGAGCCTTGCCCTTGTTTGTGATGTTTTTGGCCACTTCTTTCAGAAAGGCCTTCAGGTTCTGAGCCAGCAGCTTTGGTGTAAACCTTAATGATGACAAGTCTTCAACAATGAGGATGGGCTTTAGTTTTGGAAAGTGTGGGGCATATGCAGCTTGAATGGCCAATAAGGTAAAGGGAAACTGGTCAAATAATGTGAACCCATTTTTGGTCAAAGGATCTAGGAAGCCATTCAATATGCAGGACCTGTGGAGGAAGGAGCTCCAAGGGAGGATGACAAGCAGATGTGCATAATCCCCAGAACTAGGGAGCATTCACCAGGAGTCAACAGGTTCACTGATGGGAGGTCAGTTTCTTTAACTCCGTGGCCTGAATTTGGAGGCTCTGAAGTCACTGTGGTGGAAAATTCTAATTCTTTTATTCTAAAGAACCAATGAGTAAGTTGTCATTCGGCAATATGTATGTGGTATATTTCTCAATAAAAGAAGAGAGATGCTGGCTCAGTCGGTAGAGCATGCGACTACTGATCTCAGGGTTGTAAGATCAAGCCCCACCATGGAGCCCACTTACAAAAGAAAAAGAGAGAGAAAGAGAGATGGTATATGGGATCTCTCAGAAAGGATGCACTAGCAAGTGGTAACAGGGTCTGTCTTGGGTGCTGAGTAAAGAGGCCAGGGCAGAGGATTCATGAACAACAGACTCTCTGACACAGCATTTTGTGTCTTTTAGATTTTACACTATTTTCACTCTATTGCCTATTAAACAGCCAACAGCAACAAAACAGGAGAAGCAGGGGAAGGAGCAGCATTCCTTTTCTCTACAGTAAATATTTAACCTGAGTTTTCTCTAAAAAACAAAAACAAAAAAAGTAAACCATGAAAGGATTAACAAGAGGCTCATGGTCTCATCACACCTGTTAGCCTGTCCCAGGGTTGTTTGCCGAGCCTGGCAAAGGAAAACATTTTATTTCTACCAACTCCAGGTCCGTGGTTGAAGAAAATATGTACCCTTGATCTAAACCTGCACAGATAATTTGCAATAAAGATAATCAACTTTACAAAGACAAATTCTATAACTGGATTGTGAAAGGAAGCACTCACTCTCCACTAGCTCCTGCCCTCCCTCCCTTCTTGGCCTTTTCACCACTCAGACACTTCCCCTTAGGGCAAGAAGGCTGGTGATGGGTGATGGGGTCACATCTGGCTTGCTCCTCATGCACTCAGTGAAAAGAGATAAGCAGACCATATAAGCCATGACTAAAGCCAGGCTCTGGAATTGTTTTTAACTGTTCTCAGACTATCTCAAGTTTTTCGGTTGCCACTGCTGGTCCTGGGATGAAGTGAATTAGCTTTACCTGAGGACGGGTTACACTCCCAAATCCCCTCACACACACTGCAGCTTTTATATCCTAAATCAATGACTATGTTATGTGCAACATGGAGAAGCCAGGGATAGTGATTTTCATCCCTGACATCCCCAATGTCCTTTCTTCTGCCTTTAGGAAACAGCTCTCAGGGCTTGTCTGGTGTTCTTCCCTCCCCCGTGCTCCAGGAGAGGTTCTAAAACTTACGGCTCAGAGTGGAACCAACATCACATCCTGAGCCAGTCACTGTGCCAGATTCCCTGGGCCACAGGGCTTGTGTCAGAAGTGAGAAAATGGCCATGTGGGGGCCAGAGTCAGTGGGCCACAGAGGCCCTGCTGGGAATGCAGAGCCAGAGATAGGCACTCTGTCCAGCTGGACTCAGACCTCCAAGGATAAGGGGCCATAGGTCACCACTGTCTTGCTTCACTGTCTTGCCTCACAAGGTATGAGGAGATCTGAGAGAAAGTCTAGGGTTGAGGAGTATCACCCTTCAGCCCAAATCCAACCCATTCCTATCTCTGCCCCTAGATATCTTGGTATGTGATCTAATAAATATATTGTATTTTCCTGCTTAAGCCAAAGTATGAGTTGGCTTTTCTGTCTCTTATAACCAAAACTGTCCTGCCTGACATGCTAGTGTGCCAAGTCTAGGAGACCAAAACTTGGATCCAAAGCTGGAAAAACAGTGGGACCGACCTTGACCACTGAATGCCTTTGAAATAAACCCTGGATTATTCCATCAAAGGCATAATTGGCTATATCGTCTTGTCTTCCTTTTGTGGGAATGTGGAAATACAAGAGGGAAAAGCCTGAAAAGCATGTTAACAGATGGTCATTAAATGGACATTTTACTCCCTGATTCAGCCCACTCCTTCCTCCTTCCTGCATGAGCTTTTCCAGCCCAGCGACTGGGCTCAGAATTCAGAGCTGGTCTCACAATTCCAATGAAGTACAGACATCCTCATCCTGGGAATTACAGAGCCCTCTGAACACCCATCTAAGTAGATAATGAGCCTGAAGATTGTACAGGGTTAATAATTTGCTCACCCAGGGCTGTGAAAGCCTTTCCCTTGCAGGCAGGTGACAAGCAGCAGAGCTGATGGATGAGGCCCTGAATCAGAGTCCTCACGGACCATATTTGCCCTTCCCACCCTCCCAACCATCACCCTGTTTCTTTGATGGTGCCATGAGGATAGCTGCAAACTATTGTCCAGTACAAACAAGAACAAAAAAATTTTTTAAACTTCTCAACCCTTCTCACAGTAAAAATAAGAAAACTTTTCACCTATCAGTTGACAAATATGAAAAGAACGGATAACCAACCCCAATGAGGGTATGGAGAAATGAAACTTCTCTCACTGAAAAGAGTATGTGTGGGTTGAAGGCAATTTTGCAGTAGCTATCCAGATCAGAAGTGTGCACACTCTTTGAGCCAACAACTCTTAGAAATTAACCTACAAAAATACTTCTACCTGTTTACAAAGACGTATGAAGAGCAAGGGGACAGACGCAGGTAGACACAAACACACATACTCTTACACATTTATGGCAGCCAGTCTCCTAAAATGGCCCCCAACAATTCCTACTCTCCCTGTACAGGCACACAAGCTGCTCCCACCTCAAAAAGTAGAGCTTGTCTCCCACCCCATTGAATCTGCACTTGCCATGTGACTGGATTTGATCAACAGAATGTGGCAGAAGTAGCATTCTAGAACCCAGTCCCATGAGAAACCCCAGCCATGTGTAGAAACCAGTTAGAGGAGAGCCAAGATGTTCCTCAAGACAGTCAGCCAGCACCAATGGCCAGTCACTAAACCACCAGATCTCCAATTCTGCCAATACTACACAAGGCAGAAGTACCACTCAACCAATCCAAGGAAACATGATAAATAATAAATCAATATTTTAAGCCATTAAGTTTTAAGGGCTTTCTTCCTCAGCAGTAAGTAAGAGAAATAAAATTCATTCCATCTTGTATGAAATAAAGAAAAATTGGAAACAACTTCAAAGGCCATCAAGAGGACAATGGTTACAAAAGTGAGGGTCCAGCTATACCAGGAACACTGTACAGCCACCAAGAAGAAAATCGAAGTAATTCTTAATGTAATAGAGAAAAGCCTCCAAGGTAGGTTAATGAAAAAAACAATTTTTAGAACAATACACACAAGTATAATTTTAGGTAAAACACATATTATTTCAGTAAATGCATATACACCAAACCATTAGCAGTTATTTTTGGTGAGAACCATGGGTTTTGGTGGCAAAGAAGGATGTGAAATTTCCACTTTTTGATTTTTGCATGGATTTCTTTTTTTTTAATTGATTGTGTATTCATGTATTCATTTTATAATCTAATAAAAGATGAAAAATGGACTTCAAAGCCTTTTCAGACCTGTCTACTGACTTCCTGAGAATTTAGGAGAAGCCTAGATTCATGCTAGCTGTCATTTCACTAGGCACTTAAAATAAACCAGGCAACCCATGTATTGTATTATCTCTAAATTTCTAAACAAACCAGGCAGGTGGGCATTATTTTTCCTATTTCTGAAATGTGGACATAGAAGTTCAGAATGGATAAGCAGCTTTCCAAGTGTCACTCAAGTAAATGGCAGTCAGTGTGTGGACCTCGGCAGGGGGTGTGGGGGGGTGTCCCACTCTAAAGCCTGTATACCTTTTCCTGTAAGACTGTAGTCAGCTCCAGTGAGTTTGATGAAGTCCCAGAACCTTAAGTCAGGTTCGGTGTGGTGAGGAGGTTCGGAGCCGACGACTAAAGAAAGAATTCTTAAGACGTCATTGGTGCAAAATGGTGGTTTATTAAAGCACGGGGACAGGACCCGTGGGCAGGAAGAGCTGCTGCCCCGGGTTGTGAGGGATGGCAGGTTATGTACCCTGCTGTTGGGGGAAGGTGAGGGGAAGGGAGGTTTCAGTGGAGTTTTCATATGTTAAAGAGGACCTACAAGGTGCCAGGATGTTCCGGGCCTGCCGGAGGCCTTGCCCTTGCTGCTGGATCAATGTTGTCTTTAGACCAGTCATTAACATTAAGATAGTTGGGAGACTTTTTGGTGGGGTGTCACAATCCTGCTATCAATCGTCTTTGTTAGTGAGATTTAGAACATTTGTAAGCCAAGGGAGACTCCGGTCTAGCAGGATTGTGAGCTCTGCAAGTTAACTATTTGCTTATTGTTCATGGCAGTCAGGGCTGCCTGAGGGATGCTACACATATGGAGGGGAGTGGATGAAGGGGGGGGTGCAAGGCGCCAGCTTTTGCTTTGTCCTCAGCCAGCCTCCTGCTCCCTCATCAAGTTGAAGGTCTGGCTGGGGAGCAGTACTCACACATTGAGGAAGCACTCATGGACCTGAGTTCAAATCCCAGCTTCACTCTTAACCATCTGTGAAGCTGTGGACAAGTGACAGTCTGCTGTGTCTCACTCAACCTTCAAACAAGCATATACTGAATACTTCCTGGGTATGAGGTACTGCTCAGTCTAGGTCTCTAGCATTTCAGAAGGGAAATCCCTGCCGTCGTGGAGCTTAGGATGTCATAAGAGAGCCAGATGTCAAACAAATTACTAAATAAACAAATTATGAAGTAAACACATAACGGAACCATAGAGAGTGATAAAAGGAGATAGTGAAATGCCTCAATTTCCATGTCTATAAAATGGCATACCAGTGGTGCCAACTCCATAGGATTCATAAAACATTTCTTTTAAAATGCTTACTGCCAAGCTGAATGCATACTGAATTCTAACAAATGGGAATTATTATTTATTATTATATACAAAATTGTGTAGGTTGTGATAAAGGGTGCATGACAAATGGAAGCATGCCAAATATGTGTTAAATGAACAGAAGAGGGGCACTTGGGTGGCTCTGTTAAGTATCTACCTCAGCTCAGGTCATGGTCCCAGAGTGCTGGGATTGAGCCCTGCATCAGGCTCCCTGCCCAGTGGGGAGTCTCAGGAGGAGCCTGCTTCTCCCTCTCCCTCTGCTGCTCCCCCTGATTGTGCACATGTGCTTTCTCTCTCCCTCTCAAATAAGTAAAATCTTTTTTAAAAAAATAAATGAACAGAACAGAACAAAGACAACCTACTGGGCTGTCTCAGTAAAGGAGGCCTTCCCAGAGGAGGTGCCACAGGGGATTGTGCTCAAGAAGGGACCAAGCTTTGTTTGCAGGACAAATGCCTCTACCCTGCCCTAGAGGCTCTGGAGTAGCTAATAAGACAGAGAGAGGCAAGGTGACCTGTCTGCCCCCCTACAGTTTGGGCCTTAAATGCAGAGAGGAGCTGGGCCTCAGACACTTCATAGGGGCTGACCACACGGCCTGCAGAGAAACCAGGCTGGGAATAAGCCTGCTGCTGCCACCACTGTGAAGGCAGTGGGGGTGGGGTGCAGGAAGGCCTGGGGGAGCACTGAGTTATTTGTTATGGGGTGAAGAGGAAGCTATAAGTGGTCCTCTGTCCTCCATTAACAGCAGGATGGAGTCAGGCTGGAGCCGCCGGCTGCGGAATCAGCCTTGTTTTTTAAACACACATGGCTGGGCCAGGCCTTTTAACCCCCAAACACCCCAGGGTTCCTGCAGGAAGAAAACAGTAGCCTTTGGTCTAGAAACTCTACAGCTGGGGTGTAGCTTGGGGCATTTCTGTTCAGCTCAGAAACAAACAGAAGATAAGAATATTATGATAAAAAGAACTGTACTTTTATAATAGATTATTCAAAGTCAGGGAGTCTGGGCTGCTTATAATTCTTTATACTTAAGACTCCTCACTGTACATCCTCAGAACAAAAAGTGAGTTATACAGATGGATTACTTCTGTCTGCAAAGAAATACAACTATTTTGTTTCTACCTTACCTACTCTTAGAAGAGTGTTTCCCCACCTATCATCAAAAGTTACCTTTAAGTAGGACATCTACAAGTGTTTAGACAAGCTCCCCTGCGTCTCTGAACCTCATTCCCTACTGGATTCCATCCCCGCCTCATTCCACCTTATTTCTAGAGCACCCTGTGATGAAGGGAAGAAGGGATTAAACCAATGATTAACGTTTTGGAGAAATCCAGACACCTTGGGAAGCTCATGAAGGCTTTGCACCCTCTCCCTAGAAAAACGCATATGTACAAACCACACAGAACTGTGCAGCTTCAGGGGTCCCAGACTCCCCTGTCCACCAAGCATATTCTAACGCTCCAACAATCCCAGGTTCTGTCCTTCCCAGATCAGGCAGACTGGTACATTTCCTTTTAGATCTTTCTCCAAGTCCTCTGACTTGATTCTATACATGAGGTAATCTTTAGCATAATCCTTCGCAATCAGAGGCTCCTGGTAACAAAAAAACCTCAGTGGCTGAGAAACCACCAAGAGACTGCCAGAGCTCAGGTTAGCAAGATGAGAACTGTTAGCTCCAGGGGGACCCGAGCATTCAGGCAGGTCCGTGAGCAGCAGCTCCCAGCTACCACAGGCGAGAGGGGTCCCTGAAACACATGAGGCCCAACAGGATTTCCATCTGCCTCAGAGAGCCCCTGCTAGGCTCAGGAGGAACCAATAAGGAGAAAGAGCTTCCGCAGTCCCCATTGCTTCCCTCCTCTCCAGTCCCCACACTCCATGATGCAGGTCTGCAAACCTGTGCTGCTGAGCAGGGCCAGCCCTGCCTAAGAGAGCTGTTTGGTCCCCTAAACCCCAGATAAATGGCAGAAAATGAACATGCAAATTCACCGTGACTCGATTAAGAACAAAGGACTGTGTTTCAGCCCAACCCAACTGACTGTGATAGGGGGGATGGTCTTTCCCTAAGCCTTCAGTCTTATCAAATCAGCAGTCCTGCTACCTGCCCCAGCACTGCTCCACAAGAACCATCCAAGACCTGCCAGAAAGAAGCATGTAAGTCAAAACCACTGTCCCAAAGGCAGCCCCTTAAGAAACCAGGGTGATCAGGGCAAAGTAACTTACGTGAAGCCAGAAATTAGGACCCATGAGCCTTTGGCTGGCTCAATGGGAGCAAGCCAGTCCAAAATGCAGGAATGATTACTAACAGACCATGTCCCAACCTTACACATGTTCCATATCCACAAACTGGAAAAAATGTCAAATTAAATATGAAACAGGAAATAGAGATAAAGAGCTGTGCACATGCACACCCACGCGTGTCCGCGCGCACACACACACACACACACACACACACACTCCTTCTCTCTCTCTCTCCTAGTTAGCATGGGGATGAAAGCCAGTGGCTGGGGGATTGTTAATTAGAAAGGAGGACTAATAGCCGCCTCCCAAGGTCAAGTCATTCATCTCTGAAGCACCAGGCCAGGGTTAACCATTGCAGCCCCAGGGTGAAGTGCCTTGCTATAAATGGCCCCACTTCTAGCTCATCAGGAACTGAAGAATCATGAAGAAAGACAAGAAAGGGGGGGGCAAGGATAGGTTGAGGTCAAAGAGAAAAGCTGGACAGTATATGGTTGAAGGCACCTGCAGCCTGAGAGAAATGGGTTCAACTCCTAGCTCTTATATTTAACAGCTGCATGACTGTGGACGGCTTTCACTGCTTCTTTTGGTTTCAGTTTTCCTGCCCATCAAATGGAGAAGATAGGATGAACTTAACAGAGTGCTTTCAAGGATTAAATGAGATGATGTATGACAAGCACTAGCCTGGAACATTGTAAGTATTCAAAATCAATAGTGACTGCTACCATTCAATTAATTTTATTATAACTCTTTAGTCACCTTAACCTGTGTGAGGCAGCCATTTCCCCCAATTAAATACAAAGAGCTAAGCTTCCACCTGCAGAGACTGATTTTTTTTTTTTTAAGGTTTTATTTATTTGACAGAGAGACACACACAGAGAGAGGGAACACAGGCAGGAAAAGTGGAAGAGGGAGAAGCAGGCTCCCTGCTGAATAAGGAGCCCAATGTGGGGCTTGATCCCAGGACCCTGATATCATGACTAGAGCCAAAGGCAGACACTTAACACTGAGCCACCCAGGCACCCCCAGAGATCAATTTCAAAGTGTGGGAGGCATAAGAAGGGAATAAGCAGTTGCTCATTTCATAAACAGATCAATTCCCCCACCCCCATCCCATCATCTTCACTAAGAGTGAAACGTGGCCTCCTGAGTTGTAGAGTCCAGTAGGCTGTCCTTTAGGAAACAGACCTGGCCCCTCTTCCCAGCCCTGTCCCCACCCATCACTGCCCTAAACAGCATTTGATTTTAGAACAGACAACAATACAGGTCCCTGGATTTTCCACTTTTCTCTTTTTAAGTCCACATGAGCAGGAAAAAAGGGGCTTGCTCCTTTCCAATACAAAAAAAAAAAAAAAATCACTTAAAGGTAATTATCATAATCAGGAAAGAGCTCTTTGCATCTCAAAGACCACTTAAACAGCTAGTGCACAGAACAGTGCTAGGCAAATAGAAGCAACACTCTGTTGAGTGGCCAAATGGATTAACGTGACCTGGTCCCCATGGGGGCTACTCTTGAGGCACTCCCACTCCAGTGAAGGAGATATAAACAAAAAAATTGCCCCCCACACCTTACCAAGCTTCCAGACACAGGGACATCAAGGAATAACAAAAAGCAGTTAAATTATGACCTCCAAATATATTTCTGATTTTATAAAATTAGTTTTGGAAAGAACTGAGCTTTCTTCTCTCCTCTGTCTCCTCGTCACCTTTAGCCACATATTCTTACTAAGACATTGGATTCAAGACCTGGCACATAGCAGGTTCACAATAAACATCTGTGGAATAAAAAGTAATTAAATGCATTTACTGCTATCAAGAGCCACACTGCTGGCCCGAAGCAACTGTCAGAGAAAGATGGTGGCAGAGCCCTGAGCAAGGCAGCCATGTGAGTTTTCTTCCTTCAGCATCCTGTTCCAGACAGTTTCCTCCTAAATGAGATCACAGGTCCAGACCTGCTGTGGGAGTGCAGCATTGCTGACTCACTCCAGCGATTCACATCATATGTTTAGAAAAGAACAGTCCACTTTTATTAGTAGGAGAGCAATGCCAATAGTTTACATTATGTGAGCATTTATATGCCAGATCCCGAACTGGATAGTTTATATTCAATACACCCTTTAATTCTTACAACAAGCCTATGAAGTAGGTTATATTATCTCCATTGTATAGATAAAACAACTATGGCCGAGGAGTCAGTTTGTGACACTCCAGGAGGCTCTCTTAGCCCACCTCTCAGCACTGACTCTATGAAGTCCACCAGCTTCCTATCCCACCCAACTGTGTCCAATTCTCAAACACCTCTGACATTTGTTCGAGCACTTTCCTTGGCCTGAAAAGCCCTTCCTGACTTACCCACCATGTAAAGACTCCCCTCATCCTCCAAGACTGTGTTCAAATACTTTCTTTCTGAATCCTCCCTCCATCAACCCCCACTATCAAGGCAGAACAACGGCTCCCTTCTCTGTGCCCTCAGTTCACAGCACCATGCCACAAACCCACTGCACTCTTGGGACAGGTTAGGGTCCAGGGCCATGGCACATCCAGCACCTAGCAAGGACACCTGCGTGCCACACAGCAAATATCCCACAATTAAGTAAAATCAAGCACATCCTCCTCCGAATAACAAAACAGAGAAGTAAACCCCCCACCCAGTGACAAGCCCATTTTGGTCCCCTGTCTGCTCCCTAGGAAGTAGGGGATCAAAAGGGTGGCGATGTGGGCAGAAAGATAAGAGAATGACACTCCCCAAACAGTCCTGAGCATGGTCCAGGCCCAGCACGGGCCAGCAGGGAGCCTCATCTTCCCTCCTCAGGCCCTGTGGTGGGCAAGTTGCCCGTCAAGCTCAGATGGTTAAAGGCCATCTGGGCTCTGGGTGGTCACCACCCAGCTCTGCCACTTCTGTGGGTCCCTCACATTCCCTGGCTACCTTCTCTCTGTGGGATCTCCAGGATCCCATTTCTTTTTTACACAAGGGAGCCAGGAAAACAAGTTACCTCCTGGGCTTGTCTTCAGGCCCAAGGGCTTTCTCTCTGTCAGAACAAAGGCCATTCCCCCAGAAGTCCTAGCTTTTCTTATCTCTTACCAAGTAGTTCTAAGCAGAGAGAAGTGGGGGGGGGGGGGGGAGATGGTGAGGAACATCTTTCCACTGAAACAACCTCAAAGGGCTGGGCCCAGGGCCTGTGAGGGAGGCCCTGGAATCTTCCTGTGGTGGAAGGGATGGAAGGGGACAGCGGGGGGAAGGTGGGAGAGCTCTGTTTATTGCCTTCCAGCAGAAGAATGAACTAAGAGACATCTGGACCCCAAATTCTATGTTCTTTCTAGAGACTGAGTATATGGACCTGTGGTTCTGGTAGCCATAATTTATAGTCCAGACCAAGAAATTTTTTGTAAAATGAAGAAGGATTGAATAGGCATAAACTGGGCCTGCCCCTGGCAAAGTGAGATGTCTAGTCTTTCAGCCTACAGGACTGAGGACAGGAAACATTTCCCCAGAGTTCAAGTCTGTAAAACTTCAAACTTTTCCAAAAGAAATGGTCACTTCTCAAAGAGATTTTAGCAAACCACTTCTCTGAGTAACATAATAAGATACATGATAAGTCATAATATAATCTGTCTTTTGCCTAATGTATTCTGGTTCCTCCTGTAGATGCTAGGAAGAGAGGTACATGCCTGGGGCCTCCTCTGAGCAGAGCAGACACTCCCAAAGGAGAGGATGAGATAACACTAAATGGCCTGCTCTACTGAATGGCTGAGAGCAGTACACCCTTTCTGAAGGGGGTGGGGGGAGGATTGGGGGGAGGCCAGGCTTTTAACAAGCTTTCCCAAGTAGGAAAGGGGAAGGAGTCTAGTTACTAAACACCAAGTAGAGTTGCTTTGGGTAACATACTTTGGGGTGCCCCTCCATGCCCAGGAAGATGGGAATCGGACTAAGGGGGTGGTGCTTAATGTCCTTTTCCCAGCCTAGAAGGTGAGCCCAGACTCCTGGTTCCCCTTTCTTCCTTCCCTCTGGCCCTGCTGTGGGAGCACACTTGGGCCCAGGATTTGGTTTCAGGGTATGGGGACAAAAGGGCTGCCCACCAGCACTTGCTCCATTACTTGGTGAGCCCAAACAGATGGAGGGCTTCCCTTCTGGCTCTCCTATTCATTAGGGAAGGGGAACTCTGGGATAGGGCCTCACACAAACTTCTGCTGTAGTTTTGCATCCCCTCTATTACCTTGGAACATCAGGGGCAAATGACCAATGGTGACCAAGAGTCCTTGATCTCTCAGGATAGTTATTTCAGAAGTATGTGTGTGAAAGAGAGAGAGAGAGACAGAGACAGAGAGAGACAGACAGAAAGGGAGAGACCAGAGATCAAAGAATCAGGTATTATGGGGAGTCCCCACAGGGAAGCAGGCTTCTCCAAACCTTAGTTAAGTTTTGCCCTGCACACACATCACCTGTACTCTTTTATTCTACATAATCCACCAAATCAAGTCCATTTTTAAACTTAAATATGTGATTTAGCCTTTACTAAAAATAAAAAAATCTATAAAATAATGGATTTTACAAATATTTTGCTACATAAATAAGATATAAACATGAAATGTGTGGTATTTTATTATTTGACTATTAAACTTAAAAAAATTTTATCCACATGCCTCCTAAAGTCCCCTCACAATTTGGGGAACACGGTTGTAAAGGAAAAGTGGTCTGGCCTCAGGGCACTGGTAAAGGAGGAGAAGAAGAGGGCAGAGTGATGATGGGTATCCTTTCTCCCTGCTCCCTCCCTGCAGAGTCATCTTGGGCTGGCTGGTTCCTTCTGCCAAAGCCACAGCTCCTTTCAGGGAGCCCCTCCACATACCATCCCTCATCAGCTCCTGGTGTCAGCTCACTCTTTGCTTCTGAAGGCCTCAGACTGGTCAGGGTAGGCTGATGCTCAGACAGAGGGCTGTTCTATCCTTGTCAGTTCCCCAAACCCTGCCCACACCTTAAGACATTCCCTGTACTAAACTCTCTACAAAGCATCCAGCTGAGTTAGCCACCTATTTCTTGTCAAGGCCTGACTTACACACAAAGCATCTCCTATAAAACACAAAAACTAGGGATGCTTGGGTGGCTCAATGGGTTAAGCCTCTGCCTTCAGCTCAGGTCATGATCTCAGGGTCCTGGGATGGAGCCCCACATCGGGCTCTATGCTCAGCAGGGAGCCTGCTTCCTCCTCGCTCTCTGGCTGGCTCTCTGCTTACTTGTGATCTCTGTCAGTCAAATAAATAAATAAAATCTTAAAAAAAAACCCACAAAAACTATTACAAAGATTCCAAGAAGTCACAGACAAAGCTTAGGAATAGGAAATTCATAAGAATAAAGATGAAATAGTAAACCAATGATGGGGAAGTATTCAAACTACCAGCAATCTAAGATATGTATGATGATAACGCTATGGAACAATGTTACACCTTTGAAAAATTTATTTATTTGTTTGTTTGTTTATTTATTTATTTATTTTTAAAGATTTTAAAATGTTACACCTTTTAAGTCAGCAGAAAATACATCACAAGCCAAGAGACCACCCAGTGCTGGTTGCATTAGAGAAAAATTGGCACCTCATCCATGACTGGTAGCAATGAATGATGTATGGTTTTCCTGGAGAGCCATTCAGCAACATGTGGCAAGTGCCCCCCCAAAATAAAATAAATTTTTAAAAAAATTGAACCAGGTAACAAACTCCTGGGAGTTTTCCTTAGGAAATAAGTCACAAGAGGATAAAAAGAAAATTGCACAGAAAATCTCACTTCAGCTTTTTTAGATAACAAAACCTAGAAACTATCCAGATGAAACCCAAAAGATATCAGTAAGTAAATTATTCTTTATTCTTATTCCCCCAATGGAATATTGTCTAGTCTTAAAAACTAAAAATGTGGGGCACTTGGGTGGCTCAGTGGGTTAAAGCCTCTGCCTTTGGCTCAGGGTCCTGGGATGGAGCCCCGAGTCCCTTCCTCTCTCTCTGCCTGCCTCTCTGCCTACCTGTGATCTCTGTCTGTCAAATAAATAAATAAAATCTTTAAAAAATAAAAATATAATAATAATAACCTGAAAATGTGAAGACTTCATAATAGTGTTTATAATGTGTATAAAGCCAAGCAAGAAAACATGAAATAGTATGTGCATTGTGATTAACAGTATGTAGGATTACTGTAGGAGCAAAGATTGGAAAAATATTTTTAAAAACTGAAAGCACTTTAAAGTGGTGAGATTATAGGCCTATTTTATCCTATGAAGATTTTTGTGGGTGCCTGGGTGGCTCAGTGGCCTGAGTGTCTGCCTTTGGCTCAGGTCACCATCCCAGGGTCCTGGGATGGAGCCCTGAGTTGAGCTCTCTGCTCAGTCGGGAGCCTACTTCTCCCTCACCCTCTGCCATTCACCCCACTTGTGCTCACTGGGGAGCCTACTTTTCCTTTACCCTCTGCCATTCACCCCACTTGTGCTCTCTGGGTCTATCTCTCTGTCAAATAAATAAATAAAATCTTTTTAAAAAGTTTTGCCTTACCACCATAATATATTTAATACATTGCTGGTACGTTACTGACACTTACATCTAAAAGGGAAGAATTAAATTTTCCCAAATCACAAATATCCTGTGGATAAAAACTATATTCAGTCTCCTACCGTCTCTAAATTCCTGTGGTCTCTAAACAACTGTAATAGACACCACGGTGTGATGAATGGAGTATAGGCTTTGAGACACACGGATCTGAGCTGTATGGACTGAAGAGCTGTGTGGTCTTGGCTAAGTTATGCAACCCCTCTGAGCTTGGACTTCCTCATCTAAAGCACTGAATAACATCTATTTTCCAGAGATTTTAAAGGTAAGTGCCTAATACAGAATAAGTGTTCACTAAATAATCCCTATCAGGCCAGATAGTCTACTAGCACTTATTTTTATAGGTCTGTTTGGGCTGCCAGTGTTCTTTACTCCACTGCCCATGTGTGAATGCCTCTCCCTCCAAACTAGACAGTGAGCTCCTTAAGGGGTGCCTTGCCTGGAATTAACCCAAGGATGAAGCCAACAGATGACAGATGAAGCTCCATAAATATTAGATAAATGATGAATGGTTACCCATTTAGCCCATTGTTAACCATATGATGAATGGCAAAAGTAAATAAATACTAGAAACACTTAGCCATTCAGGAAGAAGCTGGTTAAATCTATGATTTCCCATCAGCAGAGAGCCAGATGAAGAACCCCTGAGAAATAATGACACTCTTCCCTCTAAAGGCCCTCCCAGCTCATTACAAAAATGGAACACACACAGTATCTGGAAATGAAGCTTACTGCTCTCTCCCCAATGCCCTCCTCTATCTCACCCAGAGAGCTCTCCTAGAATGAGAAAAAATTCTAAGTAGAGGGCTCCACTGCTGAGGAAGAGCTCCCAAGCCCACACCTGGGGCTTCCAGTCCTCTTCTGTTCTGAAGAATGGGGGGAGTCACAAGAAAAAGCACAGGAAACAAAGGAAAAGAAAAGCCTAACCCTTAGTCACATTCATGCTTCGGCTTCCTAAAGACCATACCATTTCAGTTCTTCACTCTGAAAATAAGTAATGAAAAGGAAAGAATTCAGCATTCTCCCACCTTTCCATGAGGAACTGTGTTTCAGGGTCATCAGTTCCAGGCAAACAGTACTAACTCCATATAAATTCTAGATAATAAATGTAGAAGAAACAAAAATTAGAAAATCAATGTTTTGCAACCCCCATGAAATAAATGACTCAGGCAAGGAACGTCAATGGGTGCACTGGTTTGGGGGGAATTGGATATTCTACATGGGACCAAAATATCACCTCACAAATTGTTCACTGGTAGCAGTGCAGAAAAGGAGAAGGTAACTTGACACTGGCAGAATCGGATAGGAACCAGTTACCCCCAGATCAACCTTGGGCCCAGGCACAGAGGGATCCATAGTGCGACCACCAGAAGAGATGGACTCCCTGATTTGGGGCAATAAAAGGTACGCAGTGTTGCCATACCTCAATCTAATCAAGTCTTACGTCTAACTTCAGCTTATGGGAAATACAGCTGATAGGGAAAAGATTAAACACCACAAGTCAGCAATCAGACCAACCCAGAGGTGCATTTACAGGCAACCTACCTGGTTTCTTTGGTAAGCCCATGTCATGAGGGTGAGAAGTGAAGAGGGAAGTTCTAGAATAAAAGTGTCTCAAAAAACTTTAACAACCAGATACAGTATGTGGTCCTGATTTGAATAAACTGTTAGGACAATGAGGGACATTTGAATATTGATTGCAATTAGATGACATTAAGGAATTAATGCAAATTTTTCAAGTTGTGATATAAAGTATTGAGGTTATTTAGGAACACATTCTGATTTCTTAGAGGTTGTAATATTTAGGGAAATGTTGTGATGGTTCCAATATACTTTAAAATACATCAGTAAAAAAAGATCTGGCATGGGGCGCCTGGGTGGCTCAGTGGGTTGGGCCTCTGCCTTCGGCTCAGGTCATGATCCCGGGGTCCTGGGATCGAGCCCTGCATCGGGCTCTCTGCTCAGCAGGGAGCCTGCTTCCTCCTCTCTCTGCGCCTGCCTCTCTGCCTACTTGTGATCTCTGTCAAATAGATAGATAAAATCTTTAAAAAAAAAAAAAAAAAAAGATCTGGCAAATATGACCAAATATTAGTGACTATTAAATTTAGGTGGTGAACTTTTGTAACGTACCTAGAATAGCTGGGTTCATAATAACAGTAAGTAGAAGGGGAGTTAACAGGGCTGGGGGCAAGGGTGGAATGGGGAGTTTGATGATTCATTAGTTGCGTATAACACCCAGTGTTCATCAAAACACATGCCCCCCTTAACTCCCAACACTCTGTTATCCCATGCCTCCCATCCCTTCAGCTTGCTTCCCAAAGTCCAGAGTCTCTCAGGGTTCATCATCCTCTCTGATTTCTTCCCATTCAGTTTTCCCTCCCTTCTCCTCTGGTCCTCCTTGGTATTCCTTATGTTCCACATATGAGTGAAACTGTATGGTAATTGTCTTTCTCTGCTTGACTTATTTCACTCAGCATGATCCCCTCCAGTTCCATCCACACTGATGCAAATGGTGGGTATTCATCCTTTTGGATAGCTGAGTAATAGTCCATTGTACATATGTACCCCATCTTCTTTATCCATTCATACGTTGAAGGGCATCTCAGCGCCTTGCACAGCTTGGCTATTGTGGACATCGCTGCTATGAATATTAGGGTCCATGTGCCCCTTCTTTTCACTACATCTGTATCTTTGGGGTAAATACTTAGTGGTGCAATGACGGGGTTTTAGGGTAGCTCTACTTTCAACATCTTGTGGAACCTCCACGCTATTTTCCAGAGTGGCTGTACCAGCTTGCATTCCCACCAACAGCGTAAGAGGGTTCCTCTTTCTCTGCATCTTTGCCTACATTTGTTATTTCCTGCCTTGTTAATTTTTGCCATTCTAACTGGTGTAAGGTGATATTTCATTGTGGTTTTGATTTTTATTTCCCTAATGGCTAGTGATGTTGAACATTTTTTCACGTGTTTATTAGCCACTTGTATGTTTTCTTTGGAGAAGTGCCTGTTCATGTCTTCTGCCCATTTTTTGACTTGATTATTTGTTTTGGGGCATTGAGTTTGAGAAGTTCTTTATAGATCTTGAATACCAGCCCTTTATCTGTAAAGTCATTTGTAAATATCTTCCCCCATTCTGTGGGTTGCCTCTTAGTTTTGTTGACTGTTTCCTTTGCCATTTAGAAGCTTTTTATCTTGATGAAGTCCCAAAAGTTCATTTTTGCTTTTGTTTCCCTTGCCTTTGTAGACGTGTCTTGAAAGAAGCTGCTGTGGCCAATGTCACCATAAAAAAAAAACTTAAGTTGTGGGTGTTCATTTTACTACTATTATTCTTTCCACCTTTTCATAATGAATGATCTTTTTAAGGATTTTATTTATTTATTTGACGAGAAAAAGCAGAAGAAAAAGCAGAAGCAGGGGGAGCAGCAGGTAGGGGGAAAAAGCAGAAAGCAGGGGGAACAGCAGGCAGGGGGAGAGGGAGAAGCAGGTTCCCTGCTGAGCAGGGAGCCTGATGCAGGGCTTGATTCCAGGACTCTGGGATCATGACCTAAGCCAAACCAGAAGCTTAACGACTGAACCACCCAGGTGCTCCTTTTTTTTTTTTTTAAGATTTTATTTATTTATTTGACAGAGTGATACCAAGAGAGGGAAACAAGCAAAGGGAGCCGAAGAGGGAGAAGCAGGCTCCTTGCTCCCGAGCATAATGAGTAATTTTTTTAAAAGACTAAATACTGGGGTGCCTGGGTGACTCAGTTAGTTGGGCACCCAACTCTTGATTTTGACTCAGGTCGTGATCTAGGGGTCCTGGGATTGAGCCTCACCTCAGGCTCTGCTGTCAGTGGGGAGTCTGCTTGAGGATTTCTCTCCCTCTCCTTCTGCCCACTCCCCCTGCCAAATTCTAAAAAAGAAATGAAAAAATCTAAAAAAAGACTAAATACTCCTCTGGTGACTCTGATGTCACATTGTCTTTTTTCTACTCCTAGTTCTATGCTAAAGCTTTCAAACACCCAGCAGAAAGCCCAAGCACTTATTTTTTTAAAATCCTCCTTTATTACTCAAAAGTGAATCTGAAGGACTAATCCTTTTCTGGACCTCTACAGAGTCTGGCTCAGAGCAGAATGGAGAAGGTCACTTCTAGTAAGAGCCAGTGCATGATGAAAGAAGATAAAGGTACTTAGATGGCTGGAGTTCTGAGAAGCCACGCCTTGCTCTGAGTGCTCACTGCAGTCTGGCAGGATTCTAAGGCAGCCTCCAGATACTGTGAGGTCAGCAGCATCATCTGCTCTTCCAGCTAGGGAAACAGCCTCAGAGAAGTTAAGTAATTTACCCAAAGCTGTTCAGCTGATGTGTAATACATTTTTTAACAGGCAATTTAGAAAGCAGAGCCTGATTTAACCATCCTCCCGGGAACTCCAAACCTTTTCTGTCTCCTCCTCTAAAACGAGGGTGGGGCTATACTATTCAAACCTATCAATTCCACCCCCACTGCTGCTGCAGGGTTCAAGGCTGGTTGATTAATCAGTTTAAAGGCACTGACCACTACCTACCATGGACTCTGAACTGTGTGAGGCTCGAGCACGAGTCAGAGAAAGAAACTTGGTCTCTGGCCCAAAAGCACATACAATCCATTCGTGGAGACAACACTAAGAAACATAACTAGCAGAATAACATACTAGATTGTATGGCTCCTACACCAACACTACCTTCTGCATTGCGTTCTTCCTGCCCCTGTACCTACACTGCAGTGATATGACGTACTTCAAGAGGATCTTCTGCCTTGGCAGTTTAGTGACAGTGGGCTCCTCAAGCTCAAGGTCTTATCTTGTTTTGATATGCTGAACACCTACAAGGCTGCCCAGGATAGACAGGGTGTGGGCAATCCTGAATGCAGGTGGGAAGAGAGTGACCAGATGTGCAGAGGAAATTATCCCAATCCTCACCTTATCTGCCCAGACCTACTCTTTCCTCTCCACCCACCAATCATTCCAGAATCCCTCCAGATGACCTGGATTCCCTCCACCCCAGCCCAGCTGGGAGAGAGGTGCTATGACTCCTGACAGAACCCTGCACACACATGCTAAGGGCTCTGCTGGAATCTGCAGGTCCTGGCCTGCCTAGCTGCTCTGTCTGTATACAGGTGGGTACCTTAGCAGTACTAGTCCCCATTTTCCCAAGTCCCTGGTTTCTAGTCAACCAATTTTCTTTTTTTTTTTTTTAAGATTTTATTTATTTATTTGTCAGAGAGAGAGTGAGCGAGAGCGAGCACAGGCAGACAGAGTGGAAGGCAGAGTCAGAGGGAGAAGCAGGCTCCCTGCAGAGCAAGAAGCCCAATGTGGGACTCGATCCCAGGACGCTGGGATCATGACCTGAGCAGCTGCTTAACCAACTGAGCCACCCAGGCGTCCCATAGTCAACCAATTTTCTTCATGGATGATGGCAAAATCATGAGGCAGAAGGCATCCACTGCCTACAATCCAACCCTGAGACCTGGGGAAGGGGACAACAATAGCACCACAATGCCCCTCAAATCAGGATAAAACTCTGGTTGTAGGTAGAGCAGAGCTGCTAAGACTACCTCTTGTGCCTGCTCTCTCAGCAAGGCCCCTGGGCTCTGGCAGGGCAAGACTGTGACACAAAGCTGGGCCAGTTTCTTGGCACTCAGATGCCAAGTACATGGGTTTCCCCCCAAGTGTCCCTACGTGGCAAATCACCCTTTGCAGCCCTGGTACAACTGTCCTTCTGAGGAGGGGGAGGGTGGGAAAACTGGAGTCTTAGAAATTTAACAGCTGCTCCCAAGGAAACATCCACCCCCAACGTGTGTGTGTCTGTGGGCTGGGATTTTTCAGTGCACGCAGCATGCTCACTGCCACATTTTCCTCCTTCCTTCCCAAAGATGGTACTGAAAATGCATGATTTCCAGGCTCCAACGTGGCTGTAATGACTCCACAGTTTTTTTTTCCCCTGAATGCTATTCATTGACACAGTTTTTAGATCCTACAACATGTATTTACTGCCAAGTACATTCTTGCCTTCCAAAGCCTTTTTTTCATTTTGGTCAATCAGATCAAAATGATTAGCATCACAGGCAAAATTTGAAGGCTGAAAAAAAGTTGGAAAGTACAAAACTGGACTTCTGTCCTAGCGTGTGTGCATATGTTTTTTGGGTTTGTTTTTTGTTTTTTGTTTTTGGTTTTTGGGTTTTTTTTTTGAGGCGATCGAGTGGAGGAGAGTATCTTAACCAGGCTCATACCCAGTGTGGGACGTGATCTCACAACCCAGAGATCATGACCTGAGCCAAAAATCAAGAGTCAGACGCCCAACCAACTGAGCCACCCAGGCACCCCTGTCCTGGTGTGTTTTTACAATGATACTTCAACTTTTTGGAATGCATACTCAAAGTCTTGATTGAAGGTTATATATTTACATTCACTCAAGACATTCGAACTAAGAGATTCAGTTCAGAACAGTACATATTTGAAACTGCATACTACCTCAAGATACACACACTTCAACATAGACCCCTTGGTCCTTCCTGCTGTGACAACTTCATACAAAACCATGCAGACAAGGATGCTACCAGGACTTGCCCTCTCTGCCTACGCCTGCACTACCAGCTTTTTGCAAAGTAGTTGGCTAGATACCATTGGAAAATGGCATTTTTTCCACAATGACCTTATTTTGTCCTGCCTGTCTACTATTAAATAATTCAAATATTAAATAATTAAGTTATGTGTATAAACCTGCCTAGCTAAACAGCTTTTATAATGCATCATAATGAGATAGTGTGGCATAATGGTCTGGGGCAGGTTTAAGAGTCAGACCTGGGCTGTAATCCCAGCTCTAGCTTCCCAGCTGTATGGCCGTGGGCAAGCGATTCAACACTTCTGTACATGAGGTTCCTCTCCTAGAAAATGGAGATGATAACTTGCCTCAGCCTGACACACAGTAGGTGCTCCGAACATGTGCACTGCTTATTTTGTTATTTGTCCTGACCCTGTGGTCCCTAATTGCAATCCCCTGCTGCAGATGTCACAGAGAGAGAATACACGGGCAAAACAAACGGGTAGCCAGTTAGCATATCCTTGGGGCCAAAGTCACTGGTGATCCAACTACATTTTAACATGACAAACTTTGATTTGACATGGACCCACCACTTAGGCCCAGAGGGTCAATGACACCTACAAAGGGAATGAAGACTATTCCTCTTCTTCAAAGCTCTCATGCAGTTCCACATTTCACTGCCCTCTGCAAAACACCACTTTGAAAACCATGTCATCCCAAATTAGCTTCAGCTTCCACAGCCAACATTTTCTCAGCACTAGAGAGGGACCAGCTTTGCCGTTTCCCAAGGGTTACTCTCTATGTTGTTCTCAAGGAGCCTACCCAGTAAGGGTGCAACAGTACAGGAGAAACCTAAAGTCTCTTCCCCTTCACCTCCCCAAAGCTGGGGGTAGGTGCAGCAAAGCCCACGTGGGCAGGCTTAAACCAAAAGACCCATAGTCAGGATCCTTCCACAATACAGCTTAATGGGAGACGGGAGCAACAGGAACTGGGATACAGCCTACACATTCAATAATAGATGATTAAACGGTAGTACTGTCAGGTGATGGAATACAATTCAACCACTTAAAATGATTGTAACTCAAGACCATGAAAAAAGACGCTCAGATGGACACAAAAACCAGGCTAAAAATCGTTTGTACCATGTAATGCGGTTTGAAAGTTTTAAAAAAATCCTTTCCCATGCATATGTGTTTCTAGACCTGATATCAAAAACATGGAAGCAGACAGACCCAGGTGTTGGCAGGGGCAATCCGAGCATGACGGAATTAGGGGCAAGTATCTCGTTCTTGGTTTTTCTCATCAACAGAATTTTCAATAACGTCCCCGCATTACATTTGGAAAGAGGAGGAAATGAAAAGTCATTAAGAATGGCCTCACCTCTAGTGTCTCTCGGACTGGGTCACACCTTAGAGGGAAGAGACGAAGATAGACGGTGCGACGGAGCGCCCCAAACTCGTCTTTCCTCGTGCTTGCTTGTGTGCGGGCACGCCTGCGTGTGTGCCTGTGTGCGTGCGGATGTGCGTGCGTGTGTGCGTGCGTGCGTGCATGCGGGCCACTGATGTTCCTTCTCAGCGGCGGAGAATGCGTTTCTCCACAGCGGGGCCGGCGGGACGGTCGTGGCAGGAGTCACTTTCTAACACGTCCCGACATGTGTTTCCCGTAACGCTGTTTGTGGCCGCTTTTTTCTCTTATCGCTCCTCCCGTGACCTTTGCTGGTTACAGGCTTACAGGCTGGAGCCAGGTGGATTTGTTTGATTTTTGTTGATGGTTATTAGGAAGAGGAAGTGCCAGAAGGGATTACCTCAAGTTTAAACCTATTTCCAGCAGAGCCCTGGGCCTTTAATTACACATCTCAGGTCTGTTTGGTAAAGAAGTGGTCAAAGATGTGCTTTTTATCTCCCTCGGAATCTCCTGTGACTGGCAGCATTCCATTTGTGCCTGGTGCTCCTGTAAACTCGAGACACAAGCTTCTGGTGGAGGAGGGGTGCGGGTGGAGAATGTGATATGAAGTTGAAAGCTGGCGAGAGACATTTTTTAAAGCACCCTACCTGGGAGTCTTGGGTCAGGCCCTGTCATTTTGGAGGACAGACAGTAGGGAGAGACGAGGAGCTGGAATTTTGTTTTGGATACCAGACCTACTGCATCTCCTAGAGAAGTATCCAGGGTCAGCTACTGCCGAACCACAAGGATGAGGATAGTCAAAATGCTCAATGTCCAGACCACTCCAAGAGCAGACTTTATTTCTTGTCGATTTTTTCCGACATCTTGGTATTGAAATACTAACAGCTGAAATCACCATGGGCAGGCAATTACTGAGTCTGGTATGATCAAGATAGCAAATCATCTGTGGAGCAGCTAAAGGTCACTTTTCTCCTACAGGTGGGTCTAGTCTGGGAAAGAACCTTTCCCATTCTGATTTCTCCAGGCCAGTGAAAGAAGACAGACCAGGAATCCCCATCCCTCAGGGCATGAGTATGATGCCATCCTTTGTCTTAGTTGGCGGTTAGAGAGATTGCCAGATTACAAAATTGCTAAAAATCCAAGACTGGGAAGTTTAATTCATAAAATGCAACTTTACTGGGACAAAAAATTGTGGGTGCTCACTTACTCAGGGTCTTATTCCATTTTTCGTATATATAGTGAAGTCAGGAAGTTAGGAATTATTCTTTAGCTGTTTGTATTAAAGACACTGTGATGTAGGTCAAATGTACACACAATTTCAGACAATAAGATTCCAAATCTCCCTTTAATATAGGCCCCAGAGGTGATGGGATTTAGGGAGGAACATCTGGTTAGGATGGAAATAGGAACAACTGAAGTTTAGTTAGAGGCCTTTCATTCTCAACTGGAACACTTTACCACCCAAACTCTGCCCATGGCAAAGCTGTGTCTTTCATAACCCCCAGTATCCCAGCAAATATCCTGCTTCAGCAGGAGCACCCAGCAATGGAATACAGATTCTGGCCCCAGTCCCTGGAATCCTTAAACCCCCTGAAGCCTAGCAAAGAAATAGTCTTTTTCTTGGCCCTATTGCTGACTTATTAGAGCCCTGAAAGACAGTGTGGTTTCCACCAGAAGAGTGCCTTCTGTGGGGTTGCCCAGCTCCTTCCCCAGCGGCTCCCAGCACCACTCCCCATGAAGGGGGCCGGGGCCTGGGCAGGAAGGCTGCCTGTGGTGGGGATGTAGAGGTTACTTTAGTTTGCCCATAATTCTGTGGCAGTAAAGGCATGCAGCCTTGACATCTTACACCAGGACTGTTGAATGCACAGTCCCAATACACTGATAGTGCCTCAAATGATGCTAGTAAGGCATAAATTTTTCATGTTAATAGTTATGTACTTATTTTAGTGTGAACTCAAGAAAAATGAGATTAGCACATCAGTGATTATTTCATGGATATTGATTAGGATGAGAATAAGAAAACAAATTCAATAACATTTAATAAAAATGTTTAATTAAATAGTAATTCAATAATACAGGCGATATATAAATAGGGCAACATACACGAAGCTAATTTTTAGGTGGATGAAGTTTTGGACAATTCTGAGCCATTGGAGTTAACCAACATGTATGAAAAGCTCAGACATGTATATTAAAAACACTTGAGATAGCTGTCCACAGTGCTAAGAGCTCTGGAATTAGAAAGCCCAGGTTCAGATGCTAGCTCTATCTTTAAGTTACCTCTGTGACCTTGGACACATCATGACTCTTTAAGCTTCAGTTTCTTCATCTATAAAATAGAAATGATCATTCTTAATGCGATTGCTCTGAGAATTAAATGAGGTAATCCTTGTAAAGTGGCTAGCAGAGCACTTGGCATAGAGCAAGTTCCTGGGAGGAACAATGATTATAAATGGAAAGGACTAATTTCTAAAGCGGGCTTCCCCTATATCTGTCCTAAAGACTTCCTTCCAAGAAAAGGTAGCCCCAAAAGTACAGGAACACTTAGCCCTTTTGGTCATGGATCAGCTCCCAGGCAAATGTGTGCACACACACTTGCAAGTGCCAAAACTGTGTACAATTTTAGGTATTCACAAGTGACACCTCCTTTAACCACTTCCTGAGTAGACTACAGCCCTGGGAAACAGACGGAGAGCCAGGCTAACAGGAAGTATCTCCACTGCTTCTGCCACAGGGAGCCCTGGAGTCATCCTAGTTTCTGGAGTCATCCTAGTCCTCTAAAGCAGACTCCGGTTCTGTCTGGTGCCTCTTAATACACAGATGACCACAGCTTCATTCTCTACATGGGCAGAATGCAAATAAGGTCCCAAGAACCCACACAAACCACTATACTCGGTAACTGGCTTTTTCTTTTTCTCGTTACACAGCCTGGCCTTGCAATTTTTAACTCAGCACTGATGGGGCTGGGTAAATTCAAGTGACTAGCAAATGTACATGGAAAACTGTGAGTCCCGATAAGCTGCTGATATGGTGTGCCTGCGCTTCCGCCTGTTCTATTTAAACACTGATAGACCCTTCGGCAAACAAGAAACCTTTTGTGTTCTGAGCATCTACAACTGCCATCCGGAGTCCATTCTGGACATGGCCAGAGCTCAGAGTAGGCAGAGTAGGGGTGGGAAAGAGGTAAACTTTTCCTGCACTCTATCAGATAAATGCACACAGGTATGACCACACTGATCTTCATTCCTGGGGTTCCAAATCTTTCTCCCTGTCCTCTGCCACACCTCACAGAGACCTCCCAAAAAGTGAGTGGAAGAACGTGTTTTTCTAGACAATTGACTGCATATCCTTCAAGCAGGACATATGGGCTGCTTCAAGCCATGACCCACACACATCACACCAGTAAGAGATGAATAACTCAGCTTACAAAGAAGCAATGAGAGGAAAGCCAGAGAGTTTATTGTATGCACTAATATAAACCAAAAAGGGAGTCAAGGTCAGACCCAGAAAAACTCCACGAAAATCAGAATGACATGGAGCCTGAGGACAGGTGTTGTTTCTAACAACTACTTGAGTTTTGGGTTATTTAGTAAGCAGTTTGCAACAGTTGAATTTGAATTTCTTTCTTGAATATTAAGTGGGATTAGAGCACTACTCCTCGAAGCCTGGTTCTCCAGGATCAGCAGTTTGGGCATCACCTGGAAGCTTGTTATAAATGCAAAACCTGGAGCCTCAGACTAGACTTCCTAAGCCAGAATCTACATTTTAACAAGATCCCTAGAAATTCATGTGCACGTTACAATCTGAAAAGCACTGGGTAGGGTATTTATGAAGCCTCTATAGAGGTCTATGAAAGGATAGTCAAAGATCATAGATTGTTTCCTCTCATGTTTGCAGCAGATTTAACCTAAACATCAAGTATTAAAAATTCATGTTCAATTTCAAAGGATGAGATTAATAACAATAAAACTGTTAATATAATAAATTTTGCTTTCAATAATCAGTTCTCAAATCTAAGGGAAGAAATATTTCTCACGAATACCTCAATATATAAGACATCGCTTGGGCAATTTCAATCACCCTTCTCTGACACGAAGACAGAAGTATTTTTAGCAGTCCAAGACTATATACTCCTCCGATGAAGGTTCATAGCTGTGCACATGAGAATTAGTGCCATTTTAAGAGGTCAAAAAAGTACTCCAGATTTAACACTATTGACAGAAGGCAGAATTTTAAAAATTGGCATTGAAATAATTCTATCATGAACATAGATCACCTGTGGGGACCAAAAAGGAGAAGGGGGAAGAAGCATCAATTAGTGATCAGAATGTCTTGCATTATCTTCTATGTGACAATACCCAAGTCACTGGACCTCTCTGAGTCACCTCCCTCAGTACAAAATCAAGATAATAAAATAAAATGGGAATAACTTGTTGAATTTTTATAAGATTAAAGGATATAATTCATGACAGGCACTATAACAGCATTTGGACACAAAAGCACTAAAGAAATGTAAGCTACTAATAAGTTAGTAATGAAATATTGTCTCAAGATGTCCCTTTGCTTAACTGGAGAAAGCAAAGACCCCAGGATCTTGCCCCGTCTCTGTGCAGCACTTGTCTAAGGGCCTACAAAATCTTTTCATTTGAGCCATGGCTAGAAAGACTTGTATCATTACCTAGGCCTGCTTTATTGGTTTCAAGGAAGAACAAAAAACTCTCTGGTATGAGCTGTGGAGGCTGAGGCCAAGGTCAGCATGTAAGGACCAGAGGACACCTAGGGCAGCTGTGGAAGGATGGCTGTTCTGGGCCTCCAGGCCAGAATCCCTCCTCTGTGACCCCCAGCAAAGCAAAGTTGGCAGGTTTGAGCCCTGGGGGAAGAGAAAATAAGAGTGGATTAAGAAGGAGCAGGAGAATAAAAAGAGGGGACAGAAGCAGGTGTGGTCACAGGAGGGCCAGGTGTTAGTTCCATCACTGTTTGGAGTTCAGGCTCCGACAACACAAACCAAATTAGTCTCAGCTTCCCCACGTAAGAGCTCCAAGGGGCGTGTCTGTTAACCTCCCTGAGCCTCCCTTTTTTTAATGTATGAAATAAGAATAATAGTACAATCTACCTCAAAGCTTTAGGATGGCAATTAAATGAGCTAATGTGCATAAAGAGTGAAGCAGCAACTTGGCAAATGGTAAAAGCTCGATACATGGTCCCCGTTACTGTCTGTCTATGGTAGGCATCTGCAGGACAATAATATACATATTTACTCTAAGTTTAATCCGTGGACACAAAGAATTTGATTTTATGTGAATGTCAGATGTATAGAGAACTGGATCTCTTTTAGACACCACATCAATGAAAGACAGTAAGTGTATAGGAAGCCTTTATTGTAACTGTTGAAAACACCTAGTTATGCTCCTTAGCAAAAGAACAGTGGAAGGAAGTATTAGAAGTTGTCGTAAAACACACCACCATGGAGGTTTCTTTAGAACTAGATGACAAGGGGCACCTGGGTGGCTCAGTGGGTTAAGCTTCTGCCTTCTCCTCAGGTCATGATCTCAGGGTTCTGAGATCAAGCCCCGCATCGGGCTCTCTGCTCAGCAGGGAGCCTGCGTCTCCCTCTCTCTGCCTGCCTCTGCCTACTTGTGATCTCTCTGTCACATAAATAGATAAAATCTTAAAACAAAAACAAAAAAACCTAGCTGATAAGCAGGAAAAGGCACGAGAATCTCCAGGACAGAAAAAATTTAATGGCTGACATACGGAGAATGGCTCAATCCGTGACCTCATCTCACTGAATGATACCAGGCTAGGACTACTTAAAATGTCAAAGTGATAAATAGACAAAAACAAGACTGAAAAAGAAAAACAAAACAAAACAAGTTGATTTGGGGGTGTAGTGAAGTACAGATGACTTTTAGATTTGTTGGTTATTTTTTGCAAAGTCAGGGTATTTTTGAAACCCCCGTAATATCAAGGTAGAAAAAAACAGTATGATGGTCCAACAGCTTCTGGCAAAGTGAGAGATGAGTTGGGGAGCTCACTGAGGGCAGTGGTTTTCCAACCTTTTCTTTCAGCTAGAGAACCTTTTTGTAAACAAAATCTTATTGATATCCCAGTCTATGAAGCAGATAAAATAGTGTTTCTATTCAATTTATTTATACGTTCAATTTTAATCATTGTTCCATTTCGGTCTGTAAATGAGAGCACAAATATCTACACAGGCTGAATACACATTTGAATAAGGAACTTTTATTATTTTTTTAATGGTTAAAGATGTTTTTAGAAGATAAAATTCCAATTAGAAACTTGCAAGATATCAGTGTTTCCTAGAAGGTAGTTTGGAAACATCGACAGGATTCTAAAAACTGGGGTTAGCCCACCATCAGGTGCTTCTCCATATGGACCTAAAGCTCACCACAGCTTCCTGTAGCAGTCATTTGTGTTCCTGTCAAGTGGGAAAAAATAGCGAGCAGAGGACTTCGTTGTCTCCTATTTAATGATAAACCAAACTCACACAGAAGGGACATGAAAGTTGAGCCCATGGTTATTGTGATCAAGGCCACAGTGGTGAGAAGCTCCCCAAATCCCAAATAAGAGGACAAGACAGATAGGTTGTACCTCTGCTACCCAGGGGCATTTAGGAAGGAAATCAAAGCCCGTGACTTTCTGGTTAGGTGGGGCAGAGGTCAATGGCCAAGGAAGGCAAAAAGTAGCTAGGGTTGGTGTGGCCCAGGTAAGGCAGAGAAAAGGAGGCAGAAGATGGCTACAGCGAAAATGGCTTATCTATGGTTGTAGAAAGAGATGTGTAGGAATTTAGGACCAGAAAAGGCCAAGAGAAGTAGAGTCATGGAAGAAGTACTGGAAAGCTTGTAGGGGGAGGTGCAGGGAGACAGGCAGGGGGGATATGTGAAAAGTGGGGAAAGTAACAAAGAATTTAAGGCAACTGCAGAAAGAAGCAAGAAGGATAAGAAATTCAAAGGACGCTTTGAAGACCTAAATCCACACAAAGATAGTATATGGAGAATCTTGAAATATAATACAAATGTCCCAAGAAAGAAGGAGGCCAGAATCTCACCCTGTAGAACTCAGGAAAGGAAATAAGAATCAGAGTTTTATTGGATTTATAGAGTGTTTTGATGTGACTGAGTGTTGAAAGATTATTTGCCAGGAGGAAAGAGGTGTTTGGTTGCTTGGTGGCAAAGAACGCTCAATAATCCCTTTTATGGTAATCTGTGAGGATCAAATGAACATGCATACAAACAGAACATCCTGCGTAAACACATGATGATATTACCAGAAAAGCAAGGGTAAGTTACATTCTCATCTGGGCAGCAGGAATTTAGGAAGGAAAAGAGTGGTCAGACTTATCAGGAATGGTCTAATGACAGCCTTGAGGAAACAAAGAGTGAGAAAAGGCTGAACTTAGGGAAGCCACTGGTCCTGAGAAGGGAATGAATGCCCTTGGTTTGAATTATAAGTTTGGGTTTTCCTGTCCTGCCTTTGGACCCAGTGCTATAGTTGGTTGCAGAGCTCCATGTACTTTACCTACATTAAAACTAATGTTTTACCCATTTAAAACTAAAAACAGCTCCGCAGGAAGATATTCTGGAACGCAGGTTAGGACAACAAAGCTTGGCTAGGGCAACCGAATGACCTAGATTGCACAGCTAGAAAGTGGGGAGTTTGGGTTCAAGCCCTGGCCCCATGGATTTGGGCCTACACCTCCCCCAGCAGCTGGTTTTTCAGGTCCCTGCCAGGAACACCCGACCCCATCCTTGTCCTCCACTCCATCCTGGTCCGCTCTTTGGGTATGGGTGGCTTCCCCAGATGGAAGCTCTCTCTTCTTCCTTGGAGGGTATTTCGTTTCATAAAGATCTTTAGTGCCTTTCTGGTAAAAACAAAATTAGAGTCAGGTAAATGTAACTTGAAAAATGTAAAAAACTTCTTCCACCACTATGCAAGTAAGGCAGAGAAAATGATGATGTATTGAAATTCCTGGACAGGAAAGCACTGTCTTATGTCCTGCCCAGCCCTCACCCTCGACCAGAGGCTCCCTCCAGCCAGGGGCTCTCTTCTACAAAGCTTGCATATGTGACAGGCAGTAAAAGGTCATATACGTCATAATCAGCTAATAACTTTTTAGCCAATGAAGGCCTAAAACATCTATATCCGAGAAGCCAGAACAGTTCAGCTAGGCGAGGTGACTAAGCCCTAGCAGTCTACAGCATGGTGCCCAGCACTAACAACACTGAATCGTGCACTTAAAATTTCTCTAAGAAGATAGATCTTACGTTAAGTGCTATCAACAACAGCAAAACAAAAAACCAAAATCAAAAAACAAAACCCAAAAAGGTGATGATGATAAAGAGGGCAAAAAAGAAACTTTGGGAGGTGCTGGATATATTTAGATATAGATTATAATAATAGCAGGGCAGGAAGAAACTTTTGGAAATAACAGATGTTTATGGCATCTGAATGACTTCCTTCCAAACTCAAGTTGTAGACATTAAATATGTACAGCTTTTTGTATGTCAATCATATTGCAATAAAGTGGTTTACAACAAAAAAGCCAAGGTGCATGTATTTATATGCTATAAAAGAAGAACTTCTCTTTCAAAAGTACAGCTTTATCACTTCGAACACAGGGGACTGAATTTCACACATCCTTCTCTCAGAGGGGATGAGAACACCATAGATGGAGGGGAAGCCAAGGCCGCTCAGAAAGCCAAGATGCAGGGAGGGAGTCTTGGCTTGTCTTCAGCTGTCTCATGTCACCCAAAGCAGTGCTCTGGAGGGCCAGCTTAGAGAAACTTATGACCTCTGTTTGGCCTTGCGTTTCTAAAAATTTAATGGGGAGGTCACTAATAAACTAAGTGTGTAAATGCTTCACCATCTAGTTAAAAAATAATAACTTCACTGCTACTGAGACTGATTTATACTACTTATTTTCTGCAGAACACATTTATTTACCTTTCCTTCTAATAAAATACACCTGGCAATAAATAAAAGGCAGTAAAAGTATCCATGGCTTGCTATTAAAACTTGATATGTTTTAATGACAATTTTTAGTATACTGTTTTTGGATGGATCGGTATTATTTGGTGAAAAAAAAGCACCTAATTAGGAAATGATTGAGATTGGCACCAAGACACAAACACAATAATTTGTTCTAAGTACAGTGTCGGTACTCAGGTTAAATTCTCTGACCTTTAAATTATGTCTCCCCCTGTAAGATCAGATTGCGCTTTAAAATGGTCAATATACTTCCACCAGTGAGTCACTTGTATAAAAATGCCATTATAAAACACATTAGTCTTTTTGGCTTTTTGGTGCTTTTGTTGTTGTTGTTGTTTTTTTTAATGTAAACGACAGTCTAGCGAATTTAGTTCATCACATTTAAAAAAGAAAGGCTACTGTGAAGGGGAAAAGAGTCCTCGGAATTTCAGGGAGTTTTTTCTTTCTTTTTTTTGAAGAAAACCTCTCAAGAGGGTATCCAACCTAATCATATGTAAAGAAAAGGGACCTGAATAAAGGCGGAAATAAAAAAAAATCCTTAGTCCCTCTTTAAGTTTATTCTTCAATGTAGGCCAATCCTCTTTTATAGGGCGCTTCTAGCAATTAGCTAGCAATTTTATCCTGTGAGTCTAAAGGATTAAAGCAGGACCAAAGAACAAAAGGAACCGATTTGCTACCCTCTTCCATCACTCCTTTCTTAACAAATCAGACTTCATTTCCTCTAGGGCCCTCCTTTCCCACCTAATCTGCTTTTTTCCTTCCTTCCACGGCCCCTCAGGGGAAACATTCGGAAAGGTAACATTAGCTAATGCCACCTAAACAAAATTCAGAATATACAAAAGTTTGAAAATGGCTTCAGAAACTAGGGAGTGCTTGTTTTCTCATTTCGGAATTCTGAACAAAGTGTAACTTTTTTGATCACTGGATCTTCAAACAAGTACAGTAGTAGGTAATAAGCCTCTCAGGTTAGGTTTACCAGAAGTTTAGACATACTCCTTTCCCTCTTACAGACTATTTAGGATGGTGCTCCCCAAAGGTCACCACATTAAAACAAGCACGGCCTGGGAACAGCAGACCTGACATCTGTCGAACTTATGGTTCCATCTGTCACTGACGTGGGCCACATACAAACCTCCTGAGCTCCTGGGGATTTTAAAGGGCCTGCTAATCTATTCCTTTTCCTTTATCCCTAAACCATTTCAAACAAATGAATATCCACTCTATTTTTATTTATTTATTTATTTATTTATTTTTATTTATTTAACAGACAGAGATCACAAGTAGGTGGAGAGGCAGGCAGAGAGAGAGAGGGGGAAGCAGGCTCCCTGCTCAGCAGAGAGCCCGATGTGGGGCTCGATCCCAGGACCCTGGGACCATGACCTGAGCCAAAAGCAGAGGCTTAACCCACTGAGCCACCCAGGTGCCCCAATCCACTCTATTTTTAAAGACCTCCGAGGAAGAGTCCACAATATTCTTAGCCAAATATTTAGAAATTAATTTCCCTATGGCCTTTCCCTGTTGCTCTGCAAACACACTCCTTCCCATAGTCCTGCTATGAAGAGGAAGTATTGTAGCCATGACCTTGGAAAAGACCTACAGACCTAATTGGAAGACAAAATAATTTTTAATTTTACCCAGCAAACAATGCTCTGAAAATGTTCTAATTAAAATTACCTCTTAAGTATGGGTATACAACTCTGCAAATTTCTCCCGTCCAACCTTCTGTGGGAAGTGAAGACTTGAGACTAGTACTTACACATTATCCTTATTTGGAAGCTCTGTGGAACCGGTGGAACTGGAACAGTTTAACAAACTATTATAAATAGTTAAGTCTGACTATTTATAATACAGGACGGATGTTAGAAAAACTTTTTTTTGTTTTAAGATTTTATTTATGAGAGAGAAGAGAGACAGCACGGGAGTGGGGGGAAAGGAAAAGGGGTGAGGAAAAGCAGGCTCCCAGCTGAGCAGGGAGTCTAAAGCAGGATCGTGGGGGTCCTGGGATCATGACCTGAGCCCAAGGCAGACACTTAACCAACTGAGCCACCCAGGTACCCCTAGAAAAACAAGGTTTTGTTTCAATACTAAATCTAGGGAACTGCTAAATCACAGAAGGGCTTAAGGCCAAATACAGGTGGGAGACCCACATACAGATTAAACCTCATTTCACACATATAGCCTCAGGGAAAACATATAACCATCCCCCCAAAAAGGTTTTTCTCATATACATGATGATGGACACACAGATATCCAGAGTCTGAGAGTCACTGAGTCAAACCTAGAAAAGCATGGACTAATTTTGCTCCACTTTTTAAAAACTATATACAGTACCAAATGATGTTAGCGATAAAAGGGTTTGTGAAAATATTGATCAAAAAAAGTGGCTCCCTTACTAATTTATTATCTGCAAATCCAGTCAAAATATGAACTAGAAATAAATCATTGATGTAAAAGTCCTTAAAGCTGGTAGAGAAGAAATGGAACATGCTCAAGTGACTAGGATGACGACTGAACCCAGCGACGGCCAAATACAGCCTATGAAATGTCCCATCAAAAGAAAGATGTGAAATCAGGAAGCAGATGGCACAATTCTAAAACCTCACATAAGGGGACATTTTAGGCATTTCTGACTGTTGTGCAAAAGAAAAGAAGGATGTTTTATCAAGCGTAACTCTAGCCAAGTTATGATAATAGGTTGCTCCAATCCTCCACTTGGCTCAGGAAGTTAACTGGCTTAAATGGGGGAAAGCAGCTCTCAGTAGGGGACATGAATGCAAACCCTAACTGTGCAAGGTGGAAAACCACTGCTGCTCTGGATGAATTAGGCTATTTCATGGGCAGAGGCAGCACTTCCTTAGTTGTATCATTTAGCTGATAATGCTTTGTGTCAGGAAATCACCTTTTCTATTTGAGATTCCTTTTGGGTTTTTGACCCATTTTCTTGTTTCCCAGGCTGCATATACCACTCTTGAAACCTCCCAGACAATGAATAACAATGAATACTGTCTTCTGTGCCTAGTACTCATCTTTTTAAGACTTGAAGACAGATACCACTTTTCTCACTTTCGTTGTCTATAAACCCCAAATCACGTATGGATGGGGTTAAAGTTTGTGAAACACTTCATTTACCATATAAAAGTAAAAACAGGGGTGCCTGGGTGGCTTAAAGCCTCTGCCTTTGGCTCAGGTCATGATCCCAGGGTCCTAGGATAGAGTCCCACATCTGGCTCTCTGCTCAGCAGGGAGCCTGCTTCCTTCTCTCTGCCTGCCTGCCTCTCTGCCTACTTGTGATCTCCGTCAAATAAAAAAAAAAAAAGAAAAAGATCTGTTAAAAAAAATAAATAAAAGTAAAAATGGTGTATCTTTGTGGTGCAGTGGGTTAAGCCTCTGCCTTCAGCTCAGGTCATGATCCCGGGGTCCTGGGATCAAGCCCCACATAGGGCTCTCTGCTCAGTGGGGACCCTGCCTCTCTCTCTCTGCCTTCCTCTCTGCCTACTTGTGATCTCTGTCTGTCAAATAAATAAAATCTTAAAAAAAAAAAAAAAAAAGAAAGTAAAAATGAATCACCTTTAGAGCATGGTGAATACACAAAGCAGGATTGGGAGAGGTCTCAGTTTCTGCAAAATGCAAGAGAATTCTCTATGTTTCATATGTTCTATATTCAGAGTTAAGAGATTTGTTTTTAAGTTTACATCTACTTCACCAATTGAACTTAAGAGTTAAAAACTCAAATATCAGAAAACAATGCTTTTTTGGTAAAGAAAGACTTTTAAGTTGAAACAGGTATTGAACAAAAACATGTAACATATTCTAAAAGTTTCAAATTCTGAGAATAACTGGAGGAGCTGAGGGGATTAAAATGCCATGCATTTGATGGTATTTCAAACTTACAGATAGGGAAACTGTCCTCAGGAGGACAGCTCTCCATTCACAGATTTCCAAGTCACAGGTGAGACAATGAACTGGGTTATAAAATAGCCTCTTTTTAGAATAGAGAGGATACAAAATCAGTTTCTGCAACTCTCTTTTCCTCCTGAACACCTTTTACACTGAACCTGAACCTGTTTTCCCCTTCGGGAGTTTCTGGCGTATTTCTGTGAGTTGTTCTCCACTTCAGTGGCAGAGCCCACCAAAACATATTATGAGGATCTCTGTCAAAGCACACTTTCACTCTTTGTGGGTGCTCTAAATGACCACAACCATACACGTATACAAAAGTATACAGGTATATGCAAAAAACAGTTTAACAAACACTCTCTCAAATCCATTTTAATATCAGACTACAAATAATATTTAAGCATTAAAAATACACAAAACAAGACTTAAAAAATGCACAAACTGGGGCACCTGGTGGCTCAGTGGGTTAAGCCTCTGCCTTCAGCTCAGGTCATGATCTCAGGATCCGGGTTCGAGCCCCGCATTGGGCTCTCTGCTCAGCAGGGAGCCTGCTTCCCTTCCTCTCTCTGCCTGCCTCTCTGCCTACTTGTGATCACTATCAAATAAATAATAAATAAAATCTTTTGAAAAAAATGCACAAACCATCTACAGAAGCTTCTCTGCATTTTGTTACACCTCTCATCATCTCTTAAAGTATAAAAGGTAAAAATCCAAACAGCCAAAAAACAACAGCAGATTCTGAAAATTATTAAACTACATCTTGGGGCACCCAGTGGCTCAGTGGGTTAAAGCCTCTGCCTTCGGCTCAGGTCATGATCCCGTGTCGGGCTCTCCGCTCAGCAGGAAGCCTCTCTCTCTCTCTCTCTCTCTGTCTGCCTCTCTGCCTACTTGAGATCTCCGTCTGCCAAATAAATAAATAAAATCTTAAAAAAAAAAAAAAAAACTACATCTTAACCACGACTTACCTGTGTCATCTCTGAGATTTCACCAAGGATATGATTCACATAGGGCACAAGGGCCACAGCTCCCTGTTCACAAAATATTCCCAAATCCTTCACATAAATGTATAGTTCTGTGTCTAGTCTTGGCATGTTTGAAGTTAAAATTTGATCACTGATATTTCATGGAATCAGGGCCAGTGCTTCTCTGGTATCTACCACATTACTCTTCAAGGTTAGACACAGAGAAGAGGTGGTAGGGTTGGATCCAAAACTAAGTAACATTCCATTCATGGGGTACATTTTTCTTGATTCTGACCTCAGTATCTTGCCGCCTCAGCAGCTACTTGAACTGAATTATCACTTCTACTGGCCCTGAACTCCCCATCAATGGTTATTTCTTCCTCTAAACCATTTACAGCTGTGGAATATATTCTACTCTAAGAATATATTGAAGGTCAAAAGAAATCTCCTCCCATCCAAGTACTAACCAGGCCCGACCCTGCTTAGCTTCCGAGATCAGACGAGATCGGGCGCGTTCAGGGTGGTATGGCCGTAGACTGAAGGTCAAAAGAAATCTCCTATGTGCTACCAATGACTCATGATAGGCCACAGCCCAAGTCAGATAATTTACACTTAACAAGAAAGCAACAAAAACAATTTAAAATATTATCACTTACTTCATTAAAAATCTTGTTTCTTTAAAACCCTAAACAAAATTGATCCCATTAGTAAAGATAGGCACTCATAATTTTTTAACAAGTACATTTTAATAACCTTTGATTCTCACACAAAGCAATCTAATTTTCTGAAAAAAGAAATTGCTACACAGAATCCTTTAAACACAGTTTGTATCATTCCAAATGAACAGGTAAGAGGTGTGAGGACCTCTGTGCTCATGGGTAAGCCCTAGTTGTCCCTTAGGTCAGGATCAAGACCAGTTTACTCCTTAACTTCAGGCAAGTAATAGTGGTTCCTCAGTATACCCTTACAAATAAACTATTATTCTTGATAATGAATCTACCAAAGGGAAACAGAAAAGAATGAGAGAGAAAACTGAAAAGTAAACGTACAGTATAAACATTCCCATCCTAATAGTTAAGGACTCTAAATAACAAATGGTACCAACTTTACATGTTTGAAAATACTTTAGTATGTAGAACATTTAAAAGAAAAAAGAGAAATCACCCTTCTAAGTACTTTGAAAGCATGTTACCCTGTTGGGTTTACATGTGAGAAAGTCTTAAGGACCACCAAATATGTAGAAATAGGAATTCCAAGTATCTCAGTTCTCTGAATATACAAAACCAAATAAGGCACAAGGACCTAAAGAATAAACCCAAAGTGAGTTTATAATGTTTCAGTTTATGTGATTTAGGGCCCTTCTGTTTTGTCCTGTAAGATAATTTAAATAGTTCTCTCTGTTGCATGTGTCCAAATTTATTCAGACTGTTAGAGATACATTCATTCTGAAACTTTAGAACACAACAGGCTCTAAAATTTTCCAAATTCTATTGTTGGCATAATCTGATTCAAAATTTACAATCTCCAAAGAGACCCAAAGCAGGTTTCATTAAAACCGCCTGCTTATCTAACTGCAAATTCTAACCTGAAATATGAACTGGAACATATACTACTAGTTATAATAAATAAGTTAGAATGATCATTGGAATGTCCCTCCAGGAGGCCATCAGTTTTCCTATTCGTCTTTCAAACAACCTACCCTTCTGTGCATTACATACTGACACCCCTATAGAGACTTCCTAAGCTGATCCCAGATACTCACATGCAGCAGATAACTAACATTTGTAGCTATCATAGTTCACTGGTGCTGGTTTGTGTAGTTATCTGACCATCTTGCTGCATTTGTTCTTTATATTTTATTTAAGTGGAGGAGGTTTAAAGAAAAAAATCAAATGGCTGACATGATACGAACCAATGGTCTTTAAATTTAACTCAAATGGGACAAGAATAGAAATCAGGAGGAATGAGTAATCTTTCACCTCAGCTGGGTACTCATAGGACTTAAACCAGTGAACTGTGTTAGAATGAGAAAAAGAGCAAAGGCAAGGAGGAATAAGCAGAAAATATTGGAAATAAATTATCTAAGATTATGTCTAAAAAATGAAGCAAAACTGGGAATTCTGGAATGATTTAGATTGCTAAAACTCCTCCCCATTTAGTCCATTAGGTTTTGCAGAATCATCTTCAAATACATCTTCAGCAACGTATTGAGTCTAAGAGAAAGGAACTTCCTGTGCTGGGGGAAAAAAAAAGAAAAAAAGAAAAAAAAACTGGCCCCAAACCAATTATTTTTGTATTTAGTGAATGATTCTGCATGAATCTGTATGAATAAAGATTAGAAAAAAATTGCTTTGGCAATGAAAAAATGCAAACCAAGAAATTAAACACTAATCTACAGCAAAAGTTGCTACACAAGAGACGTTTATTAATGTTCTGTTGTATTTACAGTTTTAACATAGCAAACCAAGGTGAATTACCACTTGGCAGAAAGCACATCATTCTACGTTTATAACTCATCAGTTTCTGCTAACACATTGTAAAAGCAAGTAGTACTACAGTATGTTAGGGATCATCTCAAAAGTTCCAAAATAATCCTTTCTTTGCTCCTAAGTACCTATTTTCCTCCCTACCCCAGCCCCTAGCCTAATCATCAGGAGAAACCCCCCCATACCCCCACCCCCCACCTAAAAAAAGGAAAAAAGGGGGGGTAGGGACTCTAATCACACAGAAAGTGTCAAGAATTCCATCTTAGTAAATAAGCTGCATTTGTCCTTGCCCTTTTTATTTTATACAGTGACAACAACTTTACAATTTTTTAGGTTCATAACACAGAACAATAAGGGACTGCAAAATTTAGAATACAGACTATAAAAAAATTAATGCTTATTTTTTTTTTTTACCAATTAAGAACATATTCTTAACCACACCTTAAATGTATTTTGCACTATGATTTTGCTTCCAGGTCTTCACAGTACAAGTGAATAAATTTCTAGATTAATTTTAACAGCGAGTATGGATTATGTGCAGAAATGCAGTCAAAACAAAAGTTATAACTTTTGAGAAAACCCCCTTTAAAATGGCCAGCATTATACATATCTTACACTAAAATACTTAATTCCAAGTTCATTTTGAGATGGAGGATGAATAAAGCAAGACTGCCCCCTACTGACTACAGGGGCAAGGCTCATGCTATTTAAAATGACTACAAACAATAGATAAGGCATTATTAATACATCACATACTTGATTGCGAGAGATTTTTCAAACATTAACCACTAAGGATTCAATGATTACAGAATTTTGCATTAACTATTAAAATTTTACACCTAGGAACAAATAAAGAAATGATCTTTTTCAACAGTACTTTTATTTTTTTAAAGCAGGTGATTATTCCTCTGTGTTCTGCATCTTGATTCACTTCCTGCAGGTGTTCTCTTGCTTCTTCAGAGAGAATTCATAAATGCAGGAAGGCCTTTGCCAGAAAACATCTGCGAGAGAAGGATATTGAATATTGAAACTCTAGTTAGCTTGTTATTTTGGCCAAGAGAAGGATGTAGTCACAAAAGAAGGCAGGATGTTTGGAGACACCAGAAGTACATTTTAACATAGCTTTAAGATTACTATACACTGACATCATACTATTCAATAAACATTAAATTTTCAGTTCTTAAAGTTACCAAGGACTCTAGAACAAGGAAGAACGTGAACGCTTTCTCTAAAGCCCATGAGGCCAGGAATCTCTCTCTCCAAACTTCCTCACCAAAGAATGAAATGCAAATACCACTTCCTTCACCCTGCACCAAACTGCCACAGCAATGACTGTAACTTGGGGGCCAGGACACAGTAGAATCCAAGGGCAGAGGTGATTTTCCTGATACACCTAAAACTACTGTTTACCCTGCTAGTTCTGCCATATCTCACACAAAGATTTCTGATAAGGATGCCAACGATGTCATGCTGTACTATGTACTATGTACTTTGCGGCATGGCAAAGCTAAAAACAACTGTAAACTCACAGGTATCACAGATCCTTCTTTTTAATCAATTAGGAAAAGAGTATGTATTTGGGGGCACATATATCTGAAAAAAAGTTGATAAAATTTTTTAAAGATTTATTTATTTATTTATTTGACAGAGAGACACAGAGAGAGAGGGAACACAAGCAGGGGGAGTGGGAGAGGGAGAAGCAGGCTTCCCGCTGAGCAGGGAGCCAGAACCCCAGGATCATGACTGGAGCCAAAGGCAAATGCTTAACAACTGAGCCACCCAGATGCCCCAATAAAACTAATTTTTTAAAAAAGGATATGAATGAAATAAACACTCTTAAAATAATGTCCATATACTGTAAAGTCCAGTTCTTATCCCACATTTTGAGGAATTTCTGAATGGGTCTAATTGTTTTGGATTTCATGGAAATAATGGGGAAGGACAAGGAACTCCCAATAGTCATGCTAAAGAAAACCACTAAAGAGATACATGCTACCAAATAAATATTTGAGAAAATACCTTGTGGTACCCTGCACCAAGGAAGAGTTGGATGGGTTACTATGTAGACCCTTAGCTTACTTCTCCACCTTTCCAAATTCCTGTAAAAGCTCCAAGCAGCCCTCTTCTATCTTTTCTGCTTAGACAACTGCAACAATCTTTAAAAGGCTGACAAAATGCAGAGGAGCTACAATAAAAGAGGAAATCAACATATACTTTCTTAAACTGTTAACATTCTCCCAGATCCCAAATTCAGTCGATATTAAAGAAGACCAGTACCACTGACATAAGAGCAACTTCTGTTTAGATTGAGAGAGCTCAAGATGTGCAGGGACAAAGACATGTGAACACAAGGAACTCGAAAAACCAAGAAGCAAAAACACTTATCCGCAGACCGACATCAAATGGGAGGTTTCTGCCAGGAGGCTAGACTTCCTACAAACTTAAGTAACTTCAGTTTTGGCTGTTTCCATTAACAGCTGAAAACTGATGTAATTGTTCCTATTCACCACAACACTAGACTTTAAGAACACACAGTCCAGATAGCTATCCGGTCACTTTCCTTAGACCAGGCTGCTTCCACAGAGGTGAATTAGCTCTAATAGCTCTATCAAAGTCAGCGCCACCTAGCAAACATTCCAATTCCATTAAGAGTGCCTAGACAGGTTAGCAATATCAATCACTGTACAGATTCCAGAGGAAAACGACCGCTAGAGAGGTGCTCACTGCTAAGAACCGGAGGCCTGTTCAGATGGCGGAGGCCTGTTCAGATGGACTTGACTCACAAGTTGTAACAGAAACAATGGTGGCACACAACTGGAGGACAGAAGGGTTTTAGGGACTGTGGGCTTTATTACTAAACTGTACATCAGATCACTTCAGAAACCAAAGGGACCAGGAGCCTACAGATCATTTAATTTCAAGAGGAAGACAAGTATTTCCTCCTGAATGTTATGTGAAATTTTTAAGCTAAAATTCCACTGAAATTTCTACTACCTTGCCACTTTTTAACATAGTCCAATACACCAAACTTTGAGGTAAGCTTCCTTTAGTAAATTGAGAGAGTTACTAAAGAGGAGGGGAAGATTATATGATGAGACAAATCAAAGCACTTAACATCATATGGGGAAAAACTTAAGTATCTGGTGTTTAATAGGGACAGCTTTACCAGGTCATAGGAATCATTTAATTATGAAGGCCTCTACCTCATTAATGTTAGGGCTTAAAAAACTTTCTTTCCTCAGGGCGCCTGGGTGGCTCAGTCAGTTGACTCTGCCTTGGGCTCAGGTCATGATCCCAGGCTCCTGGGATTGAATCCCACATCATCAGGCTCCCTGCTCAGCTGGGAGTCTGCTCCTCTCTTTCCCCTTGTCCCTTGGCCAAAGGGTAAGAGCGCTTTCTCTCTCCAAAGCAAAACAAACAAACTCCAAAACTTTCTTTCCTATTTCACAGGTGGTTAAAATAACAGAATTTAAAATCTACTGTGCCTATACATGCAAGTACTTTCAGAGTAGTGCTGGCTACAGTTAACTGCATTACCACGTTCCAGCTACTGTAGTTAAACCCTCAACTACTTGGCAGCATCACTGGAAGTGGTACTCCACATACATTTATCTTCCACGTAGCTGGTAAATAAGAAGTATGAACACCAAGCATTTTGACCATTTCAGATAAGAGATTTCTGAAAGGGATGTGTTTCTTTTTAAACACTACAGGAGCATTTGCATTTTGTTCGTGGCTTCCTTGAGGTCACACCCTTTGAGTGCTGCGGGCCCCACCTCTACAGTTCCTTTTGGCTCTTCTTGCTGTGGGGTAGGAAACCAGGTTTCCTTTATAGGCTTAAATGCACTCCCAAAAGGGAACCTGAAAGCAGCCCCTGAGATAGTAGTACAGGAGCTTTAGTGTTTGCCTTTTGTAACAACTACTTTAGCTGATTAGAAAGAGAGCTTCTGGGGTCATTTAAAGGTCTGTTTGCATGTACTGTATTTTAGGTCACCTGAAAAGAAAAGTCCCTATTCTTATACCTTTTTCCAGTAAAATGCCAGATCTCTAGGACCACATGGGAATTAAGTTATTCTTCTGTTATGGCAAAGCTATTTTAAAAGTTCCTACCTGTGTCTTTCCGGCAAAAGGTAAACCTACAGCTAGCTTTCAAATAGCGACAGCTACATTAAATTAAGTAAGAAGTCTTGATGAAAGAAAATAAAATCTTCATTCTTCGCAAGATGGTTTGCAAACATTCTACATTTGGATCTAGATGAACAGTTTTTATCCCTGTCAATGGACAAAGGAAATTCAGTCCCATGGGATATTACAGCTTTTCCGATTCACTCTGGGGATACTGACAATTAGTAAGGAAGTCATTAGAATTCTAAATGTTGCTGTAAGTCCCCAAACCCCTAATTTAGAGCTCTGAATCCTCTGGGCATGTCAGAAATGATTTTAAATCGACTAGAATAGCAAAGTCAGACAGAAAAAGAAACCTACTATGCCCTACACTGGGGGATGCCTGAAGTTTCTGACAACTCCTAAAGCACAATAAGCCTTCTGACTCCAAAATACAGAGAACTGCAGGCTTATCATGTCTCTTCACTGTTCCAGGAGCATTAGTACTAAGGGCTGCCTACTTCAAATCATAACCCACCAAAAAAGACACTTTGCTTTACATTTAGAATATTCCTAGAAAACATTTCAGAATTTTAAAAAATCCAAACAGAACAGTAACAATTTTTAGAAACAGAAGCCCCTCAGGGCGCCTGGGTGGCTCAGTGGTTTGCCTCTGCCTTAGGCCCACATCATGATCCCAGAGTCCTGGGATCAGCACCGCATCAGGGTCTCTGCTCAGCAGGGAGCCTGCTTCCTCCTCTCTCTCTCTCTCTCTCTCTGCCTACATGTGATCTCTGTCTGTCCAAAAAAAAAAAAAAAAAAAGCCCCTCAATACAGTCTCCGACAATACAGGAAAACCAAGAAATTCAGGCTTTTTCCTAACCAGGCTGTTACTTGTTGTGTATTAGAAACAAGATGAGAAAGGGACACCTGGGTGGCTCAGTTGGTTAAGAGTCTGCCTTCAGCTCAGGTCGTGATCCCAGCGTCCTGGGACTGAACCCCGTTATCGAGCTCCCAGCCTAGTAGGGAGCCTGCCTGGGAAGGTGTTCTCTCTCTGTCAAATAAGTAAGTAAAATCTTTAAAAAAGGGGGGGGGGGGGATGGGACGCCTGGGTGGCTCAGTTGGTTAAGCAGCTGCCTTCAGCTCGGGTCATGATCCCAGCGTCCTGGGATGGAGTCCCACATCAGGCTCCTTGCTCAGTGGGGAGCCTGCTTCTCCCTCTGCCTCTGCCTGCCATTCTGTCTGCCTGTAGTCGCTCTCTCCCCCTTTCTCTCTCTGATAAATAAATAAAATCTTTAAAAAAAAGGGGGGGGGGACAAGATGAGGAAGGTGTGCAATCCCCTACTAAATACTGAAACTTCCTTCTAACTGAAGAATGAAGAGAATAGACAAGAGGTGTCATCTCAGTCCATTCAGAAATTCAAAGCTACCACTTGACTAGACTAATGGAATCTATTATTTTTAAAAAAGAGAAAGAAGGAGCACCTGGCTGGCTTAGTCAGTAGAGCATGTGAGTCGATCTTGGGGTTTTAAGTTCAAGCCCCAATTTGTAGAGATTTAAAAATAATTTTAAAATATTAAAAGAGAGAGAGAGAAATCTGTCCCTCAGGATACTTCAGGCACCAAAAGATTAGGAGAAATCTATAGGTAATTTTGGCACCCTTTGTAACAAGGAGAACCATGGCAACCCAAAAGAATAAACTTTTGAATCTTTGGTAGGTTACGAGTTAAACCTAAGGCTTAGAAATAATTACTAATTATAATGAGATGTGGAGAGGAAAGATAAAAGATGACAACAGTAACTTCATAAAACTGCAGAGAATATCTGATAAGTCTCTTAAAGTTAGGATGTCCTAGACCCAAAGCATTAGGAGCTAGGCTGACAATGTTAATGTCCACCTGTGTCCTAATTCAAATTCGGGATATGCCACACACTTCAAACATGCAATAAAACATTCCCCTTCTCAAAAACAACAACAACAACACGTAATAATCTTGATGATTACAATTTTCTTTCAAATAAAAGTACACACTCCCTTGAAGAAACTTACTTTAACAACACAAGCTTAAGTTCTTTGTATGTTTTAACTTTTGTAAGAAATGCCTTATGAATATACTCTGCTACAATGCAAATATCTGAACTTACCTATAACTGTACGTTGCTTACATAAGGATACTTAATTATACATATAAACTGCTTAATGTAATATGCGATATACAGAAAACCTGAAAAATGTTATCATCATACCACGCTTGAAAAATTTTTTTATCATATTCAAGAAATTCTCATATTACTCTGCTGCTTACAAAATTTTAATGCTGTCCCCCATCACCTGGCAAATTAAATACGGTGGCTACTTTCTTTTCTAGAAGCATACATCCTGATACTACCATGAATCTTCAAAACCGGGAACTCCACTCTTAGCATATGATTACCTATGCAAACTATGACTACCCTACAGAAAATACAGAACAAATTAATGTTCATGAAGGGTTAGCTTTTCATGAGCCAACATGTCACTGGATTTTAAGGCTGTTAAGAATCCTATAGTTCCACTGCAAATGGGCTTAGTACTCAGTACTTAGATACTTAGATATTTGAGAACACTGTCTCAACCTGCCTTTTCCTGCCCTGGCCTTCAACATTCCTTTATGCTATCATCAAACTGCTGTCCCTTGAGCAAGCTCCATTCTTCCTTGCCTCTATTTACATTCTTCACTCTGCTTCAAGTGACTCTGAAATCTTCCCCACCTTATACAATTTTCACTAGTAGAAATTCTACCTACCACTTGTTATCTCAACCAGTACACCCTTTACAAAACCTTGCCTGCTCTTCAGGGGGCGGCTGGCTGGCTCAGTCAGTAGAGCATGCGACTCTTGATCTTGGGGTTTGAGTTCGAGCCCCACACTGGGTGCAGAGATTACTTTGAAATAAAATCTTAAATAAAAAAAGTCTTGCCTGATCTTCAACTAGCCTAGTCCCTAGATGTAACACAAGGCTCCCCTCCACGACCCACTCATCCCCAAAAGTCTTAAGTAACAATGAGCTAAGTTCAAGAAGTCCTGTATGTACCTTGGTACCAGAGAGATCTCTCTCTCGTTTACTCTTTCCCAAGATTCCAGAGCTCTTCTTTTTTGTAGCTACTGATGGAAGATGGAACAAGCTCTGGGGAAAACTACACAGAAATCAAAGAGGTGCCTCAAATCAGGGCTTAGACCTTCTGTTCTAGCTAGGCAGAGGAAAAGGCCCTTTCCCCTTCCTTTCCTTGCATTTGACCCTCCTTACCACCAGAGTGGTAATATCAGGGTATGAACCTAAGGAAGGGCACCAGGAAAGTCTCCCTGACTAATTTTAAGAGATAGAAGCCTTGGTGAGCTTGTAAGTAAACTAGACAAAAGGAGTTTCTTCACACTGGAGCTCTGGGGTTTAGGGGATCTAATTAAAGCTTGGTGATTAGGCTGAAAGGCTCCTTTCCCACTATTTTCCTTCAGGACTGGTACAACAATAAGCAGTGGCTTCAGGATTCAAGAATCAAAGATCTAGAACCCCATAGTTGCAGCCAAATATCCTAGCTCCCTGATGACTAATAAGACTCCGGCCTCTTCTCTACCGTCAGAATATGAGATGATGTCTTCTCCTATGGGTTTTTCTAACTTGCCCTTTCAATAGCTTTTTATGAAAACACCCCTTACTAAACTAGAAACTGCTAAAAGGCAAGGACTGTGGCTTCCTTACCTTCTCTGTATTTCCTACTACACGGGGTATACTCTACTCTGAACCTGAACAGCAATCTGCAATGTATTATGTGATTATTCTGGGACTAAAATAAACTTTTGTTTTTTTAAATACCTTTAATAAATAAAGAGAACTCTGGTCCTGGGGAGATTTGAGAAAGTTTCTGGCATCTTCCGAACCTTTGCATAATTGATAAATCCTCTGAGAAACAGGAGAAAGCCTGATTTAAAAAAGAAAAGTCAAGAATGAATGTATAGTTTCCGTATTAAGTCCCCTCCCCAGAAACATCCCTCTGGACAGCACTACTTCATTGTTTTTCTGCTAAAAGCTATCAAAACATGAGTAATTTTCTCCAAAAATTTCCAAATCTTTCCATTTTTCAATGAGAAGACATAATCTCAAGAGCCCAAATAAAAGTCTTTTTGCATGTTAAGAACCTAAGTCTAAAAGGGAAATAAAAAATAAAATGGAGTTAAACATGTACATTTGGCAACTTGACACGCATCATCAAAACCTACCTTCTGGGTTCCCAAAAAGTATTTCGAGATAATTAACCCCCCACCCTGACCCCTGCCAAAAAGAACAGGTTATAAAATACTTTTCTGAAGTAAAAAGAGAAAAAAAATCCATCCCTTCCTGTCATATCGTTTTTTCTGTCAACTGTACATATGCTGTCCACTAGATGTCAGGATGCCCTTATCTGCTACAGTTCTTTTTTTCCCCTTGACACCAATTCTTGTATTCTCAACTCTGAACTCCATTTCTCTATTCTTAAAAAATATAGACAAGTAGGGTACACCTGACCATTTATTTACCAGGCACTAAGGAAGTAAGACTAATTCTGTGCGTCTACGCCAGCAGCTATCCATTCACAGTTGGCACCTCTTCTAACAATCTGTGGGGAAGGTGATGGGCCCCTCCTATGACACCTCACTCACTCTTGGTCCTCCTCCATTAGAGCTGGTCCCTGAGTCTTAAGGGATTTTTTAAAAGCAGTGTTATGGTGATGTAATTCACACAGCATGAATTTCACTCATGCAATGTACACAGTTTACTGGCTTTAATTTTAGTATAGTTATGGAGCTATACAACCAAGAACTATTATCTTTATTTTAGAATATTTTTAGTACCCCTAAAAAACTTGGTACCCATTCAGTAATCACTCCTCATTCCCATTCTGTTCAGCACCAAAAGCAGTAAGTGACTATAGAGTAGGGGTCCCTGAATCCTAGCAAAATGGAGACCACACCTAACCTATATAGAGGGGACACCTACAGCTCCACTCCAGTAAAAGGGTGGGCGCCATGCAGAAATAGAGGTCTGTTTTGCTAGGTATTCCAATTTTTAAGGAAAGCAAAAAAAAAAAAAAAAAAATCATACCTTTTACATGGAAACTCTTGATTTTTAAATGACGACAGCTAATTAAAAAACCTCTGAAATAACTGTAACAAACTAACTACAACTACTGGTTAGGCGTAGCTCATGGGCTGCCAGCTTCAGAGTTCTGTGTGTACCTACTGCAACAAAAACACCCCAAAAATTTCTGCAAGAGAAATTCCAAAAATGACCCAAACACTGGGTTCAAATGCACAAATGGTAACTGAAGCCTCACCATTTTTTGCTTACTAGTAAATAGTAAGAAAGATTAATTACAAGCATTACAAATTCATTTCCCATGAAACTTTAATATAGGCAATCAATTCATTAAGTTTCTTTAAGTTATCTGTGTTGTCAACAATCAACACAGAAAATACTGTGAAAACACTGAAAATATGCTTAATGGCTGGTCCATTCAGGATCTGCTTGGATTTAGGCTTGGTGGGGGTGGGGGAGGACAGTCAGCTTTTTTCTTAAAAATACAATTCTGAGAATAAGCAAACCAAGAAAATATTCCTCCAAGGTAACTCTTCTTTGGGGCACTTTTATCATTAAGTATCTCAGTAATTAAGCGGGGGGGGGGGTGGGGGTGGCGGGAATCATGACTTCTCTTTCCGTGGAATTCTAATGACCAACCGCAGAATAGATTGTACCATTGGAGAGGCTGGGGGGTGGTGTGATGTAAGACCCGTACTTTCCAAGTAAAATATCGATTCAGCAATGCATGGTCTATCACCATAGGCAAAGCAGGTAGCTCCTGAATGTACTAAGCAACTCTTGGGTATGTGTACTACACTGTACTCATTAGACCCATTAGCACCATTGCCACCAAGGATCTTAATTAAGGCGGCAACAAGAAGTCCCAAGATGGGACAGGAGGAAAGTAGTATCACAGAAGCCGGGAGAGGCAATTATACCATCTTCAACAGCTACAGGATGGCCCTGCTATAATTCTGTAGAAATGACAGCAGTGATGGTGATCTGTTATTGTATCATACATATTCTTTTTACAAAGAATGAAGAAACCAGTATTATTCACCCCAATGTTCATTTCTTTGCTTTAAAATGTCTTGAAAGAAAAGATTTTAAAATAAATACTTTATAATAAAAAGGATAATCTTAAGATGAAAACCTGAAATTGCCTAGCACTTTTTTTTTTTTTTTTAAAGGTCTCCTCCTTGGGACGCCTGGGTGGCTCAGTTGGTTAAGCAGCTGCCTTCGGCTCAAGTCATAATCCCAGCGTCCTGGGATCGAGTCCCACATCGGGCTCCTTGCTCCGTAGGGAGCCTGCTTCTCCCTCTGACTCTGCCTTCCACTCTGTCTGCCTGTGCTCGCTTTCGCTCACGCTCTCTCTCTGACAAATAAATAAAATAAAATCTTAAAAAAAAAAAAAAAAAGGTCTCCTCCTTATTGCTAAATAATTCTTATTCTCATCAGTATTGAACCAAGAATTCTGGAAACCCAATAATGATTCCTCTAGAAGTTATATCTAGCAAGGCTATACATTTTGTTTCCTGCTGATAGATCCAACTGAATAATGGCCACATACACTCCTGAGTAGTTCAACTGGTTATAATATCCCTGTAAACAATTCAGGGTGGAGTTTGTGAACCCTTCTGTGGTGATACTTCTCCAGAGGAAAAAACTCATAGAGTCATCTTATTAGTGTGTCCCACTGGTCACACAGGAAACCTGAGAAGTATATATGAATGGGTTAGGAAAAATTGACCCCCACTAAGAGATGTTTTATTAATATGCACGTTCCTCTAGTGGTAATGAAAAACTAATCTTTAAGAAATATTTTAAAAATTATACTTATATTGCTAATATATTACTGTATTGTAAGCAAGATGAGGGGTTACTAAAAGTAATTTTACTTCTAAAATTTAACAATGATCTTTTCTCTCCTTTGTCTATGTTAAAAGCACTTACCTAAAACCAGGAACACCCACCAGAGCCAGTACTGACCATCAAAATATCCAGGGAAATAGGTGGAAAACTGAAAAATAAAGCAAATTAGATTAAAGTAGCTTATCAGGTATAATTTCACATTTTAACTTAAGGGCACACAAAACACAAAGTTTTTGTAAACTAATGCTATCATTTAGCTCTCACAATTTTTTTAAGTGAAAATATTTTATATATTACTGACTTGAAATGATTATCATATACGCAGATGTATTTCCTTTCATGGAAAATCAATCTTGAAATAAGATTTTGGCTTTATAGACTTTGTTTTAAAATACTCAAGTCTGTTTATTTTTTTAAAAGATCTTCCCCATACAATATTCATCCTTCTAGAAATATGTGGATTTTCTTTAAATATTTTATTTATTGACAGAAAGAGAAAGCACAAGTAGGGGAAGGCGCAGGAAGAGGGAGAAGCAGGCTTCCTGCTGAGCAGGGAGTCTAACACAGGGCGCAGGGCTCCATTACAGGGCCCTGGAATCGTGAACACAGCTGAAGGCAGTCACTTAACGACTGAGCCACCCAGGTGCACCTAAAAATATGTTTTGATGATACTTTTACTTTGTCTACCCAGTGCCAAAACCAATAATTTTGTTCCTATTGTTCCAGGTATGCCTTGAATTTGGAAGCTTTACATCCCAATAATCCCATTCCTTTACCAAATAATGGAACACTCTGGCCAAAGTCAGGGGTGCTGAAGTTTTCTTGTACTTGGAGAGCAAAGGAAGAGAATAGTTTTCTTTCTTCTGTTAAGCATGGCTGTGCTTCTGATGTGATGCCTGAAACCGCCAGAGCTGTTAGAACTCTGACGGAGCAGCTGTACCAACATGCTGAGCCAGGCGTCAACTGTCCCTAATGATGTCAATGAAACACTGATTTCACGATCTTCCACAGCAGGACTTGTTTTCATGGGAAATATATTCTCCCCACTGTTTTCTAAGCCATTCTGAACTCAGTTTTCTATTACTCCCAGACAAAGATATCCTGATATGAGGTGATTCATTCAATTCCGTTTTAACATTTCAGTCAGCTTAGTGAAAATTTTAGTTAAAAACTAATGTTATATGCTTTCTATTGGGGGCTTTTACATTCAAGAGTTTAACACAGTTGAGCTTTAAAATACAGCATTTTATTTCTTAAGGAAATAACAATTTAAGATTTAGAGAAGGAATGAAAAACCTCTTTAGGGCTTGGGTTCTTCACCCAAGCCCATCGCTTAGCTGAACATGTATTAGCTGCCTCTGGGAAAAAAGTCCAAAACTTTTAATAGATTTTCAAAGGAACTCAAAATCCTAAAAATGTTAACAACTGGTTAGATCAATAAATTTGAAAAAGTCCAGTGGTAAGTCAACACCAATTAGTTAATAATGCCTATTTATGAGGAATACATTGATTTTATCCATCAAGTTGACAAAAGCAATAAACTTACCTGAAATCACAGTACTTTAAGAGACTAGATCTTTTCAAATATAAATTACTACAGCAATCCTGACTACCTAGTAACTCCCAAATCACTAAAGATGTCTCTCTAATATACTTTAGAGATAAGGCCCCTTAATGGAATAGCACTAGTTAAACCATTTCGGCTCCCATTTTGCCATAACCAATGATTACTGGAGGGAAGAAGGAGGAAGAAACGAAGAGAATGAAAGAGGGAAGAAGACAGACCAAAACTTTAGCAGGATTAATGTGAGGAATGCCTGTTTTTGATGAGACACCAAAGAAGTGGTATCTTTCTTTTTATTACAAAAAGAACTAATTTTAAAACAAAAACACATATTACCATATCATAAACATTAAAAGCAACTTGTGAACAACCTCTAGGATAGACGCCTTGGGACCACCAATATTCACTAGATTTAACTGTAACTTTCATGCATCAACCACCAGCAAATGCTTTTGGTTCAACTTCATGAAACCAGAAGAAAGACAAACCTAAAATCATTTTAAACATAAAAATAATGTTTAAAAAAAAAAAGTGAAATAGTCCAAGTTTTTCTACTTATTGTTGTACTACAGGGTCTATCTCTTCTGGTATACAACTTACCCTGACAATCAGGATCCACTTAATTAGAGAGAGACCAAACCCTGAAATGGCCCCATATCTTCCTGCAGCTGAGGTGGTCAGGCAAAAAGACAGAAAAAATCCAATCCAGTTGAAGAGGAATGCCACTGTAAAGGCAGAAAAGAAAAAAACCGTGTCAGACATGTCAAACCCAAAAAGCAAGAGTGCTCTCTATACTTGCTTTTGCTTAAATGGCTTTTTCCAAGGATAAAAGATAGTTTGTTCACCCACCATAACCCTTGCCCTACTTCCCCAAAACATCCATTCTGTCTTCTTCCCCCCTAAGAAAAGCAAGAAACCATCTGCTCTGAGTATCAGGTATTACACTGTTATGTCTGCTGCCATTCACTTTCAAAAATGCCTTAACATTCACCAAACTGTATACTTATGACTTGTACCCTTTATATATTACACTTCAGTAAATAAAATCTGATTCAAATTATTCATCCCCCTACTTCTATGAATTTTGAGAGCTTACATTAAGGTTACCTCTAAAAAGCACTGTTTCCTTTATATATTTTTATTATAGGAAATTTTAAAATGGCTGCTTACTTCTAAGTGACACGGAAAGTTGAATGCAAAATAACACCAAGTTAGGGAAAAAAAAATCAGTTGACTTTCATAAACCAGAAAATAGAAACATTTAAAAAAAAAAATCCATCAGACTAGGGTCTTTTGAATTCCTACTCTACAGGGTCAGGTATGAGTAGGAGCAATGCTAAGGGTCTTTGCAAACCTAAAAGATGGGACTCAGTTTATGTAAAAATACAGCATCCCTAAAATTGCTTCTTTTTATATTTTCTATAGCTATTTGTAGAAAAAGCAGATAAACACAAAGGATATTAAGATAAAAGTAAACTAAGCTCTGAACATCTCAGTAAAAAGCATCAAACAAACACAATGTATTAAAATATTAGCTCAACTACTCATTTTAATTCAGTCAGATTCACCCATAATTCAAAGCACTCCAGTCTGTGGGAGGTTTTTTGCTATACGTAGTTACTTACTGAAAAAAGTTAACATGAAAATCCCATCATTTCCTATCCTCAGCTGGTCAGCATCATCGAAGTCATCTCGACCCACAAAATCCTCATCCTAAGTGAAAAGAAAAAGATTAAGTTAAATTCACAATGAATTAGTCATAGGCAAACGAAAGTCATCAAGAAAAATAAGGAAGGGGATAAAAATGAGTACCAGGAGAAATTTTACTGCTTTGGCTCAATTCAAAACTATAAGCATTGGGCTCAGTATGTGCTAAAAATTTCATTTTGTCATTTATGTAAAAGATATAATTAGTGAAAAAATAAATATTTCTTCCATCCCTAAAGTTTTCTAAATGAATCGTTCATTTTATCATCCAAGTTCTTTAACAATGAACTTCAAAAATTATCAAGTTCAGGGGTGCCTGGGTGGCTCAGTGGGTTAAGCCTCTCTCTGCCTTCTGCTCAGGTCATTATCTCAGGGTCCTGGGATTGAGCCTCGCATGGGGCTCTCTGCTCAGCAGGGAGCCTATTCCCCATCCCTTCTGCCTGCCTCTCTGTCTACTTGTGATCTATAAAAAAAAAAAAAAACCAAAAAACAAAGAACAAATTTATAAAGTTCAATGAAATGTATTAATTCATATGTGTCTAAAGAAAAAAAGATACACATTTGGCTTAAATTTGGCTTACATTCTAAAACCACTAACCCAGGGGCAACTGGGTGGCTCAGCGGGTTAAGTCTCTGCCTTTGGCTCAGGTCATGTTCTCGGGGTCCTAGGATTGAGCCCCTCATTGGGCTCTCTGCTTGGCGGGGAGTCTGCTTCCCTCTCTCTCTCTGCATGCCTCTCTGCCTACTTGTGATCTCTGTCTGTCAAATAAATAAATAAAATCTTAAAAAAAAAAAATAAAACCACTAACCCAGGGTCTTCTGGCGGCCCATAATATTATTATTCCAGGACCTATTAAGGAGCTCAAATGCTTTATGAGACCTGGGAGAAAAAGGAGAGCATGATCTCACATGAAGAGGCCACAGGGCTGCCCATTGCTCAACTCCATAACTATTTGTTCATATTAGCATATAGGTCTGAAACAACCTCACTTCCATGCTTACCGGCAGATAGGATCCTTTCCATCCTACGCTGAAAACATAATACTCCAAGTCTAGAAGGAACACAATCCTCACCAACATTAATGCCCACATATGTGGCCCACCTTTTCAACTGATGTAGGTTATGTGTTGAAATACTGAAAAATACATGAATACACACTTAAAAGTAAAAGTTAGATTTGTACACAGTCCAGTGAAGGTTCCCCAAATGAAAACAAAAACAAAAACAAAACTTTAGGGACAACAGAAACTCTCTCTACACAGAGAGAAACGGGGCTGGGAAGTCCATGACAGGCCTGGGGAGGGGATATTAGAGAAAGGAAAGGTGTCAGTGGCAGCTTCCATTTCTAACATTTCTTCTGTTAGAAAATTCTTACAATGTGTTTATGTTTTTTAGAATACTAAATACCCAGTTTCTGACTTCATATTAGGAAAAATAAGGCTTTGTGCCTAATTAGACAGTGACAGGTTTTTTGCATAAATACTCAAAGATATACTACAAAAGGACATGGAAATATTTTCTAGTAATATCGCAGGTGCCTTCTAACTGTTCTTCCTATTCTTGGTATCTCTACTACCAGATTTCTCCTACAAATTGCTGCTGGGTTAACATTTCGAAAACACCGTTCTTGTCTTACCATATCCCTGCTGAAAAAATTTTGACTAAAAGAGTCTGTGTGACCTACACTTAAGTCTAAATGCCTCAGCTTAGCATTCAAAACATACTATAACCTATAGTGTGGTCACGAACTCTTTGCTCAAGAAAAATCAATTACTACATTCACAGACCCCACCCCACACCAGGCTGGATTCACATCTGCTTTCTACCCTTTTCCCTCTGGAATGTTCTTATCCATCAAATCTTAGGGTCTACTTCAGATCCCATCTTCCCCACAATCACACAGTAAAAAGTCACAGTTCTTAATGCTCACTGCACTTGTACTGCTGTTTAGATACTGGTATTTGTGGGCCTTTCCCCAGCTATATTTAAGTGCTTATACGGTAGGAGTATTCCCTTATTCAAAGTTTTCTACCCACCCACTGCAAAATACATAGCACACTGTGTAAGAAAGTGGTCTACACATGCTTGCTAAATAATGTTTAACAGATTCTTAAATATGTATACTCATCAAATAAAAGTATTCTAAGAAGCTCTGCTATTAATCAGAGCTAACCTCTGCATCTATTTCCATGGGACAGTTACCACAGAGTCTAACATGACTACAAATTACACACAATATTTTAGAGTCTAGAATATCTGGGTGTGACTCTCACCTATGCTACTTCTTAGCTGAAGGACTCTGGGAAAATTACTTACTTAATCTCTCTGGGCCTCAATTTTTGCATCTGTAAAATGGGGATAATATAATCTCAACCTTGCAAGGTTATCATGAGGACTTAAAATAACATACTGGAAACTGAGCATAGTACCAAGCATGCCATTTGCTTCCAATAGAAGATTATTACCCTAAGACTGTTCTGCCCTTAGACCATAAGCTCCTTGAAGGTTTCTAGTTTCTTCTGGCACCTGCAAGAAATGAGCCCATACTACCAGATGGAATCAGCCTAGACTGGCCTTATAAACTATTATTTCTGTCAAGCAGTGGTTTCAGAAGCCCCACCACTCATAGTAGGTGTGGTCTGTAAATAGTCCACTACTCTAAGTCCTGAACTTCTGGGGCCTTTGCCACTGCACTGCCCAGGCCAAACTTCTGTTTTTATTCTTATCGTTCTCTCTGGTTTCCTTTCAGGACTGGAGTCTGGAACCCTGACTGCCCCTATTCTTAGGAAATGAATCCTACTCCATCATTTCCCAATATCTGGACTAAGATCCTACCTACATCACCTTCAACCTAGATGAATATTTATGAAACCACATCTAGTCACTTGCAGATCTGACATCAAGAACAAAGTGTGTCGCAAAGTCTCCTGGCTTTCATCACACCCGATGTCTCCTACCGTAAATCACCATCAGGCTAGACGGGATCTGAATTCACTATATCCCCACAGATGGAGTGATCTGGAATGCAGTTGGCATGAGGTTCATGGAGACAATTGTCAGGGCCCTTTTATAAGTTTAATTCTATAAAGTTGAACTTATTCTTTCTATAGATCTGCCCACTAGCTATCTACCTAACACCAAAATATGAAGTATGCAGATTTTTTTTAATGATTTTATTTATTTATTTGACAGACAGAGATCACAAGTAGGCAGAGAGGCAGGCAGAGAGAGAGAGAGAGAGAGAGTGGGGGGGAAGCAGGCTCCCTGCCGAGCAGAGAGCCTGATGCGGGACTCGATCCCAGGACCTTGAGATCATGACCTGAGCCAAGGGCAATGGCTTAACCCACTGAGCCACCCAGGCGCCCCTGAAGTATGTAGATTTAAGGCAAAGTCAGTATATTTGCTAAATCAGCCCCTGCTCTGAGACATTTCAGTCATGGCAGGAAAGCTGAGAAAATGGTGGTAAGAGTAGAGAGACAGGGAAAATAAGCTGGTCTGATTAGTGATTTTCTGCTGATTTGTACCTTTTACTGCATCATTTCCCATATGAGTAAGATTTATTATCTCAAAAGAAAATGTGCTTGTTTTTAAAAATTAGCTGTACTTTTACTAATCAGTACAATCATAAGGAATACATCAAAAGTAAGTAACGAAAAGAACCTAATTTCCATAAAGCAGCCAGCAATTAACATGGTAAATTGGACTTACTCTTCCAGGAACCAAGGGGATAGTAGCTTCAGCCTTGGTTCTCTCAGCTTCATCATAGCTGGGCAGCGTCGTCGCCACATTATAGGAAGGCGGCTTTGGAAATCCACACTCATCTTTGTAGTCAAAATATGCTGCAGAATAAAAAAGGAAGTCACCATTATCTGACCATTAACTGACCTGAGGAAAAAGAAGATTTCCACTAAGTCTGGCAAACAAAAAAACAGCCATTCCTCTAAGAGTACATATAGAATAACTGACTTGAGGGTTGCCTGGGTGGCTTAGTCATCAGGTGTCTGCCTTCGGCTCGGGTCGTGATCCCAGAATCCTGGGATCGAGCCCCACACTGTGCTCCCTGCTCTGTGGGAAGCCTGCTTCTCCCTCTCCTACTCCCCCTGCTTGTGTTCCCTCTCTCGCTATGTCTACCTCTGTCAAATAAATAAATGAAATCTTTTAAAAAAGAAATAATTTAGTTGAAATGTTTATGTATGAATATGAGATTGAGGATGACTTTTAAATTCATCCATCTTTGAATTATTTAAATTTATTCATGTAAATCATTCTGCCTTCCCTTCCAAATGTCCTTAAACACTTTTTCAAATGTTACATGGTACGTTCAAAAAAGCATTTAATATTAATAGTGGCATAAAGACAACATTTAAGCCAAAAATACCTCACCTCTCTATTGTAAGCTGTACCATGGTTTCCTCCCATTTATAAACAGGTAAACCAACTTAATAAAAAAGTCACAGCGTGGGTGCCTGGATGGCTCAGTCCTTAAGAGTCTGCCTTCGTCCCAGATCATGATCCCAGGGTCCTGGGATCAAGGCCAGCATGGGGCTACCTGCTCAGCGGCAAGCCTGCTTCTTCCTCTCCCACTCCCCCTCATGTTCCCTCTCTCGCTGTGTCTCTTTCTGTCAAATAAATAAAACCTTTAAAAAATTTTAAAAAAAAAGATAAAATAAAAACATCAAAAACCAATGCCTTTAAAAAAAAGTCACAATATTTTAGCATTTTGATTCTTACACATTCGTTTTACCGTGTACTGGTTTGTATGATGTGCCTAAGGTAACTAATTCAGTTACAAAGCCATTATTTATTTGAGTTAAATTTTTTATTTTCTCTTTTTAATGCTGCATCTTCATTCTCATTAACTCCTATTATAAGAAACTCAATATTTATTAGAAAAGAGCTATTAAAAATGTATTAAATTTCTGCACAATTTTTTTAAAAACAAACATCTTGGGAAAAAAGTCTTATTGTTCATCAAGATTAACATTTTTCTTTTTTCCTCTGGTTAATTGTAATAAACTTCCAATTTTACTGTAATATACTACTGAAATCATGAATCAATACAATTCACCTCATTAACAATGTGAAGAAAATTCTATTGTATTCTCACGGGCAGAAAAAAGCATTTTATAAAATTTAACACGTTGCCAATAATAAAAACCCTTAGCAAATTAGGAGTAAGAGAAAATATCTTTAATCTGATCAGAAGTATCTATGAAAAACCCAAGTAAATATCATAATTGTAAATTTTTTTCCCCTAAAATTAGAGATTTTAGACAAAAATGTCCCTAAACTTAGAGATTTAGACAAAAATGTCTTAACATTACCTTAAAGGTCCTACTAGTTGATGTAATATGGCAAGAAAAGGAAATTCAAAATGTAAGTATTAGAAGGGACAAAATAACTGTCCTTAATCATGGATGACATGATTATAGATATATCAAATCCAAGAGTATCTACAGACAGAATTAATATATAAATTTATTAGCAAAGACTCTACATTCAAAATCTCTGGATGGATATAAACCATCAAGGGTACTTTTCTTTGCCAGCAACAAGTAGAAAATAAAATTATATATGGATCATTTTTTATAACAGGATGAGGAATACATCCAGTAATAAATATGCAGGTCCCCAATATTGAAACCCACAAAAAACTACTGAGTGGATTAAAGAAGATCTTAATTAGATGGAGCGATATGTCATGTTTACAAACTGGAAGCAGTATTATAAAGATGTTAATTCTCTTCAAACTGATCCCCAGATTCAGGACAATTTCAACTACAATTCCAGTTTTTGTTTGTTTTGTTACATTTTACAGAAACTGACAAGCTAATTGTAAAATGTATATGGAAATGCAAAGGCCAAAAAAACCCAAAGCAATCTTGAAGAACAAAAGGTCTGAATGACCTATATTACCAGATATAATTAAAGCGGTAGGGGATGGGCATAAAGATAAATAAATAAACCAAAGAACAGTATACTGAAACGAGAAACAGATCCACTCATATATGGCCACCTGATTTACAATAAAGGTGACACTGTGGGGGCGCCTGGGTGGCTCAGTGGGTTAAAGCCTCTGCTTTCAGCTCGGGTCATGATCCCAGGACCTCACGCCCCACATCCAGCTCTCTACTCGGCAGGGAGCCTGTTTCCTCCTCCTCCTCTCTCTCTGCCTGCCTCTCTGCCTACTTGTGATCTCTGTCTATCAAATAAATAAATAAAATCTCAAAAAAATATAAAGACACTGTGAAGCAGTGGAGAAAGAACAGTGTTTTCAATAAATGGTAATGTAAGAACTGGCTATCCATACAGAAAAACAAATTGATCTTGACCACTACCTTACAGTACACAGAAAAAAAAAAAAAACCAGATGGAATAGAAATCTAAACGTGAAAAATAAAATACCACAGCTTTTAGAAAATATACGAAAATGTGTTACTGAAACTAAAGAGGCCACCTAATCCAAATTAAAGAATTTGGTTTTTTCCAAGTCAAATTGCTATTTTACATACATGCATACACATGTGTATATACATGGTACAAACCAATGCATCATTTTCTATCAAGTCTCTTTATTTTTCATCAAATCAAACTAAGTCATTACAACTTGAAATGTACAATATAAATTAGCCCACTGCCATTAATTCTGAATACATGAATAAAACTGATACCTACCACTATCTTAAGTTGAAGAAAATCAATATGTGTATTTCCCTATTTCAAAAGATTTCTTAAATGGGATCCATCAATATAGAGACTCATATACTTTTAAGTTTCAATCAAAAGTCTAATGACAATCTTTCAAGTTTATGTAATACATTCAGAACAATCAAAAAGCCCAATACTTCTTAGACTGTTCAACTTAATATACCACTAATTAAAATAGTTATGCAAAATAATTTGTGCTTTTTTCCCCTACCAATATGCATGTGTCTTTTTGTTTCTAACCACATTTCTCATAAATGGACTAACTGGTACCTACGGTCAGCATTTATCTATAAAAAATAAGCAATGTTAATTTAACAACAAGGAGTGGGTAAGGCCATTTTAGAGCTTTCCTTAAAAAGTACTAGTTTTAGATGCTTTTAAATAAAATTAATACAAGGAGAGAGGGTTCAAAGGTTGAAGTCAGAGTGGAGGCAAAAACCTTTCTGACCCATGTTCTTCTTCATTATAATGGCAGAGACCAACAGGGACCAACAAATTTAATCCCACATCAACTGACAATAGCCACCCCCAGTGCTGTATTGAAAAGGATTCTGAGCCTGTGTCTGGGATAAATGGTGTTTTCAACTTGCTTATCTACGCTGGGAGGAGGATGGGTTCAGTGGAAGCACCATGAGCCATATACTTGACACTCTGCCACACTTCTCCTTTAGAGAAAATGGAAGAAGGCCCATCACAACCAGTCAATTTTCAGCAACTAAAGCAGTGCTGCTCATCAGGCAGCTTGAAACTACCCAAAGATCTCAACTGTTGATATTTTTTCTTTCTCTTCCCCATCCCTTCTACATAAACATGTGAAAATGTAAAAGACAGTCTGGCATAAGATGTGAAGATGAAAGACTGTTAAAGGAGGGCTTAAACTATGAGGAACACCATGAAAGAGCTGAGAGATTTCCAGCCTTTTTTTATTAAGAATTTACTAGCACAAAAGAAATCAAATGTACTAAGTTCCAGGTCCCAGGTTGTAGGCACTAGAATCACAAAGAACAAAACAATTAGGAAGCTACAGAATGAATAAAAATCAGATGATCACTTGGTTGTTGAATTTCTTCCTTTATATTCTGTTGGAATGAAATTGAGTTCCATTAAAAAAAAACACACACACACACACAATGAAATGGAGTTTTAAGTGTTTTTCAGAATAGTAACATGTTTTTTTTTTTTTTTTTTCACTTTTGGCAATAAACTACAAAAAACATCAAAGACTTCCTAGGGAAAGCTAAAGCAAAGACAAAGACACAAGTAAACACATGCTGGCCGAGCCTCTAGCCAAGTGCATTTCGAGAGTCTAAGAGTTCCCTTGCCCAGTTACCTACCTGCACTCTCTGCAGAGATGCTGCTGTAAGGTGGAGGGGCGTCGCCTACAGCCTGTTCTGGCTCTCCAGGCTCTTCCTCATTCTGCAACTAAATAAACATTCCACATTTTAATCCAAGTATAAAGCAGATTAGACAGAGAACACCTGAAAACTAGAAGAGCCCTTCTGGAAAATTATTTGGTAACATGTTTCAAAAGGCTTAAAATGTGTAACTGCTTTACACAGTATTCTGCTCTCAGGAATTTATCCTAAAGAAATAGAGGCAAAGGGGCGCCTGGGTGGCTCAGTGGGTTAAGCCGCTGCCTTCGGCTCAGGTCATGATCTCAGGGTCCTGGGATCGAGTTCCGCATCGGGCTCTCTGCTCAGCAGGGAGCCTGCTTCCTCCTTCTCTCTGCCTGCCTCTCTGCCTACTTGTAATCTCTGTCAAATAAATAAATAAATCTTAAAAAAAAAAAAAAAGGTAGAGGCAAAAAAAGTAGATATAAAAGTTACTGCAGCAAAAAATAGAAACAACCTAAATTCTACCCACAGGGGACTTATTAAAGAAATTATAGTTCATCTCACAAAGGATCTCTAAGCATCCATAAAAATGAAAATAAAGAAAATGAGATGACTTGAACAGATATTTATGCTGTATTGTTACACAAAAAAAGCAAAATTTACCAAATAGTATGTATAATATATTCTGGTTGTGATAGACCGATATGTGAAGGTCTAGAATGAGAGACATCTACAGTTACTCTAGCTGATACAATCACAGGGAATTTTATTTTGTTTATATGTGTATTTGAATTTTTTTTTAGTGAACATGTAGCACTTGTATAACTTTTTAAGTTGGAAAAATAATCCCATTATAATCTGTTAAAGATAAATCATAACAAACCAAGGTGTGCCACTATGTTTAGTTTGCAGAGAAATTGAATCTTAAATAACTGAGACACTTACAAAAACATAACATTCAACATAATTCTACATATATAACCTCTGTTAACAAATCTCCCTCTTCCCTATCTCAGCCATTTCTCCGTCAAATCTACAGCCCCAGTTACTTTAAATAACTCACACTGAAAAGTGCGTCTTTCTGCGACTGCCAGTCTGTATAGTCTACCCAACTCATCTTCACAGAACAAAAACATCTGATTTAACTTTTCTAGTGTGACAATTAACTACAACTCATTTAAAAAGGTTAATTGGGGGGTGTCTGGGTGGCTTAGGGGGTTGGGCCCCTGCCTTCGGCTCAGGTCGTGGTCCTGGGGTCCTGGGATGGAGCCCTGCCTTGCTCTCTGCTCAGCGGGGAGGCCGCTTCCCACCCACCCCACCCCACCCCAGCCTGCTGCTCTGCCTACTTGTGATCTCTGTCAAGTTAATAAAATCTGTAAAAAGAAAAAGAAAAAGGTTAATTGGCTGAGAATGGGAGTCCATCTGTAAAGTAATAAGAGTATTTATCGACATAAATAACTTGGGGGTCTGGGTCCTGCCATATGCCATCATAATACACAGAGCCACAAGAGCCGCTTGTAAAATACATACCTCCCTTAAACTTACTGCTACAGACAACTCTATCTTGAACTGAGACAGGAAGACAGAGAGCTAGACTTCCTGTGACATGAAGCAGAGCTCCCTAATTCCTTAAATTTTTAATTAACCATCTCAGTCTCTATCCCTATGCTATTCAAAATCAGAAACCAACAAAACTTTTCTGATGAACACTGCAATATACCGAATTTCAAAGGAATTCTTGTGCCAAATTATCATCAACATCTACCACCTGAGCACATTTTTCCGAACCCTAGAACTCTAATGCTAAACTTAGGGCACTCCCAAAAGAACTGTATTGTAACCTAAGATAAATTTCCTCTTAAAGAGGCATATAGTGCAAAATAGCTATAGTAAAGCCACATGTTCCTGGGACACCAAAGCAGTTAATAATTTAAATCGACTTCCTGGAGCCATGGTTCACTTGTAATTCTTTCAACATTATAAGAAGCTCTAGACAGGGTGTTCTCAGCCTACTCCCACCTAACCACTCTTGTGCTCTGAGAATGTCACAGAAGAGTTAGCAGCAAAAACAAAGGCAAATACGGACTTTGTAAGAATCCTACCTCAATATACTGCAGCCAGTCATGTTCTTTAAACCAGCCTGGAATTTTTGACCCATTTTAGATTTCCTGAGCTTGGTCAAATAATCATTTTACCTCTGCATAATTTAGGGTTTAGAAAGGAAGTGTGACAATTCTGAGAAATACCGAAGTCCAGAGAATAAAGAGGTCTTATGTGCCAGCATCTACGAGATAGGTTGCCTGTCTCCTAGCAACCTGGAGATGTGCAATTTGATCATCCCACGCCAAGGTAAGAGATAACAAAGCAAGAAATTCCAACTGTCTCAGAAACCCCCATTTTTTCTTCGGTGAGGGAAAAAACATTTCCAGGTCAAGTTTTTTCCCTTCATTAAACTTCAACACTTTAGAATCATGTACTATTTCTAACTGAAAACAAAAACAAAGATGATTTAAAAACAACAACAACAACAACAGCAACAACAACACCCACTATGATTCTGGAGGTTCCACATACTGGGATGATCCCAGGACCTCACTTTACAGGCTTCCCAACAATTCCCTATTTTCTACATGCTGGTTATAAGTTTAGGCTCCACCAAGAAATGTGTTGAAATAAAATACTACCAGGTGGGGGAAAAAAGAAAGAAGCACTACCTGCAGCAAGTATCTAGTGACCACCACCCCTAAGCATACATCTTTTTACATTGGGGGCCATCTATGGCCATTAATTTGTCTTTGCCCACCAAACAAATCAGGTACTCATTAACAAGGCTGGGGGCAGGAGGCTGGCAGAAATGCACACCAGAACTACAGTGGGACATATCTATCTCTAAGGTTATAAAGTTGGTTACTTGAATTCAAAATGTAATTTCAATGTTCCCTTTTCTGTCCCTGGGAATCTTTCCTGTGCAGTCCTCCTGCCACATCTCTGAGGCTCAGGCTCTCTCCTGAGACTCTCTCAGAGAAATAGGACCATTGTCACTTTGGGGCTGGTGTTGGAAAGATGCCCAGCCTCTCCTGTCAAGAAGGTCGGTGGGAGCATGAGTCCAACCTGTTACAGAATCCTGGCTGTAGGGGACAGTGTGAGAGGCAGGGATGGAAAGAGGTGAGAACTGCTGCTCTCTCCCTGCTGTGGTCTTAGCTGTGGTAGGTGGGGAGAATCCTTTGATTTTATCTACGACATAATAAATACCCACTGGGGACTGATTTCTTTTCTGCCATTTAACTTCTCTTAACCATTCTGATCAACTTCACTTATCTCTAAGTAAGATTTAAATGGGATTTTTTTTCAAAATAGTAATTAATTACACAATTACCCATGCATGCCATATAAAGTACTGAGTTTAGTATAAAATCACCTAAAATTACCCAGGTCTCCATCCCTGAAATAGGAATAACCCAATCATCTGAAAATCTGTCTGACCTTTCTCTTCACCACACCCCCACCGTGCTTTCACCCCTACTTTCCTGATTACTGATGTTCCACTCTACACTCGAAGTAGACCCCGTCACGGCTCTCTAGAAGAACCCTAAAACCCTCCCACTTTTCCACTTTGCATATCACAATCTGCTATGGTACCTCTTGGCCTTGATCACTTCCAATTTTTTTTTTATTATTATTTACCTACAAACAGATGTTAATAAGTCTTGTCCTCTAGATTTAGCCAGTGAAAGACAGCACATCTAAAATAAAGGATGTTACTCCTTACTACATTCCTCTGTGTCCTATCAACACTGTTGCTATTAGAATCAAATACATGACATTTTACCTAAACAACAGTTTAATGAATCTCCCATACAGAAATCATACATAGTTCTAGTTCTAATAAAAGCAAACTAGATTTTAATAAGTTTAAGGACACTTATACCCTGCAGGTTTAAATTCTTAACTTTGAGTTCCCACCCCAGCAAGAAGGCCTCATCACTCCTCTGTCCTAAGTAGTTCTAAAGATGGTCTTCCATTTGGAAATGAGCTGTTTTTAATCAAGAACAGAGCCAGGACTAGGGTTAGGCCTAAATTAAGGGCTAACATTTACAACTGTTGGATGGCAGGACCTAAGGCTCTTAAAAGTCATTCTTGGATTCTATTTACTAAGAGTGGGAGAACAACCAAAAAATCCATAAAGCGTTATACATGACAAGAGGTACCAAAACATACCTCATAATTCACACAAACACAACAAGCATGTGGAAAATAATGCTGAACTATCCAATAAATCCATAAAGTTACAAGTATTCACACCATTCATTTTTTTTCTTGGTTGGGTCCCATTTAAACAGCTGGAGATCATGTAAATTTTAAATCCCTTCTTTAGTTATTAACAGTAAGTCTCAAAAAAATCCTGGATAGATGCCTGAACTCTTGCTTTAAATGTTATTTACCAGTTATAATTTTAGAGTTAAATCCTAAATCTTTTACCTTATAATGCAATTTTTAAACCTCTCATTACCAACCCACTACTTCTGCATACTCTTTAAATCCCACCAAATGAGACAGTATAATTATCAGAAAGTAAACACACACATTTCCTTAGGTTAACAACCAAGTGTGCATTTTACTCTCATTCAGAAATAACCAGTCTGTGAGGACTGTGTATTTTCTTTTCTTTTTTTTAAAATAGTAACCTTTATTTTATGGGGCTTTTTTTTTTTTTAAGACTTTATTTATTTGACAGAGAGGGGGGGGGCACAAGCAGAGGGAACAGCAGGCAGAGGGAGAGGGAGAGGAAGAGGGAGAAGCAGGCTCCCCACTGAGCACAGAGCCTGACGCAGGGCTCAATTCCAAGACCCTAGGATCAAGACCTGAGCCAAAGGCAGACACTTAAACAACTCAACCACCTAGATGCCCTGAGAACTGTATATTTTCTATTGTATATAACCTGAAGATTTTTAATTGTATACTGAATATAAATTGTGTTATTCTAACATCACCAAATTCTTTACATTCAAGGACAATTCTCTATTATATTGCTTTTAATTAGAGGATGACATTTAAAATAAGGTAAATAATTCTGACAGAGAGAAACTCACCAATTAAAAAAAAAAATCTAATTTAAAAAGGGCAGGGATGCCTGGGTGGCTCAGTCAGTTAAGCCGCTGCCTTCGGCTCAGGTCATGATCCCAGGGTCCTGGGATTGAGTCCTACATCAGGCTCCTGCTTCTCTCTCTGCCTCGGCCTGCCACTCTGCCTGCTTGTGCATGTGCTTGCTCTCTCTCTCTTTCTTGTTCTCTCTCTCTCTCTCTCTCTGACAAATAAATAAATAATCTTTTTAAAAATAAATTTTTTTTAAAAATGGGCAAGAGGGGCACCTGGGTGGCTCAGTCAGTTAAGGGTCTGCCTTCCACTCAGGTCATGATCTCAGGGTCCTGGGATCGAGGCTGTGGCAGGCTCCCTGCTCAGTGGGGAGTCTGTTTTTCCCTCTCACTCTGTGCTCTCTCTCTTGCTTGCTCCTCAAATAAATTTTAAAAATCTTAAAAATAAAAATGGGTGAAGAATTTTAATAGACATTTCTCTAAAGAAGATATACAAATGGGCAGCATACACAAGATGTTCAACATCAGCAGTCACAGCAGAAAGGCAAAATCAAACCAAGAGATATCACTTCAAACCCTCTAATATGGCCATAAGAAAATTAAAAAGGAGTATGTTTTTGAGTATGCAGAGAAAATTGGAACTCTCACACACTGCCAACAGGAATATAAGATTGCGACTGCGGAAAAGTTTGGCAGTTTCTCAAAAACAAGTTAAACAGAGAGTTATAAAAAGATCCAGCAATTCCACTCCTAAGTATATATTCGAGAGAAGTGAAAACATAGTTTCATGGAAAAACTTGCATGCAAATGTTCATGGCAACATTACTTATAATAGTCAAAATGTTCATCAACTGATGAATGGATAAACAAAATATGGTATAACCATACAAAAGGATGGCTAAGAATAATCCATTCTATAAAAAAAAGGGGTGGGGGAATGAAGTACCAATACATACTCCATTGTAGATGAAGCTTGAAAGCAATATGCTAAGTGAAAGAACCCAGTCACAAAAGACCATATATTTTATGATTTCATTTATATAAAATAACCAGAAACAGCAAATCCAAGAGATACAGAAAGACTGGTAGTCGCCAGGTGCTGGGGAAGGGAGGAGGAGAGAGTAACTGACTGCTAAAGGATCCGGGTTTCTTTTGGGGTAATAAAAATGTTCCACCGTTAATACAGTAGTAATGGTTCCAAACCTCATGAATACAGTAAAAATTACTACAGTAAAAATTACTAAATTGCTAATTACTAAATTAGCACTTTTTTAAAAGGGTGAATTTCATGGTATGTGAATTATATCTCAAAAAAAGCATTTTCTAATTTTGAAAACATAAACCTAGATTATGTGAATTTTAGTTAAAATGAAACTGAAGAGAGGCACCTGGGTAGTGCTTAGTCAGGTGTGGGACTCCTTTTTTTTTTTTTTTTTTTTTTTTTAATTTATTTGACAGATAGAGATCACAAGCAGGCAGAGAGGCAGGCAGAGGCGGGGCAGAGGGTGGGTGGAAAGCAGGCTCTCCGCCGAGCAGAGAGCCCGACGTGGGGCTCGATCCCAAGACCCTGGGATCATGACCCAAGCCAAAGGCAGAGGCTTTAACCCACTGAGCCACCCAGGCGCCCCAGGTGTGGGACTCTTGATCTCATCTCCGGTCTTGATCTCAGGATCTCCAGTTCAGGCCCTGTGTTGGGCTCCATGGTGGGCGTGGAGCCTACTTCAAAAAACAAACAACACACCAAAAAACTTAAACAAACAAATGGAAGAGCACTCTGCATACCCACTCCTGGGCTCTTGTGTCAGTGTATCCTTCCACCCTTGGCAGTGGCAGGACGCCACCACCACCAGGCCCGCCAATGCAACAACCAGATCATCACCAAGTTCTGGGAGGTCATCAGACTAGCAGGGCAGTGACATTGCAGGCACTTACCACCACGACATCGACCTGCAGCTGGAGTGGATAAATCTGTACTACCACCAGGCCAATGGTGGCAAGTACACTTCACACGCTGTGCTCGTGGGCCTGTAGCTGGGCACCACAGACTGTGCACTGGGACCCTCTGGGCAAATCTTCAGTCCAGACAACTTTGTCTTACGTCAAAGTGATGCTGGGAACACCTGGGCCAAGGCACACTACACAGAAGGTACAGGGCTGGTTGCCTGGGTGCTGGATATAATGAAGAAGGAAGCTGAAAGCTGTGACTGAGTACAAGGCTTCCAGCGAACCCATCCCTGGGTTGAGGGCCTGGGTCTGGGATGGGTACCCTCCCCATCCGCAAGATCTCGGAGGAGCACTGAGACAGGATCATGAACACATTCAGTGGTAGAACCCTACAAGGTCACCCTCCCAGTCCAACAGCTCGTAAAAAAAAAAACACAGATGAAACCTACTGCATTGATAATGAGACCCCTATAACATCTGCTTCAGAACCCTAAAATCGACCACACCCACCAATCGGGACCTCAACTGCCTGGTGTCAGCCATCATGAATGGGGTCACCACCTACCTGGGCTTTCCTGGCCAGCTCAATGCTGACCTGTTCACGCTAGCTGTCAACATGGTTCTCTTTCCTCACCTGCACTTCTTCATGCCCAGCTTCACCCCCATGACCAGTGGAGGCAGCCACAGTACTAGGCCCTGACGGTGCCAGACCTCACCCAGCAGATATCTGATGCCAAGAACAAGATGGCAGCCTGTGACCCCTGCCACAGCCACTCCCTGACTGTGGCCCCAGGGTCCGAGGGCTCCATGAAGGTAGATGAACAGATAATTTTTAACATCCCAAACAAGAAAAGCAGCAACTTGGTGGAGTGGATCCCCAACCACAGAAGAATCAGCTGGGACATCCCACCCCACGAGAATGTCTGCCACCTTCATCAGCAATAGCACGGCCACTCAGGAGCTGTTCAAGCATATCTCAGAGCAGTTCACAGCCAAGCTCTGGTGCAAGCCCTCTCTGCACTGGTACACGGGCAAGGGCATGGACGAGATGGACTTTACCAAGGCTGAGAGCAACAAAAATGACCTGTTGTCGGACTACCAGCAGGACCAGGACACCACAGCCAAGGAGGAGAGTGAGTCTGAGCAGGAGGCAGAGAAAGAGGTGGCCTAGAGCTGCTAGCCAGTAAAGCACAGAAGCTGTGTGAGCTCTTTAGCCATGTCTCTGTGCACACTTGCTCATGTTCCTATTGTGACGTTGCACACTGTGCAAGACGTTACCTTTAAAGCATTTTTATGGGGGGTGGGAACCCCGAAAATTTACTGCTCCAAATAATCATTCTCTTGCTAAATCAATGTCTATGCCCCTTAATGTGAGAGAATGGTCTTCATCCCACCAGTATCCTTAGGGCTTAACATGGAACACTACTTGCAAATGGACAAAAATAAGGAAAAATAACACACTGAATTGCAAACTAATTCCAGTAAAAAAAAAAAAAAAAAAAAAAATCCTTCATATTCTCCCCTACTGATGAGAAGAATATTAGGATCCAGAAATCAAAACAGTTTGGCTAACGACCTATTTTAAAAGCTGAGCATAGCATATTAATTTAAATTTTTCTACTTCAAAAGCTTCCCTAAAGATAATTTTTAAAATAAACCACCAGAATTAGGCTTTCCCCAACAATATGTCTCATGTCAGAAGAAAAAATTAAATTCAAATCCTCTTAATACCAAAATGAAAACACGATTAAAAGTCAAAATTCACCAAAACAAAAGAAATCAGAATAATGCCTTAAAAAGTCAATGCCTTTTCTTAACAGATGAAAAGAAAACTCTAATACCACAGCAAATCCCCTTAGAAAAGGCCATCAGTTTATAAAGCTTTTTCAAGATTTTTGTGGTTACCACAGTTAAACACATAAACACAATTGATGAATAAAATTTGGTTTGGAAGGAGAAAAATACTTGCAGTATTTATTTTAATCCTTAGAAATGAGAGCAAATGCTATAAACTATGATTATCAACCTGATGTGTTTTCTTACTTCTTCACCTGAGATCCAAGTAACAAGGAATACCATCCAGAGAGAGAAGAGGAAGGCAAGATAGTAGCCACTCATCTCCAACTTCAATTTTCCTAAGCCAAGGTGCTCAGAGAAATCACTCCACCACAGATAAACTAAATGACCCAACCATGGCTATGAGAGCAGCACTGTGAGATTTTTGGGTGGGACCAGAAAACTGTCATCAACCTGCCAATTCCCCAGGGATCCATGCACTATGTTCAAGTATTTCCACCACTGACAGCTTCACCAAGACAGCGTCAAGTAAATGATGCCTAGTGTTTTCTAGTACTTAACTTCATCAAAATCTATAACCGAGAGCCTTCAAAGTTAATGATAAGCCCCCCCACCCTCCCTAGGTTTCATAATTTTATAAAGATTGGGGAAATAAGAGGGGTAATCATGCAACGTTTTCAGATAGGTCTTTCTGCCTCTGAACGTACCTTTTGAGAAGCAGCAACTATTTACTAACCAATCCATGTCCTCAGTAACATTCTGAGTGAGTCCTACCTCTTCTCCACTTTGTGATTCCTTAAGAAAACTCAGACTTCAGAGCTCTAGGGCCTACTTGGAGAAGTAATTTAAAGTCCTAGCAAAGACAAGTTGAAATGGACAGTAAGCACTTGGCTTGTTCTGCCACCTTTTAACAGGATGGTAGAAACCATTTATCTTTTGTTCAGAGAATAAACATAAAAATAGTAGCTAGACAGACTCACTTTTAAATAATTTATATTTATAAAATCTAGTCCATAATTTAAATACAAGAGTGGTAAATATTGCTTGTGGTGTTTTTTTTTTTAAAAAACAAAACAAAACCCTGTATGTTGTATTCATCTAAGATACGTTAATGCTATAAAATACCAACATGGAAGCAAAACAACCTCCTAATTATTCACCACTTAAAATGCTATATTAAGCAATGCTTTCTGGGGAATTTAAAAAAAAAGAAGGTGTCCCAACAGAACATGGGCTACGATTCTTTTAGACTTCAAGAACAAGTCCAATTTCCAGACTTGGCATAAAGAACAGTTCTAGCCTCTACTAAGATTTTACACATACACATATACTTAATACATATACATGTGTATATATAAAAATGTATCTATTAAGATACACACATTAAGGATATGTATAACACACATACATATGTCTCCCCAAATCCTAACTTGTAGAACAATTATATAAGGTAATATTAAAATTACAAAAGAACTCAACCCTTTTAAATCAGTCCAATCCCAAGTTATTATTAAGACTACATGCCGGGTGCCTGGGTGGCTCAGTTGGTTGGGCCACTGCCTTCGGCTCAGGTCATGGTCCCAGGGTGCTGGGATCGAGCCCCGCGTTGGGCTCTCTGCTCGGCGGGGAGCCTGCTTCAACCCTTCTCTCTCTCTCTGCCTGCCTCTCTGCCTACTTGTGATCTCTGTTTGTCAGGTAAATAAACAAAATCTTTAAAAAAATAAAAATAAAAAAAGTAAAACTACATGCCTATCAGGGTGCCTGGGTGGCTCAGTTGGTTAAGTGACCAACTCTTGGTTCCAGCTCAGGTGGTGACCTCAGTATCATGGGATCAAGCCCCACATTGGGCTTCACGCTCAGTGTGGAGTCTGCTTGAGATTCTCTCTCTCACTGCTCATGCTTTCACACTCTTCCTCTTTCTCTCAAAAACAAAAACAACCCCAAAAAACAAAAACCTACATGTCTATCTAGTAATATATTTAGAATAGTTTGATTTGTACAACTTTTCTGAAAACAGCTAAACCACACGGAGTACTTAAACTGTAAACACAACTGGGACACCTGGCTGGCTCAGTTCATAGGAGTATGAGACTCTTGATCTCAGTCAGGGTTGTGAGTTTGAGCCACACAATGGGTATAGAGATTACTTAAACTTTTTTTTTTTTTTTTAGAGATTTTATTTATTATCAGAGAGAGAGGGAGAGAGTACAAGCAGGGGGAACAACAGGCAGAAGGAGAAGCAGGCTCCCTGCCAAGCAAGGAGCCCGATGTGGGACTTGATCCCAGGACCCTAGGATCATGACCTGAGCCGAAGACAGGTGCCGAACTGACTGAGCCACCCAGGTGCCCCTAAACTTAAATAAATAAATAAAATGTAAACACTATTAATTAGATATGTGACCTAGAGGAGTATAATCAAATGTAAATATATTGTGATTCAAGCTTTCCATTCTCTCCATTGCTTTTTCTTCTGCCATAGCCCACAACTTTTCTCAGAGATAGTCAGAAATTTGAGTATTTCATTCAAAAAAATTTTATCAGGCACTAACGCATGCCAGCATGATGTCAATTTTTGATTATTTTTCCTTTAATGCTCTTGAAAGAACATTTCCATTTTTTCCATCAACTAGAAGACTGGTTGTTAGCAGAAGCCATAATAATACTATTTAGGCTAATGATTTTGGATATTAAAAAGTTAATCTGATATTTATTAAATGTTGCTTTATGTAAAATTATTAAGATCAAGATCTGTCAACAAGGACAAAATAACTGTTTCATTAAATTTGTTGACAGAAGCACTATTCTTCTATCTCATTATACTAAAATAACAACAGAAGTCGTTTCTTAGGTACAATACCTGGTTTCTTCCAAGCTATACTTGTTTTGTGTATGTCAATATTCTCTACCCTATGATTATCTTCGTGCTTGGGTCATCACAGGGGACAGCATATTTTTATCAGCAATTTCCTACAGAAGTAGGAGATATCCATCTTACTGCTGTTCTTCAAAAGGAGACTATCAGGGATGCCTGGGTGGCTCAGTCGGTTAAGCGCTGCCTTTGGCTCAGGTCACCAGGATTCTGGGATCCAGTCCCACATTGGACTTCTTTTTTTAAAGATTTATTTATTTATTTTTTTTTTTCATCTGACCGAGAGAGATCATAAGTAGGCAGAGAGGCAGGCAGAGAGAGGGGGAAGCAGGCTCCCTGCTGAGCAGAGAGCCAGATGCGGAGCTTATCCCAGGATGCTGGGATCACGACCCGGAGCTTATCCCAGGATGCTGGGATCACGACCCGAGCCTAAGGCAGAGGCCTCAACCCACTGAGCCACCTAGCTACCCCCCCATATGGGACTTCTTGCTCAGCGGGGAGCCTGCTTCTCCCCTCTGCCTGCTCTCCTGTTCTGCCTGCAGCTCTCTGTACTTCTGCTCTCTCTGACAAATAAATAAAATCTTAAAAAAAAAGTAGACTATCAGTTTCTTTCTTTATGGTTAGCTGTTTTATGTCTAAGGACATGAAGATGTCCACCAACATGTGCTTCTCATATTAAGAACTCCGACACCATTAAGAGAATGAACTTTCCCCAGAGTGGAGAAAAGATATATTTTCAGACTAAAGACTCATAACCAGCATATATAAAGAACTTCTTTAAAAAAAAAAAAAAAAAACAGTAAGGAAGAAGGGAAAAAAAAAGAAAAAGGAAACCACCTGACTAAAACATAGGCAGAAGACCTGAATAGACATTTCATAAGTTACCAGATGGCCAATAAACTTATTTAAAAGGGTTCCATTTCATTAGTCAGCACAGAGATGCAAACTAAAACCACAGATGATATTTTAAAAGCAGAAAATACCAAATGCTGATGAAGGTATATAATGACAAGAACTCTCAAACTGGAATTGTAAATTTCTGCAACAACTTTATTTTTTTAAAGATTTTATTCATTTAGTTGACAGAGGGATATAGCAAGAGAAGGAGCACAAGCAGGGGGAGTGGGAGAGGGAGAAGGAAACCTTCTGCCAAGCAGGGAGCCCAATGTGGGGCTCAACCCTAGGACCCTGGGACCATGACCTGGGCCGAAGGCAGACACTTAACAAATGAGCCACCCAGGTGCCCATGTACAATCACTTTAGAAAACTGCTCAGCATTTATTAAAGATGAATTTATAAATACTCTATGGCCCCACAATTCCATTCTAGTTACATATCCAACAGAAACACATATGTTCACCAAAAGACACACCAGGATGTTTAAAGCAACACTATTAATTAAACTGGAAACTACCTAAATGCCCATCAACAACAGCAGAATGAATAACTAATTTTGTGGTATCTCCATATGATAGATTACTACACAGCAATGTGAATAAATAAACTACAACAACATACAATGCATGGGTGAATCTCACCAAAAAAATGCTGAGCAGAAGAAGCCAGAAACAAGAGCATTCACTGTATGATTATATTTATACAAAGATCAAAGCTAGATGAACCTCATATGCCAGTCAGTGGTTACCCTGGGGAAGGCGTAACTGGAAGGGCAGGTGAAGGAGGCTTTTCTGAGTGCTGGTCATTTTGTTTCTTGACCTGGGTACTAGTCAGAAGTACATGTCCAACTTTTGAATATTCACTAAGCTGCGCATCTATGATTTTTGTTGGTTCTGTACATAAATTACACTTCACTAACAATTCAGGAAGAGGAGAAAAGGAGACTGGAAGAGTATTGGTGACACACAGGGACGTTTGCATGCTGCATCACTGTCTTCACCTCAACACACAACAGTGAGTGGCCCAGCAGGTTACCTTATTAGCATGTGCTGACTCAAGCAGGCACGGAGGTGTAGCTTTAACAGAAATCTACCTGAAGAAACGGGTGGCTTATCTTAATGCCGTCTTAACCTACCAGTTCACACTTACCTCGAGTATTCACCTAACTTTACAAATCATCAAATCCCTGTACAGGCAAGGCATGTAGCCCCATGCAGATGAGTGCCGACTCTGTGGGACAGTGATGAGGGTCCATGAGTGAGCATTAGCAGCAGGTGGCATCCCTAGGACTACTTAACACCAAGAATACATCAACATGAAGAAAACGGATGAGAAACTAGGCTTTACAAAGCAACAGAAACAAAGCTTACTCTTTCTTACTGACTGGTCTGAAAGCAAGGAGGGGTGAGAAACCACCCCCCCCCCCATAAAAACCAACTTTCAGAAGACTGCTGTGACCTGATTATAAACTCATAGTTACTTGATTTATGAGCAGGCTTTATAAACTTATGTATTACATGTATTCCTTGTGTATATATCATGTATTTCATAACAAAAATTAAAAGAACATTATGATTCTATCATTACCAATTTTCAAATAAATGGCAACAAAAGCTTAAGAAGCACAAAGGAGGGACACCTGGGTGGCTCAGTTGGTTAAGCAGCTGCCTTCAGCTCAGGTCAAGATCCCAGTGTACTGGGATCTAGTCCCACATTGGGCTCCTTGCTCGGCAGGGAGCCTGCTTCTCCCTCTGACTCTGCCTGACACTCTGCCTGCCATTCTGTCTGCCTGTGCTCTCTCTCTCTCCGACAAATAAATAAATAAAATCTTAAAAAAAAAAAAGCACAAATGAGAAACAGAAATCTTCAACTGTTATCTCCTGAGAAACAACAAACATTTAACATTTAGTATTCAACCAATAACACTTAGCATAGTACACTAGGTATAAATAGGTGTTCAATAAAGCTGGTACATATGAAGGAAAATTAGTGTCTTTTTTAAAGATTTTATTTATTTATTTGACAGAGATACAAGTAGGCAGAGAGGCAGGCAGAGAGGAGGAAGCAGGCTCCCTGCTGAGCAGAGAGCCCGATGTGGGGCTCCATTCCAGGTCACTGAGATCATGACCTGAGCCAAAGGCAGAGGCTTTAATCCACTGAGCCACCCAGGCGCCTCGGAAAATTAGTATTTTAATCACACCGTAATTCCTTGAATGTTTTCTTTTCTTCTAAAAACAACCAAATGGGGGTACCTGGGTGGTTTAGTTGGTTGCGTGTCTCCCTTTGGCTTGGGTCGTGGTCCCATTGTCCTGGGGTCCTGGAATCAAGCCCTGGGTTGGACTCCCTGTTCAGTGGAGAATCTGCTTCTCCCTCTCCCTCTGTAATGCCCCCACCCTGCCATGCTCTCTTTCTCTCTCAAATGGAGAAATAAAATCTTTTTTTTTTCTTTTTTAAAGATTTTATTTATTTGACAGAGAGAGATCACAAGTAGGCAGAGAGGCAGGCAGAGAGAGAGGAGGAAGCAGGCTCCCTGCTGAGCAGAGAGCCCGATGTGGGACTCGATCCCAGGACCCTGAGATCATGACCTGAGCCAAAGGCAGCGGCTTTACCCACTGAGCCACCCAGGCGCCCCGAGAAATAAAATCTTAAAGGAAAAAAAAAGCTAAAAATAAATAAATAATAACAACCAAATAGTACATCCAAGAAATGGCACAGTCTACATTAAAAACCCAGTAAAGTCAATGTCCAGATACCAAAAGTGAAAGATGTGCCTAGAAGCCAGGAACGAGCACAGACTACAGCCTGCTTGGCTCTGCTAGCCTCATGAGCAACCACAGCTCCCTCAGGCTGAGAAGTTCCAAAAGCTATGCCTGCTTATTACTATATTATTATTAGGCCTGGAGTAGAGCAAACTATGGCAGAGATTATGGGCGGGAAAAGGTATTCAAGTGAATCTGCCTTAACTTAGATTTGATCATGAAGTCCCCTTCTCCCTCAAGAACAATGTGAGCTAAGAAAGAGAGATACATTAAGCATCTCATATCTTTCCCTCCATCCCACCATCACAGAATGTTCCATTATACAAGTGTTTAACTGCTAGATTAAATTAACATCACTCAATGGAACAAGTAAGGCCATGCCTGGTATCGGATAAAGGACTCAACAGTAAAGGTGACTGGTGTGTTTAACCTAAGTCTGTAGTTTACCAAAGAAAAGGCAACCAAAAGAATTAAATGCAATTTTAATTCTTCACTTAAAGATTAAACACACACAATTACTTCTTATCCCTTCCAAAGCCATCTTAAACCATAAATGTCAGTACGGGGTTTTTTGTTTTTCAGATTTTATTTATTTATTTGAGAGCAAGTGAATGAGAGAGAGACCAAGCCCCAGAGCAGGGGAGGGGATAGAGGGAGAAACAGACTCCCCACTGAGCAGGGACCCCCCCCCCCCGCACCCCCCCGATATGTGACCAGATCCGGGGACTCTGGGATCATGACCTGAGCAGAAGGTAGATGCTTAACTGACCGAGCACCCAGGTTTTTAATTTTAAGGCAAAAAAACTACAGAGCCAAGCACCAGGACAGGAAGCAGCAGTAAAATCCTGAAAGCCTGGAGCAGGATGACAGGTGTCAACTACCACAGCTGACCCAAGAAAACTGAAGCCTGAACCAGAAAGCAGAAAAGCAACCTGTTTTGCCCTATATCTTCAAAAGGCTCAAGTGGTAGCAGCAGGTACTGGTGAAGTAAGAATGACAATGAGATTTAAAAGCAGAAAGGTTGCTGATGTAGCCAGAAACACACAGCTCCTAAGATCCCCATCAGAAGACTAGAGATTTCTTATCTGGAGAGTGTAAAACAGAGTTTTGGGCTGGAGACACGGAGTTTAGGAGAAAGGGTAGCATATCAGAAACAAGTGATTGAGAGAGGTTTATCGGGGCACCTGGGTGGCTCAGTGGGTTAAAGCCTCTGCCTTCGGCTCAGGTCATGATCCCAGGGTCCTGGAATGAGCCCCACATCAGCTCTCTGCTCAGCAGGCAGTCTGCTCTTACCACCCCCCTAACCCCCTGCTGCCTGCCTCTCTGCCTACTTGTGATCTCTGTCTGTCAAATAAATAAAATCTTAAAAAAAAAAAAAAAGACTGAAAGATTGTACATGACTGACCTGCCTGGGTGGCTCAGTTGGTTAATTATCTGCCTTCAGCTCAGATCATGATCCAGCCCCGCATTTAACCCACATCAGGCTCCCTCCAACAGTGGAGGAGGGGCTGCTTCTCCCTCTGCCATTTACCCCCTGGTTTGTACTCTCTGGCTCTCTCGGTCCAATAAATAAATCAAATCTTTTAAAAAAAGAGAGAGAGAGAGGTTTATGTACTCCATTTTGAGATCTCCCAGCCTTCTTCCTCCCATTCAGCTCCCTTCTTACCAGCAGCCAGGCCTATTCTGTGGGGGAAATGGAGCAACCCAAGAGAAGAGACCTAAAGACACTGTCACTCAAAGCAACAGCCTAGTCAGGTTCAACAAGAAACTCCATCAAGTATACTGAGCTTCTGAACTGCTTTACTGATTATGCACTCTGAACCAAGCAGGTGAAGACCACCACACACCTAATGAAAGCTTCTAACAGTCGCAAAAGACCAAAACAAAGAGAATAGATGCAATGTGGAGGAAACAAGTACAGGAGAATGAAAACTTAGAAGAAAGGAAAAAGTTTTCAATAATTTCAGAGAAGAGAGAAAAACATCAGAACCATGAAACAAGGATGGTGTGTTATAAAGAAAAAAAGAGAAGGGAAGATTAGAGTTTTTGAACATTAAAACTAACAGATTAAACTTTTATCAAAGAGCTCGAATCTAATACTGAGAAATCTCAGAGTGCCTGGCTGGCTCAGTGGGAAGAGCACAGAACTCTTAATCTCGGGGTCATAAATTTGAGCCCCCGTTAGGCAGAGATTATGTAAATAAATAAATGTTTTTTTAAAAAAAATTTAAAATTGAGAAATCTCATAGAAAGTAGAAAAAAAAAGAGATGAAAAATATGAGGCTAAAAAACATTTTAAAGAATCAGTACAAGTAGGTACTAGATCCAAAGAGGGAAAAAAAAAAAAAAAAGCAGAGAAAAATCAAACAAAAACTTTTAATTTTTTTCTTTCCAAATTTTTATTTAAGCTCCAGTTAGTTAATATATAGTGCAATGTTGGTTTCAGGAGTAGAAATGAGTGATTCATCACTTACATATAACAACCGTAGTTCTCATAAGTGCCCTCCTAATGTCCATCCCTCCCCTCACTTACCTCCGTCACCCCTCAGTTTGTTCTCTTATTATCATTAAAAGTCTCTTATCGTTTCAAAAAAAAAAAAAAAAGGAACCACTTAAAATTTCTCTCTCCTCCCCACATATGTTCATCTCTTTAATTTCTTAAACTCCACATATGAGTGAAATCATACAGTATCTGTCTTTCTCTGATTGACTTATTTCGCTTAGCATAATACACTCTAGTTCCATTGATGTCTTCGCAAATGGCAAGATTTCACTCTTTTTGATGTTTGAGTAATACTGCACTGTGTGTGTATACCACACCTTCTTTATCCATTCATTATCCATTTCATACTATTTCCATAGTATGAAAATAAAAACTTTTTTTTTTTTAAAGATTTTATTTATTTATTTGACAGACAGAGATCACAAGTAGGCAGACAGGCAGGCAGGAGAAGGGGAGAAAGCAGATGCCTGATGCGGGGTTTGATCCCAGGACCCCAGGATCGTGACCTGAGCCAAAGGCAGAGACTTAACCCACTGTGCCGCCCAGGCACCTGGAAACAAAACCTTTTTAAATTTACTAGAACTGACGGATATGGGCGTCCAGACCAAAAGGACTCTCTGAATGCCTGGCACAATGGATGAAAGTAATCTCAAGATACAACACAGTGAAATGTAGAATAGTAGCAGGGACAAAAAGAAGCTCCTAAAAACTTCCAAGAGTATGAGACAGAGAGCTACAAAAAGCAGACCCCATCTGAAGAATCAGACATCAAAACTGGCTTCATATTCTAAGAGCACAACAGTGTAACTCAGAAGGCAACGGAGTAAATGCCTTCAAAATTCTAAAGGAAAATGTTTCTGGACCAAAAGTCTAAGTGAGAAGGTAACATAAGAGTCTTCACTATGGTAACTGCTGTGAAGTGTGTAAACCTGGTGATTCACAGACCTGAACCCCTGGGGCTAATAATACATTATATGTTAATAAAAAAATAAAAATTTTTTTAAAAAAGTCTTCAATGTACAAAGTCTCAAAAAACAGAGGCAGGGGGTTTAACTTCCCATGCATTCTTCCTCAGAAGGATACTGAAGGCTATGTTCTAGGAATTTGAGGCAATAAACCAAGGAGAAAACTGAATCAAAGAAAGGGGCTTCAATTAAAAACCCTGGGAAAGGAACCTCCCGGGATGATAGCTGAACAGCAGACCTTGGGAGCAATCTTCTAAAATGGGTCAAAAGGCAGGAAAGACCCCTTCCCACCCTCGATGATATCAATAAAATACCTGATATATCTGAATATATTAAAAAAAAAAAAACTATGAGGTAGTACTAGTTTTAAGAGCCTGAGGATGAATTGGTGTTACTAGCAATATATGATATGTACACAGAAATTAAGTAAACAAAAAATAATTACTCTTTAAAATTTATTTTAATTCCAGTACAGTTAACATACAGTGTAATATTAGTTTCAGGTGTACAATAGGGTGACTCAACACTTCCATATATGACCTCATACTTGTCACAGTGCACGCTTTAATCCCCATCACCTATTTTACCTAATTCCCTACCCTCAAAATAATTATTAACTTCAGGGAAAACAAAGTACAATTAAGGCAAGGACAAGAAACCACAGGACACCAAATATCTCAGCTGTGAACAGTATTTATTACTTTCAATTACTATAAATCCTGACTATTGATCTAACCACATAACGGATACAATTATATCAGAAAAGTGAAGAGACAGACTAAGAGTATATGCAGCTAGGTAGGGAGGTAAAAGACAAATCCGTACACTCCATAGTGGTAAAGTCAATTTTTTTCCAACGACAAAAACTGAAAAATCAAGACATAGCACACTATAAAATGTTCTTTAGCTACAAGGGTAACAACAAAAAAGCAAAAGAAACCGCTAAAAGAGCTAAGAAGCAGGCAAGTAAACAGACTACTGTTTTTAGTAATAAGCCTGTAAGGTTTATTTGACTCTAACCTATATGCATGTATAATTTTGATATAAAAACTGAACTACAAGTTAAAAAAAATAAAACCTGATTATAAAATGTGTCGTAAAAGAGGAATCTCACTGTGCTCAGGGGAAACTGACCCAATTGGAGGGGGGAGGTTACTGAAACTCCCCTTAGGACAGACTACCTAAACTAAGAAGGGGGCTAGGAGGGAGAAAGCATTCCTGGGAGATGGACATAGGGGGACAAGGCCTCCAGACCAGAGAGGGTGATGTGCTCTAGGCCCTGGCCCTGACACATGTTTCCTGTTGGAAACAAGTCATAAGAGTTCACCCTACCCCCAAATCCTTCTCTCCCTCACTATCTTGCTCATCCTTCAAGACCAAGCTATTCATCTTCTCAAAAGCTTCCTACCTGGAACCAGGTGAGCTCTTCCATCTTAAAATTATGTCTTTTCAATTACCGTATGATCGGGATGCCTGGGTGGTTCAGTCGGTTAGACGGCTGCCTTCAGCTCAGGTCATGATCCCAGAGTCCTGGGATCGAATCCCGCATTGGGTTCCTTTCTCAGCAGGGAACCTGCTTCTCTCTCTGCCTCTGCCTGCCAGTCTGCCTGCATGCTCTCTCTCTGACAAATAAATAAATAAAATCTTTTAAAAAAAATTATCATATGATCTCCTGATATGAGGAATTTGAGAGGCAGAGTGGGGGGTTTAGCAGGTAGGGAAGGAAAAAAATAAAACAAGATGGGATCGGGAGGGAGAGAAACCATAAGAGACTCTTAATCTCACAAAACAAACTGAGGGTTGGGGGTGGGGATAGGGAGAGGGTGGTTGGGTTATAGACACTGGAGAAGATATTTGCTATGGTGAGTACTATGAAGTATGTAAGACTAACAATTCACAGACCTGTACCCCTGGGGCTAATAATACATTTTATGTTAATAAAATGTTTTTTAAAAATGTATCTTTTATCTGCGATCTCTTTCTCTGAATTAATATAATTCATGTTACATCAAGACCATAAAACATTTTCTTGAATCACTCAATAGGCAAAAATATAGAGAAGAAAATAAAAACCACCAATCCAATCTTTCAAATAGCCTTCTAGACTTTTGAGTGAATACAAATAACTGAATAACCTTTTCACTAACTGCATGGTGGAATTTTCCTTCATTAAATAACCTATTATAATAACACTGCAGTATCTGAAAGTCAGTCTTAATTTTTTAAAGTAAAAAAAAAAAGTTCCTTTCTCAGAAGTATCTACAGCATTAACCAGGGACAATTAAATAATAAAGCAATCTGCTAAGAGAAATGCAAAATCAGTGTTAGAAGGCATGCCCCAGTAATTGTTGAGACCTTTTAAACACAATCACAGATTCTTACTTTACTATTTCACTGAAATAGGAAATTAAACTTAAAATGGCATTTGGATTATATCAAACCTGATACATGAAAAGATATTTTAACCTTCCAAATAATAGCTGATGCTAATATAATAAGCCAATGGTTACCTTTCATGCCCCCCATAAACCTTCTCCCTTTCTACTCAGCTGGTCATCTGAAAGTTGTCACTGAAAGGTGGCAAGATGGCTGTGAAACTCACAAGATCACATAACTCTTATCACCTCACTTAGCTACCTAAAATGAAACCAGGCCAAAAGGTCTAAGAGAATTAATGCTGCCTATCCTCACATTTATGACTGAGTAGAACTGATTTTAAGTACAGTTTAAAATGCTACATTTGGGGGGTACCTGGGTGGCTCAGGGGGTTAAGCCTCTGCCTTCGGCTGGGGTCATGATCTCAGGGTTCTGGAATGGAGCCCCACATCGGGCTCTCTGCTCAGCAGGGAGCCTGCTTTCTCCTCTCTCTCTGCCTACCTGTCTGCCTACTTGTGATCTCTGTCAAATAAATAAATAAAATCTTTAAAAAAAAAATGCTACATCTGGGGCACCTGGGTGGCTCAGTGGGTTAAAGCCTCTGCCTTTGGCTCAGGTCATGATCCCAGGGTCCAGGGATCAAGTCCCACATCCGGCTCTCTGCTCAGCGGGGAACCTGCTTCCTCCTCTCTGTCTGCCTGCCTCTATGCCTACTTGTGATCTCTGCCTATCAAATAAATAAATAAAATCTTGAAAAATATATATTAAAAAATAATAATAAAAAAATAAAATGCTACATCTGAAAATTCAATTCGGCCATAGGAGAACAAACCATTGAAAAGAATCTAGTACCACCCATCAGTCATGTATAAGACCCTCAATTGCAGATTACCCTCAAATCATACTTCTTACTCTGTTTCAAGAGTTACATGAGAATTTCAAAACTTGTGAAAATCCAACTACTAAAAAGCAGTTAATAAGAATACTAGAGCTTGGGGCGCCTGGGTGGCTCAGTGGTTGGGCCGCTGCCTTCGGCTCAGGTCATGATCTCGGGGTCCTGGGATCGAGTCCCGCATCAGGCTCTCTGCTCAGCGGGGAGCCTGCTTCCTCCTCTCTCTCTCTCTGCCTGCCTCTCTGCCTACTTGTGATTTCTCTCTGTCAAATAAATTAATAAAATCTTTTAAAAAAAAAAAGAATACTAGAGCTCAAAGAGCCAGCTTTAAAAAAAAGGCTACAAAACTTCTAAAATTACTATTTTCTCACTTTCACAAGGACTTTATTACAACATCTAATCAGGGGCACCTGGCTGGTCCAGTTGATACAGCGTGTGACTCAAGATCTTGGGGTTTTGAGTTCCAGTCCCACATTGGGTACGGAGGTTACTTAAAAATAAAAATCTTTAAAAACAAATAAACAAAAAGTCATCTAACCAGTTATAGTCCAGCTTCTGTCATGAAGTAATAAAATTATGTGACAGTGGATGATCATTTTATAGTGAACCTAAAACTGCTCTAAAAAAATAAAGTTCATTTGGGTGCCTGGGTGGCTCAGTTGGTTAAGCGTCCTACTCTTTTTTTTTTTTTTTAAAGATTTTATTTATTTATTTGACAGAGAGAGATCACAAGTAGGCAGAATGGCAGGCAGAGAAAGAGGAGGAAGCAGGCTCTCTGCTGAGCAGAGAGCCCGATGCGGGGCTCGATCCTAGGACCCTGAGATCATGACCTGAGCTGAAGGCAGAGGCTTAACCCACTGAGCCACCCAGGCGCCCCCCTACTCTTGATTTCAGATCGGATCCCATGATCTGAGGGTCATGGGATCAAGCCCCATGTCAGGCTCCGTGCTTGGTGTGGAGCCTGCTTGGGATTCTCTTTCCCTCTGCCCCCCACACCTACCCCCCAAAAAAGTACATTTGAAAAAGTTGTAATTATTATTTTTGAAGATTTTATTTACTTATTTGACAGAGAGACAGCACAAGCAGGCAGAGTGAGAGAGAGAAGTAGTCTCCCTGCTGAGCAAGGAGCCTGATGTGGGACTTGATCCCAGGATCATGACCTGAGCCACCCAGGAGTCCCGAAAAAGTTGCAATTATTGATTACTTTTCCTGATTTCTAAAAGCATTATTAATTTTTTCCTACGATATAAAATGTTTGACGCTGATGATGATAAGGGAAAGACTTAAAACTAGTACTGAAAAATTACAAAATAGTATTCTGTCCTCAGTGACCCATTTTTTTGAAAATATACTATTAAAAAGATATTTTCTATATTTTTGAACAATGCATAATTTCTTTTATCTTTTAGCATACATTCACCATCTATATTTACTGACATCACTACATCACTTTTAAAAATTATTCATCATGAAAGAAGTTTGCTAAATCATGAAGAGAATGCCATCTCTTCAGATCAAAGCCACAAGCTTCTACATACAAAAACAATTATAAAGTTGGAAGGAATCAAAATGATATAGTCTAACTACTTCATTTTACAAAAGAAAAAATAAGGCTAGAATGAGGTTAAAATTCTCACCCACAGTCACATAAACTCTTTTTTTTTTTTTTTAAGATTTTATTTATTTATTTGACAGAGAGAAATCACAAGTAGATGGAGAGGCAGGCAGAGAGAGAGAGAGGGAAGCAGGCTCCCCGCTGAGCAGAGAGCCCGATGCGGGACTCGATCCCAGGACCCTGAGATCATGACCTGAGCCGAAGGCAGCGGCCCAACCACTGAGCCACCCAGGTGCCCCAAGCTTAACCCACTGAGCCACCCAGGAGCCCCAGTCACATAAACTCTTACTTCATGACAGAAGATGGACTATTACTGATTACATGGGTTTTTTTTTAATTTTTTAAAAAGATTTATTTTTTTGACAGACAGAGATCACAAGTAGGCAGTGAGGCAGGCAGAGAGAGAGAGAGGAGGAAGCAGGCTCCCCGCTGAGCAGAGCGCCCGACACGGGACTCAATCCCACGACCCTAGAATCATGACCTGAGCCAAAGGCAGAGGCTCAAACCCACTGAGCCACCCAGATGCCCCCTGATTAGATGTTTTAATAAAGTCCTTTTACATTCTCCTGAATCAGTCTCTATGTCCAAAGTGAACCTTCCAGATAGTGAGGCCTACACTACAAGCTTCAAACTGCTTATTGGGACACCTGGCTGGCTCAGGTGGTAGAGCATGCAACTCTTGATCTCAGGGTCATGAGTTTGAGCCCCATGCTGGGGATAGATTACTGTACAAAACAAAACAAACCCTGCTTATTAACACAAAGTTGTATGAAAAGTTTGGATGCTATAAAATAAAACTCCTAAAACAAAAGCTTCAAAATACTAAGAACACCATATTCCTGATAGCCTAGTCCATAAAATTTCAGCTAAATTTCACAAGGACATAATAAGTTAAAAATAATTTATTAACAAGCACCTGGGAGGCTTAGTTGCTTAAGCGACTGCCTTTGGCTGAGGTCTCGATCCTGGAATCCTGGGACAGAGTCCCTAATCTGGTCTCTACTCAGCAGGGAGTCTGCTTCTCCCTCTGACCCTCCTTTCTTACTCAAATAAATAAAATCTTTAAAAAAAAATAATTTAACAAAATAAATAGCAAAACAAGCACATAATTCTACAGAGAAAGAACTGTGAGGTTAAAGTGACTTGGATTTTACAAACCATAAGAGACTCTTAATTTCAGGAAACAAACTGAGGGTTGCTGGAGGGGTGGGGGGTGGCAGGGATGATGTGGTTGGGTTATGGACATTGCAGAGGGTATGTGCTATGATGAGTGCTGTGAATTGTGTAAGACTAATGATTCACAGACCTGTACCCCTGGGGCAAATAATACATTACATGTTAATTTTTTTAAAAAGGGACTTGGGTTTTTACTGATAGTACTTTCAATTTTTATAGCACTGTATTTCATTGTTAATCAGACCCTCATGTTTGAGGTGAATGTGAACAATAAATATATGGGTGTTATTTTATACTATTCCTGCAACTTGTAAGTTGAAACTTTAACAAACAAGAAAGTTTGTAAGAAATTTTTTAAAAAGCAAAACATGATTATTAACAGCAACTTTGGGGGTAAAAAAGAGAAATCATTCCAACCATTCTTCTTAACAATCTAACTACTGTTAAGTTTCAAACAACTCCACTAAAGAAGGTGAGGAGTTGCTTAGGAGGTGCTAACCTAAGCAACTTTGGAAAACAATACAATCTGTAAGACTAAAAGCAAAAGAAACTGTGTAAATGTCTTATCCTCTAGTTGATAAAAGTGTTTCCTACAGAGGTGTAGGGTAACAATTCTGACACCACTACACATGTGTATTAGAACTGAAGAATTAAGTAAATGGATGGTGGGTGGTGGGAGAAAGGATTCTCACTGCTGAAGTGGGAGCTTCCAGAAAGGCCAAGGTAGTAGGCTAGAGTTATCCATGTAGTAATGGGTCTGAGTTGGTTAGTTTAATACAGATACAGGTGATTACATATAGAAATGCTTACAGATGGGTACACCCACCTGTATTTCTTTACTCTGTTAACTTAGAAGGCCTAGAAGCAGTGTCTTCCTAGTAGCAACGTGCGCAGATCTTGGTTTCTAGTATCATTGTTCAAAAAAAAGGAGCAAGGCTCCTTGGAGAAATAGCTGATTCCACCACGGCGCAGGAAATATACACGATGAGCCTTGTGCCAAAAGTGCGTGCTTCAAAAAACCCAAAATGATGGAATCCTGTCAGAGGGACACAAGTGCCAAATGAAAGAGTTCCACTGGCCAAAAGTGCAAAAATCTGAGCCACAAAATAAATGAGAACGGGATTATAACCCAAAGAATAAAATAAATGAGTCCATCCTGGTACCACTGAATAAATAAATTCACAGGAAGAGACAACTATCCCATGCAGAAAAATTCTGAGTAATTTATGTTGATACCCTGCCCTCCACAAGGTGGAGCATAACTCTTTAATTTTTAAGTGTATATTGTACATAGATAGTGACTTCCTTCCAAAGAGCTCAGTACAAAGGGGGGGAGGGTAATTTTACAGCAGAAAAACATCACAAATACTACTTCAACCAGGTGATTAAGGTCAACATCAACAGTGTTACATTGGTTGTACGCTTTCCTGTATGATGTGTTGGAAATGGCACTTTACTTCTGTGGTCTTCCTCACTAAAACCAACAACCCCAATATGATCATGAAAAAAGATTAAGACAAATCCAACTGACTGTATGAGCAGAGGAATGATGGGTAAATCTACTGCAATCAGTTCACAATATATGTAAATTAAACCACAATGCTGTAAGCCTTAAACTTATTCAGTGATGTATGTCAATTATTTCTCAATAAAACTGCACACACACAAAAAAATCCCAATTTGAGGGACAGTCTACAAACACCTGATCAAAACTCCTCAAAACTAGGGCGCCTGGGTGGCTCAATGGGTTAAGCTGCTGCCTTGGGCTCGGGTCATGATCTCAAAGTCCTGGGATCGAGCCCCGCTTCGGGCTCTCTGCTCAGCAGGGAGCCTGTTTCCTCCTCTCTCTCTGCCTGCCTCTCTGCCTGCTTGAGATCTCTCTCTGTCAAATAAATAAATAAAATCTTTAAAAAAAAACAAAAAACTTAAAACTGTCAAGGTCATCCGAAAACAAGGAAAATGTGAGAAACTATTACAACCAAGAAGACCCTAAAGTAACATGACAACCAAATGTTAGGTGGTAACCTGTATGGGATTGTGGAACACAAAAAAGGGCATTAGATTAAAAGACAAAAATCTGGGGTGCCCGGGTGGCTCAGTGGGTTAAAGCCTGTGCCTTTGAGTAATGATGCAACATGGGGGCTTAAGTGGGTAGGAGAAGAATAAATGAAACAAGATGGGATTGGGAGGGAGACAAACCATAAGTGACTCTTAATCTCACAAAACAAACTGAGGGTTGCTGGGGGGAAAGGGGTTGCGAGAAGGGGGGTGGGGTTATGGACACTGAGGAGGGTATGTGCTTTGGTGAGTGCTGTGAAGTGTGTAAATCTGGCGATTCACAGACTTGTACCCCTGGGGATAAAAATATATGTTTATAATAAATAAAAAATTTAAAAAAAAAAAAAAAAAAGCCTGTGCCTTTGGCACAGGTCATGGTCCCAGGGTCCTGGGATCAAGCCCCACATCGGGCTCTCTGCTCAGCGGGAGCCAGTTTCCCCCCCTCTCTCTCTGCCTGCCTCTCTGCCTACTTGTGATCTCTGTCAAATAAATAAATAAAATCTTTGAAAAAAAAGTTGTATTAAAAAAATTAAAACAAAAATGTGAATAAAGTATGGAGTTTAGTTAATAATAAAGTATCAGTACTGGTTCATTAGTATCATAAATGTTTCATGCTAATGTAAGATGTTAACAGAGAAAACTGGATCTGGGGAATACAGAAACTGCTATCTTCTCAATGTTTCTGAAAGTTTAATAATGTTACAAATATTAAAGGTTATTTTTAAATATTAAAAGGAAAGGGAAAAAAATTATTAAGGCCTGAAGAATGCACACCAACTTGAGCACTTACACCTGAGAAGAGACTGGAAAGGAAGGGAAATCAAGCTTTCCTTTACAAGTATACTGTTTTGACTTGAATATATGAAGAGTATCTGTATACTAATGCCTAACAAGAAATGTTTAATTTTAAATGTCACATTTAAACACTAAATAATAAATAAAATCAAACTGTTATTAAACAGAAATTGTTCCCTAAACCTGTGTATTTCTTTTCATAAACTATCCAACTCCAGAAAAACCTCCAAATCACATTCAAGCATCTCATTATCTAGTAACTGATATTAGTATATGTGAATTAAAAGAAAAAAAGGCAATATCCAATTGCTAAGGAAGATAAGAAACATAGTGAAAGGAACTGTTTCAATCAGTAAGAAAATATTTGACCAGAAACATTCTTAAATTTGAACAGTACTGAGACCCAGTATGTATAACTTTTAATAAACTGTTTTATTCAAGGAGACAAATGAGTCATCCTAATTTCAACAGCAGGAAGTGCTAAATGATGCCTAATAACACTTACTTTATTACTACACTTGGTGAAGGTGAAACAACACATCCTGCACTTCTATCTAGACAGCCACTAGAATCAACTACAACTGGATTATGTAAAGCTCAAAATTCAATGTATGGTATTTACCAACAGCCTATATTGGCAAAAATAATCTGAGAACAAAGGTAAGACATCAATCTTATTATCAGCATCAATCTCCAAACTGTTAGAAGCTGCTTTATCTAAATTGGGCACCATCCACTACGAGAATATGTTCTACTAAACATATGTACTCATTTTTTTTAAGAATTTATTTATTTGAAATAGACAGTGAGCGATGGAGGGAGAGGGGGGAGAGAGAGAGTGCGCGCACAAGAAAGGGGTAGGGGTAGGGGGAGAGGAAGAAGCAGGCTCTCCACTATCAGGGAGCCCAACAGGGCACTGGGTCCCAGGATCCTTAACCCACTGAGCCATCCAGGTGCCCCATAAATAGCTGTACTTGTTCAAAGACAACACAAAAGTAAATTCTCAAGAAACCAAAGTAATTATTTTAAAGCCCTAAGGACAGATAAATCAGAAGATGGCACTTGAGGCACCTGGGTGGCTCAGTGGGTTAAGCCCCTGCCTTCCGCTCAGGTCATGATCTCAGGGTCCTGGGATCGAGCCCCATTATCAGGCTCTCTGCTCAGCAAAGAGCCTGCCTCTCCCTCTCTCTTTCTGCCTGCCTCTCTGTCTGCTTGTGATCTCTCTGTCAAATAAACAAATAAAATCTTAAAAAAAAAAAAAAGATGGCACTTGAACCTCTTCAAGCCTTTCCTTTTTTTTTATTTGTAAGAATACAAAGTCACTCTCACAGAAGGATTTATTTTATAATGTAATTTTATGTAAAGTGATGTGACATAATCAGTATCTAGCAGAAAGTAATTTGAAGTTATGAGCAGGCAAACCAGTGGGTGGCATCAGCTGAGATGATGCCAGGATTTCCTCAACTGGGCATTAGTCTCTACCCCAAATAAGAAGTTCTGCCGTTTTCAGTGCAAAGAGAGCATGATAAAACCAACTAAATCTCCCCTAACAAGTGGTCACCAGTAGGAACAGGCAAGAAAATTAATGGATCAGCAAGAATCCAATCACTGCTACAAAAAACAGTCACTGCTTACCAAGAGGGAGTCAAAAAAGAATCACAGTTGCAGATCTACAGCTCCTGACACTCACAAATTCTGTTTCCATATTCATAACAGCTTATAAAAGGGTTCTCATGATTTATTTCTTATGTAATACTAAGTGCTTTTAACATCTTTTAGAGTTACACACAAAAATATTTATGGATGTAGTAACATGATTTTTTTTTTAAGATTTTTTTATTTTTTATTTGCTGAGATCACAAGTAGGCAGAGAGACAGGCAGAAACAGAAGGGGAAGCAGGCTTCCCGCTGAACAGAGAGCCCCATGCGGGGCTCGATCCCAGGACCCTGGGATCACGACCTGAGCCAAAGGCAGAGGCTTTAACCTACTGAGCCACCAAGGTGCCCCAGGATGTAATAACTAAGACTTGCTTCAAAATAATGGTGGGAAGTATAAATGAAACAACATTACCCATTTGTTGATCACTGTTGAAGCTGAGTGATGAGTATTTTTGATGAATTATACCATATTTTAGTATACATTTCGAATTTTCATAGTAAAAAGTTGAAAATGTAAATAAATACTAAGAAATGACTCTACTCCTACAACTCAACAAAAAGCAAAGAACCCAATTCAAAAATGGGTAAAGGACTTGAACATTCATTTCTCCAAAGAAGATTTACAGATGACCAATAAGCACATGAACAAATTTGCAATATCACTAATCATTAGGGAAATGTAAATCAAAACCACAATGAGCTACAACTTCATGCCCATTAGGATGGCTTTATCAAAAAATAACAAGTGTTGATGAGGATGTTAAAAACTGAAACTCTTACCCACCCACCCCCTGCAAAACTGGAACTCTTACCCACTGCTGGTAGGAATAGAAAGTAGTATAGGTACCATGGAAAAGTATTTTTTTAATCAAAACATTTTAAGGGCGCCTGGGTGGCTCAGTTGTTAAGTCTGCCTTTGGCTCGGGTTGTGATTCCAGGGTACTGGGATTGAGCCCCACATCAGGCTCCCTGCTCGGTGGAGAGCCTCCTTCTCCCTCTCCCACTCTCCCTGCTTGTGTTCCCTCTCTCACTGTCTCTGTCAAAAAAAAAAAAATTTTTTTTTAATTTTTAAAAAATTTTAAAAAGCAGTACCACATGAAGCAGCAATTTTACTTCTGAGTAAAAAGAACTGAAAGCTGGGACTCAAAAGACACACGTACACCCATATTCACAGCAGCATTATTCACACTGGTCAAGGGGCAGAAGCACCCCAACTGTGTGCATCAATGTATGAATGGATAAACAAACTTAGAATTCTGACACAGGGTACAACATGGATAAAGCCAGAGGATATGAAGCTAAGTGAAATAAGCCAGTCACAAAAGGACAAATACTACATAATTCCACTTACATGAAGTATTAGAGTAATCAAATTCATAGAAAATAGAACAATGGTTGTAGGTCTGGAAAAGAGGGGAGATTGTTTAATTGGTATGGAGTTTCAACTGGAGAAGATAAAAAAGCTCTGTACATTGATGGCAGTGTTTGCCCAACAATGTGAATGTATTTAATGCCACTGAACTGTACGCTTAAAAATGGTCAAAATGGTAAATTATATATATTATTTTACCACGATTTTTTTAAAGTTTTTTAAAAATACAATTCTACCCATCTCAGTATTTTTGGAAAAACTTTCTTTGATCATTGGACATATAGGCCAAAAATACAGCAAAATAACCTTAAAATCTTGATGTAACATTCTAAGGGACACTCTAAGATATAATTACTTTTTAAACTAAAAAAAAAAAATAAAACCACATGGGCACTTTTCGCCCCTTCCTCCAGGATCGTGACTTCATTTAACACTTTAGCATGAACATGGTTTGGCCTGGCAGAGATGAAATTCTTTCCCTGATCTATCAAAACCTTCCTCCAGAATCCTGAGAGAATTTATCCAAAAAGGTATCATTCCCAAAGCAGCTCTACAATGTCATCAGACCGCATTACAAACTTACTAGTGATGCTTACAAATGGGCAACTTCCTTAGCAGCCAGTAAGCCTAGAACTAAACATTCTGCAATCTATTTGTAAGCCTACATGGCAGTGTCATTGTTGCCTCCTTAGATTAGATTCCAAATCCAAAGATCTGAAAACATTTCAGGAAGTATTTGGTGAAATTCCTAAAACAGACAAAGATACATTCCACTGAGGCAAAGAGGGCTTAGAACGAACAGAAATAAATGTCTTCAGAGAGAGCTACGTATTACAAATTTCATGACACTGGACCTCTCTACACCTTTCTGAAGCTTCTGAAGGCTTGGATATACAATCTCACCTTCAAAATGCAAAAAGGGCAAAAAACAAAACAAAACAACAACCACAGGGAACCTGTGAGACTAGGCTTCCTGTGCGATCTGTCATAATGCTAAATTCAAGTTGTGCACACACTGCACTACCAATAAAAAAACCATAAAGGCAAACTTGTGTTTGTATTTAGTAAAGAATCATACAGTCTTTCATTGCATTTATTTTACTACAGAACCAGCTCTATGTGATTAACCAGATCAAACAGAAGTCAGAACTACCTTTTGTCACAACCAAAGTATCATCCTCCTATCAAGTTGCCTGGACAATTCGCTGATATTCTATAATGCAAAAGCCTTTTAAATATGTATACTCTCTGACCAAGTGTTTCCACATCTGAAAATTTATACTAAGGAAAAGAGATGAAGATGTATGTAAATGACATATGTAAGATGTATGTAAACTTCAGTGAAGAAAAAAAATTATGAACATACTTAGTGACCAAAAGGCAACTGACTTGAACTATAGTACAACCACAATTACATGCTATGCAGACATGAAAATAATAACCTACCTTATACAGCTATATTGTTTACCTCTGTACATACATGTGAACAAATACACATACACAAATGCACATGTGTGAGAACAAGATACACATGGGCATAGTGGGTGTGTAAACATACATATGTACACACATGCACCAAATGTGTACAAATAACCAGAGGCCCGTGGAATGGTACATGTGTACAAAGATGTGCCTGGATATGTATGTATGAGAAAATACATAGGCACATATATCTCTGTTAATGCATATGCCTATATTTGGAACGTGAGCCTGTGTTTTAAGTAGGTGAGTGTGTATTTATCCTTGTAATCACTACTTAGAGGCTGTGACCTTGAGTAAGTTAATGATCCTCTTGGACTCTTGACTTTGTCATCTATACAGTAATACCAAACCCTGCCTCATGGGGGTTTTATGAGGATTAATGAAATAATGGATATAAAGCACTTAGTACCGTGATTGGCACATAGTAAATGCTCAGTCAATATTAGCTTTCCTTATCTGTACCCATGTATACTAACTTATAATTACGTATATTTACATACCTATAAGTCCACAAAGATACACATCAAAATATTAACTTTGGTTACCTATGAGTGATAGATTTTTACTGTCGGGCTTTTTAGGGGGAGAGCTGGCTTACATATTTTGCAATTTTTCTAGGAAGATTCTTTTTTTCCCATGTTTTTTGGAGCTTATTTCTAAAACACAATGATTTTTTTTTTTAAGATTTTATTTATTTATCAGAGAGGGGGGGCGAGAGAGCGAGCACAGGCAGACAGAATGGCAGGCAGAGGCAGAGGGAGAAGCAGGCTCCCTGCCGAGCAAGGAGCCCGATGCGGGACTCGATCCCAGGACACCGGGATCATGACCTGAGCCGAAGGCAGCTGCCCAACCAACTGAGCCACCCAGGCGTCCCTAAAACACAATGATTTTTAAAAATAAAAATGACCTGTCCCTGACATACCTCAACTCTGCTTTTTAAAAACTATTAACTAACTACTTCACGAAGGAATACATAGTTTCAATACTCCACCAAATTTTTTGTATTCCAGCAATATGTCAGCATTACCTGATAGCTCAAGAAGATGGCAGTACAAAGAAAGCCATAGCTTTTTGCTTGTTTGCCTTATCCGAAGCAGGATGAAAAGAATGAATCAGATCACAGTGTGGGGTATGTGTGGTTTCTGAACACTGCGAAGAGAGTTAAGTGACACCTGTCATTTGTGTTTTACTAAAGCAGGGAGGACCCTAGAGTCTGGCCAAGGTCATACAAAAAAGCATGTGCCAGACCCCAGGCTGTGAGAGATCTGAGGACTAGACTGCATTGCCACAGTTTGGGTGTGTTTATGAAACCAAGAAGCTAAATTCTTAACCAGTCATTTCAGAAGTCCACTGGAGAAGAGAGGAAATTACAACACAGGCCTGATGACAGCAAAACAAACTGGTAACTGGCTGTACTGGGTTAATCTAGATGTTTTAATCATACTGCTTTTCCTTATTTCTAAAATAAAAACTTCAGCTCCTCAATGATAGGACACTTAAATTTCATAAAAGCACGCCTGACATATGTATAAAAATTCTATCAAAAACGTCTGAAAGGACAAAACGCTAGCAGTTATCTGCGGTTCCAATCAACACCAGTTCCCATCTGGCTTAATTCCCACAATTATGATGTATTAGGTTAAATACCACTAAACCCCCTGCAGATTGTCTCTGAATTTCCGAGGGGAACCCAGCTACAGACACAGGCAAGTAAAACAAGCACCTCTTTTCCCCAGGGCCTCAATTTATAAATTATAACCGGGATAATACTCCTATACATTTCCTCCCCAGCCATGCTATTAAATCTCCTTAAACGTCATTTCCAAGCTTTTAAAACACACACCGACCGAGGCACACGCCCTGCAAGCTCGACATTTTGGGGCATCGCCCCAATTAAACATCGCCTTTCCCAAACCTACTGCAAACTGCGGACTTGCCTCTCGTCTCATTTTTTTGACTTCTGTCTTAAAACGGAGGCGAGGTGGATGGGTTTCGACAAACAGATTAGGCTTTGAAACCCGGAGCGATCCTCTCGTCGCGGGGAGCTGTCGGCCGCAGTAGCAGCGATTTTAATCTTTTCTCTCCACCTCGTTTCCTTTCCCACCTCATGCTTGCCTACCGCCCCCCCTTTCCAATGACATCAAACCAAAAGCGGAGCAAGAAAAACTGAATGCCCCCGGGTCGCTGACTCCCGAGGGTGGCGCCTTCTGCCTCGGGGACCCGCCCGCCGCGGGAACTGCGGGAAACGCTGCGGGGTAAAGGTTTTCCGCCGCCCCAGGTCGCGGAGGGATGGGCCGGGCCCGCGGCGGCCTCGAATCTGAGCGCGGGACTCGCCCGGCCCGCCCCACCCGCCCAGGCCCCGCGCGGCCTGTCCAGCCGCAGCGTCGCGTCCGCCACCGGCTGGGCCAGAGACGCGCGAAGCGGCCAGCAGGGCAGGGTCGGGGGCCCGGGGCCAGAGGCCGGGGGGCGGGACTCTGCGCTGCTCACCTGCTGGTACCGGCTGCCGCAGGCCGGCTCCACCGCCGCCAGCGCCGCCAACGCCAACGCCATGGCGCAGCCGGCCGCAGGGTAGGAATGCGAGCGAGCGAGCTAAAGGGGCGCGGGCGCTGCGGCCTGGGAGCCCCGGGAGACCGAGGGAGACGCGCCTCGGGTGGGTCTCGATGGCCGCCGCCGATTCCAGGCAAGCCGCTCTCCTCGGGCCGTGCGCGCCGCCGCCGTCGCCGCCGCCGCCAAGGCTCCGACGCGGCCCCTGGGGAGGAGGCGGAGACGCGGACGACGACGCTGCGCTGCCGCCCCGCCCTCGACTCGCGCCGCGCCGCGCCGCCCGGCCAGGCCTCGCCCCGCGCCGCGCCTAGAGTCCCGCGGAGCCGCCGCCCGGGGTGGGGTCGGCCGCTCGTCCGCCCTGCGGCCCGGGGCTGCGGCCCGGGGCCTGAAGCCTTCCGCGGAGAGGCCGCTGAAAACGAATTACCCACTGAGGAGCACCTCATGAAAGAAAGCTTTGAGCTTTCTACGTGTGTTCTCTTCTAACCTTCGTCTCACACCCCGACCTAGGGGCCACTGCCCCATCTAAGAGGTCGTTGGCGCGCAGGGAGGTTGACAGCCTGGCACGGCAGCGATCTGATCCCTGGTACCTGCTGCCCGATCTCGGTTCTTTTCCGGGTCCCTTCTTGTCTGCGGTCTTCGTGGATCAGGGGTCTGTCGACCGCAGGGCAGAGGCCAAATACCGTCCAGTGGCAGTGGAAAGTGTAAGAAATTCACGTTTTGTTGTCCATGCCGTTCCCATTTGTTGAGCACGGCTCATAAATCCTCTTACCTGCTATTCGGCCATTACAGAAAAGTTTCCTAACCTACATCCTCCAGAACTCCTTAGATCTCAAACAAACCCTAGGATGGATAATAATAATAATAGCATCTTCCTTTTAAAACAGCCTTCAGTACTTTAACACCCTCATCTGTAGATAAAGACATGCTATTTTTCTGTCTTATACATATATGTATATATATTCTGATATATATAATATATAATTATAAAATAATTATATTTTAATTTGTAATTATAATTACTATTTATTTATTTAAAGAAGGCTCCACCCAGCGTGGAGTCCAATCTGGGGCTTGAACTCAGGACCCTGAGATCAACACCCAAGCTGAAAACAAGAGTTGGGCTGTTAACCAACTGAGCCACCAGGAGCCTGCACGTGATATTTTTCTTTTTTGGTGGGCAGCAAAGCAAAGTTTATTAAGTGATAGCAAAGTGATGATACAAAGCTCTGGAACAGGGAGGAGACCCCAGAGGGTTACTCCACTCCAGGATATTTTTCTGAACCAAAGCTCTCTAAAGAGGGGACATGAAGGGCCAAAATCCAAAGATTCAGCCATGCTGAGAGCTTTTCTGATAGCAGGAACATTTGCAAAGGCTGTGACAGGAGTGAGAGCTTGCCTTGCGGAAAAACTGAAAGGAGGCAGGCAGAATTGCCATATAGGCGGTACAATTACCAATGTTTCCCACATGAGGACATTAAGCTGGAAGAGATTAAATATCTCACCCAAGGCTAGTGAGGGTGAAAGCTGGAATGTAAACCCATTAAACCAGCATTGTTAACCATTACTGTGCAACTAAATTACAAACGCTGTGAAGATGAAAGTATGTATCGCTTAAATATTTTTATATCTCCTATAGCATCTAGCACAGCACACATATGAGGTCTGCTGTTTCCTTCTGTCATACCCAGCCACCTGGAATTGCTTCTACCCACAAGTCCAACATGGGGGTGGGGGAGGGGTGGGGGGAGGGGTGGGAAGGATATTTGAAGCTTTTTGCAATTTCCATTTCTTCTTGATTGCCTTTCCAAGTTAGTCATCTAGAGTTGGCGTTAATACAATTATTGTTTTAGCCTCTGATTTTCAAGTTTAGTTAACTACATATTTTTTCACCGTAGCTGTGTTTTGAACCTACCCTGAGGTTTCTGCATACATGAGCTAATTGTAATCAATAAAAAATCTTAGATATTTATCTTCCTCACTTTAAGTTCTCCACCAGTTTCCAAACTCCTACATGTCTGTCCCAAAATCCAAGTGTTAGCCTCACATATTTTCACTTTGGAGAAGTGAACAAATCCAGCAAGATGCCAATCTGAGAGTCCCAAAGTGGTATACTCCTTACTCTGCCCCTTAACTGCTTTTAATCCAGAGAAACCACCTTTAAATGTAACAAGGTACAGTCAACCATTCTGCACATAATGTCCTACCTTGTGGTCTTATATGAGGGGGAAAAAAAAATGTCAAATTTGAAATGCTTTAAAATCTCACCAGTAAAAAGTAGAAATCCAGATATCTTTGCCCAAATATCTAAATTTACGTGTAAGGAGGAATAAAAAAAAGTCTGTGCTGCCGCATATGGCTATGGGAGCAACAGCTGCCATCTTTACACACGTCGGTGGCATGGTGACGTTTGTGGAAAAGATGTTGTTACCCTTACCATCTACTTCTTTCCTAAATTACTTTCTCCCTCAATAGCGATACACTCCCTGCTTATGAACATAATATAAATACTGGGCTCTCTCCCTGAAATATTTTCTCTTGAAAGAAAATAAATTCATCTGCAGCTTCCAGTCTCCCTTTCCTACTCCTTTTCTGATACCCCGAACCAAATTGTTTTGCGTTCACAGTGAAGTCGTGGTCCTTCTCTCTCTCTCTCTCTCTCTGTCTCTGAGTTCCCCGCAAAGCCTTTATTAAACAAATGGAGATGATTTGTGTTGATTCAATGGATGGGTAAATTGGGAAGTTGAGAAACTGAGTCACCGCTGTATAAGGTCTCCAGTTGGCAAGCAAACTGTACAGTGAAGGGGAAAACTGAATTTCTGACTCACATATCCATGCCTGCTGCAAGCCAAGCAGACAGCAAAGATAATCCAAGGCTATAAAATTGCACTCTTTGGCTTCATCTGAAGATGTTGTCAAAGAGAGTTTCCACAGAGAAAGTTATTAATTTCAGATTGCTGCACTTAGAAACTTATTTCCCCACAGAATAGCAGTAATACTTTCCATGTGCAATACTCTTTATGTGAATTGCTGACTCTGAATCATCCATCCTGAGAGAGAAGAGAAATATTATGGAAAGTAAGAGCATAGCTCATGTCCGTTTCTCTACTCCCCTCACCCCCTTCAGATAAAAATCTCCTCCAGAGTAGATGTAGTCTTCAGTCTTTCACATCCACCTTGTCCTTGGCAGTACTGAGCTCAATAAGTAACCAAAAAGGGTTTGTTAAATTTTAAACAAAGCTTCATTGGTCTAATATCTCATTTCAGGCCCTGAATGTCTCCTGCTAATCTTTTTTTTTTTTTTTAATTTTATTTATTTGATGGAGAGATAGAGAGCACAAGTTAGCAGAACAGCAGGCAGAGGGAGAGAGAGAAGCAGGCTCTCCGCTGAGCAGGGACCCCGTTGTGAGGCTCCATCCCAGGACTCTGGAATCATGACCTAAGCTGAAAGCAGCCATTTAACCATTTGAGCCACCCAGGCACCCCTGTCTCCAGCTAATCTTTACAGAGCTCCCACCAAACCATGCATTTCCATTTCCACTTACTTATTACTTCGTTTAATTCTCATTACATTACTATGAGTTTCGTTTAAGGCAAGGTGATATCTTCATATTACAAATAAAGAAAATTTTTAAAAAACCAAATAAAGAAATTGTCTACTGATAATTACTACTGTTTGTGAAGCACCTTCTGGATCTTGGACCCTTCCAACTTGTCGTCTCCTTAATTCGCAAAACAAACCCAGTCTGCAGCAAAGAAATTCAGGAGATTACATCACTGGCTCAGCTAGTGATGGTGGAACCAGAATGCAAACCTAAATCTGTCTGATAACAAAACTTGAAGACTGCTATATGTAGAGGAGAGTATAAGATATAGAAGAACCGGCCTCATCCTTGGAGTCTCTGCATTGAAATAGAGAAGATAGTCAACACAGACTCAAGACATTTTTTCAACTATAAAAACTGCAATTAGAGGCTCAGTGGGTTAAGCCTCTGCCTTCGGCTCAGGTCATGATCCCAGGGTCCTGGAATCAAGCCCCGCATCGGACTCTCTGCTCTTCGGGGAGCCTGCTTCCCCCTCCCCCTCTGCCTGCCTCTTTGCCTACTAGTGATCTCTCTCTCTGTCAAATAAATATAAATAAAATCTTTAAAAAAAAAAGCCCTGCAATTTAATTACCGCTGTTTTGGGTTATATTAACTAAAGATGATGAAGAGAATCATGTGATCATGTATGATAATCAGGTAAGGATTGAAGAGAGGTTTTTTTTAAAATATTTTATTTATTTATTTGATAGAGAGAGAGAGAACACAAGCAGGGGGAGTGGGAGAGGGAGAAGCAGGCTTTCCAGCAGAGCAGGGAGCCCAATGCGGGGCTCAATCCCAGGATCCCGGGATCACACCCCAAGCCCAAAGCAGATGCTTAATGACTGAGCCACCTAGGCACCCCAAAGAGAAAAGGTTTTGAATGAGAAAAAGGTTTTGCCATGAATGGAAAGAGGGGAAGGCACATCCAGTCATGAGTATGCTTGTACAAAAGCTTAGAACAGGGGTAGATAGTATTGGAAATATTTTGGAGTTTGTGGGCCACAAGTTTTCTGTCACAACTACTCTACTTTGCCACTATATCATCAACATGGCCATAGATAATATCAAGCAAATTGGATGGCTGTGTTCCAATAGCACTTTATTTATCGACACTGAAATTTGAATTTCTTATTTTCAAATGTCATGACATAATTATGTTTCTCTTGATTTTTTTTTCAACTATATAAGAATGTAAAAATTAAGGTTAACTCTCAGGTCATACAAAACCAGGCAGTATGCTAGATTTGGCCGCCAAGCAGAAGATGGCCAACCCCTAGCTTCCTGGCAGGACAAAAAAAGTTTATGTTCTAAGAGCTTGAGTAGGAATTTTAAACCACAGAGTAATACAGAAGGCCTAATGGACAGGCAAGGGACACAGAGAAGAGGATGGGAACTTATAAAAGATCTTAAAATACAAGTGGCTTCTGCAAAAAAGTAAGTCAGAGAAAAATTATTAGTCAGTTAAGGATTCATCATGAGATTTCTGATTCCTTGACTTATCTTCTTGCCCCTGCAATGCAATTGGTTTATTCGTTCAACAAGTATTAATTGAGCACCAATCTAGGCAATTGCTGTGGCTTTCTGCCTAAAACCTGGAACTACAAAAGAATAGTTTCTTGTTTATTCTCCAAAATGAAATTAAGAAATGCTAAGTGTGGGTATTTAACATACCATAAGATTTGGTATGCTATGTCTTCATGTTTATTCATTTCTAACTATTTTCTAACTTCACTTGTGATTTCTTAGACCCATTGGTTACTAAGCAGTGTGTGGCCTCATTTTGACTTATCCATGCATTCCCCAAATTTCTTTCTGTCATTGATTGCTAATTTCATTCCACCGTGATTGGAGAACATTCTTTGTATTTTTTCAACCCTTTTAAATGTATTGAGGTTTGCTTTATGCCCTAGCCTATGGTTTACCCTGGAGAATGTTCCATGTTCACCTGAAAAGAATGTCTATTCTGCTGTTGTTGGGTGGAGTGTTCTCTAGATGTGTCTATTGAGTCTAGTTAGCTTGTAGTATAATTCAAGTCTTCTATTTCTTTGTTGATCTTCTGGCTAGTTGATCTTCTGGCTAACCATTATTGAAAGTGGATTATTGCAGTCTCCCACCTTTAACTGTAGAACTGTCTATTTCTTCCTCCACTGGTGTCAGTTTTGCTTCATATAGTGTAGTGCTTTACAGTTAGGCACATATACATTTATAGTATTTACTTATTTTATACACTGTCATGATCCAAAAAGGATTTAAGAGACTTAAGTATAGCAAAGAAATCATAGATTAGAAGTAGATAAGAAAGAAAAAGCAGAACAAAAATAGCAACATGAAATAAGACCTTGCCTTCTTGTTCACCGTCATCTCCATATGAACACAGCCTGGCATATAATAGGCCCTTGTAGGATTGAAAGAACATCAGGAATGAGTTTAACACAAAAATGAAGTTATACATGTTACAAGTGCACCGATGAAATGGAGACCTGATTGGTTATACAACTGACAGGGAACCTGGGCTAAATAAAATAGGATACCAACACCAACAGAGAAATTTCTTCCAAGAGTCCTCAGTAACATTTAATTTTAAAGATGCTGAACTGACCCATTGGTCCTAAATGGAATACATGTTTTATATTTGGGGGAGCCCAGCCCCCGCCAGGAGAGATGCTGTAACTTGGTCTTCCATGTATTGACTGCCACATTTTATTGTATAAATTGTACATTGACACAGTTCAGGGATAGCCAGACCATTATAGTCTATGCAAAAAACACTCCCCCGACCCTGATTTGGGCAACAAACAACCTATCCAACCACAGGAGGTGTCCCCATAAAATCTTTAAGTGATCCCCCTCCCAACAAATGGCTCACAATATATTTAGAGGTGGCAAAGGAATGAGGAACGAAGAACAGCGACATGTCCACAAGGAAATCGAGCATCTAATTCTCATCTTTGACCCAGCATACCAACCAATTGCTTTAACTAAGTGTCTTGAACACAAAAACAAGGTGAGTAGGGAAAGTGCCATCTCAAGCTGATTCCTAAGACAAGAAAAGGGTTTCTCATATTTCCCCAACAGGTAATTTTCTTCCTATGTTCAAGGAGTATCATGAGAAACAGGATTACACGAGGGAAATACTAAAACTGCACTGACTGCTCTGTGTTGGGGGAGATACTACTTATGCTAATTATGACAACCCCTCCAACCCCCGGATAGGGGCCCCCAATGGAAGAAGCTGATGATGTTGGCTTAAACTCAGCCATAGCTTGTAGGCACATAGGGAACTCTGCCCTGGTGACTCAGAACAGCCCTTAGGCAAAGGACAAGGGAGACTCTCCAGTTCTAAATAACATTACGTGAAGACCAGGAAATCATATCTTAGTTTTATTTTTTTAATTTCTTTTGAAGATTTTATTTATTTATTTGACAGAGAGAGAGAGCACAAGCGGGGGAATAGGCAGAGGGGAAGAAAGCTCCCTGCTGAGCAAGGAGCCCGATGCGGGGCTATGATCCCCAATGCAGGGATCATGACCTGAGCTGAAGGCAGACGCTTAACCAACTAAGCCACCCAGGTGCCCCCATACCTTAGTTTTAAAGCGGTGTTGAAGTCTTATTTATTCAGGAGCTCCTCTAACATTATCCCTGTGTGGGGCTCTCCCTCATTCACATTTTCAATACCTGAAGCCCACAGATGGAGCAAAGACAAGCCAAGCCCCCTTCTACGCCAAATTCCTCTCCTGGAGTCAGCCATGCCGTGACAGAGTAATGGTACAAGTTGGGATGGCACCTGGCACACAGCCTTTCCAGAACTGATGGTGACAAAACAGATTTCAGTTTTAAATAGTAATTGGCCACTGGCTCAGGGGCTAAATGGAAGTTGTATCCTTCACTTCTGAAACATCATTCTCTTGCCTCAACTTTCCTTTACCTGTTAAGCCAGTGTCACTCTGTAAGCGGATATGGCCAACATACGAGTCTACAGGTCTTCCAGAACATTGGCTTAAATTGCCACTGATGTTTCTCACTGTAAACATTTAAAGACACATTTTTTTATCATTCACTGACCTAAAAAAGGTGCGTCTGATATCACTGCCCCAAAGACCACTACTTTAATTATCACACATACTGAACACTTACTTTATGCCAGGAACTGAGCCAAGCAAGAAACACATGAGGTAGAATCTATTTTATGCCTACCCTCTGGATGAGGGAACAAGTTGCATGATGATAATTATCTTGCCTATGTATGTGTGTGTCATAGAAGACAAGAGCTTTAAGGGTTTTTGAGATCATTTGGTTTGATCCTTCATTTGACAGATGAGGAAACTGAGCTCAGAAAGGTTAAGTCATATGCCTGTGATCACACAGCCAGGATGTGGTGGAGCTGCTATGGAACATAAGGTTCCTTCCATCCCTGAACCAGACAATCTACCACTTTGGGTTAACACACATCACCCTGGCCTCCTGTACTCTGAGAGCATGTGGCCCAAGCTTTTGTGATTCAAGGATTTGTTCCATCCCCAATGTGCTGTCCTCATGCAACCAAACTAGGGTTCAGAAGAAAGGGGAGAGGCTGTATTGTGCTCTCTCTGCTACCAATAGATGATGAAGTCAAGCTACATGACTCAGAACATGCTGAAGCTCTTGGCCCTTCACAACTTTCCCCACAGGAAACCCACCAGGTTCTTGGTTACCTTCCGAGTGTTTCGTGGGTGGCACAGAACACATCCAAAAATAGATCTGTCTCCAGCTCTCCCAGAAGAGACTTGGAGCCTAAAAATGTCACTCCCTCTCCCTTTCAAAACAGACATCACTGCCTGGGGCTTAGCCCTTCCTTCCCAACCTGGCAGCTGCCTAAGGATAAGCTTTCCTCCCACCTGCAAACTAGACTTACTTCTTAGGGAGTGGAGAGAAATGCCAATTGTCAGTAGGAAAAAAAGACCTTTCATAGGTTCTTGGGCAACAGTTGCTCTTCTGAGGCAGATTGATTTCAAGCAAAAAGTCTGGTCTCTTAACTCCTGAAGACCAACTAATTGGGACAATGCAGGTAAAAGTACTTTGTAAACTGCGGATATCACATGCCTTTGCATGTGTTCCCTGAATCTTCAAAACTGAGGAAGTGGAATGGATGAATTATCTAGTGATCCCCTGATGACACAGATTTTCCAGCCACAGAGAACCAGGAAGTTTTCCTGGGCAGGGCTTTCTGTGGATAACTCCTTGTGTGCTGACATGAGATTAGGATGACTGCAAAAGCTGCTCTGAGGCTGGGTTCGTGCGAGCTCCAGGAGGGTGCTGGGTGCCTGAATGAGGCAGAAAGAGTTGCAATCGGTCAGCAGAACTGAGGAAACAGGGAGACAGCTTCATCTGACTGGGAGGATCTCCCAGTTGAGTCTCTGCCACTGTGTTGACCTGGAGCTTGTCTTAATACAAAGAATGTTTACTAGTTTCTTATCGGGTGTATAAGCTACTTGAGCTCCGTGGAACATCCTGTCATGGAACTGAGGTGTTAGTAGGTCTTTGATTTTATTCATGCAATCACTCATTCAGTAAATGCATATTTAATTCTTACTCTACAGGCAGCTTCCTGTTTAAAAAAAAACAAAAACTCCGGTTTTCTGCCCACATGTAAAGCCCATGTAAAGTATATAGTGAGTATAACCTGTAGGTAAATATGTTTTATTTAAAGAAGAAAAGTAAAGAAGGGCCATTTTCCCATTGCATCCACTCCCTGCCATCTCCAAGCCCCACACCATAAATTAGAGGTCGCTTTTGGGATATTGTCTGTTCCTGGGAACTATTGTGCTCCTGGAAAGCACTCATTTCAGGGCTTTGGATGTTTATAATGGGATGTCCAAAGGCAGGGGAGATGTGTCTGACTCATGCTACCTTTCCCATGTGCAGAACAGAGAGCAGTAATCTATCACAACCCTCCCACTGAGGTCAGATGCAGGTAAGAATTCTTCTTCTTCTTCTTTTTTTTTTTTTTAAATATTTTATCTATTTATTTGTCAGATAGAGAGAGAACACAAGCAGGGGAGCAGCAGGCAGAGGGAGAAGCAGGCAAAGGGAGAAACAGCCTCCCCACTGAGCAAGGAGCCTGATGCGGAACTTGATCCCAGATACCTAGGATCACGACCTGAGCTGGAGGCAGGCATTTAACTGACTGAGCCACCCAGGCATCCCGATGCGGGTAAGAATTCTAACACAGGGTTCTGAGAAATCACTGCCATGTGTCTGGAGCTGGCAGGTAAATTCTAATCCATCGACCTCCTCTTTCCATCTGTGTATTTTTGACCAAGTTCAAGAGAAGTTCAGGAAAGTAAGAAATGGTCATAGGTGCAGGAGTGGATGGGAAATATGCCATAGAGGAAGGCAACTTTACCTTTATCCTGTAGGATCCATCAAAAATGGGTAGAGTGGGCACATAGGGAAAAGGAGAGAGGAAGATTGTTTGCTGTGCTGAAGTTTTGTGCAGTTTAAAAAAGTGTAGTCAAATCTATGTCTCCCTTCTTCTTTTTTGTAATGACTCTTGCCTATAAATTACAAAGACCCTCCTCATCCCTAAGATCATGAAAATATTTACCTACATTTTCTCCTAGTACTTTTTTTCTTACATGGACATATCTGATCAAGTTCAGTTTATTTTGGGTAAGGAATATGATAGGAATCCAGGGTTGTGGTTTTTTTTTTTTTTAATAGGTAGATAGATCTCATACCATTTGTGGAATAATCATTTAAGAAGTGTCCATCATATATACAATCCCCTTACATTTATGAGCTTATTTCTGGAACTCTGATTCTTTTGTCACTCATCTATTATGAGTCCTTGTTTTTTAGAAAACTCAATTCACAAAATTCTCACATACAAATTCAATCTAAAGAAATAGAAATCTCCAGGATGCTGCCCTAACTGTCCTGAAATGACTCAATTTCAAGAGCTTAAATATATATGTATTTATACACACACATACACACCTTTTTAAAGAGAATGAGAGACAGAATGTGTGCATGCATGTTGGGAGGGATGGAGAGGGAGAGAGACTCTTAAGCAGGCTTCATGTTTGCTGCAGAGCCCAACCTGGGGCTCTATTCCACAACCCCAAGATTAGGACCTGAGTCAAAATCAAGAGTTGGGCGCTCAACAGACAGACCCACCTAGGGTGCCCTTGCATACTTTTTTTTATATAATAGGTTTATGGACATATAACTTTCATTCTATACAATTAATCCATTTAAAATGCACAATTCAGGGACGCCTGGGTGGCTCAGTTGGTTAAGCAGCTGCCTTCAGCTCGGGTCATGATCCCGGCGTCCTGGAATCGAGTCCCACATCGGAATCTTTTTTAAAATAAATAAATAAATAAATAAATAAGTGCACAATTCAGTAGTTTTTCTGTATATTTGCAATGTGCCACAGTCAATTTTAGAACACCTTCTTCACCCCAAAAAGAAACCCTGTATCCCTCATTTCCTCCCAACTGGGGACCCTAACAGCCCCTGGCAACCACTAACCAACTTTCTGTCCCTACAGATTTGCCTAGCCGGGTCATTTCATGTAAATAGAATCATACAGTGTGTGACCTTTTGTGTCTGGCTTCTTTCACCTGGCAGAATTTTTTCAAAGTTTAGCTATATAATAGCCTGGATATCTATATTTCATCTCTTTCTATTGTTGAATAATCCATGGTATAGATGTACTATGCCATGTATATATGTGTAACCATTTACCGAGTGATGGATATTTTGGTCATTTCCACGTTTTGCCCATTATGACTAATATCATTGCGAACACTCGTGTACAAGTTTTTATGTGGATTATACACTCCTTTTAAAAGGAGCACTATCTTAAAAAAATAAAATAAGGGCACCTGGGTGGCTCAGTGGGTTGAGGCCTCTGCCTTCGGCTCAGGTTGTGATTCCGGGTCCTGAGATCAAGCCCTGCAGGGAGCCTGCTTCCCCCTCTCTCTCTGCCTGCCTCTCTGCCTACTTGTGATCTCTGTCTGTCAAATAAATAAATATTTTTTAAAAATAAAATAAAATAAGATAAAAAGGAGCATTATCTTTTGCCTAAAGTCATATACTTCTTTGTAAGACTAGACCGCTGAGACATCTTTTTAGGATGATTAAAAAGTTTCCTTCCTTGGCTCAGTGGGTTAAGCTGCTGCCTTCAGCTCGGGTCATGATCTCAGGGTCCTGGGATCGAGTCCCGCATCGGGCTCTCTGCTCAGCAGGGAGCCTGCTTCCCTTCTTCTCTCTGCCTGCCTCTCTGTCTACTTGTGATTTCTCTCTGTCAAATAAACAAAAATTAAAAAAAAAAAAATTAAAAAAAAGTTTCCTTCCTCACACTCTTATTACTTTAGAGCCAAATGTAATTTTACTTGTGGAGGCCTTCATCCTGTCAGTCTATGCTGATTTGAACCACCATGAAGTCAAATTAATGGAAAAATCCATTAAGAAAACTCCAGTCCAGTAAAGAACATGACTGGCGGGTGCTGCAAAGCATCCAATGATAAAGATGGAAGTGTTGCTGAAGCAAAATATACAAAATCACTAATATCACTTTTTAAAGTTCTTCTTTTTACAGGGTGCTTAGCTGGCTCAGGCTGGTAGAGTGTACAACTCTGGATCTCAGAGCCATGTACTCAAATCTTACATTGAAGGGTAGAGTTTACTGAAATAAATAATAGGGATGCCTGGGTGGCTCAGTCAGTTAAGTGTCCAACTCTTGGTTTCAGCTCAGGTCATGAGCTTAGGGTCATAGGATCAAGCCCCAGGTGGGGCTCTGCACTCAGAAGGGAGTCTGGGATTCTCTGCCTCTCCTTCTGTCCCTCCCTCTGCTTATGCTGTCTCTCTCTCTGTGTCCTCTCCCTAAAATAAATAAATTAAATATTTACATAAATAATAAAATAAAAATATTTTAAAATAACGTTATTTTCTTAGAAAGAATAGGATCCAGATAATTTAATTCATTTACTCACGAACTAGAGGTTCAATTTTTTTTTTTTTAGGTTTAATTTTTATTCTTTTTGTTTTAAAAACATTTAATTTATTTATTTGACAGACAGCCAGAGCAGGAACACAAGCAGGGGGAGTGGGAGAGGGAGAGCAGGCTTCCTGCCCAGCAGAGAGCCCAATGTGGGGCTCAATCCCAGGACCCTGGGATCATGACCCGAGCTGAAGGCAAATTCTTAAGGACTAAGCCACCCAGGCGCCCCTCAATTTTTATTCTTTTTTAAAGATCCTATTTATGGGATGCCTGGGTGGTTCAGTCGGTTAAGCATCTGCCTTTGCCTTGGGTCATGACCCCAATCCTGGAATCGATTCCCACATCAGGCTCCTTGCTCAGCAGGGAGACTGCTTCTCTATCTGCCTGTTGCTCCCCCTACTTGCGCTTGCTCACTCTCTCTCTGCAAATGAATAAATAAAATCTTAAAAAAAAAATAAAGATCCCATTTATTTATTTTAGGGAAGGGGAGAGGGGCAGAGGAAGACAGAGAACCTGGAGCCAACTTCAGCGTGAGTAGGAGCCCCACGTTGGGCTCAATTCCACCATCCAGAGATCATGACCTGAGCCAAAATCAGGGGTCTGTCATTTAACTGACTGAGCCACCCAGGCGCTCCAAGGCTCAGTTTTTAAACTAGCTTAAACATTCAATAAATTTTCTCTGTTAATCCTGCCATTAGCAGGCTTACCACTGACAAGTTTCAGTGAAATAAATCAAAGCAAAACAAACAGACATAGATTAACAGATCCTACTCCCCAGCTAGACTCTAAATTCTTAAGAACAAAGACTGCATCTTTGTTTAAGGTAGGCACACCATAAATATACTATATTTGTTTAGTATAGGAATGAGGGAAGGGGTATCCGGAATCAGATTTCTGGCCCTTACCCCACCCACCTGCTCCCACTCTGCTGTTTATGTTCCCCTAGAGATCCGGGCTTCACCCAGTTCTAAGGGACATAGCAGGGTTTACCTAAGGCAGGCATGGTTTCAAGACTGTTTTTGAGGAAGGGAAGGGGCCACATCAACTAGAAAACCAGATGGATCCTGTTTGGTTATATCCTTTATCTGCCAATTTTGAAAGGACAGAAGTTTCTTCCCACTTTGTGGACTTTGTACCAGAAAACAAAAATGAAAACATAGAAAAGAATTCAAATACTAAATCACATTGGCTTGACCAAATCCAAAAGGGGACTGTAGAAGCGAACAGACCTTATGATGTAAGCCTCACACCCTCCTCACAGGGCTCCCTCCTGACCTCTCTGTGGCGTTTCATTGCAGCTTGGGGACAAATAGAATAAGCAGACCTTTCAATGTAGCTATTTTCAGCACCAAGTCCAGGTAGCCCATGCTGATAGCCCACATTGAGCAAGAAGCCCCTTCATGGCCCAGGTAGCCATGGACTCTGCCAGACACGTGGAGGGCAAACAGCAGGGATGTCCAAAAAGCCCCTTTCAGGCAAAGGCCTCTTTGCTTCTCCTTACTTCAACCTTGCTAGACATGCCACACCACAGGTGAAATCTTTTACCTAGAGAAAATTCCACGGGGCTTGGAGAAACTCAGGCCCGACCAGAAACAGCTATTTGCAGACATGCCTACAGTTGGCTCTTTGGTATTACTCAATAATCAGTTTAGATGTCACCTCCCCTGAGGGGACTACCCTAGCCCTTAATCCGAGACCTTGAGGCCCTAGAAATGAAGCTGCTATCAGTATCAGCCCACACAGTGCCCCAGTTCTCTCTCCTTAGCTACAGAAGCTCACTAAGGATGAAGAGGGGGCAGAGCCACCTTCTGAAAAGGTGGTGGTGCTGGTTCTTTTGATCAGTTGGTTAGTCTTTTCATTTTTCCCCCTGGTTTTATCTTCTACTCTGATGAAATGGTTGTGATTTCCACCCTGTCCCAGAACAGAGCTGTGACTTATGTTTCCCAGTGTTTGCTGTTAATTTCATGCACCATCAGGATGTGTGTCCTTTTGTGTTTGCATTAAACCTTGTTTCCCCCTCTGGGATGCTGGAACATTGTGAATAGCGCATTGCCATGTGTTGGCATGCTGGGGGTTGCAGGGAGGCTAGGGCTAACTTGGGGGGAACTTGTCCCTTGGTGACACCAACCCACATGGAGCCTGCTCCCCAGACTCCCCCACCTCACACTGGGGCAGCCATGGCTCACCAATTGCAGCTAAACCCAGAAACAGCCTCCCGGCTCTTCTCAAGAGCAGTCTGGGCAGCCATCACCAACTGAACTTAATTGGTACTATTTGGCAGTCCTGCCTGATTTATTACGATAATTGGAAAAGAAGAAATAAATCTGTTCCCAAACTGGATTCAGTTATACTGTTGCTCAGATCATGTTCCCAGTACACAGAGGGCTATTTTAGCACCAAAAGTCTATAAGGTGAGAGGACCCCTTGTTCTTTTTAAGAAGGAAGGGACTCTCTCTGAAAACATCTTTTTAAAAATAAATTTTAATGTTTTTAAAGCATGGAGAAGTACAGAGAAGAAAATATTTAATGGCTCATGTTCTCATTGCCCAGATTGTTCCCATCAATATTAGATAATTTAACATTAGAATAGTAGTACATGAATAAAGTTTAAAATTTTAATCATTAAAGTATCAAATAACAAGTGATAACTTCTGTTTCTGCCCTTCTGAATGGTAACAACTACTATTTATTAATAGTTCTTTCTTTACGGGTCCTCCCAGAAAAAGTATATATCTATGCATATATATATTTTATGAAAAAAGGGGTGCCTTGTGACTCAGTCAGTTAAGCATCTGACTCTTGGTTTCAGCTTAGGTCATGGTCTTGATGGGTTGTGAGACAGAGCCCCATGTTGGTCTCCCAAACTAAGCATGGGGTCTGCTTGAGACTCTCTCTGCTTTTCCTTCTGCCCCTCCACTCCCAATAAATAATCTTTTAAAAACATAAATAAAATAAAATTCACCAAAAAAAAAAAAAATTACCAAGAAAAGAAAGTGAAGTCATGCTCTACACCATGTTCCGCACCTTGCTTTCATTTCTTCTTACCACGTAATACATCTTGCCATTCTTCCTTGATCCACCTTGTTCCTTTTATCAGCACATGGGTTTTCAATATCGGGAGGTGCCATAATTTATTTAATCAGTACCCTATTCACGGCAAAGCAATTTTTAAAGACTTCAAGGGGCCCCTTGGCAGTTAACATACTACTTACCAGCAAGAGAGTAGAGACCCCCCACTTCATTCATTCACTCAAAAACCTACAGTTCCAAAGATTCTTCAGCTTGGTCCACAAAGCAAAGCATCAGCAGAGCTGGGGCTGGACGTGTGGTATAACAAAAGACCTTTGCAATGCATCAGAATGAAGATCACTTGTAATGATGTAAACACTGACAGTGAGCCTTTGGCTCAGGTCACGATCCCTGGGATCAAGCCCCACATCGGGCTCCCTGCTCCATGGGAAGCCTGTTTCTCCTGTTTTCCCTGCTTGTATTCCCTCTCTCACTGTCTCTCTCTCTCTCTCTGTCAAATAAATAAATAAAATATTTAAAAACAAAACAAAATAAAACAAAAAAACACTGACAGCTCCCAGAGACTCAGGCATGTGATGGGGCCAGGGGATGTTGTCCTGGGTGACATCAGTGCAGCAACACTTCACACAGACTTCAGAAGAACAATGTCTCCGAAGGCCTACAGCACAGAAGATGGCTTATTTTATTCAGAATGGGTATATTCTCTAGAGCTGCTGAGTCCACACAGACAGCTATGCTTTCCTATCACTGAGGTGCCTAGATAGTAGGACCATCTTTTATTTATGAGTGGGGTGTGTGTGTGTGTGTGTGTGTGTGTGTGTGTGTGTGTGTGTTTTAATTCTCCAGGGAAAGAGACCTTTGTTTTGTCCAATTCTAATTCTACCAGGGAACTGGGGTGATCATTTCAGGTAAAAATGAAACCAAACTCATTTGACCACTTGTTAACAGTATGTCCTAGGCATGCCACTTAACTATTCTAAACCTATAAAATGGCACAAATAATGCCTACCCCATAGGGTTGTTGGAATGATTAGCTGGACAATTTATGTCCACAGGAAACATAAGGCATGCTCCCACTTGTGTATTTAAACACATATCTAATACATTAATCTGCAAGGAGAGATGTCTGAGAAGATGTTCGCCAAAATGGTAATCCTAGTTGTCTCTAAGGTGGGATTTCTGGAGGTTTTTTCCTTTGTTTTTTTCTATACTGCTTGGTTTGTTTATTTGGGGGATTTAAAAATTTTTGCAATGATCAGGAAAGACCTTTACAAAAAACATAAAGCCATTTTCAAAGTGAGACAATGTATATAAAGAAAATCATACACAGTAAGTGTTCAATCAGTGGTAGATGTTATTACTGTGAAAACTTAAGAAACAATGGGTTATTCAATCCCAGAAAATCACCATTTAACTATATTTTAGACCCACAAAGCCCAATCCTTAAGAATATGGTCTTTGAATAGTATTAGAAGTCTTAGCCTCAGCAATCAGACAACAAAAAGAAATAAAAGGCATCCAAATCAGCAAAGAAGTCAAACTCTCCCTCTTTGCAGATGATATGATACTTTATATGGAAAACCCGAAAGACTCCACCCTCAAACTGCTAGAACTCATATAGGAATTCGGTAGTGTCAGGATATAAAATCAGTGCACAGAAATCTGTTGCATTTCTATACACCAACAACAAGACAGAAGAAAGAGAAATTAAGGAGTCGATTCCATTTACAATTGTACCCCAAACCATAAGACACTTATCTAACCAAATCTAACCAAAGAAGCAAAGAATCTGTACTAAGAAAACTATAGAATACTCATGAAAGAAATTGAGGAAGACATAAAGAAAAAGAAAACATTCCATGCTCATGGATTGGAAGAACAAATATTGTGAAAATGTCTGTGCCACCTACAGCAATCTACACATTTAATGTAATCCCTATCAAAATACCATCAACTTTTTTCAAAGAAATGAAACAAATAATCCTAAAATTTATATGGAACCAGAAAAAAAACCTAAATAACCAGAAGAATGTTGAAAAAGAAAACTAAAACTGGTGGCATCACAATTCTGGACTTCAAGCTCTATTACAAAGCTGTCAACATCAAGACAGCATGGTACTGGCACAAAATCAGACACATAGATCAATGGAACAGAATAGAGAGCCCAGAAATGGACCCTCAACTCTGGTCAACTAATCTTAGACAAAGCAGGGAAGAATGCCCAATGGAAAAAAGACAGTCTCTTCAACAAATGGTGTTGGGAAAATTGGACAGCCACATTCAGAAGAATGAAATTGGGCCATTTCCTTATACCACACATAAAAATTGACTCATAATGGATGAAAGACCTCAATGTGAGACGGGAATCCATCAAAATTCTTGAGGAGAACACAGGCAGCAACCTCTTCGACCTCAGCTGCAGCAACTTCTTCCTAGACACATCACTAAAGGCAAGGGAAGCAAGGGCAAAAATGAACTATTGGGATTTCATCAAGATAAAAAGCTTTTGCCCAGCAAAGGAAACAGTCAACAAAACCAAAAGACAACCAACAGAATGGGAGAAAATATTTGCAAATGACATATCAGATAAAGAACTAGTATCCAAAATCTATAAAGAACTTATCAAACTCAACAACCAAAGAACAAATATTCCAATCAAGAAATGGGCAGAAGACATGAACAGACATTTCTGCAAAGAGGACATCCAGATGGCCAAGAGACACATGAAAAAGTGCTCCACATCACTTGGCATTGAGGAAATACTAATCAAAACCACAATGAGATACCACCTCACAGCAGTCAGAATGGCTAAAATTAACAAGTCAGGAAATGACAGATGTTGGTGAGGATGCGGAGAAAGGGGAACCCTCCTACACTGTTGGTGCAAATGCAGGTTGGTGCAAATGCAGGCTGGAAAACACTATGGAGGTTCCTCAAAAAGTTGAAAATAGAGCTACCGTATGACCCAGCAGTCACACTACTGGGTATTTACCCTAAAGTTACAAATGTAGTGATCCAAAGGGGCCTGTGCACCAAATGTTTATAGCATCAATGTCCATAATAGCCAAACTATAGAAAGAGCCTAGATGTCCATCAGCAGACGAATGGATAGAGAAGATGTGGCATATATATACAATAGAATACTATGCAGCCATCAAAACCCCCAAAATCTTGCCATTTGCAACAATGTGGATGGAACTAGAGGGTATTATGCTAAGCGAAATAAGTCAATAAGAGAAAGACAATTATCATATGATCTCACTGGTATGAGGAATTTGAGAAACAAGACAGAGGGTCATAAGGGAAGGGAGGGAAAAATGAAACAGGAGAAAACCAGAGAGGTGGACAAACCGTAAGAGATTCTAAATCTCAGGAAAAAAACTGAGGGTTGCTGGAGGGGAGGGGGGTGAGAGGGATGAAGTAGCTGGGTGATGGACACTGGGGAGGGTATGTGCTATGGTGAGTGCCATGAATTGTGTAAGACTTATGAATCACAGACTTGTATCCCTGAAACAATACATTATATGTTAATAAAAATTTTTTTTAAAGATATGATCAAAAAAAAAAAAAGAAAGAATATGATCTTTGTATTAGACAGTTCTGGGCTTAAATTCCAGTTCTGTATCTTTTTCCCCTTGTCAATCTTTTTTAGATGCCACATTTTTAGCAAAACACTTTATTACTTACTGCTTTGATTCCCCATCTGTAAAATGAAATGCTTTTTCCCTCATCCAATCACCCAAATCCTACACAACGTTCAGAGCCTTCAGTGTTTCTGGCTGTCCTGAACACATGGAATTTCTGGAATACTTGAAGACTTGGTCATTTTGGGGGGGGGGGGTCCTGGATTTAATCATGGAACCTGGTCACAGCCAACATAGCTAATTCCTTACACAATATCTATTCTTTCCTCTCTCTTTACCAACAGAACTTAAATTTTATGCAAGGCAGCAATGTGCCCAATTAAAAATACTCACCTCCCAGACTTCATTGCAGTTAGGGGTGGTCATGTAGTCCAGTGTGACCAGTGAAATATAAGCAGAGCCTTCCAAGAAAATTGTATCCCTGATCACAATGGATACGTTCAGCTTTCATATATTCTTTGCCTTTACCTCTTTCCCCTGTTCCTGTTTAAAGCAAGACAATGACACTTAGAGAGTCAGTAGTCATTTTTACAATTATAAGAACCACCCACCAAGAGTGACAGAGCAAGCAAGCAGAAGTCAGGTCTTTGATGACTTCACAGAGATAATAAACAGATCCTGGGACACATACCCATCTTTACCAGGTTAATCAACTGTTGTCTAGATTCTGTCATATGCAACCAAAGGCAGTCCCAAGTGAATACACTACTTTATATGGTTGCTGTGAGGATTCAAATAAGATGATTGTTAAGAACTTAGCCTAGTGCCTGGAACATAGGAATAACTTAACGAATTATTTGTTGATGAGTTCTAATTTTCTTCCTAGTAAGAGGGAATCAGGAGTTGAAAATAGAGTCTATGGCATGGACTGTAACAGAGTTGGGAATGTTATTTATTCATCATTTGTAACGTTCTTAGACTCATGCCCAGCAGACAAGAAGCACTTTATAAATATTTGATAAATAAATAAAATCCTAACAAATGTTTACTAAATGCACACAATGTGTCAGGCACTGTTCTAGATGCTGGGATTACAGCAGCAAGCAAGACAGGATTCCTGCCCTTCAAGCACTTGCATTTGAGAAAGAGCAGGAGGAAAGGAATAATAAGCAAATAAATGAATACACAGGGAATTTCATGAAAATAAAAGAGGAAAATGTGATAGAGACACAGAACTCCCTGGGTGGGCTCTCCAGGGAAGGCATCTTGGAGGTGGGGACACCGAAGGTAAGACCTGATCCATAAGAAGCAGCCAGCTCTGTTAAGGAAGAACACTGCAAGCAAAGGCAAAGCGAGGCTTGCCAAAGGTCCTAAGAAGGTAGGTATGAGTTTGTTGTTATGAAGGAATAGCGTTCCTAAAATCACCAAAGGGTTGCATTTGCAAGCACAGAGAAGAATGCATACAGAGGGTAAATCCACATTTTATACTGCCTGAAACGTATACAGTTTGGGGGATCCTCTTCAAGGAAAAGAATATTAATTTAAGTACAACTATAATGTGGGGTTTTGGAAGGGAGGTTTGCAAGTGAGTGAATTGGTTCTAAGGCTTAAGCTTCACAAACTTCAAAAGAAATCTATTTCAGGTTGGACCTGGGCTGATAGAGAAAAGTAGATTTAACATATAAATTCCTCAGACTCTTTTGGTAGTCATAGACCCATCTGAGGTAGATGGAATGAAAAAGCTGGCATTTATGAGAAGGATCCGGAATACATCACAGGACCCGGGGATGAGAACCTAGCTGGGCCAAATACATATTGCAACCAGAGTCTCAAACACAAGCAGGACTCCCCATGTTTTATCTCTCTCTAATCTACACATGTGCTTCATTCTTATCTTTCTCTTTGAAGATCAGCTCCATGTGCTTTTCTGACACATGGAACAGGAAACTGTGGCTGCCCAGTTACACACTGCAGCTCCCAGCTCCGGCTCCCAGGCCAGCTTCCCAGGGAAGTGGTGTGACCCACAGATTTGAATTGGGCGTCCATCTTTGTGTCAAAAAACCCCAGCATGATGTCAATGAGGAGACCACTCAACCATGAAGACAGGGACAAAGGCAGTCGCCTGAAAAGAGGAATTGTCGTGAGCGGTGGAGCAATTCGGAGATGGTGTCTGCCTCACTTGTGAGCCTCTGACTATACAGTGGCACCGTCCAACGGAAACACAACAATACACGCCCATGTGAGACACATATGTCATTTAACATTTTCCAGCAGGTGCATTACAGGAATACAAAGAAACAGATTAAATTAATTTCAGTAATCTATTTTCTTGAACTCAAAATAGCCAAAAAAGCATTACTTTAACATATGCGATATACAAATATCTTGCATTCTTTTCTACATGCGATGTCTTGGAAATCCAACTTTGAAGATCTATATTTACAGCACATCTCAGTGTGGGCCAGCCACATTTCAAGCGCTCCAGAGACACAGGCAGCTAGCGGCTTCCATGCTGGGCAGGCAGGCCAAGATTTCTTGGCTGAGACCTGGTTGAGGCTGCTACCTGTGTACATCCCAGCAGGCCCAAGTCCGTAATGATCAAACGACATTCTCTTGCCTGACGCAGTTGTCATTACTGTGCTTCGGCTCTCGGGCTCTGATAAATGTGCAGGATTACTCATCACTGGCTTTCAGAGCAACAGAGCACAAACACATTTGCTGGTGAATTGCAATTAGAGTTCTTTCTTTGATGGATCTAGAGTTTAATGTCTTTGCACTTCCCTTATTCCAGAAATGAGATTAAAGCCACACACACACACACACACACACACGGCCCACAGAAATCTACAGCTCCATCAGCAAATTGTTCAGCCTTGGTAGGAAGGTCATTAGAATGGTTTTATGGAGAGTCCATAAAGCATCGGGAAAACAGATAAATGTCAAACTCCTGGTTGCTCAGCTGCCCTTCAGCTCAGTCTCCCAAAGTAATAAATGCATCTCTCCAAAGAATATCTGCTTTCTCTTCAGTTCGCTGCATCCAGGTAAATAAGCAATTCAAGGCATATTTCTTTTTCATTACATGTATTTTTTTCCCTTCAGGTTCTAGCCAACACAGATGTATACGGGTTAGATCTGCTCCATCTCTCTTGGAGAGGCTGGTTTCTCTCTTGGCTATTGATTTTTCAGATGACTTCGGTTGAAAAGACAAGATGTGACTGGTTTAGAAGTCTCTTATTTTTTTGTCGGGAGGCAATTTGTGATGGCTGCCTCGTATATGGATAGCTACTATAGATCGGGCATTTCTTATCTGCCAGGCAATGTGCTAAATGCTAACAGACATTACGTTATTCAACTGTGGCAACAAAGCCATGGGTTAGCACTATTATTAACACCCCCTTCTTGTAGAGGAGGAAACTGAGGTTTGACAAATGTTAAGTGACTTGCCTGAAGTCACATGGTTAATTAGTAATAAATCCAAGGTTTGAACCCAGGTTTCCTGACACCAAATCTTTAGCTGCTAAGGTCTGCATATCGGTTTGGGGTAATTTCTGAAACAGAAGGCCATCCAAGTCTCTAGGGACCAGAACTTTGGCCTGAAAGCTTCTTGCGGCAAGGTATCTGAGAAGAGAGGCTAGTGGAATGAGCTCATCAGCGGGCAAGGCTGCAAGGTGGCAAAATGGAGCTCCTTTTAAATGGGAAAAATAGGGTACCTGGATGGCTCAGTGGGTTAAAACCTCTGTCTTCGGCTCAGGTCATGATCCCAGGATCCTGGCATTGAGCCCCGCATCGGGCTCTGTGCTCAGCAGGGAGCCTGTCTACCCTGGCCCTGCCTGCCTCTCTGCCTACTTGTGCGCTCTCTCTCGCTCTCTCGCTCTCTCTCTCTCTGTGTCAAAAAAAATAAAAAAAATATTTTAAAAAATAAATGAGAAAAATAAAGACATATATGCGAATGTCTGGGGAGGAAACAGTTGACCAACCCTGACAAAGAAAGGCTGGATTCTCCTCTGCCCCCAGTGTAAACCAGCTCTGACCTTATTCAGCAATCTTGAACCAGCCACCTGGATTTCAGTAATGTAAAGATAATGGCTCTTCCAGTACTCCTTGGGGGCCTATTTGGATTAACTAGTTAATGGTTATATACTAGTTTGAGAAGGCAAAGGGCCCAATAAAATCTTTACTCAAGCCTTTTTAGCACAGAACTGAGCCCCTGTTGATGATAAATGTTAAAGGAAGATCAAGCCCTCTTCAGTTTTATTGCTTTAATTGAGCCATTTGGCAGTACGAGGACAGTCAAAAAAATAATAGCATGCCCACATTAATGAGCCTACTTGACTCTGAGAGATGACACTGGTAATGTTCTTAGCTAGGACCTGAATTTAATGTTGGTAAGCTCAAGTGGAGGGCTGACATTGGATAAATGTTTGTTGAATTACTAACAGCACAAATTTGAAGTTTACTCAAGCACCTACTATGTGCCCAACAGTGGACTGCAAATATCAGGCTTTTTTTTTTTAAAGATTTTATTTATTTATCTTAAAGAGGGAGAGATAAGTAGGCAGAGAGGCAGGCAGAGAGAGAGGGGGAAGCAGGCTCACTGCTGAGCAGACAGCCTGATGCAGGGCTCGATCCCAGGACCCTGAGACCATGACCTGAGCCGAAACCAGAGGCTTAACCCATGGAGCCACCCAGACACCCCAAATATCAGGCTTTATAAAGCCACCTTTCTAATGAAAATATTTTGCCTGGAGATTGGGAATGTTACTATATCACACCTATCACACCGAATGTGGATTCTTCCACCAGTAAGTTTCTGCCCAATCAGCAGTAGAGCAAACTATCAAAGCACTCAACAATCCTACTTGACAGCAAATTACCAAAAAATTTCTCATAGCAAAGAGAAATTGAAAATTCAATAGTAGCTCTCTTGGCAGAATGGCCCTGGGAGACAGAAATCTTCATTTGCCAAAGCCAAGAAAAACAAGAGAATCTGCAAGAGCTATCCTGATAACAACTATAAATTTTAAAATATGCAGAATATTTTCATCCTTTAAAGGACCACATCAACTCAGATTTCCACAAGCAAGAGTATGTAAGTTCCCAGTTAGAGGTACAAGTCAATCTCAATTACATAACATCCTCCTGTCAATTCCTACCTATTTGGAAAAATGTGAAATGTGCAAGTTTCCAAAGAAATAACCAGGCAATTGTCCAGCTGGTTTCAAAGTGGCTAAACCCTGTTAATCATTTAATACCTTACGTTATGTGAGATAAACACAAGATAAATCACTGCCAGGCTACAGTCTTTTCTCAAATCCTCATTTGTTCATACATTCTTTTATTCACTCTACTAAAATGAACTGAGGGTCTACTCTATGGCAGGTATTGCTCCAGCCATGAGTGAAGCAAGCTGCCATGAACAAACCAAGATTACCTGTCCTCCTAGAATCTAAGTTTTTTTTTTTTTATTTACTTATTTTTTAAGATTTTATTTATTTGTCAGAGAGAGAGAGAGAGAGAGCACAAAGCAGGGGGATCAGCAGGCAAAGGGAGAAACAGGCTCCCTGCTGAGCAAGGATAGCCCCACCATGCAGGACTCAATCCCAGGATCCTGGGATCATGACCTGAGCCAAAGGTAGCCACTTAACCAACTGAGCTACCCAGGGACCCTAGAATCTACATTTTAGCAACTGCTTTCAATTCCCAATAGAACCCATGTATGCTTGAATTTATAGTTTAACAAAACGAAATAGCCTTTTGGGCTAGTCCTTAGACTTCCTGATGTCGATTCATTCTTTCAACAAATACTAACTCCTGGGCTACTCTGAAACAATACAAGTATCTATCCAGATGGTAGCCATGTTTTCAGCAGAGTTCAGTGTCCAAATGGAAACACAAGGCATTTACAACAACAACAACAACTATAACAATAACAATAACAACAACAACAAGATCCCAACACTAGAAGGTGTTAAATGCCATGACCAAAGCAGATAGAATGTTGTGAAAATTCAGAGAAGAAAATTCATCTTTAAGGAGAAGGTAACTAGGAGGCACCTGATTCAGGATTTAAAAGATGAGCGATACGTGTGTGGCTCAGTTGGTTAAGTGTCTGACTTCCATTTCAGTTCAGATCATGATCTCAGGGTTGCGAGAATTAGCCTGAGTTAAGCTCTGCCCTGGATGTGGAGCCTGCTTAAGATTCCCTCTCCCTCTGTCCCTCCCCACCTCCCTCTTTAAAAAAAAAAAAAAAGGGTGGGGAGGGGAGGAAGGATGAAAGGAAAGAATTTAAAGGATGAGTATGATTTGCACATGTAAAATGAGAGGAAGGTGGGGCATTACAAGGATGAAGGACCCTCTGTAAATGATCAAAAGTAGCATCTTAGTTTCTTAAATACACGTTGGTAAAACAAATCTCTGAAAGCTACTATGGGCTGAGTGTTTGTGTTTCTGCAGAATTTCTTTGTTGAAGCTCTAATCCCCAGTGGTACTGGAGGTACCACTGGAGGCCTTTGGGAGGTAATTAGGTCATGAAAGTAGAACCCTCATGATGGGATTCGTGCCTTTACAAGCAGAATCAGGAAAGACAATCTCTCTCTCTCTCCCTCTCTCTCTCTCTCAGCCACGGGAGGATAGAGCAAGCAGGTGTCATCTGTAAACCAGAAAGAGGGCTTGTACCAGAACCCTACTTACCATGCCTGTACCCTGGTCCTGAACCTGAAGCTTCCAGAACTCTAAGAAATAAACGGCTGATGCTTAAGCCACCTCCTCTGTGATATCCTGGCAAACTTTGCTTTCAAACTTTTTTTTTTTTATCTTAATGAAGTTTAGAGCAGCTATTACCCTCAATTCAACTGGTTCCTCAAGGTCAACCTACAATGAAAAGTCAAAAGAGTGGAAAATCAGTTTCATTTCACATGCCCATGATGGAAATGGCAGCTTGAAGTGTTGTGTTGCAGATAATTCTGAGGCATCATTAAGGTTCAGCAGGAAAAGGCCCGGGATCGATTAGTTATGTCTGCCACAGGCACAGGCTTCATATGTAGTGGATGATCATTTGCAATCCCTGTGTTAAGGTCAGACCTCTGAATTGCCCAGGGAAGGAGGCTGTACCATTGTGTGTGTGGTGTGTGTGTGTGTGTGTGTGTGTGTGTGTGTGTGTGTGTGTTAAGGTTTTATTTTTCTTTCTTTCTTTCAGAGCGCTCATGGGTGCCAGCATGAGCAAGGGAAGAGGGAGGGTCAGAGCGAAAGGGAAAGGGGCTAGCAGCCTCTTTACTGAGCCCCAGCTGGAGGAGGTCTCCATGGGGGGAAGCTTGATCCCAGGACTGAGATCATGACCTGAACCAAAGTAAGATGCCTAACTGATTGAGCCACCCAGGCTCCCCACCATGCTGGTTTTTAAACTGTTTTAGTAGCAAGACCCTTTGTTTAGATGAACTCTTATTCAAATTCCAATACTTTGAAAAGCAGAGCTGTCCTGTTGAACAGGGGAATGGGATGCCTGAGGTGCCCCCCATCACCCACCCTTTTACCATGGCACGGGGAGCACGGCCTGAAGATCACCACTTTAAGAGACTGTTGCTTTCCGTGTTGCAAGAAGAACAGCATTTAATAATTTGTTTGATTCCTGTTCAGTTCCACAAGAAGGATGATAATCACTCTTTTACAGATGCAAAGTCTGAGGTCCCAAGAGGTCCAATGATAAGCCCAAGCCTGACAACAGAAGGCTGGTGAGGAAGTCAAGACTAGAAGCAGGGCCTCCCCTTTCCACAGGGCAGGGTGTCACATGCCTCTAGGGCCTCTAGGCTGCATCTCCACCAGACCCAGCCAGGAGCCGAACACCGGGGACCTCTCCAGAAGCAAGCTGGGTGGGGTTCGAATAAACACAAGGAAACACTCTCTATCTGAAATTATGCCCTGCTCTGCCCTCCCCTACATACCTTTTCCACAAGCCCAGTAGTCCCCGACACCTTAGAGGTCCCGGGGACTCAGAGGCTCAGGTTTCCTCCTTGTGCAGGAGAGATGGCAACCTGAACACGACCCCTCCTCCTCTCTCCTCAGCTCTTTCTAAGGGGAGCCGGCATCCTGGCCTGGACTGAGTGGCCAGGGGCTGAGGTCCAGCAGCCACAGTGAGTCTCCACAAGGCCTTTTACAAAGTCTACAGTGCTTTTATCCTGTCACCAAACCCACAGCGCTCCGCCCCTCATCACCACCCTCCTTGCAGCCTGGAACACTGCGGCAGCCTCCCCTCCCACCTCGTCCCCCCTCTTCAGGTCTGGCCTCACCTGGTTACTTCTGACCTTTCAACATTTTGCACTGCAGGAAGCCATCTTTGCATCATGCAGATCTGATCTGGTAACTCCTCTGCTTAAAGCCCTTCAACAGCTTCCCATTGCCCTTAGTTCCCAGAAAATAGCATTTCATGGTGAAAAAACATGTGTCCTGTGTGCACGGACACTCTCACAAAGGAGGTGGTTTGTGATACTTAAACTGGACTACGACAGTACTATAGGCTCCCTGGGGTTCACCGCAAAGTATTTATTTAGGTCCTGCCTCATTCCCCAAAGGAGCTGGAGCACTTTGAGGAGATGATCTATCTCCTGGGCAAGCAACAACAGGATGCTTTCTCAGCTATGCTTCGGAAGAAGCATCAGTCCTGTGGTATGAACCAGCCATAGTGTAAAATAAAAATAAATTTGTATTTTATTATCCTGAAAACTCTGAAAAGGAACTAAGGGACAGGTGGTGGCAGAGGCGCTCCACCCCAACATCGAGGTGATTTCTGGATCACTGAAAGGGCATTCCGAGGTGTATTAGGAGAAACTGAATTATTACATCACACAGTAGCCTGTGTGTCAGTATTAACCCAGCACGCCTAGGTCCAAAGTCAAGGGGGCTTCCCCCAATCACGTCCTCATAATTTAGAAAGAAGGCCCCTTCCGATAGCTTTTCCTTTGTGGCTCAATATATTTCTTTCTTTCTTTCTTTCTTTTTTAAATGTATTTTGGGGTACCTGGCTAGCTCAGTTGGTAGAGCATGTGACACTTGATCTCACACTCATGAGTTCCAGCCCCATGCTGGGGGCACAGATTACTTTTTAAAAAATTAAAACAAATAAAAAACTTAAAAAATATGTATTTTAAATAATTATTTTTTGAGAAAGAAGAACAAAGCCAGAAACATAATAGTCCCTGATTTATTTATGTATTTGTATTTACTTATTTAAAGATTTTATTTGCTTATTTTGAGAGAGAGAGAGAGCTCACAAGTATGGGGGAGGGGCAGAGAGAGAGGGGCAGAAGCAGAATCCCCACTGAGAAGATAGCCTGATGTGGGACTCCATCCCAGGGTCCTAGGGTCATGACTGTTAGGCCCCAATAATGGGTCCGTGATTAAAGGAGCGAGACTGATACAAAGCGAAAGTCAAGCAAAGCTTTATTTCACGCCAAGCATCAAGAATCTAACCTAACCTTTGGGGACGCACCTCTTACAAGAGAGGGCGACCCTTCTTTGTTTCACAGACTAGCTTTTAAGGGCAAAGGCCATGCGGTGAGGCCTGGCCATGCACAGGTGGCCAATGAGATTGTAACACACAGGAAACTCCACAGTGATACTAGGTGACCAACTGAGTTACAATTTACCCTAGTAGACATATGAACCAGCCTATTACACCTTGATGGGGATAGGCGCCCAAAGGGCGGGGCCCATACTCCTTGGTAACTGGGGAGACAGTATGCATCCCCCCCCAATGATCGGATGTCTCCACCTGGCCTGACCCACCTTTGTATCTGGGCTTTGTTACCTGAAGCTGGTTTCCAGGACCTGTCTCCAAGTAAATCCCCCGGGGGAAGAGAGCAGGGACAGTTTCTAAATAGGTCCTTACAATGACCTGAGCCAAAGGCAGATGCTTAACCAACTGAGCCACCCAGATGCCCCTCCCTGATTGTAAACAATATTATAAAGCTATAATAATCAAAGTAGTATGGTATTGGCATTAAAACAGACATACAGGGAGGAAAAAAGGCATCTAGATTAATCAAACAGAATAGAGAGCCCAGAAATAAACCCAATGTATACAGTCAATTGATTTACAACAAAAGAGCCAAGACTATACACAGAGGAAAAGACAATCTCTTCAATAAATCATGTTGGGAAAACTGGACAGTCACATGCAAAAGAATGAAACTGGGTGGCTATCTTATGCCATATTCAAAAACTAAGTCAAAATGAATTAAAGAGTTAAATATAAGACCTGAAACCGTAAAATTCTTACAAGAAAACACAGTCTGGAAAAAAAAGAAAGAAAGAAAGAAAGAAAGAAAGAGAGAAAGAAAGAAAACACAATCCGTAAGTGCCTTGACATTAGTGTTAGCAGTATTTTGGATCTGACACCAAAAGCAAAGTCAACAAAGACAAAAATTAACAAGTGGGACAATATCAAACTGAAAAGCTTCTGTACAGCAAAAGAAATCATCAAGGAAATGGAAAGGCAACTCACTGAATGGGAGAAAATATTTGCAAATCATATATATGACAAAGGACTGATATCCAAAACATATAAGGAATACATGCAACTCAAGAGCAGAAAAAAAAGAAAAGAGAAGAAAAAAGAAATAGGGAAAGGATCTGAATAGACATTTTCCATAGAAGACATACAGATGGCCAACAGGTCCATGAAAAGGTGTTCAACATCACGCATTATCAGGGAAAAGCCACAATGGGATATCTTTTCATATGTGTTAGAAGGGCTATTATCAAAAAGATAAGAAATAGTAAGTGTTGACAAGGATGTGGGAAAAAGGGAACCCTTGTGCAATATTGCTAGAAATGAAAACTGGTACAGCCACTAAAGAAAACAGTGTGGGAGTTCCTCAAAAAAATTAAAAATAGAATCACCATAGTATCCAGCAATTCCACTTCTGGGTATTTATCAGAAGAAAATGAAAACACTAACTCGTGTCCATTGCGGTATTATCTGCAATAACCAAGAAATGGAAACAGCCCAGTGTCTGTGGATGGATGAATGGATAGAGAAAAAGAATGCTTTTGTGTGGAATATGATTCAACCATAAGAAAGTATGAAATCTTGCCATTTGCCACAACATGAATGGACCTTGAGGGCATTATGCTAAATGAAACAAGCCAGTCAGGGAAAGACAAATACCATTTTTTTGTTTGTTTGTTTTTAAAAGATTTTATTTATTTATTTGACAGAGAGAAATCACAAGTAGTCGGAGAGGCAGGCAGAGAGAGAGGAGGAAGCAGGCTCCCCGCTGAGCAGAGAGCCCAACGCGGAACTCGATCCCAGGACCCTGAGATCATGACCCGAGCCGAAGGCAGCGGCCCAACCCACTGAGCCACCCAGGTGCCCCAGACAAATACCATTTGTATATGCTCTCATTTATATATGGAATCTAAACGAAACAGAACAAAAAAAAAACCCAAGTTCACAGATGAAAAAGAATAATCATTGCCGGAGGTGGGAGGTGGGAGGTGGCAAAAAGGGTGAAGGGGTCAAGAGGTGTAAACTTCTGGGGGGGGGAGCACTTAACTTTAAATTAGGCAACACACAACATTTCAAAATTCCAAAGGTACAGAAAAACCTGTAATAAAGGCTCCTTCCCACCCGGTCTTTCAGCCATCCTACCCATCACTGTTGAGAAGCCATCACTGTTACTAATTTCTAAAAGTAATCTATGCATGCATAAGCCTGCATATTCATAGTTTTATTTTCATTCAAATAGTGCAATTATATTCCCAGTGTCCTTTGCCTTGCCTTCCCCCCCCCCCCCCACCTTACTGTTTCACTCAATAATTTATCCTGAGGTCCAGTTTCATTGCACGTGACTGCCATGAACTGTGGCTGGGCTGTGTCCTTGAGATTCTTCGCGGGCTGGGAGGTTTTTGTCCCCGCTAAAACCAAACTGTCTGACTTGGGGCTGGGAAGTTGGGCCCATATTTACTCATATTTACTGACCCCGGAGCTCATCACCTGGAGAAGGGCAGCTGGTGCTCAGGACCAACTGGGCAGTACCTGCGGTCAGACAAACCAGCAATCCTTTGCACATCACTCAGGGATCCTTGTTTCTTCTTAGAGCTTTTAAGTCATTTTTAATTACACAGGAAATACATGAATATATCTCTGCAGGAAAAAAAAAAAAAAAACAAGGTTAACTAATTCAGTTGAAGTAAAAATCCCCTTCAATTCCCCAAACCTAACCCATGTCAACTCTCTAATCAGAAGTGTCTACTGTAGCTTGGGTATTTTTAAGCCTTTTGTTTTGTGGGGAAGATTGTTGTGTTTTCCTACCTGGGATCATATTCTTCATACAACTTCGTACAACTGTACAACTTGCTTTTCTCATTTAACATTTTGTCTTGGCTCTGTTTCCACTTCAGGGTACAGAGTGAGTACTTTGTCCTTTGTATCCATCCCATTATGATTCTGTTGTATGGATGTACCATAGTTCATGCAAGGATCTTCTTCTTGATGAGCACTTAGGCTGTTCCTAATCTTTCAACAGCCAAATAAACTGGCTTCTTTTCCCTTGTCACAGTAGATGGCAAGGCAGCTCCCTTCCCAGGATTTCTGTAGATTCCAAGGTTGCTTACATTTTCCTGGTCACATCCTGTCCCTGTCCTGTTCTTGAATCCATTAGGGGCTTCTCTATTCTCACCTCTCTCCCCATGCTCATCATTGCAACTCTTCCTTCTATATTCTTTCAAAACCAATGGTTTCACTGGGTGAAGAAAAGGGGTTATAGCACTCTCCCCCTCCCCCACACTTAGGTGCCCAGCAAGTCCATTTGGGATGACCTACCATCCCAGTACTGATGAGGAACAGAAGGCAAGCTGAGGACAAAGCAGAAGCTGACAGCCCGCAACCCCCTCCTCCCACCCTCCATGGGATATATATGACATTCCTCAGGCATTCCTGGCTGCCCTAAAGGAAAAAGAAATAGTTAAGTTGTAGAGATCACAATCCGGCAAGACCTGAGTCTCCCTCAATTTACAAATGTCCTAGTGATTTACAAGGAAGAGGCTTTCTTATCTATAGCCTAACTTCCAAAGACCCATAACTCAGTTCCTGAAGCCCTAATATCATCCTCCCCTCCATAAAACTGAGGGAGGCTGAGGCACAGGAAAATGTAAATAAAGTTAAATTTCTTCTAAACCTAAAGCTCATTGATAAGGACATGTGATAGTAGGAGTACGACATTCCTCCAGGAAGCGCTCAACTATCTTACTGTTTATACCTTACTGAAAGAAAAAACAACCTTAACTAGACAAATAGCAAAGCCTCCGGTATCCTGTGTGTCTTCTTCTTTCAAACCCTCCCTTTTCCTTACCTCCCCCAACACCATAGTGTATAATCAGCCACCCCTCACAACCTCAGGGCAGCAGCTCTTTCTGCCCACGGGTCCTGCCCCTATGCTTTAATAAACCACCATTTTGCACCAAAGATGTCTCAAGAATTCTTTCTTGGTCATGGGCTTTGGACTTCACCCCACTGAACCTCACTTATATTCTAAAACTTCATCAGTATCCGGGCCAGGCCACCAGGAGCTCCCACCTGGGCCCCTATGGCAGTCTCCTGGTTGGGCCCCTGCTTCCACCCGTGCCTTCCTACAGCCCATCATCCAGCATGCCAGCAGAGGCCTTGGAAAACAAACCAGATCACTTCCCTCTCCTGCTTAAAACCCATCAGTGCTTCCTGTTGCCTTCTTCAGAGTGAAACCCAGGCTCCATGGCAAAGCTGACAAGACTCTGTCCAATCCCCTCCTGCCGCTTCTCCAGCTCCATCTTCTGTGTCCTCACAACTCCCCTCCCCTCCTTCTCCTCCTTGAACCACCGGGCCACCTGCCCTGGGCCTCTGCTCTGGCTCTTCCCTGGGGCACTCCTCACACCTACAGCAGCTACAGGGGCTCCTTCTTGGCTTTCCCCTTGCTGTGCAGAAAGGCCTTTCTGATGACCCCACCCCTCCAATTTCTCTGGCGCATACCACACCCTGGTTATGTTTACTGTCTGCGCCCCACAAAACTGTAAGCTCCACATGGGCAGACAACAAAGTTGTCTCGTTCCTGGCCCCTTGCACAGGAGATGCACAGAACCCAAAGGCTGAACAAATGAACAGACCACATCTACCAAAAAAAAAAAAAAGGAGGAAACCTCCAGAGGAATGTAAGATCAGAAGACACACTCCAAGTGAGGGTCCCAAGGGAGCTCTCTCTGCATACAGGAGCCTGGTTCCTCACTGAGACCCGCTGAAGCCAGGAGGGAGGTCCCAGAGTCCCAGGGCCTCCCAGGGCCACCTGAGATGGGAGAGCGAAAGTCTCAGCAATGCCTTGACTGCCACAGCACAAGGACAAAGCTGCTGCCTCCGATGCTGATTTCCAGGCTGCTGCTGCCCTTCTTCCACCCACCAGAGAGCCCACTGAGTTGCCATAGCAACAGAGGATAGCACTAGGGTCCAAATAGGGGTGTCTGCATCTCCCAGCACTTCTGTGAGGGCGAAGAAAAGGGGGGGCCTCAGTCCAGAGTTGTGCCTCTGGTCTGTCCCCCTCTAAGCAGAGGGCCCTCCTTAGCCCCTCCAGCCCTACCTCACAGGAACATGGGAAGAAACCCTCCCTTCAGAGTAGTCTCCTCTGTTTTCTCTCTCCCGCTGCGGAAGGAAGGCCTCAACTTCCGTATCCTGTCCAGGCCAACAAATGGGCCAGAAGAACAAAGGAGAAGGATTCCCTGATGACGCACAGCTCTCAAAACAGCCTGAAGAATGTTTTCTTTTTAGATACAACTTTGTTAGTCTGAATGGTCATCTTCTGGAGTTTTTGAGTCTCTGTTGGCTGTCTTTTGGGTCCCTTTAAAGAAGCCAAACCTGGCTTTTAATCCCCAAAGCTAAGAGCTCTTTGAGACAGCTGCTGGGAAGCCATTTGTATCATCCGTCAAAACACCGACAGGAGTATTTACTACTCTCTAAATGAATATGCAGCGGGCCTCACCTGTCTCAACCCCGACAATCACCCCAAAGAAAGTTTGGATCATCCCTCTGTCCATGTAAGGAAACTGAGGCCTAATGGCTCCCAGGGCCCTGCAGCTGCCAGGAGGCCAAGCTGCCATCGGAACACCGAGCTCTCAGACCCAGATTCGCAAGCCACTGGCCATGGCTCGGCCTCGGGAGGCATAGACTGCCCCCCGGGGCGACACATTTTGCTTCTCCAAGCCCAGCCAGCCCCTCGAGGCCTCGCGTGGCCCCCTCCTGGCCACCGTGGCCAGCAGTTGTTGGCTCTGGCCCCACGCCACATCACCCCCACAGCGATCTGACAGCAAGTAGTTCAGAGTGGGAACAAAGGCAGCTTTTTTAGCCCCTTCTTTAGAAACCTTGACTCTTCGCCACCACAGAAGAGGCTCCTCGGATTGGTTGCTACCATGGCAACGGGCTGCTGGTCTCTGTCCAATTATGTCAGTCCAGGACTGCAGTGACTCCGTGTCCATTTCCGGCCCCAGCTCCCAGCCTGCCAGTGCAGCCCTTCTGACCTCCAGGCAATTGTGAATGCCTACGCTTTCTAATTACAGCTGCCTTTCAATTCCCTGCTCCCTACGAAACCTTTGTAATCTGCATCGAACTTCTCCCAGCAGCCCCTTGTCACATTCGCCTGCGGGCTTTTTGTCTGTGGTTTATGAAGCCCTGATTATGTATCCAGCCTTGGCGCCCCGCCCCCCGCCCCTGCATACTTGTGCACCCTGCTGGGCGGATAACTTGAACACGCCAATTTCAGACATCCGGAACTCAGAGTCTGGCGCTGAGATCTTTTCGCTGTAATTGTGACCTTGGAGGTGGTCTACGGTGGCCTGATTTTAAGCCTGATTTCTTCCTTCAGTGACTCAGGAGCACCTACTATGTTCCAGGCGCTAGAGACACCGCATTAAATAAGCCAGCCTGGAACTTTATGTTTTCCTAGTGGAGGAGGGTGGTAAAAGTAAATGGATAAACAAACATGATTTGGGGAATGGTCAGTGTGGAGAAGATAAAGGAGCTGAGGAGCCCTGATTCTAGGAGGGACATTTTCCTCTGTTCTCATCCAAGTGCCTCACTTCCGGAGGGAGGGGCACATAGAGGAAGTCGGGGAGGGAATGGTGCTTGCTGCCCACTGGGCCCTTCTGGATGCAAGTGGTAGAGGCTAAACTTAGGGAAAAGATCTTCAGGTAGTGATGCATTGGGGGTCTGAGGCTTGATAGTCATCAGGACTCCATCAGCTCCTCTTCCCCTCCCTGGCCGTCAGCTTCCTTCCTTCCTTCCTTCCAGTGGCTTCTCCCACAAGAACAGGCAGCATGGCTACTGACAGACCCTGTGAGTTTTATTTTTCCAGGCTGCAGTCATGGAAGTCAGCCTGACGTCAAGCATTCTCCCATTCTAAGGCCACATTCCAAAGGAAGCCACGGGTTGGCCCAGGACAGTTCCCAGCTGGACTAACCAGTAAAGGCCAGGGATGAGGTCAGAGGACTAATAAGGAGGCTCCTGAGTTCCCAGGAAGTTCTTTGTGGTTGGGAAAGGCAGGCAGTTCCAGGATCCAGACCATCCTTACAGAGGGAGACCCATCTAAATGTGTGCCCCTCCACCCCTCGCCCTCATCCCAACCCACCCACACAACTGCTTTCTTACTTCTGTGGTCTCAGTTCTGTTCCTGAAACCGGGCCCTATGCCCTAGTTCAGTCCCAAATCAAGGTCACCCTCTGCTCTGGAGACTTCTGCCAACCTCACCTATGTCACCCTCATGTGTAGTCCCACCTACCCCATGCACGACTCAAAGTTTTTGAGTACAGCTTTTATGAAGATCTAGGGGGTGACAGATGGGGAACATGCCATAGCTCAGAAGAAGACCATGGTATGCTCCACATATAGAAACAATTCTCACTGCCTTCTATCCTTAGTGTTCACTGTAAGGAAATCACATGGTTTCCCTCCCTCCTTGACCTTTCTCTTGGAGCTCCCAGCAGGAACCGTGAAATTCCTTGCTACTTTCTAATGCAGAAGTATCTAGCTTTCCACCTCCACTCAAATCAGATTCCTGAGCCTACTCTGGCATATCCTAAAAACACATAAAGGTGTTTTGCTAAATAAAAGAACCTTCTTTCTGAACCTACAGAAGTTAGGAGAAGCTATGGCACTGTAGTCATGTGCTTAACTTATTCACTATCAAATTCTTAGGGCTCCTATTCCCACCGACCAGAGCGAGGACAGGAAGTGGGGATGAAGGGGTCCATGCAGAGACTCCTCTCTGGCCCGAGGATAATGTATCGTCCCCTTCAGTGTTGAGATCTTGTAAGGTCAGGAAAATGTGAACATGGTATATCCCAGTACATCTCTTCTGACATTAGATGGGGTCTCATGATTCTTGAGACTTCTTTTGAAGGATGGGCTCAGCAGATCACACACTAGCCCAAAACCCCAAGGGTACCACAGAGGGAGAATGAATGGCTCCCAGACTGTAGAGGTTGGTGATACCTCAGCAAGGGACACAAGATCTCATTCTGAGAAGAGAAGGGGTAATGTGGACCCTCTCAGCCACGCCCACTGTCAGCTATAGTTTCCAGCTGAGAAAGCTCAAGTCGGTGTTTGCATCCCAGGGCCTGCCCTTTTTACTCTCTCTGTGGTGGGAATCAGCAAATGCTAGAATTCTGACAGAGTTGCCACCTCTGAATGTCCCTACTGGGATTGTAAAGACTCAAAGATGACAATCATTTGGGAAGCCGTGCCCTTACATGTTGCCTGCTGCCTGAAGCTATTTCTGTGAACAATCAGAGCTCTCTTTTTCTACTGCCTCTAAAAACTTACGCACAGGTAAACTGCCCACATAGGGCGCTCATGTGGCATGGCTCTAGCACCTTCTCTTAGAGTTCATTTTCAATGTTCTGGAGGGTGAGAGCCAGAGATGGGGAAAAGAGCTGTCCTTTCTGCCTCTGTCCTCTTCTGTACCCAAAGATTTCATATAAGGAGAGCTACGAAGATCTTGGTGTTTGCTCCTGAGAAGTCTGGTTCCTTCTTATTACCTCAGATTTCCCGGAGCCTGGACCTATTAATGGATTCCTTCTGCCTTTGTGGTCTGATCAAACTGCAGGCTATTTCTGCAAATGCACTGGACTTTGAATCTAGGGGCTAGGCTCCAGGGTCACTGACATCCCTTCCCCTTCTTACAAAAGGAAGTATTAGGTTAGTGGAATGAGCACTGGGCCAGGAACCAGGTGAGTTTGGGGATCTGGTCCTAGCTCTGATGAAGTGTGACTTTGTGCAAGTAACGTGCATCTTGGGGCCTTGGGTTTTCATCCATCAAAGGCATGGTTTAACAGAGGCAATTTTCTAAATCTTGGTCACTCATCTGTATCTCTAAACACCCTGTGTATACCTATACTATATACTTAACATTTTTCTGAAAACTGAATTACCTTTTTGACTTGGCTTCATGATAAGCAATATATCCATGAAATCACATATTTAATGTGCTGGCTTTATTTTTTTTGTACTTATTTTTAATTTTACTCATCTGTATAATCCCTTAAACTATCCTGAGTACCATAAACCTATACTACCCTTAGGGAAACACTGAATTAGAGCACCACTTTGGTTCCCAAATGTCTTCATCCCTATTGTGAAATTCTAATAATTCCCCAAAGGAAAAACAATTTCATAAAGAAAAACATATATATATCATTCTTTTTTTTTTTTAAAGATTTTATTTATTTACCAGAGAGAGAGGGGGGGAGAGAGCAAGCACAGGCAGACAGAATGGCAGACAGAGGCAGAGGGAGAAGAAGGCTCCCTACCGAGCAAGGAGCCCAATGTGGGACTCGATCCCAGGACGCTGGGATCATGACCTGAGCTGAAGGCAGCTGCTTAACCAACTGAGCCACCCAGACGTCCCTATATATATCATTCTTGAGCCAAGAACCAGCATGACCCTTCGAACAAAATGGTTGTGTCTTGACACCTTTTGCTTCCCCAACTCTGATTCCAATTTCTTGAGCCTGACGAGCCTACACAGGGCTCTGCCACAGCTCTTTCCTTGGAGTTGTACATAGTCTACCAAAAACCTCAGTTCCAAAGTGCCCCAGGCTTTCCCCATGTCCGGTGGTGGAACTGCCTATATCAGGTGGTGGTCCCCTGGAAACAGCTAATCCTTCCAAGTGACTGGAGGGTTAGCTTTTCATCCTAAGCAAGCAATCCCTAGGTTAGAGCAAGTCTGACCAATAGGCAGCCTCCTCTTATTCCCTTCACCCCCACTGCTTCCTGGAACTATTTGGATGACATAATTCAAGAGACTCATGGGGATCCTTGGCTAAGAACTCTCTTCTCTGGTACGGTACTGGCAAGTAAGGGAGACAAGAGTTGGGCTCTCAGGGGAGAGAGAGAGACAGAACAGATAACGTTTCCCTGGTAAAAGAAGGACACCTGTATAGTGAGATAAAAACTGAACAAATCATTAATCATCAGGGTTGATCATCCCCTTCTCAGGAATTCCCAAATGTGGGTGATCATCAGCATCACATGAAGGGCTTTTATAAATAAAATTAAACACACCCCTATGCTATTACACAGCATTCCCACTCTTGGTATTTGGCCATAATAAATGAAAATACCAGGGGCACCTGGGTGGCTCAGTTGGTTGAGCAGCTGATTCTTGATTTCAGCTCAGGTCATGATCTCAGGGTTGTGGGATCGAGCCCTACCTCAAACTCCGCGCTCAGCAGGGAGCTAAGCGCGAGATGCTCTCTCCCTCTGCCCCCACCCCGCTTGCTCACTAGCTCTCTCTCTCTCTCTCACTCTAAAATAAATAAATAAATATTTAAAAAATAAATGAAAGCACATTTATGGCAATTTTATTCATATTTGCCAAATCAACATGGGTAAAGAGAGAAAACAAACTATGGTATAGCCACAGGGTGGAGTATTACTCAGCAATAAAAAGTAATGAACTATGGACATGATACATGCAACAACACGGATAGATCCCCAAAACTTCTTTTTTATTTTTTTTAAAGATTTTATTCATTTATTTGACACAGAGAGAGAGACCACAAGTAGGCAGAGATGCAGGCAGAGAGAGCCAGACGCAGGGCTCAATCCCAGGACCCTGAGACCGCGACCTGAGCCAAAGGCAGAGGCTTTACCCACTGAGCCACCCAGGCGCCCCCAAAAGCTTCTTGAGAGGCAAAAGAAAAAAAGAAACGGGACACATCCATTGATAGGACATCCAAGAACAGGAAAGACCCATCTATGGTGATAGAAATCAGAAGAGGGGTGATCTATCAATATAGGGTGGGGATTGATTGGACTTTCTAGGGCCATGAAAATGTTCTATACCCACACATTTGCCAGAATGCACCCAACTACGCTGTGAAGACTGCATTTCCCTGTAGGTACATTTTACTTTAACTTAAAAACAAAACCAAGGGGCACCTGGGTGGCTCAGTTGATTGAACAACTGACTCTTGGTTTTGGCTCAGTTCATGATCTCAGGGTCATGAGACCAAGTCCTGCATCGGAGTCCGCACTCGGCACAGAGCCTGCTTGCCCTTCTCCCGCCCATGTGTGAGAGCACATCTGCACTAGCTCTCTCTCTCAAATGGATGAATAAAGCTTAAAAAAACAAAAACAAAAAATATATGTTCTCTGGCCCCATCCTATTGCTACTAAATCAGAATCTCCAGGGGCAGAATCTGGAAATATGTATTTAAAAAAAAAAACCCTGTAGGTGATTCCAATCCACACTCAGGTGTGGGAACCTTTGGATCCTAAGAAAGGTTGGGCTGTTTCTCTATTGTTTACTAGAGGTGGGACGTTACAGGACTGCTAGTAGAAAGACTAAAGAATAGCTACTGCTTATTGAACACTTATAATTATGTCTTCAAATTCTTTCAAAAACCCCACAAAGCTCCATCTTACAGATGAAAAAACAACAATAATAATGAGGGCAAGGCACTTGCCTAAATCACACAGCTGGTAAACAGCAAAACTACTTGGCCCAGGTCGTCTTTACCACAAATGTCTAATTCTTTCCATCATCCATTCACTCAAATAACCCAAACCAAGTAAATATTGTATGCCTTCTCTGAACCAGGCACTCTGCTGGGCATTATGCCATGCCCACCGCCCCGAGAAGATAGGAAGGAGGACTGATGGGTGAACAAGATGAAAATCCATAAGGCAGCATTTACCTTTGCTGTGTAGACTCAGGGAGGAAAGGGTTCCCAGGCCTCTTTTCGTTTTAATTATTCAGGTGGTTTGGGGAAAGGCAGGAGGCTTATGGTTATAGAAGCATAGCTAAAGAAAGCTTCTCTGCTGCTTACCTTGGGAACTTTCCAGAAGCTCACACCAATAGCAGGTAATGTTAAAAATGGGTTAAAATCATTATGGGATTATGAATAATTCACAGGCAGCCCCTGTTACCCATTACATTTTGTTCTACATAATTGCTTCCTGGAAATCTGCTCCCAGGGCAGGGAATTGGGAGTATGCATGAAATTGAATATTTCTGTCTTTGACAAGTAAATTTAAACAAAATTGTGAATTAGTTTCAGTCCCCTGCTACCTATCCCCTTTGAGTTGATAAGACTGGTCCTTTATCCAACAAAATAACTCTGCAAGAAAAAGAGTCTGCTCTCTCTCTCTCTGCCTGTCTCTCCATCTACTTGTGATTTCTCTCTGTCAAATAAATAAATAAAATCTAAAAATTAAAAAAAAAAAAAAAAAAGGGGGGCGCCTGGGTGGCTCAGTGGGTTAAGCCGCTGCCTTCGGCTCAGGTCATGATCTCGGGGTCCTGGGATCGAGTCCCGCATCGGGCTCTCTGCTCGGCAGAGAGCCTGCTTCCCTCTCTCTCTCTCTGCCTGTCTCTCCATCTACTTGTGATTTCTCTCTGTCAAATAAATAAATAAAATCTAAAAATTTAAAAAAAAAAAAAAAAAAAAAAAAGAAAAAGAGTCTGGCTTCTTAGAAAGAGAAGTGAGCCCCAGTTCCGCTTCTTGTACGAGGAAGTGTTCTAGGGGTTCTAAATATTGTGGAGGATTTGGGGTGGGATGGGGGACTAGAAGAGGGATGTCTGGGGGAGAATCAGAGTCAAACTACAAAATGTACTCTGGATGGTATGATATAAAGATGGGAATGACCTGGATAAAAGTAATCCTACTTTTTAAATGGAGATGTAATTCACAGACCAAAAATTCATCATTTTTTATTTTTATTTTTTTATTAAAGATTTTATTTTTAAGTAATTCCTGCACCCAACGGGGTGATTGAACTTACAACCACAAGCTCAAGGGTCACATGCTCTAAAGACTGAGATAGCCAGGCACCCCAAAAATTCACCTTTTTGGGGGGGTTCTTGGGGGGAAAAATCGCCTTTTAAAGTGTACAAGTCACTTTGCCTCAGCTCCTGGCAACAAATAATCTGCTTTCTGCCTCCATAGATTTGCTTGTTCCAGACATTTCATATAAATGGAATCATGCAATATGTTGCCTTTTGTGACTGGCTCCTTTCGCTTAGCATATTTTCCAAGTTCCTGTTGTAGCATGCATCAGAATTCCATTCCTGTTTATGGCTGGGTGATAGCCCATCATACAGATATACTATGTTTTGTTTATCTGTTCATCAATGAATGGAAATTGGTTTTGGCTATTATGAATAATCCTATCATGAGCATTCACTTACAGGTTTCTGCGTGAATATATGTTTTCAATTCTCCTAGGTATACAACTAGAAGTAGAATCGCTGGCTCATGAGATAACAAAAATTTTTACTTTAGGGGCGCCTGGGTGGCTCAATGGGTTAAAGCCTCTGCCTTTGGCTCAGGTCATGATCCCAGGGTCCTGGGATGGAGCCCCGCATCGGGCTCTCTGCTCGGCAGCGGGCCTGCTTCCCCCTCTCTCTCTGCCTGTCTCTCTGCCTACTTGTGATCTCTGTCTCTGTCAAATAAATAAATAAAATCTTTAAAAAAAATTTTTTTTTACTTTAATTCTAGTATAGTTAACATACAGTTATTATATTAGTTTCAGGCATACAGTATAGTAATTCAACACTTTCATACATCACCTAGTACTCATCACAACAGGGGACTTTTTGCACTTTCCCCCTCCTCCGCTGCACCCCCGACCCCACCCACCTCTCCTCCCGTAACCATCCATCTGTGCTCAAGAGTCTGTTTCTTGGTTTGTCTCTCTTTTTTTTCCCTTTTGCTCATTTGTTTTGTTTCTTAAATTCTATAACATATGTTCAAGTTTTTTCCATTGTTTTTTTTTTTTGTCTTGTTTTGTTTTTTAGAGAGAGTGTGTGAGTGGGGGGTGAAGATGGAGGTGGAGGGAGGGGCAGAGGGAGAAGGAGAGAGAGAGACGACCAAGCAGACTTCACGGCCAGCGCAGAGCCTGTCTCGGGGTTCAGTCTCACACCCTGAGATCATGACCTGAGCCAAAACCAGGAGTCAGATGCTTAACTGACTGCACCACCTAGGCACCCTATATGGTCAATTTTTTGAGGAAGTATCAAACTGTTTTCCACAGTGGCTGTACCATTTTCCATTCCCTCGGCAGCATATGAAATTCCCCGTTTTCTAGAAATACCTCTTTTCTCTAGCGATACTCTTGCTTTATCTTGTCAAAATGTATCTGTTCTACATATTAGTCACAGCTTATCTGAAAACCTAACCTACATTCCTGGTTTCATGTGTCATCCCTTTGGATAACACATTTACAATGTAAGAAGAGCTTCCTGGAGTTACACTAGTACATTATTCAGGACACTACCAAATTCAAATTATCTGAAGCAAAGAGGGGATATATGAACTCCCCCAGCTAGCAAGATAGTCAGGTAGCTTCCAGACGGTAAGGGGCAGTTACAGGAACCAAGACTTCAGCTTCAAGGTGAACTTCTCTTTCTCTCTCTAGTCCCCTCTGAATCTCCCTCTTGTTTCTTATTTCATTGATGCCCTCTTTCCATGACACTCTCACCACCTCTCATCTCTGTAGCCTCTGCTTGGCCTCATGCCACATCAGATTATTTCCATGTATAAGAATGACCACTGCCCTCTGCTCAGACCTACATCCTCTCAGCTTAGCAGCACCATGGGCAGTTTAAGACCTAGGGACAGAGACCTTCTCTCCCAGAATCATGTATGTCATGCCAACCTTGTTTCAATCACATGTCCAGGAAAATTAAGTCTAAAGTTCTTGGTGCCCCCCTGGCTCCCACACCCACATCTGCAGCCAGATCAGAAGATGGGGATCTTGTCAGATTCAACACCTAACTATCGCCACCTTAGTCATTTCGCTCTATCACAATTTTACTTTTTCCAAATGAGTGGGATGGGATCTTTTTTAGAAAATGGAGGGAAAACTCCAGTAATTGAAGGCACTTTCTATTTTACTCTCAGTGGATTCTAAACTCTGAGAAGGACTCTCAAAGGACTTTCAAAATTTCTCAAGTACAATTAAACAGCTACCAGAGCCCACGTGTGAAAAAGAGAAAATGAGCTGAGTCCTTGGATGTAAATGCTGGAAGACCCTGTATGGACCCCCTAGTCTCCCGACTCATTTTACACAGGAAGCAACTGAGGCCCAGGACTGGGGAGGACCTGTCTGGTCATGGAGATGAAAAGTAGCAGAGCTGGCCCCAAACCTGGATCTCCAGGCCATGCCCTTTTTTCTTGTTCAGCCTCTTCTTGTCCATACTCTCCCTCATGTGTACACTCAGATTAAAAAAAGAAGAAGAAGAAGAAAAAAAAAAGGTTCCGGGGTGCCTGGGTGGCTCAGTCGGTTAAGCACCTGCCTTCAGTTCAGGTCATGATCTCCTGGTCCTGGGGTGGAGCTCCACACTGGGCTCCTTGCTCACAGGTGATCTTATTGATTAATCTTTTTTTTTTTTTTAAGATTTTATTTATTTATTTGACAGAGAGAAATCACAAGTAGGCAGAGAGGCAGGCAGAGAGAGAGGAGGAAGCAGGCTCCCTACTGAGCAGAGAGCCCAATGTGGGGCTGAATCCCAGGACCCTGGGATCATGGCCTGAGCTGGAGGCAGAGGCTTTAATCACTGAGCCACCCAGGCAGCCCTGATTAATCATTTCTTTTGTGTCACCTGAGCTTGGGTGTCTGCTTCTCCCTCCCCCTCTCCACCCCCCACTCAGGCTCGCTCTCTCTCTTAAATAAATGAATAAAATCATAAAAAAAGAAAAAGGGCTCCAGATTCATAATAAGGGCCTAAGAAGGAGGTGCTAAATGGCTGCACTGACTTTCCAGTACCAATTCACTCTCTGGGCATCACAGGGACACAGTTTATGCTGTGGGGAGGATTTCTTGCTGAAATCAGCACTGCTTGGGCCATAATCTAGCTGTGAGTCACAAACTGCACAGGAAGTATCTGGAAGAGCTTTCTCTGAGCAAGAGAGGAGAGAACTGAAGGGTGAGGAAGAGAAATAATAAACAGACATTTTTTAAACCAAAACAAAGAGCCATAATCAACACTCACTCAACTTGCATCCTAGCCTCTGGAATGATCTGTGGGCAGGGCAAATACCGCACATACAACCTTCCTTCTGCACCCTTACTCTGTACTTACCCAGTACAAGAGACATACTTCTGGGACACGTTTTAGAGTCTTTTTTATTTTTTCACATGAATTTGTACGAGCTCTTTCTAGTAAAGGTTTAGTTCTTGTCTGCTTATGACTGACAAATATTGCTGTTCAGATTTCATTTTCTTTCTTTCTTTTTTTTTTTTTTTAAAGATTTTATTTATTTATTTGAGAGAGAGAAATCACAAGTAGATGGAGAGGCAGGCAGAGAGAGAGAGAGAGAGGGAAGCAGGCTCCCTGCTGAGCAGAGAGCCCGATGCGGGACTCGATCCCAGAACCCTGAGACCATGACCTGAGCTGAAGGCAGCGGCTTAACCCACTGAGCCACCCAGGCGCCCCCAGATTTCATTTTCTTTTACTTGGTTTTTCTCCACTCATGTGTTTAATTTTCACATGTGGATGATCCTATCAACTAATCATCCCTTTTGTGTTGCCTAAGCTGCGATGTCATGATTCAATATGCCCTTCTACTTCCTTTTCTTATCCAATGAAAATAATTTCTTATAAACCCATCAACACGTCCCTTAAAAGCCTGAGTTTGTAGTAATATGAGCATAACAGAACTAAGGACTCCCATATCCGCCCTATTTCAGTTTATCTAAGTTTTCTTCCAATACTTTTGTAGACTTCAATTATTTCAATTTTGTACACTTCAACTTGGAATTTATTTTGGTGCAAAATGTGAGGTAAGGATCTAAGTTTCTGTTTCCTTGTTGTGTTTTTCCCAAATAGGTATCTGGTTATCACAATACCATTTATGAACTAATAACTCTCTTCACTCCCAGTAATGTTTTCTAAAGGTGCAGACTGTGGGGATGTATCACTGGTTCCTGTTGTTTTAAAATATGTGCATAAATCCATGACCCTGTCCCCTTCAAAAGGAGGGATGTAATTCCCCTCCCCTTGCGTGTCAGCTGGACTTGGTAACATAACAGACATAATGGCTGGTTTAAGTGCCAGCGTGTGGCTCACGAGGCCGGGTCCCAAGAGACACGTGGCTTGCTTCTCAATCTTTCTTGGATCAGCCGCACTACAGCATGACAGCTACCAGCCTCCAGAGCCCCCAACAGTTTTCGTTCAACCTGCATCCTGGCCTCTGGAATGATCTGTGGGCAGGGCAAATACCGCCCATACAACCTTCCTTCTGCACCCTTACTCTGTACTTACCCAGTACAAGAGACATACTTCTGGGACACGTTTTAGAGTCTTTTTTATTTTTTCAAATGAATTTGTACGAGCTCTTTCTAGTAAAGGTTTAGTTCTTGTCTGCTTATGACTGACAAATATTGTGATACTTGTGATCGCAACAGCAAAAACTGTGCCCCTCTCAGAGTGCCCCAGGTCTCTCTGGGAAGCCCTGAGAGGAGCCTCAAAAGCACACACCAACCAGCCCTCCCTCTGTAGTCACCAGGCCTTTTTATTTTGCTCTTTAGCACCACTTCCTGACTGTGGCTCCTGAATCACTTTGGAAAAGCATCACCTCTGCACCAGCCATCATGAAAGGCCCCAGAGCAGAGTGTGCCCTGGGGGTTGGGGATGGAATTGGTTGCTTCTGAGCTACAGCAGCACACCTGGGCCCTCAAGTGACTCTGCTTGCCCTCCATCTTGGGGTGTCCATCTTGAATTGCTCCATCAGCTTCTTTCTATAAGCCCCTCTCTTTGTAGAGTGCTCAAGTCAGCCCAAAGGAGTGGGTAGGGAGACAAGTCCTTCCATGTGCTTTCAGACATTTATTCTCTCTCCCACAGAGAAAACATCCCACTTAGATGGAGGGAGCAATGGCGGCCGTTGGGGATATGGATTAAAGCCCTAACAGCAGCCAAGACCTAATGATATGTTATTCCCCAAACTCCTTTTTTTTTTTTAAAGATTTTATTTATTTATTTGACAAACAGAGACCACAAGTAGGCAGAGAGGCAGGTGGGGGGTGGGGGGGAAGCAGGCTCCCCACTGAGCAGAGAGCCTGATGTGGGGCTCGATCCCAGGACCCTGAGATCATGACCTGAGCCGGAAGCAGAGGCTTAACCCACTGAGCCACCCAGGCGCCCCTCCCCAAACCCTTTTTACAGACCTCACCCAAGAGATCCCTCAGGTCTGACTCACCTAGTTAGCACTTGCCCTCTCACAGAGACACATTCCCCTTCCTTGGTCCAGATATCTCTTCCTTGGGAAACCCAAAGGCTCCCTCTCTGCCCTGGGAACATGACCTGCCAGAGCTTCTGCCTCACTAACTGACCCAGCATTCTTAGGAGACCAGGGCCTCCTGCACTTTAGATCTGGAAAAGATTAACTCCGTGTTCTAGAGAAAATTCTCTTGCCCTCTTGCCTTCAAAATGTCATTTACTGGAAAGAGATAGGGTTTTCTTATCAAGCCTGGGGAGGGAGCTGCTCAGAGAGACTGACGGGCAGCCTTCAAAACACGCATGCCAACATTTTAATTTTTTTATTTTTTAGATTTTATTTATTTATTTGACAGACAAAGATCACAAGTAGGCAGAGAGGCAGGCAGAGAGAGGGGGAGAAGCAGGCTTCCTGCTGAGCAGAGAGCCCAATGTGGGGCTCAATCCCAGAACCCTGGGATCATGATCCAAGCCGAAAGCAGAGGCTTAGCCTACTGAGCCACCCAGGCACCCCCATGTCAACATTTTTAATAGGCAACTCCCTATTGGAAAAATTTTAAAGATGATAACAAAGATTTAGTGAGAAAAGGTGCTTATTACAATACTGTTTATAATAGTAAAAAATTGGTAATTGCATAAATGCTCAAGAAAAAGGGGACTGATCAAATTATGGCACATCCATAAAATGGAACATCATTTAGCTTTTAAAAACTATGCTGTAGGGGTGTCTGGGTGGTTCATTCAGTTAAGCCTCTGCCTTCAGCCCAGATCACAATCTCAGGGTCCTAGGATCAAGCCCCACATCAGTGTTTCTGCTCAGCAGGGAGCCTTCCTTCCCCCACCTCTCTCTGCCTGCCTCTCTGCCTACTTGTGATCTCTGTCTGTCAAATAAATAAATAAAATCTTAAAAACAAACTATGCTGTAGATGAATGTTGACAGACATGGAAAGATGGAACATGGTGAATTGTCAGAAAAAAATTACTGTAGTATGATGCCATTTTTTTCACTATATGCACTAATAAATGTAGGATGGATATATATCACAGGTTAACAGTAGGCTCAGTCAATTAATCATCTGACTCTTGATTTCAGCTCAGGTCATGGTCTTGGTGTCCTGGGATGGAGTTCTGCACTGGGCTCCCTGCCCCTTCCCTCCCTTGCATTCTCTCTTTGTCTCAAATAAATAAAAAAATACAATCTTTAAAAAAAAAAAAGGAAAAAAAAGGTTAACAGTACTTGACTTGAGTGAGATGACGGATATTTTTATCATCTTTACTTTGCCTGTGTCTATATTATATACATCCTCTAGGTGGGTGTATTGTCTGTCACCTTGTAAAGAGAAGAAAATGGTAAGAATGACTTTCAATGCCAAATGTGACTGCCCCTCTGCTAGACTAGGTAATATCAAAAGGACTGACAATACCAAGTGTCAGCGAGGATGTACAACCACAAGACACTCATCCACGGCTGATGGAAGTGCAAATTCTAACAACCACTTTGGAATAATGTCATGTGACATTACTAAAGCAAAACCTGCATTCACCCCATGACCCAGCTCTTCCTTTCCTGGGTATATACTAATAGAAGTGTGTGTTTATGTGCACCAAGTACACACACAAAATCATTATAGCTTATTAACAATAACCTTACTAACAATAACCCAACACTGGGAAAACACCAGTGTTCATCAGCAACATAATAAGTAAAATAAAGTGTTGCCAATTCATACCACAGAATACTATAGAACAGGGATGCTTGGGTCTCTCAGTCGTAAAGCGCCTGCCTTTGGCTCAGGTCATGATCCCAGGGTTCTGGGATCAAAACCCACATCGGGCTCTCTGTCTGCTCAAGCAGGCTCCCACTCCCCCTGCTTGTGTTCCCTTTCTTGCTGTTTCTCTCTCTGTGTCAAATACAATAAACCTTAAGAAAAAGAAAAAAAAAAGGAACACTACAGAACAATAAAAAATAGCAAACCATTTCAACATGGTAGAACATGAATGAATTTCACAGATCTAATGTTTAATAATGAAAAAACCCTAATACTGAAAAGTATATACTATATTATTCCATTTACATGAAGGCCAAAAACAGGCCAAATGAAGCTATGCTGATAGGGATCAGGATAAGGGTTACCTGTAGGATGGTACTGATGGGAAAGGAACACAAAGGAGCCTTCCAGGGTGCTGGGAATATTCCATACCACCATTGTCCAGAAAAACAATAATGCAAGCTATATGTGTCATTTAATATATTCTAGTAGCCATATTTAAAAAGCTAAAGATGGGATGCCTGGGTGGTTCAGTCAGTTGAGCGTCTGTCTTTGACTCAGGTCATGATCCCAGGGTCCTGGGATTGAGTCCCATATCAGGCTTCTTGGTCAGTGGGGAGCCTGCCTCTCCTTCACTCTCTGCCTGCCCTTCCCCCTGCTGTGCTCTCTCTCTCTCTCTCTCTGACAAATAACTGATATGATAAAATTAGAAATAAAGCTGAAAAATAAAACAAATAAAAAGCTAAAAAGAAACCAGTGAAATTTAATTTTAATGAGATATTTTTATTTAATGTCCAAAATACTGTGATTTGGACATTTAATTACTATTTAAAAGTTATCAATAATATATATGCTTTTCTTGTGCTAAGTTGTTGAAAGTGTGTTTTATACTTACAGCACATCTCAATTCCAAGCAGTCACCTTTTTTTTTTTTTTTTAATTTTATTAAGTCATCTCTACACCCAATGTGGGGCTCAAACTAAACCCTAGATCAAGAGTGACGAAGCCAACGTAGGGGCCCCTCATCCAGCCACCCCTCAATTGCTCAATAGTCACACACGGCTGATAACCACCATATCAAACGGCACAAGACTATGCCATGATTTGAGTGCTAGTGCTAGCTTCATGGGTATCTACTCATAGAAAAAATCATCAAACTGTACATTTAAGATACAAACATTGTACCTTGATCAAATAAACATATTTTAAATAAACCTTTTTATAAACGGGGTTAAGAGACCACATCCAACAAAGAAAACCAGACTACAACTGCCTAGCTCAGCTGCCCAGCCCTCTCTGGGACTGAGGCTACTGGGCAGAGTTCTAAGGGCAATCTGGCAAGTCAGCTGACTTGCTCGGTCCAAGGTGTGGTGGAGCAGGGTACAAACAGCAGCTCTAAGAGAAGGAAGAAGTAAAACTTGGGGAGAATGCCCCAATACTAGTAGAAGGCTAGAGTGATTCTTCTTTATTTTATTTTATTTTATTTTTTTGGTTAAAGAATTTAGTTATTTATTTACTTATTTGACAAAGACAGGGAGAGAGCACAAGCAGGGGGAGCTGTAGGCAGGGGGAAAGAGAGAAAAAGCCTCCCAGTTGAGTGGGGAGCCTGATATGGGACTTGATCCCTGGACCCTGGGATCATGACCTAAGCCTAAGGCAGACGCTTAACCACCTGAGCCACCCAGGCTCCCTGGAGAGATTCTAATAAACACAGGGCTTTCTAATTGGTTTTGCCACCAGAGGTGAGGAACCCACTGGCCAGAGAGGTCCCCAGGGCCACAGCTAAGCCTAACAGAATCTGCCTCCACAGCTTCACTCAGAGCACTGTAACTTAGGCCTGTGCTCCTGAGGGAGAGTATATATACCTGATGATTTCTGTATTTTTTTCCCCCACTTGTTATGTGTTTATTTAAAACTGTGTGTATAGGGACGCCAGGCTGGCTGACTCGGTGGAGTGGTGACTCTTGATCTCAGGGTCATGGGTTTGAGTCCTACGTTGGGTGTAGAGATTACTTAGAAACAAAATCTTTTTTTAAAATGGGTGTATAGGAGTCAAAATGGCAGAGGAGTAGCAGACTGAGATGACATCAGGTCACAGGAGATCAGCTAGATAGTTATCAAACCATTCTGAACACCTACAAACCCAATAGGAGATTGAAAAGAAGAAGAGCAGCAATTCTAGAAGCAGAAAATTAACCACTTTCTGAACAGTAGGACGTGTGGAGAAGTAAATCTGAAGCAAAGGGAAGAGAGACTGCATGGGCAGGGGCCAGCTCCCGGCAAGGGGCGGAGCAATGGAGCACAAAATTGGAACTTATAGTAGTCTGCTCCACTGAGGGACATCACTCTAGAGGCTAAGCGAGGGTGGAGCCCTTGCAGGGACAGTGTGGTCTCAGGTCCCGCGGGGTCACAGAAGGATCGGGGGTGTCTGAGTGTAGCAGAGCTCACAGGTATCAGAGTGGGAAAGCCGGCTACAGAGACGGAGCCGAGGAGTGAGCTCTCAGCTAGGGGTTACCTTAAACGGTGAACCACAGCTCAGTCATGCCACTACTCATTGAACAGGGACCCCACAAGAAGCAGATCCGGGGAGACCCACCTTCCTCCACCGAAAAGCAGAGCAGCAGGAATCTGCTGGGTTTGGAGACTCCAAATGGGGCTGTGGGCCAGACAGAAAAGCTCGGTCACAGGCCAGGTGACCTCGGATCCCGGCAGGAGGCCAGAGAGATGGGACTGATTGAGTGCTTTTCTCTGAGGACCCCCTGAGGAGGGGGGCCCTGAGCTCTCAGCTCCTCTGGACTAGAGATTGGGAGGCTGCCATTTTATCCCTATCCCCCAGAGCTCTACGGAAAGCATTCAGGGAACAAAAGCTCCAGAGAGAACCTGAGCAGATTACTTAGCTTGGCCCCTGGCAAGGGCGGTACAATTCTGCCTCGGGCAAAGACTTTCTTTAAAAATCACTAAACAGACCCCTCCCCCAGAAGATCAGCAAGAACATCCAGCCAAGACCAAACTTAGTGATCAAGGAGTACAGCAGAATTCCAAAGGAGGGGAAAGCAAAGCATGGCATTCATGGCTTTCTCCCCGTGATTCTTTAGTGTTAAAGTTAATTAAATTTTTTTAATTTTATTTTTTTCTTATTCTAATTTTTTAACTTTTCCTCTTTCCTTTTTTAACTAGTTTACCTTAACAATATCTTTCTTAAAAAAATCTTTTTGAAACTTCATTATTATAGTCATATTTTATCCTTCATTGTATCTAACTTTATTTTTTATATACATACAGGATTTTTTCTTCTAAAAAATTTTGGGATATAATTTCTTCTAATAGATCAAAATATACCCTAAATCTAGCACAGGGCTTTGTTCCAGTCTCCAGCCTGAACAAGTTCTCTCCACTTTCTTTTTCTTTCCTTCTCCAACCAACTTATCGTATCAATTCCTTTTTTAGAATTTTTAATTTTCATCTTTACAGTCATATTCCATCCCTTCATCATATTTACTCTTATTTTTGTATATATATTTTTTCTTTCTTTAAAATTTTGGTCTAAGAGACCAAAACACACCCCAAATCAAGTAGATGGCTCTGTTCTATTCACCAGTCTGATATATATTTTTAAAATTTTTTAAAAATTTCTTTTTACTCCCTTTCTTTTCCCCCCAATTTGGGGTCTCTTCTTTTTTTTCTTTCTTTTTTTTTTTTTTTTGTTTTATTTATTTATTTATTTGACAGAGAGAGATTACATGTAGGCAGAGAAACAGGCAGAGAGAGAGAGGAGGAAGCAGGCTCCCTGCCGAGCAGAAAGCCCGATGTGGGACTCGATCCCAGGACTCCGGGATCATGACCCGAGCTGAAGGCAGCAGCTCAACCCACCGAGCCACCAAGGCACCCCATCTTCTGATTTGGTTAGCATACATTTCTCCAGGGTCTTTGCCACTCTTTTAGTATTTTATTTTCTCATTCATATATTCTTATCAGGAAAAAATGACAAGTCAGAAAAACTCACCACAAAAAAAGAACAAGAGGCAGTACCAAAGGCTAGGGACCTAATCAATATAGACATTGGTAATATGGCAGATCTAGAGTTCAGAATGACGATTCTCAAGGTGCTAGCCAGGCTCGAAAAAGGCATGGAAGATATTAGGGAAACCCCGTCTGGAGAAATAAAAGCCCTTTCTGGAGAAATAAAAGAACTAAAATCTAACCAAGTTGAAGTCAAAAAAGCTATTAGTGAGGTGCAAAAAAAATGGAGGCTCTTACTGCTAGAATAAATGAGGCAGAAGAGAGAATCAGTTATATAGAAGACCATATGATGGAGAATAAAGAAGTTGAGCAAAAGAGAGACAAACAACTACTGGACCATGAGAGGAGAATTTGAGAAATAAGGGATACCATAAGATAAAAGAATATTAGAATAACTGGGATTCCAGAAGAAAGAGAAAGAGAGAGGGGGGCAGAAGGTGTATTGGAGTGAATTATTATAGAAAATTTCCCTAATATGGCAAAGGGAACAAGTATCAAAATCTAGGAGGCACAGAGAACCCCCCTCAAAATCAAGAAAAATAGGTCCACACCCCATCATCTAATAGTAAAACTTACAAGACTTAGTGACAAAGAGAAAATCCTGAAAGAAGCTTGGGCAAAGAAGTCTCTAACATACAATGGTAAAAATATTAGATTGGAGGCAGAATTGTCCACAGAGACCTGGCAGACCAGAAAGAACTGGCATGATATATTCTGAGCACTAAATGAGAAAAACATGCAGCCAAGAATACTATATCCAGCTAGGCTATCATTGAAAATAGAAGGAAAGATAAAAAATCTTCCAGGACAAACAAAAACTAAAAATTATAAATACCAAACCAGCCCTACAGGAAATATTGAAAGGGGTCCTCTAAGCAAATAGCCTAAATGTAGTAGACCAGAAAGGAATAGAGATGATATACAGTAATAACAGTACCTTACAGGTAATACAATGGCACTAAATTAATATCTTTCAATAGTTACCCTGAATGTAAATGGGCTAAATGCCCCAATCAAAAGACACAGGGTATCAGAATGGATAAAACAACAAAACCCATCAATATGCTGTCTACAAGAAATTCATTTTAGACCCAAAGATACCTCCAGATTTAAAGTGAGTGGGTGGAAAACAAGTTACCATGCTAATGCACATCAAAAGAAAGCTGGGACAGCAATCCTTATATCAGATCAATTCGATTTTTTAAAAAGATTTTATTTATTTATTTGACAGATAGAGATCACAAGTAGGCAGAGAGGCAGGCAGAGAGAGAGAGAGAGAGGAGGAAGCAGGCTCCCCTCTAAACAGAGAGCCTGATGCGGGACTTGATCCCAGGACCCTGAAATCATGACCTGAGCTGAAGGCAGAGGCTTTAACCCACTGAGCCACCCAGGTGCCCTAAGATCTAACAATTTTAAATACCTATGTCCCTAACATGGGAGCAGCCAACTATATAAACCAATTAATAACAAAATCAAAGAAACACATCAACATAATACAATAATAGTAGGGGATTTTAACACCCCCCTCACTGAAATGGACAGATCATCCAAGCAAAAGATCAATAAGGAAATAAAGGCCTTAAATGACATACTGGACCAGATGGACATCACAGATATATTCAGAACATTCCATCCCAAAGCAACAGAATACACATTCTTCTCTAGTGCACAGGGAACATTCTCAGAATAGATCACATCCTGGGTCACAAATCAGGTCTCAACTGGTACCAAAAGATTGGGATCATTCCTTGCATATTTTCAGACCACAATGCTCTGAACTCAATCACAAGAGGAAAGTTGGAAAGAACCCAAATACATGGAGGCTAAAGAGCACTCTACTAAAGAATGAATGGGTCAACCAGGAAATTAAAGAACTGAAAAAATTCACGGAAACAAATGATAATGAAAACACAACAGTTCAAAATTTGTGGGACACAGCAAAGGCAGTCCTGAAAGGAAAACATGTAGCAATACAAGCCTTTCTCAAGAAACAAGAAAGGTCTCAAGTGCACAACCTAAGCCTAAACCTAAAGGAGCTGGAGAAAGAAAAGCACAGAAAGCCTAAACCCAGTAGAAGAAGAGAAATAATAAAGATCAGATCAGAAATGAATGAAATAGGAACCAAAAAAACAGTAGAACAAATCAATCAGGAGCTGGTTCTTTGAAAGAATTAATAAGATTGATAAACCCCTGGCCATACTTATCAAAAAGAAAAGAGAAAGGACCCAAATAAATAAAATCATGAATGAAGGAGAAGAGATCACAACCAATACCAAAGAAATACAAGCAATTATAAGACCATATTAGGAGCAACTATACGCCAGCAAATTTGATAATCTGGAAGAAATGGATGCATTCTTAGAAATGTATAAACTACCAAAACTGAACCAGGAAGAAATAGAAAACCTGAACAGACTTACAACCAGTAAGGAGATTGAAGCAGTCATCAACAATCTCCCAATAAACAAGAGCCCAGGGCCAGACAGCTTCCCAGGGGAATTCTACCAAACATTTAAAGAAGAATTATTACCTATTCTCCTGAAACTGTTCCAAAAAAATAGAAATGGAAGGAAAACTTCCAAACTTATTTTATGAGGCCAGCATTGCCTTGATCCCCAAACCACTCAAAGACCCCATCAAAAAAAAAGAATTACAGACCAACATCCTTGATGAACACAGATGAAAAAATTCTCACCAAAATACTAGCCAATAGGAACCAACAGTACATTAAAAGGATTATTCACCATGACCAAGAGGGATTTAATCCTGGGCTGCAAGTTTGGTTCAACATCAGCCAATCAATCAATGTGATACAATGCATAAATAAAATAAAGAACAAGAAACATATGATAATCTCAATAGATGCTGAAAAAAGCATTTGACAAAGTACAGCATCCTTTCTTGATCAAAACTCTTCAAAGTATAGGGATAGAGGGTACATACGTCAATATCATCAAAGTCATCTATGAAAATCCCACAGTGAGGGGCACCTGAGTGGCTCAGTAGGTTAAGTCTCTACCTTCGGCTCAGGTCATGATCTCAAGGTCCTGGGATCGAGCCCCACATCGGGCTCTCTGCTCAGCAGGGAGCCCGTTTCCTCCCTCTCTCTCTGCTTGCCTCTCTGCCTACTTGAGATCTCTCTGTCAAATAAATAAATAAAATCTTCAAAAAGAAAGAAAGAAAGAAAGAAAAACCCACAGCAAATATCATTCTTAATGGAGAAAAACAGAGCTTTTCTGCTAAGATCAGGAACATGGCAGGAATGTCCACTATCACCACTACTATTCAACATAGTACTAGAAGTCCTAGCCTCAGCAATCAGACAACAAAAAGAAATCAAAGGCACCCAAATTGGCAAAGAAGTCAAACTATCACTCTTTGCAGATGATATGATACTTTATGTGGAAAACCCAAAAGACTCCACCCCAAATCTGCTAGAACTTGTACAGGAATTCAGTCAAGTGTCAGGATACAAAAAGTGTGTATAAGTCCATATGTGTATAATGGAACATAAAAATCCATGACTTCATAGGTAACAACTCATTAGGATAGTGCTAAAGATTAGACGATGACTACAAAATATTAAGGAAATAGTAACACAGGTGGAACATGGATAACAGCAACCAAAAAATGAAAGAAGCAGCATGCAATCTCTGAATTTTAGAAAACAATGGTTTCTATACTGTCCTTCCTTCATGAAATGATCCTGGACACCCGAGCTTTTCGGGATGAGGAAGGCAGAGATACTTAAGGGATTGGTCCATGTGGGTGATTATCAGATAGAAAAAAAAGATGAGCAATTTGTTCAGAATGTCTGCAAGAGGCATCAGAAACTACCTGGTTGGAAGTCGAAAAGGTGATTTTCTAGAAAAAACCTAGACCTCAGAGAAAACCAACTAGGGCAGGTTTCTCCAGAGGAGCATATGTTATAGTCACAGCAGAAATTCTTGTTTGCTCTCCTCACCCAGCCAAAGCCCAGGGCCCCCAGGTCAGCAGCAGCTCTCTCCACATGGCAATTCCTGTCCATGGCGCCCTCAGACAAAACCACTGCTTCTGGGACTGACTGACCGCCGAAGCCGAAAAGAGAGGAAAATCAGGGGAAGGGCACATCCCTGAACCCAGAGTCACTGAACAAAGACAAAGAGCAGTACCCTAACTGTGAGCGGGCGCTCTTTCTGGAGTCTGTTAGTACATCCATGTTGGGAATTTCCATTGACACTGGTGTACAACCATCACCACCATCAACCTCCAAATTCTTCCCAACTTCCTAAACTGAAACTCCATACCCATTAAAATGTGCTTTCCTTCCCCACTGCCTCCAGCCTTGACAACCACCATTCTCCTTTCTGTTTCTGTGAATTTGACTACTCCAAGTACCTCATATAAATGAAATCATACAATATGTATCCTTCTGTTACTGGCTTTTGTTACTTAACCTAATGTCCTCAAGATTCATCCAGGTAGTAGCATGTGCCAGAATTTTCTTCCTTTTAAAGGCTGAATAACATTCCATGAGATAGAGACACCACAGTGTGTTTATCCATTCACCTGTCAATGGACATCTGGGGAGTTTCTACTTTCTGACCTTGGTGACAAGTAGTACTAGGAATGTGGTACAAGTATCTTCTTGAGGCCTTGCTTTCAATTCTTTGGGGTTAATACACAAAAGTGGCATCATTGGTTCATGCAGTAAATTCATTTTTAATTCTGAGGAACCACCACACTATTTTCCACAATTGCTGCACCATTTTACATTCCCACCAGTGGTGCATAAGAACTCCAATTTCCCCACATGTTTACCAACATTTGCTATCCTCGGGGTTGGTTTGTTTTTGATGAAAACTATCCCAATGGGTACAAAGCAGTATCTCATTGTGGCTTCAATTTGCATTTCCCTAATGGTTAGTGAGGCTTTTTTTTTTTTCATGGGCTTATCGGCCCTTTGTGTATCTTCCCTGGAGAAAGGTGTATCCAAATCCTCTGCCTATTTTTCAATTGGGATGATCTGTTTTTGTTGTTTTGTTGAGTTATAGCAAGATGTTTTATATGCATTTATTCCTTTCTTCCCACAGTGCTTCTAGAGCCTCCACTTAAACCCCCAGCCAGGTAGAGACTCACACTCCACCTCCTCTCCTGGCATCCCAAAGCAAGTCAGACTGATAAAGGAAACTGGCAACCCAGCTAGAGAAAAGAAATAAACAAAAGCAGAAAGAAGGAAGGGAAGGTCAGCCAAGGGCATAAACAAACAGGCTTCAGTTCTCTCAATCCAACCAGTAGTAAATTAGGTACAAAATATCAGTGCCTCAAATCCAAAGGAAAACTGATTCATGTGAATTTCATCCTTGAATTGCAAAAGGCAAATGGGTCTTTCACATTCTAGGAGCTTTCTCTCTGCCTCCCCTGTGATGAAAGAGCAGCAGCAAAGACCAAAAGAAATAGGGTGAGGAGCCTGGAAGGACAGCAGCTCCTATGCAAGCAGCCTCTGGGAGCAGAACTGCATCTGGGGGAAGAAGCAGGGACAGCCATGGCTCCCGGTGGCATTCTCCAGAGGCCTACTCTTAGAGCACTAGTGTAATAAGGAAGTGATGTTAAAAAGGCAAGTGAGGCCATGATGAAAACTTGTGCAAGGAAGACATGTTGAGAGCTGAACAGGAGACCCCTAAAGAGATAGCCATCCACAAAGTACTAGTGAAACATACTTGCTCTTCTGACAGTGACCCCAGCCTTGGTCCAGGCCTTTTCTCCTTGATAATAGACTAAGATTATAGCTCTCCACCAAGAGACATGCTAACTGCAGTTTCACAGGCACCATCTCCAGAGATACAACCTCAGTGTGCCTCCGGTGGGGCCCAGGACCCTGCACTCTGGCCCAGCTCCCCATGATGACAGCGATGCCAGTGCCTTTGCTTTTAACTTTTGTCACAGATCAGAAAGCACTGGTCACCCACAGAGAGGTCCCTATGACATCTCACAGCTTCTGCAAGACTTGGGGAGAAACAGTGTTTCCTGGCAGCTTTCCCACTGGCTTTATCTTCTCTGTCCTCCTGGTTTCTTTCATTTGCACTGCAAGCTGATGTCCCCTGTCAGTCCAGGCCTGGTTTTGCTCTTTCGGCCCCAGCAGTGACTTCAGACAGAGACACTTTTCCTCCAGACACATGAACGGGTATTTGCTGGAAGAGTGTCATAATGAGAAGGCGAGCCTCGGATGACCATAACATGACGAACCCCCCCGGAGCGGTGCAAAGCCCACCCTCCAATTACAGGCAGTACCTGCAACAGCCTGAGCTGGGGTGGGGGGTGGTCAGCCCCTGGGGAACTGGGCAGGGCGCCAGCAGGTGAGCGATGAGGTCAGAATAGGGGCAGAGAAGGCAGAGCCGCAGGGAAGGCAGAGCTACAAGGGGCCAGTGCTGACATGCCTGTCCCCAACTGGCCTTCTGGAAGACTGCCTGTTTATTCTTTTGATTCTGAAAGCGACCCTAATCTTTTTTTTTTTTTTTTTCAGGAATATCTGTTTAACCAAGCCACTTGGTTTCTGCTGCTTGCCTCCTTAGAACCCTAAATGACATCTCTCTGTCTGTAGGCCCTGTGTTTGTTGCTGGGGACAGAGAATAGGCTGCAGTCCCACTCTGCCATAGTTGTGATTAAAGGGAGTGATTATTATAGGAAACAAACTGAGGGTTGCAGGAAGGGAGGTGGGTAGGGAGATGGGATAACTGGGTGATGGGTGTTAAGGAGGACACCTGGTGGAATGAGCACTGGGTGTGAGGATGCCTGGGTGACTCAGTCGTTGAAAGTCTGCCTTTGGCTCAGGTCATGATCCCAGGGTGCCGGGATCGAGCCCCCACATTGGGCTCCCAGCTCGGCGGGGCGCATGCTTCTCCCTCTCCCACTCCCCCTGCTTGTGTTCATTCTCTCTGTCAAATAAATAAATAAAATCTTAAAAAAAAAAAAAAAAGAATTTCACCCAGGGTCATGTAAGGGGGTGACCTGGGGCTTGAACTCAAGTTGTTTGCTCTTAGCCATTCACTCACACGGCCTCCAAAAGGGGGCTTCTTCAACGCAGCCTAAAAACCAACTAAAAGCCTCAAGCAGGGGCATCTGGGTAGCACAGTGGGTTAAGTGGCCTACTCTTGGTTTTGGCTCAGGTCATGATAGGGTCATGGAATCGATCCCTGTGTCGGGCACCGGGCTTAGTGGGGAGTCTGCTTCAGGATTCTCTCTCCCTCTGCCCCTTCCCTGCCACCCCGCTCCCCTTGCTCATGGCTTCTCTTTCTAAAATAAATGAATATTAAAAATAAAAAAATAAATAAAAGCATCAAGCATTCATTGAGTACCTACTGTGTACCTGGGGCTGGGAGAAGTGCCATGGGGCCTTGATCCAGAAACCTGGGATCATGACCCAAGCTGAAGGCAGCCACTTAACAACTGAGCCACCCAGGCACCCCCCTGGGTGAAATTTTAAACTCTAAACTTTCTTAGCAGTAAAATTGGAATAACTGTGCTTATCTCACAGGGCTGTTCTCAGGACTGAGATTATAACGTATGCAAAGCACCTGTCCACACAGGCAATGAACGCTCAGTAAATATCACCTCCTATATAATGGTGATTGTCTGTGATAGTGGGTGCTACTGCTCCCAACCCCTCTATTTTTAAAAGTTCTTCTCACACTCTGTCTCTGTAATACATTCTGGGCTGCAGAGATCTGTTTTTGCCAGGAAAAAGCTATTTTTCCAAAGCAGATTGACTCTCCCATGAGAAGACCTCCAGCTCTGAAATCTCAAGGCCACTCTGGAGGACCCTTGGTTTTCATCTCCATCAGCAACAGAGAGCCCTCAGGAAGTGAATTCTACATAAACAATACTGCAATTTGGCGTATTTACTATGAGCTCAGTTTCTTGGTCATGTGCTATGTGGGATGATGTTGCTCCTCTTCCAGCCCCAGGCTGCTTCCTGTGCTCTGTGATGTGGAAGAGACTTGGAGATATGGGAAACATTCCACACAGCTGGTCCACCAGCCTCAGAGGTCCATCCTGGTGCAGAAGGGTCACGAGGCTCAGAAAACATTCTGTCCACTCCCCCAAACATATCAAACCTGTGCCTCTTGTCCATGCCCAGGTCATATGTTTGATTTCTTTTTTAAAGATTGTATTTATTTATTTATTTGAGAGCGAGGGTGAGCACGTGCATGTGCATGAAAGGGGGAGGGGGACTGGGCAGAGGGAGAGGGAGAGAGGGGAGCCTGATGAGATGTGAGGCTCAATCCCAGGATCCTTGGATCATGACCTGAGACAAAGGCAGGTGCTTAACCAACTAAGCCACCCAGGCACCCCAACACATTAGATTTTTTAAAAATATTTTATTTATTTGTTTGACAGATAGAGATCACAAGTAGGTAGAGAGGCAGGCAGAGAGAGAAGAGGAAGCAGGATCCCTGCTGAGCAGAGAGCTGATGTGGGGCTCGATCCCAGGACCCTGGGATCATGACGTGAGCCGAAGGCAGAGGCTTTAACTCACTGAGCCACCCAGACACCCCTCACATTAGATTTTTTAAATCATTGTTTTAAAAATAATTTGAAGTGTTTAGCATAGGTAATGCACTCACAAAGGATAAAGAAGTCAAACAGTATCAAAAGGATATAGCATGAAAAGGAAGACTCTTCCTGCTCCTTTCCCTTCAAATTCACAGATTTTCATTTCTCCTCCTCCAAAGAGATCATGACTGTTCTTGAATGTCATTCTAGGGATACTCTATGCATGTAGGAACATACATTTATTCCTATCTCCATGACCCACATTAATCCTTTAGGGCCAATGATACCATACCTGGAGCATCCCGCTTTTTTTTTTCCTCACAATTTTATTTCTTATTTGAGAGAGAGAGAGACAGTGAGCATGTGAGCAAGCATGAAAGAGAGGAGAGGAAGAGGGAGAAGCAGACTCCGTGCTGAGCAGGGAGCCCAATGTGGGGCCCCATCCCAGGGCCCCAAGATCATGACCTGAGCCAAAGGCAAATGGCTAACCAACTGAGCCACCCAGATGCTCCTGCATCTTGTTTAAAAAAAAAAAAACAAAAAAAAAAAAACAAAAAAACAAAAAAACAGGGGTGCCTGGGTGGCTCAGTGGGTTAAAGCCTCTACCTTTGGCTCGGGTCATGATCCCAGGGTCCTGGGATCGAGCCCCACATCGGGCTCTCTGCTCAGCAGGGAACGTGCTTCCCTTCCTCTCTGCCTGCCTTTCTGCCTACTTGTGATCTCTGTCTTTCAAATAAATGAATAAAATCTTTAAAAACAAAACAAAAACAAAACAAAACAAAAAGACCCTTAACTATAGGTAGTCTTTATAGCAGTTCACAGAAATCCTCCTTTTTCGTATATGTGCTGCCGAAGCAAGCACAGAAATCCTCCTTTTTAAAGTCAACAAAACCAAAAGACAACCAACAGAATGGGAGAAAATATTTGCAAATAACATATCAGATAAAGGGCTAGTATCCAAAATCTATAAAGAACTTCTCAAACTCAACAACCAAAGAACAAATGGACAGAAGACATGAACAGATATTTCTGCAAAGAAGACATCCAGATGGCCAACAGACACATGAAAAAGTGCTCCACATCACTCAGCATCAAGGAAATATGAATCAAAACCACAGTGAGATACCACCTCACACCAGTCAGGAAACGACAGGTGTTGGCGAGGATGCAGAGAAAGGGGAACCCTCCTACACTGTTGGTGGGATACAAGCTGGTGCAACCACTCTGGAAAACACTATGGAGGTTCCTCAAAAAGTTGAAAATAGAGCTACCGGATGACCCAGCAATCACACTACTGGGTATTTACCCTAAAGATACAAATGTAGTGATCCAAAGGGGCCCGTGCACCAAATGTTTATAGCATCAATGTCCATAATAGCCAAACTATAGAAAGAGCCTAGATGTCCATCAGCAGACGAATAGATAGAGATGATGTGGAATACTATGCAGCCATCAAAACCCCCCAAATCTTGCCATTTGCAACAATGTGGATGGACTAGAGGGTATTATGCTAAGCCAAATAAGTCAATCAGAGAAAGACAATTATCATATGATCTCACTGATATGAGGAATTTGAGAAACAAGACAGGGAATCATAAGGGGAGGGAGGGAAAAATGAAACAAGAGGAAACTAGAGAGGCAGACAAATCATAAGAGATTCTAAATTTCAGGAAACAAAAGGAGGGTTGCTGGAGGGGAGGAGGGTGGGAGGGATTAGTGGCTGGGTGATGGACACTGGGAAGGGTATGCGCTATGGTGAAAATAAATAAATAAATAAATAAATAAGAATCCTTCCTTTTTAACTGCTGCATTGTGTTCCATTTTATAGATCTGCAAAACTTCATCCAACCAATTCCTGATGATGGACACTTAGGTTGTTTCCAACATTTTCCTTTAACAAGCAGGGCTATAATGAATGCCCTTCTATAAGGAAATGAGAATTAGTTATCTTTCTGTTGGGGATGGGGATTCTTCTTTTCCCTCCACTTTCCCCAGAGCTGTCTGTATATACAGGACATGTCCTGTATTGTGTCCCAAGCTCTCTACCTACTGACAGGATCCCATGAAAGTCCTGTACTCAGCTTTTTTTTTTTTTTTTTTTTTTTGGTAATTAAATTACCAAAAAAAAAAAAAAAAAAAAGCATCAGAGCTATTTTTTCCTCCACCGTAATTGGCACTTAAATCAATTAAAGGCCACACTATCTGAAAAGCATATCTCTACAAATAAAGATCTGGACAATCCAATATGGTCTCCTGCAGGTTTAACTGAGGGAAGCATAAAAGGGAAGACTGCAAATTAAAGGTACTTATTTTCATATTTAGGAAAGGAAAAGAGTGTTCTTTGACTAAAGTCCTAAGTCGTGAACAGTGAGCACCATTAATAAGAGATAACTTACGATTTTTGTTCCGAAAACCAGCCAATCAGCGATAATCTAACCCCGGTAACCAAGCTTTGGGAAATCAGCAATGAAGGACACCCCCCAGCCTCTGAAAGCCAGCCAATCAGCGACAGACCCTGCACGCCCAAACAGCCAATCAGCAAGTTCTTCACTCCAGAGCCCAAGCTTGAGTCAAAGGCCTCCCAGCTGCAGTGGTACATCTACTCAGCTGAGAGTCCTTAACATCCCTGCCTACTTCTTTTCTGGAACTCCACCAGCCCCTTGTGCCAGGCTTCCCCAAGCCTTACCTAAAACCATCTCTAGCTGATTAAGTCTTAAAAACACCCTTCTCACTTTCCCGCGAACATGAAGTTCATCTTTCTTGCATCAGACGTCAAGTTCAATTTAATGTTAGTTTGCAAATTTACAGCCCATTGAACATTTGGACCCCTGTTGATGGTTAGCTGTGAGGTCAGACTTGTGAGTGCAGGCGCACTGTTGAAGCTGTGAGATCTTCAAATTCAAGCTCTTTGACTCTTGAAGCAGTTTCTTTTTTTTTTTTTTTTTTTTAAAGATTTTATTTATTTACCAGAGGGGGGGGTGGGGAGCGAGCACAGGCACACAGAATGTCAGGCAGAGGCAGAGGGAGAAGCAGGCTCCCCGCTGAGCAAGGAGCCCGATGTGGGACTCGATCCCAGGACGCTGGGATCATGACCTGAGCCGAAGGCAGCTGCTTAACCAACTGAGCCACCCAGGCGTCCCTTGAAGCAGTTTCTATTATCTATTTTTTATTTCTGCATATTTGAATCTACCCCCCGCCCCCAAAACCAAAAGCAAGGATACATTTTGTGCTGAACTTTCTGAGCAATAGTCATTTATTAAACGAGGAAAAATTCTTTTTAAAGACTTCTGCAGTAGGCAATTGTTTATTTAGTATTTTTTTTTAAAGATTTTATTTATTTATTTGACAGAGAGAAATCACAAGTAGATGGAGAGGCAGGCAGAGAGAGAGAGAGAGAGAGAGAGGGAAGCAGGCTCCCTGCTGAGCAGAGAGCCCGATGTGGGACTCGATCCCAGGACCCTGAGATCATGACCTGAGCCGAAGGCAGCGGCTTAACCCACTGAGCCACCCAGGCACCCTGTTTATTTAGTATTTTTAAAAAGGTGGTAAGCCAGATATAAACCAGCATTTGTTAACAGCTACGCACAAGAGATGTATAATTTCCTTAACTCGTGTTAAGGAAATTGGTAAACAGATTGTTTTTTAATTAAGAAAAATTCAGGTTAAAATGATAAAATAATTGCAGCAGAAATGTAATGACCTTCCACACTGTATATCCTGATCACTCTTGCAGCTCAAATAACCACCTGAAGGTACTACTCCTTAAAGTGTTTTCTGGTTCCAAAATTGTAAGCAAAAACAAACAAATACAACATAACAAGACAAAAACAAAATTGCGAGCAAATTTCAAATGGTAGGATGAACTCCATTGCTATAATAAAAGTATAGAAGCTCCATTTGGCATTACAGAGATGATCAAAGATCTAAATTTCTCGCCTTATGCCATAGCCACAGTGCAAGTAATCTCAGTGCAGAAACATCTTTTCCTTTGTGCAGTATTTTTCTTGTTAAAAAAGTGTGCTAATAAGGCCATTGTGAATAGAATCTTTTCCAAACAAGACCTCAGAAACAGCAGCAAATTTATGCAGATTCTCTTAGTGAGTTCACAGTTAATCTCTCTCTCTCTCACACACACACACACACACCAAAGGGGCACAGGAAACTTCTGGAGGTGATGGGTATGTGTGTATTACCTTGCCTGGGGTGATGGTTCACAGGTATACGCATATATCCAAACTCATCAAATTACATACATTAAATATATGCAGTTTTATTGTGTATATAAAAGAGTCATTAAAAATGTCTGTACTACTTTTGTTGGAGACAATACAATCACAACTTTTTTTTTTTTTTTTTTTTTTTAGTAGATGGAGAGGCAGGCAGAGAGAGAGCGGGGGGTGGGAAGCAGGCTCTCTGCTGAGCAGAGAGCCCGATGCGGGACTCGATCCCAGGACTCTGAGATCATGACCTGAGCCCAAGGCAGCGGCTTAACCCACTGAGCCACCCAGACCCCCCACAACTTTTTTTTTTTTAAGATTTTATTTATTTATCAGAGAGAGAGAGGGGGAGAGAGCGAGCACAGGCAGACAGGATGGCAGGCAGAGGCAGAGGGAGAAGCAGGCTCCCCGCCGAGCAAGGATCCCCACATGGGACTCGATCCCAGGACGCTGGGATCATGACCTGAGCCGAAGGCAGCCGCTCAACCAACTGAGCCACCCAGGCGTCCCACAATCACAACTTTTGGTGGATATCTGAATGAGGGTATAAACAATGCTATTCAAGATGAAGTACAGCATAAGTAATTCCATGGTTGGTTATCCTGCTCATGTTCTGTATAATGCTACTCAGCAGGACCTGATGCCTTTTTACTGAGATCGAAGCAACTGTCATGAAATTACTCTCCTACTTCAGCACTGATACTGTTCTAAGTGAGCAATTTAGGATTTTTGTGATTTTATTGGCACTCAACCTTCTTCATTCCTCTCACATTCAGAAACTGCTGGTTTGCTTTAGTAAACACAGTGGAGAAAATTCTCCATTCCTGTGAAGCCATGACAGGATTCTTGGATTCCAAAGGAAAGGGTTTTCTAGGGGCGCCTGGGTGGCTCAGTGGGTTAGGCCTCTGCCTTCGGCTCAGGTCATGATCCCAGGGTCCTGGGCTGGAGCTCCACAGCTTCCCCTCTCTCTGCCTGCTTGTAATCTTTCTCTGTCAAATAAATAAATAAAATATTTTTTAAAAAGGGGGGGAGGTGGGTTTCTTCCCTAAGAAATACTCTCTAAGAAGTCAGTTGTTGAGCCAAAATTCCCGTTAGCTTTTTAAATGTTGAACCAAATGAAGTTTACTTATTTCTTGTTCATAGTTTCCATTATCAATTTTGCAGTGGGATCCTGCAAATTCAAAGAACAGTTGTTATGGAAGTGCTCCGTTGCTAAGGAACTTGTTGGATGTGGTGAAGAACTGATGAAAAGTTTATCCCTTTGACTATCGGAGCTATTCTTAAAAAAAAAAAAGAACAAAACTTATTTATTCATTTATTTTAAAGAGAGCAGGGGGAGGAGCAGAGGGCGAGGGACTAGAGACTCCACACTGAGCGCAGAGCCCAATGTGGGGCTCAATTCCACGACCCCAAGATCATAACCCCAGCTGAAATCAAGACTAAGAGGCTCAACCGACTGAGCCACCCAGGATCCCCTCAAAGTTATTCTTCAAAGGGATATTATATATGAGCTGGGAAATAAATTTCAGCCCAAAGTGGATAATTATTTCAGCATTTGCTATGACTACCTTTTGAAATGGATTTCGCCATTGAAAAATTCAATTATTTTACATAGATGTTACTAAACGCTCTTTCAGCACGGGAACAAGTAGAATCAACATGTGCAGTACTGAAGAAAAAAGGAATAGAAATTGATGGCAATGCTCCTTTTTGTTAGTGGACACTTCACAGAGTTATTGATCGAGAGATGCAATGTAATCCGAAAGAGTGGAAAAGCAGGTTATGCTATGAAAGATGATGATATTATGTCCTTCAACCAATCTCATTTGAAGAGCAATTCTTAGTGATGTGAACTCTTCATAAGTATGCCTTCCGTATCCTGGCTCGTAATGCCAACGCTGAGCATGATTTCTCACTGGCCAAGAACAGAATAAGTTGAATATGACCACCACAGAAATCATGTTAAAATGTAAATGGAACATAGACAGTAACTTCAGGGAACTGTATAAGCAAATTCTTCAAAACAAGGAACCATTAAGGAGAGCCAAATCACCAGGGAAATATAATGAAATAAATAGGTACATAATTCAGATACTTCTAATTTATTTCAGATAAATAACAAACCTGTTTTTAGAATAACTATGTCTTGGGGCACCCGGGTGGCTCTGTGGGTTAAGGATCTAATGCTTTTTTTTTTTTTTAATATTTTATTTATTTATTTGACAGTGAGAGATCACAAGTAGGCAGAGAGGCAGGCAGAGAGAGAGGAAGGGAAGCAGGCTACCTGCTGAGCAGAAAGCCCAATGTGGGGCTTGATCCCAGGACCCTGAGATCATGACCTGAACCTAAGGCAGCGGCTTAACCCACTGAGCCACCCAGGCGCCCCAGGATCTAACTCTTGATTTTGGTCTTGGTCATGATCTCAGGGGTCGTGGAATCCAGCCCCGAGTCAGGCTCCACACTTAGCAGGGAGTCTGTTTAAGATTTTCTCTCTCCCTCTACTCCTCTCCCCACCCTGCATTCTTTCTCTCAAATAAATAAGTATATCCTAAAAAAAAAAAAAAAAAAAGAAAAGAAAAGAAAGAAAGAAATAAAAAAAGAAAGAAAGAAAGAAAGAAAGAAAGAAAGAAAGAAAGGAAGAAAGAAAAACAAGTGTGTTTTTTATAATTTTTAAAATCTCAAAGTATATACTTGTAGGCAATTAGGAATAATTCAAATTTAATTGGGTGTTCCGTGTTTTTATTTTTTACATTGGTGAACACCTCGGCTGCGGCCTCTGTGCCTCCATGCTTTTGCTCCCCTGATGCCTGCAGTGACATCCTCCTCTTCTTCACTGACCAAATCCTAATTCTGTTTCAAGACCCATCTCAAAATGATCCCTTTAGCGAGGGCTAACTCTATGCCAGGCATTATTCTAAGCACCTTACATCTATTAAATCATGTATTCCTCCCTGAGGTAATCATTCTTCATTATAATAGTAAATACTATAAGGAAGATATTTTTCCTTTTTTATGGATGAAGCAATAAGGGCATGGAGGAATTAAGTGACTTAGCATAAACTACCCAATCAGCAAGCAGTAGAGCTGGGATTCAAATCCAGACAGTATGGGTCTGGAGTCCATTCCACACTATGGTACCCAGGTCTGTCCCATATGCTTGCCCTCGGAACCCAGCCGCCATGTTGTGAGGAAGCCCAGGCCACAAGGAGAGGCCCTTAGGCGAGTGTTTCTGCCAACAGCCAGCATCAACCACCAGACATGGGTAAACGAGCCTCAGGATTCCAGCTTCAGGCTTCGAGTCTTATATTCAAGGCTCTATTCACCATCTCTACTGTACCCTGTTGAATATCTAGCATACAGAAACCAGGAGAGATCATAAAAAATAAATGGTTTTCAAAGGATTTTTTATTTTTTTAAGATTTTATTTATTTGAGACAGTGAGAGAGAGATTGAGAGAATGAATGGGAGGAGGGGCAAAGAGAGAAGCAGGCTCCCCACTGAGCAAGGAGCCCCATGCAGGATCCTGAGATCCCAGGACCCTGAGATCAGGACCCAAGCTGAAGGCAGATGCTTAACTGACCGAGCCACCAAGGCACCCTAAAGGATTTTTTTAGAGCAGTTTTAGGTTTACAGCAAAATTGAGAGGAAGGTTCAGAGAATGCCTCAATGCCTCCTGTCCCCACAGACGCACAGCCTCCCGCATTGTTACCATCTCCTACCAGAGGGGGGCATGTGTGTTATTATAAATATAATAAACACTTGTTATTTGTATGATGAACCCATACTGACATGTTGTAATCAGCCAAAGCCCACTATTTTCATCAGGATTCATTCTCGTACATTCCCTGGGTTTGTACAGGTAGAGAGACACGTATTCACCCTGACAGCATCATACAGAACAGTTTCACTGCCCTAAAATTTCTCTGGACTCCATTTATTCATGCCTTCCTCCTCCCTAACAGCTTCCTCCCCAATTACTGATCTTTCTACTCTCTAGTTTTGCCTTTTCCAGAATATTATATCGTTGGAATATTATAGCAGACATAGCCTATTCAGATCAATTTCTCTCTGTGACACATCTTTGAGTTTCCTTCCTAGTCTTTTCATGGCTTCATAGTACATTTCTCTTTGGCTCCTATTGGACTTACTGTTTTCAGCCACTAAGTTTTGGGATCATCTATTATGCAGCAATATAGGTAACCAAGTATCCTTCCAGAATTTCCTCTAACTAGCCTCAGGGTAAAAAAAAAAAATTATGTTTTCACTAATTCATTCACCCAGTCATTAAACTTAATGGGATATATTTGGCTTCAGACATGGCTAGATCTAAGTGGTTCAAGTGATGTCATCAGGGTTCTGTGTCTCTTCTCTTGGTTCTACTTTTCTCACTGGTAGCTCTAAGCTTTCCTGGATTTTACAGCTCCCCACAATGTATCTTCCCAAAATACCATCACAAACCCTGAGGAAGACCTGAGTCATCCACTGTAATGATGAGTCATGTTTTCAACTTCAGTTACAGAAAACTCAGTACTAACAGTGGCTTAACATTTAAACCATAGGATATTTATGACTTATTTAGAAGAAGTCCAGAAGCAGGAGTCCCAGCACTGGTCAAATATCAAGGACTTATGTTCTTTCTATTCTCCACTCTATTTTTAGTCTAGTTGCCTCATGGTCATAAAATGGCTTTTCCAGCTCCAGGTATCACATCTGCCTTCGAGGCAGGAAGAAAAGGGAAGGAACACAGATAGTTTGTTTTGCAAGCATGTCATTTTTCTCAGAAAGTAGAGTATCTTCCCAGAGCCGTCTTTTGACTTCGTTGGCCAGAACTAGGTTACCTGGCCACTTCCTGGCTGAGAAGCTGGGAGAGTAGCTAACGTTCCAGAGGCTACAGTGGGAAGCAGCAAAGGAGAAGGGAGGCTGTGAGTGGCTGTTGGGTTCGTATCTTCCTCGTCTGAATCCCTGAATCAATCACGGCCAGGGCCATGGAGCTCTCTAATTGATTAGGCCAGAGGCTAGGACCAGCCTCACAAAACCCACGTGAACCCCAGGGCCCAAGCAGGATTTTCTGGGGCAATGTGTTTACTCACAGCAAGGATAACGAAAGAGTACGAAAACATCCATCCACAAAAACTGCAGAGTGTTCCACTGTAAGGATGAATCCACAATTCTTTGAATAAGTCCATTTCAGTTCTAAAATAAGAGGATGGAAGAATGGGCATAGGTAAGTTCAAACCCAGGCATGCAGTGGGAGGACCACGACGAGGCAGGAGGTTAGGGCAGAAAGTAGGTTGTAAGGAGGCCATAAGGGGTAACCACGGCTGGCCTTGAATGCCAAGCTATGCTACTGTTCCATCCAGTACTCACAACAGATACCTGAGGTCAGGATTACTTATTCCCATTTAGTTCCTGCGTTCTAGAGGAGAAAATAGGGAGCTGGAGAAGTTGAGTCATTTGCTTGAGTCACTCACTCAAGAACCAGGGCTTGACTAGACCAGATCTTCCTGATTTGTCCCCTAGCTGACTCCGGACCTGCCAGGGTTAAGAGAGACCTGGAACTGGTTCCCTCCAGGAAGGGCAAGTGAGGGCCCCAGGCCCAATTAAAGTCACATGAAGTCACTCTTTCTGGAACGATCTGAATGCAGTGGCTGCACACCAGGCCCCCTTATCTGCTGCATTTGGAGATTGGGGTTGTGAAACATCTAGAGTGCCCAAGCTGGGATGAGGTTTCTGGCTGCATTTTTTTTTTTTTTTTTTTTTTTTAGATGACTAAACCAACCCTGAAGCCAAAGAATAAGTCTTAGAACTGTGGAGGGATTAGCTCCATCCCCTCATCTCATCAGGGCCTCACCAGAGTAACACCCCCTCTATCAAGCTGGGCTGGAGCTGCACCCCCCCACACAGGGAGGTCCCCGGGGGGGGGGGGGTGAGACCAACATCAGGACCTGTGGAATAAGGCCACCTAGCTCCCTGGGGACGTTATGTGTGGTGTGTTCCCAGTTCTGTAAAATGTTAGGTATCTTCAGGGAAAAACAATGTGGAAATGTGGCCTAAACTCTTAGCAATGTTATCTTGGGTGGGGGGCTGGGGAGACCAGGGACCTCCCTCTTTCTCTAATATAGGCTGCTGTGAAGATTAAGATTAATGGAAGAAAAATCCAATTATTTTTAAAGCAAAAAAGTTGTAATATTTAGGTTAAAAAAATGACATCTAAAAAAAGTTAAACTGAAGGCAGAGCCTGGCCCAACCCTGGAGACTCTAAGTAAGCGATTTTGCTTCTCCTTCCCCCTCCCTCCGCCCAGCACTAAGGACCTGACTCCAGCCCCCAGGCCGGGGCACTTCATTCCTTGGGGCCACCTGGGGTCCCCAAGTCTCCGGGCTGCACAAAACCGGTCTCCAAGCCTCGCCTCCTACAGCTGCTCCCAGGCCTGCGCGCTCCTGGAGTGGAGAGGAGACGATGGCTAACCCCACGCAGGGCAGAGTCCGCCCGCGGCCAGGGCCCGGCGGACAGCCCCGCAGTCAGCCGCTCCGCTGGAGAGCGGTTCCGCGTGACCCGGGGCCACGTGACCCGCGCGGGGCGGGGCCGCCGGTACAGTTGCTGCAGCCGCGGCGGGAGGTGTCGGAGTAAGTGGGGAGCAGGGCTGGCGGGGACCCTCCTAGAGGGTGGGCGCGGGCGGGGGTCGAGGCCCTGCCCCAGATTCCGGTCCCCAGGAGCCGGGAGCCCAGCGAGCTGCCGGGACCCCCTTTCCCGGTGCAGCGCCGGAGGGGCGATGGGATCGCCATCGTTGTCGGGAAAATACTCCTGTATCCTTCGGGGGACCCAGACTGCCACCTCCTCCTCCCACTCTGACTGATCGCAGTGAGGGGCGATTACATTGGCCCCGTGTGCACTGGGGGAAACTGAGGGTCCACAGAGCAAGGCAGGCCGGCGGGAGCACCCCTCTCCAGGGCTGCAGGAGAATACACCTCTCCAGGCAGACCCCATAGGTCTCACCTGCAAGAGTGGCCCCGTATGATCCCATGACCCCTCTACTGAGGAAGAGGCCGTGGGTACAGAATATCCAGCGTGTAGTGCTGGAGAAGTGGGGAAAGAGGGCTGGGTCGAACTACTGTAGCCAACATATTGAATATTGTGTGGTTTACATACAACCTTACTTAATATTCACCGTCGTGAAATTTGTCGGCTAGGTCCTCTTGTTCCTATTTTCACGTACGAAGAAAGAGGCTAGGAGAACTTGAGTCCTTTGACCAAGGTCCTGTGGTTGGTAAATGGAGGAACTGAGATTAGAACCCCGGTCTGTCTCACAGCAGCGCCTCCTGGTGGGTGGTGGAGGCACTTGGCCCAGTTTATTAATTCCTCTGTTAAAGGAAAGTTGGGTTCTTCCTCTTCCTTGCTCAGACAACCCAGGGGAGAGGTTGTTGCTGGGTGAGAAGGGCTTCTCCCCTCTCCCCAGACACCTGCATCCCTATCTCCCTCTCCCTTACCACTGATTCCTGTTGTCACCTGCCCCCTACAGGACAAGATGAAGCTCATCATCCTGGACCATTATTCTCAGGCCAGCGAATGGGCAGCCAAATACATAAGGAATCGCATCATCCAGTTTAACCCAGGGCCAGACAAGTATTTCACCCTGGGACTTCCCACTGGTGCGTTGGGGGATGGAGAGGGTGCTGTGGATTGTCGGGGAGTGAGTGGGCATTAGGGCTTTTAGGGGTCTGGGTACGTCGGCTCACTGAACCAAAGGACTTACAGGGAGGGCTCTTAGGTGCTGGCGCAATGAGTGAACAGCCCTGCTTCCTGAAAATGCAAAACAAGAGGACACGGCTTCCTTTATAGTTTGGTTTAGATGCTGCCTGCTCCTGAAGAGTTCTGGAGTAGAAGGGATCTTGGTTAGGCAAGAAGATTTTTAGGCTCCATTCTAAGTCAGCCCTGTCCTCAACAGGCTGTCTTGGGAGTCTAGGAGTTCTTTTTTTTTTTTTTTTAAAGATTTTATTTATTTATTTGACAGACAGATCACAAGTAGGCAGAGAGGCAGGCAGAGAGAGAGAGAGGGAAGCAGGCTTCCTGCGGAGCAGAGAGCCCGATGCGGGGCTCGATCCCAGGACCCTGAGATCATGACCCGAGCCGAAGGCAGCAGCCCAAACCACTGAGCCACCCAGGCGCCCCGGGAGTCTAGGAGTTCTTAACAGAATTAAATCCTTCAGGCATACATTTTATGTAATGAATGAACTTCTGTGCATCTGGAGTACTGTGCGCTGAGCACCATCCATGGGAGAATTGAGAAGATCATCCACTCAAAGCATTTTCTGTAAGGTTTAACTAGATATAGGACCTATGTGAAAAGGTTTTTTTTTCTTCCCCTAAAGTTTTAATTTATTTGACACACAGAGAGATAGAGAGGGAACCTAAGCAGGGGGAGTGGGGGAGGGAGAAGCAGGGAGCCTGATGTGGGGCTGATCCTGGGATCATGATCTGAGCTGAAGGCAGACGCTCAACACCCCAGTCTCAGTCTCTTATGAAAAAATCAGCTTGTTGCCTTCATGGGAGGATATTTCTTTTACCCCAGCTCCTCAAGGCATATGTCCTGATTCTTTCTCTCCAAGTTTGGGGGGATTTGCCCCAGTGTCCCATTCACTAGAGCAGGGGCCTTCCAAGTTTTTCTTGAACTTTTCCAAGTTTTTCTGTGAATGGTCACATCGTTAATATTTGATGCTTCTGTGGCCATACAGCCTCTGTCACAACTACGTAACTGTCCTTGTGGCTCAGAAGCAGCCGCAGACAACACATAAACCAATGTGCCTGGCCATCTACCCATGAAACCTGATGGGCACTGAAGTCTGAGTTCATATAATTCTCGCATGTCACAAAGTCACACTCTTTATAAACTTAAGAAGTGTAAAAACCATTCTTACCTGATGGGCTGTATAAAAACAGGCAGGCTGTCCAATGTGGGCTGCGGGATGAAGTTTGCGGGCCTCTGCACTAGAGGTTTGTGGGAGCAGTATCTGCACGTATTTGCAAAACCACTAACATCTCAGGCCCAGGAAGGGCTGCACTAACATCCTGTTTTCTAACTGTGGAGCTTCTCTGGGTCAGAGTCTCTGCTTCTGCTGAGATCCCTCCCAAATCCCCAATTCCCCATCACCTGCACAGTCAGATCTCTGCTCCTCAGTGTGGCCTTCGGGGCCCTCTGAGACCTGGCCCCTTCCTGACTGTCGTCCTCGAACCAACACAGCATTTCCATCTGGGTTCCCTGGAACATGGCTTCCGTTAGGGGAAACACCAGTCGGGGGCTCCGGGTGGAAAGCAAAAAAGCAGCTCTGGCTGACATAAGCAGGAGAGGAATTTATTGGCTAGATAATGGGGAGCTCACAGAATGGAGGGGAAAGCTAGAAGTTTGGAAGGTGGATATGACGAAGTTCAGGGGAAGTCCAGGGAGGCTGTGTGGCTCAGGCGTGGCTGAGGCCCTGGCACAGGGGCAGACTGGTGATGGGGGCAGGGAGGGAACTTTGACCCACGGATGAATGCCCACCGTAGACCCACGGATGAATGCCCACCGTATGCCAAGCTCTTCTAGGTGCTGGGGATACGACAAACAAAAAAGACAAACTCCCGCCTTCCTGAAGCTTAAATGATAGTAGGAGGGAGAGTTAATAAGCAAGTTACTTGACAAAATACAGAGTATATTAGATGGCAATGAGTAAAGGAAGAAAATGAAGCAGGGAGCACGGTGGGCCGGGGGTGGGGGTGGGGGTGGGGAGAACAGGGAGTGTTGAGGCAGGGGTGGGGCTCGGCAGTGTTACATAGGGTGGCAGGGAAGGCCCCCTGAGAAGGCGACATCTGAGTAAAAGCCAGAAGAGGTGAGAGTCATGCAGGGACCTGAAGGAACAGCTGTGAGGGCTGAGGTGGAATTGCCTGGAGCAGGATGAGGACGGGTGAGGGTGGTGACCCAGGGCCACCTTACAGAGACTTTGTTAGGACCAGTTATTACCCAGTGAAATGAGAAGTCATTAGTAGGCTTTGAGAAGAGAGATCTGATTTGGGTGCGGCTTTTTTCTCTCCATCTTCTTTAAAAAATTTTAAATATTCACAAAAGCTAAAAGAATAGCACAGTGCCATTTTCCTGGGCTTGCCCATTGCTAATATTTGTCACATTTACATACACACACACACACACACACACACACACACACACACACATTTTTTTTATGAGCCAGTTGAAAATAAGTCCTAAACCTGACACTTGATCTCTAAATCTTTTGGCATCTGTCTCTTCAGAACATGGACATTCTCTTACCTAACTACAATAGTTATCACCTATTAAAAAAGTCATTCCGTAATATCATCTGATATACAGAGATGCTAGTAACTTTTTTTCCTCATTGTCCATATTTATCTTTTAATAGTCCCCCCCCCAATAATCCAGTGTCCAGACTTCATGCATATTTAGTTCTTCATTCTACAGAGGTCCTCCTGCTTTTTTCGTGTGCTTTATGACCTTGACTTTTTTGAGACTCAACTCACCGGAGTATGCTGCTCCTCAGGGAAGTCTTCCCTGAACCCACAGACTTAACCTGGTCACAGCTGACATACTGCTTCATGTCCCAGTCCTAGCCAGTGAGCTCGTTCCAAATGGCTGCTGTGTCTCTCTGCCCTCTGTGTTCCTGTCATGTGACCCACTGTCTCCCATACGAGGTGCTCATGGAATAGGTCAGTGTGACGTTTACTCAGGTTACTAATTCCAGTCATTCCAGTCAGCAGTGCGCTGAGTGTTGGGATTCAGCAGCAGACAAGACAGACATAGCCCTGGCCTCCTGGAGCTTCCAGTCTAGTGGGGAGCTGGCCTTCAGAAGCACTGATGGGATGGCCGTTAGGATTGGGGCACCGGGGGAGGACTTGAGATCTGCCAGGTTCTCCCTGTTGAGTAGCCCTCTTTCCTGGGAGTCATCAGGAGCTGGGAGCCGAAGGGTGTTCATGGCTGTGGCCTCTCTCACAGGGAGTACCCCTATTGGCTGCTACAAGAAGCTCATTGAGTACTTTAAGAATGGAGACCTGTCCTTCAGATATGTGAAGACCTTCAACATGGACGAGTATGTGGGTGAGTCTGTCTCTTTCCAGGTCTTCCCTGATTCCAGGAGAGGAATAGGGAGGTCTCCGGGAACCAGTGATGTTTGGTGCTAAGTTCAGTTAGCGAAAGCTGTCTCTTCCAGGCCTTGGTGTACTCAGCTATACAATGCTTTGAAGGCTGACCTTAGGTCATAAGCATTATGTGATCTAACAGATACGGAAGCCTCTTGTACAGAGCAAGCATTGTGAATGTTAGACCTCCTCCCCGACTCCGTGCCATTTCTTTCTGTAACCAGTGATTACAGGTGGGATTGTCCCTCAGTTTCTGTCTGGTTGCTGTCTCCAGTGTTCATCCTCCTGCTCCCCTTTATGCCAGGCACTGGGAGAGGAGCAGAGACTAGTGTCCCTTCCAGTGCTGAAAGCTATACCTTGGTCTTCTGTCACTTCCACCTACCCGCTCCTCCCCCCTGCCATCATTTTGTAAGGCTTCACTCGGAATATTTTTGGTTTCAATTGTGGTAAATTTACCATCCAGCCGGTTTCATATGTAGAGTTCAGCAGTGTTAAGTATATTCACAGTGTTGTGTAACCAATCTCCAGAACTTTTTCTTTCAAAACTATAATATTTTTTTAATAATGTCCAGAAGTCTTCATCTTACAAAACTGAAACTTTATACCGATTTGACACCAACTGCCCATGGCCCATGCTCCCAGCCCCTAGAAACCACCATTTCAGTGCTTCTGTGAATTTCACTGCTCCAGATACTTCATTTAAGTGGAATCACAGAGTATTTGTCTTTTTGTGACTGTCTCATTTCACTCAATGAAATGTCCTCAAGGTTTGTCCTTGTAGAGTGTCAGAATTTCCTTTTTACAGCTGACATTAAACATTCTTCATGTTTAATGAAACACTCACTCACTTGAAACTTTCTCTTCTTGGCTAAAAATCGTTTTGGGGAAGCCCTGAGATAATTGTCTCCAACCAGCTGGTATTCAAGTTGGGGTTCAGGCTAAGGGGTGTATCTGGGGATGAATGGTGGGATGGGAGGCACAGGGGTATACTAAGGGGTATACTTACTTGCTTTCCCAGATGGGCCAAGCTCTAACCCCAGGTTGTAGGCCTCCTCCAGAAACCCAGAGTGGCCCTGGCCTCCTGTCTACAGTTACTCCCTTGTGAAAAGGAGATGAAAATGAGGGGATTTCTTAGGCTCCCGGTGTATAGTCAGTGTGGTCCAGTCCTGCCGTCACAGGTGGTGGTGGTGGGTGGACACAGGGATCTCAGCCAGTCATGGCTGATTGCAGACTGATGCCCCAGGGCCCCTGATGGGCATTCCTCTCAAAGTGTCTGGGGAGGTCTGAGGGCATCCTGGTATCCGCCTTGGAAGGGTGGCTCTGGCTTAGCTGGGGCATGACTAAGTGTTGCCATGGTCCCATAGGCCTTCCTCGAGACCACCCGGAGAGTTACCACTCCTTCATGTGGAACAACTTCTTCAAGCACATTGACATCCTCCCAGAAAACACCCACATTCTGGATGGGAATGCACCTGATCTGCAAGCTGAGTGTGACACCTTTGAAGAGAAGATCAGAGCTGCAGGGGGGATTGAGCTGTTCGTTGGAGGTGAGATTGACACTTGGCGGCACGTGTCCAGGGCAGGTGCAGGGTGCTGAGAACACATGGAAGGACAGGACAGGACCCAGGCTTGTCTCCCACCAGCTTTCTCATTGCCCTAGTAAGAGCGGAAATCATTTATTCCCCTGAGGAGGCAGGGAAAGACATAGGTGCCCTCTCTCCCTGCCTTGGCTGTGCTTTAGTGGCCATGTGATCTTGGACATCTCTTTCTGCACTTCCGTGCCTTGGTGGTAAAGTGAGATGCTTGGATTGGGACTCTCAAGTCTATTCCCTAGTCATAAGGTTTTCTATGGATCAGTCCATGGGACTCACCTGAACAGTTAAAATCAGACTCCTATAGTTGGAGAAGATTCCTCATTCAGACCCCTCACACTATAGATAGCCGTTGAACCCCAGAGAAATTTTGTGACTTGCCCCAGGTCAGCTGGAGCAGTGGCAAGAAAGCAGGACACCCAAGGTGTCCCCTTGTCAGTTTGTGCTTTGTTCCTTCCCTGGGTGCTCCCTTATGTTTCCATCTTTTGCCACCTCTGGAGCCGCCCACAGGAGTATGGCTGCCTTTTACTGCTCTAGACTTAATTTTTTTTTTTTTTAAAGATTTTATTTATTTATTTGACAGAGATCGGTCACAAGTAGGCAGAGAGGCAGGCAGGGAGAGAGGAGGAAGCAGGCTTCCTGCCAAGTAGAGAGCCCGATGCAGGGCTCGATCCCAGGACCCTTGGATCATGACCTGAGCCGAAGGCAGAGGCTTTAACCCACTGAGCCACCCAGGTGTTCCTAGACTTAATTCTCTAATTCAAAGTAAGAGGAAGAGGCTAAGAGCACTCGTGTTCTAAGCTTTTATAAACTTTGCTACTCCTTGTCGAGTCAGTTTGGTTACTTGCTCTATCCCAGCAGCAGGCCCCCTGACTACTGGCAGGAGAGAGAAGTTACCCTTCAGTGACCTAGAGAAGCGGAAGCTATTTGGAGCACCTTTTACTTAGTTTTCTGAGGGGTATCACAGGGTGACCAGGACGTGTGTGTACCTCAAACAGAAACGGGCAGGAGGTAGAGAAAGGAGAGGACCTTATGCTTAAAATGTACCTGCCCAGGGTGAGTGAGAAAAGAGCTAGGATTTCAAGGGTATTATATACCCAAGGTGGGGCAGGGTAAATTGTCTGTTCTTGAACTCTTGGCTCCCTGAGACTGACAGGGCTGCCCTGGCCTTTTCTTCCCGGCAGGCATTGGCCCTGATGGACACATTGCCTTCAATGAACCGGGCTCCAGTCTGGTGTCCAGAACCCGTGTGAAGACTCTAGCCATGGACACCATCCTGGCCAATGCTAGGTTCTTTGATGGTGATCTCACCAAGGTGCCCACCATGGCCCTGACAGTGGGTGTAGGCACTCTCATGGATGCTAGAGAGGTAAGCGCACCTGGAAGCCCAGACCTTCCTTGGAGATCGGACTTGACTTTTTGTTGCCAACTATACAGGTACTACCTGACTACACTGTTACTAAAAATATGGCTAAAATCCCAGCTGATCCTCACTGGTCCTCCCTCCTCTTTGGAGGCAACTGTTAGTCTATTCTCAGCAGAACCCTTTCCACACTGGCTGCATGGGAGGCTGCGGGCTCCCTGGCCTCTGCTTATGCGCCCTTGTGGAGCTTTTCAAGGCAAAGAGGAGCCCAGCACTACTCAACGTCTGAATAGGAATTTGCCTTTGCCCAGGTACAAGAGGGACTGCTGGTTCTCTGCAGGTGGCGGAGGTCACTGTTTGAAGGGGGTTCCCTCTGCTACCCCAGGATATTTTTGGTCATGGCCTTGTGCTCGAGGAGTCATAAATACAGAGAACTGTGATTTAAACCTAAGTGTCTAAATGCACTTTAGTGTGTTATTCCCTAGAAAGTTGGGTATCAATTTTCTGTGGTTCCAGTTTCTTATCTTTCACTAGAATTTTAAAAGCATTTGCTCTTCCTTTCAGGGGTATATTCAGTGGGAAGCAGCTATTAACATTGTAGCTTGTTTCATTGCCCAGATCTGTAAACAAGCATCTCCATATATTAAAAAAAAGCTCCCTATTTCAAGAGAACTTTTGTGAGACGAATGACATTACCAGCTTTCTCTTGGGTGACCTTGACCCAGTATCTCTGGCGGTCACTCTGCTGTGTTTGGCCTTACAGCTTAGATACACTAGGGTGTGAGGGCTCTCCCTGTCATGGGAGGATATTGGGATCTGGGGAAAGGACCTGGGTCTGGAAATCAGGACTTCTGGGATCCAGAACTAAAAGAGTGGCATTCTCTCTATGCCTCTGGTGTCTCATCTTTTAGGAGAGAAACAGTAAATCCCATTCACAACTCCATGGTATAATCGAATTACAGTGAGAGGAGACTGAGAGAGCAGAGTTCCTTTACAATCACTTTCCAGCGCTTATGTTCCTGATATTTTAACTGTTGAGGGAGTCTCAATTTATTTGAACATAAAACATCACCTCAACTCCTATCAGTCAAATACTTGACATTGAAAGTGACCAGATTAAGGGGCAGCCTTTGTGGGATCAAATGTCAGGGGCTACACATATAACCATTACTGTCACTTCTGTAGCCCCCAGCAGATGGTGCAGGTTGGAACCCCTATTGTTCAGACTGCCCTTGGGAAAACTCACCCAGGCTAAGACCCGTTGGGACTCAGTGTCCCAACTGCTGGGATAAGTGGCGTGGGCCTTTGTCTGGCATACACGTTCGCAGCCGTCATCAAAGGTACCAGGAGACACCACCACAGGGTGGCCTAGAGCGTTGACTCCAGATCAGAACTGACTTAAGCCCCTGGAGTGCATCTCCTCATCTTAGAACATGGGGATTGTGATGCTCCCAGCCTCCGGGGATCCACGGGAAGGCGGACAGCAGTGAGCACTGTGTGCTGCAGGCTAACAACATAAAACGGTCTGTTAAAAACAACAGTGCTTACAGCCAGTTGTGGTGACGGGACCAAAACTCAGGTTTCTGGACTCTGGGTCCCAGTGCTCATTCTCTTCTGGCACAGGCTTGTTTTCTGACCCCCCAGGTGATGATCCTCATCACAGGTGCTCACAAGGCCTTTGCCCTATACAAGGCCATCGAGGAGGGAGTGAGCCACATGTGGACCGTATCCGCCTTCCAGCAGCATCCCCGCACGGTGTTTGTGTGTGACGAGGACGCCACCCTGGAGCTGAAAGTGAAAACGGTCAAGTATTTCAAAGGTGAGGGGAGGCAAAAGGTAGGTATGGCAGTGGGCGGCCAAATTTGGGGTATGCCGGGCGTGAGAAGTGGACCTCATTTTCTTGCTCTGTCCATTTTCAGAGACAATTCTGATTTTAATAAAAACCGAACCTTAACGGTCCCTGAATACAGAGTCATTGCTCTTCCATCCATGACTGCAAAGGTCTATTTCTGGAGGCCTGTTCATTCTAAGGAGGCAAAAAGACAATGAAATGAAAAGTAGTCCATGGGCTATGCGGTGATCTCTTGGCAGGGTTATTGAAGCTCTGGGTTTTTTTTTTTTTTTCTTTTTTTTAATCTTTCAAGGTCTCATACAGGCCTTTTCCCTCTAGGTAGGGCACTGAACTCTCATGAGGATCTCTTTCTATTTTAAAAAAGGACACACTGCGAGGCACCTGGGTGGCTCAGTCAGTTAAGTGTCTGCCTTTGGCTCAGGCCATGATCCTAGGGTGCTGGGCTCGAGCCCTAAGTCAGGCTCCCTGCTTGGTGGGGAGCCTGCTTCTCCCTTTCCCTATGCTACTCCCCCTGCTTGTGCTCTCACTGCTAAATAAATAAAATCTTAAAATCTTAAAAATAAAATACTTAAAAGTAGATAAACAAAAGAAAAAGGACACACTGCTTTAAGCCAACTTAGGGGAAAACCATCATTAACGAAGCAGGCAAATTAGGAATTTATGCTTTGGTGAAAAAATTAACCTTTCAGTAGCCAGCACCTCTAAAGAATGAATTTACAGAAGGCTGTGGATTCTAGCATTCATTCTAGCATTCATTCTAGCATTTATTGGGAATAATAAATTCTTTTCCTACTCTTAGTAGCTTTATCATTTAGAGCCATAGAGAAAAGATGATTTTTAGTACTAGGACAAAATTTGAGAGCTCTGAGATTACTGTTCATAATCATGGAACTCTGCCTCTACCTGCATTTACTACTTTTGTTTTTAATTTTTCACAGGTTTAATGCTTGTTCATAACAAGTTGGTGGATCCCTTGTACAGTATCAAAGAGAAAGAAACAGAGAAAAACCAGTCTTCCGAGAAACCATATGGTGATTAGCCTGTGTTCATCCTAGCATTGAGTATCTCTTTAGGACAGAGCAATTCTGGAAATGGCCTTTAGGAGGACAGAATTGTATTTCTTTAATCCAGTATGGTTACTCCAGATCAATGTGTACTCTTACTGTTCTTGGCTATGTAGCACAGAGCCCAGTCATGAGTGTAGCTACAGGGAGAAGGACTTGTTCTGTTAACTTACTTTAATTAGAAAAAAAAGTCTTAGAAAAATGTACTCCATAATTTTGATGTCTGCCCTACAGAGATTACGGTTTTTTAGCTTTTGTTCTGCCTTTGGCACTGTTGTCCTGTACAACCACACTCCCGTCAGGAATTTCTACCATTACGTACACTGATTCTCAACTAGGGGTAGTAGAGCCTTTGAAAGCCCTTTGGGTAGTAGGCCAGCCTCTCATTTGAGAATCACTGTTCCAGATAAGGAACAAACTCTCAACCTTCTGTTCAGTTATAAGTGCCATGAAAAGAAAATGATTCCTTACTTTCTTTCCATAGTTGTTGTTTTTTTCTTTTTTTCCTGCTCTCACAGTTGGCCTTTCCATGAACTTGGAGGACTCCTTGGGGGAGGAGGACCTGGGTGGCTAGGGCCAAAAAGAAGGCTTTTGCTGATAAACTCAGAGCCTCAAGGGGCCTAACCACGTCAAACTCCCCTCCCTCTGGGACCCTCTGGCACCTGGAGGAAGGTGGAAATCCTCTTCCCCCAGAGCCCCATGTTTTTGTTCCAAGGTCTCACTGGGGCAACAGATCCTGCCACAGGGTCAGTGTGTTCAGCTAAGGAGATAGGGGCCAGGGCAATAGCTCAGTTAGGCCAAAGTTTAGTCACAACACGAGTGACATGTTCTCCTGCTGCCCTGAGTGGTGAGTGCCAAGACAGCATACCAAATGCTTCTAAAGTTGCCTAATAATAGCCTTTCCCCACTTAAAATACCCTGCCCTTCCAACCTGCTCAGGTTCCTAAGGCATGCTCTGTTGTTCCATCGGGAAATACAGCCCTTTTGCCCCTTTATCCTTCACTCCTTGTTCACAACATGAGTTTACTGCTCTGCCTTTTGACTCTCAAGCCTTCGTGGAGTGGATGCTGCCTTCCCCTCCCTGTTTCTGTGCCTGTTTGAAGCTGCTGCTTCCTCTGGAAAGATCTTTCAGAGACCAGCTCAGGTCTCTCTTCAAGTGCTGTGTTTGGTACCAGTGTTTGGTCTTGAGCTTTTATATAATTGTGCTGTCATTCTGTCTTAGGCTAATGGATCAATGGATCATTGTTTACAATGTGATGTTTTCTATTAAATCCAGTATTTTCAAATAAAATGTGTCTTTGTGGAGTTGCACCACTGGAGGTCAGAGGGTGGTTTGGGTTGATATTTACGTATTTTGGGAACAGCTGGTGAGCAAAGCTTCACATTGACTCCTCACAGCAGCTCTAAAGGAAGGCACAATCACTGGCAACTGCTGACCTCTTCAGTCATCAGGGGGGAAATAAAATAGTTCATAAAAATGAGGCACCCATGTAAAATGGAGAGCATGAACAGATGAGCAATGAATTGTGATGTTCTGGCTGTACCTGGGATCCAAACAAGGACATGGCTTCTAAAAAGAATAAGGAGACTTGTGATCAGGAGGGTTATAAAAACCACAGGGTGTGGAAAATAGGTTTAGGTGGGATTTTTTGGTTAGAAAAGAAAATACAATGGAACATCTTAGATTAGTATAACCAACTGAGGTACAGGTAGAAATTGGCAGAAGGGTTCAATTTTTTAATAGTTGTATTAAGAAATAATTTACATGCCCATAAAAGTCATCTATTTTGAATATAAACTCAATGATATTTAGTCAGTCTATGGAGCTGTGCGATTTCCTACCACGTCCTTTTCCATCCTCCCAAGAGCTTCCTATTCCTACCCAAGCCTTAAGTGACCACAGATCTGCTTTGTCTCTACAATTTACCTTTTCTGGATATTTCGTATCGGTGGAATTCTACCGCATGGCATCTTGTGGGTCTGGCTTCTGTCACTAAGCATAATGTTTTTGATGCATAATGCGAATCTACTTAACATGTATGAGTATTCCCTTTTTATTGCTAAACAGTACTGTGTGGTACAGAAATACCGTATTTTGTTAATCTGGTAAAGAAGGGATTACATTTTAAGTAGGTATGTTCGAGAAAAAAATATTAGAATGAAATGAAAAAAATTCAGTCAGAACGGCTACACTGGAGATGCCTGTGTGAACTCGAGACTTTAAGAAAGATCTATTTCCCAGGCCTGTGTTTTCCTGGTGGCCCAACAGCAGTGTAATCGGGCTACAACCAGTTCTTAGGCCAGTCAAGTGGGAGGTACACTCCCCAGCTGGACCAGGCCTCTGGTACTACTCAGGACTCTGTGGAAAACAGCTAGTTGTATTTTGGTGGGTGAGAGGGATTACAGCAGGCCTAGAATACCTTGCTGCCAAAAAATAAGGGTGCTTTTAAAAAGGCTTGAGGCAGTATTGAAAGGACAAAGCAGCCAGTTTAAGGGGGCTCCCCGTGGACAGGTTGCGACAGTGTAGTCGGTAAGGAAATATTAAATACAGCTAAGTGGAACAAGTTGAATCTATAAAACCCCAAATCTGATACCCAAAGAGGAAAAAGGTACCATGGAGTATAAATGGTATTATATTTCAGGAAGATAGGAGTGAATGTGTTTAACATTTTCTTGCAGTTCGGAAAAGCCAGCAGTATGTTGACATAAATGGGTGTCATCTCTTTTATTTAATCTGCTTAGAAAGCAGACATAGATGCAAGCAAGGGCCTGGCCCACAGTTTCCCCCCAGATATATATCAAAGGCTTACTCCCCTCCTTCCTTCAGGTCTCTGCTTCAATATAATTTATCAGAGATCTTCCCTGACTCTTCAATATCAAGCAGCAATCCAGAATCCCTACCCTTCATCCTGCTCTTTTACTACCTGATGTGAGTTTTGTTCCCCACAAAATGAAAGGGTCATGAGGGCAGACCTTAAATACTGCTCTATCCCATCCCTCTCAGTACCTTGATGTCCAGAAGGCACCTGTTCAATTTATTCAACTATATGCCAAGAGAAATGACCATACACAATAACCAGCGGAAATAACAGCATATCGTATGATAACAGATTAGTCAGCTGGCCTACTAAGGAGATCTAACTGTGTAATTTGATGCCTAACTCCTGGGAACCCCAGTCCTTACTGTGAGGAGATGCTAGTGAAGCAGGGATACATTCCCAACAAATTTTACTGTGACAGAACACTGAGTTATGTAATAATAATAAACAGAACATAATCATTTGGGCTTTATAGGAGGCCTCAACACCAGCTGGCAACCACATTATATTCCCCCTGCCCCGTTTGTTCAGTCTCTTCTAAGACTAATTTGTAAGGCCTCAAACCTCCACCTGCTCTTCTCCCAGCTTTTCTCTCAGCTATGACCTTGAAAATGGAAGCAATCAGGAATAAAACTTCCAGAAGCTTCACCATCACACACACCCACCTGCCAGCCCTGCGTTCAGGCTTTGCCTTCTTCCTATGATTTGTTCTTTGTCTAGTCCCTCCACTTGTGCACTAGACCCCACCTTCTCTTGCCTCCTTGAGGGCATTGTTCCAGCAAGACGCTCGCCAACCTGCAGCAACCAAAGCCAGCCTTAAAAACAACTTTTTTTTTTTTTTTTTTTTTTGAGAGATCGAGCATGCACAAGACTGGGGGTTGGGGATGGAGGAGGAGAGAATCTTAAGGCAGCTCCATGCCCGGCACAGAGCCCAACACGGCTCAATCTCATGACCCTGAGATCATGACCTGAGCCTAAATCAAGTTGGGTGCTTAACAGATGGAGCCACCCAGGAGCCCCTAAAAACACAACTCTTCACCCCGTTTGCCCCCTCCTATCATAGCCTTATTCTCTGATCCCATTTATTGCAAAGCTTCTGGAGTTACCTCTACTGGGGCTCTCTTCTCTCTCCCCCACTCTCTTCTGGTATTCCCATTATGCATATGTCATACCTCTGTAATGGTCTCACAGTTCTTGGATATTCCATATGTTTTTAAAAACTATTTTTTTTCTCTTCAGATTTCAGTTTGCAACATTTTTCTTGACATATTTTCAAGCTCGCTGGGTCTTTCCTTAGGTGTTTTGAGACGACAGATGAGCCCCTTAAAGGCATTTGTTTCTCTTGTTTTTTTTTAGCATTTTTTTTGTTAGAGTTTTTCTCTTTTGTGTACAGTACAGTTCCTATACATTGTCCGCTTTTTCCATCAAGAGACCTCAGCATGTTGATCATGGTTACTTTCAATTCCCAGCCTGGTAACTAAAACCTCTGCCATATCGGAGTCTGGTTCTGATGCCTGCTTTGTTTCAGCAGCCTTTTCCCCCCTGTGTCTTAGCATCCTTGTATACCTTCTATTGGTGGCTGGACATGATATATCTTGGGTAACAGGAACTGAGGTCAATGGGCCTTGAGAGTGAGGTTTTATGTTTACACAACTAGCAGCTAGGCTGTGTTCAATGTCTCCTATGTCAGAGGTTTCAATTTCCTTTGGTGTCCTTGTTTTTGTCTTCCCTTTCTGTGTTTGGGTTTCCCCAGAAACTCCTTGAAATAGAGTCTGTGTCTTACAGCGTTCTCAAAAGCTGTAATCATTGTTATAATACTGGAGCCCTACTGATGGTGTGGTATTAAGGAGAATTATTCTCTATCTTATGATTAAATCTGTTTTCTCTTTTTTTAGTGAGCTGGAGTCCCTCGGCCAAGACCTTCAGAACTATCTTAGCCTTTTTTTTTTTAATGTGAGACACAAAGGCTAGAGGGGGCTTAAGACATCCAACTGCCTTTCTCCAAGGTCAGAGAAGACTCTAGCAAAGCAGTTTTCCTTGAATGCGGCCTTCTGCCATGGAAACAAAGCCATGGGTTTATTTTGAAATGGCTCCTCTCCCCCTCCACTTTGCAGGAGGGGATTTTTCTGCCATCTTTACATTGAGAGCCTGGGGAAACTTCTAGAGGTAAAACCCACCAAAGTGGATTGCTTAGCCTAACGCCCAGGAGTTTTAAACTCTCAAGTGAGTCCACATTCAGCCCCCAGTAATTCCTTCAATCCTAATTGGCTCCAGCAGCTTCTCCTTTAGGTGAACTGATCTGTATTTTCTGCATTTTCTTTCTTCTTTAGTTTTTGTGGTGGTTTTCCCTGTGATCTCCATTCTTTGATGGATCAAAGAAAAGTTGATTTTCAGTTTGGTTAGCATTTTATCTTATTGTGATACCTCATTCTTTCCCAAACATACTCCAGGTTTTCACCTCGTCACTTTGACACTTGTCAAAGTTACCAATGATCACACGCATCACTAAGTCAACACTTAGAGCTCTTATTACTTGACCTGACAGCTGACCACTCCTTCCTTCCCACTTGACCTGGCTTCCAGGACATCACACTCCAATTTTCTTACCTTACTGGCCAGTCGCTCTCTTCTCTGTTGGGCCCTTTACATCACCCTGAACTCGTGGCATTTGAGAAAGGGGCTCTAAGACTCAGGCTTTGGACCTCTTCCTCCCATACCACTCACTCTCTTGGTAATTTCATCCAGTCTCATCACTTCACATACCATCTATACACTGACTCCTGCATTTCCATCTTCAGGCTGAGACTCTCTCCAATTTCGGACTATAATACCCAACTGCCTACACAACATCTCCACTGAGATCCTTACCAGGCATCTCAAACTCATCTATCCACAAATAAATTCCTGATCTTTACCAGCAAATCTCTGCTACCTATAGCTTTTCCCGTCTCAACTACTGAGACAAAAGGAGTTAGAAATCAACTCTGATGCCTACTTTCTCCTTGCTACACGCAATCTTTTAGTGAATCCTTGAAGTTTCATCTTCAAGGTAAGTACAGAATCTGACTACTTATCAGGATTCCAAGTGCTGGCACAGTGCTCCAAGCCACGTGTACTTGTCACCTGAGTTAATGCAGAAGTCTCTTAACTGATTGTTTCTACCCTTGCTCACACACTCTCCTAAAACCTAAGACCCTATCACACCTCTGGCTCAAAGCCCTCAAAAAGCTCCCATCTCAGGGTAGAAGCTCAAGTCAAGCAGTCGGCCTCCACCATCTCCCTTCTCGCTATTCTCTCCTACCCCACCTCTTACTACTCTCTCTTCCTTAATCCACATCAGATCTTACTGGCTCCCATGCTGTGCCCAGAGCCCTCCAACATGCTCTCACTCCAAGGGCCCCTGCCATACTCTCTATCTAGACTCTCTTCTCCAGGTGCCCGCATGGTACTGCCAAGCCTTTGTCCAAGTGCTATCTTGAGGAAGTCTTCTACCTTCTTGAAAATTCCAACAACACTTTGTCTTGCCTAACTCCGTATGGCCTCTCCCAACTTCTCTCCCTAGCACTTCACTGGTGATAATCCTTGTCATCTCCTTAGTGTCTGTCTCCTTCCACCAGAATTTAAGTTGTATAAGGGGAAAGATTTATGTTTATGTTATTCACTGCTACATTCTCAGCACCCAGAAAGACAGTAAGGCCCGTCATGAGGTGTACAATTAATATTTGTTAAGGAAGTAAATGAATACTTGGAAACACTAAAGGCTGCAAGAAATGGAACGGGAATGAGAGTATGACACACCATCATCTTTCAAATTCCTATGCACTGACATTGCATTAATACTAGTTTAATTTAGTTTAGTTTGTTGATTCAATGAAGGAGGGGGAAAAATAGCTGAGCAAATAAAAGAAGTAACTGTGCTGACTTTGTATTTACAACTTTGGCATCAGAATTTCACTATGTTCTCAACATGCACTATCCTCTCCAAAGTGCCCTCTGGCTCAGAAAAATTATGCGAATTCTTGGGAGTGGTAAACCTTTAGCTGACCTGGGTAATTACCCATGAATGCTGCAAGTTGATAATTATCACTAACATTGGTGAGAACATCTCGAAGCCAGCTCTCCGACCACAAAGCCTCAGCCTGGTTTGCTGGCCAATTTTTTTTATTGAGCCCAAGTTCAGGGAGCAGACCATCTGGCTATTTTTACCAGTATCAGCGGGTACCACATCCGTCATAATTAGGGGCGTCAGAGAGAACTTAATTTGCTTCCTTCAGTGGATGGAGACAAGTGTTATTATCAGGACTGACACTTTCTATGTAACAACACAATGCCAACTATATGGTTCAAGTGTAGTTTTAATTGGCCTTATATTTTTTTGTTAATACTGCTATTTCTGCCTCGATGGTCTCACTAGATGCCATTCTAGCTACCAGTATGTATAGCGGACTATAATGGGACTCAAGGAGGAAAACTAAAATCCCCAAAAGAAACCTGTTTCTTTAATCAAATAAAGTACTCCGGTCTTCCTTACTGCGTTTTTATAACATGAGAACTGCTGCCACCTGCAGGTCATGCTTATGACAAAGTTAATACTCCCTGGGATCTCCAAAAATTCCTTCCAAATTGTTGGTGAATGAATGGTGTAATGATTATCCCAACTAATTAACTCTATTTTTTTCTTCATCTAAACAAGTAAGTAAATAAATTAAAAATTAAGTATATTAAGGGATTTCTAATGTAAACTAGAACCTCTACTACCAAAAAATGACCTTGCTGTGGTGCCTTGTTGGCTCAGTTGGAAGAGCGGATGGCTCTTGGTCTTAGGGGTCATGAGTCTGAGCCCCACACCGGGTGCAGAGATTACTGAAATAAATAAACTAAACAAACAAACAAACAACAAAAAACACCTCACTGAGATTGCTATCAGTCTAGCCAAGTAGCCAAGGGCTGCCAAGTGTTTACTCCATTATCCATCTTCTTTAGCAAGAGATGTCCACTCAATGCTCACTCACTGGATTCAGTACTTAGCTGAGATTGCAAGCTTATCCTCTCACGCCAGGGCAGAGACCTGTGGGTCCAGATGACCCGCAAGTCTAATCAACTCATCCAGGTGAGGGGCGCCTGGCTGGCTCAGTCAGTGGAACATGCAACTCCTGATCTCAGGGTTGTTGAGTTTGAACTCCATGCTGGGTGCAGAGATTACTTAAAAATACAATCTTTTAAAAAACAACAACAAAAACCTGGAATCCAGTTTGATGATTTCCTCGTGAAGCTGAGTAGGAAAATGACCATAACAGGTACATGCAATAAAACTCCATAAAAAAAACTTAAGTGAAGTGTCTGCAGAAATAACTGATTTAAAGCCACCAAAAGACATAAAGAAAAAAAATTCAGTGATTTGCTGACCCTGCTAGGATTAGGTCATTAGTTTCCAAGAAAAGGTTTTCAGGGTCTGACCAATCTAGGTACATCAAGATCTAAGGGGTATTTAAGTTTTACTAATAATAAAAATAGGTGGTATAATGTGCTAGCTAAGAAGAGTCTAAGAAGACACCATGACAAAACCTAATATGCAGCATTCTGGATGGAACCTGGAACAGCTCAAGGTCAACAGGAAAAAGCTAGGCAAATCTGAATCAAGTATGGACTTCTGTTACGAACAATGTACCAATATTTGTTCATTACTGTGACAAATGTACTATAACAACAGAAGATGCCAGTAATAGGAACATGGAATATATGGGAACAATGTACTACCTCTGCAATTTTTCTGTCAATCCGAAACTTCTAAAAATGTTAACTTAAAAAAATGAACGGGACAAGATGCAATTCAACTGACAAAAGCGGGCCCTTAAGTCAGTTCAATCACAAGCATAAAAACTCATAAAACTTCTTTTTTGGCTTTAAAAGTTATTTAGTAGCTTATTTTCATCTATCTGTTCTAGACTCAAAACTTTTATTTAAATCAAGAGACGGGACCTCTTCAAACTGCCTTGAGCATGATGAAATTGCAGTCTGGACAGGGATCCTTGGCTCTCGCTCTCACCAAAAGCACACATGAAGGTTTGTTGTCAATGTAGGACAAATCTTGGCCCACTTGTTTTTTTTAAAAAAAAAAACCCACAAAACACAACACAACAGGCCTTCATGAAATTAAATGGTGTAATTTGTTTTGTTCTATCATATAGTTTCTTTATCTGCCAACCTTCTAGCTATTTCTTAGGGCATTCAGGGGGTTATCTCAATTTTTCATTTTACTCAAAGACAAAAATATTCTACCCCAAACTACACTACCTTAAAACTACCCCATAACTCATATCTCAAAATTAAGACCTTACAAGCCCTACTCCTTGTTAAAATTGACGGCTTTGTATCTAAGGAAAAAAGGATGAAACATTCAGATGAACAAACAAGTCTGAGACTGACCACTTGCTATGTTTTTTAAAATCATGAAGAAAGAGGAACCTCCCATTTCTTTCTCAAAACTTCATGGTGAAGCTTTCTGTCCTACTTCCACTATATCATCAACACAATGTGCAAAAGCCTAAAATAAAATAACCTCTAGTAAATAACGACCAGTCTGTGAACCGAGGAGCTTCTGAGTGGCTCCTACTAAAAAAACCTCCCCTCAATTCCTATTCAATCATGAAGCCACTCTTCTTAGGTGTATACTGTATAACTATTTTAATTTCCATTTCTATTCTTTAACTTTAGTTCTTATATAAAATGTGCAAAATGAAAGCTCATGAACCATATGGTTCAAACAAAATATGGGCACTAAAACCTAAGTTCAGTCACGAGTCTGGTTAAGAGAGGAGGTGCTATTCCATGACTTTTTTCTGCTCACTTTAAGAACATGTGTTACATGCCATACAGTTTTTTTTTTTAATGTGATCAGTTGCCTTGGAGACAGAATAGCAGGAACTCTGCTCTAATTATAAGACAATTTTAAAATTACTTTTATTTTAAGATTAAGCAGCCTCATTGACAATCCAGAAACAGTCCTTGCTGACTCTGGATATACACACACACAAATGGTTGAAAGTGACTCCCCAGTTTTCAATGACAATTTGGGGAAAAAGAACATGTTCACAGCTGCAGCTGGATCCCTCTGTCCTCTTTTTCAAAAAAATCTTATTTTCTCACCACGCCATTCACCAATGGAAAGACATTTTTTCAAAATAAGGAAAGAATTTTTCAAAAAGCCATCAGAACCCAGAAACAGGGATCTAGGAATTAAAATTATCGCCCCAAACATTGTTGTTACAAAAAAGGATAGGAAGCCATTAGAGAAGACCTTTAAAAAGAATCCAGAAAATGAGGACTGGAACTACAATAGTATGGAGTTCAAAATGGAGGTAATTAAGGAAAGTACAGCTTGTTCAGCTTGGGAATATATTAGGTTTTCTCTTACACCAGCAGAAATAAAAATATGAGACGCTGGAGTTAATATTAAAATCGTCCTTACTGATGGAAGGTAGGGTCAGAGTGAAGGAAGAGAAGGATAAACAAAAGGTAGCAAAGACAAGTCATTTTGAATCTGGGCTCTATGGTCCAGAAGAGTTGAATGGGACTGACATTCTTCTGGGCCAGGATCATTAAATTCTAGACTTGGCTCAAAACCAGTAGACTGCACACCACTAATAAATACCAGGCAACCCACAGTGTTTGTGGCATAAAAAATATTTTTAAAATTATCTATAAATTTCTATTCTGAGAAGCAGTAGATCAAAATGATGCTGAGCCAGCCAATCAGTTACAGAGTAAAGGGCTTCCTCCGAAGAAAACGAACTTGGCAGAAACATAGGTTTAAAGGAATGTAACACGGAGTTAATGAGATCAGGCTCTCAGTACAATTTTAATAAGGCTTCTTTCTACCCACCCCAGTTCTAAGGCGTAGTACTGAGGGGACTCCCACATAATGCCTCAGAGGGATGCTTTCAGATAAAAAGGTCTATAGGTTTAACCCTTTACTCCTCTCCTCACCTAAAGCTTGGGGATGAAAATAAATATTTACTTTTTAACTATTCAGAGCTTCGGGCACACTGTAGTATTTAATATTCTCTAGTTTTCATTTTCTGAACCTTTGGCTTATAATTTATGTTACATTGAAAAACATAAGAATGTGCCTTAGTCAGTAGTACCACACGAAAATAGAAACCTTGTTCTTCCACATCTTCTATAAAGGAAGAGTGAATTAATGGTACCCTAAATATCCTGCAAAGTTATTTTGTATACTCAACAAAAGATTAGGGCAAACCATTCCACTTCCTTATCTTGAGCAGGAGTTAACTAGTCTTCAATCTCATCTTCCCAAATATCTCCATTAACATCCACAGCATGGAACAACCTGGAACCATAAAATAAGGCATATTTGTAGGTACATGGGAAAAACTCATTATCATCTCTTTCCTTCTCTCAAAATTACTTTCTGTACTCTTCTGAAAACATTTTTGTGTATCTTTTCCTTCCTTTAATTACTACACCAGGGAAGGCTGAAATACGGCTCCCTCTGAACAAGCTGTCTTGAAGCTTACAGGAATAGCCCTTTTCAGATCCAGACCAACTCTCTAGGGCCAAGGATTAACAATAATTGGAAATGGGAATCAAAAAACTGATACTCAATGTACACAGTAAATGGAATTAAGCCAGGATTGGGGAAGTCAGGCAATCTAGAAGGGGAACTCTTCCAAATCACCATAATTCTATTACATGTGAATCACTCTACTCTCTGCTTCATTGCCCTTGAACGCTCCACTGGTATAATGTTTTAAAGCTGCCAACTTGTTTTCCTTCCCTATGTTATCTAAAATGTATGCAGTTTTCAACACTAGATTTACAATGGTTCATGGACAGAGCTTGTTTCTTCAACTTCTCTTATAATTTAGTAACACCAATGACTGTAGATACTAGAGAGATGCCTCTTCACAAAGGTCATCAACGGATGCTGAAATCAGAGCCTCTGAAAAACAGGATATTCACACTGTGCCAAGAAATCACCCCAGAGATTACTTATTGACAACAGAAAAGAAAACTTATACTTACAATGGAGCCAACAATAGAACTGAGCAACATACTAATGCAGGACAGCCTGACATTATGGACCTAATGTGATTTGATATGAAGTACACATCATCCCTCAGGAAGTAGTCTTACCAAAAATGTTACTCGAAATCTATTCAAACTCAGTGCAGATCTGACTTGCAATTTACAGGAAATAGGACAAAGAAACTAAAAAAGACAACAGCAACAGACAAAACTCTAGAAAGTAAGATGTTCTCAACAGGACAAGTGGTCTGGACTCTCTCAAATGTCAACATGCCCCTCAACACATACAAAAAAAAAAGGCAGGCAAAACTCTTCTATATTAAGAGACTGAAGAGACAGAACCAAGTAAAATGTTTTGAACTTGATTATATCCTGGTTCAGTAAAACAGCTTCAAAAGATTTTTTTAGGGATAACTATGAAGTTTTAAAACACGTTTATTAAATGATAATATGCCATCGTTGTTAAATGTAAGTATTATTGTATAGAAGAATTATTCTTATCTTAGAAGACAATGTTGAAGTATTTAGAGAGAAAGCACCCTATCTCCAACTTAGGATCATGTATTAGAAAAGAAATATGGCAAAATATTATCACTTGTTCATTTTGCTAGACAGTATCCTAATAATCATACTCTTTCAACTTTCACCTCTTCTGTGTGTTTGAAAATTTTCACTATAAAAACTTGAGGAGGATAAAAAAGAAAATTTCCGGACAGCATATTTTTGGTCATAAATTCACTTTCAAGAAAATGTAAGACGATATATGTGAGAAAATATGTAGGAGAACTCTTTAAGCAAAGTGGCCTACAAATGAAGTACCAAAAACTGCTGCTGAGAGCAGGGGATGGTGTATACATACCGGTTAAAACACGGGGAAGCAGGATCGGTGAAATGTTTATAAGGGTTTGCTCTAGAGAGAGAACCCATGCAAATCCAGCAGAAATACTGCATACAGCCAGTACATGTCATCTTGTTACATCCATCTAGTTTCTGGTGGAAAAGACAGAAAGAGAATAGTATCAAGGCTATAAAAGCAAAAGAGAAAAGCACATGCCAACAAGACTGAGTACATACTTTCTCTAAGTCATCTCCTTTATCCCCATGCAGGGTTGAGCTATACAGGAACACACTGTAACTATTAAATGCCTTTCTCTGTTGCTTTACAAGTAAAATACAGAAAATATTTAGCATATTTAGCTATTACATATTTATAAATATTTAGCAAGTTACAACTAGATATTTCCCCCAAATCTTTTCCGATAAACAGTAGACACAAACCAAACATAGATATTATAAGCTGAACGTGTAAACTACGATTAAAATATTTGGATTTAATATGTGTGACTTTAAACTTTTTACACACATCTAGGTAAATACTTAGTATCAAGTACTCCACTGTAACACGGGGTTGAGGGGCACCTGGGTGGCTCAGTGGGTTAAAGCCTCTGCCTTCGGCTCGGGTCATGATCCCAGGGTCCTGGGATCAAGCCCTGCATCGGGCTCTCTGCTCAGCGGGGAGCCTGCTTCCCCCCACCCCCCTCTCTCTACTTCTGATCTCTGCCTGTCAAATAAATAAATAAAATCTTTAAAAAAAAATAAAAATTAAAAAAAATAACATGGGGTTGAAACACGTCTGATGTAGTTAAACAGAATGCCAGTTTCCTTAATATAGTAACTGGGGAATCACCACCAGGTCCAGTTCAGATACAATAGACTGGAATAGGAAAATCAAAACCATAGGTAAATTCCGATTTTCAAACATTGTGATTTTGTCAAGAATCAATAGATTTAAAATGTCTATTTTGGCTTAGATTAATAGGAAAATGTCTGCATTTCCTAAGTTTATACTTCTTTTTTTTTTAGATTTTTATTTATTTGTTAGAGAGAGAGAGAGATACAGAGCGCAAGCACAGGCAGACAGAGTGGCAGGCTAGAGGCAGAGGGAGAAGCAGGCTCCCTGCCAAGCAAGGAGCCCGATGGGGGACTCGATCCCAGGACGCTGGGATCATGACCCGAGCTGAAGGCAGCTGCTTAACCAACTGAGCCACCCAGGCGTCCCAATATACTTCTTAAGCAGGTGTGTTAAATTCCAGGATGAACAGTTCTAAGAAGTCAGGCTTGATTTTTTTTTTAATCATGTAAGTGAATTAAGAGTTAATTGTAGCTCTACTAGGCCTTCCTCATAACCCACCACTCTATTTTAAAAAGGTAAGTCTACCTGCATTTAAGATCAATAACAATATTTGGTAGTGAATTTGCACTGTACAAATAAATAGGTTTAATAAATGGATTTTCTTAGTCATAAAATTAATAGGCTTCTTAAGGCAATCGTAACAAGCTCATTAAGTGTGTCTGCCAAGTCGGGCCCAAAGCTTTACCTCTATGGGAGTCCCACAGCATGGGCAGCTCTTTGAGTTCTTTTCTAGCCATTCCTTACTTTCCATCTCTTCCAGTGCCTTCTGAATCACCCTCTTACCATACCTCTGTTCCAAAAATCTTTTATTGGCCTCATCTGCTTGCAGGTACTCATTTCTCAAGTCCATTAATTTCTCTGGAAAGTGAAATGGAAAATTAACTTTTATACAACTAAGCAAAGCTGACTAAAAACCATTAAAAAATGGTCATAACCCTTGATTATTCAGTAATGCTATTACTGGAACTTTAATCAAGAGGAAATAATCCAAAGTACAGTTATATGCATGGAGATGCATATAACAAAGGCAAACAAATTAAATGTCCAAAGGAATAACCACATGGGAAAGAGCCACTTAATGGCATAATATTTAGTTATTAAAAACTTATGAGATGGCTACAACTCAATTAAAACACTCATTACAGAATCCAGAAGGAATATTTAGGTTGTAAGTAGGTAAAAATGACACAAGTACAAATGACAAAGAACATAAAAGAAAGCTCCAGCTAGAGAAGTTGGACTTGGGCAAGGTATCAGAATAAGAGGTCATCTTTTTTGTTGGTTCTGACTTATTAATATTGGCACGTTTGTGCAACTAGTAGCACACAGTTTAAAAATGACATAGCTAAAAGACACAAAGATGGAAAGAGACACTGATTCTCCACAAAGTCAGCATCATTCATCATATGACAATAAAAAGCCCTACCAAATAAACAAAAGCATCTTTGGCTCAAGAGCAAAGACTGTTCAGTTCTGTAAATTAAAAAAAAAAAGTCAGTGACTAAAATTTGCCACCCACAGGTACTGCCAAGTTCCTCCTGTCAACCCTTCCCCTGATATTCTTCAATCTCATGGTACTGTTCCACCGCTTAGCTTGGATGGAACGGGCAGCCATTCTCAAGGGCTTTACTTGGGGACAGAGGCTTTTGTTCACATTCTGTTAACTTAATTTTTCAACACCATTAATTGAAGACCTCTCTCAACACTGTCCTAGTTATTTTATTAGTTTACTCTCCTTGTCTTAATTAGATGTCTGACTCCCTTTTTACGCTGTGGATCTTCTGTGGAAGATATCTTTGCACGGTGCACTTCCATGTTCCATCACCTCTACTTAGATGGAGCGGACATGTACCTTTTTATCCTGTCATTTTTATCGCTCTAAAAATTCAAAGCATGTTTGTGTCTCCAGATTTCTTAAGAACAAAGATTACTGCTCCAGCGTTCTCAAAATAATTGTTAGTATTTCATATACTTTATATAGTATCTAATATGTACATATATATATATATATATATATATATATACAGATATAGATATAGAAAGCAAGTTTTAATCTTGCTGAAGCCCCTAAGCTTCTTTGATTTCTTCCATAAATGCTATGAAACACATGAGACGTACTTCAGCTTCTCAAGGGTAAGGTTATAGAAGTCTAAAGCAAAGACTTCTATTTTACCCTGGTGAATTCTCCACCCCATCTGACCATACCCACTACAAGACTCTGCTCTAGGCAACTGGAAGAATCTAGTTGTTCTTCTCTTAGGGTCACTTTGTTGGAGGTAATAACACTCTGCTAATGGGAACAATTAGCAACCATCCTAATAATGGCATTAATGGTTACCATTTTGCATTTTCCATAGATAAGCCCTTTGTTCTCAAACTATCCATGGTAAAGGACCAGTTTTTTCCCCCACCACTCTGTCAAAAACCAAAACTTCTGCAAAATACAATCAAATGAATTATTAGAAAAATTATAAAAAGACAAGAAACATAAGCTTTAATTTTTATTAGTTCACACATAAAATTACTGTGAAATCGCTGCAACTTTCTAGCCCTGTCTCTCCATTTCTTTATTTCTCTTGTCACAAATCAGTGTAACAAGGATATGAGCTCCGAGTAAGCACTAGATAGTTTACCTGAACCTTAAAACAACCCTATGAAATAGCTATTATCATTACCCCCTTAGTGTAAGAAGACTAAGCTATCAAAGTCCAGTAAAACTGAGGTCAAAGGCCTGATTTCTCAATCCTTATTTAGATCAGAGTTAGGAACAGATTTCACCTCCTGTGCCTGCCTCAATAAATGGTGGCTTTCTGAAGCCCTGAGGGTGAAGGAAGATTCTGAGGCTTTCCTTGACCCAATGATAAAGAACTTGATGACTAATCAGACATACGTGCCATGAAAACAAGAGTGACAGCTAAGATGGTCTGCACTGGCCAAGTAGGAGCAGCATTATCCTAGGTTCCTAGACAGAAATTACCTTGCCATTCCTTCTTTGTCATGTCCCCCCTCCCCCAAGCTATCTCCATGGCTTGTTTCCTTAGTTCTTCCACGTCTTTATTGAAACCACTTTACCACTGAGGTCTTCCCCCTTTACTTCCCTAAGTAAAATCCTTAGCCACTTCCCCAACACAACATTTCATATCCTGTCCCCATTTTTTTTTCCTCCATAGTTCTTATGACCATCTAATCTTGTTATGTTGTTTGCCTGTCTCTGCCATTAAAATTTAAGTTCCATGGGGGTATTTGGTCACTCCCGTATCTCCAGAGCCTAGCTAGGATAGTAACTGAAACAAAAAAGTATCTGTTAGACGAACACTTCCAAATCGCACGATTCAAGTGTTTAAGCTTTTTCTTGGGGCAGTGTGTGTGTGTGTGTGTGTGTGTGTGTGTGTATAAGTGTTTAAGCTTTTTCTTGGGGTGGGGTATGTGTGTGTGCGTGCAAAGGTACATGCGTGCAGAGGACAGGAGTATTGCGTTCACACAGTTACAACTCACCTGCAGTCACCTTACATGGAGAGACCCCGTGGTAAGTCAATCTGCACAAGGTACAAAAGGCAAAATTGCAACTGGAGCAGATGCCCATGGTGCAGCCAGGCTCCTGCATCACAGGCAGCTGGCAGCACGGGCGGGGGCAGTACACCACATCCGCCATCAGGTCCAAGGTGGACTGGAGGAGAAGACGGTCATAACGGGCAAATAACTCTGTTTCCACTAGCTCTTTGACCTGAAGGGAAATAGAAAATACATAAATGTGAGGATTTCCCAACCAGTTCTGATTCTGAGGCGATCCTTAAAATGCCGGTGCTAACTAGACGCACACAAACTCAAACTCTTTTACTTCAAAACCAAACTGAATGTGGCCAAGTCTACACCCTGACTGAGATGCAGGCTACATGGGTTTACACATGTGTCAAAGCTAAGTAAACTGTACACTTTAAATGGGTACATTTATGGGTTAATAAAGTTGATTTAAAAAAAAAAGGTCAAAGCGAGGATGTTGTCCCTGCTTCAGTTAACCATGCCAAGGAATGCGCCCTTCAGATCTCAACCTCACACAGAGGGAGGCTAGTGATTATGCAAGGTTGATGGGATCCCAGCAGATAAAGTAAATCACCAAAATGCTTTATAATTACTTTTCTGACACTCATCCCTGCCAAGAATTGCCAAGAACTAGCCCAGGCCAGCAGAGGAAGCATTTACATTCACTTCAACAGCTGAGTAAGTTGAGGAAGATCAAGGCATTCCTGACAGATACATTGAAAGAACTTGAACCTGGCACCAAGGCCTCAGCCTGCCCAGAGGAGCCCCATCAAGGAAGTTCCTGAGAAGATGTCCCCCCTTGGTGAAAGAGAATCAGGAGGCAGCTCTCAGCAGAGTAGAGGATTACCTGACCAGGAGTGGCCACGGAAGGGCACTTGGGTTCTGGGCAGTTGAGGCACTGAACTTGGCCATCTCTGATCTGGATTTCAAAGTAGTCCTTTAGACAGGCTTTGCAGTACACATGCCTACATTCCAAGAAGTACATGCATTCACTCCCCAGCTTCTCACAGAAACAGATATTGCACAGGAACAATTTACTGTTAAAGCATTTTATCTGCTGAGCTTGATCAAAGTCCAAGATTTCCTGGATGAGACTCGACAAGGATTCCACATCCTGCACGGCTCTCTCATCCACAGCCTCCTCTTGCTCTGCATCTGATCCAGCAGCTCCTCCAAACTCTAGCTCCATGCTGGGAGAGGCCTGAGCCGTCCTTCTCTGCACCTTTTTCTGAGAACCCATCTTGAGCTCAAAAGGAGAGACAATATTCAGGTATGCTAGCGTTTCTTCCTTAAGAAACTGCATCCAAGCGAACAGGACCACGTTGCCACGGTGTTCTTCCCACAGGTTGTCTAAGTGCTTGCAGAGAGCAGAGAGCTAGGAGAGAGCACAGGAGGGTGCTGGTGAGTGTGGGAAGATGAGGATACTGTCAACTCCTCATTTCCCTTGAAATCTTTTTAACTTCTGAGTTAAGCCCTTACAATTCCTAACACGATCTTAGTGGAGCACTTCTTACACTATTCAACAATGTGAGTCACAGCAGAACACACAGTCAGAAGCTAAAAGAAGCTGAAAACGAGAGAAATGGCAAGACTACAGGTTTACGTATGAGCCACTGAAATGGAGGATCTTGTCTGTATTTTTTTTTTTAGTATTGCTACATATCTCATGTAGGAGAATGAGATGGAACTCTAAAATGCACTACTTCTATTCCTCTGGGGTCCTTGTCCTATAGGTACCCTGCATAATGGTAAGAAGGAGAGCAGTTTAAAAATATCATCCAAGTTATTAATTCTAACTTTTTCAGTCCCATCAAAAAGTCAACTCATGGGAAAGAATCACTAACAGAATCCAACCTCAGAAGCCTCCTTAGTCAGGTTTATAAGCCGGTTTTAACTAAGCGATCTGGGCTTACACGAGATCCTGATTAACGGAGGGAGACAGACTGATATGGAACCTGGACATGATTATAAACCCTCAACATGGTTTCACACTTCCTAAGCTAAGCAACCAAAGTTTAAACTACTTTGACTTTTCCTCTTTAAAGGTGGTTTGTTCAATTTGAAAGGGAAATATAAGAGGATTTTCCATTAGAAATGTAGAATATTAGTAAGTAGAGCTCAGAATTATAAGCAGCTTTTCTTTTTAGCCAAACACAAAAAATAAGCCTTCCAGATGCAGACAAATTGTGTAAATTTAAATAACAAGTGAAAAAGGGCCACATTTTCTATTCCTTGTTCTACATGATGCCATTCACTAAACCCTCCATAGGCACAAACATAAACACTTCCTGAACTTGAAAACTTATTATGTTAAATACCATGCAAAATGTTTTTTCACATTTACATGAATATGCTTCTAAGATAAATCATACTTCTGAGAAACCTGCTGAAATGTGTAAAATGTTATAAATACTAAAAGGGGAGCTCTGAGTGCTATTTGAGCCACCAAGTCCAATGAAGAAGACATTCTCCTTCATCTTCTTTTCTTTTCCAGCCCCTTCTCAAAAGAGGCAGCTGGAATGCACATAAATGTGAGGTGGGGGGAACTGAGAGAGGAAAAGAGTAAGAGAGACTGTGTTTTTGTATATCTAGTGGGAGAAGCATAATGGAAAATACCATGAGGCTAAATTCATTTCCCTTCTCTGTACCAACCAATCCAGGGAAAGCCAGGACCATGTGTCAACTTCTCTATCAACAGGTGAGATTCACAATCACAAGAAATCAGGGCCCAGCAGGGGCGCCTGGGTGGCTCAGTGGGATAGGCCTCTGCCTTTAACTCGGGTCGTGATTCCAGGGTCCCAGGATCGAGCCCCACATCAGGCTTTCTGCTCAGCAGGGAGCCTGCTTCCCCCCTCTCCCTGCCTGCCTCTCTGCCTACTTGTGATCTCACTCTCTGTCAAATAAATAAATAAAATCTTTAAAAAAAAAAATCAATTAAAAAAAAAAAGAAATCAGGGTCCAGCAAACAAGAATTGAACCAAGAAGGGATATGAGGCCAATTAAAACATCAATCATGGGGCGCCTGGGTGGCTCAGTGGTTTGGGCTGCTGCCTTCGGCTCAGGTCATGATCTCAGGGTCCTGGGATCGAGCCCCGCATCGGGCTCTCTGCTCCGCAGGAAGCCTGCTTCCCTCTCTCTCTCTCTCTCTCTCTCTGCCTGCCTCTCTGCCTACTTGTGATCTCTGTCTGTCAAATAAATAAATAAAATCTTAAAAAAAAAAAAAAACATCAATCATATGCACAAGAATTTATCTGATAGAGAATCCTGATGTAATTTCAGCTGTAACACATTAAATAATGAACAACTCTCCTCTCCCCACACTCCCAAAAGCCAGAAGAAAAACTAGATGCTAGTTGGATGGAATCTGAAACTGCAACCACACACTCACTGAATCCGTCCTTGTTTCCTACCTGTGTGTACGCATGTGCACACATGCATGGATATGAAGTATCATGAGCTCTCTGGAGGAATGAGATTATCGGTATCTAAAGAATTCAGTCAACTCTCTGTGATCTAAATGTCAAATAGCCTTGATATTCTTGAGCAAATTATCCACTGTCTTGCATATATTGCCTCTGCCACAGATATCAGGATGTTAGGTAATATCCTTTTTTTATTCGACATGTATTACCCTTTTTTAAAACTGTTTTAAAATCATAAGCTCAATTTTACAAAACCATTCTCATCTGAAAGATTAGACTAGTCCGTGGGGTGGAATGAAAACTCCATGGATCAAAAGAGAGAAACTGACAAGCTGTTCCTTGAGGTCAAGTAATTCTGACAGCTTTTGTCTCAATATACATCAGCCTATCAATCTTCATCACGAGTTCTAGAAAAGTAGCTGCTATTGATCCATTATCTATCCAGAGTACTTTATATTAGCTTCCAGTCCTATTTACATCTCAATCAAGAGCCAAGGTTGTTACTAGGAAAGGATATGTAAGCCGGAGGAAATGAAGATTTCACAATACGAGGTTCATGAGAAAGGAGATGTAGGAATCATACACATTTCTACTTGCGTGCATTTATATCCATGGCAGACCAGTCAACAAATATCTGTTATTAATACACAGATCTCTAAAAATAAAAGCACTTACTATGTTTACTTAGGAAATGTGTTTATTCTAAGTACATCAGCTCAATTTTAGTCCTCCTAATTACAGTTAAATTTTTTATTTAAGGACTGGATAAAAGTAAAGTAATACCAACATCTAAGGAACAGGAGGAGGACCCTATTGTCTCTATTACAATGCAGATTAAATGCGTAAATAGCAAGATACAGAAAAATATATATATACTTGATTAAAAATTATTCTTACTGCAATTCAAAATGATTAGTCATCCTAATCATTGCCATTCCTTTCTAATACCCAACATTTTCAATTCATTAACATTAGGATTCATGAAGCCAAGGGGAAAAAATTACAAAATCAAAGCCATTTGTTCTTCATGCACTGAATTAAGATCATCAAGGTAGTCTTCAATTAAAGATGGTTTTTTAAGTTTCTAAAAATGGATAGGAGAAATTAAGTTTCGGGTCTAACCTGAGTTGGTGACAGCCATTTGCCACTAAGTGTGAATGAAGGTGGGGAGGAGGATGGATAATCTGGTGGCAGTTCAAAGTTCAGCACAAGTGGAGGCAGAAAGCAAATGGTGTATTCAAAGCCACCATTCTGGAGACACTCATTTGAATTGCCTGAACCAAAAACAAAGATTAGAAAGAATCAGTTGGTCAACACTTGAGTGTCCATCACTGTTGAGCGGTGCTCAAGAAAGACTAATGCTTTAGCTGAGGGGATAAAGACCCTCCCCCAAAGCATTTTCTATCGTAGCCACCACCTTAAAAAAAAAAAAATCTTGTAAGCCCTTGAGAAATCTACTAAGCACCATGAAATTTCTAATGAAGGCACATAACTTATTATCGCATATACTTTTGAGTACAAATTCCTAACACTAACTGAAAGCAAGTAATATACAATGTTTTCTTTTGTTGTTGTTTTACAGTAGATGATTATGGACACCATCTAGAGAAAAGGATGTTTATTTCTATTAAGAGCCATGACCTACTTAGAGCAGCACGTGCCAACTATCCATGAATCATAGCTAGGAGAATTTATGCCAATACAATGATCTCAGGCTCGAGGGCAAGATACAGCACACAACACTCTCACAATCAAAGTTTCATTTTAAATTATCACACTTACTTTCTTTACTCAATGCCTTTATAGTAGAAACTTTTTGAGAAAGTGTGCACCAAAGTCTTCTGTGAACGTTTCTATCAAAAGCAGCAGTTTTTTGTTTTTTTCTGAAGCAAAAGGTCACAGAGTAACAGCATATATCACAGGTTTATGGTAGTTGAAATGATTCTGGAAACCAAATAATATTAACAACCACCACGGTATTTTAAAGCTTTCCACGCATTTTCACATACATTATGTCATTTTCTCTTTTATTATCCCTATTTAACAGCCAATGACTCATAGCTGATAAACTGCTAGCTAGACGATTAGAACACACAAAATATGTAGGATAATATCCCAATTCAGTGGTCAAAAGGCGAATCAAATTGAGAACTATTTACCCTCTGTCCAATTTTCAATTAAAAGAGAAACATGCGTTCAATCTGTAATACTATCATTTACTACTAATGCCTGTGAACACAAGATGTCAAATAATTTAGGGTACACTAAGAAACTGAGAATAACCTTTATTTAGAAAAATCTGTTTAAGAGAATATTATTAACTAACCGCTCACAAATATCTTGAAATTTTGTGGCAAGTCCAAATAGATCCTGGTTTCTCCACCTTGGACAGACTCTGCTTTTCTAAATTCATCTCCATCATAAATACTCGCCAGGGCCAGCAATTCATCCTCCTGAGCTTCTCGATCTTCTGACGACATTTAATTTTCTGAGAAGCTGAAGACAATTATTCCAATTAGTTAAGAATAGAAAAGGCACAGAGTTTGGCACCAAAGAAAAAAAAAGTAAAGTTCCTCACAAACAACTGCGAAGAATCAATATTCTCACTTTTCTGCTCAACTAGAAATGATAAGAGATATCTAATATCCTAGTAACTTTGCAATAATAACAGCTTTTCTTTTTTAAACAGTGTATTTTTTTCTGAGATTTTATTTATTTATTTGACAGAGAGAGACACAGCAAGAGAGGGAACACAAGCAGGGGGAATGGGAGAGGGAGAAGCAGGATCCCTGCTGAGCAGGTAACCCAATTCGGGGCTCGATCCCAGGACCCTGGGATCATGACAAGAGCTGAGGGCAGCCGCTTAATGACTGAGCCAACCAGATGCCTCAATAGTAACAGCTTTTTCAAAAATAATGGTTGTGGTGCTTCTTTTTTTTTAAAGATTTATTTATTTATTTGACAGAGAGGGAAATCACAAGTAGGCAGAGAGGCAGGCAGATAGAGAGGGAGAAGCAGGCTCCCTACTGAGCAGAAAGCCTGATGTGGGGCTCGATCCCAGGACCCTGGGATCATGACCTGAGACGAAGGCAGAGGCTTAACCCACTGAAGCTTCCAGTCGCCCCAGCTGTGGTGCTTCTAATTGCCGACTATATCAGCTATAGGTATCACTGATTTAGGGGGGAAAAAGCATGAATTTAAAAAAAATTTTTAAAAAGGACAAATCATTAGGGCACCTGGGTGGCACAGTTGGTTAAGCTTCTGATTCTTCGTTTTGGGTCAGGTAGTGATCCCAGGATTGTGGGACTGAGCCCCGCATCAGGTCCAACGTCAGCGTGGAGTCAGCTTGAGTTTCTCCCTCCCTCACCCTCTGCCCCTCCTGCTCAAGCTCTCTCTCTAAAATAAATCTTAAAAAAAAAAGAACAAATCACAAATTATTTTGACTTGCCACCCAAAACAAGCAAAGTGCCTTACTCACAGAAAGATTAAAGTATATGTGATACACTTCCTAAAAATCAATAATTTTTTTTTTTTTTTTAATGCATAGAAATCTCTAGGGCAGGTTTTCTCAACCTCAGTACTACTGACACTTTGGAACAAGTAGTTCTTTGTGGTGGGAGGCTGTCCTGTGCCCTACAGGATGTACCAACATCCCTGGCTTCAACCTACTAGATGCCAACAGCATACCTCCCCCTCAACATAGCCAAATGTGCCCCCCCAGGGGTGCAGCAGAGGGACTGCTCCCAGTTGAGAACACTCTGTTCTCAAGAATGTTACAGAGACAGATACTATAGGAGAGGTTAGATAACTTAGAGGCCAGCAAAGGAACACTAAATTTTTCAAGTACAACACTCTGTCACAACAATTATAAAATTCACCATTATTTTAGGCAAAACTAAGAATGAAAATACACTACAATTACAATGTAAAATCAAGGCTTTTCAAGTGCATCAGCTGAAAGATGCACAGTTTCAGGTAATGTATATGTGGAAAAATGTGTAATGAGAATCTAAGGAAATTACTTTATTAAGGCAACAATAAAAATTACCATTCCATCAATTAAAATGTTGGACTATAACTGGATTTGCGAATATGCACCCTCTCAACTAAAAAAAAAAATTTAATTGAAATGTACACAACCAAAAAATTAGGACATTATAAAAAGTAACACTACAAAACCTGAACAAGTTCATTTAAAATGACTCTGTTTTCAAAAAATATTTTTTTGCCAGATGATGATCTTGGTTCTGCTTAAGCAGCATCCCTACCCCAAACAGAATACAGTGACATGTTCCAGTTGAGGTGAGTTGGTACCTGTTGATAACAACCAGAAGAAAAGGATATTAGCAATGCAGCCTGTTTTCAGTTCAGAATTTGGAATTTATGCAAATCCCATTTATCCTCCAGAAGGTGGAGATGTGACTGTTGAAGTTGGATAAAAGGCCAAGATCTGGAACTCATACTAGATATACCATAGAAATCCTGCCATCTGCAGAAAAAAAAAAATACAAAAGATGGTGTTAAGACACTCTCCAAATTTAAATTCTGAATTTCTGTTATTACCATTTAAGTCAAACACATCCTAACAGAGTTGATGCCAATCTACAGCTGCATATTACTTTCCCTAGGAGAGCCTAACTGAGCCAAGTGGTTAAAGGGGTATTTGCATGTCCCCAGTGAGGAGACAAGCCTTATCTGACTGCCTTCAGCCCTGGGAGGAGCCAAGGTGGACTACCAAGGTCACACGTGACAGGAGCGCACTAAGTCCCATAACAAGCATCTAAACATCTTCTTGGGTTTTTGTTTTTGTTTCTTCTTTCCTTTTCAGCTTCTCCTCTTCTTCATTTCCTATCCCCCTCCAGTTTTTCCTCTCACCTACTAATGAATTACTCCTGCTAGGGACATTCAACATTAGGTCAATTTAACCATGACAGCAAGATATTTAAAACAAAACAACAAAAGCGTGCACATGCATGCACACATACACACTTTTAAGTTCAATTTTGGAAATCTGAGAGACAGACTTCTTAACTACGAGTAAGGGGGAAGGAGAGGGTCGTTACAGAGAAACCTAAGAACACCATGAAGTTATGTGCAAAAATATTATATGAAGCAGAATTTTTAAACCAGATTCTCAGATGTGACTCCCAAATAAGAATGAAATTCAGAAATCAATTTGCATTTATTGAGCACCTTCTTTATGTTGTATTACGTCCTTTCACACTATCTTATTTAATCTTAAACAATTTTACCAGACATAGTGCGTGGGGATAACATAATTACGTTTCTGTTTGAACATTTATAAATAAGGTGAAAGATGAATTTATAATGATTCTGGTTTTAGGTTAGTGTTCTCCAGCTTGTCTGCACATTAGAATCACCTGGAGAACTGTGTTCTCTCAATAACCAGGCCATATTCTACAGCAATTAAATCAGCATTAGTAGTTATCCAACCTCTCCAGGTGATGAAGTGCAGCTAGGACTTAGAAGCTCTACTCCAAACACTGGCTCCCATAAACAGCTCCCAATAACCTATCCCACCTGACCCCACCATCTAAAGCTGCCACCTGGTCCAGTCCCTTAACTCACAAGGCAGACCCACAGTTTCATTTTATCCACTCAGCTCTCAAGAGCCACGTCCAAAGTCCCTATTCTATGTAAAAATGTTCCAATTACATGTTAAGTCTTTAAAGATCCAGACAACATTTTTTTACTCTAACTTTCCCACATTACCACATCAACCCTTGGCACTATCGAAGTTTCTGAACTTGTATCATCAGACTGCATTAGCTCCTTAAGGGCAAATATCAGATCTTTTCCATCTGTGTGTTGTCCTCGCCATCTAGTAGTGCCCTGTGTCTGGCACTGGGGAAAAAAGTGTAACTGAACGGGTGTGAGATTAAGTGTGGTGAAACTGGGGACCAGAACCTTAAGGTTGAATGACCGCTCTGTCACATCCCACTAGTAGCAGGATTCACAATAACACCAAGAAAGTAACACTGGGCTCTTAAGCGTGTATCAGGCGTTGTGCTAAGCCCTTTAAATGCATTACCTCCTGTTAGATTCCCACAACTCCATGAAACGAGTCCTCTTACCGCTTCCATTACACAAATGAGAAAAATGACCGTTTAAGTCCCTTTAGGGCCCAAGGTCACACCGCTAGTAGATAACTAAATCTGGGTTCAGACCACTCTGTTTCTTCATCTGGAACCCAGGAACTAGAATAAACCCCTGCGCCATCCGATGAGAGATGAACAGCAAGTTTAATATTAGCCTTGGCAACTACACCAGGGAGGGAAGCCCTCCTCCGCCGGGTTTCCCTTCGGCCTGGGAAAATCCTACTCATTCTCCCAGGCCACACCGTGCAAACTGCAGAGCTGGGGTCAGCCCTGGCTCCGGAATCAGCACGCCGCCAAGGCACCACCAGGCGTGCTGAGTCGTTGTCTGTGCGACTCACCTACAACCAGGGAGCAAGCCCCAGCCTCGCCACCGGCCCTAGCCCTTGGACACGGAGGGCGCTGTACGAACGTGGGAGGTAGGAGCCGGTCCCAGGCGTCCCCAACCAGCAGGGCCTGGACCTTCCCCTACCTCTTCGGAGCGCCCGGGGGTGGGTGGGATGTCAGCCGGCCCCGGCTGGGGACGCCCCGTCCGGGATTTCGGGGGCTCGGGCCCACTGTGCAGTCCCGGCCCGGCCGCTCTTCTCGGCCTCACGCGCCCGGAGCGCGGTCCACACCGTACGTTCCGGCCACCCCGCCGTTCCGGGCCCGAAAGTTCCGCCCTCCGCCCTAGCCCTGGTCTCCTCACCACCACCGCCGCGCCGGCCTACAGACGCCCGGCTCAACCAGCGCTCGGCACCGCCTCTTCCGTGTTTGGAGCTGTCAGCTGAGCCCGGCGGATCCGGCTGGGGCGGCCCGGCGAGGGGAGGACTTTGCGCAGCCGCCATGACCGCCCCGGACCCTCGGCCGCCCCCTGAAGGCTAACGGCGGCGCTGCCGGCGCGATCTGCGTCACCACCTCCGCATCCCCGCCTGGAAATTAAGTGTGCTTCTGGACGAGTTGACATATATACAGATTTTGTGCCCCGGGGGCTTCTTGCCGTAGTTCTGGGATGGGCCCGGGAATTAAAATTTTTGCCAGTCCCAAGAGGTGAACGAAAGGCAGTGGTCTATTCAAAACAGACACTCCAGTAACAATCCCACACCTGCTCCTTCAGGTAGACTAAGCAAGTCTCCCGCATCCCAATTTCTTTCTCAGAGATGCTGCCCATCTTAATGGTACCTCCTCCATGAAAGCATTTACTCATTGTTCATATTATAACAGTAATAACTACCACGTTTATGGAACGGTTAGGATGCTTCAAGGACTTTGCTAAGGGCTTTATGTACATTTTCTCTTTATCTTCACCGTAACCTTGAGATTTTAGGTACTATTTGTTATTTCCACTTTATTAATGAGGAAATTGAAACCTAGGGATGTTCAGGAACTTACCAAAGGGTACATGATTATTGAGAGGCAGAGCGGGAATTAAAATTGCATGCCCTCTACCCTACATCGTATGTATAAATTAACTCAAAATGGATCAAAGACCTAAATGTAAGAGCTAAAACTGTTAAACTCTTAGAAGAAAATGTGGGAGTAAATCTTCATGAATTTGGATTAGGCAACAGTTTCTTAGATAAGAAACCAAAAGCACAAGCAAAATAAAAAGAAATAGATAAATTGAACTCAACACAATTCAAAACGTTTTGTGCTTCAAATGCACTATCAAGAAAGTGAAAAGACAACCTACGGAATAGGAATATTTGCAAATCATTTATCTAATATTCAGGATATATAAAGAACTCCTGTAACTCAACAATTAAAAAAAAAGATTTAAAAATCCCAACTTTAAATGTTTTTAAGTTTTAGACTCGTTGTAGCATGGGCAAAGGCTCTGAATAAACATTTCTCCAAAGAAGATATACAAATGGTCCAGAAGCACATGAAAAGACACTCAACATCATTAGCCATCAGGGAAAAGCACATCAAAACCACAAGGAGAAACCACCCTCACTAGGATGGCTATAATAAAAAGACAGATAATAACAAGTATTGATGAGACTGGGAGAAATTGGAACACTCATACATTTCTGGGAACATAAAATGGTGTAGCTGCTCTAGAACACAGTTTGACAGTTCCTCAAAAGGTTAAACATAGAGTTGCAGTAAGACACAGCAATTCTACTCCTAGGTGTATACCCAAGAGAGCTGAAAACTGCTCTTGGTCTAATGCTCTCCTATAGCCATCTTGAAATTCTTAATTTTCCAACAGGAAGCTCTCCATTTTCATTTTGCACTGGGTTCCACAAATTATGTAGCTCATCCTGCACCCAGGAGAGAAGAAAACCAAGTGGGTGAATCAGGGCATTAAAGGTGCTTACCTGACTTCCACAGAGGGAAAACTTTTGAGATTTAAATAATCACTCCTAATTTTCTGTACTGTCATAGATCATACCCAAACCAGAAACATATTCCTTAAAGACACAAAGATGGAGGAAGAGTATCTGAAGCCATTCACTAATATCATTATTCATGTTAGGCCAAGGAAGTAAAACCAAGAGCAAAATGTATGGCAAACTTACCTCTGAGAGTTCACAGATGAGACCATGAATCCTGCCAGCAACCTCCCAGATGCAAGAAGTGAGGGAGCCTAAGAACCAGCTCGGGAAATTCTCACAAATCGGAGCAGGAGGTGAATTATGACATCACATCATGACATCATGCCAGAGGTCACAGGATGGAGGGACTAGAAAAGAGAATGTCAAAGCAGTGTTAATAATGTGGACTAAATATTTAGAGTCCAGTGTTGAGGTGAGGAATGGATAAAGAGCGTTTTCCAATCAATTTCGGTTTTAGACTCCATAAAAATAAGAGACTTTTGTGTCTTTCGTTTTATGTGCCTGTAGAGTTTTTTAAATTCAGCTTTCCCCGTGTGCCTAGCCTTCCACTGTGCTAAGCATTATCATGCATTATTTACTTCCTTTAGGGTTTTTTTTTTTAAAGATTTATTTCTTTCTTTGAGAGAGAGAGCGCAGAAGCGCACGCGTGAGTGGGGGGAGGTGCAGATGGAGAGAATCTTCAAGCAGACTCCCCACTGAGAGCAGAGCCCAAGATGGGGCTCGAACTCACAACCTTGAGATCATGACCTAAGCTGAAACCAAGAGTCAGATGCTCAACTGACTGAGCCACACAGGCACTCCATGCATCATTGCATTTAAATACCCAGGATCTCAGAACGGAGGCAATTTTGTTTCCCCATTTTATAGTTAAGGAAATTGGGGCACTAATGGGTGAAGTTATCTGACCGATGTCTGTCATACGGTGGGGAAATACAGGATTAGGACCAGCTCCTCCAAGGTTCGACACTCTCCTGTAGACTCTAAAAGAATTGCGTTTGTTGTAGCAGAAATACAGAGAGAACAAAATCGTTCTTCCCTTAAGAGTTAAAGGGGAGGGGCGCCTGGGTGGTTCAGTGTGTTAAGCATCTGCCTGGCTGCCTTCGGCCCAGGTCATGATCCTGGAGTCCTGGAATTGAGCCCCATGTTGGGCTCCATGCGGCAGGGAGTCTGCTTCCCCCCTCTCCTTTTTTTTTTTTTTTTTAAGATTTTATTTATTCATTTGACAGCAATCACAAGTAGGCAGAGAGAGGAGGAAACAGGCTCCCCTCTGAGCAGAAAGCCAAATGCGGGGCTCCATCCCAGGACTCTGAGATCATGACCTGAGCCTAAGGCAGAGGCTTAACCCACTGAGCCACCCAGGCACCCCTCCCCTTCTTCTGATCCTCCCCCCAATCATGCTCTCTCTCTTAAATTAAAAAAAAAAAAAAAAAAAAAAAAAAAGAATTAAGGGGGAAAACCCTAAGGAAGTCAGCAATAGATTTTATGACTTTAGATTAGGTGAGAATGAGAATAGAGAGAAAAAGAAAAGAGACTCACCTCCATCGCCTGTCCCCAAGCACAGAAGATGATGGAGCTGCAGGCTAGAAGAGGATGGGATGTGTGACCTAGAACAGAGGTCAGCACTCTGTCCTGCATGGCTGGACCATCGAGTAGAGAAGCAGGAGTGAGTCCGAATATGCTGGTGACTGGAAGGACCAGAAGGCTCCCATCAGTGCCTGTACCTCTCCCCATCCATCACTGGGGCATCCAGTGGTTGCTCCAGAGACTTTGCTGAGCTCTTCCCACCTGCCTGGTGTTAACAGTCACCTCTTCAATGGCTACCATTCCTGAGCAGCCCTGAAACAAGCCTTAACAACAGATGGGTAGCAGTGTAGAAGGAAAGACCCTGCCCCAACTCTGGGATAGGTCTGGATGGTGGTGAGCTCCACTCTAAGACAGGGGTATCACTGGATTCCTACTAGCATCTTGTCATTGTGTGTTCCCTCACCATGTAGATCTTAAATGGTTTCTTTCTTTTTTTTTTTTTTTTAAGATTTATTTATTTGACAGAGAGAGAGAGATCGCAAGTAGACAGAGAGGCAGGCAGAGAGAGAGGGGGAAGCAGGCTCCCTGCTGAGCAGAGAGCCCAATGTGGGGCTTGATCTCGGGACCCTGAGACCATGACTTGAGCCGAAAGCAGAGGCTTAGCCCTCTGAGCCACCCAGATGCCCCTCCTAAAAGGTTTCCAGTCATCACATGGGAATCTGAAACATTGGTTTTTCTTTCAAATAGGGGCTTCAGGGTAAAAAACAAATGAGGAACCACTACCTTAAAAGCACAATTATAAATAACTAAACTTTAAAGGGCTACCCACATACCAGGCCTTGCTCTAAATGCTGTGTACTGACTACGCCAAACTTTACAGAACTTGAAAACATAATTACCAGCATCATTATCATTCCTGTTTTAAAACTAAGGAAACTAGGGAGCCTGAGTGGCTGCCTTTAGCTCAGATCGTGATCCCAGGGTGCTGGGATTGAGCCCTGCATCAGTCTCCCTGCTTGGCAGGAAGCCTGCTTCCCCTTCTCCCCTTCCCTTTGCTTGTGTTCCTGCCCTCGCTGTGTCTCTCTCTGGCAAATAAAAATAATCTCTTCAAAAAAAATTAAAAAATAAAACTAAGGAAACTGATGACAGAGAAGTGAAGTGACTTTTCACTGTCACACAAATGCTTTGGACCCAAGCAACTGCAGACTTGAGCCCACATCCTTAACCCCATTGCTATGCTCAGATCAAGTTAACGCTTTGCTTAAGGAAAATGATTAATTGGGTGTGTAAGGAGAAACGGATCACCTGTGTGACCAGCTTCCCTGGTCAAGGCAGATCCAACAATACCTCAGGTCATCCCAGGGTTATATAAAAACAGATTCTTAAAGAGACTTGAGGTGGCTGACAGCATAAAATGTTTTCTGTGCTTCTGATGCAAGGTAAAATGTGATTTACAATAATAGGCACAGAATGATCATGTTTATACTTGCAACCTGGCATTTTATTATTATTCCCCTGAATAACAGGGAAAAGAGTTTTGTAACCCCAAGGTAACACGGCTCTGTAAGAAGGAAAAGGGGTAAGATTTAGCAGCAGCTGCCATCATAAATCAGTGTGTGGTTGTTTCTCTCAGAGCTCCAGGCTCAACTCCTGGCTGTCATAAACTTATAAAGGGAAGCCCCATGAGAATTTATGTAATGACGGGAAGACTCATTTTCCTTCCTGCAAGAACCTTTCTGAAGCAACGCAAGAATTAGGTTGATTAGATTCTATGTGAAGAAAGAGAACCAAACCAGTGGTTGAGAGGAAAGAAAAATGTGGGTCAACTTCAGCTACTTCCCTTGCAAAAAAAAAAAAAAAAAAAAAAAAAAAACAACCTTGTAAATAAAGAAGAACATGCTAAATTCCACCAGATAAATGATTAAATGATTGGATGACCAAATAAGTTAATGAATGAGTGTGAGCCAGGTTTCCCCAAGGGTGGTTCTGTCAGTGTGAGAACAGTTCGATCCTGGAGTCACCCAGAAATGCTGAATACATAACAAGGCCAATCAACACAGTCAGCTTCTGAATATTCATGTACAGATGATGCTTCCAGTCAATGTGTTTGATTTTTGTGTTCGCTGATAGATTTTCAAATTCACAGTGTAAATCAAAATTCTAAAGAAGAAGGAAAAGGAGGAGAAGGAAGAAAAGGAGAAGGAGAGGAAGGAGGAAGAGGAGGAAAGAAAACAGAAAAACAGAAGAGAAACTCGTGTTGAGAGTATATACTACTTCTGAGTAGGATGGCCTGGTGAAAATATACTAAAAAAATTGTCATTGTTGACCTAAAATTAAAACTTAACTGGCACTTGTATTTTTATTTGCTAAATCTGACAAACAATTTCTGGGCTAATAACCCTATGGAGAAGAGAAGATTGAGGACAGTGTCTGGGGACATGCCCATCCCTGGGAGTCAGAAGGAAGGAAAACCAAGGAAGAGTCTGTAGAAACATGGGGGGAGAACCGGCTATGGACAGACCTTAGCTGAACAGTGACACAGGCATGAGGGAGAAGGGGCGACCAGAAGGGTGCTCAGTAAGAAATCCTGATGGCTGTAGAGCTTTGGCCCTTACAAAGTTGCTAGTAGTTCTAAGAAGTTCTAAATCAGTGGTTCTCAATGACATTGAGGTGGAGACGGGGCATGTGTCAGACTGCATACAGAATTAAAATCTACATGCTAGAAGTGGCTCACTTTCCCTCCAAGGTTGGAGAGAAAGACAAAACATATGGGTAACCTTTATTAACTCAGAATTTATGGGGCCCGGTTATGGTTACTAAAGCACAAAATAAATTCTGAGTCTCCTCTTGCATTTTTCTTGAAAATCATGAAGGAGATCCATAGTCCACAACGATTCATTGGCAAGTCCTCATGTTCACACTACTTCCTCTCACAGCCCCCCACCCTGTTCTCTCATGAACCCCCTCCATGGTCCCCTCAGCCTTCATCAATCCCCCTCTCCTATTTTCCTTTTATTATGTAGCTCAATTAAGCCTCTCTTTCCAGAAAAAAACTTCAAACCAACTTCCCCAACTCTGTCCCAAATGAAAAGGGAAGTCTTTTCGAAGGGAGCTGGCAGTTATGAAATTCTCTTTAGCAGGGTGGAAAGGGGAAGAGTATGAATTCTCTCGCCCTTTCCTTGGTATTCAGATAAGTGATTCTGATATTTGTCCCCTTTTGAGAGCTACCACTCTAATGCAAGACAATCAAGACACAACGCCTTTTCATTTCTTGAAAGATTCTATTATTTGGCAGATATCTACCTACAAAGTACATTTTTTTTTTTCCTACACTGGGCCCAGAAAGAGGTGTTATTGTGTGGGAGTAGATGTCATCTGTCCCAACAAAGAGCACAAAGTGTCACATCAAGAGCAGGTGACCCATCTACCTGAGTCTCCCAGTCAAGATTCCTGGCCACACTGGCTCCAATTTCAACAAGGTCTCGCTCAAAGAAAGAGGCTGACCTTGGGTGTTTCTATCACCCTCCCAATGGGAACGATCCTAAGGAAGAGGAAGCATCCAAGCCTCACCAAGCGGCCTTGGTGACAGTGACTGTGACAGCTGCTCGGCATATTCACAAGGAGCCCCAAGGGTGGGCCACCAGCCATTCAACCTGTTCATAGGGTGAGGCACGATCCTAGCCTTCACCCAGTGGACCTGGGAGTCCCCCAAGGGTCAGAGTCCCACCTTGCTGGTCTGACCCCCCAAGGATCCTCAGGACATCAGGCATTTTTTTTTTTAATTTTTATTTATTTATTTGACAGACAGAGGTCACAAGTAGGCAGAGAGGCAGGCAGAGAGAGAGGAAGGGAAGCAGACTCCCCGCTGAGCAGAGCCTGATGCGGGGCTCGATCCCAGGACCCTGAGATCATAACCTGAGCCGAAGGCAGAGGCTTTAACCCACTGAGCCACCCAGGTGCCCCGACATCAGGCATTTTGAAAAAAAATCCTGACCCACCCCCACACCTCCCACTTCATCCCCCAACACTCCCCCATAGCCAAGGGCCCAAGTGTGAATGACCTCAAGGTTGGTGGCAAGCCAGACTTCCAAACACCAGCCCTGATTCTTGCCCTCTTTAAAAAAATATTTCAGGCTTGAGGGAGGCATCCTTAGCGTTTCCAAACCAATTTCAGGGGACCTGTGCAACTTCACATCTATTTTCAAAACTCAGAGGGATAAAGGCTCTCCAGGCAAACTCCAGTGACATCTCCATTTGCCCCTTGACATGTGGCTGATCCCTGAAGCCAGAAAGGAGGAGAGAAAATTACTAAGCGGGACCTCATTCCCAGAGATTATCACCTTAAAAAAGTCTTATTTGCTGGCTTGGGATTCTGCCCCCAATATGAATAAAACAAACAAACCATAGCCATAAAAACTGTCTGCGGAATCAAACTTTGTTGCGGGGTGCCTGGGTGGCTCAGTGGGTTAAGCATCTGCCTTTGGCTCAGGTCATGATCCCAAGGTCCTAGGATTGAGCCCCGTGTCAGGCTCCCTGCTAGGTGGGAAGTAGGCTTCACTCTCTCCCTCTGCCCCTCCCCATCACTCCTGTGTGCTTTCTTTCTCGCAAAGAAATAAATAAAATCTTAAAAACAAAACAAAAACTTTCTTATTTTGTGACCTGGGAGTCCATTTTTTGCAATGAGGGTACAGTGAAGGCAACACATACACACAGAGCATGAACAGGACAATGTCCTTTCGAGAATATAAATGTTAACACTGGTAAAATCGTGAGTTCCATAAATCCTTCCATGGGCAGTGGGTCACATTAGGTTTCTCATGATAAGTGACTGTCATCGCATGTAAGCTCCTTCCAGTGTGTTCTATGCAGGACAGGTCTAGAGCTGTGCCTATGTGTGAGCTCCAGGTACCCACCTCTCTGCCTTTGGGCTTTTTTCTCTGCCTTTGGCCACCAGATGGCATTCTGGAAACATTCTCAGCACAAGAGTTTTCTGCACCAAAGCTCCCCTGCATTATTCCCAATGGCCCTCCCCACTCCCTCCTCTGTTTTCTTCCATTCCATTTTCCAGAGTGCAGCCCAAGGGGCTTTATGGAGGTCCAGTCTGTGTGATCTTGGGCAAGTTAGCTACCCCTTATCCTGATGGCCTGGCAATGAGGGAGGAGCAGGAGGGTATAGGTAAAGCACTCGAGACAAGGCCTGGCATAGAGCTATTGTCTTCATCTTCCTTCTTGGGGCCATTTAAAAGCTCCGCATGGTCGGTAAGACAAGGTCCAAATCCTAAACATGGGACTCCAGGACTTCCAGGAGGGTCTGGCAGCCCATTCTGACCTCCCCTGCCTACCTTCTTCCTCCCCACTCTCCACACAGACCTCTGGAGATACTGTAAGGAGCCAGCTCACTCACCTCCAGCCTTTGTCTACTCTGTTCCCTCTGCCTGTTTTGCCTCTCCTTTGCTTACTCACCTTCCTCTGGCTAACTCCTCTGTCTTCAGGATTTGGCCCAATACCCTCCGTGAGGAGCCGCCCATGACCACTAAGCCCAAACACAGAGCTACTGTGCCCCCTTCCTCCTTTTCCCCACTCCCTCCTTAGACTGCAAGCCACTTGTGGGACACCTTGTCTTGCTAGGTGCACTGCACACGATAGGACAAGTGAGGGCCAGAGAGTGAGGCTGCCATGCAGGCTGTCATCCAAGGGCAGTAAGCCTAGGGCCCATCTCTGAGCAACAGGGGCCTGGGGCCTGTGCTTGCTCCCTTTGAAGCACAGGCAGCACCTGGCCCCAGCCTGGGCTGAGAAAGCCCTGGAAATTGAGCTTCCTTGGCCATGCAGGCAGAGAAAACAGCGAAGGGGCAGGGGCACCTGGATGGGTCAGTCGATTAAATGTCTGCCTTTGACTAAGGTCATGATCCCAGGGTCCTGGGTTTGAGCCCCACTACTTGCTCAGCAGGGGGCTCTGTTTCTCCCTCTCCCTCTGCCTGCTGTTCCCCTTGCTTGTTCTCTCTGTAAAATAAATAAATACAATTTTAAATTAAAAAAAAAAAAAAAAAACAGTGAAGGGACAAATGCAAGGTCATCCTCACCATTTGCATCAGACCTGGAAAATAATACAAGCTACAGAAACATGGAATGGATGCTTTCTTTGGACCAGGCCCTCTGCTAGGCCCTTCTAGGTATCATCTCACTGAATCCTTACATAATCTCCTGAGGAGGGTGACAGCCACACTCTACAGAGAAGGAAACCGAGGCGCAGAGAAGTTAAGTGACTCGTGCAATGTCTCCAAGCTTGTGGGTGTTCTGTCTGTAGGGCCACACTATAGGAGATGGGCCCATGGATTCAGGCCCTTGCTGTGGTTCAACAAGTGACAAGGACAGGGAACCTCAAGGAGTGGAACATGGAGTAAAGGACAGAGCGTGGGAAAGAAAACATGGGGGCAGGGATGGGCACAGATGGCTCTGAGGCTTGAGACTCCCTCAGCGGCCCCTGTCCTAATGGCCACAGGCCTACAAGCCAACAGGCCCTGATGGAGGTCCCCTGTGTCCCAATGGGCACCTCCAGCCTCAAAGACTCAGTTGCAAACAGCCACCTAAAGGAAGCAGGCCTTAAATTCCCAACACTTCTAATGTTTTACAAACCTCTAAACTCAGACGGAGGCAGGGTAGAAGACCAGGAGGGTGCTGGGTGCAGCAAGTGAGGAGGTAAATGAGAAGCCACAAGCCACCACAAATGCCACCCAGGTGATCCTGGGCCTTACCTCTGTGAGGAGGTAAATGAGGGGAGGGCACATCTGAAAACATCCATCTCCCTAGAAGTGGTGGTGATGGGGATGGAGTACTGTTGGTGAGAATCAGTCATAAACAGCAGGGGGGGAGAGAAGAATCAGGGGAAGGGAGGGATAAGGAGAGGAAGGCGTGGGAGAGGGACAAGTATAAAAACCTCCCAAGAAAGGGGAGCGGGAGGCCCGGGGATTCCCCCAGATAGGGACTCAGGCTGGACCAGATGCAGAGAACAATGGGCCTCCAGGCTGGAGAGCAGGAAGGGAAGGGGGAGGGAAGCCACACGGTCAGGTCAGAGAGATCCCAGGGCTTCAGGAGCCAAGGCCATAGGCACCCTCGTGGGTCCGTGTAAGCAGGGACAGCCCTGGGGCCAGTGCAAGGGCCAGAGCTACAAGCTGAGACTAGCTATTCCATTCTAAACACCTACCACTCGCTACCACTTTCAAAACGTCATTGCCTGTCCTCTGAGCCAGGACCCAGCCCTTCATGCATCATTTCATTTGTCCTCACAATTTCCTGCTGTGAGGGCTACTATGCTTATTCCCATCCACACTCTAAGGATGAAGTGGAGGACGCCCAGAGAGGGTAAGTGACTTGTCCCACACGACCCAGCTGGTAAATTGCAGAGTCAGAATCTGAACCTAAGCAGTTTGGCTCTGATGGCCACGCTCTTGATCATAGCTGCTTCCCAAGAGACAAATATGGATGATCAGGGAAGAGTCAGGACTTAGAGGTAGATGAGTATGGAGAGAAGACTGGATCGGGGGAGGAATCATGGGGATATGAAGGAAACAAAGAGAGCAGTGGAAAAGAGCATGACACACCCAGGAGGGGTACTGGGGTAGGCAGGGTCTCAGGCTCTTTGTCCACTTGCCTACACAGTGGCTCCCTTTCCCTCAGGGGCCACCTTGCGTGGATAGCACCTTGTTGCCCTGTCCCGGAGCCGCAGCCCATCCTCCTCCACCGCAGGCCCCTTGGGCTTCACGGGAAGCCCTCTTTCTCTAATTGGCATTGAAACTTACAGCCCTCCCTTTTCCTGTAGGTGGGGTTTCCATAGGAAAAAGCTGCTTCTCCATTTCCCCAGCCCAGCAACTGTTTGGAAGTCGGATCCCCACATCCTGCTTTACTGGGTCAAGTCCCTCTTGGACCGGCTTTTGCCCATCATTTACTGAAGGGGACCCGCGGGTGCCCCTGTGCAGGGTGCCCCTTGGCAATTTCACTTCGTCAGTGCTTGGACCTCTGATATCTCTTCAGATGAAAATGGCCTTGCCTGGGAATCCTGCTACTTCCATCATCATCTAATTATGGGACGAGACTGTGACAGCAGGTCTGGGGGCAGGAGAACGGGGCTAATCAGGCCCCTCGGGAAAGCGTGGAGGACTTGCCTAGCCTTTGAAGGACTGTAGTGGTTTCTGAGTCTAGCCCATTCTGGCGGTAAGCATGATGCGACTTCTGCCACTTCTGCTGGGGCTTTTGGGGCCAGGTGGCTACTTTTTCCCTCCAGGGCATGGTCAGGAAGTGGCCACTCTCACTGTGAAATACCAAGTGGCAGAAGAGGTGCCGTCTGGGACGGTGATAGGGAAGCTGTCCCAGGAACTGGGCTGGGAGGAGGGGCGTGGGCAGACGAAGACTGCCTTCCAGGTCCTGCAGCTGTCTCAGGCACTCCCCATCCAGGTGGACCCTGAGGACGGCCTGCTTAGCACGGGGAGCCGGCTGGACCGAGAACAGCTCTGCCGGCAGCAGGACCCCTGCCTGGTTTCCTTTGACGTGCTTGCCACAGGGGACTTGGCTCTGATCCATGTGGAGATCCAGGTGTTGGACATCAATGACCATGAGCCACAGTTCCCCAAAGGTGAGCAAGAGCTGGAAATCTCTGAGAGTGCCTCTCTGCGCACCCGGATCCCCCTGGACAGAGCCCTGGACCCAGATACTGGCTCCAACACCTTGCACTCATACACACTGTCTCCCAGTGAGCACTTTGCCCTGGATGTCATCGTGGGGCCAGATGAAACCAAACATGCAGAACTCGTAGTGGTGAAAGAGCTAGACCGGGAAATCCACTCATTTTTTGATCTGGTACTAACTGCCTATGACAGCGGGAGCCCCCCAAAGTCAGGCACCAGCTTGGTCAAGGTCAATGTCCTGGACTCCAATGACAATAGTCCTATGTTTGCGGAGAGCTCCCTGGCACTAGAAATCCAAGAAGATGCTGCTCCTGGTACTCTCCTCATAAACTTGACTGCCACAGACCCTGACCAAGGTCCCAATGGGGAGGTGGAATTCTTCCTCAGTAAACATGTGCCTCCAGAGGTTTTGGACACCTTCAGTATCGATGCAAAGACGGGGCAGGTGATTCTGCGTCAACGCCTAGACTATGAAAAGAATCCTGCCTATGAGGTGGACGTCCAGGCAAAGGACTTAGGTCCCAATCCCATCCCAGCCCACTGCAAAGTCCTCATCAAGGTCCTGGACGTCAATGACAATGCCCCAAGCATCCACATCACGTGGGCGTCTGAACCATCTCTGGTGTCAGAGGCTCTTCCAAAGGATAGTTTCATTGCTCTCGTCATGGCAGATGACTTGGACTCAGGAAATAATGGTCTGGTCCACTGTTGGCTGAGCCAAGAACTGGGCCATTTCAGGCTGAAAAGGACTAACGGCAATACATACATGCTATTAACCAACACCACACTGGACAGAGAGCAGTGGCCCGAATATACCCTCACTCTGCTGGCTCAAGACCAAGGACTCCAGCCATTATCAGCCAAGAAACAGCTCAGCATTCAGATCAGCGATGCCAATGACAACGCACCTGTGTTTGAGAGGAGCAGGTATGAGGTCTCTACTCGGGAGAACAACCTACCTTCTCTTCACCTCATTAGTGTCAAGGCTCATGATGCAGACTTGGGCCTAAATGGACAAATCTCATACCGTATCCAGGACTCCCCAGTTTCTCACTTGGTAGCTATTGACTCAGACACAGGAGATGTCACTGCCCAGAAGTCACTAGACTATGAACAGATGACCAGTTTTGAGTTCCGTGTGATCGCAGAGGACAAGGGCCAGCCCATGCTTGCATCCAGCGTCTCTGTGTGGGTCAGCCTCTTGGATGTCAATGATAATACCCCAGAGGTGATCCACCCTATACTCAGTGATGGAAAAGCCAGCCTTTCAGTGCTCGTCAATGCCTCCACAGGCTACCTTCTGGTGCCTGTTGAAACTCCTAACGCCTTGGGACCAGCAGGGGCTGACACACTGCCACTGGCAACCCCCAGTTCCAGGCCATTCCTTTTGGTTGCCATTGTAGCAAGAGATGCAGACTCGGGGGCAAATGGAGAGCTCCTCTATAGCATTAGGCGTGGGAATGAAGCCCGTCTCTTTGTCCTCAGCCCCCACCTGGGCCAGCTGTTCATCAACATCACCAACGCCAGCAGCCTCATTGGGAGTGAGTGGGAGCTGGAGATAGTGGTGGAAGACCGTGGCAGCCCCTCCTTGCAGACACAAGCCCTGTTGAGGGTCTTGTTTGTCACCAGCGTGGATCACCTGAGGGACCGGGCCCGGGAGCCTGGGACCCTGAGCACATCGGTGCTGACAGTGATTTGCCTGGTTGTGCTGTTGGCCATCTTTGGGTTGATCTTGGCTCTGATTATGTCCATCTGCAGGACAGAGAAGAAGGACAATAGGGCCTACAACTGTCGGGAGGCTGAATCTACCTACCGCCACCAGCCCAAGAGGCCCCAGAAACACATTCAGAAGGCAGATATCCATCTTGTGCCTGTACTCCGGGGCCAGCCAGACGAGCCTGGTGAAGTGGGGCAGCCCCACAAGGAAGCAGGTCAGGAAGGGATGATGGAAGCGGGCTGGGACCCCTGCCTGCAGGCCCCCTTTCACCTCACACCAACGCTGTACAGAACCCTGCGTAACCAAGGCAACCAGGGAGCACAGGCTGAGAGCCGAGAGGTGCTGCAAGATACTGTCAACCTCCTTTTCAACCATCCCAGGCAGAGGAACGCCTCCCGGGAGAACCTGAACCTTCCTGAACCCCAGTCTGTGATGGGACAGCCACGCTCAAGGCCCCCGAAGGTTACGGGCAGCCCCACAGGGAGGCTTCCAGGAGACCCAGGCAGCGAGGAGGCTCCACTGAGTCCACCGGCCTCCTCTGCAACCCTGAGGCGGCAGCCGAATCTCCATGGCAAAGTGACCCCCGAGAAAGAGTCAGGTCCCCGGCAGATCCTGCGGAGTCTGGTCCGGCTCTCTGTGGCTGCTTTTGCAGAGCGGAACCCCGTCGAGGAGCTCACGATGGATTCTCCTCCTGTTCAGGTACCCGGGTGTGGGCAGCTCTTTCTGTGGTCACCCTCGGACCACCACATCAGACACCCCCATTACCCTTATGTTTGTCACACTCGTTCCTTAGGCTCTCCAGGGACTTTATGGTACATTGGCGGCAGTGGGTGAGGGCACAGCTCTAGGGTTAACAAAATCTAGCTGTGTGATCCTGGGCAACTTATTGTCTTTGAGCCTTCATTTCCCTGTCTATAAAACAGAAATGATGGTAAGAGCATCTGCCTTGCAGAGTGGTCCTGAGGATTTGATCAGTTAATTCCTATAAAGCAAGTACTCACTGTGCCTGGCACAAGTAGACACACAGCAAAAGGCACATTTGAGAATACAAGCTTTGGGATAAGGCCGCCTGAGTTCAAATCCTGCCTCCACCTCTTCCTCTCTATGAACTACAGGAATGTTACTCAAGCTTCTCTGTTGAAGATATCTATGTTAATAGCACCCATCTCCTAAATTTGCTTGAAGATGAAATGAGTGCACTTAAGGCCTGGAATAATGTCTGGCACACAGTCAGCACTCAGCAAATGGTTACAATGACTTCCGCAAAGCTCTTCATCTCCTCCTGCCCTCTTCTCATCTGGGCAGCTTTCCTATGAAGCTGGCCAGCACAGGCATCATTGACTCTGGGCTCAGGGACTGAATTTGACTTGCCTGAGACTAGAGTGTGATGGTGAAGCCTACGGCATGGGGTAATGGAAAAAAGTCTCAGAACTTGGAAATCTGATCTGGGTTTACATTTCAGTATAGGCACTCAGAAGCTGGTCAACCTTGGGCAAGTCTGTCTAATATTAGAGCCTCATTTTCTTCAAATGGCAGTTATGATGCCAAATTTACCCTGTGTCTGCCTCCCAGGGGTTGAGGATTAAATGGCATAACAAAGGACAAAATAGCTAGTGACCTGGGATTTACTAGACAAAAATTGGAAATCTTTTTCAGGGACAGTACCCGATCTCACACCCACCTCTGTTCCTCTGCACTTAAGATAATTTTCCCCGTGCCAAGGATGCCTGGGTGGCTCAGTCATTAAGTGTCTGCCTTTGGCTTAGGTCATGATCCCAGGATCCTGGGATCCAGTCACACATCGGGCTCCTTGCTCAGCAGAGAACCTGTTTCTCCCTCCCCCACTCCCCCTGTTTGTGTTCCTTTCTTGCTATGCCTTTCTCTGTCAAATAAATACATAAAATTTAAAACAATTTGTTTAAAAAGAAAACATTTTCCCTGTGCCAGGCTGCCCGCTCAAGACACATGTGTGTTTGGCCAGGCAATCGACTCAGGTTTCCTGTGGAGCAAGGACACAGTTTCCTTCCCCCATATCCTCCCCAGGAAGCCACCTGGAGAGCCCCACGGCTCTCTTAGAAGTCTTACCCTGAGCCCTCTGTAGCTCCAGACGCTGCCCAGAGCCATTCATTCATTCATTCTTTCTTTAAATGGATACTGAGTGAGCTTTTTGAATCAAACACTGTGCTGGTTATTGTTGAACAGAGACAGCAGAGAGCAGGCACTGGGGGTAAACCCACTGGGGTGATGGAAAGAAGGGTGCTCTGCTGAGATCAATGTGAGGTTAAGAGGCAGCTTGCCTAATGCTCATGTCTTTCCAGCAGCACAGTACCACAGTGAGTCAGATCTGGGTTTAAATTCTAGCCCTTCCACTAACTGAATGTGTAGCCCCTCTGAGCCTCATATTACACATCTGCAAAATGGGTATGATAGTATATTTTCCCTAGGGTTATTATAAGAATTAAATGAGGGGCACCTGGGTGGCTCAGTGGGTTAAAGCCTCTGCCTTCGGCTCAGGACATGATCCCAGAGTCCTGGGATCGAGCCCCACATTGGGCTCTCTGCTCGGCGGGAAGCCTGCTTCCTCCTCTCTCTCCGCCTGCCTCTCTGCCTACTTGTGATCTCTGTCTGTCAAATAAATAAATAAATAAATCTTTAAAAAAAAAAAGAATTAAATGAGATTATATACCACACTAGAATTATTAAGTGCTTTTCAAAAGATCTATTAATAAATGAATCATATGGGTTCCTGGCTGGCTCTTGATCTTGGGGTCATGGGTTCGAGCCCCACAGTGAGCACAGAGATTACTTAGAAAAAAAAATTTTTTTAAATAAATAAATGAAAGATATACTTTCACTCTTTTGATCCTTATACTGCAACCCACATGGACCTTGATATTATTCCCTTTTTATTGCTGAGGAAACTGAGGCTCAAAATGCTGAAGGAATTTCTCAAAAAAAAAAAAAAAAAAAAATCCAGAGGGAATTGGGGCAGGGCAGATGTAGGATTTGAATCTGAGTCTGACTGATTCCAGAGTCTACACTCTTGACTATGAAGAGACCCTGAATGACAGCGCTATGTTCAGGCCGTGGCACTCAGGGAGTGTCCCTGAACTACCAGCTAACGCTTGGAAGAGTGGCAGGGACATTAGGAGGGCTTTGGGGCCTGGGTCAGGAGATGTGATCTGCCTTGAGGCAGGCAACTGGGCCCCAGCTCTCTTCCAACTGTCCTCTGAGGTTGGCACTTTCTAGCTTGAGCTGCCTAGAGAGGCTGAGCTGGCCTTCTCAGAGAAGACAGGGAAGATTCAGGGAAGACTGGCTCCTGGTAGGTCCAAGAGCCAGAGGCCGTCTTTCTAAGAGAAACAGCATTTTCTCTGAGCATTTTAAATTCTCATACCACTGCGTGAATTAATCCTGACTGCCCTGTAAAGAAGGCTGGATGGGTATTTTCAGCTCCAACTTAGAGACGAGGAAACTGAGGTATGAGCATGTCTAAAAACCTGCCTGACATTACACAAACTAGAAATGACCTTGAACTAGAACTTAGTCTCCTGAGACTTGGTGTATTGCCTTCGCCTTCAGAAGGCCCTGCAGGGTCTGGCCCTGACATCTCAGCCAGCCCCACCACCCCCCGCCCCCCAGCCATTCCACAGCCTCCCTGAACCTCCACCCTCTCCTTCAGACTTTCAGCCTGCAGTGCCTTGTTTTCATTCACACTCTTGTTGAATGAATGATTGAATGATAGCCTTCTGCTTTCTCCACAGCAGAGCCTTGCATCTGGCCCCGCCAAAACTGGCTGAGTGTTTGAGTACCGCTGAAGGTGGGGAAGTAACTCCTTAAGATAATCCTCATCAAAGTAAGAATGAGTTTATGGTCAGGAAATGCCCTTTTCAGCCCCATCCCACAGATTCCAGCGGGAGCACGTTAATTCTGAGAACGAGGGGTCGGCCCAGGGGGTCCCTCTTCTCACCCTCAGACATCCAGGTCCTGCGGTGTCATGACAAAGCAAGGATCCTGCCTGTACAGTTCCCTGCCTCCGTCACCATTCACCATCCCCCATCTGATCACACAAACATCTGAAGCTGGAGGAAAGACTATAAAAAGAAAGCGCCGGCATTGAGGGAAACATCCGGCAAGGAAGTGTGCTGGGTCGGAATTGTGTGGAGTCAACAGATTTTTCCTGTCTTGCAGCAAATCTCCCAGCTGCTGTCCTTGCTGCATCAGGGCCAATTCCAGCCCAAACCAAACCACCGGGGAAATAAGTACTTGGCCAAGCCCAGCGGCAGCAGGTAAGCAACACATGGACCCACAGGCTTCTCAAGCCCCCCACTGGCTTGCCTTTACCCCTGGAGCCTCTGTGATCTGAGGAAGGGTGAGCACATCCCAGACAGCAGACCCCTGGGAGAGCAGCGGACAGCATCCTTCCCCCCATCCCAGGCAGCATGGTCCCGGAGCAACTGTATTTATAGTTTTTACAGGACCCAGAGTCTCTAAGGAAATGACTTCATCCCTGAGGCTCTATCTGTCCCCTGATTGCAGAGGTGCTAGGCTATGGGCTTTAAATGTGTAAGTTTCAGCATTCTTTGTCTTGAATCTTAAACATAATATGAAGTTTCCCTGGCTAAGGACATGAGTGTGTGGGTGTGTTCTTTTGGGCAGTCCTGGAATTAAAGAGAGCTCAAGAGGACATCAAATCTAACTCCTTTTTGTTACAGATGTAGAAACTGGGGCTCTAAGTATTTTGATACAACCCAGCTATGCTCAACTTGAGGAAGCCAGGTAAATCCTTGGGGCCTCAGTTTCTTACCTGTATTTAGGGTAATCATCACACATCCTTGGAGATCATCACACATCCTTGCCAAGAAGGGGTAAGGATTTGATGAGCAAATGTATTTTAAACCCATAGCCCAGTGACTGGCACATAGAAGGTATACAACTGGTGCTAAAATCCTTTCCTCCCAAAGTGACTTTGTTCATGGTCACATAGCCAGTGAGTGGCCAAGCTAAGACCAGCTCAGGGGACCTCACTGACTCCAGGTTCGGTGCTCTTGTCCTGCCAACTCGTAGCTTCCTTTTTGCAAATATGGTGGGAGGTAGAGTAGAGTAGCAGTGAGTGCACACACTCCATAGCCACATCAGCCTGGATTTGAATTTTTGCAGGATCTTGGGCAAGGTGCATAATTTTCACAAGTCTTAGTTTTCTTATTCACAACATAGGAATGATAACAAGAGAACTCCTTTATAGATATGAAAAGTTTAAGGATAAGGTGCCTATACACTCTGAATCAGCAAAAGGCCTGATTCAGAGTGATTGCTTTATAAACATTTGTTGTTTTCATCATCACTTGCAAACTTGCTGTCTCCCTACTGATCCCTTCATGACGGCAGAAACCATCACAGAAAAAAAAAAAGCAGAAAGGACCCCAGACCTTAAAGCCCTTTAAGGAGCCCTCCCACCTGCTGGAATGTGAGGCCAGACTTGGCTATGCATACTGAGGCAGTCCCAGGAACTGGCCTCTTCCAGGGGGCAGGCAGGGTCTGTGGGAGGGAGGGGCCAGGATGGAGACCACAGGGGTCAGGGAGAGTCTCAGTGGCCTTCTGTGGCCTCACCCCAGCTTCGTCCTCTTCTGCCCTGCTATTCTGGTCTGGGATTGGACCTCAAATAGGAAGGAGGGAACATTCAGTCGCTTTGTCCACAAAGTATTTATGAAGCACCTACTATGTGCCAGGCCCTGTTCTGAGCTCTGGTGACCAGGATACGAGACAGACAAAAATTTCTGCTCTCACTGGAGCTCATACTCGGATGGATGGAGGTGGATGGATGGGTGGAAGGACGGATGACTGCGTTATCTCAAGCTGAGTTACTACACTCCTACTCTGGGCTGCGCACTGTGAAGGAATGGGAGGGATGATGGTGAATAATGATATCAATGCATTCATTGTTTCTTCTATTTGCTCAGTGCTTACAAGGGGCCGGGTACCACTTTCTTTACATACACTGTCTCATTTTGCCTGCCCCTTGAGGTGGGTGTTATTTATTACCTCCATTTCACGGATGAGGCAACAGAGGCCAAGTAGGCAGGAGGCCTGGGACCAAGTAACCCAGGTGGATCTGACTCTGAAGGCCAGGCTGTGTATCCACCTCCTTATGTGGATGGATGAATGCTGGCATGAGTAGAAGAAGGCTCATGAGCAGGAATGAATAAATCTGTGTGTGAATTTCCTCCCTTGTGAACTGGCTGGCTTCCTTTACAGGAGCACAATCCCAGACCCAGATGGCACAGGTGCCAGGGCTGGTGGCCAGGCAGAACCAGACCAGGAGGAAGGGTGCATGGATCCTGAAGAGGACCTTTCTGTGAAACAGCTGCTAGAAGAAGAGCTATCAAGCCTGTTGGACCCACACACAGGTAGGGACTCCTCGGGATTGCCCTGAGCCTGCTTCTGTACTCATGGTCCCGCCAGCATGTCTAGGTATCAGCCTTCTCCACAGGAGAACACAGACATTCTCTTTCTGGGCAGGAATATCAGGAAAATTTTACTTTCCCTAACGCTTCAGACAGTCTTCATTTGTTTAAAGACCAGATTCTACTTTGGTTGTCCATTTTAAAAATCCTAAGAATAGTAAATGAGCTCTTGGTGTGTGCCAGATACTAGGAAGTATCTTATACACATTAGCTCAGTTAAGCTTCCAGAGAGTCTTTGGAAGTAGATGTTATGAACTCCAATTTAGAGATAAGCAAACTGAGGCTAAGAGAAGTACCACAGCCTGCCCAGAGTCACTTAGCTCATCAGGGACTGATGGGGAACCAGTCTGGGTCTGCCTGCCATCAGGAGACCTCTCCCCACTTCCTAAACCACCCATTTGTGTTTCTTTGGTGGGTTTAAATATCCTTCCATCCTGAGAACTGAGTCAACTCTTTAATGTGTTAACATTTCTAATTGAAATAAAAATAATATTTTCTAGAGAAACAATTTATTTTCACAGTTAAGTCCATAGTATGGACTTTAATTCAAGAATATGCTAGCTGGGGCACCTGGGTGGCTCAGTCAGTTAAGCATCTGACTTTGGCTCAGGTCATGATCTCAGGATCCTGGGATCAAGCCTTTCCCCCTATCCCCCTGTCCCTCTGCCCCTCCCCCACTCCTCAAACTCTCTCTGTCTCTCTGTTTCTCTCTCAAATAAATAAAATCTTTTTAAAAATTAAAATAAAATAATAAAATAAAATTTAAAAAATTAAAAAAGAATGTGCTAACTGGACACTGGTGAGCCTCCTTTGGGTTACACACTATACTCTGTCCATCCCTACACTGCGGTGTTCTGTTTCTTTAGTTTAATAATCCATTTCTCAACTGGACGTATCCTGTGTGCTCCATCTGGCTGCAAACACATTGAAAGCATGGCAGGGGCTTCCTTTTCCTTGGTTAAAAAAACAGAGCTAATATTTATTGAGAGCTTTCTATGCGCTAGTCCCTGTTCTATGTTCCTCATGAGAAAATCTGATGAGATAGGAATTATTCATTATCACCATCTCATAAAGGCAAAACCGAGGGGCAAGTTTGTTTAATAATTTTCCCAAGGTTGTGCAGAAAATGGTTACTAACATTGGCTATATGGCTCTAAATTAAAAGTAAGTAAAATTAAATCTAATTAAAATGAAGTCAAATGAAAAATTCAGTTCCTCAGTCATACCAGTCACATTTCAAGCACTCATCAGCCCCATATGGTTAGCAGATATTGCTTTGGACAGCACACATATAGAAAGTTCTATAGGACAGCACTGTCTAGACTCTATAGCTGTGAGGTCCAATACAGTAGCCACTAGCCACATAAGAAAATGGCAGTTACAGTCAAGATGTGATAGATGGGGGGCCCTGCCCAGCTCAGTGCGCAAAGCATGCAACCCCTGATCTCAGGTTTGTGAGTTCAAGCTGCACATTGGGCATAGAGATTACTTAAAAAGGAAAAAAATCTATTAAAAAAAATCATCGGGGCGCCTGGGTGGCTCAGTGGGTTAAAGCCTCTGCCTTCAGCTCAGGTCATGATCCCAGGGTCCTGGAATCAAGCCCCGCATCGGGCTCTCTGTTCAGCAGGGAGTCTGCTTCCCCTCCTCTCTCTCTCTCTGCCTGCCTCTCTGCCTACTTGTGATCTCTCTCTGTCAAATAAATAAATAAATAAAATCTTTTAAAAAAAATCATCCATCCTCAAACCCCATATTGGGCATAGAGTTTGCTTAATAAAAATAAAAAGCATAAAAAAAGTATACCTTACTATTTTTTTAAAAAGATGTGATAAACATATAAAACATACTTTCAGACTTTGAAGACTTAAGAATGTAAAAAATCTCATTAATTTAAAAAATATTCATGATATGATAAAACGATATTAAGTTTAAAAATGTTTTACAATTTGATTTTACCTTTTCTTTTTACTTTTTTAACCTGCCTCCTAGAAAATTGAAAATGACCTCTATGGCTCACATTACATCTGTTCCAGCCAGCTCTGGGCTGGAACCTGTGGGCTCAGCTGCCACATGGTCCTGCTTCTCTATGGCAAAGAGGGCATGGAGGATGTGGGGGGATGCTGAGGGCAGCAGGGATAGAAAAACCTGTGCTGCTCACAGGACAGGACTGCCAGGGGCTTTTGGTGAGCTTGCTGACCCCAGGGGTCATGGATGCATCCATCTTATGATGTGATGGGGACATTTTAATGGTTGTATGAGCTCAGTGAATGCTCATGGAATCCTGACAAGATGAGTATTACTATTTCACCACTTTATGAGAGATGAAGGAGGCTCAGAGAGGTTAAGCAATTTTCCCAAGGTCACACTGGTCATAAATGGCAGAGATGAGAAATCAAGCCCAGGCCTGCCCAGCACCCACCTGCCTCCAGGTGGACTCCCCATTGCTTTTCAGCTATTCTCACACACTCTAGCGATTTTCTAATTCCAAGCTTCATAAGCTCTCTGACCCTGGTACAAAGGCCTGATTCTGTAGCCAAAAGAGTTTCAACCTTATTACCCCTGAGGCTCAGGGAACTAAGGTTTACATTCCCCAAATGCCCAGGGTTAATATTTATGTTCACTGAGTCATTCAAGAAATGCTCACTAAGTCCCAGGCGTGGCTGGACCAGGTAGGAAGACGCCTGCCCTGCCTCATAGCCTTCAAGACTCTGCCCTGACAAGGCATGATGGAGACTCATTTATCAATATAAACCGCCATTAGCTGTATTTTGGGATAACATTCCCAAATTACAATAGTAACATTTGGTTAAGGTAGAAAAATGTAGGTAAATGAGAAGAAAATAAATCACTTCTGTCCAGGGGTAATTCCAGTTAACATTTGACATACTTCCTTTTAGTCTTTTATTATATGCACAGATTCACATTTGACATACTTCCTTTTAGTCTTTTATTATATGCACAGATTCTAAAGTAGCTCACCTTAAGCAAACATTAAACACATGCTAAAGTGTATGCTGGGCTTGTTTTTTTTTTAAAGGCACAGTTTCTTAACCATAATAGAGACTTTCTTTCTTTGGCTTGGCCTCTACCATCCGGTCTAGGGCTAGTTTTTTGAGATAGCGATTTTGTTGAAGAGATGGGAAAAGGAAAAGTGTGATGGTGATATTAAGGATCTAGGGGACAGTTTCTCACTGCTCCCCTTCCCTTTCCTGGGACAGTGCTTAGCAGACAACCCCTTCTCAGCCTGCCTCTAAGCCTGTTTCCTGCGGCCTGAGAAGCAAAGGTGGGGAGTTTAGGGCATGGTGACTGGACAAACCTTCACAGGCCTGGGGAACCCAGAGGCCACAGGTGCACACCCTCAGCGCCCTGGGGGAAATGGGGGGGAAGCTACTCAGAGAGTGGGTAGGATAGTACAGGCATATGGGGGTTGAAGTCATCAGATATGGGGTCAAATCTGGGTTTGGTTGTCTAGTAGGATGGGTGATTCAACTTCTTGGAACTTCGTTTCCTCATCCATAAAAAGGAATAGCACTCTTCCCTTCAAAGGTTTATGCGGAGGTTAAATAAGAGGATTCCATAAATTGCTTGGTGGGGAAGAACCTAATAAATGGTCACTATTACTATGAATACAAACAGAGGGCAGCAACCAAGCCAGGAACTCCACCCCTGCCTAAGAAAAGGGGTGTCCCCTCCATCCGCAGCTGCTCCAGCTACTCACAGCCTGAGGGAGTGAAAAGCCTGGCTGAAGACACCTAGCTTGAAATACAGCAGGATCGGGAAATTCTTTAGAAAAGGGCCAATTTCTAATTCTAGGCCTCCTTCCTCCTCCTGCCTCCTCCCCACTCAGCTCCTGTGGGTACTTCAGTCGGCAGCCTTCCTGCCCAACAAGCTTCCCTGTCAGGGCCTCTTCCTTCCCGTCCCCCTCGGGGCTCCCTGTCTGTCCCCCGCCATTTCCCTTCCCTCCTTTGTCCGGAGCCCTGGCCCACAGCCCCGCCCTGGGCTGCCTGGCCCTGCCCCGGGCCCGGCCCTCACTGGCTCCCCTCCTCCCCGCACAGGCCTGGCCCTGGACCGCCTGAGCGCCCCCGACCCGGCCTGGATGGCGAGGCTCTCTTTGCCCCTCACCACGAACTACCGCGACAACGTGTTCTCACCGGACACTCCGGCCGTGGAGGAGCCGAGGACCTTCCAGACGTTCGGCAAGGCGCCGGGGCCGGAGCTGAGCCTGACGGGCACGCGGCTGGCCAGCACCTTCCTCTCGGAGATGAGCTCGCTGTTGGAAATGCTGCTGGAACAGCGCTCCGGTGTGCCCATGGAGGCCGCGTCCGAGGTGCTGCGGCGGCTGTCTGTCTGCGGGAGGACCCTCAGTCTGGACCTGGCCACCAGCGGGGCCTCGGGCATGGAGGAACAGGGGGGTCCAGGGGGAACTAAGGGGGCCGGGGGCAGGACTGGCAGCAGCAGCAGCAGCAGCAGCAGGGGCCTGTGGATCCAGGAACCAGGGGCCCCCGGGGACAGCAGGGAGCCCAGGCCCTGAGGATGCTGGGACATGAGCTGCTTTCTAGAATCTTTGAACTCGAGGTCCAGAGGTGGCCCAAGAACTTTAAGGTGACCGATGGTGCCCCACAGAGGAGGCAAGGGCCCCACAACTAATCGATGGCTGATCAGAGCAGCCCCTTGTTAGGGGCTGACTCTGCCTGTGAATTTTTTGGAGGATGGAGACATTTGTGGCTGAAATGAGTGTTTGCAGGCAAAACACATGTAGAGCACGGAGGGTCAGTCCTCCCCGTGGGACAGATGCCAAGGAGTGTCCTAAGCAAGAAAAGCTGGCCTCATCATATACTTAAGGGTAGGGGCTGGATCCTGGGGTACCAGGTGAAGCTCTCTGACCTCCTAATAAAGGAAAAGTGCTGGCTTATTCTCCTGTGTGCACCTGTCAAGAGTGGGAGGGAAGGGTAACAGAGTGAGGGCTCCTTGTTGCCTGTTCCCTGGCAAGAAGATAAGCTGGACCTGGACATGAGTAGGGCATATGGGTACACAGAGGTCAATACACAGTGATGAACACGTGGACCCTTGACCTCACTTCTCTATTGCTACATTATCAAATAATCTGCTTCTCGGCTGCAAAATTAGGGCTAAGAAAAGCATGACTATTTATAGAATGTTTATGTGAAGCAGGCCCCAGGCTTTACACTAGGATTTAATTTAATTTTCCAACAACCCTGAGAGGGAGGTGTTATCCCCATTTCACAGACAAGGACAGGAGGTTTGGAGAAATAGAGGGTCTTGCCCAAGATCAAGGGTAGAGGCAGAGGGGCACCTGAATGGGTCAGTTGGTTAAGCGTCTAACTCTTGATTTTGGCTCAGGTCAAGATTTCAGGGTCATGAGATCAAGCCCAGGTCAGGCTACTCCTGCTCAGCAGGATGTCGCTTCTTTCCCTCTCTCTCTGTCCCTCCCCCAGCACATGCACACTCTCTCACTCTCTGTCTCTAAAATAAATAAATACATCTTAAAAAGAAAGAGAGAAAGAAAGAATAGAGGCAGAGCCAAGACTTGGAACTAGGCTTGACCAACACCAAAACCTGTACCCTTGAACTTGATTCTAGACTGCCAACCAAGAAGAAGAAAGGAAAAGACCCCACAGGTGAGCTTTTGCCAGTAGTGAACTTGTCTGTGTTCCCCTCATGAAACACTTGAACATTTCTAAAGCTGCTCAGGCCGGAACGGCTCTGCATTTCCAAGCATAGAATAAGAGGGACTTCGATCTGATCTGATGCAGGCCTGGGCCTCTGCAGGCTCCTGTCCTTTCCCAGCGATTAGCCCCTCAAGTATAGTAGTCATCTTCATGGACCCAGCATTTGTGGGTAAACCTTCCTCTGTCGTAGCAGGTTTGGGCCCATGAATTCAGGCCCTAGAAGACAGTGTACAAATGGGGTCTATGAAATCAATACTGACAGCAGCAAAACTTCCAGAGCAAGAGGGAGCAAAGAAATAGCCCATATTTTTCCAAGGCTCAGCCTTATAATTTTCCTGGAAATTTCCAAGCAGTCATTCAGTTAGCCATTCAGGCCTCTCAGTAGCATAGGGCTGTCCTTGACACTGAAGGCAAAAATTCCTCTCTGTGCTCTTCCTTCCATCCCTCTTGGAGTCCAATACTCATGTTCATTGTCCAAAGAAATGGGCCAATCATACTCCTCACCAAGGATAATGAAAGCCATGTAAACTTGGAATCCAATGTGGCACCATTATCCTGTTATTCCACGTTACAGATGATAAAAATGAGGCTCCCCAAAGTTAAGGGCTTAAAGAGCAGAATCTCTGGGGCTCTGATTACATCACTTCAGGCGCCAGTGACTTCCTTCCAAGATCTGTGATTTTCGAGCTGTTGGGTTCCCCAAGCCAATGAGAGAGGCCAGGGGAGACTCAGCAGGCACGGAGACCAGCCTGACCAGCCAGGAGACTGACCCAAAGCAACACCTTATGCATACTTACTTGTTGAAGGCAGGAATGGACGGATAAATGAATAAATCAGTGTTTCAAAGTCCCTTTTTATCTGTACTGGAGCTCTAGCTAAGATGTCATTATAAAGAAAAAAAAGTTTCCGTTAAGTGAAAAAGTCTAAAAACCACAGAACTGGAGTAGACAATGTTGACTGCCATCACCCCCCTCCTCAATTACTAGTGGATTTTTGACACAGGGCTGGTGTTGGGAGGGTAGAGAGAAGAGATGAGGGAAGAGGCAACCTAAGAAACCTGGCACCTAGTGAATTAATTAATTAAAAACAAACCTGGAAGCATGGCTGTCAGCTGGATTGTTAGATACCGTGGATCACTGCTTCACTCTAGGTCAGAAGTCCTGAATCTGTAGTCCTTAGACCTCATGATTACTAGAGAATCATTGTGTACAGAGATTTTTCTAGGCAGAGGATAGGAAATCCTTATCAGATTCTCTAAGGCACATACTGACCTATGAAAGGTTATGCTGCACTGGTTTAAGGCAAGGCCTCGATCTCCACAAACACAGGCAATTTTAGTCATAAGGAGCTAGAACATTTTATCGCCAAGGAAAAGGCGAGACTGAAAAATCTGCCTTGCGCAAAGCCGTCATGACAGGTGTGTGGCAGGGCCAGGATCTGAATCTGGGATTCACAGGATTTTATTTTATTTTTTTAAAGATTGTATTTATTTATTTGCGAGACAGAGAGAGCATGAGCGGGGGTGGGGGGGGCAGAGAGAGAAGGAGAAGCTGGCTCCCCGCTGAGCAGGAAGCCCAACTCAGGTGTCCATCCCCGGATCCTAGGTTCATGACCTGAGCCAAAGACAGCCGCTTAGCCAACTGAGCCACTTGGGTGCCCTTAACATTCTTTTTAGTATATCAACAGTTCCTGAGCTGGGGTCCATGGTTGGCCTTCAGGATCCCAGAATCAGCTCAATTGTGTGCACAGTTGGGAGGATGCCCACTTTTCTATGGGAAGGAGTCGGTGCTTTCACCACATTGTCAAAGGGGTCTGTGACCTACAGAAGATGGAGGACCCCTGTGATCCTCTCTGTTGGTCCTCGGTTCTGCCTTGCCCACAGACCCTAGAGAACACCTGGCTAGAGTAGTTTCCGTTCTAGGGCAACTGATGTCCAGTCAGCATGGGGACGTATGTACATGAGGTCAGCGCTCTTGCGGCCCCATGCAACCCCCTCCTAGTCTGGGGACACTCAGCCTTTTCCCAGCAATAGGCTGAGAGTGACAGGGGGGATGCTGACAGAATGGGGCATGCTGAACGTCTTTGCATCAGCCCAGATGTCAAAGCTGAGACTTCGGACATGCTCAGAACAGTTTTCGCCAAGATGGGCTCTCTCCCCTGGGAGACTGAGGGAGCAGGCAAGCCAGCCAGCACTCAGTTAAATGTCGTCTTAATTTGGAAAGCGCAGAGGGACTTTTTTTTTTTTTTTTTTTTATCAATAGTCAGCCATTCTTCAGCACGAGGCGTGCGCTGCAGTGCTCACTTGGAGCCTGGGGGCAGCTCAGAGATTGATAGCAGCCTCCTGTCTGTCACCCAACTTCAGCTTGGCAGCTCACTGACCCTGCCTCTCCTCCGGCTGAAACAAGCGTGAGATGGCAACCACTACCCAGGGGACTCTGGAGAGAACCCAATCCCCACAGGAAAAGAGGAGAGGGAGGGAGGTTGTCTTAGCACAGGCTTGGCTGGGCACGTAGTATGCACCTAGAAAATAGGCCAGCCTTTTCCAGCTCCTACTAAGGAGGGAGTACAATGTAATGGGTAGGGAGAGGAGAGAGCCATGATCAGAAACATTCATTCAACAAACACTTTGTGTTTATTGAGTGATTGCTGTGTCAGAAATAGCAGTGGGGAGTATAGAGAAACACTGGTGCAACATTTAAAGCACCTACTATGTGTTAGCTAGGCTTGGTGCTAGGTATTGTATGGAGAGGGGGACAATGCATAAAACCACACATTCTTTGAATAAATATTTATTTATTATAAATTTATTTATTATAAATATTTATTCAGTGTATTAGCACTGAAGATATAATGACTTAAACAGCCTTGTTCTGACTATAGCATCAGGACTCCCTGAAAACAGCATCTCTAGATAAGGAAACTGAGGCAGCAGAGAATTGCACAAAAGTCTCATCACTGAGGGCCCTAGGTCCCCAGACTTGAGTCGCCCAGTATTTTAACCCAGGCTAGGGCCACTTCCCTGTCCTCCCCCTTAGTATGTCCTTTCAGGGCAATGATGATGAGTCATTAATAATGGAATTTTAATGGCAAAGCACAGCAGGGCCCCATCTGTGGAAGAAGCCCATCCCCTGGGGCCATGTGGAGCCTGCAGAGACTGAACAGCCAAGGATTTTTGGTCCCTTGACAACACCTCTCTCATGACTCTTCCATCCTCCCTTTCCACCAGGAGAGCTTAAAAATATCCTACCTCCATGGCTGGTACCCCAAATTGAATCAGTACTTAACTTATAATGACTGGAAGGGAGAGTGGCCTCTGATCACCAGCACAGGACACCCACTGTCCCAGGGCTGTGTGAACTGCCCCTCCTTCCCTGGAAGGAATCAGGAACCCAGAATGACAACAGGAAGGGAAGAGGCTGAAGAGCTGGGCTCTGCAGGAGGGCATGAAATGACAGTCTCCAGAAGGTGCCTCGGGAGGGTTGATGGGCAGTCTGCATGGAGCCGGGGCTCTGTGCTCAGCTCAGGCTGGGAAAGGGTTAACCAAGTTCTTCACTGCAGGACTTCTTGGAACCTTAAAGATGCTGATGTGCACTGTGAATCTATAAAAAAGGGATGTCTGGTACAGCATTTCCCAAACTTATTTGACCACAGAAACCTTTTTTTTTTTTTTTTTTTTTTTTTTTTTGCAGAGAGATTAGTGCATTGCACAATGTAAAAACCTGAGCTTTAACCAATGTGTATATGGAGCCCATAACAGCAAGGGGCCTTGTGCTAAGTGCTGAGGATTCCAGATTACAAAGACAACAAGGTCCTAGATCCCAAGGAGCCATTTGTGGGAGGCAACTGCATAAGGTTTGGAAGGTGGTGGGGGTGGGGCGGGGGGGGTGGTGGCCAGTGTGCAAGACAGCCCTGGAAAGGGAACAGCAGTCAGGGGGAGGTGCTGGAGCTGGAGGAAGCCAGTAGTGAGAGGAAATGCTAGAAGAGTATGGTAGGATCCACTAGGCAGGGTTGGGCGGTGGGAGAGAGATGGGGGAAACATGGACAACCCTCTCCTGCCCAATTCCTCCCACCTCTCAAATAGCGGAGCTGGGTGGTCTTTCCCATTTGAACAGTTACTAGAGGGTTTGGTCCTCAGTCCTTCCCCCACCCCCACCCCCACCACATCTATGCTATTGAACTTGGGCTAACATCCAGAAGCCAGGGAACAGCTATGCACAAATTCAGTAATTGGAGTCATTAGCGTTGACTCAGAAATCATTTTTTCCTAAGTCTCTCTCTTGGAGAAGCTTTTAAGACCCTTCAAATTGGTTAATGGAGAGTTTAGAAATGAGGCTGGAGCCTCAGCTTTCAGCTCCCCCTGCCCAACCCCCAGGTCTCCCCAACATACTCAAGGGCAAGAGTGATGAGATAATCCAATATCTATTTTATTAAACTCTAATCCATTTCTGGCATACCTTTCACAAACAAGGATCTCTAAATCTACACTTCCCTGCTGCAAACCTCCAGGCGCTCAGTCTCCACTTCCTCCCTCACATTGGCCAGATGACAAGAACACTTTCAGGTAAATCTACAGTGTGAAAGGCACAAAAGAGCCCTGGGCTATGAGTCAGGGGGCCTGGGTCTTCTCCTGGTAACCATGGGCACCACTCCGCCTCCCTGGGCTTCAGTGAGGACCAAGGTCCTTTCTGCCACAAAATGCCCCACATAGGCTCAGTAGGGTAGAAGGGCAGACACCAGTGCCTTTGGTTTACAACTGAGAAAACAGTGTAGTGGGTCAGGTCACTGCTTCAAGCGGACATGGTCCAGACCTGGGTCTTCACACACTTTCTTCTTTACTGTGCTGGGGCAGGTACTTAAGGTTCTTTAGGAAGTTGAGAACAACTGGCCTCTGCTCTGGGGCTCAAGTTGTGGTATCTCTCTGAGAACCTACAGGCTCCCTTCTTTAGGGCTGAAGTGAGAGGATCTGAAAAAGTCAAGCAGATACGGTAAGCATGTAGGCAAGAAACTCGTTCCTTCCAAATCAAAGGTGAAATGGGAGATGATCATGAATTCACAGGGGATGAATAAAAGCGAATGTTGGGGCTTATCTTGAGAATGGCCTGATTAAGTGTTCTCTGAGTTTTAGCCATTCATGGAACCACCCTCATGGTTTTTGCCACCTCTCCGGATCTGTGTTCCCCTTTATCCAATTTCACAATGTTTTTCTTTAAATGGATTATTTTTAATATCTGTGAAACCATGATGTGCTAGTCACATTTTTACATTATTAATTATCCATTTATTAAATATCCAACTAGTAAGATAGAAAATATTGAGTACCTAAAATCCTCTCATGAACCACCAGAGGCACATACATCAGATGTTGGCAAAAACTGATATAGTCGGAGCCTGAGGAAACTGAGGCATGGGAGGAAACAGGTAAGGGTTTTACTCAAGGTCATAGGCTAAGGTGAGGTCCAGGGTCTCTGGACCCTTCAGGAGAGTTTTTCACAGGTCACTGAATGAATCCCTTTTGTGCACAGAACCAGAAACCACTATGGATGTTTCCACTTCTCATCTGGGAGGCTACCAATTGGGGGAAAGGTCAAAGTCATTCATGGGCCATGTGCTTGAAATTGCTTGAGACCCTCAGCTCCCACTGGCATGTCCACCTTTGGAAAAGGACACTGACACCATTTTTTCTTACCAGCCAACCTCTCTGCCCTGCCCCCCAACACCAGTAAGAGGCACCAGTGACTAGGTCTTATCTCACCTTAGCCAAAACCCAGTCTGACGAGACTCCTTTCCAAGGGATAGCTGAACGGGGGGAGAGTAATGTTGGGGGCTCCAGGGCTGGCTCTGAGACACCCACTCCTACAGAGGAGGCCAAGGTTCCCTGTGGTCGAGGCATGTGGAAGGTGGGAGGCCCCTGCCAGCAGAGTGTTGAAGCTGTGGAGGGAGGGACTGGAGAAGGACTTCAATCCTTTAACTGCCAGGTTGCTGGTCCCCAGGGCTGTGAGGAGAAATGAGAGCAGCTCTTACTCATACTGTGGGTTCCTACTTCAGAGCAAGGACTTCTTCAAAGACTTAGTGGGCTCTAGCGTTGTTAACCCAGGCCAGCCCGAGTGACTCATGAGTGAACAGGACTTTCAGAGGACTTGAAGGGTAATTCAGGACAATGAGGCAATATCTTGGGAGACCGTCTCTCCTGAAAAATTATCAGATTAGCTCCCACTTATCCAATATCTGCTCTGTGCTAGGTTGTGCTGAACCCTCTAGAGTCATCCCATTTAATCCTTACAACCCAGTGACAGAGGTACCAGTAGTACCCTCACTTTCAGAAGTGAAGAACCTAAGGCTCAAAGACACCAAGTCCAAGTTCAGTGACAGAGCAGCAGTTAAAACTCAGGCGTGTCTGACTCAAAAAGCTATACTCTTACCCGTTACTGGGGCAGGAAACAGCAAGCGGACCAAGCCACCCCCTTCTCTGTCACAGGGTAATTAGCTCATGGGAGAGAACCTGCTGGCTTCGACACGCACCTTTACCTGCCGCCTCCATGGAAAAGAGGGTCTGCAACCTCTCCTGGGCAGGTTCATTCCCCAGAGCTGCGGACTGCTGGTAACATCTTATAGCCTCTCCCAGGCTCCTCCGCACACCAAGGCCCTTCTCAAAGCAAATTCCCAAGTGGTACCTGCTCTGTGAGTCCTAAAGGGGAAGATGGACAGACACACAGATGTGTACACCTGCAGGAGTGAAGAACTGAAATGCAAAGGCAGGAGGAAGGTGGAGCAGTCAGACAAGCCGGGGCTTCATCTGTGCAGGTTCAAGGCCCAGTCCTGGCCCTTTCTGGACCAAGGGATCGCAAGTACAAAAAGCCGGAGGCCTGGAGTGTGCCCAACACAGAGGAGTTGGGGATCCTTCTGCCCAGGGAGATTCGAGCCAGAGCAGCATGGCTGCTTCTCTGGCCGAGGCTGGTGCAGAAGGCGGGCAGACATGAGGGCCACGGGGAGCAGCCAGCCCAAGTACGGGGAACCCGGGAGTCAGGCTCCTACTTCAGCTGAAAGAGCCAGGAGCGAGAGGGGAGGCTAAGCTTCCCCAAAGCCCTGCATGTCTTCTGAACCTCTACTGAGGCCCCGCAAAACATACGGTCCAGAGAATGTTCCCCGTTTGAAAGATTAAAAGGTTTTGAACCCTCTCTCCCTGACAATTAGGAGCAGGTAGGGCACAACCTATAGAGGCAGACTGCCTGGGCTCCACCAATTACAGTGGAGGAACCTTAGGCAAGTACTCCACACTTCTGTGCCTCAGTCTCCTCATCTATAAAGTGTGAAATAGTAACAGTACCTACCTTACTGCATTGTTACAAGGATAACATACATTAATACATGAATAATGCTTAAATTACTGTTATTATTATTTTCATACCTTTATTTGCCCCCATCATTAATCTTGCCCTCTGTGGTGGAATATTATCGTTATATTCAAGCCCCCAACTTAAAAAAAAAAACCAAAATACTCTGTATTCCCAACCACGGTCCCATTTCTCTTCTACCTTCTAGTGTCAAATTTCTGGACCGAGTTTCTATAACGTGCGCATCAAAGTCTACGTCATAAATATAGTGGGCTCACAGCCAGCACCGGACACTCTTAAGTCCAAAACTCCCACCCTGCCACACTGCTCAACACAAACCTACAGAGACCCAGTTCCTGCTGGAGTGGGTGAGTGTGAGGACTGTGCCCAGCACACTTTGTGCACATCTCCTAGCATGCTGGGTGACTAAAGCAGGCCAAGGGGCCCCTAGGCTTGTCCAGCTCGTGAAGGATGTGAGGCACCCTCAGCCCGAGAAGGTCCTGGGGCTCTCTCAAGGAAGGCAGGCACAGAGGCAGTACTGGTGAGTGACACTGCCCCCCTTTCGATGGCAATGACAGATAACACCAAGTAAAAATAAGAAAGTATTCTGATGCTCAAGAGTTTGATGAAGCTATCATTGTGCTGGCCCCAAAACACAGAGGGGCCCCTCTGCAGGGCAATTCTCATCCAAGGCCATGGCTCGTGTTAATCCAGTACTCCTGGTCCTCCAAGAGGCCACACCAAAAAAAGAAAAATCCTGGTCAAGTACACTTGAGGAGTACAGCAAACCAGAGATGCTCTTTTGGTGATCAGCACAGAGAGAAAGCTCTGAGATCTCCTGCATTGAAGACCGTTGGTTGGCTCAGTATTTCCAAACCCCTCGGACCATGTTTTCCCTGGGATTACTTACAAACACCGCCTGGAACAAATACTCCAGAGGATATACTCTGGGTCCTACAGGCTGGGCGGCAATACCCCCCTACATGTGCCGCCACCCCCAAACTGCTCCGTGTCTTCTGACTTCCCTGAACCGCACAGCTCGTGAGGATGCACCTTCCTTGTGCACCACTTACCAAGTGCTCGCTCACACACCTGTTACCTTAGGTACACTGGGCTCCTCACAACAACAACAACAACAACAACAACTTTGCGAAGCAGCAGACAGGTGAGGCAGTCTGAGACAAGGGAAACAGGAAGCCACCAGCCTAGTTGTGTGCTGATAAATGTAATCACGGCTGTCCAGCCAGTCCAACCAGCAGTCCAACCAGCCCTGCTTTGTAATCCTGAGTCCCTTCTGTATGGCACACACTACTTCCACAGCTGATTTTAAGGCCCCCCCCAGCACCTCTTGCAGACTGGTGTAAGCCAGCTCCCATGTGCGACTAGACCTGCCCAGGAGTCACAAAGTTAAGTCAGTGACAGTTAAGAGTTGAAGCCAGCCCAACCCATGTGTCCCTGTCAACCATATCCTGTGCATCCTGGAGCTCGGTACCAGTTCCCAAATCCCCTCCTTCCTCAAACTTGATCCCCCAACATGGTGGGACGCTGCAGATGTCCTACCCCATTGTTGGCTGCAAGCCAAAAGTATTTCACAGCGCTCTGCTCATCCAGGTGTGGCTCCTTGGTGAAAAGCACCCCGAGGAAAGCTTGAGCCTGTGGCCAGGGAGGAAGGAGAAATGTTATCTTGGTTCCTTCCTGGCCCCACGTGCTCCAGAAGACACCCCGCCTGGGCACTCACCTCTCTCAAGCCCGAATCAGCAGCCTGCTTCAGCATGGACACTGCCCTCTGACGCTTAGGAGCCCCCTCGGAGGCCGGGCCTTGCAGCAGACACCTGGCGTAGCGGTACTGAGCCAGCCTGTGGCCCTGACTGGCAGCCAGCTGGTAGGAAAGGACTGCCTGGGACAAAGGGAGAGACCCCCCTCCCTAAGTTAGCAGGTACCCCTGCAAGCCAGCTTTCCCTTTGAATGAAATTTGTAAAAATTATTTTAATTAAATAGAACCTAATCCATACAGATTAGTCAGGAAATACAGATAAGCCCAAATTTCAAAATACAGATAAACTGAAAATAGAAACATGAAATCCCAAGAGATTCTGCCTTCTAAAGATCATTCTCGGCTCACCTTTTAGTTCACAGCTTTGCAAATTTCTTCCCCCACACACATGTGTTTATACCTACACGCATACACATCCACACACACAGACGTATATAAATGTATGTGTGTATAACAGGGAAAAATAAACAGAGAGACAGAGAACAACATTCACAATTTTGTAACCTATTTTTTCAATACAATACACAGAGAATGTCTTTCCCTGCCAGTTAATATAGACCTAGCCCGTTATTTGTAAGACCCACATAGATATTATAAACCAATGCACTATGGAAGGAACTTCAAATTGCTTCCCTCTTCTTTTGCCATCATACACAATTCTAAGAAATTCACTCTCGTATAGAACATCTTTGTCTACTTTCCTACTTGTTTAGAATGAATTAATTCATTCCCCAAGGTAAGGTTCTAGGTCGCGACGATACAGCTGCAAAGACCAACAAGGTCCCTGACTCCTTTTGAGTCTAAATTCCTAGAAGTTAGGAGCTTCTTCTTCCCTTGTGGCTGAGAAACAGAAGCTGAACTCTCTCCAAGCCCTGCCCACTACTCATTTCTGGAGGTCACCTCTCGACAGTGCAACATGGTGGACAGGCCTAGGACAGAGAGAAGGTCTGGTACCTTGCCCAGGTCCTTGGGGGTGCCTCTGCCATGCTCGTGACACAAGCCCACGTTGTATTGTGCTTTGCTGTAGCCGTAGTCTGCTGCTTTCTGGAAGTAAGAAAAGGCTGCCACATAGTCCCCATTCCTCATGTTCTCTGTGCCTGTGAGAAAGCAAAGGGCAGAAATACAGCTTTCTCTGTGAACGTCCCCACATCCTTGGCCAACTCATAGGCTGCTTCCTTGCTTTTTGGTACTAGACACTTTGCATGTTTCCATCCTCCAAATGTTCCACTGGTTTGCCAAAGACCTCAGTGGCTTCTGTCCTCCTATACAGCATCCTCCTCTTGGTGACAGCATCCCAATCTCCCTTTGGGAGGAGACGCTCCCCCTTCCCCACTCCCCATGCTACCAATCTATGTACTGTGCTCTTTCCCACCAATAAGTCCCTCACTCAGGAACTGGAATCTTAACCTGGTTGAGGCATGAGAGAAACAGTTTTGTAGGTTTATTCTAAAAGCAGCACTCTGAAGACACTGTCACTCTGAAGACACTGTCCCTAAGTCACTGCCCCCCTCATTCTTGTTCTTTCTGACACATGGCAAGTCAACAGATCCCAACGGATTCCTTCTGTGCTTAAGCTAGCCAGAGGGGGTTTGAGCTGCTTGTAACGATCTAAATGTAACTGATAACAGCTGATACTGTTAATCCTGCTTTAGGAGGAACTCATCAGAGAGAATATAAGAACTACAAGACAGATGAACTCAGGGATGTCCGACAATCAAGCCCATGTGCTTTGTTTCATCCAAAGAAACAAACAAACAAATGAAAAACAGAGACAGGGCTGGGTGCAGTCAAGTCCCTGAGTTCCCATTCAAACCTTTTCCTGAGCTGTCTCTCCTGCCTGGGGTATCTCTCTGCCTCCACCATCAGGCCTTCCCATCCTGTATCTCTAGAACCTCAGACCACACTCAGGCTTTAAACACTCTTTTGGCATTTACTTAATATATAAGCCTTTTTCTCTGAACTAGACTGTTTCCAGAGTACAAGCCCTGTCTCCTCAATTAGACTGCAAAATCCTGGAGGCAGAAGCAGAAAAAGAATGTAGAAGAAATAACTTTGCATTGGGTGAAAGCTCTATACAAATGCAAAATATGATTAGGGCTTATGCTCCCTTTGTGTTCTGCCACACTGCTTAGCATTGCTGAATAAATGAATATATGAATGAAGGAATGGGCAAGAAAATTCTCAGAAGAGACTGTCTGCCCATCAAAATCACAAAAAGCTAATGAGGTTCCATTCAGCCCACAGTGAATTAAAGTCACCTCCCTGCTCCCTGAAAATTCGCTGTCCAGGATTCAGAGCCCTCTGTCCTTGAGAAGACTAGAGAGGGCGAAGGATACCACCCTGAGCCCATTCCCCCCACCCCACTGGCTCCCTGATCCATCTCTCTTCTCCTTCTCTTCTGCCCCTAACCAAAACCAAGCCACCATGAGGCTTTGCTATGCTATCAGCAACAGCTCCAATCTAGCCTCCTGTTTCCTCTGACATCTCTGTACTCCACGACTGCCCATATAATAACCAGAGAAATCTGAAAAAGTAATTCAGATCATGTGATGGTCCCTCCTCCTGCTCCAGGGTAAAACCTCCATTGGTTTATCTTGCTTCAAAAAACCACACTCCTCTGTGGCTCGGAAGGCCTTGCCTGATCTGGCCCCTCCTTGCTTCTTGACTTCATCTTTTTCTAAACTCCTGGTCCTCTCTAAGTCCCAGCCACACTCAGCTTTCTTTTGTTCCTTTAACAAGCAAAACTCAATCCTGTCTCAGGACCTTTGTACTTGCTGTTCCCTCCGTTTGGATAGCTCTTTCTCTGGATGGAAACAAGACTAGCTTGTGTTGTCAGTCAGACCTTAGCACAAAGTTCTTCCCATCGGTGAGGACTTTCCCAAGTCACTGACACACTCCCCTATTTACCTTTCTCTATAACATTTACTACCACTGGAAATCCTCTTGTTTGCCCACTTATTTACCCCCACCCCCTCCCCGCCACCACCTTGATTCACATGTCAGATCCATCAGAGTAAGGACTCTGTCTTATGAATCACTGTATCCCTAAAACCTAAAATAGGGCCTAGCAAAAGGTGAAATTTGTACTGAATGAATCCCAGCTTCTCACCCATCTGCCAATTATCTGAGTCGCCACATTAAAAGGCCTGAAACTTAAGCCAAGTCACCATGGAGAACAGGACAGACATTGGAAAGGCACCTGGAGTCTCCAGATGTGGGTAAAGTGCTCCTGTCTGTGTACTTGAGGGCCTGCTCCAGACCTCAGGAGCTTGTTCTTGCCTAGATGTGTTAGAAGATGCAAGGTATCCTCCAAGATTTCTCTTCTCCTTCTTACATGGTAACAGAATTTTCAGGTAAGCACCTGGTCATTCAGTTACAGACTACATTTCCCAGTCTCCTCTGCAAGTAGGCATGGCCATAAGCCTATACTCTGGACAATGATTTATACAACTTGCAGGTTGCAAAGGGTGATCCTTTAGCTTGCGCACCTTTCCCCTTCCAGAAAAAAGCCAGAACAGCCAAACTGGCCTTGAGATGGAAACCAGTTTTAAGAATGGCAGAATCAAGAGGATGGGTCCCTGACTTGACTGTGCCACCATGCCAGATTTGGTCTACCTACCTGGGCGAAAATAAACTCTCTCTTGTTCGAAGTACTCCCTACCGTAACTCTGTTTGACCAGCCCCAAAGCCTTTCCATTTTCCCATCCACCCGCCTTGAAGTAAGGTCCACCCAATTACCCAGGAAGTTGAAAGCAATGGAAATGGTGAGCTGGAAGAGCTGCTGAATGGACGTCACAGCCTCCTCAAGGGAAAGAGTTTTTGACTTCTCTTGTTCCTGGGGAAGAAATAAAGACTCACCGTGGGACAGTTTGTTGGAACTGCCACCCGCCCCGGGGGAATGTTAGGAGGATCTGGAGGCCAAATCTGAACAATACCTGCTTTTCTCCAGTGGACTGAAGCTGGGCTGGCTCTGCCCTGGGTTGAAAGTTACCACTGGTGGACAGGAAGCTGAGATCACTGGGATCTGCAAGGAAAATGGGTGGCACCCAGTCAGGGCAAAGCAGAATGTGTGGTTTCTCCTTTTCTCTCCCTGTCCCAGTCTTCCCAACCCCTCCAGCCAGCGCCACTACCAGGTAACAGATTCATTCTGAAGTGCCCCAGAAAGCAGGTGCCCTACACAAACGACAATCCCCTCATCCGGCATACGCACCAACAATGGTCTATCTGCCCTATTCCCCCCCACACCCCCACCTTTGGCTGATTATAGGAGGTGGAAACATACCTTCCTCACAAGGGCCCTGAGGACCAGACGCCCTCAAGGAGCTGTGTGAAGAGAGGTTCTCGGGCTGAGTGGAGCGTTCTTCCTGGCCCAGCCTGGGTTCCCTGGGATCAGTATGCCTGGGAGCTGGGACATCAGGGCTGGGGAGGATGTGTCTCCGAAGTGCTGGAAATGCCCAATAAGAGCAGTCCCTTCAGGAGGGGATCAGCATGGTCTGCCTGAGCTGGCCTAAGGGTTCCCCGAGGTTTGGGGGAAGAACATGGAATCTCCCTCCTGTCACCTCCTTCACACACCCTGACCTCCCTCCTCCATTTCGTTTGCTGGTTTCTATCTGTAGGGGTCCAGACAGGTCACCATTTATGCTGATCACCTGCTCTGGGTATAAATCATTCCTCTGCCTAGAGTTTTCCAGTAGCATGGAGGCATCTACCTTAGTCACTATTGTAGCCCCAGCACCTAGCACTTTGATGATAATATGGATCATGATTGTAATCTTAAGAACAAGAACTTAAACTAATACTTTCTGGGTACTTACTATGTGCAAAACACTGTTCTAATTCTTTGATATATATTAACTCATTTACTTCTCCCAAGAAACCTATGAGGTAGATTTTTATTATTATCCCATCTTATAGATGACAAAACTGAGGCACAAGGAAGTTAAAAGTGACTTGTTCAGGGACATAAGACTAGTATGTGACAGCTCTGGGGCTTGAACCCTGGCACTAACTCCAGGGTCTTAACCACTTGGGTTGTACTGCCTGGGTACCATACTACATGACAGCTATTCAATGAAGATTCACTTATTCATGAATGACTAACCAGAGAATGACCCAACTAGCTCAGGGGTAAGCAGGAAGCCACACCCAGGATCTGAAGTAGCCTGGATCCCTGTGGGGCTCCCTCCATGGAAGGTGAGGGGAGGACATGGGAGGACACTGAAGAGCAGGTGTGGCCCACACCCTGGGCGGATAGAACTTCCTCACATTCCCTTTCCTCTGACTTCAGATAGGAAAGGCAAGGAGCTGCTGATGGCTCTTTTCCTGAGGTGTGTCCAGAGACACTTCCTGGCCCAGAGAAACTCCCAGCCTAGCCCTGCTATCCCTGGGACTGAGAACTCACAGGAGCACGGATGCCACAAGGAAGATGAGAGGAAACGGTCCAGGGGACTGTGCCAAGAGCAGCACCCTGCTTGCTGAGGTCCTGCTGGCAGGGACGACTGGAAGTGGATCTGCCTTGCCAGCTGCAGGGCCAGCACAGCCAGAGTGCCCTGGAAAAGACAGCACATCAGGGACCCAGCTCTGCACCAGTCACCTCCTTCAGTCTCACCCTTCAGCTCAAACATCACTTCCTTAAGAAGTCTTTCCAGACTCCCGGCTGAAGCCAACTAATCTCCCAGTGCCCCAACTTCCCCTATAGAGCCCTGGTTACACTGGGGCTTCAACAATCACCTCGATAATTATTTACCTAAGCTCTGTCTCTCCTGTTAGTATCTAAGCCCCATGAGGGCAGGAATCGTGTGTGTTTTGTTCACTGATGTATCCCCAGAGCCTAAGAGAGTACTAAGATATAATACTAATAAATATATACATGTATTTATCAAATGCATGATAAGTTAATGAATAAATAAAGCCTAAGCAGGCAAAAGGATAATGTGGTAAGCTGGGGCTTGGCCACAATTATAGTGACAGGTCAGAGTTCCCCATCAGGTTCACTCTCCTTCTGTAGCCTGAGGCACAAGTCTTCCCTTCCCTCTGTCCAAGCCACCCCACCAGAGACACAGTCACAGGTACAGGCCTGCTGAAAGTGTCTCGGTGTCTCTTCTCTGTCAGGTCTGTGGAAGACCTAAGTTAGCTCCTAGCCCAGTGACTGCTTGGTTTTCCCCTTCCCTTCCCTTCCTGTGAACACCCAAATAGTTATTTATTACAACAGGCACTGAGTACACTGGCTGAGGTAAGTTATAGTCTCTGTCCTCATAGAGTTTACATTTTCACTGAGGGAGAAAGACAGATTTTGAGTACACAAAAATATAAACACAATAACTACAAGTTATGCTAAATGCCAACAAAACAAATCAGAAGTTTTCACAGAGCATAAGAGGGAGGTCTGAGAAAATATGGCATCAAAGAAAGCCTCTCTTGGAGGCGTGATGTGTGAACTGAGACCAGAAGGAAGAGAAGGTGCCAGTATGTAATAACAAGGACATGTATCCATGGCAGTGGGGACAGCTTGTACCCAGGCCCTTTCACATGGTCAACAGTGACAGAGCTGAGGGACAGCATCAGGACCCCTGGAATCCAGACACAGTTTCCAAAGGGACTCACTGTGGAATTGCTCTAGGGCTCAGGTCTTCAACAAATTGGGAAAATGCTCTGCTCTCCAGGGTATGCTATGCCCCTAGTCCACAGCTCCACAGAGAGAAGAGGCCTTGCCACAGAGGCATTCCAGGCTCCATTCTGCTGATAAAACCAATTTACAAGGAGACAACTAAGGCTCAGGTAAGTCAAGTTACTTGCCCAAAGTATACAGCATGAAAGTGATAGGGATAAGATGTGACAGATACGAAAGTGATGTGTACAGAACCTGGATGGCAAACATTCTGCCTTGTTGGACTGCATATTTGCTACTGAGCACCTGACTTTATAGGTTAGAGTCAACTGACCTATGGGAGAGTCAACAAATATTTTCTTTTTTTCTTTTTTTTTTTTTTTAAAAGATTTTATTTATTTATTTGGCAGAGAGAGACACAGTGAGAGAGGGAACACAAGCAGGGGGAGTGGAAGAGGGAGAAGCATGCTCCCCCATGGAGCAGGGAGCCCAATGCAGGGCTTGATGTGGGGCTCGATCCCAGGACCCGATCCCAGGACCCGGAGATCATGACCTGAGCCGAAGGCAGACGCTTAACAACTGAGCCACCCAGGCACCCCAACAAATATTTTCTGAGCAATTATCATATACGAAGATCTGTACTAGCATTTCCCTGTCCCTTTCTGTGCACAAATACTTCTTTATTACAACAGGTGCTGCGTACACTGGCAAAGACAAGTTACAGTCTCTGTCCCCATGGAGTTTACATCTTCATTAAGGGAGAAAGACAAAATTAAAGTACACAGAGAAATAAACAATAAGCTCTAGAGCCTTGGAGCTAAGATCATGAGCTCCAGAATAAATATGGTTTCTTTATTTCATAGCTGTATGACCTTAAGCATGTTACCTAAAGTTTCAGAGACCGAGTTCCCTTATCTATAAAACGAAGATTATATTTCTTTGCAAGATTTTTATAAGGATTAAAAATGATAATGCATATATAATATTTCATTAATACATAAAATGTCAGCAATTTAGTATTGTTCATTGTAAGCTTCATCAAGGTAAGAATCGTATCTACCTTGCTCTCCATTGTATCACTAGTGCCTAACAAAAATGCTCAGAGGTGTTAAACACATTCTTACTGAATGAAAGGAGGAAGAAGGCAGGGAGAAGGGGAGCAGCAATACCTCACACCAAATATGCTCCAATGCCATGGGTTACTCAAATTTTGAGTGTGGGAACACTGATGCCCTAGCTCTTGTTTCTAGGCTATATTTCCATGTAGGATCATTCTCATCCACACAGAAGGGCAAGGACATGACTGGGGAAGCCTTACCCATGATACAGCATCCCACAAGGTGTTTGGGGAAACACGGGAAGACATCCACTGGAAGGCATCCTTCCACCCATGGGACCTTGGGCCCCTATTTGTGCCTGGGCCTGGGCCATGGGGGCCTGACCTAGACGAGGCAAGAAAGACTATCAAGTTCTAGCCCAAGTGGGAGAAGGAGGCCAGAGGAAGAGATGGGTGACAGAATGGGAGTATCTCACCTGTCAAAGCTGGGCACAGGGACCAGCAGGTTGGAGGATGCAGCCTGCGGCCCAGCTGGGTTAGTGGACTTGGGGGTCACCCCCCAGAGGCCAGGTCCCAGCAGACGGGGAAGAGCTGTGTAGAACAACAAAAATCAGTCACCTTGACAGGAACAGAACTCTGGCAGTGAAGGCCCCACCCATCTTTCCTCTGTCCGCTTGACAGAGCCACACCCCAGGAACCCAGGAATCACTGGCGGGCTGCCTCTACTGTTCTTAGACAAGGATATATGGTGACTCTTGCTTAGTGCAGTTTCTAAGGTGCCATCCAAAACCAATAAATCAGGATCATTCAGGGCATATTTTGAAAATGCTCCCCAGGTGACTCTGAAATCCTCCCAGGGCTGACGATCACTGTCATAATAAAATTACCGGGCAGTTACACACAACCTCGCTCAGTGTTTGAAGGCTCCGTCTCTAAATCCCACCTCTTTTCATTGGCTCCGCCTACTCCCCGGGCCGTACTGGTCTTTCGGACTCCAAGGCCCGGCTATTTGACTCCTCCCCTTTTCCAATAGCCCCACCCATTTCCGTGGCTCTACGTTCCACCTTCTTCCCATGAGCCCCACCTACACCTCGAATTCCGCAGCCCTGACAGGCGGGTGTAGCCCCGCCCATTTAGACTCCGCCTTCCCCCAACTTCAACCCCTCCTGCTAAGGCTTCGGTTCAGTCTTCATGGTCAGTCCTCCTTCTCCAGTTCAGGATCTCAGCTGCCTCACGACCCGCGGCTCCGACGCCTCTTACCGCGGCCCAGGAGTCCCGGTAGGCGCCACATGCCGTCGCCAACAGCATAGAGAACTCGCAGTCCCAAGACCGAGGGCCGGCCACGGGGCGGCGGCTAGAGGGACCGCTGTGGCGCCCTCCGAATGGCCGAGTCCTGAGGAAGTACTCTGTCAGCCAATTAGAAAGGGGCACAGCCGGAAGGCCGGGCGCTGCACGAAAGGAAGTGGGGGGTGTGTAGGCGTCTTCAGGGCTGGCGAGGAGGTGAACTGCAGCAAGGACATGGACGTGGGCCCGACCTCCCCCTGGAAGAGGCGTCGCTCGCCGCCCGCCCGAGAGCGGGGAGAGCGCGCAGCCGCGGGGCTTCGCAGGTGGCGGAGCCGAACCACGTCAGAAACGGGACTGTGGAGAGGCGGGCCTGGGGGTCTCCGTTGCGCAGGTCGGTCGCGCCTGTGCCGGACCACTTTGTAGACACCAGCCATTCACTGGACGAGTAGCCAGGGCCAGTGGCTGAAGGAGAGGAGCTCAAGGGTCCAACGAGAGAAGCTCGTAGTCCGAGCTCTCCCGTCCAAGGCCCGCTGCTAGAGATGCGGCCCGGACCAAAGGGGTAGGCGATCGAAAAAAGGCAGCGTTCTGATTCCGGGGTTCCAGTTGTGGCTCAGTTTTGTGTCACCGTGTAGCCTCCGCACGACCCCTTTTCCTGTCGGGGCTCAGCCTGCGCCATGATAGGATCTGATGGAGTGATCTCGACTAGTCCTTGCTGGCTCAACAGGAACCGCGGAAGTTGCTTGCCAAATACTTAAGAGAAGACTCCCCCACCCCCCACCGCACACACACACACCTGTTAATCAAAGCCTGCCACAGACCCACCCAGTGTTATCTGTGCGTTATTCTGTGTGGAAGAGAATGGTTCTGCTTTCACACGGATCTATAAAGGAACTCATTCAAATGTAAGATGCTTGGACTTCCACCCTCCTTTCCCCCAGGTACATGACTTATGGTTGGGTGGAAGTCCACAGCTGGGGTAACAGTTTACTGGGATCACCTACTTTTAGACCTTGGCATGACAAGACACTTGTATTTATTCAACAATATTTAAGCCATATGGCAGCCACCATCCTAGAATCTGAGAAGACAGTTAAGTAAAGAGCATTTGTGACCTCCCTGAATACACCATCTTGTGTTTTAAGAATAGCCTCTGGAATTCCGCAAATGGTTTGAACCCTAGCTTTCTTACTTCCTAGCTATGTGTTCTTGGGCAGTTTACTTAGGCACGTTAAGCTTCAGGTTCTTCATCTATAACATAGAAAAGATACCCTCTGAAATTGAAGATTACATAATCCATTTAAAATGTTTAGCATAGCCCCTAGCACATAGTAAGAGCCTAATGCAATTTGCTGTTAATTGCAATGGTGGAGGAGGTGAGTAGACAAGAACAATAGATATGTCCCAATAGAAGTATGAGCACTGGTGACACTGAGAAAGGATTCAGGAAAGTAGTCACATTCAAGCTGGACCTTTACATATGAGTAAAGAGTTGGTTAGGCAGAGAAAGGAGAGCCATTACAAGCAGAAGAAACAAAAAATAAAGGCCCAGGAGTGCAAATATTGGGAAACTATTCAGAGATACCCTTGCTTTGGGATTTGGGACAGCCACCTTTCACATTCCTTGTGTTGCTGCCTCAAAATAACCAGCGTGCTGGTTTGGCTCTGTTCTTCCTCCAGGGACTTCTGCACCTTTCTTCTTGTCAGCCTGTCTGCAATCCTTTTCATGCCCCCAGGCTTGGCCACATCCAGCTCTTCAGTGAAAACTCCCCAATTGTTTGAGCCCTCACTGCTCTCTGCTTTTCCCAATTCCTGTAGCACTTAATTTCTTACCACACAATTTAGCAGTAATTATATGTTGTCCTGTTATTTAATTATCTCATTTGTGTAAGTCTACTCTCCCCAGTTCTTTCCCTCAGGGGAGGGATGGCATTTTCCCATTTTGTGTCCCACATAGAACTTGACAAGAACTGTCAAACAGTGTCTCTTGACTGGACACCTTGTGCTGAAGATAATTACAGACAAGAGCACCAGACCCCAATCAGGGATTTATTGATTTGGGTATTAACATATTCATTCCACATATAAATCCTGAGGGTCCTTCATGTTTGAAGCTAGCTGAAACATTGTGATGATAACATATGTTGTTTTCATATGTAAAATGACACCATCTCTTATCTCTAGAAATCTAAACACTGACCACTTATGTGCCATGGCAAGGGCAGCTGGAGTCCTCAGTGGCACACCAGATCACCTGCTCAGTGTTGCCTAGAGGAGCACCATCAGAACAACTTTGTTCCCTTGCCTTTACCTTTGCTAAAGCCATTGACTATTTTCTTCTTAGCTCCCAAAGTTGCTGTCTGTTGTTGGCTTGTGGCCCAGACAATTTGACTCAATCCTTCTACAGAGATAAGCTATCTAACTTAACATTGGGAACCTACTGCCTGGGGAGGCCTGGGTGGCTCAGTCAGTTAGGTGTCTGCCTTCAACTCAGGTCATGATCCGAAGGGTCCCGGGATTGGCATCGGGCTCCTTGCTCAAAATGGGGAGGCTGCTTCTCCCTCTGCCTGCCGTTCCCCTTGCCTATGCTCTCTCTCTCTGAAAAATAAATGAATAAAATATTTACAAAGGAAACTACTGGGGAGCCTGGGTGGCTCAGTGGGTTAAAGCCTCTGCCTTCACCTCAGGTCATGATCCCAGGGGCCTGGAATCGAGCCCTACATCGGGCTCTCTGCTCAACGGGGAGCCTGCTTCCTCTCCTCTCTCTCTCTCTCTGCCTGCCTCTCTGCCTACTTGTGATCTGTCATATAAATAAATTAAAAATCTTAAAAAAAAAAAAAAAAGGAAGCTACTGCCCAGTTATCCAGTTATCCAGGCCTCACCTCTTGTTGATGACACTTTATACTCCTCAGAGTGAATATTCTAGACATTTTTTATTGTCTGTTTTTGTAAAGATTCTTAATTTACATTAATCAAATAAATTAGTGCTTATTCTACAGAGAATGTCCTGAGTATATTACAACTTTTTAAAAAATGGTTGTGGTCGGGGCATCTGGATGGCTCAGTCAGGTAAGCAACTGCCTTCAGCTCAGGTCATGATCCCAGTTGTCCTGGGATCGAGCCCCCCTTGGGCTCCCTGCTCACTGGGGAGTCTGATTATGTCTCTCTCCCTCTCTTCCTTCTGCCTCTCCCCCTGTTCATACTCTCTTTCTCTCACATAAATAAATAAAATATTAAAAAAAAGAATGGATGTGGTCCCTGTCCTCACAGAGAAAATAGTCTAGCAGGGCAGACACACTCAGTAGACAAGTAAAATACAGCATGGTGTTTTAGTTAGTGCAGCATAACCAATGCTCTGAAATTTAGCAGTTTAAAACAATTATTTTATTACCTCTCACAGTTCTGTGGATTGACTGGGCTCAGCTGGGTAATTCTGCTGGTCTCCCTTCTGGTCTCTCATGAGAGGGCAGTCAGCTGGCAGCTGCAGCTGGAGTCCTATGAAGGCTCAACTAGGACACTGGAATGGCTGAGCCTCTTTCCTTCTCCACATAGTCTCAAGGTCTCTCTAGCTGAGCAGCTGAGCTTACATGGTGGCTCAGACCTTCTCACTGTACAAAAGTGCAAGCGCCCAGGCTTCTTAAGCCTTAGGCCTAGAACCTGCACCTATACTCTGCTGGCTAAAGCAGTTCATACAGTCAGCCCACAATCAATGCAGAGGGGAAGACATGTGAGCACAAATACTAGAAAGTGTGGTTTAGTGGGGAAAGTACAGGTTGCTAGCAAGGAGAACATCTAGGTATGGAAGTCAGGAAGACTTCCTGGAAACAGCAACATCTTAACTAATGAACCTGAATGATGGGAAATAAGCAGATGAGGAAGGAAAGGGGAAGTAGTTCAGGCAAGGAAAACATCTGGTACAAAGTCCCAGAGAGGCAAAGAGAGCACAATTTAAGATCAGTGTGGCTGTAGCTGGATGGGGAGTAGAGTGGGAGGTAGGGGGGAGAAGTAATAGAGAGGATGGTATGGGATAGTGATAGTCCTTTAGTCTAGAGAGATAAACAGGGCCAGATCATAAAGTCTTATAAGTCCCACAAGAGGTCTAGACTCTGTCCTGAGGGCATGGTACACCAAGGAAAGAAGCAGGGGCATGATCAGGCCAGAGGGACCCTACACAGGCTCTTGGCTCTGTGTGGGGCACAGATTGCAGGGGGTTAAATCTTCATTTTCACCCAAACCCTTCTATCCAGTGACCAACCTCACTTTTGTCACCGAGAGGACTGAGTCATCACCTTAGCACTGATACCAGTTCTTTTCACTTTTTACTAGTGGGAATTTTTCTTTAAAAGATTTTACTTTTGGGGCGCCTGGGTGGCTCAGTGGGTTAAAGCCTCTGCTTTCGGCTCAGGTCATGATCCCAGGGTCCTGGGATCGAGCCCCACATCGGGCTCAGCAGGAGCCTACTTCCTCCTCTCTCTCTGCCTGCCTCTCTGCCTACTGTGATCTCTGTCTGTCAAATAAATAAATAAAATCTTAAAAAAAAAAAAAAAAGATTTTACTTTTAAGTACTCTCTACACTCAACATGAGGCTTGAACTCACGACCCTGAGATCAAGAGTGGCATTCTCAGGGGGCACCTGAGTGGCTCAGTGGGTTAAAGCCTCTGCCTTTGGCTCAGGACATGATCCCAGGGTCCTGGGATAGAGCCCCACATCGGCCTGCCTCTCTGCCTACTTGTGATCTCTGCCTGTCAAATAAATAAATAAAATCTTAAAAAAAAAAAAAAAAAGAGTGGCATTCTCAAGATGCCTGGGTGAATGTGTCTGCCTTCAGTTCAAGTCATGATCCCAGGGTTTTGGAACTGAATCTTGTATAGGACTCCTTGCTCAGTGGGGAGCCTGCTTCTCCCTCTGCCTGCCACTCCCTTTGGTTGTTCTCAGTCTCTCCCTAATAAATTAATAAAATCTAAAAAAAAAAAAAAAAAAAAAAAAGACATGCTCTACTAACTGAACCAGCCAGGCACCCCATTAGTGGAAATTTTCATTATTGAGAAAATGCAAGCTCCTTTGTAAAACTCTTCTTGGTTTTGTTTTTATTTTAAAGAGAGCACACCAGGAGCACCTGGATGGCTCAGGGCATGACCTTCCAGGGTTGTGGGATGGAGCCCTGAGTAGGGCTCCACACTCAGCAGGGAGTCTGCTGGAGAGTCTCTCCCTCTGACCCTCCCTAAATAAATAAAAATAAATAAATAAATATTTTTAAAAATAAAAAGAACATGGCATAGGAAGCCTGCTACCTGGTAGGATTTGGACGTGACCTTGGCTAGGTGGCCAAACAATCTGTAGCTAAGTGTAAGTGTAAAGTGTGTTAAGGAAGAACCTGCCTACCAAGAACAGGGAACAGACCAGGCTCAGTGGATTTTACCCTTCAGTTAAGTAACAGATTGGTTAAAGGAGTCCCTAGTCTAGGAAAAAGTCAAACAGTACTAAAAGGCTTAGAACAAATTATAAAATCTTTTCCCTCACTTTCCTCACCAGGAAGATGGGAATGACAATCATAGTCTCCTTGTGAGATATCAGTAGATAAACTGCCTGGCACACACATGGTCAATAAATGATGACGATGAAGAAGGTTCTAACTTGAGAGCTGCTGTGAGTATAGCTGTGGATGTTTAGTTGCACACTATACAAATAAATGTAAGGCATAAAGAGGATTTAGAGGAAATGACAAGAACATAGACTCATTTGGAGATGTCTGTCTCTTCCCTTTGTTCTAAGGCCAAACTCTGTGTTTGCTCTTACTCCTATTCTCTTCCTGTCTCTTCTAGAACCTTGTCTCTATAATTATCCTGACCCTCATGCCAAAGCATGTCTCTCTACTAGTTGTTTTCTTTCTGCCTATGAAATACACAAGAACGTTTCCTATCTTGGGGAGAAGATCCTTTATTTGATCCTCCTGCCCTTTTCAGCTACCATTCTGTTTCATTCTCTCTACTGCCAGATTTCTTAATTAAGTAGCACATACTGCCTCCCTTGACTTCATGACTCCTTTGCTTTTCAGGTTTGTCTCCCAGCTTCCATCACTGTTCTGACACAGCTGTCAGTGCGGTCATCAAAGACCACCTCATTAACCACCAGTGGGCCTTTGCTCAATCTCCTTGGCCCAGAGCACTTGACTCAGTTGACTGTCCACTCCTTAATTCTACATACAAAGCCACCTCATCATCCCACGTCCTTATTTCTGTCAAGTGTATCATTTCCCCAAGCCATTCAGGAAAGAAACCCTGAACTCAGGGTTGGCTCAACTCCTTTCTCTGTCCTCCCCACACTGGTTTTTACTTTTAGTGTGAATATTGGAAATTCACTGAAGCTACCTTTTTGGAAAAGTTTTATCAGGATATGGAGGAGTGGAGGGAAATTGGCTACAGGCAGAACCCAGGAAAGACCAGGACCATGGAACTAGGACTCAATCAAGTGAGTCTCCTCTCTCTAGCTTTCTTTCTGGATTTCTCATGATCTGCACAGATATCCTGAAGGTGCTAAATACTCCCACATTTAAGACCCATAAAAAATCACCATCTTTTGCATCAGGTCCTTGAATCTGTCTCCTCTCTGCATCTCCCCTGTTTGTTTACCTCCTGATCAGTCTGTGTCTGCCGTTGCCTCTTCCTCCTCCTGATCTGGGTCCTCCTCTGTCCATTGACCTCTTCTCGAACTCTCTTCTGTGTTGTTGACTCCTGAAGGAGAGCGGAGTGGTTGAGAGTTTGAATTCCAGAGTCCTAACGGCCTGGATTCTAATCTCCCGCCACTTACTAGCTGTGCGAACTTGGGAGTCTAAATTCCTCATCTGTAAAATGGGGATAGTACCAGTACCTTCCTGACAGGGCTGATGAGAAGATTCACTGAGCAATCACATGTAAAGTGCTTAGTTAGCACAGCACCTGGCACACAGAAAGAACTCAATAAATGGCAACAATTATTAGCCTTACCCTTGTTCTTTTTCCTGAGTTCTAGCCTGACATCATCTGCTAGACTTTTCCATTAGATGTCCTGTTGTGACCTCAGATCCACCTGTCAGAATTCACCAGATACTCCTGGAAGATGCAGATTTCTGAGCCCTGGAGGGTGGAGGGGACCAGAACAAAGAAGGGTGGTCTCATTGAATCTTCGAAGGAACCCCCACATCACTTCAGCCAAGCTTCAGCAGAGAAAACCCTGAGGAACCATTCCCCTGTAAGCCTCCAAACCCTTTGCTGGCTGACTCTTGGAATCCAGGAGAGCAGGCAGGACTGCCATTAAGAGAGCAAATGAAGGATGTGAATCCAACCTTAAAAAAAAAAAAAGGCCCCAGGGGTAGTGAGAGAAGCTGTAGCAGGATCAGTGGAGCTTTGAGGTGGGTGTGAAAGGCGAGCACAGCACCCTCAGGGCGCTGAGGCTGCTTAGGCAGGGGCTTCCCGCCAGTGCCTGGGATATGGCTGCACAGAAGCCAGAGGCACTCCTGTTTCTAGCTGAGCCGTTGCAGGTCTCCTTTGCCACCCTCGAGAACATTCCTCATTAAGCTCAATGTGTGGAGCAGAGTGTACAGCTTTCACCTGGCCCTCAGCCCCTTGTTCCCACCTGCCTCTCTGCTTCTGGATGGCTGGATTCCTACTGGCAGCAACGTGCTGAGGGTAACTTCAGAGCTCTTTGCTCTGAGCCAGAGTGGCCAAAGACACAGGAGCTTTGACTTTAAAGCAGAAGGTGCCCCTGTTTGAACGTGGGAAGGAACATCGGAAGGAACTGGTGAAACAGTATGGAAGACTCCAGATTCCCTCTGGCCTCAGGGTCTCACCACCAACTGTGGGTCATTTACAACAGATAGAGGACCCAGGCCAGGCACTGTTCAGGGGTTGGGGATGCCAGATGATTGCAATAGGATGGACTTCTGGCCTCATGGAACAAACTCTTCAGGAGGTGGTGGACATTAAGCATGACAAAACTGATGATATATGTTAAGTAGGAGCAGTGCTAGCAAGAAGCCCAGGCTGCTATAAGAACATAGAGAAGAGGCTACATCAGGGGGAGGGGAAAATCAGGGAGAATTTCCTGGATAGTGTGACAAGTAAATTCAGGCTCAAAGGAAGGTCAGGCTGGTTTGAAGCAGAGGGTGGAAAAGAGCCTTCTAAGCAGATGAAACAGTACATGCAAAGGTCCTGAGGCAGAAGGGAACTAGGCTGTCAGGTGATTAAATGCAGCCAGAGAAGGTGAATGCAGTCAAAGCTCAGGGATGAAGGTAGGCAGTAGCCTCTGGAATGCCACAGAGCTAGCAGCACGGGTTATGCAAAGTCTTGCAGGCTATGAGAATTTGAGCCTTTATCCTAATGATAATAGTGAACATTCAATGTTATGTATATGAGGGCTGTACTAAGTACTTTACATAAGTTTTCTTATTTACTTTTCACAAGTTCCCTAGGACACTGGTGCTATTATTCCCATTTTACAGATAATGAAACCCTGGCCCAGGAAAAGTTAAGTTGCTCAAGGTCACACAATTGGTCTGGCAGAGCTGGAATTTGAACCCAAACGTCAGGACCCTCACAACGCCTGCCAAGTGCCATCCAAGAGTGGTGTGCGGCCTTTCATCCAAGCCGCGTGTTCCTCAGGCCTGGGCTCCTCTTTCACCAGATGCGTGTGTGCGGTTCTCCTCCACGGAAACCTACGCAGAGGTGGCTCTGGCCACAGGAGCAGCGAGGGCAGGCGGGTGGCCGGCTCTGCGTCGTCCCCGGCCCGGCCCGGCCCCCACCTACGCGCCGAGCGCCGAGAAGCTGAGCGCGGCCGCAGTGCGGAGGGCCGCAGCGGGTGTCTGTTCGCGCCGCCCGGCAGCTGTGACATCTGGAAGTAATGGACTCCGGAGAGGAGCGGGGGCCAGGGAGCGAGGGGCGCCCCTCGGCATCCGGCAGGGGGCTCTGTCTGCCCGCCATCCTGGGGCCGAGCGCCGCACCCCCGCTGCCTGGATCACGTTCCCTCCAGCCTTGGCGGGGGGTAGGGGTGGGGGGGGGGGGCGCTGCGTTCACTCCTGATTAAAAAATGGCTATTTTTTAAATGGGCTCCATTCTTTATTTCTTTCTGTCCTCTCCCAGGGCCAGAAAGAGGCGGAAAGCGACACTGAGAATCCATTCCGAGCGAGCAGCCAAGAGGAGACTCGGCAGCTCCCAGATGTTGATGTTTTGTTTTTTGACATAAATCTTCACACTCATATGGGAGTTTTCATTGATTCATGTTCCCATCTGCTGAAGTTCCCTTTATTTATTTAATATGGCTTTTTGGGGAAATCTTGCTCCGAAGCTCTAGAGGAGCATAAACTGTGGCAACGGCCTGCACGGCAACCTCCCTCCTCTAAACCTTGGCTCACGGGGTGGGGGGGTGGCGCGTGGGGGGGGGGCGGTCAGTGGCACCCTGCAGAAAAGGCCTGCTCCACGTTCTCATCCTGGGGGACAGGCGCCCTAGGCACGTGCTAATGTGACTCTTCCCCTGCTTGGGGCCTGCCTGAGGCTGTAAACCCAAGAAAGAAACAGCATGAGACAGTCAAATCACATAGGGTCTCCATTCCTTCTCCTTCCTGCCCACCCACAATACCGTGCGTTCCCTTCAAGCTAAAACACTTACTCTCGGTTTAACCATTTGGAAGCCAGGAAACATTTAACAGTGGAGGTCCGCATGAAATAGTTACAGTATTTCCTCCTCCTCCGAACTCACCCTGCACAGCCCCTACCCCAGTGGTAAGTCTTAGTAAGGAAGAGCTTCAACTTTAGAGTCAGACTACCTGAGTGCGAATCCTGAGTCTATGAATTCTTGAGCAATTTAGCATCTCTGAGCCTCCGATCCGTCATCTATAAAATGGGGATGACTTCTTTTTCAGATACATTTTACAAATGAGGAAACTGCAGCCGAGAGTAGTGAAGAGATTTGCTGAAATACAACAGAACCAAAACACACTTCTTGGCCTTTCTCATCCTCATCCCATCTCACCCTCACCCCTTGTCCAGCTGCTCCTTCAAGCTTCCCAGGATCAGCCATCTGCCTGGCAGAAAGGGTGTACCCTCTTTTCCATGAGGCAGAAGAAAAGACTAGAAATTAGTGGCTCAGAAGGTCTGACACCTTGAAACAGTATCCATTTAAACTTAGAACATAGGCCCAGATATGGAAAGGATCCTAAGGTCATCACATCCTGTCTCCTACCTAATCCCTGCAGACTTCCCTGAGAATTGCAGAAAACTCACCCACTTACAGAGCTACCTGTTCTATTTGAGGATGTCTCTAGATATTAGGAGACCCACAGACCCCTGAATGGGATCATCTGAATGTAAGAAACCAAGCCCCGTAAGACCTACTGTTGCGAAGGCCCAAGGCTGTATCTCCAGTCCAGAGTAGAATGGAGGGATTACTCCAAGTGTGAGACTGATTGCACAGCACCATCCTTTGTGAAGCACATACTGAACACACATTCCTTCCTGATGTCTATCCCACCCAGTCCAAGCTTCTCTGCAGATGTGATATGGGACTCTCCTTGCAGGGTGGGGTGGAGCTGCAAATCTTGGGCTCCATGGTTTGGTTCTAAACTTGCCCTAGAAATGTACATGCCCTTCACCCTTCATCCATACATGCTGTTTTCTGGAACTCCCATGTGCGCTAAGAAGGTGTGATGATATGATTCACAGTCATAAACTTAGCACAGAGTCAGAAAATTTGACTTCCACTCCGATAAGACACAGAGGGGAGGAGGACACTGGAGACACGGATGAGAGGGCTAAGAGCAGTGAGGAGACGATTGCATCTGTGCAGGCCTGACGTGGGAGGCCTAGGCATCAGGCTCCAGCCAGTCCCTGAGATGTCTCACCTACATCCTCATGGCTACGTCACTCTTCCTGCAGTGTGGATGTGGCCTCAGAAGTCAGCACAGGACACAGTAGGGTGGCCCAGGCCCAGCTTAGTGACTGAGAGGAGCCATTCTGCTGACTGTGGGCTCTAAGACACCGTGGAAATGGCCAAGCATAAGAATTGTCACCCAGCCAAAAGGCACTGGGATTAGCCAGGAAGCCAAGAAAACCTGACCGGGGTCTTCCAGCCAGAACTCCAGCACTCAGAACAGAGACTGGTGCCCAGGCTGTACAGACACTCCCTAGAGGTACCTCCCGTGAAGAGCCCAGCATGGGGTGCTATGGAAGGCCTTTCCAGACCAGAGTGTGCTGATTTCCACACCAAGGGCTGATAGGGTTTGTCATGCGGTAGATATCCCAGAGAGAAAGGAGTTGAAAGATTGGACTCACCACACAGACTCTGGGTTCCTGGGCTAGAGACACCTTAGGATTTTCCCCCTTTACCTTCACCCCTTCTCGTTAATTCAGTTTAGTAATTCAATTCACTCTCTATTGGCTGAGAACATTCAATGTCCACGTGCTTTTCAAATGCTGGGGATCTTGTGGTGAATGAGGGAGACATGGGCCCTGCCTCAAGGAGTTTACAATCTAGGGGAAAAGAAGCTCAAGATAATTGCAATTACGAGGTGTGTTACAAAAGGAGAGGCTCGGGGATCTACGTAAGAGGCTCAAATAAGGCTTAACGTAATTTAGTGAAGTTTCTCAAAATATGGTAGGTGGGTCCACCTGCATCAAAGGCACCCGAGGTACTTGTACAAAATTCAGATTCCTAGGCCTCGTGCCAAATGCAATGAGTCAAAAGTTCTGAAGCTGGGGCCAGGAATATGCTTTTTTAAAAATTGAAGCAAAATTAGCTAACATGCAATTAGCCATCTAAAAGTATATGCTTCACTGGCATTTAGTACATTCCCAACGTTGTGCTGTCATTACCTCTGTCTAGTTCCAAAACGTTGCCATAATCCCCAAAAGAAACCCCATGCCCATCAAACAGTCACACCCCATTCCTCTTCCTGACATCTCTTGGTAACCCTAATTTGTTTTCTGTCCCTATGGATTTACCTATCCTGCACATTTCATAAGAATGAAATCACATGGGAGCCTGGGTGACTCAGTTGGTTAAGCAACTGCCTTCGACTCAGATCATGATCCTGGAGTCCTGGGATTGAGTCCATCATTGGGCTCCCTGCTTGGTGGGGAGTGTGCTTCTCCCTCTGACCCTCTTCTCTCTCAAATAAATAAATTAAATCATACTACCTGACCCTTTCGTGTCTTCCTTTTTTCAGTAAGCATATGTTTTTGAGGCTCATTCATGTTGTAGCCTGTGTCAGTACTTCATTTCTTCTTATTGATGAATAATATTCCATTATATGGATATACCACATTTTGTTTATCCATTTATCCATCAGTAGAGATTTGTGTTGTTTCTGCCTTTTGGCTATTGTGAGTATTGTTACTGTGAGTATTCTTGTATGAGCAATTGTTTGAGTACCTGTTCTCAATTCTCTTGGATATATACCTGGGAGTCAAACTGTTGAGTCATATGGTAATTCCATGTTTAACTCTTTAAGAAAACACAAAACTGTATTTGGCAGCAGCTACACAATTTTACAAGCTGACTAAAATTGTATGAGGACTCCAATGCCCTTAAGTTTTCTTCTAAGAGTTTTATAGTTTTAACTCTGTTCAAATGGAATTAATTTTTGTATATAATGTAAGGTAGGGATCCAGCTTCTTTTTTTGCTTTTTATTTTTCCATTTTGTTTTGTTTGTTCATTTCGTTATGTGGCTATCCAGTCGTTCTAGCACTATTTGTTGCACTATTTGTCCCATTGGGTGGTCTTGTCAGGTTTTTTTTTTTTTTTTAAGATTTTATTTATTTATTTGACAGACAGAGATCACAAGTAGGCAGAGAGGCAGGCAGAGAGAGAAGGAAGCAGGCTCCCTGCATTTGCCATACTATTGGCAAATAGTATGGTGGTTTCCCCAAAAATTAAAAATGGAATTACCATATGATCCAGCAATTTCATTTCTGGTTATATACCCAGAAGAATTGAAAACAGGATCTCAGAGATCATTGTACACCCATGTTCATAGCAGCACTATTCACAACAGCCAAAAAAGTAGACACAAATGTTCATTGATGGATGAATAACAAAACAAAACGTGGTCTATACATCTAATGGAATATTACTCAACCTTAAAAAGGAAGGAAGTTCTGACATTTGCTACAACATGGATGAACCTAAGTGAAATAAGCCAGTCACAGAATGAAGAATACTGTACGATATTATCTATATAAGGGATCTAGAATAGACAAATTTATATAGACTGAAAATAGAAGGGTAGATGTCAGGGGTTGTGGGGAGGGAAAAATAGGGAGTTTTTGCTTATTGGATATAGAGTTTCTGTTTTGCAAGACAAAAAATTTACTTACACTATTGAACTGTAAACTTAGAAATGATTAAGATGATAAATTTTATATGTGTTTACCATAATAAAAAAAATTTAAAGGGGTGCCTGACTGGCTCAGTCAGTGGAGCATCTGGCTGTTGATCTCACAGTTGTGAGTTCAAGCCCCACATGGGATATATAGAGATTACTTAACAAAAATGAAATCTTAGGGGCACCTGGGTGGCTCAGTGGGTTAAGCGTCTGCCTTCGGCTCGGGTCATGATCCAGGGTCCTGGGATCAAGCCCAGCATCAGGCTCTCTGCTCAGCAGGTAGCCTGCTCCCCCACCCACCTGCCTCTCTGCCTACTTGTGATCTCTGTCAAATAAATTTTTAAAAAATGTATAAAATGAAATCGTAAAGAAATTTAAACAACAGATTTCTGGACTTCAACTTCAGAGCTTTAGACTCAGTGAAGAAATGGAAAAGCTGATCCTAAAATTCATATGGAAATGTAGGGGACCCTAAATAGCCAAAACAATCTTGAAAAAAAGAAGAGTTGGACCACTCACATTTCCTGATTTCAAAACTTACTACAAAGCAATAGTAATCAAAATAGTGTGACACTGGCATAAAGACAGACATATAGATCAATTAAATAGAATTAGGGATCCAGAAATAAACTCATGTATCTATGGCCAACTGGTTTCAACAAGACTGACAAGACTGGGGCGGCTGGGTGGCTCAGTGGGTTAAAGCCTCTGCTTTTTGCTATTTGCCAAAGTGGTCATTTTACATTCCCACCAATAGTAGACCAGGGTTCCAATTTCACCACATCCTTGTCAACACTTGTTACTTTCTGTTTGTTGGTTGGTTTTATAGTGTGCAGTGGTATCTCATCATTATTTTGATTGGATAGGAATCTGCTTTTTTTAAATAAGCTTTTTACTTTGGAATAATCTTGGATTGGCAGAAAAGTTGTAAAGATGGTAGAGAGAATTCCTATAAATCTTTCATTTAGTTTTGGTTTCCCCTGATGTTATCATCTTATATTACTATGGTAGTTTGTCAAAACTGGGAATCAGGGGCACCTGAGTGGCTCAGTCATTAAACGGATGCCTTCGGCTTGGGTCATGATCCCAGGGTCTTGGGATCGAGCTCCACATCAGGCTCCCTGCTCCACTGGGAAGGCTGCTTCTTCCTCTCCCACTTCTCCTGTTTGTATTCCCTCTCTCAATGTCTCTCTATCAAATAAATAAATAAAATCTTAAAAAAAAAAAACCCTGGGAATCTGCTTTGTAATAAGTGTGCATGTGCATGCCTGCACACACACAGTGATTCTTATATGCACTGAAGTTGGAGAGCTAGTGATATAGGGGTCAGAAAAGTCCTTTCAGGGAATGCATTTCAGCTGTTATTTGAAAGATGCATATAAGTGAGAAAAGGGAATGGGGCGTTATCCAGGCAGAGGGAACAAACTGTGCCAAAGCCTGGGGGTAATAATGAACTTGGAGCATCTGAGGCTAATCAAAATAGCAATAATAGTAATTTATTGACACCATATGCCAAGCACTGGTAAGCACTTTAGAACATTATTTAACTTAATTTTTCACAATAGTTCCATAAAGTGGGGGACGTTATCATCTCCATTTTATAGATGAGATAACTGAGACTTGAAGGAGAGCATTAATTTATCCAAGGCAATCCAACTATAAAGTGGCAAAGGCAAAATTTGAACTCAGATCTTTCTTTTCCAATATCTTTTCTCCCACCAACCCCAGTAAGGTTTAATCGTGTGCTTACGGCAAGAAGCAAAACATTAAACCTGTGCCCTTTCCTCCCCCAATCTATTCTTTCCACATTCTTCTCCAGGCTATTCATTCTTTAGGGCCCAGAGAAGTCATCCCATTCCAAAGCTGTTCTCTTTATGTTTCTTTCCTTTTCCTTTTTTTTTTTTTTTTTTTAAGATTCTTTATTTATTTGACACAGAGAGAGAGAGTGAGATCACAAGCAGGCAGAAAGGCAGGCAGAGAGAGAGGGAGAAGCAGGCTCCTCACTGAGCGGAGAGCCTGACACAGGGCTCAATCCTAGGACCCTGAGACCATGACCTGAGCTCAAGGCAGTCTTAACCCACTGAGCCACCCAGGCGCCCCTCCAAAGCTGTTCCTTACAGTTATTCTCCCTCATCCAATTGATGGTTGAATTAATGCATTAATAAAAATAAGTAGCAACAAGAACAATTTGGAATTATATATTTATTTGTGTATTTGTTTAATGCCTCTCTTTGCCATTAGATTGTCAACCCATGAAGGCAAGATTCCAGACTGTTTGATTCACCTAGGGCCAATAGGTGCTTACTAAGCATTTATTGAATAAAGGAAGAAAGATAGGAACTCAAATGTTTTGGGGACATTAAATGAGTGAGTTTCATTTTTGAGAAAGAAAACCAAGTGGGTTGTGAGCTATCATTTAAGATAGTAACTATACTTGCTCTCAGAGTAGTGAGTTGAAGCTCCGTGTTGGGCTCCAGACTGGGCATGGAGCCTACTAAAAATAAAAAATTAGGGGCACCTGGGTGGCTCGGTGGGTTAAGCCGCTGCCTTTGGCTCAGGTCATGATCTCAGGGTCCTGGGATTGAGCCCTGCATCGGACTCTCTGTTCGGCAGGGAGCCTGCTTCCCCTTCTCTCTCTGCCTGCCTCTCTGCCTACTTGTGATCTCTCTCTCTCTCTGTCAAATAAATAAATAAAATCTTTAAAAAAAAATAAAAAATAATTTAAAAACCACAGATTCCCTTTCTCTCTGGCAAACCTCAATCTCACTTTCCTAACTGTTATACCCCATTGAAAGTGCCAGTGGTTTTGATTCCTTGGAAGGAGATATAGAAGAAACATTGGTCTGATCTAAGAAACATCTCCTTCCCTGTTGGCAGGTTTGAATCCTGAGATGGGGATGAGAAAGTCTCTATTCAAGAACATCAGGGGGGTGCCTGGATGGCTCAGTGGGTTAAAGCCTCTGCCTTAGGCTCAGGTCATGATCTCAGGGTTCTGGGATCGAGCCCCTCATTGGGCTCTCTGCTCAGCAGGGAGCCTGTTTCCTCTCTCTCTGCCTACCTCCCTGCCTGTTTGTGATGTCTGTCTGTCAAATGGATAAATAAAGTCTTAAAAAACAAAACAAAACAAAAGAATATCAGGGGCAGGGGCACCTGGGTGGCTCAGTTGGTTAAGCATCTTCCTTTGGCTCAGGTCATGATCCCAGGGTCCTGGGATTGAGCTCTCCACCCTGCTTGTGCTCTCTTTCTCTGACAAATAAACCTTTAAAAAAATATCATCAAGAAGACAATAGAACACCATTCTAACAGTTTCAGAAAGTCAACTGTCTGTAAAAAGAAAAGGGGGTAAGTGAACTCTCGACCCTTTTCCCACTCTGGGGTTCTGCTTTCCACCGTGGCACCCGAGAGCCAGCAGACTGTGCTGCAGGTGAAAGCATAATTGCTCCTCACCTCCTCGGCTTCCCCAGCATTAAATTAGCTTTATATCAATATCACATTGGCAGCTGGGATGAATTATTGAAGCTCATTCACTGCAATGGGCCCAGATTCCACTTACTTTATGGAATGGAGGTGAATGTGAGCGTATTATTTCTGTTTGCCTTGTTGTGGTCAGTACATTTGCAGACTGTTGTTAATATGAAGGTACTCAGCTCTGACCAGCAGATAATCCCTGCCTCTGTTCCTCATGAGCTCAGTGGAGACAGGCATAGTGGGATAGAAGGAGGGCAGGAACATGTCTGCTGGCCCCAAGCACACAGGGGCTCTTCATTATTAGAATTTACATTGTAGTCCCCAAACACCTATTCAGAAACACACATCTGGGGCACCTGGGTGGCTCAGTTGATTGGGCGTCTACCTTCAGGTTGGGTCATGATATTGGGGTCCTGGGATCGAGCCCTGCTGTGCTGGGCTCTTTGCTCAGTTGGGAGCCTTCTTCTCCCTCTCCCTCTTCTTGCTGCTCCCCCTGCTTGTGCTTTCTCTCTCTGTGTCAAATAAATAAATAAATAGAATCTTTTTAAAAAAATAAACACACACCTAATATACAGATACACAGAGAAGCACATACAACTAAGGTTCACACACATATATATGCATATATATACATTCAAAGTCTCAATAAAGGTATGCTCACCAGGAGCCCAAGAATAAAAATATAGAGGGTGCCAACATTCTAAATACTGACTTTCTAACAGCCTGTGGAAATGTAAAATCTCTCCTCCTCCCTGACCTTTAGCACCGATGTTTTCCTAGCAGGGCTGGCTACTACTTTGCCCCTGACACTTGGCAGAGATGGATGACCTGAGATGTCCAAAGTCAAGGGCAGGAAACCCAACTGTTGGGGCTCCTGTGTGCCCGTAGAGAAATGGTCTTCCTTCTCTGTTCTCCCTCAATTCCACTATGAGCTGGAACACCCCTGGATTTAAAGGTATGTTTCTCCTGCTTGGCCCAGATCTCAAAATTATTAGTTACAGCTCTACATTTATCCACAGACACCTGCACTGATATTTATAATCACAAACATGCATTTACACTCCTACATACACACACACACTCACATTCACTCACACAAATTACCCAGAGAGAGGACTCCTGGCCAAATGGTTTGGTGTGAATGCTATTGAGAAGGCCTTCTGACCCTATCAGCTGGTCACATGCTTCTCAAAAATCCCACCATTAATTATTTATCCCTTTGGGAGTCCCCAGTTAAGAATCAAATACCTCTGGTCAAGACAACACACCATAAAGTTATCATCTAACATTTTGGCAGGAAGTCACTCTTCCCCAGGGCACTTCCTCTTCCTTGGCTGGCTGACTCTTAATCCTCAGGTCTGATCTGGCCTTCTTTTCCTGTACCCTCTTCCCCCAGACTAACAAGGGAGGCTAATTTCCCCCATTATCCACTCTCATTACTCTCTGACATTTTCCTTGGATGCACCTATTATAACTATAATTAAGTGATTATTTGTGTGATTACATTTGTATTGTTTGTGACCCATTCAACTGAGAGTTCCAGTTGGTTAGGGATTGCCTTTCTCTCTATTCTTTACTGTACCAGCAGTGCCTAGCACTGTGCCTGGTGCATAGTAGATGCTCAATGAAACTGAAATTAAGCTGGAGGGTTTGGAGAAAGGAAAGCAGAGTGGGGAAAGGGGCACACAAGTTCAGAGCAGATGTTCCAAACTACTTTGATCTTGGACCTCTGAATATCTCCAGTCTCTCACCTGTCCAAGTGACAGCATGCTTCTCTCTTCCTGGGCTGTGTTAAGATGCCCAATGGAAGCACACAGAGACAGCACTAGGATTGAAGGGGACAGACTTCTCAGCTGGAGGGAACAGGATTGAGGGGGCATCCTGACCTATCTGATTCACCACTTTTCCAGAATGTGACTAAGAGCTCATATTTCTGGACAAGCTTTGTATAAGGAACCTCTTCTTCTTCCCCTCTTCCCCCCTCCCCTCCTCCTTCTGCATCCCCTCTGCCTCCCTCTCTCCCTCCTCCTCCTCCTCCTTCTTCAAGATTTTACTTATTTAAGTAATCTCTACACCAAGCATGGGACTCAATTTCAAGACCCTGAGACCAAGAGTGACATCCTCCTCTGATTAAGCCAGCCAGGCATGCCAAGAACCTCCTTTTCTATATGTTTCCTGGTAATTAAGAGGGAAGATGTTTGTTGCTGAGAACATACCATATTGACAGTAATAACAAAAATACTACCAGTTACCATTTATTTGAAGTTTACTATATGCCAGGCACTGGAGTAAGCACTTCATATATATTTATGTAGTATTATTTCAATTAATGATCCAACCATCTTCTGAGATAAGTACATATTATTCTTATTTTACAGAAGGGGAACAAGCTCAGAGAGATTAGATCATTAGCTCAAGGTCATACAACTAGGAAGCAGCTAATCCAGGACAGGACTCTTGGGGCCACACTTTTATTCACCAGCATATGCTACCTTCCACTTTAAGCCCATCAGAAGATGCCAGTCTAGTCCTTATCCTTAGACCTTCATACTAACTCAGTAGATATAAACTAAAGTCATTTATGGACTTGAGATTGATTGGGGATCTTGGAAGCTGCCATTATTGTACCAGAAACTGGACCTGATTCCTGATTCCTGGAGTCATAGAAGAGGAGAGATGCCAAAACATCTGGAATTACTGGAGGAAGCAAATATAGACAGCTGGAAGGTGCCAGTTCCTCAGAGTTGCCTAGCAAAACACTCCTAGGTGCTGGCACACCTGCTTAAGAAATAGGCCCAGTTTAGTCTTTTTTCCTTCATGCTTTTCTTCTTCCAGTGGTGATCCTGGGGCTCACTTTAGAATGATAATCTTGAAGCAGGTGATGAGTGAGCCTGATAAGGCCACATAAACCAAAACCAGCCAGGGTGTGGGAGGAGCTGCCACTGAATATAGGCCCTTCTTTCTTGGGACTGCACCCAGGGTTGCCCCTAGATTACCACATACAGCCCCTTGCTGAAAGTGAGAACTGTCTTGGACAATGGGTCATGGTCTCCTCTTTTCCCCTTTCCTTACTAGACTGTCTTCAGCTTTGTTCCGCCAGCGATTAGCAAAGCTTGAGCTCCATAGTCCAAATGAGATCTGGAATCAGTTTAAGACTACTAAGGTCCCATACCTCATGTGGCTGAAGTATGGTCTGTCACAGACACTTTCTGGCTCATCCTTTCCATCTACATTGATTCAGGTGTTTGTGAACACCTAAAGGCCAGAGTCCAGTTTAGCTTGAATATGGTCAGCTGGCATGCATCCTGCATTCCTACTTTCTTCTGCTGTGTTACAAAGACTAGAAAGCTGGTATACATTTCCCTCACTCTCTTATAGTCACTTGTGTGACTGGAAGACAAAAAGGAGGAAGAGGCTTTTTTTCTGCTATTTTGGGCTTCCTGCTGGTAAGCAGGATCCTGCAGACATGGGGTTCTCCTACAACAGCCATTCCAATGTTCTGTCTCTTCTAATTCCTAGATTGCAAATCTCAGGCAATGTGTTCTTTAGTTCCGTTGTTTCAGTGGTGGCATTCTAAGCTCTATCTTCCTAATCATGGCACATACATAGTTCTCCTGGTATTAGCTTTATTGGTCTATTCCACAAGTGTTTATATTGTTTTTGTAAGCACTGAATTCCCTATGTTAATTTCCTTTCAGTTTAAAATACATCGTGTAGGGGCACCTTAGTGGTTCAGTCAGTTAAGCCACCTTTGCTCAGGTCATGATCTCAGGGTCCTGGGGTTGAGTCCCATGTCAGGCTCTCTACTCAGCTGGGACTTTGGTACTCCCTCTCCCTCTCCCTCTGTGCTTTCTACCCCTCTCTCTCTCTCTCTCTCTCTCTCTCTCAAATAAATAGATAAAAAATTTTTTTTTAAATACATAGAGTAGTTACTGTTTTTGCACTGAACCAAACCCTCAAAGAGTTGTGAAATGACATCTTGGAAACATTGGGCAAAAAAAGCCAGTATAGTGGGGTGCCTGGGTGGCTCAGTGGGTTAAGCCTCTGCCTTCAGCTCAGGTTGTGATCCCAGGGTCCTAGGATTGAGCTCCGCATCGGGCTCTCTGCGCAGCAGGGAGCCTGCTTCCCCCTCTCTCTCTGCCTGCCTCTCTGCCTACTTGTGATCTCTCTCTCTGTCAAATAAATAAATACAATCTTAAAAAAAAAAACAGTATGGTGAAGGGTAGGAAGCCAGTTGAGCAGAGACACAAATACATTATCATAAATCAGCTTCTCTTACTGACTAACAGCAGGGTTTCCCATTCAGAGAAAAAGAAGATAGAGGCAGGGGCAGAGAAGGAAGATAGGTAGGCAAAGAAACAGACTTCTATATTAAGTGTAGTAAGGCTTATACATAGGGGGAAAACAAGCAAATAAGCACATAGTTCAAATATGACAGTTCAGGGATGCCTGAGTGGCTCAGTCAGTTAAGCATCTGCCTTCGGTTCCGGTCATGATCCTGGGGTCCTCGGATCGAGTCCCACATTAGGCTTCTTACTCAGTGAGGAACCTGCTTCTCCCTCTGCCTGCTGCTCCCCCTTTTTGTGCTCTCTCTCTCTCTCTGACAAATAAATATATAAAATCTTCAAATACGAGTGTTCATATAGACCGACTGCTGAATGTGAACCCTTAGACACACACACAGAGTACAACTCAGGATTCTCTCTCCTCATTTGAAAATCCAACCCCTTTATTCCCTTTGATGGCCCCAAATGGGATTAAGAATGATGTAGAAGGTGAAAGATGCATGTGAGTTAGGAGGATAAGAATCAAAGTGAGGTGATTAGACTGCAGTGAATGAAGGAAGAATGGAGTGGGAATAACGAAGGAAGAACTAGAAGTAGGTGGGAGGGTATAATGAAAGTGAACGTAAATTGAAAGGAGGGATGGAGGTGAATGAAAGGGTGTTTTAAGGAAGATAAGCAAGCAAACCAACCTCCTCATTCCTGGATAACTTCATCTCGATTGCACAGTATTGGAAAATACTAGGCATTAGATATACATTTACCGAACTGGAGAACAAAATTAGGGAGGATGGGGGAGGCAGGATCACACATGATTGTTTTGTGTTGGGTGGTTGTGTGTTGGGTTATGCATATATTAATAACCACTAACATTTGCTAAGTTTTACTATGAGCCAGGCACTCTGGTAAGCACTTACATGCATCATCTTAAATCCACAGAAACGCTGAATGAGTCAATTATTAAATTATCCCCGATTAGTAGATGAAGAAACTGAGGCTCAGATCATTTAAGTAACTCATCCAAGGTCACACAGATGGTAAGTGGCAGAGTTAGGATTTGAATTCTAACTTGTCTAACTTCAAAACCAGTGTTCCTCACCACTACATCATATGTATTCTCCTTTGAATCAGGGGTAGGTCCATACCTCACAACCCCATCTCCTAGTCACAAGTTCAGTGGGGACCCCAAAGAACATGGTCCCAGACCTCCAGGCAATAAGAGAGGAGAGGGCTAGCAAAGGAGGGATGGGGGCAGGCAGTTGGGACCAGGCCAGGCCCCCTGTCTGGGGAGGGACCACATTAAAGCCTCATCTACACAACACAAAGAAAAACAATTTGAAACTTAATCATCTCCCAGAATTATGATCCCTCCCCGCAGCAGGAAGCACATTAGCAGAGCCGAGAAATGATAATTCAGCAGCCCCCAACCCAGCAGGGAGGGAAAGAGAAGAGGAGGGAGAGAGGGGGAGGAAAACTGAAACAGAGGCATGAGGGAGAGACTGGGGGCAGGGAGAGGCAGGGCCTGACACCTCATGGTTATTTCTTCTGCCCCTACTGGAGACAAAATTCCAGGGGAAGTGGCCGGATGGATCTTAACCCTTCAATTCTGGTAAGATAGGGTGGGAGTCAAATTGCTCCTCAGGTCAGTTCTCAGCACTGATGAATCCCCATGTTCAGAACTGCACCCAAGCCCAACCAGTCCAGGTGTGGTTTGTGGTCTTGGCCTGGGTGGAGGAGAGCTCTCAAGCCCCGAAAGTCCTGAGCACCCTCTTGTCCGATCAAGGCGAGGCTAAAGTCTGTCAGGACCCGAGGTGCTGGACAGCTCCCAGCCCCAGAAAAGGTTTGCTGGAAGAGACAGGGAGGGGTGGGGCAGTTCCCTCTCTGAGGAAAGCGTGAAGGCTGCTGGGAGCTAATGGGGGAAAGGGCTGGGGTCGTGAAAGGGTCCTGATGGAGATCTGGTGGCGATCTGGAGACTGGAGCCCTGGGGGCAACTTCTCCAGACACATTCTTTCCTTCTGAGTCGAGACCCCCCACTGCCCCCACCACCCCCAAGCCCCAGACAATGGGGCCTTCAGCCCCCAGAGATGAATGGGGCCTTTGAGAGCTGCACGCCACGGGGTCAGCAGCGGCCACTGGTCCCAGGGCCGCCCAGCCTCCAGAGATTGGAGCCACTAAGCTTGAGCTAGTGTGGAGCTCTTAGAGGAGTAAGGTATCCTATGGTCTCTGTCTTAGAGAGTGGTAGCTATGGGAAAGAGTTTCTCCTGGATCGGGCAGTTCCCATTAAAGAAGGATTTTAGGGGATTGGGGAGAGAGGAATCTCCCTTCCCTTGCCAGGGAGAACACAACTGGTGTCCCCTCCTCAGGAGGCAGCAGAGCAAGCTGCGTGGGGACAGAACCTACCAAGCTTTTGCTACCTCCTTTTTCTTTTTCCCAAATCAGGATCCCATCCTCCCTTCGGACAGGGCTGGCCCTAGGGTCTGGTCCCTCCTCCCTGCTCCTGTCTCCCCTCCCCTTCCCAAACTCCAGAGACTACCCAGTTTCTATGGAAACAGGCCCAGGATGGCTCTGCTGGGAGGGCAAGGCCAGTACTGCTGGAAGTGGAGGAGGAGGGGGTGGCAGGGGACAGGAATTGAAAGTAAGGAGCAGGAGGTGAGTTCCAGCCATTCCCAGGTAGGGACAGAGACCTGCTGAAAACCAAACTCACTGTTGGAGGAGAGAACATCAAGAAGAGTAGCCAGAGATATAACTGCATGATGCGATTGAGGGAGAGTCAGGGAGCTCCTTGTTCCTCCAATTCTCAGTGCTGCAGATATCTAGAAGGCCCCCTCAGAAGGAAAACAAATGGGTGAAAAAGGAAAGGAGATGAGTAATACCAAGATCTCTGCCCCTTCCTATTTCACATGGAGGCCCTATCATATCACCTCTTCTGTGGACATGTTCACTTGAGAGAATGTGGCCCCAGGAAACCAGAGACTCACAAGAAAGAGGAGTGGAAATTGGAGCAGTATGGGTGTTCAGGGCTGTTCAGGAATCACCCATAGGCAGCTGGACTTAGAGGCGGCCAGAGTACTAGGAGTGTTGGGTACTTACATGGCATCCCTCCCTAGCACCTCTACTGAGTTGTGGGGCAGCAGGCCTGAAGGCTGCAGCTCCCTGCCCCCCATCCATCCCGTCAGGATGCTGGGGTATGAGAAGAAAGTAGAGGTAGCCAAGTAGGGGTTGGGAGCAGAGAAGGTGAAAGAAGCCTGAGGAAGGAGGGGTGAGGAGAAGGGTGAGTCAGTGGGTGTAGATGTGTATGCCTAGGGCAAGTAGGGAACTTCTTAGGGGCCTGACTGTCAGGTCCTGGGAAGAGAGCACTAGCCCTCACACCCTCCCCATGTTTACACCTCAGGCAAAGCTGCCTAGTGGGGAGTGACCACCTGAAGTCTCAGAGTCCTGGGAGAATGTGGCGGGGCGGGGGTGTCTCTTGGAAAGGAGCTTCCCAGGTTATCAGGAGTTTCAGCAAATCTTCCCTGGGGAAGGGAGGGGGTAAGTGAAAGGGGTCCCTTAGAAGCCCTGGCTTTCCTGGACCCAAGCCATGGGCTCTCTCTTGGCCATAGCCCCTAGCTCAGCCAGTTTGGTGTTTGCTTATTTTGGTTATTTTTTGATCAGATATTTTGGCGCTGTGCACACTGCCTCTTGTTGCCATGGCAGCCGTGACAGGGGCTGAGGCACCGTGAGAAAAATACCAAAATTAATGAGTGAGCGAAAGTGCAGCCGAGAGAAAAACAAGGTTAAAAAAAGAGTTAAAACAGTAATGAAAACAGGCTTCCCAGCTCCACGGCAGAGCAGCTGCTGAAGCCTCCCCAGAGCAGCAGCCCCCGCCAGGCCTCCGGCTCCTGGCATCTCCCAGACCTCGAGGCAGACCTTGCTTGCCTTCCCCCACCCAGCCAGCCCCAAGTGCAGCAACAGACACTCAGAACCATCCCAAGCACAACAGTCAATCAGCTCCAACAGATCAGTCCCATCTCAGGTTGCATACTGCCTCCCAGAACAGCATCTCGGGGAACAGCTTCTCGTCTCCTAGGCAACAGAGTCTGGGCTATGGCCCCCACACAACAGTGGTCCAGCCATATTACTAGGAAATGGCCTCCCCGCTACACTTGAGCTTCAGAGCTATGGCTGCAGGCATAACAGCATTCCAGCTAGAATCCTGCACACAGTAACAGCACAGCCACCAGCCTGGGCAACAGCATCTTAGCTATAGCCAATCCCTGGTACGCTGTCATCACAGCTGTTGCTTCAGGACCAATAGCATCCCAGCTACAGTCGTATACACAACAGTAGCTTTGCTCTTATCCCAGGTAACAGTCTTCCTCCCAGGTATAGGCTCCTAGCAACAGCCTCTCATCTCCTAGGACCTAGGCAATGGCTCCAGCTACAGCTCACCTACGTCATATTATCGGAGAACTGCTTCTTTGCTGTAGCCATTCTCAGGGGTGCAAAGCTTACACTTAGAGCTCCAGGCCCAATGGCATTTCAATTTCATCACTCCCCTCAAAATGCACACATGAACACACACATGTACATACACAGCTTACAACAGACTCTTTGGTAATCTGGTTGTTGTTCAGACTACAGCCCGTGCACACCAGCATTGTAGCATTGCAACAGTATTTGAGCTGCCATCAGAAACAATACCCCTTCTGTTACAGTGCCAGGCCCTCCAAGACCCTAGTCCTCTTAGCCAGAGCTCATCCCAGGTACACATGTATCACAGCAAGAGCCTATAGGCATGAGAATACCAACCGCTTCCACACGTAGCATCCCCCAGGCTCCAATCCCTGGCAACAGTCTCAGCTGAAATCTCAGGCAGCATCACTTCCAGGAGCCCCCAGTGCACAGTGTTCTACTTGCCAACAGGTCCCAGTTTGGTATGAGCCCAGGAGCCTGGCTTCTCTCCTCTTCAGATGCCTTCTCCTAGTCTCTGCCCTTTGCCTGCCCTCCTTTCTGGGGAACACAGTACCATTTCTATATCTACATTGCCCCAGGCTTAGGTCCATCCCCCACTCAGAGCCTAGCCTGGCAGCAGGGGTAAGAGGAGATGGGGAGCAGGGAGAAGAGTAGACACACCCTGTGTTGCTCTGGCCCAGTTCTGCTCCTACCACTTGGTGCAGGATTTGGGTTTGATGGTGGTGGAGCAGGGAGGACTGAGGAGAACATCTGGGAAATTAGCATTTCCTGCCCAGCTCTGTGGCTGCCTATCTTGTTCAGTCCTGAGCAAGGAATGAGAACAGAGGAGCCTTTGAATGGCTCCAAGCAAGCCAACTGGGGAGGGTTTGCTGCAATGGGCAGTGGGCACATGCTGGGGGCAGGGAGGATGGGGCAGTTACTCTGTGGAAGATTTCTTCTCTCTGGGCCACTGATTTCTTCCCTGGAGCTGTGCTCAATGATGAGGAGAGTGTGAGTTTTGCAAGGGACAGTGATAGAGAAGCCACTTACATGACAGATCCTCCTTTCACTAATTCACCCCATCTCCCACCCAGAACCTCCCACATGGGGTTGAGGGCTGGGAGTAGGGACTAGAACAGGGCCCAGGCCAGAAAGGGAGGCTGATGGAGGGGAGCTGCTCTGTAAGAGATCTTGGGCAGTTCTTGCTTACCCCTTTAGCTGGCCAGAGATCCCATCTTACTCTGAAGAGTGTTCCACAGAGAGATGGGGAGGAGGGGAGAAAAAGGAAAGAGGGAATAAAAGAGCTGTAGGGATGGGATAGTGGGGGAGGTCAGGAAAGAGACAGAGGCTATGACAAATACAGGTCCAGCAACCAGTCATCCCGCAATAGGCCTTTCCAGACCCAGTGCCAGGCCTTGCCAGGGATAGTCTTCCTCATTCTTACGACCGAGAACACCCTGGCTAGGATTATATGTGGCAAAAGGCAGGAGGTCATATTGAAGTGGAGCGTTTTGTAGCCTGGATTACCAAACCCTGAGCGCAGGAAAGGGAGTTCCCAAGCTGCTCAGAGGCCTCTAGATGGCACCAGAGAGCCAGAGCTGAGCTGGAGAAACTGAGAATCGGAGTGTGAGACACGGCGTGTGACACCGTGTGTGACTCGGTGAGTGTGAGTGTGACAGGGAGCGTGTGGCACTGTGAGGGCGTGTGACACAGGCCGTGACACTGCGCGGCCTCGTGGGGCAGGGGCCCGTGTGAGTCTGTGAATGTGTGTATGTCACCGGTAAATATGTGGGGCCACAGCTCCGTCCTGCCCTGAGGGCAGGTGACAGGGAGACCCTCGAAAAGCCCGAGCTCTGGCGTGTCAGTCACCTCATTCTCACTCTTGTATATTCCCCCCATCCTCATTCTAGGGGAGCCCCCGCGTCCCATTACCCTCCTCCTCCCAAAGCCCCCTCCATAGCCCCACCCCCACGGCTTGCTGCGGCCACCGAGGCTGACCGCTCTGCGGCTTCGGCCAGAGGGGGAGGGGTGGACTTCCCCGGAGCGCAGTGGGAAGGGAGGGCCACACGGGGTGATCTGGGGGTCTGCGCGGGAAGAAGGTGGATGTGGAGAAGCAGATGCCCTTCAGGGAAGAAGCCACTGGGGAAGACATTTCCCCCGCCCGACTTCCAAAGAGGCAGGCAGGGTAGGGGACAGGTGTTTGAGTGAGGTTAGGAACGGAATTCAAGAGGGGTCCCAGATGGGGCTCGCGTGCGATAAGTGCAAGGTGAAGAGCCAGGGAGGGGGACAGCCTGTGTATCCGGGTCCCGGGTAGTGAGGAGAAAGCGAAGGGGGTCGTGGCTTTGGGGAGCGGTGCTTGGGGTCCCCTCCCTGAGGGACCAGAGCGGTCCCGAGCTCCACCTCCCGGCCGGGGCGGGGGGGTAGGGAGGACTGGGAGGCGGGAGGGAGGCGGGCAGGCGGGCCAGGAGGGAGGGGGGAGGGAGGGGGCGGGCCGGGCTGTGCGCTCTGCTCGCTGCTGGCTCCGCCGCCACCGCCGCCGCCGCCGCCGCCGCCGCCGCCTCACACACTCGGGGAGCGGGAGCGCGGCGCGGACGCGAAGCCGCCGGGGCTGCTGTGCCCCGAGCCAGCCGGAGCCGGAGCCTGAACCGCAGCGCCAGCCCGAGCCGTGCCGAGCCGCAGCCCGGGCCGGGGCCGGTGGCGGCTCATGGTCAGCAGGGCCGGCGGCCGGCGCTGCCCCGAGGCGGGTAAGGATCCGGTGGCTGTGGAGGCAGCGGCGGCGGCTCCCGCTCGGGAGCGGCCATAGCCGGCGGGAGCTGAGGGAGGGGCGCTCAGCGGAGCGAGGCCACGAGGGCCCGGGCGGTGCTCAGCGCGCTGGGCTGAGGTGGGGGCGGCTGGGAGCTCGGACCGGGGGTGGAGGTCGGGGCACCCTGGCCTCCAAAGTCCGCGGCGAGAAACCGAGCGAGGAGAGGGGGTGCTGAACCGGACCTCTGCCGTGGCGTCCCGCACCCCTGCGCGTTGGAAGCCACGGGGAATAAGGGGACTCTAGGAGCGCGCCGAATGGAGGTGGTTGGGGGAAGCTCGCAACCCCCAGTTTGAGGGGGGGACGAAGCCGGCAAGGACCCTCGTACACAACGCACACACACACTTGTTGGGCGACCAGATCGGATCACTCAGGCGCTTCCAGCTCCCCGCGGGCACCCAGAGGGCCAGACCACGGACATACGTACACGCATACATACATCCGTACATATGTGCATACAGACATACCTCCCGCACACCAGCGCCCACTGGGGCACCGTCACTAGCTCAGAATCCGCTTCAGCGTCTGCACACTCAGCAGCACGGACACACAACCCGTGGCCCTAACAGAGCAACAGAACACAACCGAGTGTGACATTTGGCGACAAAGACACACAAACACAATTCCGTGCCCTCATGTATGAGAGTCGCGGCCACAGTTCGCAAATGAACACTCAAAACCTAACCTCGCACGTACATATTCCTTTAAGGAACACACCCTAACATGAATTATGTTACCCACTCCTTGGCCAGAACACAGATGCACAACACAGGTCTCACTTGCCCCCTCCCCGCCACTGCACCCACATAAACACAACCCCAGTGTCTCAGCACACGCCTTGACAGCACACACCCTAACACAGAAGTAGAACCTACAGCGGCGCCTCACGGGCGAGAACACAGAATCCACTGCTTCACACATCTTAACACTGGGTGTCACACACCTTACACCAACAGTGTCACATTACACCTTGCAGCCTATACACACAAACACACACGCTTGCTCTCTCTCCCTCGGAGGCCAGATTGCGTTCTGGGAAGATGAGGGGCAATCGGGCGAGCCCCTAGCGTCCCTTCATCTTAATCACGACACTGTTATTGTGACTATCAGCGCCGCGGGAACCCTGGGGGCTGGCCGGACCGGCTTCCCCGCCTGCGTCTCCCCCACCCCCACTCCGGGGCCGGGCGGGCCGGGTATTCCCGGAACTGGCTGGACTGGCAGGCCGCGCCATCCCGGCTCCGCTGGGCTTCAAGGCCGTGGGTCCCTTTGCAGGGAGTGGAGCCTGAGGCGGTGTTTGCGACCCTCTTCGGGCCATTTAGCTGCGTTCTGCGAGCCACCTGGGGCCCCAGCACACCTGGGTCCCGCACACCTGTATCCCTCACACACCTGGACGCCCCTTCCGCCGGGTGCAGGCTGTAGGCCAGAGTCGCGTGCACTGGCAAAGCCCTAGGGCCCGAAGGAAGATCTCGGCTCGCGCTGGAGCAGAATTGGCAGGCTAGGTGGACTCAGCTACCCTTGGGAGCCCAGACTTCTGGCCTCAGTTTACCCAGCAGTGATTGGCGACTGTTTCTTCTAGCCGGAAATACTCGGTGTAGCGTTGAGGTCTTTGAGGATTGAGTGCGGGGCAAAGACCCCTTTCCGCTAGCCGTGAGAGGGTCCGTTTCTTGAGAATGTCCCCACCCGGCCTGGCTCGCCACGCTTTGTGATTCCGGTGCCGGCTCCCTCCCCGCCCCCTCCCGGCGCCCGCCGCTTGGCTCCCGCCGACGCTCGCTTGCTGGGGACCCTAGGCAGTGGGCGGAGATGGGGTGGAGGAGGGATTCCCCGTGGCGGCCCTTGGGGGCCGGAGGCCCAGGGGGCCTACTGGCCGAGGCTCGTTTCTCACCGCTCCCCCACCTCGCCTTGAGCTCTGGGAGGCCTGTGTCGCTGGAGTGGGGGTGGGGGTGGGGGTGGGGGTGGGGCCGCCTGAGTCCGAGGATGGTGGAGGAACAGTGCCCCCCACACACACACACTACTGCGTCCTCTGGGAGGAGACGCCCACGCTCTGGGTGTGTGCGGGGAGCACCCGCTGACCACAGCGGTGTAGACAGGGGCCTGCCCCAGCGACCACGGAGTCCAGGACACCGTGCTGAAAGACAGAGGGAGCCTACCATTACCTGCTCTGAGCCAACCTTCCTTAGCTGCCAGAAAAGAGAGTGCCCAGAAGATGCTTGTGACAGCCTAGAGGTAGGGGTTATTTTCTTGATGTGGAGGTCTAGGAGGGTTGAAATCTGTAATTACAACTAGACCAGGGCATGGAATGGAATCAGCGAGGAGGGGTGAGAAGGGCCTCTGAAGATAGGCAGGGGTAGTGCAGTAGGGGAGCTGATCAGATCTGGTTTCAGTTCTGGCAGCCTTTAGTTTCCCCTCTCCCCCAAGCTGATTCCCAGAGGGACTTCAGCTGGAAGAGGGTGTCTTGCTGGTCTGGCCTCTTCCTGGCAGAGGGACTGCTAGTGTGGCTACTTGGTCAGGGGATCTGGGCTAGAGAGAGACGGTGAGCTAACTGCTGGGAGAAGTGGGCTGGAAGCACCAGGAGAGGGCCTGGTGGTGAGGGTAGGACATGGGGGAGGCCCTTGTGAGATGGTATGGCTCCCCCTACCCTGAACAAGGATGGCTGGTGCTGCAGGGTGAGATTCTTTCAACAATGTCTTGAGCACCTGCTGGTTCTATCTGCCAGGGTACATAGTTGGGGGTGAGGATGCCGCACAGTGGTAAGACACACACCACCCTTGTCTTCCAAGGTCTTCCCAACTAGCAGGGGATGGGTTCATTTACTTACTGAACCAGCAAACACCTACTGTGTGCCTGGTGCTGGGAATAAAATTCCCTGTTCATGGGGTGCCTGGGTGGCTCAATGGGTTAAAGCTTCTGCCTTCAGCTTGGGTCATGATCCCGGGGTCCTGGGATCGAGCCAGACATCAAGCTCTTTGCTTGGCAGGGAGTCTGCTTCCCCCTCTCTCTCTGCCTGCCTCTGTGCCTACTTGTGATCTCTGTCTGTCAAATAAATAAATTAAATCTTTTTTTTTTAATTTAAAAAATATTTATAAAGAAAAAGCCCTGTTCAGTTATTTTATATATGTACTGGTCCTTTACAATATAATAGATCTGAATGCCACGGATCTCATCTCCCAAATAACTAACAAGAGGCAGAATTGATTATTTCCATTTCACGATCTGGAAGCAGATTCAGAAAGGTGAAGCCACCTGGCCAAGGTCACATGGCTAGGAAGTGGTGGAGCAAGGGTTTGAACCCCAGCATTCTGACTTGAGCATGCAGGTGCCTAGAAGCCCTGCAGATGCTAATAGAGGGCTGTGCAAGAGCAGGGAGAGGAGCTGAGGGCCATGTACATGTTCACTGTGGGAAGCCTCCGAACAGCTCCACTCCGCACAGCCCCACTCTGCACAGCCCCACTAAGGCTTACCCTACTCTCCCAGAGGTTGGCTTTGTCCTTTGGTTTTTGTGGCCACGGTGGCAGTGGCTGTTGTGTAACAGTGCGGGGCGCAGGGGTAAGGGTGGGGGGGGGTCACAGCTGACTTGGTCACTGGGATGCGGATGGCTGCCTCTGGGTATTTTAGCATTCAGCAGAAAGTGGACCCTAGTCCCTGAGGTGGGCTGGAAAAGAAGGTTCCGGGTGAACACTCACTGCTATCCTCTCCCCGTCTCCAACATGTTGACACAGATGGCGGTTTCCTTGGCCCTCCCTGGACTCTGTCCCCTCACACCTCACTGCTCTCCTCAGGCCTGAGAAGAATGAGTCACTGTGCGAGCTGCAGCTCTGCTTCTCAGGGCCCTGGGTGCCTATGTCACTGGGCAGAGGTGGGGACACACTTGTCAGGAAGGCAGCCAGGGCCTGGGCAAGGGCAGATAAAGCTAATGGCTTCAGAATGTGCCTGAAGACTAATGACTCTCCATACGCAACCATCACTGGGCAAAGTTCAGGGATGGTGGGGGCAGGGGTAAGGGAGGGCTGCCTCACTGCTGCTCCTGGCTCCTCTGACTGTGTCCCTTCATCCTCAGGGCCTCTGGGTGGGGGAGGGGACAGCTTCAGGCTGGGGTTGTACAGCCCTTGAACCCTAAGCCCTCTCTCTTTCCTTGCCAGGCAAGTTTGGCAGCCCAGGGATGGGGTGGGGGGGCTACTCAGCCAACATCTTCTAGCCTTTGAGAATTCTGTGGTTTTTCTTTCCCCCCATCCAGACTTTCCCCCAGACTCTGGATGAGAAGAGGCATTCTTATTTCTCAAATCTTGACTCTGCTTACTCCTTCTGTGACCTGAGACAGTTCGTGTTTCTTTCTGAGACTCAATTTTATCATCTGTACAATGGAGAGCAGTGTAATACTAATAAAGTACCCACTTTGGAGGGTGGGGAGGATTAGAAAGGATAGTGTATATAAATGGAGTAAAATCTCAGGGAGTGTTAGCTGGGATGATGATGACAATGGTGACGGTGATGATGATGGCAAAGGTGACAGTAGAATTTGCACTTCTTTCTCAACTCCAGGGACATAGCACATCTCAGAGTTAGTCTTTTCCTGATAGTGTGTCCTGTTGCCTCCACTCTACTGCCTAGGGGTTTCTCCAGGTCCCTCCCCCAGAATCAGAATTGGTGGGGACAGATAATGCTCATTTTAAAGGAACGTTCTAGGTGTTTCATGGGCCTTAAACCTTCTTCAACTCTTGCCCTCACTCTGGGCAGCCACCCCTCCAAACCCATGTTCCCCCAAATTCCTACCTTCTGGAAACACCCTCTTCCCCATACATTCCTGGCCTTGGATATTTCTCTGTGGTCCTCTTTCTGACTCCAAGTTGTACACCATAATCCTTTCGTGATTCCACTGCTGGCTGGAGGTAAGGGATGTCCTGAGGGTGACATGGTGAATGAGTGAGACAGGAAAAGAGTGTGTATGGGGTGGGGAGGCTTCTAGTGTGTGTGCTGCCTGGGAGGCCTGTGGGGTTGGAGCCCTGGGTTGTGACCCTGAGAGGTGGAAGAATGGGCTTAATCTGTAGCTCTTGGAGCTGCTACAAATCAGTCACCCTGACTCTGTCAGACCAAGACCTCTGAATTTACAGCCAAAATTTGTGAGCATTCATTTTTCTTGGAAAAATCTGCCCCATCATTTCATAAAATTCATAAAGGGGGCTTGATCTAAAAGGATTAAGAATCTGGATTCTGGAGAGAGTGAGAGAGGCAAGCAGTCACTGCCTTATTTCTCCTCTGTGTCAGGTTTAGGGTAATTCCCATAGAGCCCCCACCCTGCCAAGACTTAGGTGTGGAATTGGTGTGTGGAGTGATGAACTCTGTGTCTGCCATGGAGGGAAGGCAGACTAAGGTGCCCAGAAGGGAATCAGGTTCCCTGGAGACCCTCTTCCCAGGGTGTGTTTAGGTTGGAGCTTTAGAAGTAAGAGGAGCCTTGTGCTAGATCTGTGTAGGTAGATGATGGATAGTGGCTGGAGGGTGGATCCACTTGGAGCATTCGATAAATTCTTCCTTCCTTTAAAGAGATTAAGATTGCAACTAGGAACAAGCACAATACTAATCTGATAACAGCCTCTTCTGCGTAGGGCACTTTACTGGCAAGGAGAGACCAGGGAGGAGGTGTGGTTTGGGAGTGCTATGTGAAGAAGTGAAGTGTTCGACTTTGTAAGGAATCTGCATTCACTGAGCATTTGCTGAGAGTCAACTATGGTCCTAAAGAGAGAAGGATTAAATTTGACGCCAGTAGGTTCTTGATGGAATAAGGGAATTGGGCAAGGAAATAAGCAGTGACCACCCAGAAAGTGCCAGGATAGGCTAAACCTGAGAGCTACCGTGGTCTTTTAGGAACTTTTACTGAGTGCTTACTGTATGCCACGTCCAGAGCAGGGTCCTGAGGCTGTAGGAACAAAGCAGAGGTTCTCATCTTTGCCCAATCTTGTAGGAGAGACAACTGACAAATTATTTCCCATCTAGGGGCGCCTGGGTGGCTCAGTGTGTTAAAGCCTCTGTCTTTGGCTCAGGTCATGATCCCAGGGTCCTGGGATGGAGCCCCGCATCCAGCTTTCTGCTCCGCAGGGAGCCTGCGTCCCCCTCTCTCTCTGCCTGCCTCTCTGCCTACTTGTGATCTCTGTCAAATAAATAAATAAGATCTTAAAAAAAAAAGTTAAAAAAAAAAACAGTAGAAATTATTTCCCATCTAGCAGCTACATAACTTCAATTATAAGTGCTGTGAGGGAGCATCTGTTGAGTACTTAGAGTATGCGCTAGGTGTTTAGCCCACGTGATCTCAAACTCCCTAGGAAATAGGTGGTGTTGTTCCCATTTTACAGATAACGAAACTGGCCCTAAATCATTGTTCTCCTGCTCAGCATCCAGGAAATGGATAGTCTGATGTCTTCTCCACCCTGATTCCTTCCATGTGCCAAATGATTACAACCAAACAAAAATGACAAATAGTCATTGAATTCAAATGGTTGTGAGGTCCATGATAGCAGATTGAGTCTATCTTGTATGCTGCTGTGTCCCAGTGCCCAGGAGATTGCCTCACACATTGTAAGTGCACAGTAAACATTTGTTGAATGCATGGTGCCCAGCTCTGTGAACGTGCGTGGGTTGGGGCAGGGGAATGAGTAGAGAATCTGGCCCTACCTTCAGGAAGTCTGGCATTTGTCTGGAGAGCCAGAGAACACAGGAATAGGTGCACAGTACTGGGGTTGAACAACACTGGCAGGTGGGCGGGGTCCAGGCAGCTCAGTGATTCATTGCCTTAGGACTGGGGCAGACAATAGTGGCTGTGAGTTGGAGAAAGGAGAGGTCACCGCAGGCTGGAGAGGCCTGGGAAGGCTTCCTGGGGGATTAGGGGCTGCCTTCAGTGGGGTAGGTGTGGTCTCTGACAAGGATAGGTAGGATTTCCTGGTGGGAGGGGGCGTGTCAGGTATTTCAGGTGCAAGTGGGGAGGTGGGGAAAGGAGAGTGAGCCTGAGCCCTCTGCTGAAAAAGCAGGGCCTGACTTTGGATTTAAATAGAGGGGCTGGCCATGGTTTTGTTGGAGAGAAGGAAGGGATCAAGACTGGGACAGCAGCAGGGCTGGCTGGGGTCTGCAGGTGCATTGCCTCAAAGCTGGGGTGGGGGAGATGAAGGGGGAGTGGGTTATTGGGGTGATGAGGGCGCAGCTTGTGGCTGGCTATGGCATAGAGGGCTCCAGTTGGAAGGATGTGGGGGTGGGCACAGAGAAGCCGGTCAGAGATGGGACTGGACACGTCAAGGGGGGAGGGGCAAGGTATGAGACAGGGGCCAGATGTTTACTGAGAGCCTGGGAGCCTGCTTGGAGGGGAGTGGTCAGGAACAGGCTGGTGGTGGCATTGGCAGCACCATCCCAGTTAGACCTGCTGGGTTCACAGTTGCTAAGGACAGGCTAGGGCAGCTCCCAATGCCAATTCCAGGGCGAGTCAGCCCTGACCACAGTCCTGACCCCAATCTTGACCTCTACACTCTTCTTCCACACATCCGTCAGTGTCTCCCTCCCCCTACCCCCCCCACCACCACTGGTGGAAAGAGGGCAGGAAGGGAGGAGGAGGAGCCCTGGGAACCCAGCTGGGGGTAGAGCTGGGGGCAGTGTGCTTGGGGGGTGCGGGGAGGTGGGTGGCTGACTCCTACACTTCAGCTCTGTTTCCAAGCCTTGATGGGTGCCTAGTTTAAGCTGACCCTTCATGGGGGTGGGGGCATTGGGGAATCTGGTGATTACTTTCAGAAAAGAAGGATTTGACGTGTCATATCTCATACACATATACTGACCAGCATCTCAGAAGGAAAAGAAATGAGACGCCTTCCCACTCCCTCCAGCCATCCTGAGTGGCCCTCAGCGTGGGGTCCAGAGAACATAAAGAGTGCCTGTATCTCTTTCCTGTCATGTATGTGGGGGTGCTTAAGGGCTTACCCTTCCACTTGCTGTCTCTCCGTATCTCAGTATCAGGGTAATTACCATGGGTGACTAAGGCAGGATGCTGGTGAGAAGGAGGTGTTGGGCAAAGCACAGGATAGAGAGCAGGGAGGAGGGAGTGTCAGCAGGGTCAGGGCGTTCCATGGGCGGGAGCTCCTCTAGACCTGTTTTGGGCCCTTACCGGCTCCTCCAGCTGGGGCAGACGCTACTGCTACACCCAGCTGTGAGTGAAACTCAGGGTTCTGGGTTCTGGAATTGGGGCTGAGCTCTCTTCGTGGGATAGTGTATAGATGGCAGAAGGGGAATCAGGGCCTGGCTTGGGCAACCCTCAGGGCCAGCTTCCTCTTCCCAGCTGACCTCCTATTTTGCCTCTTCTCCTTGCAGCCCTCCTGATTCTAGATCCTGCCAGGATGGGGCCCCCGAGGCCCAACCCAGGCCCCGGGGGGCAACGGTTGCTGCTGCCCCCCTTGCCGCTGGCACTGCTGCTTCTGCTGGCGGCATCCCCAGGCCATGCCACTCGGGTGGTGTACAAGGTGCCGGAGGAACAGCCACCCAACACCCTTATTGGGAGCCTTGCTGCGGACTATGGTTTTCCAGACGTGGGCCACCTGTACAAACTAGAGGTAGGCGCCCCATACCTGCGGGTGGATGGCAAGACGGGAGACATCTTCACCACGGAGACGTCTATTGACCGCGAGGGGCTCCGTGAATGCCAGAACCAGCTCCCTGGTGAGCCTTGCATCCTGGAGTTTGAGGTGTCTATTACAGACCTCGTGCAGAACGGCAGTCCCCGGCTGTTAGAGGGCCAGATAGAGGTACAGGACATCAATGACAACACACCCAACTTCGCCTCGCCAGTCATCACGCTCCCCATCCCTGAGAACACCAACATTGGCTCACTCTTCCCCATCCCAGTGGCTTCTGACCGCGACGCCGGCCCCAACGGTGTGGCATCCTACGAGCTGCAGGCCGGGCCTGAGGCCCAGGAGCTGTTTGGGCTTCAGGTGGCAGAAGACCAGGAGGGGAAGCAGCCACAGCTCATCGTGATGGGCAACCTAGACCGGGAGCGCTGGGATTCCTATGACCTCACCATCAAGGTGCAGGATGGCGGCAGCCCCCCACGCGCCAGCAGTGCCCTGCTGCGTGTCACTGTGCTTGATACCAACGACAACGCCCCCAAGTTCGAGCGGCCCTCCTACGAGGCTGAACTGTCTGAGAACAGCCCCATAGGCCACTCAGTCATCCAGGTGAGAGGTCCCTCCATCTAACTGTCAGGATTCCCACCTCAGGAAATGGGAGCCTGGCCACGGCTGGTGAGAGTTCCCTTCACTCGGGGGTAAACTGAGAGGGTACTGTGATCTGGTGAGACCTTCCTATGCCAGCAGATGATACTATTTCCCTCTATCAAGCTACTTAGTGAGGGACGCCTGGGTGGCTCAGTTGGTTAAGTAGCTGCTTTGGGCTTAAGTCATGATCCCAGGGTCCTGGGATCGAGCCCCCTGTTGGGCTCCTTGCTCAGTGTGGAATCTGCTTCTCCCTCTCCCTCTGCCCACAATCCCCACTCAGGTTCATGCTCTCTTGCTCTCTCTCCAATAAATAAATAAAATCTTAAAAAAAAAAAAAAAAAGGCTACTTAGTGAGAGTGACAGTGTAGGAATAGTAGTCCCCTCATCCCCCAATCAGACTCAAACTGGAGAAACTTCAGAGAAGGGAAACCCCCTCTCAAGTCAAATGATATCCTCCTCTCCAGCCAGGCCAGCCAGGTTAGAACAAGAACACTCACTCCAGAGATGAGAATATCTTCCCCACCAGCAGCCCCTAAGCCAGACCAGACTTTTCCTGAAGCTAGAGAACAGAGCCTTTCTTGGCTTCTCCCTGACAGTCAGATGAGATTATTTGAGCCAAGTGAGTCCTCAGAGTTCTAGAAAACTGCATTCAGAGGCCTCTCTGTACACCAGCTTCCTTCCCTAGACAAGGGTGCTCATGAGTATGGGGTGCTTGGCACAGTGGGGGGTCCGTTGCCTCTGCTGAAGTTCTCAGCACCCCTCTCCATGGGAACTGCCCCAGGGGCTGGGCAGCTTGGTGGGGCCAGGGCCTGGGAGGGAGCAAAGAAAGCGTCCCTGCAGACAGGTGGGCGTATCTCCCGCTGTCATCTCAACCCTGGCCTCCTGCCAGCCCCAGCTCCTTTCTCCTTCCCCCTGGGCTGAAGCTGTCTGTCTTTGAAGTGAGGGAGCTGAGGAGGGCTCAGCCTGTCCTGTACACCGTTATGGTCCTGGGAAACCCTTCATTCTGTGTCCTCAAACTGAAGTGGGGCGTGGGGAGGAGTTTTAGGCTTTTTTTTAGAGGCTGGTGGACTTGAACATGTAGAAGAGAGTCTGAGGAAGAAAAGGGAGACAGACAGTCGGAGATGGTGAATAATAACAGCCTGGGTGCCAGGCACTGTTCAGAACACATTATGTATATTATGTCATGGAATCCTCACAGTACAAGGTAAGCATTATCCCCATTTCACCGATGGGAAACTGAGCCCACAGAGATTTGGAAATTTGATGCCTGGTCTCCCAGCTGTTGTGTTCACATCCCCCTCTGGCTATGTCCAACAGCCCGGCTTCAAACTCTGAATCGTATGCGTGTAACAGCTACACCCCCTTCCAGTGGGCCGAAGCAGAAGAGTGGGCAGAAATGGGGTTTGAGAAGGGGCAGAAAAGAGAGGATGGGAGAGAGGCAGAAAGAGCTGAGCAAGGCTGGGAGGGAAACAGGGACAGAAGTGAAGAGTCACAGAGACAAAGGGAGGTAAGAGGGTAAGAGAGGTGTGTAAGAAGTGTGTAAGTGTGTAAGAAGCCAGGTGAGCAGTCTAGAGACAGGGAGAAGTGGGAATCCCAAGGGAAAGGTAGGTGACAGAGAGGTGGACTGGGGACGGGGGGGTAAGGAGAAGAAACAGTTTGGCTCTCACAGAGGTGAAAAAGGCCCAGAATAGCTAGGATGCCCTGCCCAGGTGTCTCCACTGTTGAACAAGTTCTGGTTCCCAACAGAAAGGAGAGGAGACTAGCAGTGGTATGAGGCCCCACTAGACACGGTGCCTAGCACTGTGTTAGCACTGATTTTCAGAGATGGACAGGTGGATGGGTGGATGAAAGGAGGGATAAATGCTATTTAGGGAGCACTTGCCACATACCAGGCAGTGTCAGGCATTTTTACAAGTATTATTTAATTCTCACCACAGCCCTATGAAATAGGTTCTATTATTAACCCATTTTATACATTTATAGACTGAGGCTTGGGGTGATGGAGTAATTGGCCCAAGCTTACGTAGTTAGGAAGTGGTAGAGCTGGGATTTGAACCCAGAACTCTTCTGCTGTGTTTCTCAAAGATTCTGCCAGGTTATACCTGTCCTGTCCTCCCTATTTCCCCCCCACACACCCACTTCTCCCTTACCAGTGGTACCTCATGGCCATTCCCACCAGGTTCCCACTGCCCCATCACCACCCATGTTTGTATAGACTTGGGCCGAGTGTGCGTGGGCGTTGGCGTGGGAGGGCGTGCCCACTGCAAAGGGACAGACAGTTCATTGTTTGATGCTGGAAGCCCAGCCCGCTGCCAGCAGGCTCTGTAGCCCGCACCAGCCCCTCCCTCCCGGCCGCAGGCTCAGCCGCCCAGATTCCTCAAGTTGGTGCCTAGCCAGCACCAGCCAGGGGAGAAGATGCTGAAACCGGTTTCCCTGGTTTGAGGGAGCCATGGCCTTGCCAGCTCCTTCTGACCCATATCCCTATGTGACTGCTTTTGAACGAAGCCCCCTCCCCTAGGGCCTCCAGGTGGGCATGTGGGTCTCCACTTGTGTGCAAACACACACATGCACAAACACATACTTTCTCACACATTCACACATACCCCCCGTCTCAGAATACATGTACGCGCACATGTGGGTACTGTGCTCACATCAGGCAGACGTTCCACACCTTTCCAGCTCTTTGGAAAGGTTGAAGGCCCATTTAATTGGGTGGAAGGGCTACCCCAGTTGCTAGCTGGCTTCGCATCCCCAGATTGGGGCACACCAGTACAGGAACAGTAAGCAGAGCTGTCCCATCTCTGCTAGTTCTTGTAACACAGCAGAAGATTTGCAGGCTACATCTGTGCTTTTTAGGGAACGAGATCAGTACTGTCTGCCCTGTGTCGGGGTTGGGAAAAGGGCAGTTGGTCTATGTGTTGCTTTTGGAAAGGATGCCGCATTAGACAAATCGTATCTGCCATGCTCACTGCAAAGGCAGCACACATGTCCCTTAGTGTGCTATCCCAAGACTAACCCATCTCGGCTTCCCTTGTTTTCCTCTGCTGCCCTGTAGGTGAAGGCCAATGACTCGGACCAAGGCGCCAATGCAGAGATCGACTACACATTCCACCAGGCACCTGAGGTGGTGAGGCGTCTTCTGCGACTGGACAGGAACACTGGACTTATCACTGTGCAGGGCCCCGTGGATCGCGAGGACCTGAGTACCCTGCGCTTCTCTGTGCTCGCCAAGGACCGAGGCACCAACCCCAAGAGTGCCCGTGCCCAAGTGGTGGTGACTGTGAAGGACATGAACGACAACGCCCCCACCATTGAGATCCGGGGCATAGGGTTGGTGACCCATCAAGATGGGATGGCTAATATCTCGGAGGATGTGGCAGAGGAGACAGCCGTGGCCCTGGTGCAGGTATCTGACCGAGATGAGGGAGAGAACGCAGCTGTCACCTGTGTGGTGGCAAATGACGTGCCCTTCCAGCTGCGCCAGGCCAGTGAGACGGGAAGTGACAGCAAAAAGAAGTACTTCTTACAGACCACCACTCCACTCGATTATGAGAAGGTCAAAGACTACACCATAGAGATTGTGGCCGTGGACTCTGGCAACCCCCCGCTCTCTAGCACCAACTCCCTCAAGGTGCAGGTGGTAGACGTCAATGACAATGCCCCTGTGTTCACCCAGAGTGTCACTGAGGTTGCCTTCCCAGAAAACAACAAGCCGGGTGAAGTGGTCGCCGAAGTCACTGCCAGTGATGCCGACTCAGGCTCTAACGCGGAGCTGGTTTACTCTCTGGAGCCAGAGCCAGCTGCCAAGGGCCTCTTCACTATCTCTCCTGACACTGGAGAGATCCGGGTGAAGACATCCCTTGATCGGGAACAGCGGGATAGTTATGAGTTAAAGGTGGTTGCCGCTGACCGGGGCAGTCCCAGCCTGCAGGGCACAGCCACCGTCCTTGTCAATGTGCTGGACTGCAATGACAATGACCCCAAGTTTATGCTGAGTGGCTACAACTTCTCAGTGATGGAGAACATGCCGGCACTGAGTCCAGTGGGCATGGTGACCGTCATTGATGGGGACAAAGGGGAGAACGCCCGGGTACAGCTCACGGTGGAGCAGGACAATGGTGATTTCGTTATCCAAAATGGCACAGGCACCATCCTCTCCAGCCTGAGCTTTGATCGGGAGCATCAGAGCACCTATACCTTCCAGCTGAAGGCAGTGGACGGGGGTGTCCCACCTCGCTCAGCATATGTGGGTGTCACCATCAACGTGCTGGATGAGAATGACAACGCACCCTTCATCACCGCCCCTTCCAACACCTCCCACCAGCTGTTGACCCCACAGACGCGTCTTGGTGAGACAGTCAGCCAGGTGACAGCTGAGGACATTGACTCCGGGGTCAATGCGGAATTGACCTACAGCATCGCTGGTGGCAATCCTTACGGACTCTTCCAGATTGGATCCCATTCAGGGGCCATCACCCTTGAGAAGGAGATTGAGCGGCGCCATCATGGGCTCCACCGCCTGGTGGTGAAAGTCAGTGACCGAGGCAAGCCCCCGCGCTATGGCACGGCCTTGGTCCACCTTTACGTCAATGAGACCCTGGCCAACCGCACCCTTCTGGAGACCCTGCTGGGCCACAGCCTGGACACGCCACTGGACATCGATATTGCTGGGGATCCAGAATATGAGCGCTCCAAGCAACGTGGCAACATCCTCTTTGGAGTGGTGGCCGGTGTGGTGGCCGTGGCCTTGCTCATTGCCCTGGCAGTGCTTGTGCGCTATTGCCGGCAGCGGGAGGCCAAGAGTGGCTACCAGGCTGGCAAGAAGGAAACCAAGGATCTGTATGCCCCCAAGCCCAGCAGCAAAGCCTCCAAGGGAAACAAAGGCAAGGGCAAGAAGAGCAAGTCCCCAAAGCCTGTGAAGCCAGTGGAGGACGAGGATGAGGCTGGGCTGCAGAAATCCCTCAAGTTCAACCTGATGAGTGATGCCCCTGGAGACAGCCCCCGCATCCACCTGCCCCTCAACTACCCGCCAGGCAGCCCTGACCTGGGCCGCCACTACCGCTCGAACTCCCCACTGCCTTCCATCCAGCTGCAGCCCCAGTCACCCTCAGCCTCCAAGAAGCACCAAGTGGTGCAGGACCTGCCACCTGCAAACACATTTGTGGGCACTGGTGACACCACATCCACGGGCTCAGAGCAGTACTCCGACTACAGCTACCGCACCAACCCCCCCAAATACCCCAGCAAGCAGGTAGGCCAGCCCTTGCGGCTCAGCACACCCCGGCCCCTACCCCACCCCTACCACGGGGCCATCTGGACCGAGGTATGGGAGTGATGGGGCAGGTGGATCAGACCTGTGCGCTCCTCAGCCCATAGGGGCCAACGCAAGCCAGTGGTGGGAGGTGGGACCAAAGATCTGGGGATGCCGGGGCCTTGGTGATGACCCTGCTGCCTTGCCCAGGCAGAGGGATAGACTGAGTGAAAATTGAGGGAGGGTGTGTGCTCTGTGGCATTCTCCTCCTTGCCCCCTCCCCACTGGGAGAGGCCTGTGACTGTCAATTCCCAAGACACTGGACGCAGCTGCTGGGTCTTACCAGTGGGGGCTGATGGGCAGATGAGCAGAAGGGGTGGAGGCAGAAGGGGGAAGGGAAGGGAAGATGAAGTCTACTCCAAAGCTGGGTCTCTAGCTGAGACCACCTATTGGTGCTTCTCTAGAAGGGAAACAGGGAAACCTGGGGTCCTATTGGGTAACTGGGTAGGGACTCTGTCAGGGAGGGGGGTCCTCCCTATTTGTGCCTTCTGTGTGTGCTGTGTTAGCCTCTTCCCCACCCAAGCTCCTGGGACTGGGCCCTGGCTCCCCTTCCCCAGTCCCAAACACTTATCCCTGACAATAAAGTTCTCTATTTTTGGAGTTTTGGTTTCTTATTTTCCTGGAACTGAGAGAAGGAGTGAGAGAGACTGGAAATGGCCCTTTGTCCTTAGGTCCCTACCCAATTTCCCTATCCCTTCTCTTTGCCCCTTCCTGCTTCCCAGACTTGCCCTCTACCCCAGCCCTATCTTCATTTACCATCATCCCATCTGACAACATGTCCTCTTATTCTGTGTTTGGGAGGCCATCTTCCTAGGAACAACATCCTTCCCCAAGAAAGGGCAGGTACACTCAAGTGAGAGGCACCCAGGTCCCACTTTTTGTCCACTGGCTGGGATTTCACCCTTCCAATCTGTTCACATTGAGGAGCCCCTGATGGAGCTTGGGCCAGAACACCTGGTAAGGGTGAATTGCAGCCGCCCACCTCAGGTGAAGACAGAGAAGCCCTTGATTACACCAGCCACCTTCCCTCAGGGCAAGATCTTTCCAAGTCCCTTTCCCAGCTTTTTCATCCCAGCATTGCTCAATGCCCAGCAATTACTGGGTCCTGCCCTGCATGTCCCCGCTATGATCACTAGCCTGGGTTACTGGGAGGGAGGAGGGGGGGGGAATCCTCAAGTTCTTTGGATTGGCCTGCTCTGGATCCCGACTCGTAGGGTGCTCCCTTCTGACTTTAAGCTGAGGGACCCTAGTCCTGCCCATCCTCCCTTCCCTTCCTTCAGCTCCTTGTTCTAGCTACCCTGGGCTGCTGGCTCTCACTCTCTCTCTCTCCGTCTCTCACTTCTTGCTCTCCTAGATCTGCCTTGTCTCTGGCTGTGCCTGCAGGGCACTGGGGCTAAAGCCTGGGTGAGAGGCCTCAGGTCCTGGGGGAGTCTCTGAGGCCAGAGGCAACATGTCTCCATGGCGACTGAAGAGGCTTGAGACACTCCCAGGAGGTCCAAGGCGCCAGCTCTCGGATTCCATCCACAAACTCCCCAATGCCCTGGGGGTACCCCCAAAGTAAACAGTCCTGGGGGCTTTGGAGGAGTGGGACAGGGGCAAGTGAAAACTAGTTGCATCCCATTTCTCCTGGACAAATAAGCATCTCTAGGGGGACCGCCAGCAGCTCCTGACCAATGATTCTTTTCTGTTCCCATCCTTGCTGCCACCAAGTTGCTCTTCTATTCCTTTAGCCTCTTCATTGCTTTGTCTTTCCCAGGGATTATCCCTTACTCAGCTGCAACCCAACACATCCACCGAGCCACAATGAACACCTCCCTTCGACATTAAGACACAACCAAACCACAACACCATTGTCATCATCAGAACTCCCACTGTGTGATCAGCATGGTACTAGACCCTGAGGGGACATGGTCATATTCAGAGAGATAACACACTTGAAAAGATGAGGCAATTGAGCCTCTTAAACGTGGAGTGGGAAATGTCTTAGTGAAGTTTCCCAGCTTGTTCCACTGTTCCTTCTGCTACTAGCTGCTACTATTTTTTCGTCCTTACACAAGGTGCAGTGTACCATACTCAGCACTTTTTGTGAATTAGCTCATTCAAAGCTCATAACTCTTGGTGACATAAGTCATTACAATGCTCATTTTCCAGGAGGGAAAACTGGTTAGTGCTGGACTCAGAATTCAAACACAAAGCGTCAGGAAATCTGATTTCCAGAGTCTGCTGTTACCCATAATGCTTTACCAGAGGAGTCCCCTAATTAAGTCCGTTTGGGGAGTAAGAGATGTGCTATCACATTAGCCTATTAAAGGCTCTGCAACGCCTGCAACAAAGGTGGGGGACCCGTTAAACTTTGTGTAACTCAGGGTTTTCCAAATTTATTTGACGGTGGTGCCCCTCCCTTTGAGGAACACAGTGTGGGAAAACCCACACAGGACATGGGAGTGGGTTCCTGGAAGGAAAATGTCAGACTTGAGCCAGCTCTTCAGTGACAAGCAGGAGTTGGGCAGGAGATTCAGCCGAGTGAGCCGGCTCCTGAGGCAGGAGTGAGCATGGCCAAGTTGGGGACAGGGAGAGGGCAGAAAGGGGAGGGTCAGGGCGGGAGTGGAGGGTATAGGAGAGAGCTGAGAGATGAGATGGGAAGAACTGGAGGTTATAGAGTGCACAGATGCCTGGCCAAAAGTTCCTTAACAGGAAACAGGAGCCCCTGAAAGCTCACGAGTTTTGGGTGAACTGAGTTTTAGAAAGTTCACCAGAGCATGTAGTGGCTATAAATGGGGTAGAGGTGAATGTATAGAATTGAAACTCCAAGGTCCAGACAAGGACGGTGGCCGTGGGGACAATGGATGATGGGTGGAATTGGCTAAACTTGGGGAGAAACGACCTCTAGGACTCAAAGGATGATTGGATATTGGGGAAATGGGTATGACAGCTCCCAGGATTCCCAGGTGTGCATCATTCTTCTGTGTCTGGGTGATGGCATAGTGACGAAATTGTTGCCCATGCACAAGGTGATTGAAGATAAAGAAGAATTGAGTTTCAGACTTGTTGAATCTGAAGGGTCAGTAGAGACAGCCAATAGGAAATATACCCAGCAAATGTCTAGAACTTCAGGACCAGCATCAGAGAGATTTTGGATCTAGGCTTTTTAAGATATGATAGTGATAGAATTATAGGGAATGTTTAGAGTTGAGGATGCCCAACCTTCCGTTTTACAGAAAAAAAAAAAATCATAGGAAAAAAGGCCCAAGTGACAAGTTTTGGATGACCAGGTGTAAGTTTTGGGGGAACAGAAGGCCGCTGGCTACCATCTTGGGGAAAACTGGGAAGAGAAGCACTGGACGACCAGTCTGCCTGCAGACCCCTCCTGGAGACTCCTTTACCACATCCCAGCCCCAGGTCAATTGTGGGGACCTCATCTGTCATCACCCTGACTCCTTGGTGTTTTGGATCACAACATGGATCCCGAGAAGGGTTGTCTATTCCTGAAGATGAGGTGGGAGCCAAGTTAGGAAGGCAGTTCTGAGCCGCCTTCCCAGCAGCTTACCTCAGATGCCTTGAATGGAATGAAGATTGTGATGGATCAGGAGGTACCGGGAGAATGGGTCTGCAAACCCGGGGTCCCCTTTTCCGGCCTTCTTGATAAGCTCCTACTGAGGGTTTTAGAGTAAAGACAAAGCACCAGTGAAGTCCTAGAGAATTAGAGGGAGACTGGAGACTTAGCAGCAGCAGGGCCTGGGCCTGAGCTGCTCCCATCCCCCTGCTTCTGGGGGCCCTGGGTTTCCGCCCTCCACAACTCATGTCTGGATGGCAGCAAAATCAGTGGCAGTCCCAGGTGGGTGTTTCCATGGCTGGTTGGTTGTACCAAGTGCCAAGCTGAGGCTGCCAGGTTCTTGGGAGAATCCTTAACCCGAGGCAGGCACCCAGGGCTGCTGGCTAGGAGCAGCCTGTCCCAGTTCCACTACCCCCACCCCAATCCCCCATACAAGCTTCTAAGTCCTGGTTCCACTGAGCCACGGCCCCTCCCAGAAGCTCCTTCCAATTTCCTAGAAGGAGTCTCTCTTTGAGGCCAGCCTTCCTAATTGCTGATGGATGCCAGCCCCTCCCCCTATGCCCAGGTCCTCCTGGGCCCTGCCCTCTACAGTTAATACTCTGTTTCCTGATCTGGAGGATGGGGGAGTTTCCATTGTTCTGCTTCCCCACCCCCAAGGGGCCCCGGTTTGTTATCAAGCTCCCTTTCCTTCTTCCCCTCCCACCTTTTCTACTCCCAGGCCTCTCTAGAGGGGAATGAAGTGGGGACAAAGGGGCTCAAGTGGGAGGGGACGCAGCAGGGAGTCCTGAGGCTGCTTACAGCATCTCAAAGCAGGGGTGGGAACCAAGGATCAGAAAGACACTGGGATCTCTTTTGGATGGAGGCAATGGAAAGTTAAAGAGCAATGAGACAGGTGAGGAGCTAAAGTTCAGGGGTGCTGTTTGGAAATTAGGGAACTGCACTGGTATTGGTGAGCTCTTTCGGAATGAGGACTCCATACTGCTTTAAGGAAGCTGTTCTGGAAATCCGGAAGCTTGCTCCTGATTGAGGCTATGCTGGAATTAGGGGAGTTGGCTGGTATTGTGCTCTTCTGGCGTGGGCTGTTCTGGAATTAAAGGCTGTGCCGATACTGGGAAGCTGTGCTGTGACGAGTGGTTGTACTGGATTAGGCTTATTGTGGTGGCCTGGGGGCTACAATAACACTGGGGCCTGTGCTGTGGTGGGACTTGCAGTGTGGGGACTTGGCTCTCCTGGGAACTGCCCCAGAATTAAGGGGCTCCTCCATTGCGGTCTGCGCTTTCTTGGGGGCTCTGCTGTGCTGGGGGGCTGGGCCTCTTCTGGATTGCTGCTGAGGCCTGGGGGGCCGGGAGCTCTGGGGAGGGCCTGGCTGGGGCTGGGGCTCGCTCTGGTGGTGGGCCCCCCCAGGGCCAGCTGGCCTGCCAGCAGTGACCCTCCTTCTCCCCACAGTTACCTCACCGACGCGTCACCTTCTCCGCCACCAGTCAGGCCCAAGAACTGCAGGACCCGTCCCAGCACAGTTACTATGACAGTGGCCTGGAGGAATCTGAGACGCCATCCAGCAAGTCATCCTCGGGACCCCGACTCGGTCCCCTGGCTCTGCCCGAGGACCACTATGAGCGTACCACCCCCGATGGCAGCATAGGAGAGATGGAGCACCCCGAGAACGGTGAGGAGCTTCAGCATGGACAGGGCGCCCCGGGAATGGGTGGGTAGGAGTGGAGAACAGGGATGAGACTTGGACAATAGCCTCCATTTATTGAGCTCTTGTGTGTTTAGCGGCACTCACTGAGCCAAGTGCTTTCAACTATATATTCATTTAATCCTCACAACTGCTCTCTGATCTGAGAACTAGACTGTTCTCTTCACAAGTGCAGGGAACATGAGGCTCAGAGAGGTTGAGTCACTTACCCAAAGTAAGACAGAGGAAGTAACAGAGCCGGCAGGGATGCAAAGGCTACTCCGACTCCGAAGATCTTGCCCTGGGCACCGCAGTATGCGGCCTTCCTGAGAACAGGGATTCAGACAGCACTGAGGGAAACTGGAGGGAACCTTGAGGTCATGACAGTCCCTTAATGGGGTCAGACGGCCTTGAGAAAAGGAAGAGGCCCTTGGATGCTCCTTGGAGCTCAGAAGAGGGTATGATGATCCCCTGAGGGGAGGAACCAGAGAGGATCTGGCTGAGGGAAGGAAGTGGGGAAGGCTGGAGAGGGGAGAGGCCTGCCTGGGAGGGGTTTGAAAGGTGGTGGCAGAAGGAAGGTCTGGGCCAGAGCAGAGGTCAGTGTGGGAATGTATAGTGGGTACACTTTCAAAATGTGTGTGTGTGATGCATATGCGTGTGTGTGTGTGAAGGGATCCATGGTAGCCTCTGGAGGGGGAGAACAAAGAAGCTTCCCCTTGGGACTGAAAGACTCTCCAGCTTGGAGCTGTCATTGGGTCTTGCCCTCTCCCTCAGTCCAAACTTCCCCCCAAAAGATGAAAAGTTCTACTCCCCACCCCTCAGGCACAGGGCCCTTGTCTAACATTCCAGGCCCTAGGTCTCAGAGTGCCCTCCACCCCACCCTGCCCCTCCATGCTCTATCTCATGCCCGTCTCGTCCTTTTTGTGCCCGCGCAGAGCCGGCTGGCCGGAGCAGGCCCTGAGGCAGAGTGCCAGGTATGTGGGAGCTGCTCTGGGGTCTGGGGTCTGTGGGACTTGGCCCAGCACCCAGCCCCGCCTGCCCAGTGACCTTGTTCTGCTCTATGCCATGTTGGGTCCCCCCAACCATGAGCTGAAGAGCCTTGGTGCTTTGAGGGTTAATGACAGAGCTGTCCCCTCCTCACCTTGCACTGGCAGGAGGCCAAGCCAGGGTGGGTGATACCGGGGGAGTCCCGGCCCCAGGCAGTTCTGCTCAGTCATGTCCCTGAGGGAGGGTCACCGCCTGGTACTGTCCCTGAGCAAGGGCGGGACAGGGACAACTATGACAGGAAGTGCTCCTGGCCCAGCCGTTCCCATGGAGACCCCTGCTGCCCAGCAACCACACTGGCTACTGATGTCAGGCGGCCAACTCCTGTTCCCGTGGGTGTTCTGGGCAGGGAGCCGGGGCTAGGCCAGGGGCGGTGGTTGGCATAGGGGGCTGGAGTGCGGTGGGGAGGGGTTGCATGAGTGTGCTTGTGAGGATGCGAGTGTGTGCTTCTATGTGAACTCCCCACTATCTTCTCCCTGGCTTTAAAGGAGGGCTTCACTGTGCTGGGGTAGGGTGGGGTTCTAGGATAGATGGGAGCACGGTGAGGCTTGGAAGGGGTTCAGAAGGAAGGTATTTGCCCACCTTCATCTGAGGCTGGAGAAGCCCAGTATAGATTTGTGTGTCGTGTCTACTGAGGTTAGGCGTGTGTGTGTGTGTGTGTGTGTGTGTGTGAGAGAGAGAGAGAGAGACAGACAGACAGACAGACAGACTGACAGAGATATTGGACCCTTAAATGAGGATGGGGGTTTCCTCACCCCTAAAGATAGATTTGCTTCTTTAAGCCTGTCTGGAGATAGATGAGGGAGGGTGTAGATGGGTTGTGTGTTTGTGCACCTGTCGGAGGGCAGATTTGGTGGGTGTGTTGATAGGAGAGCTGGAGGGTGGCTGAGGATGGAAGAACACATCTATTTCAGGGTAGACTGTATGAGAGAGAAGAGCCTGCGGTGGGCGGCAGGAGTGTGTCTATTTGCGGGTGTGTATGCCTGCCAACTCAGTGGGCAAAAGGGGCGTGCACCCCTGTCCCGAGGCAGGGCGGAGGTGCCCATGGGAAGCCCTGGAAGGGAGCTCTGCAATGTTACTCTGCCTGAAGACTGTCCTCCCCTTTCTCTTGCACAGACCTGCGCCCTTTGCCTGATGTTGCCATGACAGGCACATGTACCCAGGAGTGCAGCGAGTTTGGCCACTCTGACACGTGCTGGATGCCGGGCCAGTCATCTCCCAGCCGCCGGACCAAGAGCAGCGCCCTCAAACTCTCCACCTTCGTGCCTTACCAGGACCGAGGAGGGCAGGAGCCTGTGGGTGCCGGCAGCCCCAGCCCCCCGGAAGACCGGAACACCAAAACGGCCCCCGTGCGCCTCCTGCCCTCCTACAGTGCCTTCTCCCACAGTAGCCATGATTCCTGCAAGGACTCGGCCACCTTGGAGGAAATTCCCCTGACCCAGACCTCGGACTTCCCACCTGCAGCCACACCGGCATCTGCCCAGACAGCCAAGCGTGAGATCTACCTGTGAGCCCCCTTCTGGCCGGTGGCCATACCCCACCCCAGCCACCGGCCAGGCCCCAGTTGGGCCCATTCCAGGGTCCTGCTCCTGACCCCCTTCAGCGTGGACTTCCCAGCCAGGACCCCAGGTGGGGTGAGTACTGGCCTCATGACCACGCAGGCCCTTCCCCCAAGCAGGGTCCAGGTCCTCTCTCCTCACTTCATCCCCCAGCCCCTGGGAGCCCTTCTTCCCCTTTATGGGGCTCCCCCCAGCTGGTGCCCAAGAGGGCTCCTCTATAATGACTAGGCTCCCTTCCCTCGACTTCCAGGGAGCACCCCCTTACTTTAGGCAGATGGTGGAGTCAAGGGTGGGCAACACACTTTTAACTCATTGTTTCCCACATGGGCGACCAGGGTGGAGACAGAATGTCCCCATTACAGCCCTGCTGCAGGGCTGAACTGGGGAGCCCCTCTCCTTGGGAACTCCCAGAGGAAACTCAACCACCAGGGGCTCCCTGAAGGGCTTTTGTTACCAAAGGTGGGGTGGGGATGGGGTGGGAGTGGGCCGGAGGCCTTGTCTTCCTATACTGCTCCTTGGGCTCGCCCACCTGCCTGCCAAGTGCCCCTGCCTGATCCCATCTGGGCACCCCCCTTCCCTGCTGGTCATGCAGTGTCTGTATATAAGGACCTTGGAATGATGTCCCCATTTCTGCCTGATTTGCAACTTTTCTTGTTGATGTTGTGTTGTCTTGGGGGACCCCTCTGGGTGGGGGGAGGCTGCCCTGTGCCCCCTCCTCCCTGCCGCAGTGCCCCCCACCCCAGGCCTCTACTGTTCCATGTTGTAAATACCCCTGGGGCCGTAGTGGGATGGGGGTGCAGGCCAGGGAAACAGTGGGTGGGTGGGGGTGGGGATGGGGGTAACATTCGCCTATCAGCAGAGCTGGGCTTTTATTTAATTTTTTTTAAAAATACAAATCTCTATTTTTTTGGAACTGTTGCGCTGTGCCCTGGGGGGGGGAATCCCCGCTCAGGCTGGCCCCCCCACATCCAGATGAGCATTACAGAGGGGCCCTGAGGCTGTGGGGGGCAGCTGGACAGGGGTGGGATGACTGTGCCTCTGGCCTGGTTGGGTGAGTTGGGAGCAGGAAGGTTTGCTCAAGGGGTGGCTGGTTGCTGCCTCTAATAGGGGGAACCTGCACCCTGCCCCCTCCCTGCTCCCCAACCCCCAGCCCCTGCCATGACTGACCCGTCAGCCTGTAAAACCACCATTGCCTTGATCTCAGGGGGTGGGAAGGGCTGCCTCAGGGCACCCTGGACTCCAGGCCCCCTTCTTCCAGTTGGGCTTCCCTTTGCCAGGGTCAGGGGTCCCCTGGGGGAGGGGGTGGGGAGATTGGGGGGGCAGAGAAGCCCAGTCAGCCATGATGAGGTGGGATTCCTTCCTGCACCTCAGGGGGCCAGGGTGTGATGGGCATCCTATAGAGCCCTCATCTCCTACTGTGGCCATCTCAAAGCCTCAGTCCCTCTTCCTTTCAGAAACCCCCCACTGCCTTGGCCCATACCTCTCCAGCTCCCCAGGGGCCCAGGCTGGGAGGCTGGAGACTCAGGGTATGGCCCTTGCTTGACTTAGTCTAAGCTTGGGGGGTGGCCCAAGGGTGGGAGGGTTGGGTACAGGCTGCTGGGTTGTCTGGTGCCTTTGGGAGCTGTGCTGCTGGGGTCTTGACTCCTGTAACCCCAGACACCCTACTCCACCTCGGGAAAGCCAGGGGCCTGAAGAATCACCCTATTCTCTGCTCCTTGCCCCTAACTTGGCCTGGGGTAACAGTGCTGGGAAGGAGAGCATTGTTAGGCTGGTAGCCTCAGCATACACAGCCCTTCTATTGAGGGCAGAGGGTAGAGTGGGCTGGGGTGGCAGCAACCAGGTCTGGGGGATGGCCAAAGGCTCCTTTCCCTGGGGGAAGCCCAGAAGTGGGCTGCAGGCTTGATAAAGAGCCTCCTTCCCCCTGCACAAACAGGGCAGGTGCAATAGCGGTAGAGTTGGTAACATGGTGTGCCCAGCTGGTGGGGCAGTGGCCTCAAGGGCTGTCCTGTGTCCTGGAGGTCAGGGTTCTGGCAAGAAGATTGTATGAGACCCATTTGCTTGGTGGAGTGGGCAGTCCAGACAGGAAGCATTCCTGGAGTCAGTGGACTCCCCTGGAAGCCCCTGGTGGCCTGGGCACCCTGCCCTGGTCTTGGGGACCCCTGAGCACCGAGTGGAAGGGCGGAGGAGCATTTTGCACAATGGAGAAGCCAGAAGGAAGGGGGTAGCCCAGGTGGCTGGGAGGGCTGAGAAGCACAGAGGAGGAGCCCTTCCTACAGGCAAAGGCAGAGTTCCAGCCCCCTGGTTGGGGTCAGGGCGCTGAGTCTGTCACCCCCTGGGTACTCGAGAGGTGAAACCAAAGGTGGGCAGGGGATGGGTGAAAGCACCAGGGACCACCCCTATTGGTCCTAGGTCTGTGAAGCCCTTCCCCGATGCCTTGTGTCGCGTACAGTTTTATGTACAAACAGGCGACATTTGGCCAGAGGAGACCCCCCTCAAACCCAGCCTGACCCAGTCAGTGTCTTCCTAGAGGGGACCTAATTGGTCCCCAACTCCCTACTTCAGAGCATGTCTCTTGGTAGGGGGAGGGTATATGGGGACATATTTCTCTCCTGGGGTCCCTGAAGCCTGTCTCACATCCCTGGGGGAGGGTCTCTGGGGCATCTCTCACCTCCGGGGGCTCCCTCGGCCCTATCTCTCCCTTTGGGAGTCTCTGGAGGGACATGTATTCCCTCTGGGGACCATGGGAGCATGTCTCCCCCTACCCAGGCTCTCTGGGGAGCCTGTTTTCCTCCCAGGGTTCCTGGGAGTACTTAAGGCATGTCAGTCTTGGGCCATCTCTCTTCCCAGGGAAGGGGGCTATCTCTGAAGCATGTCTGGGAAGGGATGTTTCTGGCCCTCCCTGCATCTCTCCTCTAGGGACGTCTCTGACCTGCAGCACTTTGGGGATGAGACGGGACAGCTCTGAGTTGTCTTTTCTCCTGGAGGCTCTGGGATACCTCTCTCCCGAGGATCCGGCCGCTGGAGCCATTTCCTCCCTGGATGTGGGCTATCTCCTGGTGTTGGGAAGGCTTATGTTGGCCAAGAGAAAGTCTCTTAGGGGGCGTCTCCACGCGGGACTTCTCTGGGAGGGGGGGACTGTGTCTCGCCCATGGGGTTCCCGGGCGGGGGTGTCTGCCCTTGGGGAGAGGGAGACTGTGTCTCCTCGGGTTATCTGAGTGGGGAGGGGGGCCGTGTCTCTCTCGTGTGTTGGGGGGTGGGGTTCGGGGAGGGGGGTTTTGGGCTGTCGGGTGCCCACACTGGGGTCGTGTTTCTCTTGGTTCGTGCCACTTCCCACCGCCTCGCTCCTCCCGGGAAGGGCCCCCGCCCCGCCCCCCACTCCCCCCACCCCGCCCCATCCCTGGCGCTGCGAGCACAATCCCGTTGATTTGTAATGATTTCTGTCTCTTTCTGTCTTTCTCTTTCTCTGACCTCCCCCCTCCCCCGCCGCGAGCATGCGCAGGCACCGCCCCTACCCCCTCCGGTTCGGTTCGTTTCCGGTTTGTTTGCTGAGCTGTCAATGGAAGACCCGTGTAATTATTCCCGAGCTTTACAATAAAAGTGTGAAAACCGGACCCCACCTCACTTCTTCCGGGCCCTCAGGCCTGCGTCCCGGGGAGCTGGGGACTCATTCTGGGATAGAGGCCTTGGAGGGAGCCAGGGGACGCAGCCGAAGAAGAGGGACGGAGACCCATTGGGATTAATCGGTGCCACTCTGGAATGGGAAGCAAAAGGAAGCTGACCGAGGACAGATATCTACTCCATGCCTGTCAAAGTGCCTCCCTCCCCCAACCTATGCGCTGTACGCGACCGGCAGGGCCCCACCCTGAGCGGAGATGCGGGCTAGGGATGGGGTGGGGTAGGGGCGCGATGAGGAGCGCTGGGGAAGGGTACGCTGTGCTGCTTTCTTTTTCCAAGGGGCTGGTATCCTTTCCTATTCCCCCTTCATTTGGCAACAAGTATGGACTGCGGAACTCAAAAGAGAACGGCGGGAGACAGCTGTTGGTGGCTATCTCCCACGGTCAGGAACCAGGGTTGGAGGTCGATTCAGGGGACCTGGAAAGGTCTCATCTCGTCTCCGAGTGCTCTCCCCTCCCCCTGCTTCCGGGCCCGAGCGGCCTGGGTCTCCTCCGTCCGGCTCCCGGGTAAACATCGGCTCCAGAGAGGTCGAAGAACAGAGACCGGATCAGCCGGTTTCCCGGCCCCACCTCCCGGGGTGCCCCTCCCCCCTTCGCGTGCTTCCGCTCAGCCCGCGTTCCCCCTCCCCCACCAGCCTGGCTCCTCGACCCTGGGGTCGGTTCTGCGGCTGGGATTAGTCGAGCGCAGGGACTAATCCTGGATGAGCCTCCGTGTAAACCCGGATCGACCGTGGGTATAGGGGAGGTCGCAGGCGCCCCTTCATCCATTCCTATACGCGCGGCTTCGCAGGGCCTGAAGCATCTCCCACCCCGACCCCAGATCTCCTTACTACATTCAGAGACTAGTGGTTGGGTCGGCCCTGAGGGATGTGCTGGTGGGAGAGCGGGGGCGGCTCGAATATGATGCTCCAGAGCCTGGGGGCTCTGGGAGGCCAAGGAAGGGCTGAGGACTCTTTGGCAGCCTCTGAATCAGGTCAGCCCTCCAGTTCAGTGAGCAACCCAAGGGCCCCCCACCAGTCCTCCAGTTACAGAATCACAAACCCTCCTACCTGACAGGGGTGATCAGTCCCTAACCTTGAGGCCTCCCTTGATCAGAGGAGGCAGGCAATCAAGAGGACCTCACATCAATCCCACTCCAGACTGGGCCGGATAGCTGGGGATAAGGGGCTCCTGTTAAGGCCTAGCCCTGAAAAAGATGTCAGGGGTCAAGAGACGTAGGTTATCCTGCGCCTGGTTGGTTCATTTGTTCTTTAAACATTTCCTGAGCCTCTCCCTTGTGCCTACCCAGCAGAGTGTACTGGGACACCCCAAGAATGACACACAGTCTCTCTGGGAAAGTCAGACAGGTAAATAATAACTGTATCAGGTGTTCAGCCCTGCCCTGCGCTGTAAATTTGGGCTGGAGAGCTAAAGGAGGTGCCTCGTCCAGTAGAGTCCGGAAGCCTTCCTGGAAGGGGTGGTACCAGAGCTGACTTGCCAAGGACGGATCTGGCCTGAGGCAGTTCTATGTGCACGGGACTAAGGTAGGAGGAGAAAATGCTGTTCCTCAGGGGGGCAGGTAAAATTGTAGAGCTTGAAGGCAGGGGGGCAGAAGCAGAACTAGAAGGGCTTGCTAGGCAACCTAAGGAGGGAAAGCTGAGCCATTGAAGAGATTTAAGCCTCTGAAAGAAAAGGTCACAATCACGTTCTTCAATCACAGGTTTTAACTGTCCTCCCTGCTTCTCTGCACAGGTTTCTCTGGGGATGCCTAGGTTGGGAGTGGAGACACACCCACAAACAGGAAGGCGAGCCAGGTGCACTGTAGGTTAGGAAAGATGGTCCCCACCTCATTCCCTCATGCCTGGCATCTGAGACCTACATTAGAAATCTGGCTGGACTGCTTCATAGTGGCAGTACCTTGGGCAGGTGACTGCACCTTTGTTTCATCATCTGTAAAATGGGGATAATAATGCTCGCCATCACAGAAGGTTCTTGTGGGGCCTCAGTGAAACAACATGTCCTTTCTTTGACTGAACCCACGTTTCACACCTACGATGTGGTAGGCCCTATGCCAGGTGCTGGCCTTGCAGCCCCGAATTAGACAGGCATGATCCCTACTGTCTCTTGGAACTTCCATTCCAGTAGAGAAGACAGACAATAAACAAACAAACAAATGAGATAATTACAGATTGTGTTAAAGTGCCGTGAAGGAAACAAACAGTGGGACATGAAGGAGGATGACTGGAGGTGGGAGAAAGGAAGGGGCTGCCTTACTCACTGCGGCCTGGGCAGCTTCTCTGACAACACGTGAAGATGTAGAGCTCAGAACAGAGCATTCCAGGTTCAGGAAAGTGGGGCTGCTGAGGCCCCGGGATGGGAGACAAGAAAGGAGTTAGCCTCATTCCTCCGAGATGGTAAACTTACTGAGGGCAGGAACTAGTCTCTTACCTCTCCCACCCTTCTGGACAAATATAGGGTAAGGTAAATAGAAAAGGAGGGGATTATCCAGTTTGTTGGGCCAACCTTCCCCAGAGGGGAGGCCTGCTGTGGTGTTGGGGGGTTGTTGGCCTCATCAGAATTTCCATCTGCACAGCTTAATCTGCACTCCAGCTGTTCTGTATAGGAAAGGCCTGTCTGCCCACCCCTGCTCCTTTCCCAGGGTTCCCAATCCTTTCCTTGGATGGGAGGGGCAGGTTGGGGTCCCTCCAGAATCTGCCAGTCCAGAGCCTGGACTGAACAGAGTTTAGTATCTGACCCTGCAGGGGCTGAGGGAGAAGATGTGTCCCTGATGAATATGGCCCAGTGTTTCAGGATCCTTGGGGACTTTTGGAGTTCCCCCTTTGGCCTGGGTTTCTCTTTAGGAAGAACTGGAAGAAAGATTTCTTGCACATGGATGCGTTTCACACACAGCCCCCCCCCTCCACCTCCCCTCCCAGTGCTGCAGAGCGTACACAGCTCCTCACACACTCACCATCCAGCTGCACACTGCATCTCCATGGCAACCAGTAGGCCTGGTCCATGGATGTTAGAAATAAGTGCCAGAGGAAGAGAAGAGAGAGGGAGAGACAGAGGAGAAACATCAGAAATAAAGAGACTCAGAAAGACAGCCTCCCAAGGAGGACCCCACTCTTTCCTTGCAAACCCTGCGAGAGAGACTTGAACAGACTCAAGCCTGAGGATGGAGGGGCTCAAGGTGGGGACTAGAGAATGGGCCAGGGGCTATCTGGACACAGGTAATGTGGACACAGTGGGCAATGAGGGAGGAGCAGAATCAGGGAAATTTGAGTGACAGTCTGGAGTCTTGGGCTAAGAGTATTTGGTCTGGGTAAAAGACAGATGGGGGGGGTGGATGGAGGTGGGAGACTTGGGGGAGCTCCTTTCCCTTCTTCCCGGCCTAATTGGCTGTTCAGGCTGAAACCGCCTCTTAGTCACTTAGTCTAATTAGAATTGTTCCGGAGAAGACAGTGGGGGAGGGGAAGGAGAAGCTGGGGTGTGAAGGGGGAAGGGTAGGTGGAGAAGAGTGGGAGCTAGGAGTGAGGGGTGGGAAGTAGGAGTTCTTTCTGTGACCTTCCACCCATACCCTCACCATCTAGTGAATGGGCTGTGGTCTAACTATCCAGGCTGTGGGTCAGTGTCCATCCTGGCCCTCTGTCCCCAGTCCTCTCTCAAATGCCCCTGCTTTCTGCTCAGCCCTGTCTCTTGCTCTACCTCTTTCTCTCTCTGGCTCCCCGTCTTTATTTCCTCACCTTCCTTCTCCCCTTTCATCAAGGTGTCCCAATCTCTGGCCAACAATATTTGTCTAATAAACAGGTAAAGTATTTAGGAATTCTGGCTGGGGCTGAATCAGGGGGAGGGGAGCAGGGAGAGGGGATTATACTGAGAGCAGCCTCTTCTTCTGGGAGTAAGAGGGAATGGAACAGACACTGCCTGACATGCCTCTCCTCATTCTCTCTCTCTCTCTCACACACACACACACACACACACACACCCCACATACCCTCTCTTCCCACCCCTAGCTAAGGTGAGACCTTCTTGAAGTATGTGGAACTTGGCTTCTGGAGCTGGACTGTTTGGGCTGCCTTAGACAAGTTACTTAACCTGAGCATCAGTTTCTCCACCTATGAAATGGGGATAATAAATCCTAAATTTGTAGTGTGGATTTAAGGCGATGGGGCATGTAACCGGCTTAGCACAATAAATACCAAGCGCTGCTTTTCTCATCACTCCCAGACTCCTTTCCTCTCCCTTCTGGAGCCAGGACATCTGCATCTTCCTCACTCCCTCCTTATTCTGCTTCCCCAGGCTTTCAGGCTCAAAATGACCTCTCAGTTCCTAGACTCACCCTCCTGCCCTGCTCCCAAGGCTACACAGGGTGGGGGATGGGGGGTGAGAAGGCAGGCTTAGATCCTGCCACCTGGCCACAGGGTTAGGACAGACCCTCCTCCAGTCTGGGGTCTGGCCTCCCTTCCTCTCAGTACTCCAGGAGGTGGAAAGCGGACAGCCATAAATGATGTAGGGGAAGTATACTTGCTGAGGGGGACAATAAGGGATGAGCCATGTCCAGAAACCTAAATATTTCATGGGGCTGCTGCACTGGGAAGGGCAAAGTCCCTGAGCTGTGTTTGTGAATGTGCTTGCCCCTCCACGTGGCTTGGAGCTCTTCCACATGCCCAGCGCCCTCTGCACATGCTCCAACCCTCAAAGTGCTGCACCCACAGAAAATCGCCCCCGATGAACCCTTTCCTGGCTGTAACCTCACCAAACCCCCTCAGCACGTGCAAATTTCACTTCTTACAGCTGTAGCAGTTTTTGCAAGTTAGGCTGTATTGTGACATGGTCATGCTTTTCTTGTCCATGCAGTTTCCCCTTTAGATCCCCCAGGGATGGGAGTCCTTGCCCCTCACCTCCTCAGTGTGATCAGGAAGACCCAGGAGTTGGAAAGAGCTGGTGGCATGCCAGCAGGGGCAGAGGGGGGTGGCGGTGGTGGCTGGGAGGAGGTCTGAGGAGGTTGGCAGAGGAAGGAGATATCTATGAGAGCCAGTGGGAATGGGCAGATAGCAGCAGGGTCTCCTGGCTTCTGTGTCCACTGCTTACAGATGGGCTGGGAGACTGCCTCTGCCAAATCCCTGCCTCCAGGTGGCCCCTGTTCCCCACTCTCTCTGACACTTCTCCTGACTCCATATCTAAGTAGGAGATTAGAAGGTGCCCTTGGAGTCTCTGTCACGGCTCCCCAGCTCCCCCTTCGTTCCTTTCCTTGACCTTATCCCAGTCTATCATCATTTATTTGTTTATGTGTTCAATTTCTGTCTCTTCCATTAGAATAAAAGCTTGCAGGGGCAAGAATCTTGTTTAACTTATTTATCACGGTTCAAAATGTTTGCTGAGTGAATGAATGAATGAATGAGAGGAAATCTACTTGGGGATTCTGTAGCAACAGCAAGAAAAGGGACCTAGAGGGTGGGCAGGTGAGCCACAGGTGAGTAGGAATAGAGACTGCAAGCACTGAGTAGCAGGGAGGGGGGAGGAGGTGTGGGGAGTAGGTGGGAAGGGGGATGAGAGAGAGATGGGGCGATGGGGTGGGGCGGAGGGAGAAGAGGTGGGTGTGAGGAGGGAAGCTTGGGATGGAGGTAGATGAGTTAGAGCCAAGGCTCTAACTTGGGATTTGGGGGAAGGCATCCAGGCTCCCAGAGGGGCTAGAGGCAGGGACTGTGGGGCAGGAGGAGATAAGGCTTGGATTAGGGAGCCAATGACAGGGTGTGCTCTCAGCAAGAGAATTTGGGTCTGGGGCTAGAATGGGTGGAGTGTAGAAAAACTAGAACAGCTGAGCCGGGCAGTTTCCCAGGGCCTGCTGGTGCCATCACTATCCTTCTGACCCACCCCACCCCCAACTCTGGCCTGGAAGCCTAGCCTCAGTTCCCCCTGCCATACCCTTCTAGGACCATAAACAGGAAATGCCCCAGGGTGGGCTGGCCTGTGCTTCCCTCAGAGACCTGAGCCTGGGATACTCCTGAGTGGGGGCAGGGTACACAGGGCCAGCAGAGAGGCCTTAACTCTTTGATAACCGTGTTATACCCAGGGAGCCCCCTTCAGAATCCTCTGTCTTCCCAAACCAAAGGTGGCAGCAAAATTCATTCATGAGCTTTAAGACCCCACAAGAAACTGGCAATGAAGGAGGAATTCTTTCCCAGGATGGAGCCTGGTTCCGTGGCCCTCTCCCCAGCCCAGGGGCTTCGTGAGAAGGCAAGCAAGGGATAGTGGTGGTAGCAGGAAACTTCCATCTGAATGATAGTGTCTCAGCAGGGTCGGGCCTGGTTAGTACTTGGATGGGAGAATGATAGTGTCTCTCCCAGAACTGGCCAGAGTGGCTGTGTGTTCCAGGGCGAGTGGAGGAGATTGGAGGTGCACACCTGCAGTGGTTGTCATGGCAACCTGACTTGGATCCCAAGAGGGTGGCCTCTCTCCCAAAGCCCTGTGCAGCCTGGAACTCAAGAGTGGAGACACACACACACACTTCTGGGCTTTGCAGAATTCTATTTCTGAGAGAGGCCTCTCAGCTTCCTCTCTTCTCTACTTACCTGGGTGAGGCTGAGTGAGACCAGGGATGGAGCCAAGAGAAAAGGATGTGCTAGGGCTGGAGAGAGGGAGGCCCTTCACAGTGGGAGTGGGTGTGCTCCCAAGTGTGTGCCTGGAGGGCTCTCTGTGGTGTGCCTGGGGCGCAGTCCCAGTGCAGAGGGACAGCAGAGGACATGTGTACACTCAACTGACCCATCCCAGTCCGGAAGCCAGACGGCACAGAAGAGGGATTTGGGAGGGAGATGATTATTAGCAAAGACAACAATAATCACAGTTAACCTTAATTGAGAGCTTATTAAATTCTAGCTCTGTGGCTATGGCGAGCATTTTTATAGATGGAGTCTTATGTGATCCTCACAGCAACTCTATGAGGGATTGCCAGCCCCATTTATGGATAAGAAAACTGAGATTCTAAGAGATGAAGTAAACTGCTCCAGGTCCAGGAGCTGGAAAGGGACAGGGCAAGATTCTGCAGGAAGGGAAGAGTGGAGGACAGGGGTGCCAGTGACTGAGGCCACTGGTCCTGTCCCTAGGCTCCACGGGACATTCCTGTCACATGATCCCATGCTCCGCAGCAGGGTAGCTCTGGTACAGTGCCAAGAGGCAGGACCTGGGGACCTCAGATATGGTTCCTGCCTGGCCTGAGCTGGGGCAGCTGAGGGCACCTGGGAGGGTGTGGGGACACCGAGCAGCGGGCATAGTGATTGGCACAAGCCAGGGGAGCGGCTGGCAGCCTTGTTCCTGGTAAACACGAGGAGAGGTTACTTCACAAGGAAACAGTAATTAACTTTAATTAGCACCTTGCATCTCAGAATATTATTAACATCTCAATTTCTCTAATCAAGGCAGCAGGAGAGGGGCAGCATCTGCCTCGTGGACTCCTTCCTGGCCATGCTGCCTGGCTTGGCAGTGTTCCTGCCAGGTCCCCTCCCGCTGGATGGCACCCAGGAGCACCTCCTCAGAGGCAGGTTGCCAGGGGGAGCTGGGGAGCGAGGGGACCTGGACTGAGAGGACAGAGAGGGCAGGTCCAGGCCAGGTACATGGGAGCCAGTGGTGCCAGCAGCAACAGAGCCAGAGGACAAGGGGCAGGGCTCTTTGTGTGGCCTCCTTATCTTTCCAAGAAGACCATCCACACCAAAAGCAGGGCTAGGCTCATGTACCTCAATCCAGAGAACAGACATGGCTGGCTTCTCCATGCTTCTCCCCTTTCCCTCCCTCTTTGAGCTAGCTTGCCCTCCACCTCCCTCAATGTCTTTCTCTCCCTTTTTTCTAACTCCTTCTTCTTCTCCTTGTTGCAGAAGGGGTGGGAGGGTGCTGGCTTCCACCACTGGGGACCCAGCAATGGGGACAGGATAACTCCTGTCCCCAGGGAGTTTAGAACCCTGTGGTGGAGATAAGGCTTGGGTATAAAAAGCTCTAATTGGGCTCCATACAGATAGGCATCTTAATGGAGCTGGAGATAAAGGGCTGGGGGGGAGGTGTTCCCAGGAAGGAGGCAGGAATGGGAGTGGCAGGGGCCCTCAGCAAGGGGGACACCAAGCCAGAGAACACTTCCAGCACCGCCAGGAAAGCAGGTGGAGATTCTGGGGCCCTGAGGGAACTTGGTGCTGATCAGCCCTTCTCAGCTCTCTTCGGGAGACTGTCATGGAGGGAGGGCCCTGAGGGCGCAGAGGTGATTCTCTCTTCATTACAGCCACCCTCGGTGGCTGTTAGCCCTGCCGCGTGTCTCATATTAATAACTGACTATCCTCTTTGGTCTAATTACAGTGGCCTGCTGCTTGCACAATTTGGTATTTCTTCTGCAGCATCCTAGTGGCTGTCGCCCCATCCATCTAATTTGTATTTATTGAGCACCTATTATGTCTTGAGGGCAGGGTCTGCCCTTGAGTGGACTCCAAGTGCCGGAGGAGTTCCTCTCTTTACAGGAATTGGAGGGTCATGGTAGAGCTGCCTACAGGTCTAGATGTGTCAGCAAAACAAGGGCAGTAGTTACAGGGGTTTCCCCATCAGGAAGATACTGGTTCCACATTGGCTTCTTTAGCACCCCTTGCCTGCTGCCGTAGCTGTGTGTAACAGGGTCATCTTTGCACATGGCCTTCCGTCTCTATTTTTATATCATCCAGGGGACAGCATCAGAAGACAAAAGTTCAACTGTAAATCTTGTCCAACATTAACTCCAAGGGCAGGTTAAATGTTCAGGGGCGACTCCGATCTGAAACCCACCCAGGTGCGGAGGGCACACATCATTTGATGTTATTCCTTACCTTGGTTCAGAAAACTGACCACACATGCTGTTACCAGGTGGAAAGTGGGACCCATTTTGTTTGACGGCCCAAATGTGGCCCATGGAGCAGGGACAGGTACTGGCTTGTCCTTGGCCAAGACTCTGGTTGAGGGTCCTCAGTGAGGGTCCTCTTTCACTGAGGCCTATGGGATCTCGGGATCTCATTTGAGTTCTTTCAAGAACCTGGAGAAGCAGGAATTAGGATGGCTGTCTTAGAGCAGGGGAAATCAGACAAAAAGGTGAAGCCACACAGCTGATAAGAAAGTGAAAGGGGAGCAGGACCAGAATCCCTTGGAGGGATCACTTTCTTATTTATGGTTTCCCTCTGTCAGAAGCTGGGGCCCTGGGGGAGGCTCTAGGGAGGCCCCTGCCCTCAAGGACAGTAAGAGAATGGCCACTTGTCTCTTAGCAGACCCTAGCTCTCCCCGTCCTCCTCTAACTCCCCCTCACACCCACCCCCAGCTCCCCAGGGCCTGAAGCTGGGCCTCAGTAATTGTAGAGTAGTCCACACAGGGCGGGGAAGAATCTGACGTTTCCAAAGGCCTTTTTGATGTTGATGATTATGGTGATGATGAGGCTGTCCGTCTCCAACCAAGACTGGGGCCTTTCTTTGTTTCTCTTACCATCAGGGTCTTTCTGTCTCCCTCTCTCCCTCTCTTTCTCTGCCCTGAGGACTAGTGTTGTCAGAGGACCAGCATTTGATCCTCTTTGGGGGAGGAAGAGGACAGAATGGGCGAAAGTGAAACCTGGAGAATCACACCCACCCTTCACCTTCCCCGAGCTGGGCCCAGGGGTGCGCTGACGTTTCATTAGCATAACATTTGCATAAGGAACAATTGAGGAGATTGGAGTCTCGCCTCAGAGGAAACACCTGCAAGCAACTGTGAATGAAGGCTTCTCCCGCCCCCAGTCTGAGATCCCTCCCACCCCACCACCTCCCGCCAGGATGGGGGAAGTGGCTGGAGCCCACTGTGCCTCTCACTGAGGACAATAGTGATCCCAGCGATCACTCACGCAAGGCCTACTTGGTGCCAGGCACCAAAGTGGATGTTATGTTTCTCTTCATCTTCACAAGCCCCCTTGGTGGTACATTTAATTATTTTATAATATAATTTAGGGAGGAGGATGCTGAGGCTCAGCCACCTGAAAGTCATACAGATTCTGTGAGTGGCAGAGCTGAGCTCTGGAACAGGGTGGTGTGACTCAGTTGCTATCGCCCTCCACCGCTCCGCCACTCGCAGGAGGTGGGGGCACTCTGGGCTCCCCTCAGGCACCCAGATCAGTCTCTGGGGACCCAGGGGATCCTGGCAGGCTTCGCACAAGGGCTCCAGGACAGGCTCCTACCCACAGGCCCCCAGGCTTACACAGACACAGGCACAGCCGCTCTGCCCTGCCCCCACCGGTGCTTCTGGAGGCAGAGGAGCTGGGCTGACTTGGCCCATAACCAGGTTAGCCAAGATCCAATTAACTAGTTAGCGAAGGCAGAGCTGGGGGCAGGCAGGGCATGCAGGAGAGCGGGACGGATGGGTTGTGTAATGTGCAGAGACAGCCAGAGACAGCGGCTCCGCTCTAACCTGATAAGCAGCTCCCAGCGTCGCTGCCACCCAGCCTGGCAGGCAGAGTGGCCTTAATCCTGGGTTGCTGGTGGGGTGGTGGGACAGTCTCTAACCCCCATTCCTCCCCTCCTCACACACACCGCCCTCATCCTCTGGCCTCTCCTCACCAACGCTCACCCCTGCTCAGCCTCCTCTAAGAAGCACACGAGGAAGGCAGCTCATCCACTATCCGTAGTCATGCACTGAAGGTAAGGGTGAAACAACCACTTCCTCCAGATGGAAGGCCAGGGGTGAGGCAGCTGGGAGAATTAATGAGGAGGGCAGGTGAAAATAATAGTAGCCACCATTTTTATTTTAAAGATTTTATGTTTAAGTAATCTCTAAACCCGGTGTGGGGCTTAAACTCATGGCCCCGAGATCAAGAGTCACACACTCCACTGAGCCAGCCAGGTGCCCCAAAAGTAGCCACTGTTTATGGAGTTTGCCATGTGCCAGAGACTCTGCAAACCATTTACATGTACTCTCTCAAATCACAACACAACCCATTGCTGTAAGTACTATTCTAATCCCCATTTTGCAGATGGGAAAACTGAGGCTTAGAGAGGTTAAGAAACCTACCTATCAAAATCTTTCAGGCTTAAAACCACCATCCCTTATAGTACCTTGGAAGCAGGTCTAGGGTTAACAACAGTATGACTGATAACAATACTTCTTGCTTTTGTGTATCACTTTAGAATTTACAGGGTGCCTGGATGGCTCAGTTGGTTGGGTGACTGCTTTTGGCTCAGTCATGGTCCCAGAGTCCTGGGACTGAGTCCCACATTGGGCTCCCTGCTCAGCGAGGAGCCTGCTTCTCCCTCTCCCTCTGCCCCTCCCTCTGCTTGTACTCTCTCTCCCTCTCTCTCTCTCTCTGTCAGAAAAATAAATAAAATCTTAAAAAAAAAAAAAAGAAATTTACAAAGGCTCTTTGGGTTTACCCTGACAAGTCCACAAGGTCAATGTTTTACTTCCGGCCCCTATTTTACAAATAAATGAGCTTGAGGCTTGGAGGGGCTCCTGCCCCCACAGCTGGTGAGTTAAGTTAGAATTTGAACCCAGGTCATTTGAACCCTGACTCCTAGTCTAATGTTCTTGAGGAGACAATGGAAGAAAATCCCTAAGTCAAGGGTGGGTCCCTCTTCTATTTACTTGTTTGTCACAGCCAGTTGTAAGAGTCTGTGCAGGGCACCATGCTGGGCAGGCCTATTCAGGGCTTGAGAAAGCAAAAGGCTTCCTGCCTTCAAGGAGCAGGTGGAGAGGAAGGCCCTGAAGTTCCGGGTGTCTGGGGACTCTGGGGACTGCCTGGGTCAGGGGACTCCATGAATGAAAGACCAATCTGGTCTGATTTCCTCATGGTTTTTAGAGTTTGCTTCTGAAGCCCAAGAGGGTTAAGTGACTATCCAAGGTCACACAGAAACAGGCGGACACAGCAGATCTCCTGACTTGAAGCTTCCTCTCCGGTCCCGGGGCCTCCCATTCATTGCAGGATGGGGACTTACTAATCCTATACGCTCTGAGTTGTCTGGCATCCACCCACCACCCACTAGTGAGGGAGCAGATGCTTTGCCAACCATCCCTGGGTAGGGGAGGTACCCCCATTTCTCTCTGTCTGTGCTCAGGGAGAAGAGAATCTGCTGGATTCTGGCCGCATCAGGCAATCTGGAGCTTTGGGGTCAGGACTCTGGGATGAGCCGTACTGAGCAGGACAGCAGGGACACAGCGTTTGGGCCTTGTGTGTAAGAAGATGTATGCACATCTGTTGCTCTCGGCCTTCCAGAATACCAGCACCAGAAGGGTTAAGCTGTCCCCAGCCCTTCCTCAGCCCTAGCCCTAGCCTGGGGGCCTGAGGAGTAGTCAGAGCAGGAAGCTGCTCTCCCAGTCCCAATGGTCTGAGGAGGGGGAGGGGAGCCACTTTCTCAGCTCTTTCCCAGGCTCCTCAGCCTCCCTGGGGATCCAGCTACATGCCGTTGAGGTGACCCTTGACCCATCCCCTCCACAAGCAGGCCCTCCCTTGCCCAGCCAGTAAAGACTCTGCTCCTTGCTCAGGGGCATTGGGAGAATGGGATCCCCCTACTGACTCACCTCATTTCCCCCACCATCTCACATATTCCCCTCAGTGCCTAACTTGGCTTTGCTCCCACAGTCACTATATTCAGACCCCTGAACTTCTTCCCCCATCCTGGCTCTGGGCCCCCAGCACCCCCCCTGAGTGTGTGTCAGAAGATTCTAAAAATAAAAGCTTGGGATTCAAGTAGGCAACTCCGGAAATATACAGTCCAGCCTTGGCCTCCGCCCCTGTGGGAGAAGGAAGGACCTGTGTACAGAGAAATACCTAGACACAGCCACCCCCTACCCCCTCAGGTAAACACAGGAACCCAGTCTGTTCCTGAAGAGAAAGAAAGCGGAGGAGGCTCCTCTTGACCTCCCCTGTCTGAAATTGTAAGTGAGTGCACCCCTCCTCCTTTCTCAGCCATTGCTTGGAGAAGCGGTGGGCTGTCTCCCATCAAGGCCAGCCCTGATGTCCTGTCAGGACTGAAGTCCAGGGAAATCCCAGCAGGTTTGGGCCCTCTTCCCTGCTCTGCTTCCCAGGAGTAGGCAGACAGCCACTCTGGGCAACACCATTCAGAGACATCTATTCTTCATCCCTCTGCTTCCTGGCCAGGACAGAAGCCAAGGGGGTCAGGAGCAGCATCATGCGAGAGAGATCCTTTTCTCCTTTCCAGCTGGATGATCAGGTGGCCCGAAGATATCCCTGGGTCATAGGCCAGGGTTCTACAGGGATATTCCAGCCCCTCTGTGGCTGGCCCCAGCCACTTCCTCAGGGTGGCAGAAGGACCAGAACCAAATCATGCCAGATTGGCTAAGATCCACTTCCACCCTGAACTTCCCAGCAGGAATTTGTGTAACTGCTTGACAACAGTACATCTTGGGACCTCATGAACAATGGTAATAATTAGAAGAATAATAGCTAACATTTTTCAAGCCCTTGCTATGTGCCAGACCTGGGCCAAATAGTATACATACATCATTCTCACTTAATCCTGTCAGGAGCCCATTTTTATCATCCTTAACTTGTAGGTGAGGAAACTGAGGCACAGGTTGCTTACAAAGCTGGCCCTAGCCTTAGGTCACACTAGTTCTTGGCAAAGCTGAGACGTGAACTCATGAATGGGTGACCCCCTAGCTTTTCCTTTTTGCCTGTGTGTATGGTGCCTGCTAAAGGGGCATTTTCAAGGTGACTGTGGTCTCAAGGCACAGTGGGCACCACTCTCATCCTGCAGATAGAGGCCTGTTGGGAGGCCAGGCTTTCTTCCCATCTAGTCTGGACATCCTTTCTGCATGGGTCAGAGACAGAGCCAGACACAGAGGGTTAGATGATCCCTGGCTCATTCCATTTCTGCCACCTTCAGTTCAAGCCTCAGCAAAGCGGCAGAGGCCCGCTTCGGGGATCTGGAGCTTTGTGGCCCCATCAGCTTCATCCTGGGGTCTCGGTGCCCAGCATTCCCACTGCAGGCTCGCCGCTGGCGGGCCCTTACTCACCCCAGCCAGGTTGGCTCCTGGGGCAGCCACTTGGGCAACAGCAGAAATTGTCTGCCTCCATTTCCTTTTGTGAAGGACTGGGTGCTGAGCAGGTTGGCAGCCTGGACTGGGACGCCCACAGTACAACTGTGAAGGAGACAAAGAGTGACATGAAAAGCTGTCCCCCTTGTCAGCATCTTGGGGCCCTTCCTGGCGGCCTGCTACCCAGCCCCAGTGTGATTCCCCACACCTGGCTTTTACATGTTGGGAACAGTCAGCCCTTCCTCTCAGGCAGAGGGGAGCTGTCCAGCTCTCTGAACACCATTTGTAATCCCCACCCAAGAGCAGGCATTTTGAATTGCAGCCTTTTTGGTTCAGACAAGATTTAACTGTCACAGGTGAATTAGATGGCGTGCCTGGGAGAATCACACCAGTAAAGTGGGTAACACAGGTCAACAGGCTAAAACCCGGCATATATAGAGTGAGTGAACTAGGGGGTCACTCATGGGACCCCTTAGATGTGTCATTAACCATGATAATAATGACACTATAGCATCACCGACTTACCAGCTACCGTTCATGATCAGTCACAGGCCTGACACTGTGCTAAGCACTTCACACACATTCATTTTTTTTTAAGTTTACTTATTTATGTAATATATACAACCAACATGGGGCTTGAACTCACAACCCTGAGATCAAAAGCTGCATGTGCCTCTAACTGAGCCCAGACAGGCATCCCAACACATATTCGTATCTAACATTTGGCTTAAATGCTGCTCATCCTCATTTTATGGATGAGAAGACTGAGGCCAAAGCCTCATGATTACTGGCCAAACGAGTTAAACCCAGGTCTGCAGATACGTGGTTTTCTTGTGGTCACTCTGCTCCTGGGTGAATGGCCTTTTGTGTGTTCATATGCTCTTCAGATTACATTGGCAGCACTTCCTGAAATTCTAAAACTGCTCCAAGCAGTTCTGATGGACTAGACATGTCCTGTCACTTAGGTGAGGCTTTGCTTTAAGCCACTAATTGGCTGCTGGCCAGCACTCAGTCTCATACCAAACTCTTTTGATCAATAACTAGTGGATACTTTTATGTGCAGGAAGCACCCACCAAAAGTCCATGTCACTATCACAATTCTTGAAAGCTCCTCCCCCGCAGAGAATCCCTGGGCCCAACTTAATGTTTGTCAGCTGAGCTACTAATTTATATGCCTCATTTGACCTTTTCCTTTAGAGGCTACCTGATCCTCCCTCCCACTGTGACCCTAGGGGTCCGGGATTAATTCCATTCAAACTGCTCCTCCCCATTCCTACCAGTATGGTCTTGATACAAAACTTTAACTCTAGCGCCTCTGTCTGCCCACCCTTAATCTCTTTCTTAATATTTCTCTGGTCACGTCACTCCCGCTCCTCCTTTGACTGTCTCGGTGTCTCTATCACTGCCTCCCTCCCTGGAGCCAAGGCCACGGAGCCGCCCAACATGTGTAAGTGTGACTGCTTGGAAAATGTAACTTTCAAGGAGCCTGAAATTGAGTGACAGTAAACAGAACCTTGGAGACCCGGACATCATCTAGGGTTTACATGGACTCAGCAGCAGGAACTTAGAAATGAGGCAAGAAGGGAGAGAGAGGAATGGGGATGATCAAAAGAATGAGCTGGAGGCAGAAATGGGAAATGAGGAGTGATATCGATTTAACCAGGCCAAAAGCATCCTTGACTGTCAGTGTTGGACGGGCCCTTAGAGATCAACCAGTTCAGAGTGGCAATGGAGTTTCAAGTCACGAGTTAATGCTGAATGATGAGCAGCAGCTGCCTACAGTGTGTCCTGAGAAGAGAGTGCTACTATTGATTAGCAATGTCTGCCATAGGCACTGCATTAGAAATGGTGGCAAGTGTGCCAGAATTTACTTCCCTGATTGAGTTTCAACCTCTTCACTGTGGAGCAGCTAAGGAGGCCTGAGGACAAGAGAATTGTCCAAGGTTTCCACAGTGAACTGGAGGCAAAGCTTACTCAGGGCCCTCACTGTCTCTTAAACCCCAGGTAAAAGTTGTACAGTTAGATGAGTATGAGGGACCCAGGGAAAGTGGGTCCTCTGTAGAGGATAACCAGTAAGAGAGCAGCTATCTGAAGCTATGAAGGCAGTGGATATCATGGTCTTGATGCTGGTGAAGGCTCACTTCTCACTGGGTGACCAGTTGACTGGATGTGCCCAGAAGCCACGTTGTGCCTCCTCTGGCCTCTGGTTTCTCCACCATTGCTCTCCCAGGGAGGACAAGGAGGCTCCCTGGAGTGGAGGTCTTAAGTCTGTCTCTCTCTCTAGTCAAAGAGTATCGAAGCAGAAAGAGACAAGAGGAGGGAAAATGGGCTTGGAACAGGGATGGCACCCACTGGGACAAAGGCATCAACCATGCAGCAGTGGAGAGGGCTGTGAAGTGGCAATTCAGAGGAGCCAGGCAGGAGACAAACACAGAGGCACCTGTGTGCGGGTTTGGTGTGTGGGCCAAAGGAGAAGAAAGAACCTCCAGGTGACGAGGGCTGCAGAATGGGGATAATGATACCCTGACAAAGCAGTGGGGGCTTGGAGCCCAGCCCGGCCAGGGTGCTGGCCCAGCTAGCCATGACACACCACTCACAGGCTGGGGGATGTGGGCAGAGAGGAGGAGGGGTGCTGAGGTGCCCAGCACCAGCAAAGCCTTGGAAGTTAGCTCTCGAGCTCTTGCCTCTCTCCCTATTGCTCTTCCCTTCTCTTCCTTTCTCTTCCCTCTGTCCCTGCCTTGTCTGTGCACAGAATCTCTACTGGGAGCAGAAATGGGGAAGGGAGGGGTGAGAATGGTGATGACATAAAAGATCTAGGGGCTTCTTTAACCCAGATCACTTGTCCAAGGCCATGAGAAGAAACCAGGCTGTGAGATGTCCAAGAGCAAAGAATCGATCTGGACACCATACCCAGTTTTTCCAGAGAGACAACTAAGAATGAGAGAAGTGAAGCCTTCCTCTAAGTCAGTGTCATGTTGATATGCCATCCCGCTCTGTCATCTTCCTTCTGCTGCTAAGCTTGCCCATATTTTCCCTCGAGAACCACCCCTTTCCTATCCCTGTCCATGTGGTTTAGGAAGGGCTGACTTTACCTGACCAGCCAAGATCTCAGGGTGGGCTGCAGGATGGGAGCTGGCCCATCTGTGCCTTTAATCTTTGGGCCACATGAGTCAGTAAAATTGATCCAGGATGATCGACACTGAACTACTGGAAAAGGTGTACTTTCTGTGGGGCTTGCCATATTGGTAGGTTTAAGCTTGGAGCTGCTTAAAACACTTGGGGAATAAATGGGGCACCTGGGTGGCTCAGTTAGTTCAGCATCTGACTCTTAGTTTTGGCTTGGCTCATGACCTCAGGGTGGTGAGATCAAGCCCCACCTTGGGCTCCTTGCTCAGTGGGAAGTCTGCTTGAGATTCTCTCCCTCTCCCTCTGCCCCTCTCCTTGCTCATGCATGTACTCTCTTTATCTCTCTCTTTCTCAAAATAAATAAATAAATCTTAAAACAAAACAAAAACACTTGAAGAAAAGCTACCAGAGTGTAAATCTAACACAAAGGAGAATAGATCTGGTAGTTGGAGAGAGTTTGAGAGAGACAATGACCAAGTTCTTGGATCCAACTATGTCTGAAATCTACCTCTGGGCTTTTCAGTTATGTGTGTGAAAAAGCTCAAGCCTGGGGCACCTGGGTGGCCCAGTAGGTTAAAGCCTCTGCCTTTGGCTCAGGTCATGATCCCAGGGTCCTGGGATTGAGCCCCACATTGGGCTCTCTGCTCGACAGTGAGCCTGCTTCCCTTCCTCTCTCTCTGCCTGCTTCTCTGCCTACTTGTGGTCTCTGTCTGTCAAATAAATAATAAATAAAATCCTTAAAAATAAAAAGTTCAAGCCAGTTTGAGTTGGATTTTTATCCAAGAGACTCTAAGTCAGCTTAGAGAAACAAAGAGAGTTGGAAAGACAACTGCAGGAATGAGGACCAAGTATGATGGGAGAGCAAGGTTATATGTGTGGGGGGTGGGGGCTGGTGCATCAGGGTCATGGAACCTATGTGCAATGGTGAAGCAAGATACCAGAATTTGCTGCAGGGAAAACACAGCCGAATTGGATTCTCCATGTGGGCCAATCTGAGGTGGGGTGAAAACTTTTGTCCCATTATATACATTAGCTGTGTCATGACAGAAGTCCATCTACCCCCAGCCTACATGGGGTGTGGGTTCACATGGTGTGGGGAGGAAGGCATGGTCAGGTGGAGTTTATCTTGACAGTCAGTGCCCAGTTGCCACGGATGTCCCTTACGCTCTTATGATGTAAACCTCATTCCAAGAGAGATATTTAAAGACAAATGAAAACATTCAACCAATCCCTGCTTATCACATGCGCTCAGCATCTTCTCAAGAACATACAGTCTTCCTTATCAGATGTCCCCAGATTTCATCTAATTTACAGAAGACTAAACTTTGTGATAAACAAGAGAGAAAAGAGGAACAAAGGCACAAGCTTGACCCGTACATGGTCCAGGGTGCACAAGCCCAGCACAACCCCAGATGACTCCGGCCTTCCTCCTCACCCTTGAGTGGCAAGATGTGTGGAAACCCTACTGGTTACAACCTAAGGAATGATCTCGGGCCTAGTCTGCACCTGCTTGCAGACAGTGCCAGGTGGGGAGGAAATGGGAGGAGAAGGAAGCCATGCCTTGCACAGATCCGAAACTCTCTTCTCTTGTCAAAGGCACACTGATGCCTGGGCTGGGAACTCTCTGGGGTGACAGAGGGGACACGGGTTTAAAAAAAGATGGAGAGGGTAGAGGGTCTGATTCCTGGTGCTTGGGAGTTACTTAGCTCTTCACATTTCCTCACCTTTTCCCACATCCCCTTGTTGGGAAGCAGTCAATGCCTTAAGAAGAAAAAACTACACAAACAAGGTACATATATGTAATATATGTGTGTATATACATTACAATGTGCATAACTACATACAGAATTCAAATACTGTGTTTCCCCTCTCTTACCTCTGTTTTTTTTCTTTTTAAGAGAGATTTCCCCATCTGTTCAGTTAAGAACAGCCTTGTCCTTTCTTACAGCTTCATGGTCATTCTGTTTATTTATCTACTCCCTTACTGATGGACATTTAGGTTGTTTTGGATCTTTTTAAGATTTAATTTCTTAGGGACACTTGGGTGGCTCAGTCTGTAAAGCATCTGCCTTTGGCTCAGGCCATGATCTCAGGGTCCTGGGACAAGTCTCACATTAGGCTCCTTGCAGAGCCTGATTCTCCCTCTGCCTGCTGCTCCCCCTTCTTGTGTGTGTGTGCACGCACTCTCTCTCTCTCTCTCGCAAATAAATAAAATACAATCTCAAAAAATATAGTTTATTTTTAAAATTATTTTTTAAGTTTATTTAAGTAATCTTTACACCCAATGTGGGGCTCAAACTCAAAACCCCAAGATCAAGAACTGTCTCCTCCTCCAACAGAGCCAGCCAGGTGCCCCTGTTTTGCATTTTTGCATATCTAATCTAAATATCCAATTAATTTTTTGCAGTGAACCCCTAATATACCTTGTGCACATATATGAATGTTTCTTTCTTTCTTTCTTTCTTTTTTTTAAGATTTTATTTATTTATTTGACAGAGAGGAGAGTTAGAGGGAACATAAGCAGGGGGACTGGGAGAGGGAGAAGCAGGCTCCCCGCTGAGCAGGGAGCCTGATGCAGGCTCCATCCCAGGACCCTGGGACCATGACATGATCCAAAGGCAGACGCTTAATGACTGAGCCACCCAGGCACCCCTATATGAGTGTTTCTTGAGGATTCATCCTAGGAGAGAAATTATTAGCTCAAAGTGTATATATGAGTTTTTCACTCTGAAAGATACTGCCAAGCTGGAGTGGAGAACTTTTTCCTGTGAAGGAGCCCTCCCTGGGGCTGAAGCAGAGATCGGAGGTGACTGGGGTGGAAAGAGCATGGGCTTTCAAATCAGACATATTCAGGTTCAAACCTTGGTCCTGCCATCTTCCTGCGTGACCTTGGATAAGTCACTTAACCGATCCGAGTTTCCTTAACTGCAAAGTGGGGTACTATAAGAGCTGCCTCTCGAGCCTGTTGCAAGGATCAAATGGCTTCCTCTAGGTCAAGCCTCTAGCATGGGTGGGGTGTACAGTAAGATCTTGGGCAACATTAGTGCCCTTTCCCTGCACAGACCCCCCTACATCATTCATCATGGGTGACCGGCTCTGGGGAGAGGCTAAGAAGGTGATTTATTAGTGAATGTCACACAGAAGTCAAGACTCCATGGTGGCTTCTCCTAAAGGTCACCCAGGCAACACTTGGCGCTAGGAACCGGTTCAAGTAGAGCATAAAGATTGGCTTTTGAGCACACAGCCTGGGGGCCATCTGCTGGAGGATCTTTCACTAAATGATCCCTTCACCCCAACCACTGCCTTCCAGGTTCTGTCTCTGCCGAGGAACAGGAAGAAAATCCTCCTCAAAAACAAGAGTGAGCTGGCTGGATTTTATTGTAGGGAGTGGCTGGCTTGCCATGTGCACAGAGAACAGAACAAGGATGCCTAGAGTGCATGATCTCTGTCTCTGAGAGTCCCTGTGCATGCTTGTGGGAAGCTGCAGTGCTGTTCTGCTGGAGACCCTGGCCCAGAAGGTGATCCTTCTGTCTTGGTTCAGGAAAAAGGTGGTTCCATGAAGGGGTCTGCAAAGCTGGCAGGGGTAGCCATCCTTTGGAGGTCATGGCCAGATTGTGTCCAGAGTCTCAGTCAGATGCCAGCAATCTCAGCGCCCCGGCTACAGGTCATTGTGCTCTGCTCTCTCGAGGCACTCTCCCCTGAGTTTTCAGGGCCATGAGTTTTCAGGAGACTACATGGGCTGTAGAATCCAGGACTGGGCCACCCTTCCTGGAAGAGGATGAGTGTGTGAGCCCAGAGACCACTGCCACAGGGACTGTAGTAGTGACTTTGGCAAAAGCAGTGGAGGTGAGCAGCCCGGTGACAGCAACCATGAAGAGGGCTCCGGGGGATGTAGTCACGAAGAGTGATGTGTCTTGGTTTTGGCTCTGGGGGCCTGGTAAGAACAAGCTCTGTAGGGGCGCCTGGGTGGCTCAGTGGGTTGGGCCTCTGCCTTCGGCTCAGGTCATGATCCCAGGGTCCTGGGATGGAGTCCCGCATAGGGCTCTCTGCTCAGCGGGGAGCCTGCTTCCTCCCCTTCTCTGTCTGCCTCTCTGCCTACTTGTGATCTCTCTCTCTGTCAAATAAATAAATAAAATCTTTAAAAAAAAAAAAAAAGAATGAGCTCTGTAACTGGAGTCTGAACACATTGCTTTCAGTTCCAGATCCATCTATCACAAGCTGTGTGGTCTAGGGGAAATGGCTTACCCTTTCTGAAATGTCTTCATCAGTAAAATGGAGATGCTGATATTACCAGTCCTACCTTCCTCAATCTCTCCAACCAGCAGGTGTCTTTAACATGCCAAAGGGTGAGAGAGAATTCAGATGGAGCTACTTTGTGAAAAACAGCTTGGGAGGGGAGAAGATGACTGAGCAGAACTTGTCCCATTATTCCCAGAATGATTTCTTGTGTCCCCTGGAGGCTCCTGTTACCCTGACTATTTCCTGATTCCCAGTTCCTGGACTCTGGGGGAGCTGGGATCTCTGGCTCTCTCCTCACTTAGCATTTCGCAGTGATGTCCTGGCTTCCAGCCCAGGCCCCACTCACAGATGCTGGTGCCGACCCTGCAGGCCCCCGGCTCTCTCTGTCAGGCTGGGAGACAGGGCCCGGGCTCTTTGGAAGGAACTAATGGGAGGCTTGCATGAAAAGCTAAATGTTGTGCCTTATAGGAGCTGATTATAGTGGCTGAGGGCTGGGCCGGAGCAGACTCACCCAAGGGGGCCAGAGAGTTGCAGCTCTCTGCCTAAGCATGATCCTGGCTGAGTCGGTGAGGGATCAGGGATTAGTCAGGGAGATGTGTCCTTCAGGTGGTCCCTTAGTCCATAATGGAAATAGGTTGTAGAGCATGTGGCTTCCCTGCTTTGTCCATGCACTGTGCATGTTCTAGAGAGATGGGCAAAGGACAAAGCATGAGTTCTGTCCAGGAGGACAATCTCCCCACACTGACATAGGAGATGAAGCCCACTCAGTCCCCACCACTGCAAAAAGAATTTTAAAAAAAGAATAGCTTGGCGGGGGAGAGGCTGGCTCACTCAGTTGGAGGAGCATGTGATGCTCAATTTCCGGGTCATGAGTTTGAGCCCCATGGTGGGTGTGGAGATGACTAAAAAAAAAAAACCTAAAAAAAAAAAAAAAAAAAAAGGGAGTAGGATTGACCAGTGCTTGCAGATAAATGGGTGGGGGCAGTGTGGAGGTGATGGTCCTGGCAGGGGAGGGAAAGCAAGCAGACTGACCCTTATTGGGCTCTGAGGAGATGCCAGATACTGCGCCTGCGTGGTTTCAGTCATCCTCACGACTGCTTTGTGAGGTGGATGCTATCTCCACAGGTCCATTTAGCAGATGAAGAAACTGAGGGTCTGACATGTTAAGTTGTGCTGCTGGGAAGAGGCTGGCTTGGAATCTAACCCCAGGACTGCCTGTCTGCCTGCTGTCACCTACATTCCCAGGTCTCAGGGCCATGCCTCCTGCATATCCCCCTCTCCCAGCCTTGTCTCCATGCCCCAGCCGCCTCCAACCAACCGCTCTATTCCCCAGAGCTCCCTGAATCTCTTCACTCACTCCTCACTCTGCTTCCTCTTTGGAAACCAGCCACAGGCTTTTTTCTTCCATCTGAGGGATAGAAAATGGTCTCATTCCCCACCCCCAGGTCTTTCCATCCTCTCATCCATCCAAACCTAAGCATCTCTCTCTCCTCCCTTCCCCCTCCCTTGTTGTTTTTTTTTTTCCTTTCTGTTTATCCATCACTAGAATCCACCCCCCCTTCCCTCTTGCCTGTAGGTTCTGTGGCTATAATCAAATCATAACTTTTATTAAATTTAAGATTACTTTTTAATGGAATCAATTTCTTGTGTGGTGCTTCTCTGCCTGCCCACGGGCTCCGCAGGCTCTGGGCTCAGCATCCCCACCCGCACAATTGTCTCTGCCGCTGGCGTTTCTGGCTAAGCTGCCTCGAAAGGAGGGGCAGGTCTGCCATCCCTAAACACACACATGGACACACACACACACCCCAAAATGCACCTTCCTGTAAAGCCCCAGCTGCACAACCTTCAGCCCCAGGCGCCCACATGAAGTGGTGGGGGCGGGGTGGGGGGAGCAGGACGAAGGTGGTAGGGGCAGAAGGAGGGAGCTGCACAGAGAAAGACTGAGGGCGCAAAACAAACACGGAGCCAAACAGACATTTCTCAGCCTGTTAATTTCCTACAGTTCTGTTTTCCATCCTCAGAAAGAAGCTGGTTTCTGCCAGTCCACCCTCCCCCTGACTGCATTGTACAGCTAGTGAGCAGGGAGGGGGGGGTCCCAAGGAGCAGCGAGGAGACTCATGTCTTCCTCTGATTTAGAGAGGTACAGGCAAGATGCAGACAGGCACCTGAAGCTGTGACCAGAACGAAAAGCCCAACTGGGAGATCTGCAGCCCGGACCAGTCAAACCCTACAGGTCTGGAGCTTCAGGAGGAAGGGAGACCGGGAGGCGGGTACCATAGGGAACATTCTAGAGGTAGGAGAGGGTACTGGGAAGAGAGGTGTTAGGGGGTCATTTTGATGGAGGGGGCAGAAGCTGGGGAGAGGGACTGGGGGAATTCTCATGGTGAGCTCGTGGTGGGGGCCTGTGGATGGGTGCCTGCTGACTCAGCAGAGACTTGGCAGCTTCCTTGAGCTGTCTAGGCAGCCCTGGGCTCTGCGCCAGCTTTCCTGGGAGGCTCCCCGGACAGTGGTGGACATGCTCATGGGTGGACAGGTAGATCTGAGGTGACTCCTTGGCTCTTTATACTGTCGTCAGTGCACCTCGTTCTGAGTGTCAGGAGAGGTCCTGTCCCTCCAGGGGGGTCGTGCAGATCTTGGGGGATAAGTGCATAGCTTTTGGCATCAGGGAGGTCTATGAATCTAGACTCCAATGCTTTCTAACTGTGTGACCTTGAATAAGTGACCTGACCTCTCTGAGTGTGTTTCTTCCTCTATAAATAAGGATTTAGTGATGTGACGTATATAGAACATCTAGCATAAAGCCTGGCACACAGTAAGAGATCAATACCTAGATGGCGAATATATGTATTACGTCTTCTAGGCACCAGTCAAACACAGACATAGAACTGAGGTGGACTGGGATCTAAGCCGAGGGATAAGCCAAATGGCAGACCGAACCAGGCATCCCTTGGCTCCTGGACACGATCATGCCAGGCCCATAGACCACGTGTGAGTAATAATTTCAGGACTGGAACCCAGGACACAGCAGGACTCTTCTCCTTGCTTCAGCAGTGGCTAATGGTGGGAAGCCCACAGCACCTTGTCAGGAGGAGAGGAGAGGGACTGATGAGAGCTCCTAGACACTGAAGGCCAAGACCACTCCCCTACCCCTGATTTTCAGGGGCACATGACCCTGAAGGGGGGACACCTTCTGGGACAGGAATGATGGAGAACTTCCTGCTGCCTCTCCCTGCAGCCTCTGAGAACCACCTGTTGGTTCTGGAGACATTAATGGGCTCTGACCTTCTTAGGCAAGGTCCAAACAAGAGGAGTCTGTAAAGATTTAATTAGGCACAGTGTGTAAATGAACTTTGCTTCCCACTTCTGGCCTCTAGCCCTGGGGGGAGGAAGAGACTGGTGGAGAATGTGAACAAGGGGAAGAACTGGGAAAGGCTGGTTCTGTTATGAAATCCTGCTTGTGCTCAGCAGAGGCCCCCATAACCAGGGTCACAGTATTACTGAAATTTGTAGCTAGGCCCATCAGGGCTGCTCTCTGGGGCCTGGCACCTGCCTTGGAGTGAGAGGCAACTGGGGCCCCTCTCCCCTAGGCAGGAGCTCACCTCCCACCTTTCCATTAGCTCTAGAAGGAGGCTGGTCCAACCCGTTGAGCATCTTCCTCTGTTTGACCCCTGGTACAAGAATGCTTGATGAGTCCACACCTGGACTTACAGACCTGCATGGTCTTGTCTGGGCCTGGCTGTCCAAATAGGGCCATGCATTGGTCACACATGCAGAGCTTTACTGCTCAAGGGGACTTCTCAAGTATGACTATTACTCACTGCAATTATCCTTTCACTCACAAGGGAACCAAGGGAATGAAGGCCTGGGAGCCTTGGGGAGGGAGTGAGGAGACACATAGAGTAAGGGACAGAGCCCGACCATGGTCTCCTGATTCTTCCAGCGCTGCCTTCCATGCTTTCTGGCCCTCACTGTTGCAGACACAGCTGTAACCTGCATGTACACCTACATCACCTGCCCTTCTCTGGTGTTTCCCATGAGCAGACTCTTTACATGTGTCCCCCACAAGCCCATGAGGTAGGTACTAGTACAACCTCCATTTTACAGATGGGAGGCAGAGAGGTGAAGTAGCTAAGCTTAGTTATAAGGGGTAGAGCTGGAATTTCAAACCAGAATGTCTAGCCCCAGAATCTGGGCTCTTCACCTACGCACATTTACCTTCATTGTGCCCTTCTTGGGTTCCTTGCTTTTGCCATCACTGGTGCCACCACTGCCTCCTTCACAATGCATTGTTTTTCCATTTCTGGACTCTTGGTTTGTTTTTGGCTATGCTTTTTTAATCTCAACACCAAACGTGGAGCTCAAACTCATGACCCGAGATTGAGAGATGCACACTCTTCTGACGGAGCCAGACAGATGCCCCCAGTTTTCACATTTCTGATCTCAATCTAAGCCATATAGTCACCTCGGCCACAAGGGCATGCTCAGCATCATGACCACACTCCCCTTTCTCTGGGTCTTCCCCATCGTTTTGCCATGATCATCTTCAACATTATCTCACTATCAGCACCACCTCCACCATCTACAAAATTCTTTCTTTCTTTCTCTGACAGAGAGAGAAATCACAAGTAGGCAGAAGTAGGCAGAGAGGCAGGCAGAGAGGGAAGGAAAAGCAGGCTCCCTGCTGAGCAGAGAGCCTGATGCAGGCTCCATCTCAGGACCTGGGATCATGACCTGAGCCAAAGACAGAAGCTTAACCCACTGAGCCTCCCAGGTGCCCCGATCTACAAAAATTCTTAATTGCAAATGACTGTGAACTTGGCGAGCAACGCAAATATAACTCTTGCCCTTGGGATGGGAAGAGAGTGCTTACAGTTTGTTTCTAGTCTCCTCCAGCCATATAGAGTCTCCCCTTTTTTTGAGAGAGAGAGAGAGCGCGCACATGTGAGGGGAAGGGGAAGAGAGAGAATCCCAAGTAGGCTCCATGCCCAGCATGGAGCCCAACACGGGGCTCAATCTCATGACTCTGAGATCATGACCTGAGCAGAAATCAAGAGTCGGACGCCCAACCAACTGAGTCACCTGGGTGCCCCTGTATATAGTCTCTAAAGTAAAAAGGTACAAAGCCAGTCACAATTGGTCTTGCTCTTAGAGACTTTTCTGGAAATAAGAGGAGTGGGGGAGATAAGTTGCAAACAGCCAGAGAGTGTCTGTTGAGGGAAATTAATCAATAGTCAAGGAGATTGCTTGTCATTTTTCAATATCTATAGCAATAACAAGCCTCCAGGGAAGGGGTCGGAGCTCCAAGGGAAAAGAAGATCAGAGGATATTCTGCCCAACCCAATCATCTGAAGAACTACATGGGAAAAATGGAATCATAGGCAGCTCCATCTACTTTGGGTGTTGGCCAATAAATACCCCATCTTCCCAGCACAGTAGCTCTTGCAGTCCCTGGAAGCCAGCAGCAAGCACACTGCCCAGGAGTTTTAAAAATTGATTATGGCTTTGGGTCCAAATTCCACCCACATCCCAGCCCAAAGAGTCTGCTGGTTGGCTCTCCATGATTGCTGGCTGCCGGGGGTGCCATAGTCCTGCACAAGATCACGGGAAGAGGGGGCAGTGGCTTCCCGGACCAGAGCTTCCACCCAGAATTCCAGCCAAGTCCTCAGAGCTCCCAGGACCTGGAGGAATTTTTCCCCCTGGTTGTGTTTGGAATTGGCTGGTTTTCTGGGCACCAGGCCCAGCTCAGTTTAATTTTTGTTTATTTTTATGTACAGATTCTCTTCTGTTTGGGGAAGAGCTTTGTAAATTATTATTATTTATATGATAAAGAATAAATCACACCAAATAAAAAAACCCACAATCTCTTTTTCTCAATAGAATTACTAAATTAGGGGCTGAAAGGAACAGCCGATATGCTGGGGTTTGGTTTCAGGAAGCCTTTGGACATGGATTCTCACAAAATCTCTTAGTAAATGGGCTCTGTTGTCCTGGATTTGATGCTACTTACAGCCAGCAAAGGCATATGGGGCCTCTCAGGAGGACTGTGGTGGTTTGGGCCTAAGGGTGCTTCTGGTCCTCCGCATGTCCCATTCCTCAGGAGATGAGTAGGGCATTTTAAGTGATGCACTAACTCAGAATGGGGAAAAAAAGGAGGGGAAATAGAGGAGTTGGAGTTTCTTGCCAGAAACATGATGAAATGCCCAGAAATGGGATGGGGGGAGGGTACATAGGGGTTACTTGAATAGTGGCATTTTTACATCAGGGGAAAATGAGCCAATCACTTCTTTGCCTATTCATTAAATTTGCATGCTACGAATCTATTGGTTGGAATGAAATGAGTCAGGAGGCAGGGATGCAGATGGGCAAAGGAGGAGCTTGGCCCAGAGAATGTCCCCAAGTGGCCCCCACCAGCCAGGGTAGGGAAAAGACCAATTCAACAGAAGCACCATCCTGGCCACCTCCTTGTACACTCTCAAGTTCCGTCTGGGGACTAGAGAGAGACATACCTAGGGCAAGAAACTACCATGGGGCTAATATGCTAAAGGCCAGGGAGAAGGAAAAGTTGACAAAATCTGGCTTTGTCTTTCTTTCTTTCTTTCTTTCTTTCTTTCTTTCTTTCTTTCTTTCTTTCTTTCTAATCTCCCAGGATCTCAGGCTACCAGACATTTTCAAAAACAGGCAGACCTGGCAGCAATGCCTACCAACTTTTGCTCAAGCTGTGTCTTCTTCCTAGAATGGACTATTTGTACCTGCCCACCCAAGTCCTACCTTTGCTTTTGGCAAAGCTATGACCACCATTGTGGTTAAGAGTAGGAGCTCTGGACTTTCCCCTTGAGCTTGAATATATCCATTCTGCTGTTTAATAGTTGTTGAAAATTTGGGCAAGTTGCTTAACACCCCTACCCCCACCCACCGTCGAGACTTAGTCTTTGCACAATAAGAGTAATCCACCCCCCCCCCCAGATTTATAGTGAGGATTAAGTGAGAGAATCTATATAAAAAGCACCTAACATAGTAAGTGCTCAATCAGTATGGTTGTTATTTTAAACAATACTCCAATAAGTTATCCCTGAGCTCCACATCTGGGAATTAACCATGCCCTGTCCCCCTAGTCCATGTGTACTCTGGAAACACAAAGCATCTTCCTCTTCTTCTTTTTTTTTTAAGTAAACGCTACACCCGTTATGGGGCTTGAACTCACAACCCCAAGATCAAGAATCACGTGCTCTACCAACTGAGCCAGCCAAGAACCCCACAAAACTTCTAAGATTTCTATGATTTTTTTAAATCTCCCTTGAGGGGCGCCTGGGTGGCTCAGTGGTTTGGGCTGCTGCCTTCGGCTCGGGTCATGATCTCAGGGTCCTGGGATTGAGCCCCGCATCGGGCTCCCTGCTCCGCAGGAAGCCTGCTTCCCCCGCCCCCCTCTCTCTGACTGCCTCTCTGCCTACTTGTGATCTCTGTCTGTCAAATAAATAAATAAAATCTTAAAAAAAAAATCTCCCTTGAATAAGCTATTATGTATAAATGTGGCAGTCCCTAGCCATGCTTTGCACTTAGTAGGTACTCAGTAAATAATTTTTTTGGTTTATTTTTTATTTTTTGAAAGACTATTTATTTGAGGGGGAGAGAGAAAGAGAGAGGGAGAAAGCAGAATCCCTGCTGAGCAGGGAGCCCCATGAGGGCTTGATCCCAGGACCCTGGGATCATGACCTGAGCCGAAGGCAGAGGTTTTAACCCACTGAGCCACCCAGGCACCCCATCTTATTATTTTTAATAGCACTTTCACAATCTGAAAGCAAATTATTTATTTCTTTGCATATTTACTCTTGTTCTCTCACTAGAAAATAAACTCTGCAGGGGGCAGGAATTTTGTATGTCTTAGTGACTTCAGCATCTGGCATAGAGCTAGCACATAGTAGGACCTCAATAAATAAGAAATGAATGCAAGAATGAATCACTGAATGGAGGCCAATATGAAAGGACCTGTGTTTACCCACAAATACACATCTGTAAATGCATAGCTATTTAAGGGTAAGTGCATATGTGTCCAAAAACACACAGAGACATCCTTTGCCTATGTGGTCACTTCACAAGGGGCCTCTTAGACAATTCAGAGTCATGGCCTGTGAAGTTCATTGCACTGCTTCAGCTAATCAATACCTATACTCTCTGGCTGGACGAGGACCTGTGCAAACAGACATGTCTCAGGTCAGCTGTTGGTTAATCAAAGATGAGGGTGGAATTTTAAGTGCCCTACAGGAGGGGCAGAAGAGAGAGATTGACCATGTGGCTTGGAAGCAGAAGAGTACCTCAGAGTGTCCATCTCATGACTTGTCCTGGTGCCCCAGCCCACTTCCTATTGCCTCCCTATGTCCTATTCTACTGGGGGATGGCCTAACCAGGCATTACATGGGAGTTACAACAGAGAAATTCAAATTTAGTGGCGCTTACAGGGCTTGGGAATTTGACCAGGTAGGCAACTTTTTTTTTTTTTAATTAAATTTATTTATTTTCAGCATAACAGTATTCATTGTTTTTTCACCACACCCAGTGCTCCATGCAATCTGTGCCCTCTATAATTCCCACCACCTGGTACCCCCCCCCCCATAGGCAACTTTTTAGACAAGCATTTATTGAGGCACCTGAGTGGCTCAGGCAATTAAGCGTCTGCCTTGGGCTCAGGTCATATGATCCTGGGATCCGGCTCTCTGCTCAGCGGGGAGCCTGCTTCCTCCTCCCTCTCTCCCTACTTATGATCTCTGTCTGTCAAATAAATAAATAAAATCTTAAAAAAAAATTAAAAAAATAAAAATAATAAGATAGGCTAAACAGATAGAGAATGACAGGGCATGTAGCTGGAGCTTCTTTAGGCTGGGTGTGCTAGGCAAAGCCCTGAATGATGAAAACAAGTTAGCCTCAGAAACACCTAGGAACAGGGCACCTGGGTCGCTCAGTCAATTAAGTGTCTGCCTTCAGCTCAGGTCATGATCCCAGGATCCTAGGATTGAGCCCAGCATCGGGCTCCCTGCTCAGTAGGGAGTCTACTTCTAACCTCTGTCTCCCCCAAACCCAGCTTGTGCTCATTCTCTCTCTTTCAAATAAATAAGTAAAATCGTTGAAAGAAAGAAAGAAAGACAGACAAACCTAGGAACAGAACATCCATGGCAGAGGGAACAGCACCTGCAAAAGCTTAGTAAACCTGCTTGCCACTCTAGGGATCTATGTCTTATTTTATTTATTTATTTATTTATTTATTTATAAAAAAACATTTTATTTATTTATTTGATAGACAGAGATCACAAGTAGGCAGAGGTAGTCAGAGAGAGAAGAGGAAGCCGGCTCCCTGCTGAACAGAGAGCCCGATGCGAGGCTTGACCTGAGCTGAAGGCATAGGCTTTAACCCACTGAGCCACACAGGCGCCCCTGGATCTGTGTCTTTTTTTTTTTTTTTTTTTTTTTTTTTAAAGATTTTATTTATTTATTTGACAGACAGAGATCGTAAGTAGGCAGAGAGGCAGGCAGAGAGAGAGAGGAGGAAGCAGGCTCCCTGTTGAGCAGAGAGCCCGATGCGGGGCTCGATCCCAGGACCCTGGGATCATGACCTGAGCCGAAGGCAGCGGCTTAACCACTGAGCCACCCAGGCGCCCCTGGATCTGTGTCTTTTTGAGGCAAATTTTAATCAGCTCTTATTGCATATACACATTTATGTTTTTCTATTGCTCTTAGAATCAAGTCCAACTCCTCACTGAGATCTCAGCCTGGCTTCTTTAGTTCCTTGAATGAGACAAACTCCTTCTGGACACAGTGCCTTTGCACAGTCTGTTCCACATCATCTTAAATACTGTTCCCTATATTCCTTGCTTTCTATTTAAAGCTTATATCCTTTAGATGTCAGGAAGCCTATGGTGGTCCACCCCTCTCCCTTCCACACTAAATCAGGTTCCTTTGTTAGATGCTTCCACATTACCAAGTTGCTTTAGTCAGATCCCTTATCTCACTTGGTAATTATGCATTCATTTTTGTGCTTATCTGATGTTAGTATCTGACTTCCCCACCAGAATTACAAGCCTTGGGAGAGCTGGGATCTTGTCTGCATCCCCAGCTGTTAGCACAGTGCCTGGTGCTTGGAAGGTACTTAACAAATATTTATTGAATAAATACTTATGGGTGCTGGGGTCAGCTCAGGGCTCCACCACTAAGAATCTTCAGTGACACACCAGGCAGCACAGAGGAGGAAAATAGGATGGTGAAGAGACTCAAAACTACAGACTAATAGGGCCAGGGGGAAGGGCTCAGGCTTGTTTAGCCCAGGAAAAATAAAGCCTCAGGGGGTTGCAGGGACTGCCATGAAATTCCAGGAGGCCTGTCACCTTCCTGAGGGAGACCACATTAATAGGGAACCAGAAGGTGAAGGCCTGGGCTGTTATGGGGAGGTGGGTAGGGCTCTTTCCAAGGAAGGTCTTCTAATTGATGAAGTCCCAGAACCTAAGTCAGGTTCGGTGGGGGGCTGCTCCCTCATCATAATAGTGAGACTTGTCAGGAGTGGAACAGGTGCCTTAGAAGGCAGTGAGTTCCCTGTCCTTGGAGGCTCCTGTAAGCAGACTGAGAGGAGAGGGGCCCTGAAGCCTTCATCTCCCTGCCAAGGTACCACAGTAAAGGGTCTCCAGTGGGTCAGGCCCCTCAACCCCATGGCTAGGCAGTCTCTTCAGCTGCAAAATAGAGGCCCAAGGCACCAAGGGATACAGCATGGAGTCGGGGGCAGGGCTGTTTGTCAGCTTCTTCATTCTCGGTGGCTGCTCTTCCCCCTCCTCCCTGCTTTGTTCTAACTGGGCCTGGGAAGGAGAGGTAGCGGAGGCTCTTCCTGTACATTAAGTGGCTCCCCAGCTGGAGCATAGAGCATATTTTAAGCGGAGTTTACAGACAATAGATCTCTCTAGGGCTTGGAGGGGAAGGAAGCTGAAATTCAGGACCATTCTGTGAATTCCCAAGTTCTTTTTGTCCATTGTATGGGGAACAATGCTGTTTGTTCTGCGCATTCACTCAAGGTGGGGGGTGGGGGATAGTAAGGCCCCAGCATTCTGAGGTTTGTGGAGGGGCGGGCTGCCCAGGAATGGGGGACTCTCTCAGGGAAGGGGGAAGCTGAAGAGCCTGGAGAACCAGAAGGTGGGTTTGAGTTTCAGAGAAGCCTCCCAGATAGAAAGAATTGCTTACCTTCCACTCCTCCCCAGCTTTCCCAGGGGATTCTAACTTTCCAAGACTTATAATACAGATCTGCTAACCAAAGGCTGCATATGGGGGCCCTGGGTGGCTCAGTCATTAAGCATCTGCCTTCAGCTCCGGTCATGATCTCAGGGTCCTGGGATCTAGCCTCATGTCAGGCTCCCTGCTCTGTGGGAAGCCTGTTTCTCCCTCTCCCATTCCCCCTGCTTATGTTTCCTCTCTCGCTATCCTCTCTGTCAAATACATAAAAACCTTTAAAAACAAGAACAACAAAGGCTGTATATAATGGGCAGTGGGGTAGAGCTGATTATTTACCAAGTAACCATGGGTAAGTCATTTCCTCCTTAACGTCTTACCTTGTCTTGTTTCCAAGGTTGAGGGTTGGGCCCAGCTTCAGACACTGCCAATTCAGACATTCCTTGGACCAAAGCTAGTTGACCTCCTCTATTCAGCCCATTGCAAACCTCACCAAGCTTGGGTCCCTCCCTGACCTCCAGATTGTAGTCCAGAGAAGGCTGTGCATCCTCAGAGTGAAGGAAGTGAGAGACGGAGCCCCAAGTTCAGTCACAGAACCTCACTAGTAAGAATGTCCTTACTTATTACATCTCATGCTGCCTGGCTTCAAAGCCCTGCTCTCCCCCTAGCAGACTCCCCTTAACCTCTCTGAGTCTCAGTTCCCCTTCTGCAGAAGGAACACAGCAATAGTCACATTTCCCTTGGTGAGCCATTCTGAGAATTAAACATCACATCTATAGCACTGTGTCTGGAAGGGATGTAGGGCTCAGAGATGTCCAGCATATACCTGAATATAATTATTATCTCTGCTTTCCAGATAAGGAAATCAAGGCTCAGAGAAGGAAGTATCACGCAGTGAGTAAATTAGGACATTATGATTCAAACCCAGGCCGGTTGATTCTGAGGCTGAGATGCTGACCATGCTCAGGACCTCCTGCAGGGATGGGACTGATGCCTGCTAGTAGCAGGCTCCTCTTTACTTTCCAACAGCACCTGCCAAAGCCAGAAAGCCAGGTTTCTTCCTCCCAGCCAAGGCAGCTGCATTGTTTAACCGGGGCTGGGGTGTGGGCGACCCCTCTAGCTCTTCTCATAATCACACTGTAAATTAAAACCCCCCTACCCCTCTTGCATTGCAAGGCAGTGCCTTATACAGGAGGGGCCCAGGGTCAGCAGCAGCCTTAATGCTCCTGGGCTGAGCTCCAGGGCTGAGCTCCAGTTTGGCTGGTCCCGGAGAGAAAAACCTGAGCCTGGAGGCAGAGACCTGGCACTGTTGTGCTCTAGGGTCTTGAGCTCATCAGGGCACCTGTCTGGGGCCTGGATGGTCGCAGAACTAGAGCTGGCAGGGACACAGGTCCATGAACGGAGACAGAACTGGGAATGGGAGGAGCAGAGGCCCAAGCCTTGGGGACTGAAAGATAGGGGGACAGTGAGCCGAGGCTCCCTCCCATCCCTATCTTAGCTCTCTACCCACTCTAGGCCAGCCCTATTTTCACTGCCACTCAGCATTTCTCTCCTTGGCTCATGGATCTTCACCATAAAGGGGGAGAAAAAGGGAGGAATGGGGGACAGAAAGCTGGGATGAAGCGGTCCACTTTGCCAGGTTAAGCAGTTCTTGTTCTGTGAATGAGGGTGATGTGGGTTCAGGGTGCGGGGAGGCAGGCGGAGGGAAGCACTGGGCAGGGCAGCCTGGGCCCGGGTTGCCATGGGAACAGGAGCCTGTCAGGAGCCCTGCCTTCAAAGCTGAGGTGCGGGTGTTGCAGGTTCCTAGGGGAGGCGGATGGCGTGTGCATGTCTGGGGCGGAGGAGCAGTTCTGATGTGAGCCCCCTGGGATTCCAGCTCCTGGATTCCAGATCAAAACCCTAACCTGAGAGGGAAGCGGCTTCTCGCGATGTTTCCTGGCAGACACCCCTCAGCCTCAAGCCCTCTCTTGCTGACTATAAGGCAGGGATGGGGGTGGAATCTGCACTGGGGAAAGGCTGTGATGCGGGTCCTCTGCCAACGCTACTCTCTCGTTTCACGTAGGGCCGGAGGGAAGGGAGGGAGGGGGAGTGCTTTGTCGTCTGGGCTTGGGTGAGGGGCCAGGCTCCACAATGACACGGTTACCTGAGGCCTCTGGTTCCAGTTCCCCAAAGGGGGCCTGGGAGGCCGAGGGTAGGGCTTAGAGAGAAGCCCCCGGGCTGTGTGGGAGCTCTCGGACTGCGCGCTCTCTCCCACCACCCACCACTGTGACCCTCTGGCCACTAGGGGGGGCCATGGCCCAGCATCCACAGGAAGCGACGGACAGGTCAGTTCAGAGACCCAAAGTGGCCTTGAGGCAGTGTGACTGAGTTGAGGAGGGCTCAGTGGCATTTGCTTTTCATGGGGTTGGCCCCGCTAATTCAGGCCCCAGCAAAACCTGAGAGTCTTTGGGAGGCACCCCGTGTCCTATATCCGCGCATTCAACCTCGGCCTTCTTAAGTTGGATTCGGAGCTCTCAAAGGCATTTAAAACAGCTCTCAAGCACATACTACTCACCAGCACCGTGCTGGGCATGGTAAGGAGGTTGGGATGAAGGGTGGAGACAGCTGCTCACACGGAGGCTTACATGGCGACACACACAGCGACACATACAGCGGCACACACGGCGGCACATGGAGGTGTAGGGCAGCGTAAGGCCGCGTAGGCCCTGGAGTCAGGAACACCCGGGTTTGAGCCTTCCCTTTGTAACTGGGTGACCTTAGGCAACTTACTTCACTTGAGCCCCGGTTTCCTTATCTGTAAAATGGAGATGATAAAGGTACCTAGCTCAGGGAGTTGTGGGGAAATTAAATGGGAAAATGGGCATAAAGCCTTTAGTGCGGCATCTGGACCGAGGAAACCCTCAGTAAAGGCAATTACTGTTATTAGAAATGAACCACGCAAATGCTAGCGTGGAGCTAGAGGCCAAGTGGCAACGAGTCTTGGAAGAGAGACAGATCAGTCTGGAGAGAGAATCAGGGAGGGCTTCTTGGATGTGGTGCCTAAGGTGAGCCTGAAACAAGGCTAGGATTGCTATAGCTGGGGGAGCCCAGGAAGGCTGTACCAGGTAGAAGGATCTTCAGTGAGGAAAGGCATTTAGAGCTCTTCCTTTATTTTATTTCATCCTTGCAGCACCAACTGGCAGCCCTGGGTCTTGAGCAACTCTCTCCTATATCCCTCCTTCCAGAAGCTCTCCTGCCTACCAGGAATCCTGCCCTGGGGTCCAGCCTCTTGCCTTTCCTGCTCTTCCTTTCTCTCTCACCCCACTATTTCCCGCATCCTTTTCCCTCCCTCTTCCCCATAGGGAAGCTGGCTCAGAGAGAGTAAGTAGTGTAACTTGTGATCATTGCCCTGGGAGGCTTAGCTCCACCAGGGGCCATTTTGCCCCCATGGGACATCTGGCACTGTCTGGAGGAGACAGGTGGTCACGCGGGGTGACAGGGCCATACTACTAGTTCCTGGTGGGTAGAGGCTGGGGATGTCCCCACAGCACAGAATTGCCTTGTCCCATACGGCGCACGGGCTGAGGCTGAGAAGCCTGGCTCATACCAAGAACTGCAGCTGGGGAGAACCTCTACCCTCTTCCCCATGCTCGCGGCATCAAACCTGCAAATCCCCTTCCCACCGCCCCCCCCCCAACCCCGCCTCCTATCCCTCGTTCATCGTTCCCCTTTATCAAGTCCGCCCCGCAGCACCCTCTGGCCTCCCACTCCCACCACTCCGAGGCCTGTGCCCCTTCCACAGGGGTCGCGCCCCCCTTTTATCCTCTCCCGCGGCAGGGGCTGCGAGGGCCTGTCAGGCAGGAGTCAGCCTGCGGGCTGCACGAGGCTTCGGAGACCGAGCTGCCTGCCGCACTCGGCGCTGCCGGCCCCCTGATTGGCCGAGGCTGCTGTTTCCATGGTGATCCCCAGCAAAGCCCAGGGCCCCCCCTTGCCGGCCCCCCCACAGGCCCTATTCAGTGGCGAGAGCAGCGACAGGCAGGTTAATAAAACAGGAGCCGCGTGAGGAGCCGGGCTGTGGGCCGAGGTCCCAGCGTGGTGGCCTGCCCAGAGGAGGGAGGGAGGGAGGGCGGGGTGGGGGTGGGGAGCCAGGCGCTGGCCTGTCGCCCAGTCAGCACCCTCCCAATGCCAGCCAATCGAGGGACTCTACCCACAGCAGGTTCTGGGGCTGCGCTGGCCCTGGGGTGCAGGGGGTTTAAGCCCCCCTGGGTGCACCTTCCGGCAGCGGCCTCTGGGGGCAGTATCTCTGTGGCCTTTGGGACCACTGCACCCCATATCTGGAATGGGAGGAATCCTGGGGGGTGGGGATGGAAAAGGGAAGAGATGGGGATGGGTGAAGGAGAGAAATGGCAGTGAAAGGTTGGGGAATCAGGAAAGAGATTGGGTGAGATAGGGACGTGGTGGGAGGGAAGTCAGGCTAGGGAAGGATGAAAAAGATGAAGGAAATACAGAACAAGCTGAGGGGGAGTGTAGTGGTGGGAATGGAAGGTGGAGTATAGCAGATCGTGGGGACAGAGATGAGGGCTGGGATGGGGACAGAGGGGAGCTGGTAGAGGGTGCAGATGGGGTTGCTGGTAGCAGGTGGCAGGGAGGGACTGGGGCAGGAGCAGAGGCTGAAATGACCAAGAATGGAGAGAGAGGAAATGGGCAGGTGCGAAGGGTGAGGTCAGTAGGCTGGGGGTACAGGCACAGTCTCTGGCTCATTCACCATTTATGCCCTCCACAAAGGCTGGCCAGCATGTGCAGTAAGTAAAGGCTCGTTACATAGTCTCTGATGCTCCCATCTTGTCTGTGGAGTGAGTAGCTGGGGTGGGAACTGGTGGGCCTTGGGTGCTGGGAGTGTGTCTGTCCTGAAATCAATGACCATGGTACCAGTGCCACTGTCAGCTGCCAATATCAACACTGCTTCTCAGACACAATTACCATTTTACAGAGGTTCAGAGAGGTAGAGTAACTTGCCCAAGATCTCACAGCTCTGATCCCTGCCTCACATATGGTGAAGACTTGCTTAGCTTTGTCTCCAGACATGGGCATTTCTGGCCAGAGACCCAAACCATACAGAGTGGTAGCAGGAGAGGACAGGGAGCTCTCTATGGTGGGGGGGGGGGCTCAAGGATGCAGTCTGACTGTGACCCTGAGCTGGGTGTCAGGCTCCTGGTTTGCCATCCCTGACCCTGTGACTCAATGGCTGCTTCAGTCGGTTTTCCCAGTGGGTGGAGATGCTGGGTTTGCTGCTGCATGGGGGTCCCTCCTTGTGACAGACACACAGAGACCCTGTGACAATTCCTCCAGTGTCATCCCTGAGGTCACCCATTGTGAGTAGGGCAGGGAGCCCACCGTGAGTGCCTGGGGTCTGGAGTAAAAACGGCTTTGGGGTAGAACAGAAGAGCTGGGCCCTGCCATCTGTGGTGTGGCCTTGGGTAGATGACTTAACTTCCTCAAGCCTCAGTTTTCCCATCTATAAAATGGAGGAAACAGTACTTCCTAGGGTGGTGATGCAGATTAGAAGATGTCTGTGAGATAATGGACACAGGGCAAGTTCTCTGGAGATGCTGGTTCCCTGCTCCCCAGGCCAGGGTGCCTCTAGGGATGCTTCTGTTTCTCCTAGGAAATGTGAGATCCCTTCCTCCAGGCCTCAGAGGGAAGAAGGGACCTCCTGCCTCCCTAGTTTGTGTGTGTGTGTGTGTGTGTGTGTGTGCATCTGTCAGAGGACTCAGTGTGAGAGGTAGAAACCAAAGAGGGACAACCGGTAAGCCACATGTGGTCAGGAGATTTTTCATTATTATTATTATTTTTTTGTCTCCTGAGAAGGGTTTGATGTATCTAGGCTGAAGGATGAAGAGGGACTCTGCCCATCACATCTGTCCCCCAACTCTATGGTCAAGGGAGGGAAGGCCACTGAGAGAGGCCAGGCCAAAGGATGAGAGCACAGAGCCGTCCAGGCCCGTGCTGACCAGCTGCTGCCCCTCCAGCCTGCTTCTGGCCAGTAGGACAGTGGGAGGCACGGCCAGGCCAGCGGCTAGGAGCCCAGGCCTGGGAGGGCAGAGGCGGCTGCAGCAACCTGAGCACTCGATAAGCCATTAATTCTTAATAAACGACAGGCTGTGCATTATTTAACAATAATGATACTTTCTGTTCCATTATAGATTAAAACACCGGCCTCTTCTTATTAATCCTGCATTTCAAAAGCTTGTAAATCCTGTGCAGCCGGAGGAGATAAAAGCTGGCTCATCCCCATCCCGGGGCTGACACACTTGCACTGACACAGGGTGGCTCGGTGGCCAGGCTTGTGTGTGCACACGCGCGTGCCCCAGGCCTACCCACCAGCCACCAGCCAGCGTCACAGCCAGGGGAGAGAAGCACAGGGGCAGGTGCGGGGGTGGGGGTGGGGTGGGCTCCACTCTCCGAATCGCCTCTCATTCCTGTCTCTCCCTTTCAGCATTTTTCTTTGATTTTTGTCTGTTTATCTTGCATCTCCCTCTCTCTCTGTACTGCTCTGTTTTCTCTGCCTCCTCTTCCTTTTTCTTCTCCTCTTGCCCTCTTCTACTCCCTCTCCTCCTTCCTCCCTCCTCCCTCCCTCTTCCTCACATTGATCACCTGCCTCTCCCTCCTTTACCTTCACACCTTTCAACCGAACAGATCCACAATAAGCACAGACTCTAGTCCCATATGGTCTTTGCTTTTCTCAGGGGTCCTCTGAGGGGTGGGGTGCGGAGAAGGGAATAGAACTCAGAAAAGGAAAAGAAGGAGTATAGAAAAGAAGGGTGGGACAGAAAACCCCCAACACCTCCCCCTCCCCCACTCTCTGCAGCCTGGGCAGGTTCTGACCCTGAGCCCTCCTGACTCACCCTGACCACTGCACAAGGGGACATCCAGTGCAGTCCAGAGGGATGCTCAGTGCCCCCTCTGTATTGCCTCCAGGCTCTGTGTACACTCCCCTCAGGGACAGAGAACTCACTTTCTCTGGAGGCGGCCTCTTTTATTGCTGCAAAACTCCTATTACTCAAGAGAGCCTTCAGCAGGAGCCCATATTCACTCCAGTCCCTCTCCAGCAAGTGACGGGCCTTCAGGAATCTCAAGCCCACCATCCCAGTCCCCAGACACCCCCAGTCTCACCGACTGAACATTCCTCTAGTCCCCATTGCATCAGTGGGTTGAGTTCCCTCTTCAGCCTGCTTCCCTGGCTCTGTGTGTCAGAGTACTGTTAAAGGTGGCCCAAAGCTGACCACAGCCCTTTTTATGGGCAACCAGAACAGAGGTCAGTTAGACCTGCCTCCCAGCTGGGGATCACAAACCATAACTGAAGGCGTGGGAAGAAAACTCACTCGATCTTGAAGGTCTCTCTAAGGTTATTGTAAAAAATGCTATCTGTTATTAGTTGCTAAACTTTTACTACACCCTAGGTGTGCCGTTTCTATCCCTTATCTCATTCAATCCTATGACGGCCGTTCTAATGTTAGTCCCATTTTGCAGATTAAGAGACAGGCTTGGAGGTATTACGTTAACTTGGCCACCATCTCACAATGAAGTAAGAGGTGAAGCCAGAATTTCAGCCAGGTACTGTCTGTCTTTGAAGCATTTAGATTCAGCCAGAGACTAGCCCTAGAGGGCTAGCCTCAGAAGTTCTCCGCAGCTCTTTGGGACTAAGAGTGTCTTCTTAGTCCACTGGGCCCCCAGAGTCAGAGAGACTGGTACTCCGGAAGCTAGCCTGTCTCCAGGATTGGACTAAGAGTGTCCCACTGTGGGCTTTCGAGGTAGAGACATAGATTAGGTAGAGGATTCCTGAAGGCTCTGCTTGTACACTTTGGACATTTCTTTAGGTCAAGGTGAAAGAGATTGGCCCTAAAACTGACTGACAGCTCCCATGGGAGCCAAGCTCTATCATCTCCTTAATCCTTACTACACTGTTGTGCAAGGGGAGTTAGCCCCATTTTAAAGAGCGGCAAGCTGAGGTTCAGAGCAGTTAAGTCAATGGTATTTGTGCTAAGCTCTTGCTCAGCAGTCTTGGAGCTTGACTGTAATGCTCCTTCCTTCCTTTCTAACTTTTCTTCTTTTAAGTAATCTCTGCACTCAACCTGTGGCTTGAACTCACAACAACCCTGAGATCAGGAGTCACATGCTCTACCAACTGAGTCAGCCAGGTGCCCCATTGTGCAGGTGCATGTGCGTGTGCGTGCATGCGTGCATGTGTTATGTGTATGTGTGTGTGTGTGTGTAGAGGGTAAATGAGAGGAACACGGGTCGGTTTTAAGATACAACGAGTTGGAGAAGGGAGGTGAGCAGCTTTCTTCCTTTTTTGAAATACACAAATGGGAAATTTAACTTGATCCCTTGTGGTTTCTGGGCCAACCCCTGAGTGAAGTCAGATAGCTTTTGCAAAGGAAAATTGTATCCATTTTCTGGTTTTTATGGGGCTTCCTCAATGAGCAAAACCTCTCCTGTTGGTGCTTAGAGAGGATTTCTCTGCGTGCCCCACAGTGACGCTGTGTAATCTCCCAAAAAATATGGTACTAATATTCGCCGGGTTAGGGTTAGTTATTTTTATGTCTTTGTCATTTTGTTTCTCGGCAGCTCTTTCTGCCTCCTGGAAAGGACGCGGCGGACACTTTATTTCCAGAGTCATATTTTTTAATTTGATCAAAGCAAATTTCACTCGTTCTCTGTATAAATTATTTAACTCATTTCTTTTAGGTTAAATGTCTCAATAGGAAGATAGAAAGTCTTTCCATCACATTTTCTTCCAGGATTTTAATCAGCTCCTCTAGATTGTATGAACTTCTTTCTCATCCTCCATCCTTCTCTGTCTTCACGTCTCCCTCCCTCCCTTCCCTGCTCTCTCCCTAATATTTCCTCCAGGCTCTGCCCCCAACTTCTCCAGGGCCCCCTGGCCCCATCCCTGCTTCTGTTCTGTGACTCTGGGTGGGAGGAATGGTCGGGGGGAGCTTGAACCAACAGGGTCCTGCAACACAGAGGGAACCCCTCCGGTTGGACAAACTACCAAAAGGCATCTTTCCTCTGGGCGGACCTGGCTCATGAGGCCCAGGTGGCCAGCAGAGGGAGGGCTAAAAATCAAGCCTTGCCTGACCACTGAGCAGGGTCTCCACACAACCACAACTTCTGCTCCCCCAACCTCCCCCTTGACCTGTAGTCTCCTGCAGAATTTCAATGCGAGAGCTTCTCCCCCAAATCCACCTCTGTTTCCTAATGAAAAACTCCATCTTACTCAAATCAGTTGCCCCTGGTCACAGGCCAGTTTCCTTGGTATCTTGTTTTTTCTTTCTTTCTATTTTTTTTTTTTAAAGATTTATTCATCTACTTGAAACTGGGGGAGGGGCAGAGGGAAAGATTCTCAAGCAGACTCCCCATTGAGCGGGGAGCAGGGAGCCTAACAGGGCGCTTAGTTTCGCAGCCCTGAGATGAGGATCTGAGCTGAAAGCAAGTATTGATGCTCAACTAACTGAGCCACCCAGTTGCCCTTACTCAGTGTTTCATTTCACTTGGGGCTGGTTCTCCCAGCCCGCTGTCTGGTGCTTCCCTCTGTAACTAATGCAGGGCTGGTGGTAGGGGGCTGCCGCAGAGGTCTGGGGATTGAGAAGGGGTTCTGCCAGGAAGAGAGGGGCTCGGCGCTGCCGGGGGCCAGCCTCACAAAGCAGCCCAATCTCTGGCCCCACACCCTGACAGGAGGAGGACAAACCAGCAGGGCAAAGCTCATTCCCTGCCCCTCCCTGTGCAGACTCTCCCTCCCCTCACATCACATTGTTCAGCCCAGAACAAATCTCCGGTGGGAATTCCCTTTTCTCTTACTTTCAAAATATACAGTAATTAACAAACTAATGCTATTAACTGCGACAAGAGGAAATTACAATAAAATCACTGCAGAGTCCACAAGCAGTTGGTGTGGTGGTAGGTCTCAGCTCAGTGTGGAAGGGAGGAGCCCCCCCTGGCCCAGGTGCCTTGTCATCTGAGCCCGGTCAGGCTTGGAGTCTGTCTGTGGGGGCTCTGAGTCCTCAGCAGGTCAAGTCAGGGCTCTGGCACTTGCTGCTGCATTTCCCGTGCAGGAAGAGTCAGGATCCCGGCCATTCTTCCAGGCCCGGAGGTTTGCTCTTTTATGAAATCCTTAAATAATAGAGCTGTGGCCTGAAGCTGACCTGGGCATGTCTGTGAGGACATGGCCCCTGCTCCGGAACAGGCTCAGTGACTTCCCTTCAAGGTCAGACCAGGCTCCAAGAGGTTTCAGGGGAATATGGGTTGAAAGAGAACCTGGTTGGGCAAGGATGTGCTGGGCCACCATGGTCCCCTCCTCTGGCCCCCCAGAAGCACCTTCAGGGTTGCCCTGTCCATCCTTTCGCATTGCTTCCAGCGGAGTCAGGCTGAGTATCTCTGTGCAGGACCCGGGGAAGGAGTGGGCTCGTGGCTGCCTGTCTGGAAGTCTGTTTGCACTTGGACTTGAGACCTCCATAGGGCAGCAGTGTGTCATTTCCTCTGGTGAATTCTTAGCAAACCTGGTCCATGAATTACAGGGGCCCTTCCCACCCTTATGTCCTATTCTGGGTTTCACCATCTCCCCTGTTGTCCTTTGACTCTCCTTACCCCATCAGGCAGCCGCGGTGAGCAGGAAGGACAACCTGCTTTTGTTCTCCCTCCCAACATCTTGTTTTACCTTGCCTACTGACAAATGTCTGCTTGGAACTTTTAGAATTTCTGTTCAGTAACAGAGATTGTATTATTATTTCCACTTTACAGAAGAAGCCAAGGCTCAGAGAGATTAAGCCACTTGCTTGAGATCACACAGTTGTCAAGACGCAGCATCAGGACTCGAGTAGCACGTTTTCCCACAGGACTCTGTCTTCCTCAATGCCTCTTGGTTCTCAGGGGAATGAGTACTCCAGGTGAGAGGCCATAAAATCAACTCTCCTTTCTCTCTGTGACCAGGCTGGGCCTGGGGAGGTGAAAAGAAATTAAAAGAGAGCTTGTCTCGATTCCCCCTTACAGGAGCATTATGAGTTAGAGGCTATCATCACACACGTTTTATACTTGGGAAAACTGAGGCTTGGAGAAGTGGAACGCTCTGCCCGAGGTACTGGGCCGCGGGTAATAAAGCCAGGACTTAAAGTAGTCCCGTCCAACTCCAGAGCGGCACCCACCCGTCCTCCCTGACCCAAGAGTAAGACAGACTGACTTGAAGTCGAGACAGAGAGTCCAGCCACGGTGAGTGGGGAGTCTGAGAACCTCATTAGGCGTGAAGCTGCCACACATGTCAAAAACCCCAGCTGCCCAGCCGGCTCCACTCGGCTTCCAGCGCACAGTGTAAACATCCTTACTAATTCACCAAGCTCAATCACGTTACTGTGATGGATTTTCCCATCATTACTCCTGAGTGAGTGACAACCTGCTCAGACACTTGCCTTCCCCCGCTGCCTTCCGAGAGTTTCAGAAATCACAATGCTTTGCTCCCTAAGTTGATTTCAACTTGTCCTAAAGTCATTTTAATTGGTGAAGCATCAGAGGCAATTTGGGTAACTTTCTGAGAGGCCCCCCCCACCCCGTTCCACCAGCGCTGAGCTGGGGGAAGCGGGGAGTCTCAGATGCCACCCTGGCCCCGGGGTGGGGAGGTGGGGGGGCACTTTCCCATCCTCTGATTGGTCAAGAGACTGCACTCCACGCTTTATTTTCTTGTTTCTTGCTGAGGTTCCTACCGCTGGTTCCTGAGGATAACAAGATTCATTTTCTCAATGGCTCTGACAGATAGGATTGTTATTGTTATTACACTCATATACCACCTTTCCTCCGAGGAGCTTAAGGCGCTTTACAAATTTGAAAATTATCTAATAATCTTCCAGCAACTCTGGGAGAGGGGGAGAAGTTGCAGCTAGAGGCTCCGCAGTGCGGCCAGAGAACCCCCACACCCACTACTCTGAGGACTGGGGTAGGGCAACTATGTGGCTGCTGCTGGGTTGGGGGGCATTTGCCACCAGAAGCCTCTGAAGGTCTCCTTCCTCCTTCTGAATGAGGAAGAGGAAGATGTCTGGGTGGGAAGAGGGAGAGGGGAAGGAAAAGAGAGGGAGGGAGGGAGGCAGGCCCAGCTCCAAAGGACAAAATCAGTTGGGAGGAAGCTCAGGCAAGGAGAGTTTTCTTTAAAGACACAAGAAATGAGAGGAAGCAGGAGGCTCCCAGGGGCTTGCAGGGAAGAGAGCTGAAATTCAAAATGGAAATCTACCAAAGCAGCGACTGGGCTGGTTGCTCAGGCATGAGAACATGGGCAGGAATATCAAGAGAACCCAAACTACAAATTTAGGTGGCTGCTTTTTAGGTGGGTGTGGGAAGCCTCTGCGGACCTTTTTTTTTTTTTTTAACCTGCAAGTTGAGAGGGGTGGCATTAGGTCTCTCCCAGCCTGACATCCTATGATTCTGTCTTCCTTTAAATGTCCTCTTGCCAGAGCTGGTCCCAGTAATTGCAGCACCTTTACTAACCGTGAAGGGAAAGCTACTATCAAAATGATGGCGGGCTCAACTGTATTGCCATTATGTTCTTGAGAAGAAGGCATACAGACCCCTCCTCCCTCTTTTGAGGCTGTGTTTTTGGATTTGGGGATGTGTGATGGTGGTTCTAGGCTGTAGCTTCTTGGAGGCCAAATATAGTATTATGCTGAAGAGCCGGACCCTGAGGTCAGACAGTGTGGTGACCTGGGGCAAATGACATAAGCACACTGAGCCTCAGTTTCTTCATCTGTTCAAAGATAGTGGCGGTGCCTGGCTTTCTGTGGCTGCTTAAGGATGAACTGAGAGGATGTATGTACAGCGCCTGGCACAGTCAGCCATGAGGTTGGCCAAGAGGAGGAGGAGGGGACGAGGATGCTGACCACAGGGTATGATGTTGTGATTTATAATAAATTCATCTTTGGGCTTTGTCCATTTCTGGCACAGAGTTCCTACAACCCTTGGAATTGCTTAAGTGAGGAGTGCTACACAGGTATTATTTGTTATGTCAATGAAATGACTTTTGGAAAGTCCCTAGGTCACCTAAGGATGTGGGCTGGTTGCCAGGGGAACCCATCCTGTTGGGGGTTGGGAGCGTTCTGATTTTTCCCCATCCCTGAACACCCCCCACCTTTGGGGTAGGGGTAGGGGCTGGAGAATGATTCCAGTCACCAAAGGCCAATGATTTAATCATGTGTTCCTACCTAATGACACCTCCATAAAACACAAGGACAGGGTTCGGAGAACTTCCTAGTTGGAGAACACACTGGAGGTGCTGGGGAGTGGCCTGTAAGCTCCACAGCCCCCACGCCCCTGCCCTGTGCCCCTCTTTCACCTGCCTGCTCCTGACCCTTGAACAACACGGCTTTAAATGGCATGGGTCCAGCTATATGCACATTTTTTTCAATAGATACAAGATAGTACTGTAAATGTATTTTCTTTATGATTTTCTTAACATTTTCCTTTCTCTGGTTCTCTTTATTGTAAGAATACAGTATATAATACTTATATAATACATATGACACACAAAATAATGTATTAATGGCTTATTTATCTTATCAGTAGAGCTTGTGATTAACAATAGGCTATTAGTAGTTAAGTTTTTGGGGAGTCCAAAGTTAGACATGGATTTTCAATTGCAAGGGGCAGGGGTTAGTGCCCCTAACCTCCTGTATTGTTCAAGGATCAACTGTATATCCTTTCATAATAAACCGGTAATCTAGTAAGTAAAATGTTCCTCCGAGTTCTGTGATCCTCTTTAGCACATTAATCAAACCCAGAGAAGGGGTCATTGGAACCTCCAATCTAGTCCTTTGGTCAGGAGCACAGGAGACAACTTGGACTTGTGATTGGCATCTGGGGTGGGATTGGGGGGCGAGTTGTGGCAGTCTTGTAGCCCTGAGGCCTTAACCTGTGCAATGCGATGCTGTCTTCAGCTCAATGCTGTCAGAATTCAGTTGAATTATTGCACACCCAGTTGTGTCTGAGAATTGTTGGTGTGAAGAAAGCCCCTTCCTGCATTGGAATTGGGTTTCGAACCCTTTATAAGGCTCTGCTTGCCTTGAGTTTCTTTTCTTTTCTTTTCTTTTTTTTTTTTTAAAGATTTATTTATTTGAGAGAGAGAGAGAGAGGGAGAGAGAGAATATACGGGGCGGGGGGGGGGGCAAAGAAAGGGAGAAAGAATCTCAAGCAGACTCCCTAATGAGTGTGGAGCCAGAGGTGGGGGTGGGTGGGACTTGATCTCATGATCCTGAGATCAAGACCTGAGCCAAAATCAAGAGTTGAACACTTTGGGTGCCTGGGTGGCTCAGTGGGTTAAGGTCTCTGCCTTTGGCTCAGGTCATGATCCCTGCGTTGGCAGGTTCTCTGCTCAGCAGGGAGCCTGCTTCCCTTCCTCTCTCTCTCTGCCTGTTTCTCTGCCTACTTGTGATTTCTGTCTGTCAAATAAATAAATAAAATCTTAAAAAAAAAAAATGAGAGAGTTGAACGCTTAACCGATTGAACCCATCCCCCCTTCTTTTTTTTTTTCTTTTCTTTCTTTTTTTTTTTTTTTTTTTTTTTTTAAGATTTTACTTTTAAGTAATCTCTACACCCAGCCTGGGGCTTGAACTCACAACCCTGAGATCCAGAGTTGCATGCTCCAAGGACTGAGACAGCCAGTCACTCCCCCCTTGAGCTTCTTCTAAAGCCCCTTCCTCACTCACGGGTGGTTGTTAGGTGGCAGATTCAGGTGCATAGGGTGAGGCAGAGGCTGGAGATGCAGCAGGATGGTCTTTGAGGCACCTATTCTTCATCCTGGCCCCACCCCAGGCCTGCCAGACCATGGCCCTCATCCTAATTCCCTTGGCTGCTCTCTCCTAGGGCTCTCAGCTTCCCCTGCAGCCTTAACTGATCCTGGAGGTGCCTACCAGCCGCCTCCCGCTCCAGCTCCCCAGCCTGCACCTCTCCCTGAGTCTCCACTGGGGCTTGGACAAGGCTGCTTAGTGAGCCAGTCTTTGGAGGAGGCCTGGGGACCCTGCTGCTTTGATGAATGTAGGGGTACCCTCTGAGGAGCTCAAAGGAAGACACTAGGAGGTGGAAGTAATGTTGCAGGCCAGAGTGTGAAAGGCAGATGGGGGAGGAGGCACAGTATAATTCAGGACAGTGAGCTAGAGAGGGAACAGAGAAGCTTTTAAGGGTGGGGAGAGAATTTGAGAGGGGGAGGCCCTGTAGTTCTCTCATATCCTCCTGCTGACATAAGCATAGTGGGTACTCACTAGATGGGAGCTATTACACACATACACACACACACACACACACACACACACACACATTTTTTAAATAATTAAGAAATTCCCAAACACTCAGCCCTCTAAGACACTGTAGAGCTGGCACCTACCATCCATCCATCCATCCATCCATCCCATCTACCATCCATTCATTCAGTAAATATTGATTAAGCACCAGCTCTATGCCAGACCCAATGCAAGGCATTGTGGGATGGAGATGAACAGAAATACACATGGACCCTGCCCTCCCAGAGTTTAGAGTCCAGCGAGGGACACAGACTTGAAACAGGCAAGCACACAAAGAAATGATTTCAAAAGTGTCTTCTTCATTCCCTTGTGCATTTCACAACATCTGAAAGAGCAAGATTTAGAGGCTACTTCTAGATGGCCGGCCAGGGACACCTCTTTGTGGGACGGCTGGTTCAGGAAAGATGTAAAGGCTGAGTGGGAATTGGCCAGGGGCAGGTTGGGGAGGAAAGGTTCTAAGTAGACCCATGGCCAGAGTCAGCAGGGCCTGGGCTGTGAATGGGAAGTTACTGAAGGAGAGGGATTTAATGTAAGTTTTTAATGACTTCTCTGGCAGTGGACTGAGGAACGGATTAGGGAGAGGGGCGAGAGTACAAGCAGCAAGGAGTGAGCAGGCTACTTCAGGCGCTAACAGGGTAAAGGGCCTCCCTCGATGTCCATCCTCTCCCCACTTAGGATCTAGAGTACCGCAGCTCTTAAGATTCTCTCACCTGGGGAGTTTTAAGAATCGTGGTACCCCAGTTGCATCCCAGACTATCCCAGATGACTTAAATCAGAGTCCCAGAGGGTAGGACCCAGCACGAGTCCTTTGTAAAACATCCCAGGATCCCAATGAACTGTTCCAGCACAGTCTCCATCTCCAAGAGGGTGAAGAGAAGTCACACTCCTGAGCACCTACTATGCCAATTTAGTGCTTACATTCGTTAGTTTAATGCTCACTACAACTGTGAGAGATGGGTATTTCTGCCTCCACTTTACAGAAGGGGAAGCTGAGGCTCAAAAAGATCAAACGTTTTGCTTCCCTACTTCCTGGGCTTGAGGAAGTCAGTTAAACCTCTTAGAGCCTGTTTCTGTATAACTTCGTGGTAGTATCTACATAGACTTGTCAGGGGAGTGAAATGTGGCAGGTTTGCCCACATCCGGAATATACTGAGTTCCGTATATCATAACCAATATTAGCAGAGCCCGAGGCCCAGAGTCAGTAAGCGTAGAGGCAGGATTTGAGCCCTTGAGCTGTTCTACCTCCCATCACTAGAGAGAGGCTGGATTCTGAGGTGCCCCGGTGGGTGTGCTAGGAGGAACCCAGCCCAGGCACAAGGTTCAGGGCCACTGACCAAGCCTGGGAGTCTGCACCACACTCCAGCCAGACTGCTGCCTTCTGACCTGGGTTTCAGCGGGGTCTCCCTGCTTCCCTCTGCAAGGAGAAAGTGGGATGAATGCCCACTTTCACAGATATGGGTAAGTAGCTTGCCCAATGACACAAACTGAGAGTGAGGGAAGAATGACCCCAGGCCCCATATCTCCCTGCCTAAGGCCTTTTCCTCTTGCACAGGGGAACAGAGGGGAAGATGAGGCTGGATTTTTCGGGGACGGGCTGCCTAGAGCTACTGCTGGGGCACCAAGAAGGGTGGGTGGTCTGAGGTGAATACTGAGGTCCAGGGCCCAACTCCTCAGCCCCAGGACTAGTAGGTTCTCTGGCTGACTCTGGCCCACCACCATGAGGGCCGCCAGCACCATCCTTGGTCCCTGAGAATACCCCACCTAGAGCTCAGACCCTGCTCACGCTGAGGACCCTGTGGGTTCCCCCAGCCATATCAGTAGAACAGAGTAGCTATGAACACAGGCTCTGAAGTCTTAAATTTCAAGCTTAAATTTCCATCTCAACCCTGCCTCTTACGTGCTGTGACACCTTGGGCAAATTTCTTAACTCATCCAAGCCTCAGTTTTCTCATCTGTAAAATGGAAATAAGTAAAAAAAAAAAGTAGATCAAATCAATTGATAAAGGAGGTCCAAGATACATTATTCATTGAAAACAAAAGTGCAGAACAGAAGAAACCAAGATGCAGAACAGTTCTTGTTTTTGTTTTTTAAGGTAGGCTCTATGCCCAGTGCTGGGCTTGAACTCTCAACCTGAGATCGAGACCTGATCTGAGATCAAGACTCAGATGCTTAGCCAAGTGAGCTACCCAAGCGCCCCCGGAATGGTTTTAATATAGTATGCATAAAGACAAAGTTTTTAAAAAAGGATATTCATGTACATGAATGCCTGTCATGAATAAATTATATTGGAAAGCCCACAAAACAACGGAAACTGTGCTTCCCCTTTGGGGAGGAGGACAAGGGATGGGAGTAGCAAGAACAGTTACTTTTCATTGAATACCATTGGTACTATTTGAATTTTGTTTACTTTGGGCAAGTTCTAATTTTTCAATTAAAGCTTTTTTTCTTTTAATGGGGTTAATCAGATTTACAGGGTTGATTCAAGGATTAAATAAATTAATACATGTCAAGTAGTAGTACAGAGCAAGCACTTGATTATGTACCACGGTATTTGGTGAGCATGTGGTAGTCTTCACTGGGCCCAATTCTTTACCCCATCTACCATATCCCCAAGCTTGCCATGACCTCAGGTCTTGCTTTGGCAGACGGGGTGCTGACATGCTTAGCCACGCTCTCTTGCATTTCTGTCTTTTGCAAAAGAACATGCCTCAGGTAGCTGCTGGTCCAATAACGGTTAGAGAAATATGAGACAGATTTATACTCAATCTGCAGTTTTTTGGTTTTTGTTTTTTCTTAGGTTTCATTTTTAAGTAATCTCTCCATCCAGCATAGGACTCGAACTTAGAACCCCGAGATCAAGAGTCACAGTCTCCACCGACTGAGCCAGGCAGTTCCCTGCTCAATCCACAGTTTATTTTATTTATTATTTTTTTAATAAAGGATGAAGATACGTTTGTGTACATCTTTTTTTTTTTAAGATTTTATTTATTTATTTGACAGAGATAGAGATCACAAGCAGGCAGAGAGGCAGGCAGATTGGGAAGCAGGCTCATTGCCTAGCAGAGAGCTGGATGCAGGGCTCGATCCCAGGACGCTGGGATTATGACCTGAGCCGAAGACAGAGGCTTTAACCCACTAAGCCACCCAGGTGCCCCTATTTTATTTTTTTTTTAAGATCTTATTTATTTACTTAAGAGAGAGGAGAGAATGAGAGGAAAGAAGGTCAGAGGGAGAAGCAGACTCCCCACAGATCTCGGAGCCTGATGCAGGACTTGATCCTGGGACTCTGGGATCACAACTTGAGCTGAAGGCAGTTGCTTAACCAACTGAGCCACCCAGTCACCCTCAATCCACATTTTATTTTATTTTATTTTATTTTATTTATTTTTTTTTTAAAGATTTTATTTATTTATTTGACAGAGAGAAATCACAAGTAGGCAGAGAGGCAGGCAGAGAGAGAGAGAGAGGAGGAAGCAGGCTCCCTGCTGAGCAGAGAGCCCGATGTGGGACTCGATCCCAGGACCCTGAGATCATGACCTGAGCCGAAGGCAGTGGCTTAACCACTGAGCCACCCAGGCGCCCTTTATTTTATTTTTTTAAAGATTTTATTTATTTATTTGCCAGAGAGAGAGAGGGGGGGGGTGTGAGCACATGCAGGTAGAGTGGCAGCAGAGGCAGAGGGAGAAACAGGTTCCCCGCCAAGCAAGGAGCCCGATGTGGGACTCGATCCCAGGACACTGGGATCATGACCTGAGCCGAAGTCAGCTGCTTAACCAACTGAGCCACCCAGGCGTCCCATCAATCCACATTTTAAAACCAAGATCACCTGTGCCCAGTGCAGATCAACCAAAATCCAGTCAGCCTGCAAAAAGTACTGTTGTATTACCCTGAATTTTGGAGTCGTTAACATACAATATTATTTTTTATTTTATTATTATTTTAAAAATATACAACATTATTATGACAAAGACTGATTAACGGAGACTCTGTGCAGGCCCTGTGCTAGGTACAGGGGATGCAGTAGTAAGCAAAACCAGGTACAGTCCCTGGCCTCATGGAGTTTGTACTCTAATGATGAAAGGGCCATGAAAGCATTTAATGGCAGGGAGGGGAAGAGAATTGGTCTAGGCACAGGGTCAAAGAAACTTCCTTGAGGCAGTGACACTTGAATTGAGTCTTGAAAGATGAACAGAAGTTAACTAGGTAAACTTCAGACAGAAAAATGGAATGTGCAAAGGCCTTGAGGCTGGGAGGGACCATGGCTCCTACAAGGGGGCTGTAAATAGCTAGCTAAGAGAGGGTCAAGTGTGAGATGAGGTAGGAGGTACAAATCAGGAAAGGATATATTTTTTTAAAGCAATAGGAAACTTTGGGAAGTTTTAGTGGAAGGTGGAGGAGGACACGAAATTCATTTAAGAGGAGATCACTTGGACTGAGTTTGTATACAGACTGGAAGTTCTGTTAGTTGAGGTAGTAACTGGAACTATTACAACATCTGTGTCCATCTCCATATCTGTGTCACTGATTTTGTGTCCAGCCCCAGAAGCTCCAGAATCCCCAGCCCCTTCCCGATTACTGGGGTCCTTAAAAACTTAGGGATCTCTTCATCCATACTACCTATGTATACCTCGTGCATTTGCAAAATTCTTGCCCATCTTCTGGGCATCTTGGGTCTCTCTGGGTGTGCTGGGCCCAGGCTGGTATCTCTGGGCCAGCAGACGCTGAGGGCTGCTTCCCAGGCTCCTGAGTCTGAAACCTGATGACTCCTCCCAGATTGGGGGTGGGGAAGGTGGCTGGGGTGGAGCAGAAGGCAGAAAAGACCCTGGCATCTGCAAACCTCCCATCAGTGCAAATCAATGCAAGATTAAAATTCATGATGGTTCCGGGGCACAACTGCAAACAATTTGTTCAGTAAACTTTGCTCTAATTGGCATTCGTAGAATTTCCTGTTAATCAGGCCCCTTGGGCTCTGTGGGGCTGGGATGTTCTGTCTCCCCATGACAGGACAGCGAGTATATACTGGTGGGCGTGAGAAAAAGGGGGAGGAAGGATGGGCAAATGAGGGTATCTAATTATTTGCCTGGGTATTTCTCACTGTAGGGACTCAAGTATTGGACCAGGCTGTCCACAGGGGCTCCTTGCTTAAGGAGTACTTCTGTTCTACTCCCAGCAGGTCTCTGTGATTTGGGGTGAACCTGGAGTGAATCTGCCTGAGTCAGAGTCTGGGTTCTGGGGTGATGTATACCCGTTGGGGGATGGGTCCAGGTGTGGAGGTACATATCTGGTCGTGTATCTAAGTGTTGGTTTTGGTGTCTGCACACAGCTGTCCGGGCGAGGTCTGTAGCAGGTGTCTGAAGTTAGTAAAGTGGGGCTCAGTGTGGAAGCTGCTGGGTCAAGGGGTAGGAGCTGATGGTGATCAAGCTGAGGTTCTGAACTAAGAAGGTCTCCTGCCCATGAGTCCCGGGTCTTTCTATACTAGTTGCCACCAAGAACAGGCTGGGCAGTCCCCGACTCCATGCCCACTCTCCCTTCACCAGGGGCCTCACATGCCTACCCACATACCAGAGCCCCAAGACCCAGGGCCCAAAGGCTTTTGAGGGTTCTGCCGAAAAATACCAATGACCTCAAATATGAACAGAATTCACATGAAGAGATGGCAAGTAATAAATGCTTAATTCTCTGTCTACAAAATGTAGCATTGTGCCCCCCACAAAGCTGCTCAGCTCACATGGTTACACAGAAATGATATGTAATGTGGGATCTGGCTGTGCCTTCTCGTGTTTGACGTGTAGCCTCCAGGAGGAGGAAGGCCCAAGAAGATCTAGAGACGACCCTGGCCCGTGGCTTGAGCTCTGGGAGGAGACCCCAGCTCCTCCCCTCCCAGGTCCCCAACTCTGCTTACTTGCCAGAGCTATCTTCTGTCCTTGTTCAGTGATGGGGGTCACACTGGCATGCTGTCAGACCCGACACGGGAACAGTGGAAAGGTGTAGCTGTGCATGCGTGCGTGTGTGCGTGTATGTGTTACAGGCTTCTGAGCACCACGGCTGCCTGTGGCTTGTGTCTCTGAATGGGTTTATACTCAAACACAGAGAGCAACCGCAGTGCTGGGATAATTGTGTGTAAGGGACTGTGTCTCATGCCCAGATGGTTATGGTGCTTCTGTATGTGTGTGTGTGAGTGTGTGTACACACGCATGCATGCATGCCCAAACAGATAACTTGCCTGAACATGAGGGCTTGGGGAGGGGGTTGCTGGCTTGAGGGTGGTGGTGTGCGGGTGGCCCCCACCCCAGCATCCCTCACCATCATTATCTCAGCAGGAGCAGCTCTTGCCCTGGGGCCCGCCCTCACTGTTTCCAGCAGCTGCTGCTTTTCCCCAAATTAACCCCTCGGCTCCAGCTTCTCATTTTCCTGCTGGGGGGCCTTAGGCTGGCTGGGGAGGGGTTTTGGGCGGACAGTGCCCCCAGCAGGCAAGCTGATCTTCCACAGACCTCAGCCCCCGCCTCCTCACCCCTCCAGTCCACAGGGTTCCTCTTCTTTCTTCTTTCCTGTTGTTGTGAAGGACAGAGATTGTGTGACAGTGTGAGTGTGAGTCTGTGTGTGTGTGTGTGTGTGTGTGTGTGTGTGTGTGTGAGAGATACACACAAGTAGGGGAGGGGAGAAGGAGGAGCTGGGTCTAGAATGGGAATGGTTGAGAAAGATACGACAGGGCCCTGCCTGGCTGGGCAGGGAGGGGCTGCTCTCTGGGTCTCTGCACAGGGGTCCTGAGTCCCTCTGGCAGCAGGGAAGGGCGAAAAGAGTCTGAAGTGCAGAGGGCAGGCCTATGACTTTTCCCAGGTAGGAAAGTCAGGGGTTCACCCTAGGCTTCTCCAAGGGCAACCAGAGATGAAAATAAGAGCCCTCTCTCCCTGCTCAAAGGGTCAAATCTAGGTAAAGGAGACCCAGGATCTCAGCAGAAGTTGCTAAGGAGAGGGAGAAGCAGGGGGACAGATGAGAGAAGGGAGGAGGGAGTTAATCCCAGAGGACCTTGGTTTGAACTGCTCTATCTGCTACCTCCCAGAGGCCAGGGAGGACAGAGTGGGTTCCCGAGATTCCAGATGAAACCGAGGGAAGGTGCAGACAAGGGAGCCCAGGTCTGAGGGAGGTGGATGGGTGTTCTGAGCTCTGGTGTCTGGGTGGAAGGACCCTGTGCCATGACACAGATCTGTAGATCATGCCAGGTGGCAGGGACATCAGCTACCTGCACCTTGACTCTGAACCCAAGACGCTCGAGTTCTACCATATATATGCCCCTGGGACAAAATCGTGAGCAAGATCCAGGTGGGGCCTCATGGAGTTGCAGGCTGCTGGGAACCAAACCAGCACTGGGAAGGGGAAGGAAGCTCAGGGCTGCGGCCATTCAAAGAAAGCACATCAGCCAGCCTAGGGAAAGCTTCTTGGAGGAGGTCACGTGTCAGCCCAGGCCTGAATGATTGCTTATAATAATAACATGAATTATTACTTGTGATCCTAGCAACAGACAAGAGCAACCCTGAGCAACTTCCCACATGCCAGGTAGACTTTTCTCGGTTGAACTTTCTAACTTTCCAGTGAGTTAGGTACTAGAACCCTCATCGGACAACTGAGGACACAGAGACTCAGAAAGGTGCCCCACCAAAATAGGTAATAAGTGACAGAGCCAAGATTTCAAGTCCACCCAAATCTGAGTATTGGCCTGCTCTGGGGCAAGGCCTCCCTTGGTGCTCGGTGCTCGGTCCCCCTTCCTGACTTCAGCAGCAGTGGTGCAGGCCTCTGAGAACCCCATAGTCCCTTAGAGGTGAGCCTGGGAGCCTGGACCAGGCTCCTGCAGGCCAAAGGCAGGAGCAGTCAGCACAAGGCCCGTGTAGTGCTCCGGGCCCGTGTTTGCAGAGACTGACATCTACCTGGCCCTATTTTCATTTGCTTTTTAGTTGAGAAGGGAAAAGGCCGGTGTTTTTATGACACCAGCTTGTGATTCTATTTTCTGTTTAAATTCTGGGTGAGGGAGAAATAAGAGACATCAGAGAAACCTTCAGAATCTCATTTTGAGAGTCTGAGCTGCAGATAAATGAGCCTCCTGCAGAAATGCTACATCAAAGTGAATTTTCTCAGCTGTATTTTCTTTCTTTTAATAGGGCCATTTACTACATTAATATTCCAGGAAGTCATTTTAATTTCGTGTTTATCATCCATTGGGAAAGTTAAACAGGATCAATATGTAACCAGTGGCGAATTTGGGGATCTTGGGGGAGAAGGGGTGTGTTTGGAGGCTGTGGTGATTCCACCACTGGGAGTCCTTGAGAGGGGAGGGGAGGTGAGGAGGCTGGGGAAGGGAGGACAGGTGGGGATGGGGGGGGTGGGAGGGGAGGAGGAGCATGGGGGGAATTATAAGGTGGGAATTGTCTGAACACGCATCAGAGGAAAAATTGCTATGCAGCTACTAGTGTGAGGTGCTGCTCAGGCCTTGTGTTTTTTAATCCTCACAACTCGTGAAGTAGGTACTCTAGGCCCATCATTATATACGGGGAAACTGAGGCTCAGAAAATTTGTCGCATGTCCACAGTCTTCTAAGAGAACTCTGATTCATTGACTGATTCATTCCTTCAATGAATATGTGTCACACACCTGCTATGTGCCAGGCATTTACCTAGCAGCTGGAGGATTTTGGTCAATGAAAGTTAATTTACCAAAAGCCTAAGGCTCCATGTCAAATCCACTGAATGTCTCCTTTAGTGAATTGCCTGCTTCTGGGGAAACAGGTGGGGCCCTGCCCTTGTGGAGGTTACAGTCAAGTGGGATGACAGGTTTTCATCAAGTAATCACCCAAGTCAAGATGAGCTTGCCCCCCTGGTAGAGGTGAGGGCTGGAATGGGAGGCTTCATCTAGAGGGGCAGGTTTCCAGGTTGGGAGCTATGCGGGGTGGGGGTGTACCACCTGAGATCTTGAAGAAGCATGGGAAGCAGCTGGCTGACAAGGGAGAGCAGAACCCCATGGCAGGAAGCAGGGCCAGTTCCAGGAAGTGAGAGAAGAGAAAAACAAAGTTGGGAGGATCCAGGAACTTCAGGGCCTGCTGAGCTGGGCAGAAGATATGATGGGACCCCTTAGGCCGAGTAACGACTTGGGGGGCTCTGCAGGGCCACGAGGCAGATGTATACTCTGGGTCAACATTGCTGCCCTGAGGGTCCTCAAGCAGGGGCTCTGTAAGACCAATTCCCAGGCAGTGCAAAGAGATAGGGGTAGGACGCAGTGGGCATTAAATAAAGCCCCATGAGCTGAGGGTGTTTCAGGGGACTTGGGAGGATGGCGCTGGACATTAAAGGGGGGAGTGTCTTCAGGGAATTTAGAGACAGAGAAGGCAAAACCCTTGGAATCATCTGTAATTCCTCCCTTCTTCACATGCCTCCGCATTTGTCCATCAGCTCATCCTGCTGGCTGACTTCTACAATCCATCTCGAATCAGACCTCTTCCCACCGCATCCACTGCCATCTCCCTGAACTAAGCCACCAGCTACGCTCGCTCGGATTATGGCATTCACCTCCTACCTCTTATCTCTGCTTCAATCCTTGACCACCTATCATGTATTCTCAACACCACAGCCAGAGTAATACCTTTAAAACATAAATCACATCATGCCTAAAACCCCCTGGTGGATTTTTGTCTTACTCAGATAAAAGCTACTTCTTACAAAGGCCCACGAGGCCCTACATACAATCTCCCCATGACGTTGTGGCTCTAATTCCAACTGCTCTACCTTTGCTAACGCCCCCGACTCTGGCCTGCTTGTAAGTGCTGCCTAGGGTCCCACCTCCATGCCTTCACACTTTGTTCTCACTATTCCCTCTCCCTGGAATGCTCTTCCCAACTCATTGTGCTTGCTCACGGCTTCACTTCCTTCAAGTCTGCTCCAAGTCACTATGTCTATGAGGCCTCTTCTGACCACCCGATTTTCACTGCAGTCCTCCCCACTGGCTCCTCTTCTCCCCCACGTTGCTTGCTTGACTTCATGGCATTTCTTGTTTCTTCTTTTTTTTTTTTTTTTTAATATTTTATTTATTTCTTCGACAAGAGTTCACAAGTAGGCAGAGAGGCAGGCAGACAGAGAGAGGAGGAAGCAGGCTCCCCGCCAAGGAGAAAGCCCCATGTGGGACTCGATCCCAGGACCCCGAGATCATGACCTGAGACGAAGGCAGAGGCTTTAACCCACTGAGCCACCCAGCCGCCAAGCATTTCTTGTTTCTAACATAGGTTATAATGTACTTATTCACCTTGTTTGCAGTCTGCCTCCCCTCTCTAAGTGTCAGCTCCACAGGACGGGGATTTTGTCCATTTTGTTCACTGCTATATTGCCTGTGCCTAGAACAGTGCTCAGTTAGCCAGATAAGAAGGGATACCTCCCAACGTCGGGAGCAAGGTGCCAAAGGGAGTACTATTTCTGGGATGACTTTTTAAAAAAATATTTTCTTTCTTACTTTCTTTTCTTTCTTTAATTTATATTTGATAGACAGGTATCACAAGCAGGCAGAGAGGCAGGCAGAGAGATGAAGGGAAGCAGGCTCCTCGCTGAGCAGAGAGACAGATGTGGGGCTTGATCCCAGAACCCTGGGATCATGACCTGAGCCGAAGGCAGAGGCTTTAGCCCACTGAGCCACCCAGGCACCCCTATTTATTTATTTGACACACACACACACACACACACACACACACACACAGAACACAAGCAGAGGGAGCTGCAGGCAGAGGGAGAGGGAGAAGCAGACTTCCCACTGAGCAGGGAGCCTGATGTGGGGCTTGATCTCAGGACCCTGAGATCATGACCTGAACCGAAGGCAGACGCTTAATGACTGAGCCACTCAGGTGCCCGGATGACTTATTTTTGATATAATTCTTTTAATTTCACTGACTCCCAACAACAGCCCTTCATGGAGATAACTATGTTTGGCAGCATATTATAGATGGGGCAGCTGAGCCTCCACAAGGTAGAGCTGGACATCCTGTAGCTCTCAGGACAGGCACTGGTACCTCCATTTACCTTCTACAGGACCTTGGACAAGGTTTTATCCTTTCTGTGCCTCAGTGTCCTCATCTACAAAATAGGTACATTCATAGTACCTACCACCAGGGGCTGTTAGGAGAATTCAGTGGCATAAGACATGCCCATTCTTTAGCTTGGGGTATGCAGATGGTGCTCAATAATGTTAACTATAGTTATTCTCAGAGCGACACTGTGTAGCGTGAGGGGGGGCCCCTGGGTCACTCCCCACTCAGGGATTTCCATCCCATTTCCACAGAGGACCTTGGGTGAGTCCAAGCCTCTGCCTCTAAATGGCAGTGGCCGGTCTTGTTCAGTCCCATTTGTTTAGGTGGAATTTAATTTCTTCCTAAGCGGAGAGTCTTCTGCTCCCTCCTGCCCTCTCTCTTGCTCTCATCAGCAGGAAAATGAGCTCTGGGAGCTTTCCCCCTGGTCCAGAAATCCAAGGTGAAGAATTTCATTAACAATCAAGAGGACATAATCAACATTCTAATAATTCCAGATCGGCACTCCCCCATTTTGCAGCCCCCCCAAAATGCCCCCATCCTCCCTACTCCATGCCATTCCTGGCTCTCTCAGACACACTCACCTTGACCAAGAAATCTCATTTCCTCTCAAGCCAAATTTACTTTGCTATTAAATTCAGCACCTTACCTTCTGCCCTGACGAGGAGATGTGCTCCAGACTTCCTAGACTTCTCCTGCTTCTGAAAGAGATGTGAGTGGGGAACAGTGATATCATGAGGGGCTGGCTTCTCTTCCACTTCCAGGAATGTTCCAGAATGGGCCGACACATTTTCCCTTGGGGACTCAGGAACTCCATACTCCAAGGCCAGGGAAGCAGAACTTCTGGTAGGAGCGGGAAGGAGGAGGGCTCTGGTGATGGCTTCTTCAGTCCTGCCCAGTGATCCCATATCCCAGCACACAGGAAGGTTTAGCCTGTACTATCTTCTGCCTGTATGACCTTGGACAGCTTAATCTTTCTGGGCCTCAGTTTCCTTACCTGTAAATCAGGGATGATAGCAGTAATGCTCCTTTCAAGGTCACTGGGGGAATGGATGGAGATATTTATCAGCACAGAGCCTGGTACAGGGTGTGCTTGGGCTCAGTCAGAGCTGCCACTATTATTACAAGCATAGCAGTGGTCATAGTGTCTTTTGTACTGGAATCCTGCAATGTGGTACCCTCCTTTCTTTCTCTCACCTTGTTCCTTCCTTCATCCAGCCGGCATACAAGGCATGCCTATTGATACAGTGGAGTGTGGCTGACGAATATGTTAAACAGACCCAGGACAGGCAAAGTTCCAGGGGCTATGGGAACCCAAAGCGGGTGCCTGTGTGAGATCAGAGGGTCTGGCAGGAGCTGACTTGTGTTGAGAGCTGAGGAATGAGGAGTTTGCCTGGAGATGGTAAGTGGGAGAGACTGAGGGTGAAAGTGACAGGGCAGAGGCCTGGAGGTGAGAGATTCTACTGAGCAGCTGTCAGGAGCAGAAGCCAGCCTGTTGCGGGGTGTGTGTGTGTGGGGGGGGGGTGAGGGGGGAGATGCAGGGGACGACCTGACCTTGTGAGCCACGAGGGGTAGTGTGGCTTTTATCCTGAGGGCAACATGGAGCCACTGAAGGACACCAAGGAGAAGAGTGACCTGAGTTTTCTTAGAGACATATCTACCTGGTGGCAGTGTAGGGACCAGACAGGAGTGGGACAAGGGCCCACATGGGGAGATGAGAGAGAATGTGGATGGGGCCTGGGCCAGGGAAGGCTGTGGTGATGGAGAAAAGTAGAAATGTGGCCACATGCATTACAGAGGCAATCCTGCTCAGGGCAGGCACTGAGGGACAGTCAGGGGATCTGATTGATAGGTGGCTGGAGTGTGGCCTGAGCACCCCTGCCTGCTGGGGAGGGGCTGGGGGGCTAGTAGAGGCACAAGGACTGAGGGAAGAATGGTGCCCTGCACATCTGGGCCCCATAGGGGACTTATGCAGCCCAGGTCCCTAGGTAAGAAGATGCCTGAGGAAGACCGGGTTCAGAGCAGGAGCCCAAGAGTCTTGGGTCACTCCGGCTGGGCCCAGCTCAGTGTTTTATGCAGCTGGGGCCACATGGGTTCCAGGCTCAGCAGAGCCTACAGCTGAAAGTTTATTTCTCTAATCTCTGAATCCTCTGGAAATCCCTTTGGAGACTTGAGCGGCCCTTAGGCTTGCGTCCTAATGGTGGCCCCATGGCCGGGCTAGTGGCGGCTCCCTTGTGCTTCACAAACACACACCACACCCTTGAGCCCATGTGCACACACCCAGAGACACAAACACATGCAGTGTTCCAGGCTCCAGGATGAGCCCGGTGGGGAGTCGGGGGTGGGAGGGACGGGAGATGGGGGATCAGGGAGAATGGGAGGCAGGGCCCTTGAGTGACCAGAAGAGGAGAGGCACAGGAGGAAGCAGAGGGAGCAGAGAAGGTCCCCCAGCTTCAGTCTCCCTGACTCAAGCAGAAGAGAATCCCCCTAGGAGAGGGGTATGTGGGAAGTGAGAAAACCTCTCTCTCCCCAAGCTACAGCTTGGCATCAAACTTCCAGACACCTTCCCTTCTAACTCCTTCCTAGGGCTCACAGCTCTGGGTGCCTCCCAACTTCTGACTGTCCCCCTGAGGGGATGGGCAGCAGGTCTGGTTCTGTGCGTGTGTGTGTGTGTGTGTGTGTGTGTGTTCTGGGGGAGGGAGGCTATCTGAGGAAAAAGTGGAAGAGGAAGGAAAATCTTGCCTCCTTTGTGCTGGGGACAGGAGAGATTTTTTTCCCCCTTGTAGGGGAGGTAAGACAGATGGTTAGGAGCCTCCTGGAAGGTCTCCTGCCTTCACCTCTGGCCCCCAATCTTTCCTCCGTATGGCAGGCATATTATCCTCTGGCTCCAAATCTTTCTACAGCTCCTCAGTGTCCTCAGAGTCAAGTCTGAACTCTCAAACATGACTGACAGGACCTCTGTCCACCCTTCCGGCCTCTACGTTGACCTCCCTCCCCTTAAAGCCTCCAGGTTTCCTCCAACTGTTATTCCCTCTATTGGTCTAGCCCCACACCCTACCCTTCTTCCTCATTCTTCAGGTCTCTGAAATCCTGAAACCAGCTAGAAAAGATCCCACCTTTGGGCCCCAGGGCCACCCCCCCCCCCCCCCCCCCGCCCCATAGCCTGTGGATCCTCTATCCCAGCTCTGATCACTCTGTATGGTAACTGTCTGGCCCTTCTCCTCTCAAGGCTGTGAGCTCTATGAGCATGGAAACTTGCCTTTCTAGAATCCTCAATGCCTGGCCCCATGACTAGCATTGATTAGATAACAGTAGAAGAAAAACTCCAGGAGTTAGCAAAATGGTACTACCTTTCAGTCTAGAAGGCAGTTTAGAGATCACCAAGAACCTCCTATTTTTGAGGCCCAGACAGAGGAAAGGAGTTGCCCAAGGTCACAGAGAGGGAGTGTCTGAACCGGGCAAAAGAACTCAGGTGTTCTAACTAATGAGCTCTTGCCCTCCTATGGTGACTTGGAGCTGGGGGGACTGAGGGGGAGGCAGAGCAGGAGCGCACAGGGGCATGCAATAGGGAGAGGGTTCCGTCTGAGGATCCCCCAACAGCAGCACTTACAGGGGGGGCAGTGTGCTTCAATTGGGGAACCCCTTCCTGCTGGCCCATAGTGAGGGGACCCAGGTCCCTAGAGAAGAGTCCACTTAGGACTGGGTGACAAGGATGCTGGAGAGCTGACCTGGCCAGGCCTTGGACTGACGATTTACGTCATCTTAAGACCCCCTGGGGAATCTGAGAGTGGGTACCCAGGGGGCAAGGCAGGCGCTGGGGAAGCAATCACAGGCTAATAGCCTCCCAGCCTGAGATACAATTAGGGGCAAATTCCTAGGGGACCAGGAGACATCGGGGTGGGCAGTAGGTTGTTTGGAGTTGGAGGTGCTCAGAGCTCAGGGTCAGAGTAGCCAGGATGAGGACCCATGCTGGGTCAGGAGACCCTCAAATAGAATGAAGGGTAGAGACATAGGTGGGTAGTGAGGCTGGAGGGGGGGGGGTGGGTCTTGGAGGTGAAACACAATCGTGGAAGATTAAGTGGGGAGGGGTGCTTTCCCAGGACCCCAGACAGAAAAGTCAGAGAGCCAAGCTCCATAACTGAACGCCTCGGCCTTCCCGAGGGGCAGTTTCCTTCTCAGTAAGGTAAGAACAGTAACAGAGTCTACCTCAGAGGGATATTGGTTGGGAAAGCTAAGTAAGGAAAAGCCTGCAGTGTGCTTAGCTCAGACCCCAGCCCTTGCCCAGAGCTCAGTAAACCACGATGATGGTGACAATGGAGGGAGGTGGTATCCTAGGGGCATGAGCAAACTCGGGCACCAAGCAGATCTGGGTTCACATCCCCACCCCTCCACTTACCAGCTCCATGACTTTAGGCAAAAGACCAAGCTTGTAAACAGAACTAATAGCACTACTTCACCTCAGCCAGGGATGGGTGAGGGGCACAAGGGGAAGCAAACTGCCTGGAAGCAGGTTCTCCCTGAATGGGAGCTCCCCAGGGTGGATGGCGTCACTCCTAGACTCCAGCCATCCCCTTTCCCTTGAATCTTCTGTCCCTGAGACACCAAGCAGCTCTGTGACCTCAGGGGCTCCGGCAGGGGTCCACTACCTTGCTCTGTCTGAGACTAAAGTCTGCAAAGCTGGCTTCCTCCTGGCATCTTGAGGGGCCAACAGGGATAGGTGACTGGGGTTTGGAGGTGAGTTCTATTTAGAAACTGCCATCAGATACACTGCCCCTATGGGGCCCTGAGAACCTGCTGGACCAGTTCAGTCCTCGAAGAGCTGCAGCCCCAGGCCCAGCTCAGAGCAGAGGGGGAGGGGAGGGTGTAACATTCTCTCCATTCCTCCTGAGGGGCTTTTCCTGAACACTCCATCTAAATCACTTCTAAGTCACTTGGTGTAATCCTCACAACCCCCCTCCACCCCTGCCATCATCCCTAGTTTGCAAATGGGTGAGCAGAGGTCAGAGGGGTGAAGCATGGGGCCCAAGACTGCCCATTAGTAAGTGCCAGCCCCAGCATTCGAACTTGGGTTTGTTCCAGAGCCCAGGCTTTGAGGATCAGCCCAGCACCTCTGAACTGGAGGGAAAAAAGGCTACCCTTCCACCCCAGTTCTGGAGCTCTGTAGGAATGTACAGCTTGGCAGTGTTAACAAGCCCTGAATTCCAAAGCTGGTGGTGGGAGGGCCCAGGGGTAAAATGTCAGGCTGGCTGGAGTGGAGAGCAGTGCCCTGCCTGCCATGAGATTATGGAATGGGCTACAGCTGTGGGTGCCCAAGGTCACGGGATGGCCCGCAGCTCTGTGGCCACTTTTCACCTGCTTCCCAGTCAGGGAAAGAGTCCAGGTGCTTTGAGATCAAATAGCCTGACATACCTGGGCCCAAGGTTCTCTTCGGTGGTGGAGACGGTGGAAATCGGCAACCCCCCAAGCCCCTAGATGTAGCCTTCGTGCCAAGGGCTTCCTCCCCAGCTCCAGCACAGGTCCTTCGAGAGGAAGCCACACTCCATGCCCAGCTGCAGTCCAGAGAGCTGGCCCCGTGTGGCAGCAAGAGTGGGGCCCTGAGTGGACCTGAGTTCACATCCCGGCCCTGCTACTTACCAGCTGGGTGGCCTGGGTCCCAGTGTCGTGGCCCATGAAATGGGAATAATCACACCCACCTCCACACAGATTCATAAGGAACATTTGCAAGGAAAGCACGGGCATTCTACAATTGCTTGTTTCCTTTCCTCCCCAGCTCCCAAGGCTCTCTGGCAACCGAAACCTACCGTTAGCAGCAGAGCCCTCCCAAGATTCCCCTTGTAAAAGGCAAAGAGCTGGGAAGAGAGGGACAGCCATGAAGTCTGCCTGAGATGAAGAGGAGACTTTCACAGCTGTGGGAGGGAAATGATGATGTTGTCCTTGTTACTGAGTTACTGACACCTGAGACAAGCAGGGCTGGCCAGGCCTTAGAAAGCAGATTCTGGTCCCACAGCCTTCTTTTAAAAAGGGGAAAGGTGGAGACAGGGAGCTGCCGGCCCAAGGTCACCCTGAGGGCCAGGGTCTAGTAGAGCCAGACCTCAATCCAGTTTGCCTGTGGCTTTGCTTCCTTCATGTCAGGAGAGCCAGGTCCCGGGAGAGTGGCCCAGGCTATGCCAGGAGGGGCAGGGCCCTGACGCAGAGGGCCACTGTGCTTGGCCACTTCCTCAGCACCCAGAACTGTGCCTGCCACATACTGGACATCCAATAAGTATTTATAGAATTAATGACTGAGTGAATGAATGAATGAATGGGTGGGGTGGTAGGAAGACAGAGGTGCCCCTCCAGGACAGGATAGTGTCCCTGTGAGACTCTGGTCACCTTGACAAGGAGTCCTCAGGACACCCCAGGGACTGAGTCCACATGTCTCCTAGGCTTGCTGTGCCTCTTGCAGATGGCAGCTGTGGGAAGCGGGGAAGGGAGATTCCCCAGGGACAAGGACTGAGGCCACCACTCGAGGGCTGGAGGTGAGGCAGCAGGAGAGTTAGCTGAAGGAGGCAGGGAGACTGGGTGGCTTCTGCTGTGGAAGCTCTGTGTAAGGAACAGCTGCTTGGGTTCTGGGGCTGGAAGGGGGGCTTGGTGGAAACTTGGGGGGTGGCTGGGGGACCCTGAGTCACACTTGCTCAGAGCCTGGGAAACCTGGGGGACTCTGCAGGCAAAGACCACTTCCTCTTCTCACAGGTAGACCAAACTCAGCTCTGGCTGCTCAGGATCCTGTTGCCATGGAGATGCAGAAGGCTCCTCCAGAGTCTTAGAGGCTCTGGGCGTGGCCTGCCCTCATCTCCATTTGAAGCCTGGGGTGGGGGTAGGGGTGCCCTTAGGACAGCACTGGGATTTGGCTGAGGCCTGATTGGGCACAACACCCATGGGCACAACACCCATGGGCACAGTGGCAGCCACTGGGTTTAGAGTCCGCGGCCCTGGGCTAGAATCCCAATTACCAACTGCTGACGTTGGACAAGGGACCTCACATAGCCGACCTTCAGTTCTATCATCTTTAAAATGGGGTTCTAGTCTCCCTAGGGTGGTGCTGCTGTTCACTTGAGCCTGAACGTGGGAAGCACCGTGGCAGACCATAGTGAGACCCAGGAAGCGGTAACTATTAATTCCATAATTGGGATGAGGATTGGGGCTGTGCAGGAGTCCGCCCCGAAGGCAGCAGCTCCGGGCCCTAGGCCTGCTCTCCGGGCTCCTGGGTGAGGTTGGAGAGAAGTCTGACTCATTCTCCATAGACGCGGGCGATCAGGAGTCAGGAGTTATGTCATCCTCTGAACATGGGCCTGGAGGCTCTGCCGCAGGCTCATCTGAAAAATAAATAATAACAACTTGAATAATTCACAGAATCTGTGTGAATAATTCACCAGGGCCTCCCAAGCACCAGCCGATTAGTCACCGCAGACCCAGGCTCTAGTCCCGTCTGCCTCAGGCTGCCCCACCCACCCTGGGGAGTGTGGTCTGACCACGGGTACAGGAGGTGGCAGGGCTGAAGGAACAGTTGGAGGTCCCCCCCCATGGCCGCAGGGGTCTGGGGGGGCAGCCAGGGAGGTAGGGTCCATCTCTCCATGATAGAGATCCAGAGGGGACTGTCCTGAATTCCCTGGGCTGGCCAGATCCTGTAGCTGGCCATCACCGCTTCCCCACTCTGGGCTGCATTTTGGAGCTGTGGAAGAAGGTGAGCCCCTTCCTATTACCTTTTAGTAACCGGCAGCCAGCCTAGCTCAGCCCCATGTCCACAGGGACCCCCGGCTTCGAGGTCTCTCAGCCCTGAAATCGATCCGGCAAAGCCCACACTGACCTCTCATGTTTCTCCTGGGAGGTGGCACGTGGCGGGGGTTAAATGCCTCTGCTCAGGGCCCAGACAGACCTCAGTTCAACCTCCCTCGTACCTCCTGTGTGTCTTGGCCAAGGGGCTCTAGCCTGCCGGGTCTCCATTTCCTTGTCTGTAAAATGGGTATTAAAAACAGCCATTTCATAACATTGTTATTGTTTTGCCAGTGAAATGATGTCATGAGCATCAATTGCCTAGCACAATGGCTGGTACATTGTAGGTGCTCAGAAACAGTAGCTGGTATAAGACACTCATGTTCTTTCCCGAGATAGCATGGTGGGGGCTTGGAGGAGGCCGACGGCTGCTCAGATGTCACAGATGTTCATACAAAACATGATCGGCAGGCCCAAGAGATGGGCACAGATGGCTGGCCAATCCTGTCTGTCACCGTGTGGGTGGCCCATGGGGTCCTCCAAGTAGATGCTCCACTCACACGCCCACTATCCTGTTTATCTGCTCCACAGCCCTTGCTGCAATTCAGGATTATTTTCTTAGTCACTTACTCACTTTTTGATTGTGTGCCTTCCCCACTAGACTGTGAACTCCATGAGGCCAGGGACCTCATCTGTCTCATTTATCAATATCTCCCCAGGCCCTAGAATACTGCCTGGCACATAGTATGTGCTCAGTAAATATCTGTCCATAAATGAATAGATTCATTAGCCTAGTGGAAGAGAGCCTCCATCACTGGGGGGTCAGATGGGCCTTGGGGACCAGTAGCTGGGTGTGCAGCTCAGAGTGGGGACAACGGCTTGGGGTTGGCCCCTGCCAGATTGGCTGAAGGGGTGAGAACGATGCTTATCTCTCCCTGTCTCCCCCAACCCCCTCCAGGTCAGTCTTCCCCAGACCAACAGAACCAGGGACTCTTAACGGTGACACAAGCTCGATGTGCCTTCCCCAGTAATGATTTAATCGCTTGTTTAGAATTTCCTGTGGCATTAATAATTACTCCCCAGGACAGGAGGAATAATTGGCTGTGTTCTAAGCTCCCTATTAGTGGGGAACTGAGCCTGTTCTTCTGTAATCTTCTTCTCTCACCTGCCTGCCACTCACTCGTAGGGTGATGGAGACGGATGACCTCAGGTGTGCAGAGTGGCTGGGAAGCCACCGGCAGGCTGCAGGGCCTGGCTGGGCCTAGGATGCTGCAGGGACAGGGGAACATTGAGAAGGAGATTTGCAGGAATGTAGTGACTGATGGAGAAAGAGCAAGAGCCCAGAGACAGGGAGAGAGAGTGATCCTGGGAATCTGCATTCTTGGGACAAGTGATCCCCAGGCTCCTAGCTTCAGTGCTCCCAGCTGCCTTGCTCTTGCTGTTTGGCACAAGCTTCTGGGCATGGATGTGTACTGCTCTGTGTGTGCGAGTGTGGACATGTCTAGTGCCGCCATTCTCAAAGAGTGCTACTAGGACCAGCAGCAGTGGTGAGAGTGTGCGTTCTAGGTCCCATGTCAGACCTACTGAATCGAAAATCCAGATGTAGCCTAGGGCTCCGATGAGTTTTTTGGATGGCTCTGGTGCACCCAAGTGGGGGATACCCTGCTCTAGTGTGGAGAGAGTGTAGAGATGCGTGAATGGGTGTGGGTACTGTGTGCGCCACGGCCACGTGTATGTACGTGTAAGGTGACCATGTGAGCCTTTTGACCACAGTCCCCAGCCAGAGGCTGCTCACTTCCGGGGGTGGGGGATTGCCTCACCACCCTCTGCCTGGGGAAGCTGAGGGGGCTAAGCCAGGCCCACTGTCCCTGCTAAAGCCTCCATAAAGTAGACCTGTGAGCAGGATCTGCGGAGAGTTGCTGGCTTCAGTCCTGATGCCTCAGTGAGGCTCAAAGAAGGAGATGATCCCAGCTCCACGACACGACACTGGGGACTGAGGGGGTCCTAGGGAACTTTCCCTGCTCCACCTATTGCTGTCAGGCTTCAAGGAAGTGAATTTTCAGGGATGAAGCAATTTAAGGAGGACTATGCAGAGCTGGGGGGAAATGAATTATCAGCCAAGAGCCAAGAGAGGCAGTACCTACCCGCAGGATCAGCCAGCGACACGGCACAATTTGGAGCTCTGCCCAAATATTTTATATTTCAGAAAGGAGGAGTGGCGGGGAGCGGGGCGGGGGGGGGGGGGATGCAATCCCTGGAGGTTCTTAGGGTAGCTCTGAGGTGTGAAGGCTTTGCAAGGGGAGGGGAGGGAAAGGATAGGAAGGGAAGGTGAAGATGGGGGTGGGGAAAGACAGGGCATAAGGAAGAACTGGGGAAGCAGAGAGTAGGAAACCATGGGAGGGTGGGCAGACTGAGAGAAGGCAGGAAGGAAGGTCCCGGGGAGAAAGAGGGGGAGGGGCAAGGGAAGAGAAGAGAGACATTCTGATAGAGGAGAGAAGGGTAGGACAAGTGAGGAGGTCTAGGCAGCAGGATAATGAGAGTGGTGATCACTTCCGGGCGTGGGGGATTGCCTCATGGACATCTATACGGGGCTGGGTGGAGGAAAGTCACTAAGGACTTGGGGATGCCCAGTGCTCAGGGAGGAGGGGACCTGGGGACATACTCTCCCACCCTAGGCTAACTTGAAGAAAGGGGTGTAGGCACAAGATCCGTTAAGAATCTGAAACAAATGAAAATGTAAGCTGCTTGTTGAGTTTTGTATTACACAAGGCAAACAAATGGAAGGAGTATGAATAATTAGGAAGTAATGAAGACCTTATAAAAATAGCTTTTTCTTTAAAAAAAAAAAAAAGGTAACAAAGAAAACAGAAAACCAGAACATATGCATATTGCCCATCTTGGGCAGGTGAGTGAGTCAGCAAGCCAGGACACCCAGCCCCTAACAGCCCAGCTGGGCCTGGGGATGGGGATGGGGAGGTAGAAAGAAGCGGTCAGGGGGAGGAATTGGCTGAGCAGCCAAATCCTGCCAAAGTAAGTTGGGAAGTTGAGATCCTGGACCTTCCCCGTGCTTCCCCTCCTGCTGCTGTCTCTGCTGGAGCAGCCGGGACCCATTTGGTGGAGACCATGGCAGTCCCCAGCAGTGATGCTGACCTCACACTTCTAAGCCCGAACCCCAGCATCTCTCACTTCCTTTAATTACCACTGGGGACCCGTCATCCATTAATTCCATGCAACCCTTTCTGAACTCCTTTCTATTTTCAGCTTGCGAAGACCCCTTGAGTGTAACAAATTCCCGAAGTTGGATAGCAGCTGTGACAAGCAGGACTTCCCTTCAGAAATCCTAAATTAAGTAACTCTAACTTCAGAAGGGACCTCCTTGTTCTGGGCTAATGTTTCTTTAGCAGTAACTTGGGAGGTTTAGGTCAACACTACCCCCCTCCCTACTGTTTCCACCAGCTCTTTTGCTCCCACATTCGAAATATTCTGAGCTTTGGGGTCAAACAGACTTGGGTCCAAATAGGGGCTCTACCGCTTTCTAGCCGGGTGACCTTTGAACAAGTCACTTATCTTTCTGTCTTAGTGTTTCCATCTGAAAAATGAGAAATAATTATATTGCCTCTTTCAAAGATCAGGACATGATGGAATAATGTAAGTCATCTAAAATGGTTCCCAGCTGGGGTGCCTGGGTGGGTCAGTTGGTTAATCGTCTGCCTTTGGCTCAGGTCATGATCCCAGGGTCCTGGGATCAAACCCCATGCTGGGCTCTCTGCTCAGTGGGAGCCTGCTTCCCCCCTCTTCCTCTCCCTCTCCCCCTGCTTATGCTCTCTCTCTCTGTGTATATGTCAAATAAAAAAAATAAAATCTTTAAAACTGTTCCCAGTGCATCGTAAGTGGTAGCTCTGTGCCAGGCGCTGTTCTAGGCCTTAATGGGAAAACAATGAGCAAGACAGAGGCTGCCGCCCTCAGCGAGCCTAACCCCAGGAGGATGTAGGGGGATGACCACAAGTCAGGAGATAAATCATTACAGTGATTCCAAAGAGTCACAGAGCCCTGAGGACAATAAAGAGGTGATAGAAGGGTGGGGGACAGATGGCTGATCTGGGAAGGCCTCTCTGTTGAAATGACATTTGAGCTGAGAAGAAGCCAAAGAAGTGGATCTGGGGGAGGAAATTGTGTCATTAGTTTCAGGATTTGCAAGTAGTTCAGGGCCACATCTTCTCTATCCTGCGTGGTTTCATAGAATTTGACCCCTTACCCCTCATCCCACTCTGCTTCCTTCTCAGGTTTCCCCCTCTCCGTGCTCAGAGTCCCCTCGTGTCTGTTAATGGGTCCCAGGCCTGAGAAGTGGTGGAGGGAGCAGAGGGGCTGAGAGCTGTGCCTCCTCCTTCCCTCACTCCCACGCTGGCCCTCCCCTGCTTCTCTCCCCTTGCTGCCTGCCTGGGCTGATGGATGCCTCCTTCCCAGGGCTGAGTCATGTGCTGCCTCTTACAAGCTCTGGGCCAAGTCTCTGTCACTGCCCTCCTCCAGGCCCCCGTGGGGCGGCAGATTTATAGGGGGCTTCCCTAGGGACCGGCACACATTCTGCTACATTCTGGCTCCAAGGCTCTGAGGCTGCGGGAGAAGAGGCCACCATTCTTCTCAGAGCCACTTTCTTGGGTACACTCAAGCACACTGAGGCCCAGAAGGGAGAAGGTGCTCCTAGGTTGTGCCAGCCCTGGGAGGGCCTGAGCAGGGGTTTGAGGCAAGAGCTGCAGACTCCATGTCCAGTGCTCTTTTTCCTGGCCCACTAGGCTGCTGGCCTCCATTTCGGGTTTTGTCAGGGTGTCTCTTTCTACAAATACTTACTGAGCCCCTTCTATGGTACAGGCACAGCATGGGGCTCTAGGGATCAATAGTAAGTAGAAAGAATGTAGAGTCCCCATTCTTCCTGGAGCTCATTGGCTGGTGGGCTAGACAGGGGCTCATCAACCAATCACTCACATGTAACTGAAGAGGAGCATTTCTCATACAACAGCATTCCAGGGGAAGGGAACAGCAGCTACAAAGGTCCTGAGGTAGGAATGAACTGGGCATGTTTGGGGAAGAGAGAGAAGGTCTGATGGCTGAAGTGACAGGGGGAATGGAGTGATGGGATGGAGCTGGCTGCAGGGTCAGATCATCAGGGTCTCTGTGCAGAGTGTAGACAGGTGTAGGTTGAAGTGAGGAGATAAGCTGATGAGCAAGGGGGTCAACACCAACTGCCCTTGGGAGTAGGGTCCCAGTGGATAGGACCTGTGCACCCCTTTCATTCAGGGCCTGAATGAAAATCTGCCTGCTCCATCCTTGCAGCGGAGATACAGGCAGATAATGCCTGTCCCCTGACCATGCACGGTACCTTAAGAGATTTCCCAGACACCCCTACCAGAGGAAAAAAAGTGGGCTGTACCTTTCAGGCAGAGTGACGAACAGGTGGTGTTTGGCAGGCGTTTCCGTGACTAGAGGGTGTTTCTGAGTTGGGGGGTGCAGAGCCCCTCTGTCTTGGCCTCGTTTCTGGGGCTCACGCAGCCCCTCCCTAGGGCAGCCAGACTTGGGGGGGTGGGGCTACAGCAAGTGAGATACAGCAAGGAGCTATTTAAAGCTGCCGGCAGCTCGGCAGCTCGCCCCTTCTGTTCACGGCTCTGCCGCGCTGCCGGGTGGGAGCTGCCGTCGTCACGCACCCACCGGCGCCGCAGGAACACAGCAGCCCAGTGCACCCACACAGAGCCGGGGCGGGGTGGGGGGGCGCGGTGGTCTTTGTGCACTTCCACAGCCTGCCAGGGGGTCTGCCACTTGGAGGACCGGGCTGACCAGACAGAAGTGGACCCTGGCCAGCCCCACACTGCCCCCCCCCCTCGCCGGGTTCCCATCCACAGCCCAGGAAGGTAGCCTAAATTTAGGTCACCCCCCCTCCCCCATTGGCTACAAGCATAACCAATTAACGGCTTTCCGAGGGTGTTGGTGGAGGCAGTGGCATCCTGTGGTCCGTTTGGTACAGGAAGGGCTTCTTGCTCTCTGGAAGTCTGTCCCAGGCCTTGGCGGGGAGAGCCATAGCACCCAGCTCCATCACTCATATCTCCCAGGGTCACACAGCAGGAGCTGTCTCTGGGGGGCTCCGCAGGGTCTGCAGGGGTTCAAAGCACACACCGTGGAAACACATGGCCCCAGTGTGAATACAGGCAGATGACTTAACCCAAATGAGCCTCAGTTTCTTTCTCCGGGAAGTGGGGATAAAAATAATGTTCTCCTCATAGATATTTGTGCAGATTTTCTTTGAATTAAAAAGGTACATGGGGTGCCTGGGTAGCTCAGTGGGTTAAAGCCTCTGCCTTCAGCTCAGGTCATGATCCCAGAGTCCTGGAATCGAGCCCCGCATCGGGCTCTTTGCTCTCAGCAGGGAGCCTGCTTCCTCCCCTCTCTCTCTGCCTGCCTCTCTGCCTACTTGTAATCTCTGTCTGTCAAATAAAATAAATAAAATCTTAAAAAAAAAAAAAAAAGGTACAGAGCTTCTCCATAGGTCAGCATAGAGTGAGCTCCCAATAAGAGATGGGTTTTGCCAATATTACTATCATGCTGTATTTTGAAATTGGCCACCTGTCTCCAAATCCCATAGCAGCCCCCTCCAGGCCCCTGTGGATACAGACATGGGATGAAGGTCCTGGGGAAGAGAAGTGGCTGGCGAATTTGGTCCCATGTTGACTGCATGTGTTCTCTGCGGCCTGGACACACACAGGTGCTGGGCTCCTCCTAAGGTTCCAGCAAAATGGACTATGATGATCTAGACTCCGCCCCTGCTCTGATCATCCCAACAGGGCGTGTGGTTTGCAGACCCCAGGGTCAGAAAGTGCTGCAGACTCCTCGGGCAGTCTGCTGATTCCACCAGACCTAGGCAAGGGGAGACTGGGGCTCTTCTTTCTGGACCAGACAGACAGGCAGACGGACAGGTCTCTGCAGGGTCAACTCTGAAAATCAGTCTGTCCACACTCAAGGAACAGACCAAAGTGATGAGAGGAGCTATAGGGAAATGTCCTAAATGGAAAGAACCGTTAGCAACTCAAAACTCCTTGAGGGAAGGGGAGATGGGCAAGCCTAGAGACTGAGAGCTGAGGGCTGGAAGCAACAAAGGAGCAAAAGGGGCAGAGAGATCTGGCAGGGGTGTCAGTGAGGAGACAGGGGAGGGGGAGGCAAGGGGAGGCCTCAGGGAGACCCATCCCATCGCCTTTCACAGGATCCAGTTCCTGGTCCATCCCAAAGCCCCTTCACCTATATCTGCCATCCCTGAGTCCTTAGCCAATGTCCTCTAACTCTACCCCAGATCCCCTCCACCCCACCCAGAGTTCCCTTCATGCCCCCCAATACCCTCTTCTCCTATCCCTGCCCTTCACTGAAACTTCTTCCCTTTCACTCCATCCAGTCCACGTTATCACATCCGGTGACCCCCCCATCCCTCTCCATTATGCCACCCAGGTCATCTATGAAACTCCTAGGACACCATCTCCAGCTCAGCTCCCTTTGTCGGGTCCCCATCACCCCCTTCTGTCATTGTGTTCTGCAGCCAGCCGCCCGGGAGCTGAATCAGAGCCATAGAGCTAACATTTGCACACACGTCTCTCCAGATGACAGGCAAGATGGGCCTTCTGCCCTCGGCCCACACACACCCGTGCTCAGGAAGCAGAGAGAGCCAGAGTTGCACTCCACACGGGCTGGGGAAGAGCGCTGGGTTGGTGGGGGGCTTCCCTTCTGGATAACTGGCCTGACCTGGCCCTTTGGGCCTTTGCTCAAGGCTGGGACTCACTGGTTAGGGAGCAGAAAAAAGATGAGATGGAGAAAGATGTTGCAATTGGCAGAGAGAGGCAGCAAGCGAGTTCACATCAGAGACAGGGACAGAGGAGGAAAACTGGGAAGGGAGGCCCAGAGACTGAATGGAAACAGACATCCAAAAGATGGGAAAAAGAAGAGAAATAGAGAAGGACTGAGGAGGGAATGCAGAGAGAAGGGAACAGATGAGTAAAAGGACAGGGAGGCACTACAAGTGGGGGTTGGGAGGAAAGGGGACCCCAAGAAGGAACAGGAGCTGTCGTCCAGGGTCCAGAAGTGAGATCTCAGACACTGCCAGGAGCCCAAGCAAACCTCAGGGGGATGCCTCAGAGGTGTTGAGGGAAAACAGAGGGGCTTCTGCAGAAGGATCTAGGGCTGTACCTGGAGATGGGGAGCAGAAGTGATTTCCACTCTGGTACTGGAGGGGAGCTGCTGGTAGGTGAGTCCGAAGATAAAGTGAGGACCACGAAGCCACTTGCCTGGCAGAGCCTAGACTCAGGAGCTCTGCTGGGAAGAGTTGGGCTGATCCCGAGGCAGGCCTCCTAATGCCAGCCTAGCTGTCATTTGGTGACAGCATTGCTTCTGCCCGATCATAGTTAGGATAGCCACCATTTGTCTGAGCACCTATTATGCGCCAGATGTTTACATCCCTTATCCTTTCTAATCCTTTCATGCAAAATGCTTGCAAGGCCAACCCCAGTGGTACTCCCATTTTACAGATGAGAAAACTGAGACCCAGAGACGTAAGGGGCCTTGTCCAAATCTGTCTGGCTCCACCACATATTCCACGAGCCCCTGCTTTTCTAGCAGTACCATGCGCTTTCATCTCTGCCCCAGCATTATGTGACTCGCACATACATGTGGGCGGATCCCAGGAGACACACAGGCACAGGTGCTCTCAGGCGGTCCTTGGTCTCTGTCCTTCATCTGCCCCCTTGGTTTCCCCACCCCCAGCCCTAGCATCTCTTGCTTCCCTTCCACAGTATCTCAGATCACCTCCTTCTAGCTCAGCAGCTAAGAACAAGGATGACGTCATTGCTTTTATTTAAAGAAAAGGGCTGAGCTGGAGCTTTAGGATGGGGGTCCACGTGGGAGCAAGAGCAGAGTGACTGGCCATCCCAGCTCCTGGCCCAGCCTCTACTGTGCCCCCAGCTGCCATGTGCAGAGCTGCTTCATGACCCGGCCCCATCTGGGAAGCACCCCTGTGAGGGCTCTGCTGGGCGTGGGAGCAGTATGGGAGAGACCAATGGATGGAGGAAAGAAGGTGCCAGAATTCTATGAGGATAATGCATTTGTTATAGGGTGTTATGGTCAAGGAATGTGCTGCTGTTAAAGCCATATTGCAGGGGAAACTGAGGCTCCAGGACATTAATGGAGTCATCCAAGATGGTTATTTGTGGATGACATCCCAGTAGGACAGTAGTGGGGAGGAGGGTTAATGGGGCACACACACACAGTGGCTAGGTCTGAGCTCTTCCTCTTTCATTTCCAATGGTCTGAGTCTAAACACCTGTTTCTCTCTAGAACACCTGAGGGGAGCATCAGTAAGGAAAGAGCCCAGAAGTGAGATCTGATCAGCTTTCCCTAGGCTCTCAGTTCCTTTCTAGGGTCTGTGCTCCCACCCATGCGGGACCTCCCAGCAGTATCTCTAAACCTTTCTGGCTGCAGTCCTACTCCCTTCTGGAAGGCCTCTTTTTGAGGGGTGTGGAATATCTATGACCTCATTCAAATCTAGCAACATGGCTGAGAGGTTGGTATGACTATTCTCATCCCCATTTAACAGCCAAGGCCACTGGGGCGTGGAAACAGTGAGTAGCCTGCCCCCTTCCCCCAGCTGGGAAGGGGCAGGGCCAGGGTGCAAATCCAGGTTTGTCATGCTCCAAAGCCACTGTCCTCTGCTTCTTGCTATTCTGTCAGCCTCTCCCTCGGCTCCCTTGAGAACCCCACAGCTTCCCTGCACACCCCAATCCTCTAAGGAGGCTGAAGAGTTTGGGGAGTCTTCCAGCCCCTCCTCTCTGCAACCCTGTCCCAGCAAAAGGCTTCCAGAGCGGAAGATTGGGACTACCATCTTCTGTTCCCCAGTCCAGCCCTGGGGTCCCTAAACCAGGCAATTTTCAGTGAGCTCCTGCCAGAAGCAGGAGATGCTTGTTCTATATTTTATTTAGCCACTAATTGCCTGCATTTAAAAGGCATCACAGTGCCACAGCCATCCTCTGTTTCATGCCCTGATGCCTGTTTCTGCATGAAGGGACACTGGGGCAGGGGAAGGAGTAGGAGAGGGGCCATGGTCTCCCCAATGACAGCTTTAAAAGCCTGACCCTGGCACTCAGAGCCTGAGGATGTCAGATTGTCACCCTGAGAAGTGAGAGGGGGGTATTCAAGGGCTGGGGCCTCTGCAGAAAGGAAGGGAGAGGTCGGGGCCCTGGCCAGCACCAGGAAGGAGTGGGAGGGGGTGATCCATGTCCCCACTCACCCCTAGGATGAGGCCCAGCTGATGGAGTCCTACCCAGAATGCCTTGGGTCTAGCTCTGTTCATGAAGCCTGAGGACTCTGCAGAAAAGCAGCTGCTTGAAAAAGGACATGGCACAGTCCTCAGTCCCATCTGCTGTGATCAGGAAGGAGACAGTGCATCAGCCTTGCCTTTGCCCAAGAGCAGGAAATGGGAATTAAGGAGGTGAGGCTAAGGATGGGCAGGTGGAGATAAGTAGATGAGGCGGGTGGTCGATAGCAGGTAAATTCTGAGACAGTCCCAGTCTTCCCACTCTGGGTTTTCCACATACTCAAGAAGGATACACATTGGTCAGTGAACAGAAAACTTGGTTCCCACTCTTTCCCAACTTAATCCTGAGCCAAATGTCAACTCTCACACTAACAGCAGACCTGCTGACCACCCACTCGTCTCCAGCCCAAACTCCAGTCCTCATCCCAACTACAACTTGGTTCCCAATCCTGGTCCCTGGCATCAGCATCAAGCCAAGGCCCATCCCGAATTCTTCCCCTAATGTGATAACAATCCCGATCCCATTTTCAGCTCCACCCCCCAACTACCTCCACTACCAACCTCCCCACCCCAGGCCTGTCCCATGCGTCCTCATTCTAGTTTCTACCTCTGGGACCGGGAACAGGGTCCCTGCCCTGCCCCACTGCTTTTCCAGTCCTTTCCTCTCATTTCTCCAGCGCAACCCAAGTTGAATTCCTAGCTGCACCTGCTGCCACCCCCACACCCTGGCGCTCCACCTGGCCCCTGGCTTGGTTCTGTAGCATCTGACAAAGTTGCTTGTGGGTTAGAGGACAGCCACCTTGAGCCAAGCCAGCAGGCCAGAGGAACTGTGTGGTGGTGCCTCCCATTTCTCAGAGTGCTCCTGGTCCCAGCTCTGAGTGCCAGAGCCTGTCCCCTCCACCCGCCAACACCCCACTGTGTTCAGCTCTCAGCACCTGATGACACCAGGACATGGGCAGGGATGTGGCAGTGCTCCTAGATGAGCAGCCTTGCTTCTCCTGAGGAATGGTGAGAAATTAGCACTCGGCGGAGCAGCCCCACCACTGCCACTCCTCACACCTCACTGGGTAATTTCTACACGGCCGAAGACTGAGCCTAATGGGCCACCTGCTTCCAGCCCACTGGACAATCAGGGAGAGCAGCCCCCCAGGGTCTCCCACTGAATGAGGGGCTCTGCGCTCTGCTAAAAAGATGGCATTTCCATCTGGCAGGAGAGAAGGGCACTGTGAAAGCTTGGAATCCTGTAGCCTCTGGGAGACAACGAGCAAGTTAGTTAGAGTGCTCTGCTGAGCCCTCAGAAGCAGAAGAAAATGTCCTCTCTGGGGATGAGCATAGAAGTCATCCCTGTCAGGGACTGGAGTGCCAAGAAGCCACCATCCAAGCTCAGCGAATGCCGAGTGATTAAGCCTCTGATGTGCGAAGCCTTCTGAAAAGCCCCTCCGGGCACACTTCGAGGACCTGTGCTCTGTTCCCAGGGCCCACTGTCGTCCACCCTCGAACCTCTGGTGATGAATGCCAGCTGTTGTCACCACATGGGCTGGCACCCCACACCGCCCCACCCCCAGACCGGCTATCATCTCCTGCCCCTCTTCCCAGGGTCTGTCTGTCTGTCTGCTCAGATGGAGAGCTGGCTGGCCGGGCTGGCAGCCAACTCTGCATTTCCTGCCGGCCCCGTGCACCGTGGTTGCTCACCGAACATGAACTGAACGTTTGGTCTGAACTTTCTCCAGCTTCGTTTCCCAGCAACTTCCAATTCCTGAGAAGTGGGATGGTGACTTCCACTCTGTCTTGCAGAGACGGCAAGACAGGCTAGCTGTTACGAGCTCCTGGTCTCAGATCCAACAGGCATGCCTTGGTGCTTAGGGCACTTCCAGCCCCACCCTTTGCTAGCTGTGTGACCCTGGGCAAGCTGTCCTCACGAGTCTTGGCCTCAGTTTTCTGTTTTGTAAAATGAAGGTCATCACAGCGTTTGTCTCACAGAGCTGCTTTGAAAATGAGGAAGCACAGGATAAATGTGTGTATAAAATGTAGCACGTAGTAGCTGATGGTAGGTCCTCAGTAACACTAACTACAATGACAAACTGCAGATCCTGTGGCCTAAGCTTAAGGCTGGGTCCCAGAAGGAAGGTGAGCTTGGGTCCTTCCCCTGGGAAGAGAATGTTTGATATTTTTTATAGTCCTGTCTGAAGTCCCGCATTCCCCTTCCTCTTCATCCCACCAGACATCCTGCCCCCTCTCCCAGCCTGGGCCAGTCTGCTTACTCATGCCTTCATTCACTCCTTCACACCGTCCTCTAACAAATATTTATAGATGGACTCTTCTGGATCAGGCCCCGTACTAACAGGCTGGGAGATCGATAAATAGGTCGAAGCCCCTGCCCTCCCAGAGGTCATGGCCAAGACAACAGGGGGCTGGATGCTTGTCAGCACCAGAGTGGGAGGCACACACAACATCCAGTGGGAAGGGAAGTCAGGCTCGTCTACAGCCTGGAGGACACGTAGGAGTTAGTTGGGGAAAGGTGGAGGACACAGACCTGGGGAAGGACTGGGGAGGACAGAACAGGCAGATGTAGGGTTCAGGAGTATCCAGAGTGGAAGTGGGGCCGGAGGCAAGAAGGCATCACAGGCTCTTCCTTTGGAAATCGGACCTGGAGCTGCTGCTTCCCCCTCTCTCCATCTATGGCCTCCCTCTAGGTCAGGAGACCCATCCTGAGCCCCCGCCTGGTTGCTTAGGGTTCGGGGAGGTGGGGAGATCCGGGAGAGGAGTTCACACCCTGGCCACAGAGGGCCATAACCCCAGAGGAGGAAGAGCTCAGCTGGAGAGAATGGGCACAAGAGCCAGCATGACTTAAGCAGCAGCTCTGTGTTCTTGCTCAATTTTCCTAACATTACAAAGAGATACCCTTATTGGTTCCATTTCCCAAATGAGGACATTAGGATTTTCAGCAACACGCCCACGTTTCCACACCTACGAATTTGGCCCTGCTGTCAGTCCCCAGGGCCCGTGTGCTTCACAGCCTGGCCGCCCTGGATGTGGGACAGCGCTGGGGCAGGGGACCTGGGACAGGACAGGGCAGGGAATAGAGCATTCTTGGGGGAGATTTCCCTCGCATCTAGACCAGTCTCCCAGACACAGACCCTGAGAGCAAGCGCCCACAGGTCCCATGAGGGGACAAAGCCCCCCATTCAGGACTCTGACGATCTCCGCTCCCAGCTGCTCAGCTCCTTGCAAAGCATTTTCCCTTAATAGCCTCCCATTCAGCGGGACGGCTGCAGCCCACATCTGCGGAAACCAGGGCACAGCAACTCCTCCTCCCAGACCAGCAAGGCTGCCACGGCCATGGTCACCATGTCCCAAAGTTTCTCCTTCTCCTCTGAGTCAGAAATCTTCCTGTCTCTGTCCACTCCACCTGCTCTTTTCAGGACTCCGCCTCTAGAGGGGAAAAGAGTTGAGATCCTTTCCCTCAGGCCAGCCTGTTCTTAACTTTTCTCTGCAAAATGTGTCTGAGGAGTGGGGATGGAGAGCAGGAGGTAGAGAAGATCTCCTGGGTCCTAACCCCTCCTCTGTCTCCAACTTGCTGTGGGGCCTTGGGAAAGTCACGTCACCTCTCTGGCGCTGGGGTTTCCTCAACTGTAGAATGGGAAGGTAGCCGAGGCGTGGATTCAGACCACCCAGGCTGAAATGCTGGATCCACCGCTAATGAACTGTGTGACCTTTGACATACCTCTCTGAACCTCAGTTTACTGATCTGTATAAATGGGAAGATCTAGCTCAATAGCGGTTGAGAAGATTAAAGGAGTTAATCCACATGAAGCACTTAGCAGTGTCTGGCTCTCAGTCAACAATCAATAAATGTTGGCTGTAATTATTATTATTACCGTAATACATGTTTTCTAAACTTCTTTAGCTGCAGAATTCTTTCTTTTTGAATACAGTTTTTAGCAGAACCCTGATACTGCTAAAAGGTGAAGAGGGCTAGTCCACCCTGTTTTCCAGATCTTGCCAGCTCCGACCGGTAGTGGCCTCTGATTTATCAGGCCTTCACGGAAGTGTTTTGTTTTGTTTTGTGTGTGTTTTTAAAGATTTTATTTATTTATCTAACAAAGAGAGACACAGCAAGAGAGGGAACACAAGCAGTGGGGAGTGGGAGAGGGAGAAGCAGGCTTCCTGCTAAGCAGGGAGCCTGATGTGGGGCTTGATCCCAGGACCCCGGGATCATGACTTGAGCTGAAAGCTGACGCTTAATGACTGAGCCACGTTTTGTTTTTTGTTTTTTGTTTTTAAGATTTTATTTTTATTTTAGAGACAGAGTGAGTGGTGGTGAAGGAGCCGAGGGAGAGAGACAAGTACACTCCAGGCTGAGCACAGAGACCACTGCATCGCTCAATCTCACGACCCTGAGATCATGACCTGAGCTGAAATCAAGAGTTGGACCTTCAGTTGACTAAGCCACTCAGGTGCCCAGTTCCTGGGAGTTTTTTGGTTTGTTTGTTTGTTTTTATTTATTTGACGGAGATCACAAGTAGGCAGAGAGGCAGGCAGAGAGAGGAGGAAGCAGGCCCCCTGCTGAGCAAAGAGCCTGATGCAGGGCGATCCCAGGACCCTGGGATCGTGACCTGAGCTGAAGGCAGAGGCTTTAACCCACTGAGCCACCCAAAGCCCCTCCTGGGAGTGTTTTAAAAACCAGTTTGCCGGGGCGCCTGGGTGGCTCAGTCAGTTGGGCATCTGCCTTTGGCTCAGATCATGATCCCAGAGTCCCAGGATGGTGTACTGTGTTGGACTCTCTGCTCAGTGTGGGAGTCTGCTTTGCCCTTCGCCCCTCTCCCCACTCATATGTGCTCTCTCTCACTCTTGCTCCCGATTACTCTCTCAAATAAATAAATAAAATCTTAAAAAAAAAAAAAAAAAGTTTCCCATGTTCCACCCCAGAAATTCTCATTCAGGAGATGTGGGGTGAGCCCAGACAGTAGATCTAGTAGAATCAGCCCAGTTAGCTCTAAGGTCCTCTCAGGCCCTTAGGTGACACTAAGACTTTGAGTACAAGGACCTCCTCGTCCATTGACCCCCCCGAGACTGACAAACATCCTACACAGGCCCAGCAATTTCCAATTGTCCTCACACCCTCTCTCAGCTCCCAGCCTGTCTCCTGCCTTCATCAAGGTTCCCTTTTGTGGGTTCTTTCTCTTAGAGCCTTGGCCAAAAGTGCCAGGCCCAGCCTTTAGTCACCCTGTGCCTGCCCCTCTTTTCCAGGGCTGTTGCTTTTGCTAATAGCGCCTACACAGCTAGTGAGCAGGTACCAAGTGCCAGGCACTGTGCTAAGCTCCTTCTGTTTATCATCTCATGAAAGCCTCACAGAGCCCTATGAGGTATGAATTATCATCACCCCTGTCGGAGAGATGAGACAAAGCACAGAGAGCTTAGGTGACTCAACCAAAGTCACACGGGTGTAAAGAGCCAAGCCGAAACTGTGCCCTGGGCCTGCCTGACCCCAACACTCATGCTCTTAACCACTCTGCTGACATCCTCCCCTGGGGGACCCCACTCCTACCCTTACTCTGTTGATCTGCACTCCTTGCCTCCCTCATCTGGGATCTGCTGAAGCTTCTCCCAGGAACATGCTCTGGTTGCTGCTCTGATAGCAGGCAGGGAGCACCCCCAGGGCTTGCTCAAGCTGGTGCTTCCAAACGTCTGGGTCCCGAGTCGGGGTAGAGGGGCCAGGCATTCCTTTGGGAGATCACAGGGGCGCTCGTGAATCCAGTCACTCCATCCGCACCTCTTGAGTGGACATCCATCAGACTTTCCATCTGCCACGGGTTAGTCGTCCACCCTGCCAGATACCGGTGCAGCCTGCCCCCACCAGCCCTGGTCATCTGTCCGTCTTCCTTCTGACATCAGAGGCCACCAGCTGGTCCTTATACACTTCTTGGTTCATCAATCGGTCAGTCCCTCTCTCTGGTCCAAGAGCCTTGATTTGCAAGTCCCCAGGGTAGAGCTCCCTGACTCGGGGTCAGTGGGAACAGACCCCGCCACCATCCCAATAGACCGTATCATCACACACCCTAAAAGCCAAGATTTACACAGCAGCCCCCTAGGTCATGATACTGAACAGCTCTCCCTATGGTACTCCCCAACACCTCACCTCCCCTGGGCCCAGGGGGGCCCCACTGCTGGAGACCTTTCCCTTTGTGACCTGTCTAGGTAATTTGGAAGGTGATTAACAGCAATCACGCTTGAGGTTGACATCCAGGCACGGCTGCTAAATTGAGGCTCACAAAGCCTCCTTGACATCCAATATGTTATATGCTTTTCCCCTTAATTAGGAGCTAAAGTGGATAAATATGAAGTTGCCATGGCAACAGCCTCCTGGGTTGGTGGAGGGATGCAGCTCAGTTTCTGTCGGCTGGCTGGCTGACATGTTGGCTGATGGACCAAGTCAGCTTCTGAGAAGGGGTAGGAGAGGGCCCTCTCTCACTTTCCTGGGGGCCTGCCTCCCAAGCCTCAGTTCTGGTTATTCTCTCTGTCACTGCTTATCAGACTTCACAGAGTCCTGGGAAGACCCACCTGGATCGCAGACCTTAGTTGGTCTAACCTCTTCATGGAGCAGGTGGGGAAACTGAGGAGGAAGGCTGCTGCCTGAGGACTGAGAGGCAGACAAGACTCAATACACAGATCTCCTGATTTCTGGACCAGAGTCCACAGTGGTTCTTAGCCAGTTTGGGGTCATAGATCCTTTGGAGCATCTGTGGAAGTTTATGGATCCCCTCTTGGAATAAACTTCCAGAAGGTTCATGGACCGCTCCCCCACAAGCCCCAAAACTAGTCTGTTTGCCTCACCCAGTGGTTCCTCTGAAGTGTTTACCTACAGAAACTCTTACTCTGTATTTGCGTTGTCTTCACTGTTTCATTTCCACTCTCTTCCCTGGGCCAGATTTGTCTGAAATGTCCTTCAACCTCCTTTCCCCAACCCCACCCTTGCCAAGGTGCTTCTGGCCATTCCTCCAGCAAGATTCCAAGTGTGTAGCCACCTTTGCCTGGGGGGCAAGGGTGGGATGATAGGGTTGGGGAGCCCTGGGAACTACAGCCAGTGTGTGGAGGGAACAATTTTTCCAACTCTGCAGATAGAGGGTGGGCTATACATTTGCTTGGGACTTTGGGGAGCAGTGATGGGTGAACAAAGCCAGTCAAATCTGAGAAGAAATATTTGTAACAGGGGCCTGAGAGTAGCCACACAATGGGGTTCAGGCCCTGGACTGGCTCTGCTTTTCACATTTCATTAACTAATAGTTAAGTACTTGCTGTGTGTATTTTCTCATATCATCTCATTTAATCTTTAGCAATCCTATGGGCAGGCGCTATCATTATCCCTATTTTACAGATTAAGAAAACAGACATCCAGAAAAGTTTATCCACTTCCTCAATGTCACACAGCTTGTAGGTGGAGGAGTCAGGACTTGAACTCTGGCCTGTCTGGCTGCAGAGTCCAAGCTCTAACAACTGGATTCTATGGGCACCTGAACTGGCTTTCCCCGACCCAAGGAGAATGACCACAGCAGCTGCTGAGTTTAAGCCTGATGTCCTTCTTCTGCTAGAGAGGAAGGAACATGGGAGAACTACCCCCTCTCTGCTCCCAGCTCTGCTGCTGTGGTCTGGGGAGGAGAAACTAAGGACTCATGCCTTGTATAAGTCCCCCACGGAGGAAAAGTGGCCCCCAAATACCTAGCAGAGGTTGAGATGTTGAAATCTTGAAAGAGGAAATGGGTGCGTGGAGTGGGGCAGGGGGGCTTCACTCAGCCCAGGAAAGAAAGCACCCCCCTACCTAAGTCCTCTTTCAGGAGATTCTGTGATACCGGGGAGACCTAACACAGAACAATGGTGTTGGGCAGGGAAAAGGAAGCAGCACTTCCTCCCCAGCCCGGATCCAGAGTGTGTCCCCTTATCTTATCCATCAGGCCCAGCACCTGTGCTAGCAGGTGACAGAGAGCACAGTCCTGCCTCCCAGAAGAGTTGGGGTTCCTCCCACCCTCCTCCTCCCTCCCCCGCCCCCTGCACCATGTGGTATGGGTGCTGGCAGCAGGAGATGGGGCTGGTGGCTTGGCCCCCGAACTTCCTTTCCTTCCAGTTCTGACTAAAAATAGAGACACAAGGACGCAGCTCGTTCTGTCAGACAGTGTGTTGGGGGGGACGCCTGTGCAGACATAGCTTCCCCCTTCTGGGCACGTGAGACCCAGCGCCTGGTTTCCACCCCCCATTACACCCTCTGCCTCCCTGGGGCTTCCTCTGCCATGGCAGCCCCCGCCCTGGCCCCAGGTTGAGGTGGAGGGGACTTGTTGCTTTCCCCAAGGCCTCCAAGAACATCCTCATTGGTCTGACTTCAGAGAGGGGTCCACGTCAGGGCTGCAGTGTAGAGGAGAATGCTTGACTTCAGGGGTTTCTGTCTTCTCTTCCTCCAAGTCAGGGAAGGTGTAGGGGACCGGGTATCGGGACTGGGGTCCCTCCAGACCTTTCAATATTGGAATAACGCTCAGAAGCCCAGGCAGGTAAATGGAGCAATCTCGGCAGTAGTGCGGGGTGGGGGTGGGGGTGGGAGCATGTGTTGTAAGGTCTTGCATTTTTCACGAGACAGTGGCACCCAGCAGAGAGGCCCTGGAGGGGTCCACAGTCCATAGTATGGGGGGAGGAGCCTGGCATGTTCCCCTCTGTTCCCCTCTGGCACCCCACTCCTCACTCCAGCTGCCCAGTCTGGAGCTCTGTTCAGGGAGAAACACACACACACACACACACACACAGGCATCTTCCTGAACACCACATGAATTTATAAGCACACACCAGGTCCTGAGGGCATGAAAAGCTGGTGCTGGGCTGGGGACAGGCATGAATAAGATACCTCTACTGCGATTCCCTGTCGTCCAAGGAGATGATTTTCTCCTGGGACAGAGACCAAGCCTGAAACCTCTTCTGATCCCCCACCCCCACCCCAATCCCATCTAGGCACACAGAAGACTCTAGACCTTTGCAGATTCAATCACACGGGGGGCGGGGGGAAGAGTGGGGGAGAGGAAGTAGTTTGCAGTGTATTCCCAGTACCTGGAACATGTTGTGCCTGGCACACAGTAGGTGCTTAGAAATACCTGTGGAAATAGCACCTGAAAGAATGAATGAACAATTGGCATAGCACGCAGTCAGGACCCAAGACAGGAAGGAAATCATTAAAGCCATCATTATGGTACTTTTGCAACAGGACTGGTCTCATGAATGAAAGAGCCCAGGGCATGCTAATAATCTGGTGCCTCTTCTAACCAACAGTCTTTCAATATTTGTTTAATATTTATTTGGGAGAGAGGCCGCGAAGGGACTGGGCAGGAAGCCCCCACTACTGCCGGGGGGGGCTCACAGGCCACCGCACTCAGCCTCTCTTCCATCAGCCAAACAGATCAGCTCTGGTCCTAACCTTGCCAGTTCCACTGAGCTACATTGAAATCCTTCAGTTCTCCAGGACTCCTCTCCTCCTAAAAGAGCTTAATGAATGACTGTGTAGTCTGAGCACCCTGTGGGGATCTCACCTCTGTGCCCAGCAGCTTCTGGATGTGTTCCTGCCAACCTCCACCCCCACCCTGGTGCTCAAGCCTGGTAAATACTCTTTTTTTTCCAACTCGTTAAGTGACCAGTGAGGCTTTAGCGCCCCGTAGAGATGGGTGCCCCGGGCAGCTGCCTGGTAGAGCCATTGAATCTCCTCTCCAGGTGACTAAGGAGAGGGGAGGCCTGGAGGAGAGTGCCCTCTTCAGCTCCTAACCACCACACACCCCGACACCTGGAGGGATGGTGGGAAGGTCAGGATGGGGAGGTGGAGCTGTGGGGAGGAGTCGAAACCCGCTGTTTCCAGCTCGGAGGAGGGGAGAGGAGAGTGACCATTAGGGAGAAGGGATTCCTACTCCCTTCCAGGGAGCTCCGGGGACAGACCCGCTACTCTCTTGGCCTGCATCCTGGAGCCAGTCAGTGTAAGCAAGCCCAGGTGGATGGCATTGGAGGGGCTGAAGTAATGCCATCTGACTTACATTCCCTGGGGACGTCTGGGAAAACCAGATGAGGCGATCACCCGAGCAAAGTCTTTAAGTAAATACATAGTCACTCACTTCCTCTTTCTCCCTTCTGTTTGCCCCACCCTCCCCAGCTTTCTGCACCCAGCCCTCACTTCCTACCTCTGCCCTCCTGCCCCCTGGACCACAGTCTCCCTGCAGCTGCCTTCCCAGCCCCCACCCCCAATCCCAGTTTCTTCATCCTCTCCTCAGCCCCCTGCCATCTGAGCAGCCTAAAAGCAAGCCTTGAACACCCGTGCAGGTGAAGGCACGCTAACAACCTTAGCACTGGCCTTTGAGCACTCACTGTGTGCCAGGCACTGAGGTAATACTTATTATTATTTTTTTTTATTTAGGATTTATTTATTTATTTGAAAGAAAGTGCGCATGAGCAAGCAGGGGTGGGGGTGGGGGCACGGTGGGGCAGAGGGAGAAGCAGACTCTTCCTCCTTCCTGAGGAGGAAGCCCAATGTGGGACATATCCCAAGACCCTGAGATCATGACCCAGGCACCCCTAAATACTTCTTTATGTGTATTATCTCATTTACTCCTCACAGCGACCCTGAGATCTGGGTACAGTACATCATTCAGGATAAAGCTCTGAGATCCGACAGAGTCCCAGTGTTGTTACTTACAAGCTGTGTGACTGCAGAAAAATCACTTAACCTCTCTTAGTCCCTGTTTCTTCATCTGTAAAATGGGGAGATCAACAGTACCTACTCTATAGGACTGTGTGAGGATATAAAGAAATAAAGTGCTTAGCACAGTGCTTGGCATATGGTCAGGCTGGCTCACGCCCCCGTTAGTTTTATTATTATCTTTTTAGGTGAGGAAACCAGGGAGCTTAAGTCATGTGCCAGGGTCACATGTGGCTAAAGAGGGCAGAGTCTAAGTTCGAACTAAATCTTTCCAGTCCTGTCTGAGAGCCTGCAGACCGGACTGGGTCAGATATCTCCCCTTTCCCCTGACTCTGCCTCCTGCCAGGGTCATAGGTGCCTATTTTTCCTTGCCCATGGAAAAGAAACTAGAGCTGGAGTGAGCCTCCTGGATCCATAGTGAAAGCCAGCATCCCACAATGCTCTCGGGAATGTGTGCCTACGCCCACCTGCAAGGCCCAGAGGAATCCAGGCTTTAGACTTGAAAGGTAATTCAATCCACCGCGCTTCCTCCCCTCCCTTGCAGCACTGGGTGTTCCTGACAGAGACACAGACCCAGTTTCAGAGGAACAAACCCTCAAGCGCAGAGCCTGTGTGGCCTTGCTCCCAGGCAGCCCCACCCCCACCTCCAACAGGCACAGGTTGCCCTTACTGGAGACAAGCCCGCCCTTGGCCTCTTCACACTTCCTCTGGGCTTTACAGCTCTCTACTCTTCTTCAGCAACCCATGTTCCTGTCCCTTGCCCTGCCCCCCAGGCCCCAGACCCAGGGTCAGGTCCCACTGAAATGGGCAGAGACTGTGTATCCCCTTTCACTTCCCACCTCTACCCGCCTCTGAGGTCCCATGCCTGCTGCTCTCCCCAGTAGTGGTTCAGCTCAGCCCAGGCTGTGAGGCTGGTGCCCAGCACTGGGGATTGGGGCAGGAGGGAGCCTGGAGCAGTTCAGAGCTCCTGTTTAATTACTAATGAGTAATTGGTCAACATGTAATTGACAGCATGCCCTCTGCTCTAGGGACCTGCCCTGGGGGAGTGGGCTGGAGTTCCTCCACACACATCCCTGCCTGCCCCCAGACTCCCATCTCTGGCCAGACTCCCCACTCACCTGCCCTCTTAGGTTCACCCTTGGTCCTGGGGCGGGCTCTCTGACCCACAGCCCCACTCAGTCAGCAGAGTGGGGAACTTCCTCACTCAACTGCTGCTCCAACTCCTTGTCCTCTGCGTTCTCCCTTGGGCAGAAGGCTCCCACTCCCTGCAGTCATAGGGGTCCCAAACTGCCCCCAGCCGCACAACTTTGTGAGGGGCCTTGCTAGTCCCCATCCCCACATAGGCCTTGAGTGCTTAGAACAAGAAGTTCCCTCAAAGAATCCACATCTTTCCTGCCTCCTCCATTTGGCTCCTGTATTCTGTCCCCCTCCACTACAATTTTCCCCACTCTCCTCACCCACCCTATAGGGAGACCCTCTGGAGACCTTCCCCATCCCAGGTCCACATCCCTGTCCTCTTCCTCCCAACTCCTGTGAGAGCTTCTTGGGTGATGGGAAGACAGCATCCCTCCCTCTCCCTGCCCTCCACACCCCATCGCAGTGGCTTAGGGAGGAAAGGGTGCCCAGGTTGGCATGTCTTGGGTCCAGTTGGTCTGGAGGTGCAAGTTGCAGAAGGAGAGTCCCGTCCCACTGCCAACCATTAGTGGACACCTCTTTCAGGTTGGGTGCTGCCCACGGTTCCTAGTAGTCTAATTAACACTTACAGTGTCGCTAAGGCCCTATGGGGCTGCTTGATCAGTTTCATCCTGACCCCTCTCCCCAGAACAGTCTTTGATACTTTTATCTGCTCTCCAGATCTCGCACACACTTCACCCAACCCCTCCCACCCAGCACTGGCCAGCAAAGGGCCTGGCACAAAATATCAAGTAACTACAAAAATGACAACAAACTCAACACTTTCTGGAGCCCATCGTGTGCGTGAGGCAAGGACTTGACAAGCCTTGGCCTGCTCAGTCGCACAGCAGCCCCAAGAGCTGGAGGAAGCTGTCAGCCCCATTTTACAGATGAGGAAACAGAAGAGAAATTAGGTCATTTCCTGGCTCTCCCAGCCAGCGAGGACTGACAGGAGTCTGAATGTAATGCCCAGCTGGCTCTTCACCAGGGGATATTTGGCCCTCATGGTTTTTCAGGGAGGACATAAGTAGGCCAGAAGGGGTTTAGGGGCCTGGTAAGGATAAGGCTCGTGCAGGGGTCAGAGGAGTGAAGTTGAAAGCGATGACTAAGAGTCAGGAGCTGGAGAGGGTTCCAGAAAGCCTTGTGTGGAAGGGGCGAGGAGCGCAACAAGAGGCCAGGGGTGCGTCAGGTGTGAGAGAGGGAGTGGTAAGGGCCAGGTGAGGGAAGGAGAGGAGGTGAGGGGTGAAAGGGCAGTGTGAGGATAAAGTAAGAGATGGGGAGAGTGTCAGGTGTGTGTGAGTGTGTGAGGTGGAAGGTGGGGAGGCGTGAGGAGGATGAGGGGTGAAAAGGCAGTGCGAGGACAAGGGGGAGGTGGGGGGAGTGTCAGGTGTGCAGGGGTGTAAGAGGCACAAAGTGGTTGAGGCAAAAAGCGAGAAAGGTACAAAAAGGTGTGAGGATTCTGAAGATTCCCGAGGATCCAGAGGACCTGAGCAGGGGAGAGGAGTGGAGGAAGAGGAATATGGGTAGCAAGGGGAGGGGTGGATAGGTCTGAGGGATTTTGACAGTTTGGCTTTTGTTCCCATCCACGTCCCCAGCTGCTGCTGCCCCACCAGACCTGGCCTCACTGCCAGGCTCATTTCAGGGATGGGTGGAAATTTCCATTTGAGCAAAATCCATTTGTAAAACCCTAGAGCTTTGAGCCTCATTCTGCTCTGTCTGCCTAGCTCTGCCTGCTTGGCTCTGGCCTGCCCAACCAGCCTCACTCTCTATCCCATACCTCCCTCTGCTCTCCCTCCCCAGCAGGCAGAGCCTGGGCTCAGGGCCTGGCCTCCCCTGAGACTCTGCTCCAAATCCACCACTCTAGGCTACAGAGCCCATCCCTGTTGAGCATCTTGACATCCTGGGGATGCCCCAAAAGTGTGGCAGGTATGGGGAATTGGTTACTGCCTTGCCCTTAGAGTATCATCTGTTTACAGTCTGTCCCCACTGTTCCCTTCTTCAAAATAATCCTGTTTATAGCTTTTCATTTTATAAATAGGCAAATGGAGGTCCAGCAAGGGAAAGGTACTTATTTGTCCAGAGCCACACTACAGGTACACAGCCAACGTTACCCCCTTGCGTAGAGGAGAAACTGTAGGAAAAATAAAGTCACATAAACTTGGGTTCAAATTCTGACTCTGTTGAAGAGGTGAGCCCCCAGCAAGTGATTTCACTTCTCTGCACCTCAGTTTGCTCATCTACCAAATGGGGCTCATGACCATTCTCCCAGGCTGGTATGAAGATGATGAGTTAACCACAGCCACATACAGCAAAGTGGTGGTAGGGAGGAAAAGCCAGCAGGCCCTCGAGTCCTCAGGGCGGTGGGAGAAAATACCAGTTCTAGATTCTTTGTCTTGGTCCACCCTTTTTCCAGAACCACAGAAACTGCAGGGAACCAGTAGGAATGACATAGCCAGGGACTGAGCTCTGGAGGGGCGGGGTGGGGGGGGATGGGGGGAGATGAGCTGTGAGCTTATTGGGTAGAAGGTGACAGACAGCCTGGGCCATCTCCCTCAGTCCTGTTTATCAAGGCTTTCTTCCCAGAGTCCCTAAGGAGGGGCCACTCTGGACTGAAGGAGGAGGGGCAGATCTCCCAGGTCCAAGCCTGGGGGAAAGGTTGAGCTCTCCAGAGAGAGGGGTAGGGTCTGGCTTCCTCACTTCTGTATCCTGGCGTAGCACATGGCAGCAAGGTTATATCCCTGAGGCCTGGCCACAGCTAGATGCAGCTCAGGACAGATCTTAGTAGTGGGTACAGGGAAGGCCCCAAGAGCCACCCAACCTAGCCTGCCCTCTGCCCCAGTCTCATGTCCTGGGCACACCCTGTGGCACATGTCGTGGCACATGTTGGAGCCAACTTCAGCTCTAGCACGTGCCCAAGCACACCCTCCAGCTGCCGTCCTCCTCCTCTCAGCCCCCTCCGGAATCTCAAGCCCCATCTGCTCCACTTTTCTGCATCTCCCCTGAACATCTGGACTGCTTCTAAAATCTGGCTCCTGGCTCCATCCAGAGGGAGCTGCTGGAGGGAAGAGGAGACTCCTGGGTCCCATTAGTCTTGAACTGGGGCCAGGGAAGTCTCTGCCTGACCCCCCACTCCCAGCCTGCAGCTGCCAGAATGAACAGGCCTAACAGGATCCTGGTCCCTGTCTCCTACTTTCCCTTCCCTTGGGTACCCACTCACCTGTAGGGTTTTAGCTTTCCCCTTCTCCCATGTACACATAACACACTCTACACAGTCTCCCTAATGTGTGCCCAAAGGTCACTCCATTCTCTTGAAAAAAATATATAACATGAATATATTTAATACCATTGAACTGTATACTTAAGAATGGTGAAGATGGTACATTTTATATATATTTTACCACAATTAAAAAATTGAAAAATATACCCCAAACAATAATCTGCTCATTTGCTTAGCTTTGCAATCTACACACAATGGTTCCCAGAGCGTCCCAGCAAGAGCTTATGCTCCAGAACCCCACACCCCAGAGCACAGGCTGGTCTTTCTTTTCCCATTCTTCTTGATGTAATAGTGGGGGGCCTTTGATCTAGGATAAGAAAATTGGAGTCCCAGTTCAGAGTCAGCCAGTCTAGGAAAGCCAGCCTGGAAATGAGCCTCACCTTTGTGCCTTGCCTCACCATTTCTCCCTTACTTCCCCCTCATGAGCTCTCCCACCCTCTTCTTTCATTGTGGGAGAAGGCATTGCCTATGAAGGATGCTCTCCATGGTCCTGAATCCCCATGTCTGGGGCAGATTTGCATCTCCTTAGCTTGGAGAAGTGGGTCATTATCTCCAAGGAAAATGGACCAAGGTAAGAAAGGAGGTAACAGTGGAAGAGAAGGCAGTAGAGAGACACAACAGAGACAGAGAGCATGAGACACAGAAGGACAGAGAGAAAGGGATCAACATGAGACTACCAGGAGAAAAAGTGACTGTTGGAGGTAACTTGGTGGTTCCATTGGTTAAGTGTCTGCCTTTGGCTCCGGTCATGATCTTGGGTGGGGGGGGGGGGTGGCTCAGCAGGGAGCCTGCTTCTCCTTCAACTCCCCCTGCTTATGTTATCTCTCTCTGTGTCAAATAAATAAATAAAATCTTTTTTTAAAAAAAGGAAGGAAGGAAGGAAGGAAGGAAGGAAGGAAGGAAGGAAGGAAGGAAGGAAGGAAGGAAGGAAGGGAGGGTTGTTTCTTCTAAGGAAGGTAATCTTCCCTCTGGATATTTGGGTGTGGGTCAAGGCCCCTCCACCATCTTATGCAAATGTCAGCTCCTATTTGTTCCTGAAACTCTCCAGCTGTGCCACCTTTCAGTTTCTTCTTACACCCCTTTTTTTTGTCCTTCCCTGACTTGAGGTAGCTGTGTATTGGTGACTACTGCTAGCTCTGCCCTAAAAGTTCAGCTCTTGCTGCCTTCTCCTTGAAAGCTGAGAGAGACCTCTCTCCAGACTTGTCTCAACCCCTACCTCTACAGGAGCAGATCAGAGTACTGAAAACCTGTTCAGTCATCCTAAAATTGCCACCCTTAGTCCCCTCCTGAGAAGAGGGATACCTGTAGCACTAGGGGTGGGAGGGAGGGCACTTACAGATGGACTTAGCCTGGGACACCCCCCCCCCCCACCGACTGCTCCTGGAAAGAATGAGCTGGGGAAACAGAAAAGAGTGGAAAGTGGTTTCCTGCTCAGTTATGGCTGTTGTTATTTATTTATTCATGTATTTTTTATTAAGGAGGAGATGTCAGCTTAATGAGCAAGGAGCCCAGCAGACTCTGAGGGGTGGATCTGGGAGTAATGGGGCACTATCCATGCACTCAGGGTTCCCTCTCCTGTTGCAGGGGACCCTCAATGGCTTGAATTCCCTAAAAACCTTTCCTCTTCTGGCTCCCTCTTTCTCTGCTCTGCACCTCTGCCTCTGCTGGAGAGCCCCTCAGCACACACCCATGCCCCTATCTCATCCCCCTACCATGAACTGAGATGTTTTTCTCTTCCCTCTCCATCCCTACCAGGTTCTGGGCAAGCTAGAACCAGAGATGGAGCCTTTGAAGGGATTCTATTCTGTGGTGAATCTGCTTCCTGCACCTGACCCCTTAATATCCTATATACAGATATCCACAATTGGCCCCCCAGATCCTTTACAGTTGGTCTATCAGGACCCAGTTTAGGGTCACACAAGGTATCTGATCATTAGGAGCATTAAATTGCTTTAGGTGATGTATTCCCCCCCGCCTTTTTTGCCACTCACCTATGAAACATCCAGATCAGTTTCCCTATAGAATATCCCTCCTTCCAGATGTCTGGTTACTTCCTTGCACTGGTTTATTTCCTGTAAACCAGAAACCAGATCTAAAGCTAGAATAACTCAAGATAAATGTTTTTGGCTACTGCACATGTGAGGTGATGTCATTTACTTCGCTCTGCATCACATCAGAAGACACATAATATTAATCCTTCCACCATTAGAAACACTCAGATGGACACCAGCTGATGACAGTTATGATTTTTTCCTACCTTGATTCTAGAAAATAACATTTGTGGGTTACTCTGGCTCCAAACAAATGTCGATTTCCCCGTCAACTATTCTCCTAATGCTTTTTAATACTGGTCCATAATCTTTGCCTGATTATAGATTTTTTTTTAAAGATTTTATTTTTTTATTTGACAGAGAGAGACACAGCGAGAAAGGGAACACAAGCAGGGGGAGTGGGAGAGGGAGAAGCAGGCTTCCCGCTGAGCAGGGAGCCCTATGTGGGGCTCGATCCCAGAACCCTGGGATCATGACCTGAGCCGGAGGCAGACACTTAATGACTGAGCCACCCAGGCGCCCCCCTGATTATGGATTTTTAAAGATGAAAAACCCGAGGCTCAGATTGGGGGAATAAAGTCACTCAAGCTCACACAATTAAAACTAGGAACCTGACTAGGAGTCAAGTTTTTGTCCTCTTTCCCACCATACCGCGTCAGGTGCACATTAGGTGTTTGGTACACATTTAAATACATGAAAAGCGGTGGAAAAGGGGTTTCCCCTCTTTATAAACTAGTCTGACCAGAGGCAGAAATGTTCCTGGTGAGACCTCACCTGCCTCCATGCTCCTAATGAGAGTGCAGTCAGGCAGCTCTGTGTGTGCTTCGTGGTCACCCACACTAACATTAGCTTCTTTGATTCTCCCAACAAACCTGCAAGATCTGCCTTATTACTCCCCCTTGCCCCCTTTTGCAGATGAAGAAAATGAGACCCAGATAGGTAAAAGTATTTGCCTAAGGCCACATAGCTAGCGATCAATGGAGCCAGGCTTAGTTCTCATGACTCCAAATTCTAGGCACTTTATAGTCACCCTGATCTGGCCTCCCAAGCTGGTCTTCCTCCATCCTGAGACTAAAGAGTAAAATAGCAAGAGAATCTTTGGGTCGATCCTCCTGTGGGCTAGTTCTGACACTGTCTGTAGCTCTGTAGCCATCTGTCAGCATTAACCAGGGCAACAGAGGTTTCCCTGGGTCTCCTCTGCTGGCCTCTAGCCACCAAGCAGCTCTCTCCAGTCTGTGAAATTGCTGGACTCCCACCTGGTTCCTCCAGCCTGTGAACCCAGGGAACCCCTTACAAGCTCCATTCCCCCTACCCCACCTCCATGCCCACCCTGGGGCTCGATTCCCTCATCGCAGCCCTTCACACTGCACAACAACCCACAGTTTAGGAAACACTGCCTTTTTCTCTTTGGAACCCCACAACTATTTTGTGAAGGGGGCAGGGACTAGGGGGTGCATTTTACAGATGCAGACATTGAGGCTTAGTGAGGAAAGCTCTGGGCCCAAAGCTGGCTCATTCCTCCATCAATCAGCATTTTTTTTTTAATCTTTTTTTTTTTTTTAAGATTTTATTTATTTATTTGACAGACAAAAATCACAAGTAGGCAGAGAGAGGAGAAAGCAGTCTCCTCGCCGAGTAGAGACCCCGATGCGGGGCTCTATCCCAGGACCCTGGGATCATGACCCGAGCTGAAGGCAGAAGCTTTAACCCACTGAGCCACCTAGGCGCCCCTTCATCAATGAGCATTTTCAAAGTGGGATCTCGGTCCCCAACCCCACCCCCATGCCAGCACAGGACCAACCTCAGGAAGTGGTACTTTGCTGCTGTTTGGAATGTGAGACTTGTCTCAGGCAGGACTGGGATGGGATGGGGTGGGGCGGGGGGGGCAGTTTGCTGTGGCCTAAATCTATCTGATCCTGGAGAAGTGACCATGGGGTCTGCTCTGTATCCTCAAGCCCCCTCAGGGAGCAAGTCTCAGAAATGTCACCAGCACCTAGGGCATCCTGGGAAATGTCAACAAATGCTGCTTTAGGTCCCTTAGCACAGGGTGGAGCCAGCCTTTCTCTGTGGAGCCTCCTTCCACCATTTCCTAGGAGCAGAAGGAGCAGGAGCCAAAGGCCCCTTACAGCAAGCCCAACCCCACCATTTTATAGATGAAGGAACTGAGACAGAGCAAGCTGGTGGTTTTTTCTCTGCAAACACTGAGGACCCTGATGGATCTCCATGCATCCACCCTATTCCTCCTTCCCTCTCACCTTCTGTCTTCCTCCAAGCCCTGGAGCCTGTACCCCCTTGAGTCAAGACACTGATTTTCCAACAGCCAGGGGAGCAGACGGAGGGCCTGAGGAGCAGCTCCAAACTGTGGGCTAGACATTAGGGGCTGCAGGATGGAGAACAGCTTGAGTCAGCACCACGCAGGCCTCTGTCCTCCCCACCCCCTCACTGGACTGACACCTGGACCAGGCTCTTGCAGAAGACAGAAAATAAAGGTCTTGCTGAATGGCAGAGTGTGGGCTGACAGTAGCCTCCATGTGCTCTGGGCACTTGCCAACCTCTCCAGGTCCTGAGTGGCTGGCACTCCTGCCATCTCTCACCTCCTCCGTGGGGGCCCCTTGCTCCATCCTTCCCACACCCTAACCAGGGAGGGCTGCTTCTCACCTCAGCCCAGTCACTGCTACTGAGGCTCTGCCCGTTGGTTTTCACCTCCACTGGCCAGCAAAGGGGCACCCCCTCCCATCCCAGGGACTCTTCCCTGGAGCCCTGGGGAGTCTGGGTTCCCTGTTTTCAGCTGCAGAGTTCACAACTTTCTCTTTTGCAGGCCGGCTCACAGTTGTATCCAGCGAAGGCTGAGTCTTCTCCGTGCTGTGTCTGTCTCTGCTTGCGCTGAGAAGAGTGAAGAGAGGGCCTGTCTGCATTTGTGCGGAACCCCCATGCCTGCCAGATCACAGGTGCACACTGAGGAAATAAATACTGGAGGTCCCAGATCAGGCCTGGGCTTGACTCAAGAGTCTGTACTTCTGCCCCAGAACACCTCGCAGGTGATTTTTCCCATGGATTACAAGCTCCTTGAGGGCAGAGATCATATCTTTCTGATTCACTTCTACATCATTAGTGATTAACTCAGGATCTGGCCCACAGTAGGCACTGAATAAATCTTCATGCAAGGGAATATGTAAATGGATGGAGAGACAGATGGACAGATGGATGGAGGGACACGTAAATAAATGAATGAGCAAAGCAGGTTATTTTTATCCTCTTGTTATGGTGGGGAAATAAGAAAGAGGATGGAAACCTGGAAGAGGCTTCCCAGACATTAAGTGGTAGAGTCAGGATTCCAATGCAGGGAAAGCTGGCCCAGGTAGCTTGGACTACTGACCAAGCAGTAAGGTGATAAGGGTGGGGTAACAGGCCGGATGGAGAAGCCTCAGGACTGAGGCCCAGGCAGAGGGAGCCTCTGCTCAGGAGGAAGGACTTTCCTGGAATTATCTTGCCTCCAGGTGGAGAAGCAGGGAAGCCTAATTGGTTTTCTCAGCTCCCGGAGCTGGGTCCATAAATCATGACTCCATTTAAGACACGGGTACCTCCTCTCTAGAGACCTAAGTGTGACTTGCTACACATTCCCAGGGACATGGGGAGGCTTGCAGCCTCCATATGCTGGTGCTCGTGCCACTCCCTGCCCAGAAGAGAAGGCCTGGCTCCATGGGGCCTGCCAGTCTGCTGCTGGGTGTGAGGTACTCTTGTCAGCAAGATGGACCTCTACATGGGAGGAGCAGGTGGGGGAAGGAGCCCAGGAAAAGGAGGGGGACAGCCGAAGCATAGCAGAAGCCCTAACAGCCTTCCTTCAGTCCCACCCACCATTTACTGAGTGACTCCCTTGTGCCAGACCCTCTGCTGGGCACTGTGACCCCGGGGATGGCTCCGATGCAGGAGAGGGGGAGGGAGAGGCAGCTACAGAGACAATAATCACAACACGGGTGATAAGTGCTTGAGAGGGATGTACAAAGTGCTTTGGGAACTCAGAGCAGCAAGCCATTCATTCTTCCCTGATGGGGAAAGATTTTGGAACATGTCACAGAGGAGGAGCTGTTTCAGCTGGATTGGATCTTCTCAGAGGTTGGAACAGGGAGGGAAGTGTATTTTAGGCAGAGGAGTATGTGCAAAGGCAGGGGATATGGGAGTAGGAACCAGAAAACTTCTGTATGACTGGGACAGAGGGGAAGCAGGAGGAGAAACTTGACAGGGAGCCTCAGGCCAGCATTTGCAGGGCCATGAATGGTCTACTAGAGAGTTTGGACTTGATCCAGCCGTGGGCAAAGGGGAGCCATTGAAGAATTTTAAACAGGGGTGTGACAGGACTAGATTTGTATTTTAGAAAGCCTTCTTTTGGGGAGATAGAATGAGCCAGGACTGTGGCCAAGGGACAGAAAGAAGGGAATGGATTCTGGAGTTATTTTGGAGGAAAATGAGCAGGACTTTTTCCTTCCTAAGTAATTATTTTAGACCTTCTTGCCTTGCTACCGGGGCTCCATGCTCCCCAGGGGAGGGAGTTGCTCCCTCCTTTCTCTGTGTTCTGGTGCAGACTTATGCATTCACACAGCTGAATTATAGGGTCTGATTGACTGACAAGAACTGAGCAGCAGAACTGGCTCCCAGTGGCTGGGGAGTCCTGCTCTGAGGATAAGCTGGTGACTTCTCTGCAATTCAGTCCACAAGCCCCCGAGCAGGGTGAGGCTTAGCCCAGGCCTCTGGGGAGGGCCCATGACGTCCTCCCCTCCCTCCTTTCCCTTCCATCCCTTTTCTCCCTTATCCTCCTCCCCAGAGCCCAAGCTTTCTTGCTGGGAGGCTCTCTGAGCCAGCAGAGCTGTGGATGAAATGGTTCGGTGGCTCCAGCCCAGCTGCTGCCATGGCAACCAGGCTGCCTGCCAGACCCACAGCCAGGAGCAGACCCAGCATTCCTGCTCTAGAACTACAATTCCCAGAATGCAAAGCACCTGGGACTGGGAGAAAAACCCATCTCTTAGATGGGTATTTAGTCAGAGGCTTCCAGCTTGAAAGAGGATATATATGGACAACTGCAGAGGAAGACAGTATAGAATATGGGAAACTGGGGGGCCAGAAAGCAAAGCATACTTCTGGGGGCGGCCTGGGAACCAACTCCTCCTTATGGTGGCCCGCTGGACATCTCAAAAGGATATTACATACAGGAATATGCAAAGCCTGGGGATGGGTACTAGTTTCAGTTTTGCCACCAGCCCATGGTGTTGCTTGACAATTTTATTTCAAAAACCACCTACTACCTTTGAGCTCCACCAGCGCCTTCGTGGTCCGAGCCCAGGTGGCTGCGATGGGCTACTGACTCATCCCTTTGCCTCACCCACAACATCCCCCCTCCTTCTTCATACTGAAGCCTGAGTGACCTTTTCAAAATGCAATTCTGATTATATCACTGCTGCCTGTGCCTGCCCCCCTGCTGTTTAAACTCTTCCGTGTTTAAACCCTTTGCTCTTAGATGAAGAAATAAATTCCTTACCTCACCTGACAAGCCCTGCATGGTCTGGCTTCTGCCAGCTTCCAGGCCTTCACCCCACAGCTCCAGACCTTCTGTTTTATTACTTCTTTGTGGAAGACATGCTCCTTTCTGCCACAGGGCCTTCACACACTCTTTTCTCTATCTCCAGAACACTTTTCTCTGCTGTTGTGCTACACAACCTTTTCCATTTCAGAGAAATGCTACCTTCTCAGGAAATTTCCCTGCCCCACTTAACCAAACCAAATCCCCCTCTTAGGTACCCTTGTCAGCAAGATGAACCTCTACAAATACCTACCACAGTTGGAGAGAGTGATCTGTATGATTATTTGACAACTATCCGTCGCTCCAACAGATTGCAGCCTCTGTGAGAGGAGGGAGGGTGCCTTTTGGCCTGCGACCGTGTCTTCAGAGTCTAACACTGTGCCTGACACATGACTGATGCTCAGTCTTGAACAAACCGTTCTAAGCCTCAGTCTTCCCAGCTGAGGGCCCACCATAGGCCACACACCATGAGAGGTTGTACCAAGGACATGGTGGTGGACAAGACACAGAGCTGTGGCCCCTCCTGCCATGGAGCTCACAGTCTAGTACGGAAGACAGACACTGAATATGTAATGACAAGGGAGCTGAGTGTTTCAAGCAGGAGAGGATGTCAAGCTGTGGTAGTGGAAAGCCAGGGGATCGAGAAAGGTCCAGCAAGGAACAGAGATAGGAGTTATCAGATGAGAGGGATGGAAGATTATTAAAGAGCATTGTAAGCAGAGGGAAGAGCATGAGCAAGGGTGCCACTGAGGCAGAAGAGAGCCTGGAGTACTTGAGGCATGGAGTTAGGCCAGAGTTGCTGGAGCATAGAGGGAATGGAAGGCGGTATTAGTTCCATCGATGTGCTTTGATTTTACTGGAAGGAAGTGGCACAGATGAGCTGTCTTTTCAAACTGGTTAGTCCTTGTCTTCCATACCTCCTCCCCCGACTCTCAGGCCCAGCTGGAGGTCCAGCATGAACATATCCAGGCTGTCCCACTGCTCAGGCACGTTGTCCTGTACCTTCAAGCACCTACTGCTGTATTTCAGGTGTCCTGTGTGGGCCACGCCTGTGTCTGGTACAAGGGGACTGTGACATTTGAGGTGGGGTGGGCTGGGAGGGAATGCAAGGGTAGCAGTCAATCAATCCTGGAGTATACATTGCTGACAATTCTGGGGGAGGTCCCCTGAAGAGGCGGGGAGCCTGGCCTGGGGCTTGAGGGTGGTCTGCTCAGCTTGCTTGGGAAATGAGCCATGACTTACCAGCTGCAGAAACATCAATGTGTTAGAGAACAGAGGCCTCTGAGTATGGGACAGGGAGGGGCCCCTCTCCTCCTCACATCTGTTGCCGCCTTTCTCTTCCTCCAGGCTCCTGGGTCAGATGCGGAACTGTCCCCGCTAGGCTCCCCAAAGGAAGGGGAGCTTTTCTTTTGAACTTGTGGGCTCTTGCACAAGTAGCTCCCAGTGTGTGGGTAGAATGAGGTGACAACTGGCTGGAAATAATGGATTTTAACTTCCTCCTTCCCCTGCAGGTATTCCAACAACAATCCCTACACACACACACACACACACACACACACACACACACAGAGCAGCCTAAGCCCCTGGTTCTGCTGAGACCTCCCTGGAGCAGGAGCCTCCAGTTCACCCATTCCCCAGAATAGTGTTTCTGAAAGTGTGAACTTCAGACCCACTGCATCAGATCACGTGGAGTACTTGTGAAGATACAGGTTGCCAGGGGACTCTGAAGCAATGAATCACAGACCACATTTGGAAAAGCTTTGTTCTGGAGGATACCTAATTCTATCCAAAGAACTAATGATGCATTCCCTTCCCCAGAAATGTGTCCCCCAGTCTAGCCAGTGATGACATCTTTGGCAATACCATGATGCTGGACCCCTGCCAGGAGGGCAAGCCAGCCTGCCCGACCTTCCACCGCATGCAGCCAATAAATATTTAGCAATGACCTACTACGTGCTAGGTGCTGGGGTGCCATGAGCGCCATCATTCCTGCCCTATGGGTCTTCTAATTTAGGAGTGAGGACAAATATTTTAAAAGCCAATGAATAAATAAATAAGATAATAGTGGTAAGAGCTCTGAAGAAGATAAAACAGAGCTATCAAAGAAAGCAGTGGGAGACCTGCTTCATTCAGGGGTTCAGGGACGGAGGCCACCTTGGTTCTTGTGGAAAACAGCATTCTGAAAGTGAAAGAAAAAGCCTTTCCTCTCCCTTTGCTACTGTTTTTTCCCCTCTAGTCTTTCTTTTCTTTACCTCTGCTTGGCACTATTTCTCTGGTTTGACTCCCTCTTTGTCTCCTTCATTCTCTCCTCCTCTGCTTCCCTCCCTCCCTCTCCCATTGCCTCCCTCTTCATTGAATCCCACCTCCTGCTCTTCTGCTCCCTCCAGAGAAACTGAAGAAACCAGATCTCCCTGCCTCTCTAGTGAGCCAGCAGTAATTGAGCTGTGGTCTTGTTCAACAGCTGGCCCTGAAACCAGGGCTAGAGGAGGTCAGAGGGGAGCTGGAAGTGGAGGGAGAGCCGGGAGCGATGGGAAGCTGGGAAGGGCTTAGGGAGGGAGAGGGCACTCAGAGGGGCTGGAGGTGGCTGCTGAGCCAGGTAATCTAATCAGGGGGTGAGTCGTAAAGATCACTCACTCCCCTGCGCAGGACGGCCTAAGAAATCACATTAATTTGAAGAGGGTGTAAAATCCACGGAGAATTCCCCTTTCTCCACCACACACATGAAGATAAACTGTCTTCAGCTTCCAATATGATCTTACAACAGCTTGTCAGTGACAAAACAGCCTCAAATCCTCCCATTTATCAAACGGCCAATCCTGTTAGCAGCTTAAAAGAGACATAATTACCTGCGGCCTTTTGTGTGATTCTTTATACTAACGCCGCTTCCTTCTTCCTGGCAGCGTTCCAGAACGTGAGCTCAGAATTCATTCCTGGTGACTGGGGAGATCATCAGAGTTGCGAAGTTGGGGGACAAGGGCCTATGGTTGGGGTGGGGAGTTCTGCACTGCGGGCAAGTCTCGTCTGGGGCTGTGATGTGAGTTAGCACCACGGACAGAGCCAGAGCCGGGAGCCTGGGAGCAGATTCCTGAAAGGTGGGGTAAGCAGGAGCCAAGGCCAGCCCGTGTGGGCAGAAGCCGGTGGGCCAGTCAGGAGCCTGGCATGCATCTCAAGGACTAAGATTCAGCTGCCTTTACAGAACAGTGGAGACAGCCTATGGCGCATCATTACTGTCAGTAGAGACAGGGCACAGAACAGGCTTGGCCTGTAGATTAGTAATTTGAGTAGAATTTTCCACCCTCAGACAGAGCCAGGAGTCCCCTCTTTTGACTCCAATGTGGCTGACACATTTTGAGTTTTTCATGACTTCAGATTCTGCCATGCTGCTACTGGGGAGAATAATAAGGTTCCCAGCTAACATTTACTGAATGCTTGCTGTGGGCCAGGTTCTTTTCTAAGCACCTACTATATGTGATCTTAATTAATATAGACATCATGAGAGATCTGTTCTATTATCCCATTTTATAGATTAGGGACCAGAAGGTGGGTAAGGCTGTCACATGTTCAAGGTTCCCCAGAACTAAATCAGACTCCTGGTTTGTGAGCTCGGCTGCCTACAAGGCAGGCTTTGGCCACGGTGAGAGATCAAGTCTATGGCTCTGGTTTGGTCTCTCTCCCTCTCCACACTTCTTGCTATTTCTCAGCCCAATCAAGGCAGGTTTGGGGAGAGGGATGAGATAACTTCATGACTAATCTTTTCTTCCGTAAGAAATAAAACACTCTGGAAACTGATTTCTCTTTGGCCAGGGCTGCTCAGCAAATTCACACTTTCATTTCCCCAGCCCCACCCTCTCTCTGCTGGCCCCCCCAGGACTCTCACTTTTACCCATTTCAAGAGGCCACCTAACCCCATTCCCCCACTGCCTACTGCCAACCTCCTCCTTGCTACTCCCCACACTCTTCTTCATTTTCCAGCAGCCCCAAGGGAATCCTCTACTGGGAGGAAACCATCAGAGTCTGTTGGAAGCCAGATAAAGAGGCAGGCAGTGAGAGAGACTGCAAGAGATAGCCAAGAGACAGAATGAAAGTGAATTCTGAAGTGCTGCTGAGTTAATGATTGTGGTCAAATACTATTGAAAGACAAAGCCCGGATTAGCTATCTGGGGGTATCTTACAGAATTTCTAGTACTCAGCTTTAACTGAGTTGGGTCCCTCTGCCCAACAGCCCTCCATCCTCGCACTTACTGTTCTCTGGAACTGCCTCCCAGGCCAGCAACCTTTCCCCCCATCCCAAACAGCCTCAGGGCATTCATCACTTGGGTTAGTGATTTATCAAAGGCTCTGACACAGTCGCTGTTGGCAAAATCGATCTGTGAAGAATGGGACCAACCCAGGGTCCCCAGTTCTCCTGAGTCTCCACCATCAATCTGCCCCAGAGGAACTCCATGGCTCTGATATCAGCCCTGCCCCCACTGCCCCACCATCACCCCAGCTTTGTTTGGGTCTCTGGGATCCTTTCTGTTCTCAGAGAGAAAAGAGAGGGGGAAGGAAGAGGGAGAGAGAGGTGAGTTAGTGCCTTCTCTTAGATGTTTATTTTGTTGTTTTTAAGTGAGAAAGTCCCAGCTCTATTAAATGCAATCAATAGCTGGCCCAAGAGAAGCTTCCCTTCTCTGAGACATTTGAAATCTGGTCAAATCATTTTGCCCCAATACAAAGTAATTTATCAATTTCAAAACCCTTCTAATCAGTGGAGACTCTGGAGTTCCTATTCCTGCTATCTTCTGCTGCATGCAGTGCGTATGTAAGTGTGCACACATGCGTGCACACACACACACACACACACACACCCCTATGCACAAACTCCTCTATCCTCTCTGCAAACCCCCTTCCCTGCCTCCTTCCTCCCTCCCTCTTCGGGGGGACTGCAGAGAGTTTTCCTGCTCTGAACTCTGCTCAGCCTCCAGACTGGGTGTGGTCCTCAGTGTCTCTAGCCCAGTCTGTGTGCTCCTGGCCCGGGGAGGCTCCAGGGCCCTCCACGTCTGTGATGATTAGCCCTAGGGAGCTCGATGTGGGCATGGGCCCAGCCACGTGCTCCTGAGTGCAATTCTCTTCACCCAGGTAAAAAAGTCAAGTTAGGGGGATTTCTGTTCACAGAAGAGGCCAGGGCTGGAGCCAGGGGGCTGGAAGGGGCCCAAAGGCCACCAAAATCATTCCCTAGGACCTTGGCTTTGGTCTCCAAGGGACAAGCAGGATCAGCTGTCTGCAGAGGGGTTTGCTGGCTGAACCTGGGGATGATGTCACAACACCCTCCTGCCTCTGAAGCTGCTATTTTTGCCTTCGAGGACAGCCTGTGTCTAAAGGGAGAAAGAGACAGCAGTGAAATCACCTTGCAACTCACCCTCAAGCTCCCAGGAAGAGCGGCTGGAGCCTTTGCAGCTCCATTAGATTGGATTCTCAGCAGGTCTTTTGTGGCCACCGGCTGCAGTGACCAGATAGGACACTGACCTTTGGGGAAGGGCCACGTACTGAATGGCTGATTCAGATTCTCTCCCTACAGTGGGTTCTGCCCTGTTGCTCCCTCAGAGAGCAACCGAGGAAATTGCCTGAGGCTGACCCACAAGGGAGCTCAGGAGCACAGATGGTACAGAAGCTAGGGGAGACCTCCAACTACACAACGGTCAGTCCCAGGGCCTGACCCTGAACTTCTGGGCTCCCCATTAGGGAGTTCCTTAAGAGACAGCCTGGGCAAGAAGGACACTCAGACCCTTCTTTGTCTCCCTGAAAGCAGGAAATAAATCTCCCACGTGAAACTACCCTTTCTGTACCAGGAGGTAAAGAGACTTCTTTACCAAGAGATGGGAAATTTAGACCAGGAAGATTGTATAAACAACCCTTGTTACTTATTACTAACTTACTACCCCTGGTTCCAAATTCCACCGAGAATTCCCTACTAATGGAAACTCCCAAAGTTAAGTTTTCTTTGTCTTAACACTTCCTCACAAATTTATTGTCTTTTTGTCTAAGAAGTATAAAAACTGCCTGCCTTGCTCATTTCTTTAGGTCTCAATTTCATTATTGGGCCTCCATGCACACATAATAAAACTTTGGGGGTTTTCCTCCTGTTACTGTCTCGTGTAAATTTAATCCTTAGCCCGGCTGGAAGACCTTGAGGGTAAAGGAAGAAATTTTCCTTCCTTTTAGTTCAAAGAGGTGAAGTCATTTGTCCCAAAGCACACTGAATGTGAGGGATAAATCTGGGATCCAAGTTCTCTGAATCCACGTCCCAGAATCTCCCGTCATTCACTCACTCCCCAGACACAAGCAGAACATCTTTCTCACTACAAATGTTATGCTTTTCTTTTTTTAAGATTTTATTTTTTTATTTTACAGAGAGAGAACAAGCAGGGGGAGCAGCAGAGGGAGAAGGAGAAGCAGACTCCCCGCTGAGTGTGGGGCTCAATCCCAGGACCCTGAGATCACGACCCGAGCCAAAGGCAGATGTGTAACCGACTGAGCCACCCAGGGGCCCCAAATGTTATGCTTTTTTAATGGCAATTGAAAACAAGCTGACATTATCCCCCTTCCTCTGATTGGGAAATAGAGACTCCATGGTAAAGTGATTTGCCCAAAGTAAGACAGTAAATAGGAGGTAGACGTAGATTAAGCCCAGGCCTTCTGATCTCAAATCAAGAGTCTTCCCCATGGCACTACAACACACATTCACGATGGGCTTGTTATATGCCAAACACTGTCCTGCAATCTTCAGAACTGACATTGTTCTATTAGCACTCCCTTCTTCTTCTTCTTCTTTTTTTTTTTTTATTAAAGACTTTATTTATTTGAGAGAGAGAGAAATCTTGTGGTGGGGGGCAGCGGGAGAGGGAGGGAGAGAAACGGACTGCTCACTGAGCAAGGAGCCCTACCTGAGCCTGATCCCAGGACCCTGAGATCATGACCTGAGCTGAAGGCAGACACCCAACTGATTGAGTCACCCGGGCGGCCCTAGCAAGCCCTTCTGTACATGAAGAAAACAAAACTTTGAAAAGTCTAGTATCTAGAGACCAAGCTGGATCCAAACGGTTTCTCTGACTGTAGAATTTGAGTCTAGATTATACTGGTTTACTGATCATGATAAAAGTACTCACTACACATCCAAATAACCAATATTTATTGACTGAGTGTTCACGATAGATACAAAGTTCACAGCACAGCTAGGGAGATGAGCTATAAATTCTGGACATCAGGCTGGCAGCTGGCCCTTGGTCCACCCTATCCCTCCCAACCCACATTTTCCGAGCACTCACTTCCTGGGAAGCACTGGGCAGGGCCCCTTGAGTGTACTCTCTCTTTGGATCTACATCATAAATAGAATTTTCCTCATTTGAAGGATGTGAGAACCAAAGCTCAGAGAGATTCCATCACTTGTCCCTGGCCACACAGCCTACCAAAGAGACATCAGTGTAGAGGTGTCATTTCTCTCTTCCACCTTGCAAACCATTTGGGGACAGCACTCCAGTCCTAGCTCTCCTCTAGGGATTGTACATGGGGATTATAAATACCACTTTGAGGGGCGCCTGGGTGGCTCAGTGGGTTGAGCCTCTGCCTTGGGCTCAGGTCATGATCTCAGGGTCCTGGGATCAGGCTCTGTGCTCAGCAGGGAGCCTGCTTCACCCCCTCTCTCTGCCTGCCTCTCTGCCTGCTTGTGATCTTTCTCTCTCTGTCAAATAAATTAATAAAATATTTTTTAAAAACTTCAAAAAATAAATATCACTTTGTTGGGAGTTTGAGAAGAGAGGAGGAAAATGACACCAAGGGCCACTGCAGCTGAAGGGAGTGTCCAGTGCTACCGAGAGTAGAGAGGAGCATAGATCTAAGACTAAACCCTGGTGGGAGACGTTGTAGCTGAGATTCATTGAGGAAGTGATTGAGAGAGCACCTGAGTCTTGGGAACTCCAGTGCCATTACTGGCTTGGATCCCCCAACCCCACCTCTCGAAAGCTGAGGACTGCCCAAGCCTCCTCCAGAATGGGCGGTTCCCCGACCCAGAGAATGGATGCACCGCGAGCCAACTCCAGACTTGCCCCGATTGCTTCGCACATTGATGGATGAAAGCGCCTCTGCAAATTGGAAAAATAACTAATGTACTACTCCCAGACCCTGCTGCCTGAGAGTGGAGGGGGCTCTTCTGGGTTAACCCAAGAACTGGGAGGAATCAATCCCCTGAATAACAACCCAAGGCAGCAGCAGGGAGAGGCTCCCAGCCTGGTGGGGGTGGAATTACATTTCCTACAGGGTATTCTCAGTGTCGCCTCTCATCACCATAATATTTACATCAAATGCAAAAGGCCTCTTCGGAATAAAACCCTGAGGTTGTAAATGCCACATCCAAGAATGTCACCGAATGCAAAAGATCAGGTTCTTTGAGCAGCCTTCTCTCCCTCCCCGCCAGGCAATGCCTGCCACAACCCTCTGGCATGACCCAGTGGGCTCCCGAGCAGTCCTGAACCTCAGCAAAGATCAGGAAAGGTTGGGAGCATGCAAGCAGCTGAAGGGTACCCAGCTCTGGTCCAGAGATGCCAGGCGGCCTCCTCTCTTCCACCTGGCTTCACACAAAGTCTGAGAAAATGTGTCTCTACATACTTCTTATGCAGAAAGGCAGGACAGGTCATCCCATGGATAGACAGACAGGCGGAGTCTCTTCTATGGAGAGAGGCTCACAGCTCAGTGTCCAATGTAGTTTGCAAGCCAGCAGCCAAGTTCTCTGCTCATGGTGCCCCCTTACTCCTCTAACTGCCCCCTTGGGTACCAGGAAAGATTTTCTGAGGTCATTTGTCCATCAAACATTTATTGAGCACTTACTAAGCACCAGGCCCTGAGGATACAACGGTGAATACTTTGAAGGAGCTTATGTTCTAGTGAGCAACACACAAGGAACAGGTTAACATACAAATGACTTCAGATACTAAGTGGTGTAAAGAATAGAAATTGAGATGAAGGGATCGAGAGGGAAAGGGGCAGGCCACTGTTACCCAGGTCATCAGGGAAGGCCTCTCCAAGGAGGTGGCATTTGGCCTGCAGAATGATAAGAAAGCCCTCCATGAAGATTTGGAGGGAAGGTGTCCCAAAAAGAGGGGCAGCAAGTGCAAGAGCTTTGGGAGGAGAATGGACGCCTGTGCTAGAGGAACAGAAAGAGGCCTGAAGCAGATTCAGGGGGAATGATGGGAGGGGTGTGAGGGAGGTGAGGTCAGAGGGCAGGATCTTCCCAGCCAAGGAAAGGAGAAAGTTTTCCTGCAGAAGGCACTAGGAAACCATGGGAGTGATTTAGGCAGGGGAGGGCACTATGTGATTTACATTTTTGAGTTCTGCTCAGATAATGGAAGTCTTCTGGTTTCACAACTCATTCACCGTGTGATCTTGGGCCAAGTTCCTGCATTATTAAACCTTCATTTCCTTAAGAACTTCCCGGGGAGTCAGAGGATGACATGAGCTAACATCCACAGTGTGTCTAGTTCAAGACCTGGCGTCACTACATGCACAGTTAATGTCCCACACTGTGTCTCTCTTGCTGGGTCTTTCCTCTGGGCCCTACCCTAGGCCCCATCTCTCTGTGGCTGTCCACCCTGTGTGCATCCAGAGCTTAGTGGGGGTCCCACCCCTTCGGTGACAAGACCTCAGACTACACAGGCTCTCCGGGGCTATGGGCTGCCGTGGAGGGCCAGGCTGCCTGGGCACATCTGGATGCAGAAACTGCATTTCCATGTCCTTCACTGTACCCGTAGGGCAGGCAGAGCATCCGGGAGATGCCACCAACTTCATGTTCCTTTCCACTCATTTGCATTCCTCCCCAAGTCCTTTGTGCCTGATCTTTGACCTTGGATGTTGAGGGCAATTAAGAAAAAGCAGCAGGTGGAAGGAACTGGAGAGAACGAATGATAAGGGCCCTGTTGGGTAGCTTAGAGACCACGCCAGGGCCAAGAGCAGCCAGGGTGACCCCCGCTCCTTCCTGGAGCTGGGCTCACACTGCATTTGGCCCCAAAGTGGGGAGGGGGTGGCAGCTCAGAGACCGAATCCCCCAGCAGCCGCCTGATAGCCACTTGTCCACTTGACTGTCCTCAAGGGACAAGGCGCTTCTCTTCCTTCCCTCCCTTCCTGCACTGTGCTCCATGGAAAGGATGTGATGAGGTTAATTAATTGCTTATAGAAAGTTCTTTAAAAGGAGGAGAAGAAGCAAGGGAGTCATCATGTCTGGGAGCCAGAGTGTTCTTGACACAGTATTGGCAGTCACGTCCTGGTGGCTACAACAGGGGTTGGGGGTTCAGGGAAGCAAAGCGGTTTGTGGGGGAAGGGATGAGGGGAGTTTGTGTCAGTGGCTGCAGGCAGGCCCCGGAGGACAGTGGGGCAGCAGAGGAAAGGGGCATGGGAGAAGTCTCAGAGAACAGCCTCAGGCAAATCCCCAATCCAGGAATGTTTGGGGAGCCCAGGGGAGGAAGGGTTTTGTTGGGCAGGGCTGTGTGGGGGCCAAGGGCTACTGACTGAAGTTCTCAAAGTGAAACTTTGTCTTGTCAATTCCTCGCAAATGTATTGTCTCTTTGTCTAAAAAGTATAAAAACTGCCTGCCTTGCTCATTTCTTTAGGTCTCAATTTCATTATTGGGTCTCTGTGCACATGTGAGAAAACTTTGGGTTGTTTTTTTCTCCTGTTAACATGGCTCATGTAAATTTAATCCTTAGCCCAGCTGGAAGAGCTTCAGGGTAGAGGAGGAATTTTTCCCTTCAGCTGGCAAGGCCCGGGTCAGCTCAGCCCAGTGCCGGAGGCAAGGAGGGGAGAAACACAACTCAAGCCACAGTCTCCTTCTCTTCCCTGGGGCTGAGCCCGATGGCAGGAACATGGCCACCTTGCCTCCACTCCATCCCCAGGCCTGAGCCCTGAGCCCTGAGCCCTGAGCCTTGGGAGATCCTCTTCTCTCCCTCTTTTAGGGATCAGCTTACTACATTATTCATGAGAAGCTCTCCTGCCTGTCCAGCTTCTCAGAAGCTTTGGTAGCCCAACAATATCCTCCAGTTTTACCTGTGGGTCTGCTGGCCTCTGCATCCCCACCCTGCCTGGAAGCATTAACATGGGGCAGGCTGGGGGGCGCCTGGGTGGCTCAGGTCATGATCCCAGGGTTCAGGGATCAAGCCTTGTGCAGGGTTCCCTGCTCGGTGGGGAGCCTGCTTCTCTCTCTCCCTTGTGCTCTCTCTCTCACTCATTCTCTCTCAAATAAATAAATAAAATCTTTAAAAACAAATGAAAAAACATAGGGGAGGCTGGCAGCAGGCAGAGAAAGTTAATGCTGCAGGAACCCAGAGGTACTGACTCAGGTCCTGAAAAGCTCCAGTTCCTGCAACGGAACATTTGCAATTCTCCCTGCACATGCCTTCCACCCATTCCCAGCCATACAATCAGCCTGCTGCATCTCCAAGACTTCGCCCTGAATGTGAACCACGGAAGGGCTGGCGAGTCAGGTCGCTCACCTCAAGGAGCTCCCTTAGCCTACAAGCTTCCTCCAGAGAGCACCAGCGTCCACCCCTCCCGTCCTGTCCTTAACACTGGCTCCGTCTGTTCTACCAGCCCTGTCAAGGACAGCCCCCTGCAATCTGACCATGGCAGCAGCTGGCAGGGCCCGAGGCTGCACTTGACATCCTGATCCAACCATATTCTCGGAGAGGAAGCAGGTTGAGAGTTCCGCATGCTTGCACACACCTGCACGTACCAGGCGAACACTCCCTCCCTCAATGTCAGCCTCGACGAGAGAATTGGTTCTTAGATTTCCTGGGTCAAAGATCTTCTGGCTTCGATGAAAGTCAGACACCCTCTCCCCTAGGAAGATGCATACATGCATGTTTTGCATGTCCTATCAGGAAGGCTTGGAATACTGGTGGCCCTTCCCCTGATTGCTGCCCTCAGTAGCAGGCCTTGTCCACAGCTTGGGGTTCTAGGCAGCTGGGGATTTGGCCAAATCCCTGGGTGACCTTCTATGGGCTGAGTTTTGGGAACTCCCCAGGAGCAGCTCCAGAGGGTTGAGCTAAGGGGCAAGAGAGATCTGAGACACCTCCAAAGCCATCTCCAACTCTCAAATGTAAAGACTCCACGGTTCTGTCCACACCCACCTCCCGCTCATCGAGGCAGACCGCACAGTCCTCCCTGCGTGGTCATCTTGGGACACACAAGCTCTGAGCTCCGGATGTCTATCTGAGTCATTACACAGTCTGACCAGGCTTTTGCTATCTACAGTGAGCACCAACCATGTGGACAAGGAAGCTGGGCTCTGTCTGGCTTCAAAATTTCCTGAGACGGGGCACAAACCCACTGCTTTGGGTTCAGTGCACACCTGCAAACCATATACACGCACTGGCACGCAAACCACACACACACAGACCAAGACACACACAAACGATGTGAGAGCATGCAGAAACACACAAATCAGAAACAAGAAAAATGCAAAACTCCAAAAAGCATATACATGAATACGCAGACCATTCCCATACACACAATCACGTCCTGTAAACTGCTTGTATACATGCTCATGCTCTAACACATAACTCCCATTCCCATTCCCATGTCCTAGGGACCATTCCAGCCCAACTGACTTTCTGTTTCTCTCTGCTATGCACTCTCTGTAGTCTGCTCCCCAAGACAGAGTCACTCTTACCTCTTTTCCTCACCTGGCAGATGCCGAGTTAGCCTAGGAAGCCTCTGTATTAGGGTTTTCCTAGGGCTGCCATTAAAAAATGCCACAAACTTGGTGGCTTGTAACAACAGAAACACATTCTCTCAACAGTTCTGGAGGCCAAAAGTCCTAAATCAAGGTGTTGCCAGGGCTGGTTCCTTTTGGGGGGCTCAAAGAGAAAATCCGTTCTATGACTCTCTCAACTTCTGGTGGTTCAACTCTTGCTATCCCTTGGCTTGTAGAGACATCACTCCAATCTCTGTCTCTGTAGTCACCTGGCTTTCTTTCCGTGTGTGTGTCCAAATCTCCCTCTTCTTATAAGAACACTAGGCACTGAATTAGGGCCCACCCTCATCCAGTCTGACCTCATCTTTACTTGCTGATGTCAACAAAGTTTCTATTCCCAAATAAGGTCATATTTGCAGGAACTGGGGATTAGGACCTGAACACATCTTTTCAGGAGACACAATTTAATATTCAACAGACTCTCAGCCAAACATTGCCTTTTTCTTTTTCTTTCTGTTTTTTATGATTTTATTTTTACATAAGCTACACATTCAACATGGGGCTATAACCCACAACCCCGAGATCAGCAATGATACACTCCACTAAGCCAGCCAGTCCCCCCCAAATTTTTCCTTTGTCTATGAGTCCTTCCCTGACCTTCTCCCTAGACTGGCTAAATTTCTCCTTCCATGTGCTGTCCCCATCACAGCACTTAGCGCATATTATTGTTATTGCTTCTTTAATCGTCTCTCTTCCCAGCTCCGAGGGGCTGGGCAGTCTATCCCTTTACTCGCCACTGTAAATCTAGCACCTGGGATAGTGCCCAGTTGGGACAAGGTCTCAATAAATCCTTGTTGAATGAGTTGAACCATTTATACACATGGCACAAATATGTTAATCATATCCACATACATAAGCACATACTGTACATACGTGCCCAAACATGTAAATCAAGCGTATACATAGACACATGGAAACTATTTACCCATACAAATCCAGGCCTTGAATGCAGTCCAGCAAGTTCTAATTAGTCAGCCAATCATGGCTGAGTTCCAAAAAAGTCCAACCCTTCTCTAAGTGCACTGGGAGAGGCAAAAAAGGGTCACCTATGGTCTCCTGTCCTCCAGAGACTGACAGACTAATTGGAAAAACAAAACTAATACATGATGAGAGATACTATAGTATTCAGTTCTATTTTGTGAGCTATGAAGGCTCAGAGGAAGGAGATCTTGTGGGCTGGAGTAGTCAAGGGAGGCTCCCTGGGAGCAGGTGAAGGTCGAGCTTGGCCCTCCTGTGTGGGCAGGATTTAGAAAGACAGGAGAGAGAGAAGAGATAGCATGTATAAAGGCCCAGGGGCCCGCTCATAGACCCATGGTGAAGGGAGGAACCCACTCTAGTAGCTGGAGTATTGAGGGGAGATCTGGTTGCCGAGGCTACCAATGCCAGGCTAAGGATTTCTGGCTTCTCCTGGCACCATCAGTCTCTTCCTGCCAGGGTCAGGGAGTCATTTCTCCAGAGTCCTGTGATCCAGGCTTCAGGGAGCTGGGAGCAGACAGGGATAAGGTAGCTGTATATCTCAAGCCATGAGAACATGGGGCAGTCCCTGGCAGGGCTCCTCTCTTCCGTCAGAAGCCGTGGGTAGCAGCAGCACCTGCTGGAAGAACAGGGTCAGGCTGAATGACTTGTCCCTCCACCCACTCCTTCCCTGGGAGAGGTTAGTGACAAGGTGGCAGAAAGCTTCAGTGATACCTTTGTTGGCAAAGCAGTCCCTGTTAGCCACCGATGACAGGGTGGGGGCGGGTGGCCAAGGGGTAGAGAGAAAGCCTCGCAAAGCTTCCTCCCAGGCCCTGAGCCCTGGCACCAAAAGTCTCCTAAGGGACAGGCCTCACAGTAATGAGAGGGGCAGCAAGGAAGAGGGGCCACAGGGTCTGCTCTCACCAGGGAGGCTGGAGAGATAGCGAGCTCTTCCTTTTGGTACTGGAAGAAGTGAGAGTTTGTTCTAGCAAACTGCAGAGACGCAGAAGGGCTGAGTCTGGGGCTTGAGAAGCAAATACAACGCTTCTATTGTCTGACAGGTCCCCTCTCTCCCTTTGAAATTGTCCATTTCCTAGGAACATGGAACCAAAAGTAGTAGTTGTCATGGGAGTATGGAGAAACTACTAAAAAAAAGAGTGGAGACTGCCAGGAAGAGGAGAGGAACTAGGGGTTCAAGGATGGGAAATCTGGTCTGAGCACCTTTTTACCAAGGGACACTCTATCCCTGTCCCTTCATATGCTGCTCAGAAAGACCCCCTGTGGAGAGGAGGAAAGAGTAAGGCCCCCCCTGTCTTCGTGAAGGTGAAATGGTTTTCTTAAACCTGCAGGATAGGGTTCTAGAAATCTGTCCCCTAGGGCCACCTGGGTCAGTCACTAGGGAGCATCTGTGCTACCAGGTGGAGTTGTAACCATGAGCCAGGGAAGGACTGAACCACTCACTAGCTCCCAGACATCACTGGGGAAGGGCAGGGGCTGCTTGCTCTGCAGTGACACTGGTCGTGGCCCTCATGCAGGAAGTAAGAACAGGGTACGCATAACTCTGGAGAGCCAAGCTCCTAGGTACTCCCAGAGTTCCCCACAAGCCTGGGACTGTTAGAGCCCACTGTGTACCTTCTCCTCCTCTCTAGAGAACCACTCTCTCAAGTCGTGACTTAGACAGTGAGATTGATGAGGGAGGGGTCGAGGTCGTCCTAAGTGTCACCTTCTCTACTCTTCCTCTTTGTCTGGCCCCTGATCTCCTCCTGGCTCCCCTCATGGCTGCTGGGCCCCATAAGCTTCTGTGAAACCCCATTTCCTTTCCATTCAATGACACAGTCCCTCCCTCAGACTCTGACTTCTGTCCCACATCCTGAGCATTTCTAGGCCAAAACCTCTAGCCACGAGGATCACAGAAGCCTGCTGGCCCGGCAGCTCCAAGTAGGGAGGAACGCTAATTGGCATTAACAGAGCCCAGGCCAGCAGCTCACAAAAGATCCTCTCTTCCTGACCAGAGTCATGCCTGGGGCACAGCCAGCTTCTGGTGTTTGCTCAGGGGGGGAGGGGCTCCTTTGGATAGTGGTCAACAAAGAGAGGGGGTGCCCCACTGGGACTCTCCTGCCGGGGCTCCACAAGAACCTGGCCCTTCTTGCTGTCCCTCAATGCAACCCATCAGGTAGCCCAGAGCACACTAGGGACTTGGTCATCTCAAAGCCTACCTTATACGCTCCAGAATGCCCGAGTTCCAGTACCACATGTAACACGTGTGGACAGAGACCAAAAACAGTGCCTTTGTTTTCTTGTCTGTGAAAAGGGAATAATACCACCTATCTCCCTGGGTTGTCATAAGACGAAGTGCTATCCATTAAAAGCTCCTAGCACGGTCCCCAGCATGCAGTGAGCACTCATTCCATAAACAGGAATTGCAGCTATATGATTAGGATTATTATTTCGTGGACCCACTTCCTTTTGTTGGAGGAAGTTCCCATTTCAGGACTTCAACACTGAGCAGAGAGAATGAAACATGCACCCCAGGGAAATCTGTTGAACAGATGGAAGGAAAAGAGAGAGAGGAGGGCAGGAGAAAGGAAAGTGGATGTTTTTGCCACAGGTAAAACACGTTTTATGGGTGGACAAGAAAGACTCTCCTTCCATCAAGCTTCCATCTAACAGACTGTCATTGCCTAGAATTTCATCAGTGTTGATTCATTCCTTTGAGTAAAGCACTGCCCTCTTCCCATACACGGGTCTCCTTTAAGATGCAAACAATCACACTTTAGTTTGAATGAATTAGAAGACTGACCAATGAGAAGAGGTGGTTTGAAGCCCTAGAGCCTTTGTGGGGAGGAAGAGAATTTTCACGTGGAAAGTGCCAAAAAGGGATCATACAATTTTGCAGGAGGCTGGCTCTAAGAAAATTGAGTGCAGGACACTGCAATTTCCCTTTGTAACAGTTCAGATCTGACAGAACCTCATAGGCAAGAATGTCTTCCTTGTCTCTGTCCCAAATCCTTCACGCTATGGATTGTAGAACAAAATAATCATCTATTTCTCGTTGTCGGCCCAGCACAGAATGTATGGCTGCATTTGTTCCTGAAGATTTTCTTTTTCTAGAGGTATGAGCTATCGACATGCAATCTCAATCCTAAAGCGATTTTCATTTACCGGGGAAATTTTAACACTATCTCTTGCCAGTCTGAGGTTAAACACAGAGGAAAATTTAAATGCAATTTTCCTGTTTGAGAAGCAGTTACAATATTTTTAAGCAATTGAAGCTTCAAAATTTCAAATTCAACATGCAGTTAGGCCTCCACCCCAGGAACTAGGAATTTGCAAAGTTTACAAAACAGTGGAATATCTCCAAGGCTTTTCCCAAGTGCTGAGTCTTTGAGTGTTTCACAAATGAAGATGTTCTGGGAGACGAGGTGCAGTTTTACGGGCATTTGGTGTTTGGCTGGGGCCTTTTAAAGCAAACGTTACTTGGGGGAAACAGTAGAAGAAAGACTCTATAACGAAGTATCAGAACAATAATACATTTTAATAGCATTATTTATCAACATTTATCGGCATTTGGAATTAACAAACACTCCAGTCCATCCCCATCGAGCGTTTGCAATAAATTTAAAGGGCTTGTCTTGCCTTTGGCACAGAGAAGAAGACCCAGCTAGGATCCTTGTGTGATTTTGCAGGGGCAGATTTTGGATGCAGGGATAGAGAGCACAGACACAGAGACCGTAGCCAGCCCCCCCCCCCACCCCGTTTTCCCTGGTTTGCTCCCCAGGCCTGGAGAACCCAGTCTCCTTTAGGAGCTCCCCATAGTCCTCTTCATGAACCGTACCCACTACAGCAAGCAGACAGAGGCCCCTGAAGACACGTGAATCACACTGTCCCTTCTGCCCACCAAGGCAACCAGAGGAGCAGCATAGGGGTCCTATCTCCATAGCCACAGCTGATAGGACCACTACCAGGCATGGAGTAGATGACCCCCAGGCCAGGAATCTCTGCTGGGGTCTGGTGGCAGGAAAAAGGTGACTCAGGTAAATCAAATTTTCTCTGCAGGGACTCTAAAGAGACAGGCATAAGGACTATGATGGGTGTGTGTCGTTTTTCGCCGGTGTAGCCTCATGTCACATTTTCTGGTCATAGCACCCCCATACTCCTTAGGGAGCAGCTCTGGAGTTAAGGTAATCTGGTTCCGCCCCCACATTCGGGGGTATAGCCGCAATCCTAAATCTGGCCAGTCAGCAGATTTTATTCTCTGACCACAGCGATGCGTTCCAGCGGGGAAGTGAATTAATTAAGGTTTTGGTCTGGCTACGGTAACAAAGAAACTCAGAGCAGTGGCTTCAACAGGACAAAAGTTAATCTCTTGCTCATATAAAAGCCCAAGTGGATGAAGTAGTCTGCTTTATGAAAATCCTTAGGAGCCCCTGGTCTTCTATCTTGTTACTCTGCCCTGATGGCCTTACTCTCGTCACACCATGAGTGTGTTCCCGCCAGCCAGGAGGCAGAAAAATGGAAGGGGGAACTTGGGCTTTCCTTTTAAGGGAACAATGCAGAAGTGACACGTACCGCTTCTGCTTATAACCTATTAGCCAGGATTTAGTCCCAAACCACACCTAGTTGCAAGGGAGGCTGTACGGCCAGTTCGAAACTTCCATCACGCTAGAGGAAGAGGAGAATGGTGATGACGGGACAACCAGGGGCATCATCACCGTGTCTGGAGAGCACGTTCAAAGATAGAGTTAACAGTGAGGAGAGACAGATGACAGATGGCAAGGACGTCATGGAGGCCGGCAGTCCAGCCATGCCGAAAGGCAGTTCTAGTCTATTTTTGATTTTTCAGTTATACCAGCCAAAAAATTCCTTTATTTTTTCCCATTATTATTATTATTACTATTATTTTGCTTAAACTAGTTGAGTTTGGGTTTCCAGTTCTCTCAAACCTAAAGAGTTCTGCTAATTCATCACTAGATCAGAAGGCAAAAGATGATAAGGGAGGAAGAGGGCAAGGTACCATGAAGGGGAAGCCAACATCATGAGGAAATGGGACCCTCAAGACAGAGAAAAGCAGAAACTAGAAGACATGGAGAAGGTATAGTCAGTAGGGGTGGCGACAAGGCAAGAGGTGAACACAGAGAGAGGCTAAGCTGCCTAAGCTACCCCCTCCTCCTGCAAGGGACCCTCCTGCCAAGTCACTTTGAGGTTCAAATTGCCTTCTAACTCAGTTACAAGGTATGGACACACACACACACACACACACACACACACACACATATACATACATACATACACACATATGTATATATATTAACATATAATGTATTATTTGTTTCAGGGGTAAGTTATATATATATTTTAAAGATTTTATCTATTTGAGAGGGAGAGAGTGACAGAGAGAACACAAACAGGGGGGAGCATCAGAGGGAGAGGCAGAGGCAGGCTCCCCACTGAGCAGGGAGGCCACCACAGGAGATCCCAGGACCCCAAGATCATGACCTGAGCCAAAGGCAGGTGCTTAACTGACTGAGCCACCCAGTTGCCCTGGAAGGTTATATTATTCTTCAAAATATTTGTCCTCCCTCTTTTGGGTGCCCTTTTTAAAGGAGGAATACTCTTCCCATTGATGTCAGGCTTGGCATAGGATTTGCGTTGACCAATAAGTTATGAAGGGAAGGGCACCTGGGTGGCTCAGTATCTGCCTTCGGCTCAGGTCATGATCTCAGGGTCCTGGGATCAAGCCCCACTTCAGGCTGCCTGCTCAGCAGCAAGTCTGCTTCTCCCTCTCCCACTCCCCCTGCTTCTGTTCGCTCTCTCGCTGTCTTTCTCTTTGTCAAATAAATAAATAAAATCTTGAAAAAAAAAAAGATATGAAGGGAAGCTTTAAGACCTAGTGTGCTTCTTTGTCAGCCTGGGCTCCCAAGTGAAGAAAACACAGAGCAGGGCTGCAGCAGGCCCATGGCACACATGTGACATGAGGGAGAAATAAACACTTGTCACAGGCCTCTGAGATTGGGGATTGTTTGTTACTGCGGCATAACTTAATGTAAGCCAACTGATACCAGGTCTGTGTTTACTGCAGTTCATACTGATCTTGAAACATGATAGCTCATCATTTCCTGGATTTTAAGGCACATACTGCTTGTATACGCTTTTTTCTCTCCTGGCAACCGAGAGTTCTATCAATGAAGCCAGGAATGACAGACCTACATGCCATGATCAGGTAGTCCTCTTTACTAAGTCTTCTCCAGTTCTTATTCCCCAATAGTTCCTGTAGCCCAGAGAGGACGTGGAATAGATCTGATTATTATAAAACTGTGTAAATGCATAATATAAGTAATTTCATATTTGCAAATTTTACCAAACGTTTGTAATACAAAATCAGCAGTGGATCATTATAAAGATGTTGACTTCTCAAACTTAAGGACATTGTGGGTTAGGGTACATGCTGCACTGGCAATGCTAATGACTATGGTGACAAGAAATCGTGCGGTACTTTCCCATTTCCAAAGCGTGTCACGTATTTGCTTGCTTTAAATTCACAATAGCCTATAGATATTATCCCCATTTTACATACAGGGAGACTGGGGTTGAGAAAGTCGAAGGGATTGAACAAATTATGGAGCAGATACTGCCTCTCCCTGCTCCTTGTCCCGCCCCTTCTCCCCTGCCTGTTGCCTTAGGCACAGCAGACACCCCCTGGAGAGGAAGAGGGCACCCACTTCCGTGACAGGTGCTTGGGAAGGGCAATCAGGAACCCCGTGATTTGAATAAATAAGTGAATATATGACTAAATGGATGGATGGATGGATGATGAATAAATGGATGTTGGATTGATGGGCAGATAAATAGATGGATAGGTATATGGGTGATGGTAAGATAAATGGCTGGCTGGATCTCTTTTGTATGAATAGACTGGTGGGCGGATGGATGGAGTTATATGGTCTGAGAGAAAAGGCAGTGGAGTTCTCCCAGCGTCTGGAAAGCATGCACACACACTCCCAGTACTCTACCACCCAGAATGCCCTATCCTTGGCCAATATCTTACCCTTGCCTGTCCAAGTATTTCCCTCACCCCCAAGATTAGAATGTGTTTCACCCACAAGATTGTCTATTGCTACTCTACAGCTGATTGGCCGTGTTCACGTTATCTCTCCATGCCTCAGTTTCCTCCTAAGTAAAATGGAGATGAAAAGAGCACCTCCTTAGGGTTGTTGTGGGAATACATAATATATGAGATCATTTAGTAGAGTGCCTAACATATCAAAAGTTCTCTATAAATAATAACTATTATAATTATGATTCCCTGAAGTTTAGGAGGGTTGCCTATGGCGATTAAGGTAAGTCTCCAGTAAGCACACCATATTGTGATTAGGGTCTTTAGCCCTTTTTCATTAGTGGTAGAATCCATAATAATACAATAACCTTTATTTTATTACACAGCCCTTGGAAATTGAGGGTTTCATCCATGTCAATTAATTCCTTCGCAGCCCACATTGGCAGTGACAATCAGAATGTCAAAATGTCTCAGAGGATTCCTAGGAAATCTGAGGCACTTCACGATGAGCCTGCCCGGGTGAGAGACCAGCCCGAGTGAATCCTTAATGCACTTCACAGGAAGGGGGAACTCTCCTGAAATGCTAATACAATCAACCTGAAAGGCAAACTTCCAGCTTCCTGCTCTATGATCAGACCTGAGCTCCCAGAGCTGAGGTCCACGGATGAGGCCAGGGGCCCTGCTCCCTCACCTACCCTGCTGAGAGCGGCAGCCAGTCCTCAGTCCTCAGCACTATCAGGCCCTTCCTGTCACCCAGATGGACTCTGGCCACCCGGACCTAGGTCTGTTCCGCAACAGGAGGAAGCTCAGCCAAGAAACTGCCAGGAAATAAAAAAGGGAGCTCTCTGGGTGAAAGAGGGACAGCCTAACTCCCAGCGTTTGCTTCCGGGACCCAGTTTGTAACACCCTCCGGAGCCAGACTGCTTCGGTCCAAACCCTGATTCCCTCACTTCCTAGCTGCCTGGCCTTGGGTACATTACTCAGCTTTGCATGCCTCACTTTTCTCATTTGTAAAGTGCATATGATAATACCTGCCTCTGGGGGTTGCATGAGGATTTAATGACTTAATAAATATAAAGCACTTAGAACAATGCTTGATGCAGAGAAAGCACTGTATACATGTTTACTCTTACTATCCATTCTTAATTCCTTCATTCATGCATACCTTACTTCTTCCACCCATCCATTTATTCCTGAGCTCATGTGTACATCCAGCTAACATCCCTGTGTGAACCTCTGATGAGGTCATGTTAAAAATAAAAATGAATGATAAATATCATAGTTAGGTTTGAGACACAAAGAACTACTAATGGGGAGCCTGGGGAAGTTTTCCTAGACCTCCACTGTATGCAGGCAACCTTCTACAAGATCTGCAACTGTACGGAAGAATTAATTGTGTTAAAATGTCCATATTACCCAAAAACAGTCTACAGATGCAATGCAATCCTTATCAAAATACAAACAACATTTTTCACAGAACTAAAACAAATAATACAGAAATTTGTATGGAAACACAAAAGACCCCAAATAGCCAAAGCAATCTTCAGAAGGAAGAACAAAGCTGACAATGTCATAATTTTGGGTTTCAAGATATGTTATGAAGTTGTAGTAATCAAAATAGTATGACCCTGGCACAAAAAGAGTCACATAGATCAATGAAACAGAATAAAGATCCCAAAGACAAACCCATGCTTATAGGGTCCATTGAACTACAATAAAGGAAGCAAGAATATACATCAGAGGGGCACCTTGGTGGCTCAGTTGGTTAAGTGTCTGCCTTCGGCTCTTGGGTCATGGTCCCAAGGTCCTGAGATCGAGCCCCAAATCGAAATCCGGCTCCTTTCTCAGCAGGGAGCCTGCTTTTTCTGTTCCCTCTACTGTTTCCCCACTTGTATTCTTTGGCTCTCTCTCTGTCAAATAAATAAAATCTAAAAGAAAAAAAAGAATATGCATTGGAAAAAAAGACCGGCTCTTCAATAAATGGTGCCGGGAAAACTGGACCACTTCCTTACACCATACACAAAAATAAACTCAAAATGGATTAAAGACTTAAATATGAGACCTGAAACCCTAAAACTCCTAAAAGATAACACAGGCTGTAATCTCTCTGACATTGGCCTTGGTAACATTTTTCTAGATATGTTTGCTCAGGCAGGGAATAAAAGTAAAAACAATCTATTGGGACTGCACCAAAATAAAAAGGAAAGGAAATTAAAAGTGAAGAAAGCCATCAACCAAGTGAAAAGGTAACTGACTAAATGAGAGAAGATATATGCAAATGCCATATCTGAGAAAGGATTAATATCCAAAATATGCGAGGAACTTATACAACTCAACACCAAAATAAACAAACATTCTGATTTTAAAAATGGGCAGGGAACCTGAATAGAATTGAATAGAATTTTTTTCAAGGACATCCAGATGGCCAACAGACACATGAAAAAATGCTCAACATCACTGGTCGTCAGGGAAATGCAAATCAAAACCATGATGAGATACCACCTCACACCTGTCAGAAGGACTAGAATCAGAAAGACAAGAAATAACAAGTGTTGGCGAGGATGCAGGAAAAAAAGAATGCTTGTGAACTGCTGGTGGGAATGCAAACTGACACAACCACTATGGAAAACAGTCTGGAGGTTCCTCAAAAAGTTAAACATAGAAATATCATACAGTAATCCAGTAATCCCACTACTGAGTATTAAGCCAAGGAAAATAAAGGCACTAATTCAAAAAGATCCACGCTTTCCTATGTTTATTGCAGTATAGATGTGGAAGCAACCCAAGTGTCCAATGATACATGAAAGAAAATGTATACAAATATACATACAAATATATATAATATATATATTTTGTTGTTTTGTTTCAAATTTTTATTTAAGTTCTAGTTAGTTAGGGCACCTGGGTGGCTCAGTGGGTTAAAGCCTCTCAAGGTCCTGGGATGGAGCCCTGCATCGGGCTCTCTGCTCAGCGGGGAGCCTGCTTCCCTTCCTCTCTCTCTGCCTGCCTCTCTGCGTACTTGTGATCTCTGTCAAATAAATAAAATCTTTAAAAAAAAATTCTAATTAGTCAACATATAGTGTAATAGTGTTTTCAGAAGTGGAATTTAGTGATTCATTACTTATGTATAACACCCAGGGCTCATCATAAGTGCCTTCCTTAATGCCTATCCCCCATTTAGTACATCCCCCTGCCCTCCTCCCCTCCAGCAACCCTCAGTTTGTTCTCTATGATAAGAGCCTCTTATGGTTTGCTTCCCTTTCTTTCTTTCTTTTTTTTTTTTTTGCCTTCCCATATGTTCATCTGTTTTGTTTCTTAAATTCCACATATGAATGAAATCATATGGTGTTTGTCTTTTTCTGACTTATTTCAACTTAGTATAATACACTCTAGCTCCATCCATGTCATTGCAAATTCCAAGAGTTCATTCTTTTTGATGGCTGACTAATACAACAGTATATATACCAGGATGTATGTGTATATATATATATATATACATATATATATATGTATATATATATATGAATGATGTGGGAGATACATATATATCTCTCCCACATCTTCTTTATCCATTCATCAGTTGATGGACATTTGGGCTCTTTCCATATTTTAGCTATTGTTTTTGTTGTGGTGGTGGTGGTTATTGTTGTTGTTTTTGAGACAGAGAGAGAGAGAGCACAAACGGGGGTAGGATCAGAGGAATAGGGAGAAGCAGACTCCCCACCAAGCAGGGAGTCTGATTTCGGGCTCAATCCCAGGACCCTGAGATCACAATCTGAGCTGAAGATCAGTGACTAAGCCATCCAGGCACCTCTTTAGTTTAGCTATTGATAATGCTGCTGTAAACATTGGGGTGCATATGCCCCTTCAAATCTTTTTGTATTTTTGTATCCTTTGGGTAAAAACTTAGTAGTGCAATTGTTGGGTCATGGGGTAGCTCTATTTTAACTTTTTGAGGAAGCGCCATACTGTTTTCCAGAGTGGCTGCATTCCCACCAACAGTGTAAGAGGGCTCCCCTTTTCTCTGCATCCTTGCCAACATCTGTAAAGAACTTATCAAACTCAACACTCAAAAAACAAATAATCCAGTTAGGTAACAGGCAGAAGACACGAACAGACATTTTTCCAAAGAAGACATCAGATGGCCAGCAGACACATGAAACGATGCTCAACATCACTCATCATCAGGGAAATGCAAATCAAAACCAAGATGAGATACCACCTCACCCCTGCCAGAATGGCTAAAATTAACAATATAATATATATTTTTATATACACACACAGTGGAATATTACTCAGCCATAAAAAAGAATGAGATCCTGCCATTTGTGGCAAGATAGATGAACCTATAGGTATAATACTAAGTGAAATTAGAAAAATAAAGACAAATACCGTATGATTTCACTTATATGTGGAATCTAAAAAACAAAACAAAACAAATGAAAAAACAAGATTACTCAATACAGACAGTAGACTGGTGGTGGCCAGAGGGGAGGGGTTAGGGAGATGGGTAAAATAGGTGAAGGGGATTAGGAGGTACAAACTTCCAGTTATAAAATAAATAAGTCACAGAGATGAAAAGTACAGCATAGGGAATAGAGTCAATAATATTGTAATAACGTTATGCAGTGACAGATGGTGACTACCCTTATTGTGGTGAGCACTGAATAATGTATAGAAGATGTTGTACACCTGAAACTAATATAACATTATATTTTAATTATACTTCAATTAAAAAAAAGTCTTGGATCGTATGCCTTTGCTCACAGAATTTTCTCTTTGGAGGCTTCTCTCTCTCCTTTCCTCTTGGAAATCTCTTACACATCCTTCAAGGCCCAGGGAGAAGGTTACCTCCCAGGTGAAACTTTTGTAACTACCAGTCATAACTTTTCCATCTCTTTCTTTTTAAAAAAAGATTTATTTATTTATTTATTTATTTGACAGAAAGAGAGAGAGAGAGAGAGCAGATAAGCAGGCAGAGAAGCAGGTAAAGAGAGAAGGAGAAGCAGGCTTCCTGCCAAGCAAGGGGCCTGATGTGGGACTCGATCCCAGGACCCTGGGATCATGACCCGAGCCAAAGGCAGATGCTTCACTGGTGAGGCCCCCAGGCACCCCTGTTTTCCGTTTCCTTAATGAATGTTTGTTTTAATGAGTAACAGGTTTATTAAATAAATAAAGGCTCCCAATGCTCTTTGTTCATATTAATATTCTAGCCTGTGTCACTTTGTATTATAATTAGCTACTTGTTGCCTTCCTTTTACCTAGAACAATCTTTCCCTGCCAAGTAGGCCATTTCTACTTATAATTCAGGTCTTGGGTTAAAAGTCACTTCCTCCAGGAAGCCTTCTTTGACTTCCCAAATGTCATCTTGGGGCCTCTCCTGCAAGCTGTCACAGGTCCTGCTCCTCCTGTCTCACCACACTGGCAGGTAATCTCTGGTTCATCTGACCGTCACCCCTGTGGACCACATCTTCTGTGAGGTTAAGGACCAAATTGGGCGTCCCCAACATCCAGTAACATGTCAGGTGCACGTGTCCACGGTAGGAACAGGCCCTCAGAGAGGTGTGGGCTACACAAGCATGTACCGCAACCCTGCCCTGGAATGGTGCCCGACCCGGAGTAATATTTGGCAGTAGATATTTGGCAAAGCTCAGCCATCCTCAGGTCTCTGTGCCCTCTGTCTCCCTGTTGCCACTCCAGGCCCCACCCAGATGGGGCTAAGTTGTCACAGACCCCTTCCTTCCTCTTGCAGAAGCTGTCCTGTGTTTGAGAGGTCCCAGACCCCTGGAGGTAAGTGGATGATGAAATGGAATGGGATGGAAAGAGGTGGGTTCCATGATCCTGAAAGTCAGGAGGCTGCTGCTTTCATCTTGATAACAAGAAACTCTGAGTGCTTTCTGGGGATAATGTAGGCCTCACTCTCCTCTCCCTCCAGCTCTGCCAAAGCTACCTGAAGCCCCTCCTTCTCAAAATATTTAGGCATTGCAGGACTGATCGCACAGAAGGCGGTGTAGAGGAGTGGTGAAGAGTAGACCACATTTCTAATTCCAGACCACTTTTTATGGCCTAAAGCTGTGTGGCTTGAGGCAGGTTGCTCACCCTTTCTGAGCTTCACTCTTGTCTGTTTAAGAATAATACCTCACAGGAGAGGTGTGAGGATTAAATGAAACAGCACACAGAATATGCCTGAGTAAACGCTCCATAATGTTTGCTAATATCATTGTTATTTTGTTATTAATCATCGTACCGGAGCCAGGTAAGAGCTCAGAACAGATGCACAGTGTGGCGTGGATCCATCCCCACCTCAGTACAGCCCCTCACCGAAGCCCAGAGGAAAACGGGGATTTGTCAGAACCGCAATTTGGCAGCACAACCAAAACATTCACGTCACACCTCACATCCATGTTCTTGCCTCTCCGTGGTCTGCAAAATATCACTGCTGAGTGGGAACTCGCGTCATTCCTTTCCCTGTTGTTCGGAGGCTACGTATGTAGTGGAGGCTGAGATGGCTTCCGGACTGAAACTCTGTTTCTTTAGCACCTACCAGTCCCGTGAGCTTAGGTGAGTCGCTTGGTCCCCCCGAGCTTCAGTGTCCTCATCTCTAAGATGGGAGTAATCATAGGAGTTCCTGCCTTAATGTGAAGCATCAGTAAGATAATCAGGATATGAGAGGAGAGCACTTAGTACGCCGCCTGGCTCAGAGTAACAGAGCAATAACTGTTCATTCTTATCACCTTATTTTATTAGCAAATCTTAGGATACATGACTATTGGGAGAGGGAGAATTTAAGCTATGTCCTTGATGGAGGCTTTTACTCTTCCTGGAATCCGGGCTCTGGTGTTCCTGACAAGTCACACCCCCTTTTCATCTCAAGCCTGGGGCCCCACAGGATTACTTCCCCACTTCCTCCCACACTGTCCCTCCAACTCTACCCAGGCAAGCTGTGGCCTTTCTTTCCCTTCCTGGTGAGCCCACTGGGGGGTCACTAACCTCATGGCACTCTCTCCAGCATTCCAGCGTCTGTGAGATAAATTCTTACCAGACGCCACATGCCAGAGGAACCAGGGCACACTGGGGTGGGGCTGGCTGCCGGGGCTTGCTGAGTCTCCCACGACAGACAGAGCCTGTGCCGACCATGTCAGCCAACAGCACACTGCTGCAGGGGGTGCTCCTCTGTGCTCTGTTCCACCTGTCTGCAGCTGGAGCTGGGGGCTGGTCCTTGGGGATGGCCAACTGGTCTGGGGTTGGTTGCCAAGTTGGCATCACCATCTTCATTCCAGTGTCATCCAAAGAGCTGTTTGTCTTTGTAGGTCCCAGAGCACCTGGCTGTATGGGGGTCCTTTGACTTTGTCCTACCTGGGAGGTGGAGTCCCAGAACTGGGGGTTATCTGGGCAGGGAGGACCCTTGGCCCCACCCCTGGCCCTCGCATCTCCCACCAGCTTCCTTTCTGGGAGCAGATCCAGGGCCCCCACTTCCAGGTGCCCAGAGGCCTGGGGAGTTGTCGAGACCATTGAACCTGACATGTATAACCGTAGGAGATGCCAGCCGTTTCTTCCAGATGCAGGCTAAAAATACAGAGGAGCGAGGGCCCTCGGTAATGGAGACTGTAAGAGCCTGTGACATGTGGCGACGGCTGTGCGGCCGCTAATGAGCTCGGAGCATTCAGTGCCCGCGCCCTGAGTGAGCGCGTGGGCTGAGAGCATGGAGCGGGGTGTCACTCAGCATTTGTCCATCCTGGCTCAAAAATCTGGAATGTTGGTGTGGGCCAGGTGGTGGGGGACCAGCTCAAGCGACCCTCTGACATCCAGGTGGGGAGACTGAGGCCAAGTGACTGCAGGTGGGGAGACATACCAGGGAGAGGCAGAGACTTCAAGGGACCTCTGCCTCTCTGGCTCCCCATCTTGCCCCCAGCCCTGCACCCCCAAAGCCCAACATGAAACCTGCTCTGGGAGACCCTGGTGAATGGGTGATAATTGACCTAATAAATGAACAGACGAATGAGTGAATGACAACCATCTTCCTCACTGCGGCATGAGCCTTCCTGATTGATGGGGACCGTAACTCAGTCACTGCCACTCCGCGAAAGCAGGGCACAGAGGACGCCTGCAAACACTGCTTGCTGAATGAATGAACACCTGATCTGCTTCTTGATCTAGCCCCTTCCTGAGCGTGGAGACAAGGTAGTCTATGAAAATCGTGCTGGGGGGTCTCTCACTCCTGTCCCACGACTCAAAGAGCCACAAGAGAGAATAAATAACAACTGCAGCACAGCAGACTTCCCTTAAACTTAATTGGCTCTGTCCTAAGAACTCTGAACAAACGCATTCAGGCCTCACATCCAACCTTACAAGCTGAATTCTATGTTTTCCCCTATTTTACACAGAAGTAAACTGAAGGGCTCGGAGAGGTGAGACTTGCCCTGGGTCACCCTCCAGGAAGAGGTGGGGTCAGTATTCAAACCTGGGTGCACCTGCTCCCTTCCCTCTTTAACCAGCGAGCTACCCCACCTTCCCCAGAGCACAGCAGCAGTGGAGGGGAGATTCGTGGGCCAGAGAAAGCCACGCGTAACGGAGGCAGAAAAATACCTGCAGGGCCCATAAAGTGTTTGATAAATTCCAGGAGAAGAATAGGAAGAAATAATGAGCATTTGTCAGAGCCTTTTATAGCATATAAGACGCTTTTGCCTGCATTCTCTCATTTGATCTTCACCACAGGCCTGGGAGGAAGGTATTATCATTATCTACATTTTATTGGTGAGGAAAGTGAGGCTCCCACACCTCCCAGCTCGGCCAGGCAGGCTGCATCCCTGGGGGTGGGTGTGGATCGTGGTGCCCTGATGGGGACTTGCTTCTCATTACCTGCAGGTTGTCGTAACCTCTCCCCAGATTGTCATTGACTCAAAGCCTAAATCCAAGCCAGGGGCCGTATGACATTTCTGGGCTCCCTGTAATCACGGGGAAAGGCCAGCAGGAGGTCGAGTCCAGCCAGAATGCCACCTCCTCCAAGGAGCCTGCCTGGACCTGCCCGCCTCGTGAATCTCGCTCTTCTTGAACTGTCTATCTCTTGCATTCCTATGGAAGCCCCGCCCAAAATAGGGCGGGGCTTATTATCGGCATCACCGCCGCAGGTACTAACCCACGACGACTAGCCACAGTGGGAAGTGGGAAACTAAACGCGTGTTGAGGCACTGGTTGGTGATGGTTTAAGGACAGAAGTATGTGTGGAATGAAACCAGAGCCCCTTGCCCTCTCTAGGGCCTTTCTGGCTCTCCAGCTCCTTCCTTAATGCTCCCCTGGAGAAAGGCAATTCAGATCGAACACAATGGAGGACCAGTGTGGGGCTCCTGGCCTATTCCCAGCTGCACTAAATTTGCACTGCTGGAAAGGGAATGGGGGTATCAGGAAGGGATGCCCTGTGATCATTTGGAACGTTCTCAGTTCAGCATAGAGCAAGTTGTGTACAGATCAGTCTTACCATCTTTACTTTTTGTGTCAATTCAGGTGGATGGAAAAATATAGTTTCCTACTAACCCCACAAAAATGAGAACCCAGATTTTATGTAATTGAATTTTTTGTACTCCAGTTAATACCTACAGTGCGGTTTTGAAGTCCTTGTAATTGAAAAGGGGGAGCCAGAGCAGGAATGTGCCCAAACAGGATTCAGGTACGCATTCACCAGACGTATCTGGAGCCCCTCCCGTGTGCCAGTCACCGTTTGAGACTTGGAGGCCACAGCGGTGAACCAGGCAGATGCTCCCTATTGCCAGAAGTTTCCAGATCAACAGAGGACAGGCAAGCAAACTTGAGAGCATGGTAAATGCTGATAGGGTGTGGAAAGAAAGATGTTGTTTAGCCAGAAAGCCATGAAACTCACAGGAATCTCCTGACCCAATCAAGGAAAGAGGAAGCCCCCAGAAAGAGGTGAACCCTTGACGGCATCCTTAAAGGACGTACAGGAGGCAGATGGTGTAGTGGTGATTAATTAACTCCTGAGCTGGAACCTGGCTCTGCTGCTTCCAGCTGGTGACCTTGGGCAAGTCACTATACTGCTCCATGCCTCAGTTTCCTTATGCGTAAAATAGGGATTGTAATCCTAATTGACCCTATGGGGTTGTAAGGATTAAGTGAGTTAATACATGTAAAGTACTTGGAACAGTGCCTGGCAAATGGTGGGCATCTACTACCTGTCAATTGTGATTATTTTTCCTCATCACTGTTGTGAGGATTAAACAAGATAACATTTGAGAAGCACTTAGCACAGAGTAAGTGCTCAATAAATGTAAAGTGCTATTATTTTTGTTATTAAGTAGGCATTTACCAGTAGTAGCCGGGTGGTTGGGGGGGTGAGGAGGAGAGGAATCCAAGGTAGAGACAACAGCACAGGCAAAGGCCTGGAGGCCAGAGAGAGACTGGTGCATGCAGCAAAGTTTAGGAGTTCAGTGAGCCTGCCACAGAACCTGGGTTTGGGAGAGATGCAGGATGGGTCTGGAGAGAGGCGGGGCACGGGCTGGATCTGGGGGCTTTGGGACTAATGAGCGCCCTCCCCTCTCAGACAGCTCAGCTGAGGATGCCTAGGCTGATGCAGGCTGGCCAGGGGGAGGGAGGACCTGGCAGGGTGAGGGTGGGCTGCTCTGCCCCATCCCCCCCCTGCCCTGTGCTCCTCCTGGAGCTGTAGGCTGTCAATTAGGCTGCCTCACGCAAAAGGTTCTCTTTCCTCATGCGATACATGTCACATCCGGGAACGATCAAAACAGCTTTGCTTTGGCAAAACGTCTTGTGCTACGTGTTTGTTCTTTGGTGTCTGAGCGTAACTCCTGTTGTTTCTGAGACACCTGTGATTTGCTGGTCCCTGACAGCCATTACCCGCTCAAAGTCTCTGCCTGCCACACAGCCCGCCTGGCAGTACCCCCGTTCCATTCTCTGACGTTCCCAGAGCATTCACTGCCTCTCCAGGCCACAGGGGTGGAGGCTGGCACTGGATCAGACACCACCGTCAAGGATGGCCAATTTTAGAAATCACTGTTACCATTTGGGAATACCTACTGGGTGCTAGGTGCTTTGAAAGCCTTATTCATCTGCCCAATCACCCCACAGTTGGGCCTGGTGATCTCTATTCGACAGAGGCACAGTAAGGCTGTGGAGCTCGCTCAAGTCCACCCAACCGGTGAGTGTCAGAGGGAACACTGTCCTCAGCACCTCAGCCGTCCCCAGCTGACTACACAAGGCTGCCTCTCTCCGGCCCCCTGATCCGGAGGGAGGAACTTGGGGACAGTAGGGAGGCAACATAGATGGGTTAGCAGATGAGAAGTCAGCTCACCTGACCCCAGGACCCCTTGGCCCCTGAAAACAGGTCTTTCAGAGAAACCGGGCCCCCAGGGTTGACTTCCAGGGCTCTAGCTGTGATGAGCAACTCCTGCAGGCAACCCCTTTCCTTTCTTCCAGATCCTGCACTCATCCTTTGGCCTCTGCCACCTACCTACCAGATCTCCCTTTGAGTTCATACATGTCAAGCATTCCATCTGAGTTAACGTATTATTATTATGGGTGCTATCATAGCCTATGTGAGGCTTGAGGACCCTTCCCTGTTCCCTGCCATGCTTCCCCCCATCCTACAGCTTCCCCACTTTCTGGGACCTCTGAGAGAGCGGGAGCTGAAGGAGGCAGAGATCCTGTGTTTTATGATAAGCTCCTTGAGGGCAGAGCCCTACCTATTCAGCCTTGTTTCCTCGGTGCCTTGAATTACAGCAGGTATTCAGAAAATAGCTGTTGAATAATCATATCCACAGCCGCTATTACTGAGCTGCATGGAGCACGTCACTTCGTGACCCTATCTAGTTGTGGTGGTAACCATATAAAGGGAGGATTATTTTCCCCACAGATGGCAAAACAGAGGCTCTGAAAGATGTTTCATGGACCCCATCGAAGAGGATGTAGAGCCAGGATTGCAAACTCAGCGTTGTCTGACTCCAGGCCTGTGTTTCTTAACCTCCTCCACCATCGTAGACTCCCCCTTCATGTGATCAGTCAGATCAGTCAGTGACTTGATGGAGGAGTATCACATGCGCTCCGCCCCCAGCTGCACCCGGTCTGACCCTCCCACGGTGTCCCAGGACACTGGAACCCTCTGCCCATCCTGTCCCCTCCCCTGACAGGCCCAGGGCAAAGCATCTCCCAACAAGGCTTGTTATTTCTAATCTTAGGTGAGAAGCCTCAGTTTAAAGGCATTTCAATTCCATTCGAGTCAAGGAACAGTTCTCACTTTGCCTCTCTGACCCCCTAGTACCCCCCACCTCCTCCTCCAACTGGCGCCAATAACACAAGATAAATCTTTCCTCAGAAATATAATAGTTGTTCTTCCTCTTCCCGTTGAAGCCTCTGCCAGGTAATTAGCATACGCTGACACCTTGATAGACGAAAAGAAAGGCATGAGATAATTCCCTTTTTCTTTAACCATTATAGTATGAAGAAGCCTTTCAATTTGCCAGTTACCCAATCCAGCATTCCTGAACGCAGCCCACCGTGTGACATGTTATTCTAGCTGATCCTACCATCTCTGGTATTCATCACCCACCCCGGGTCACACTTGAGAGAGCAAATTCTCCCTTTTCACACTGACACTTCTCTGGTAGGAGGGGCAGCTGTGGGGGGCGGGGGGGGGTGGGGGTGTTCAGTTGGTCTGGAAGTTGTGGGGATGATGTGGTCATACTTGGTTGGGCGCCCCCAGCTGGCAGGATGAGGTCTTGCAAGGGCCTTGTACCTCTCTGGGGTCCCTTCAGAATCCCTCCTCTCTTCCTCATTCCTGCAGGCCTTTAACCAGGGCTCAGGGAGTCCCTGCGTTTGATGCGGCAGGAACCTCAGCTTGCAACTGGTGGTTTTCTCTCTAGACACACACACACACACACACACACACACACACACAACACCACACACAAACACACACTGTGTGAGTTCATCGTAGATTTTGCAGCCTGGAGTTGTGCCCAACCTCTTTAGAGGTACTCCATGGCCCTATCTATGCTCACATATATGTTTTTCTTCTTGTCCTTTTCATTCACTTAATTCCTTCATTCACTTCATTCCTTCATAATTTATTAAGTGTCTACTACATGCTAGGCACTGTTCTAGGTATTGAAGAGAGAGCAAGATGGACAATGGACAAGACAGGCTAGGGTCACAGCCTCACAGAGTTTATAACCAGTCCAAGGAGGCATACAAGGAATTATTATTATTAATAGATCTGTAAAAGATATGATTTCAGATGGTGACACATGCTTTCTAGGGAAACAAAACAAGTGAGTGCTGGGGAAGGAGTGGGAGGACTATCTGAGACAAGCTAGCCAGAGAGGGCCTGAGATTTGAACTGATGAATGGAAGAAGGCTTACACACTGGCTAGGGTTGAGGTGGGGGGAAACATTCCTTGAAGTGGGAACAAGTAATCACAACTCACAAACCAGTCTGAGAAACAACAGTTGGAGCCAACTCTTTGGAGGGGTCTGTCCCATCCTGACATAGTTCTGACTTTCCCTAGCACTAGGGAAGGTGGAGCAGGGTGGCCAGAGCAGCTGCTCCTCTGTTGGGTGAGGGGAGAAATAGCTGCCTGGGTCTACCAGTCAGCCGGCCCTTTGCAAGGCTGGTGACCAGGCCCTGCACACCAGACTAGAAACCAAATCCCGATCAACCGTGTCATCCTGCCCAAGGCTGGCCAAGGGAATCTTCTGCGCAACGCCCCCCGCACCCTCCAACCTCGGTTCCTCAACCCTCTTCCACTCTGGGCAGGGGGCTCCACTCCTCCAGTCTTTCCCTCCCCTGTTTGCTCACCTACTCTTTCTCTTGGCTGGGACAGGTTCCTGATACCCTTACTGGGCCCAGGGGCTGGGGTTTGGGGAATCGGGTTTCTGCCCCATCACCCAGGATTTGCCCTCTCTGTCCCTTGCTTAAGGATTACCATGATTCTCTCATTTGGCTAGTGGAGGCAGGAAGAGGGACGTCCAGGGGTCTCTGAACACTACCAGATCTCCAAGCTACCCTGGGGGCTTTCTGCTCACAGACCTCTGACCAAACCCCAATCTTGGCTCTTGTTCCCCTTAATCCAGGATCCGGCCAAATCCCTTCTCCGAACAGCCTCTGACAGCTCAGGCTGCTCTGTTCTCTCCCCTCCCTGACCACCCACTGCATATATTGACTGCATCGTGCTTTCTGGCATTTGCTTTGACCCTGGCTGGCATTTGCTTCTGTTCTACTGCAGGTTCTCATCTCACTTGCCTGTCAGATCTCCCCCAATGGACTTTAAATAATAATAATAATAATAATGATAATGATAATAATAATAATAATAATGTTCCTTCATATATGGGAAACCACTGGATACTCCTACAAAGGGCTTATATTTCTTTTATCTCTGTCTCCACAATCACCCTAGAAAGTAGAAAGTGGGGATGTAGACTCCTTCCCATTCTACAAATAAGGCAACTGAGGTTCAGAGAGGCTTACATCAGAAACCCCTCACCTGCTTTCCCTGTCCCAGCTCAGTCATGGGTACCACAGGTCACCAAGATCCCTAGACCAAAAATTGGGCAACATCACTGTCCTTCACTGCATCCTTTCTCTCACAGCTGGACAGTCCGCAGACTCAACAGACACCTAAGTGTCTTCCCAGACCACTCACTGCTTTCCAGCTTTACTACCTAGGCCCAAGGGAACTGTCTATCAGCCCTCCCCGGGGCAAGTGCAAAGTTCTCCCTTCCTGCCCGCACTACTGCGCCCCCCCCCCCCCCGCCACCCCATCCATTCCATACTCTGCATCACGGTGGTCTTTCTCTGATGCATTCATTAATTCATTCATTCATTCAACAGACAGTCATTGAGAGCTTACCACATGCCATGCCCAGGGCCCAGCAATGAACAAGACAAAGCCCTTGCCTTCATGGAACTTCTATTCCAGCAGGGAGGTGGAGAACCAATAAGAAATAATTAAGTCAATATATAATATCTAGAGAGTGGTAACTGTCATGGAAAGAAAAAAGCAGAGGAAGGAAATAAAGAGTGCTCAGGCAGGAGAGAGGCCTTCAAGATGAGGGGGGAGCCCTCACTGAGCAACATCTGAAGGGAGTGAGGGAGGAACCCTTGCTGACTGACACGCAGGGCTTGAGCTTCCAGGCAGATGGAACAGCAAGTGCAAAATCCTCAGCTGGGACTGTGCTTGGCAAGTTTATGTTTGAGGAAGTGCACAGAGAACAGCAAAGCTGGAGGAGTAAGGAAAGAGGGAGAGACTTGGCAGGAGGCCACACCTTGCAGGGTTTGTAGGCCATTTTAAAAACTTTGGCTTTGACTCTGAGTGCAGTGTGGAGCCATTGGAGGGTTTGAGCAGAGGAGTGACACAATTTGATTTACATTTTAACAGGATCCCTCTAGCTGCCTTGCAGTGAACTGACTGTAGGGGAATAAGGAGAGAAGGAAGGAGACCAGTTAGGAAGCCATTGGAACAGAAACCAAAAACTGGATCAACAATGTCATCCCGCCAGTGGCTTCCCAAGGGAACCTCCAGCCCCCCATTTCTCAACCCTCTTCCACTCTGGGTGGGAGGCTCAGCTGCCCCAATCTTTCCTTCCCCTGTTGTCCCATCTACTCTGTCTCTTGGCTGGAACAGGTTCCTGATACCCTCGTTGGGCAAATCCTTAGATAAGGGACAGAGAGAGCAAATCCTGGGTGATGGGGCAGAAACCCCACTCCTCAAACCCCAGCCCCTGGACCCAATTATTATTTTTAATTATTTTATAGTAATTATAATTAATACCTTACTAGGAATATACCCATTTTATAGGTTAGGAAACTGAGGCACAGAGAGGTTAAGTAATGTGACCGAGGTCACACAGCAGGTAAATAGCAGACCGAGGATTTGAATCCAGGCATCTGATCCCCAAGCTGTTTCTTTCACCATGAGAGACTGAAATTTCAGTTCCACAACCAGCCATGAACTCATTCTCTTAACCTCCGTGCCTTCCAACAGGCAGTTCCACACGCCTAGAAATTCTCCCTCCCATCCTTCACACATCCTCAGCCCCACCCCCTACTCCTTTGGCTAAGCAGCCTTCCTCTGGGAAGCCAGTTAGGGAGAAGTACCCCTGTTCCAAGCTCCGATGGCTGCCTGAGCTGGAGGTCTAAGTCTGCCCACCCTGCTACCAGAGAGCCTATCTAGGGACCCAATCTCCTCTACTAGATACAAGCTCTCTGTGCACGGAGGCCAGGCCTGCCTGTCTCACCACTGTGACCACAGGGTGGAAAAGCACACTTGGGACCCAGGCATTCAACAATTACCTGTTGAGGGATGGAGGGGACACAGTTCAGTTAGGTCTCTGCCCCACTGCTTTGCCTTCTTACAGCCCCTACTCTGCTGCCTCTGTGATAGATAATAATAGCAGCATTAAATGCTTGCTTTGTACCAGGCACAGTACTAAGCACTTCACACCTGCGATCTCATTTTCCTCTCCATTTCACAGGTGAGGAAACTTCACCTCTCCAAGTTTCATGACCCAGGGTCAAAAGGTGGTCCCTGGATGCTACACTAATAGTTGATGAAGGGAACTAAGGACACTGGAATGAACCCGCGCCTGCTTTCTCTGTACCCACAGCTTTCAGCACAAGGCCATGTGCAGAGCGGATAAGCAAATCCGCAGTCCAGCTCTCAGGCCAGAGAGGAAGGCTTCCTCCTTTCCCTGAGAGCTTCTCTCCCCTGCTTCATCTCCCCCCTCACACCCTTAATAAATGCCCTGAGAGGGGCCGATTGAAGGGTGTGATTTCCTCGGGAGAGTGGCAGCATTTACATGGGAACATTCAAACAGGAACAGAATTCTTCCACGGGGGCATGGGCTCCAGAAGACAGCTGTGGATGGAGAGCTGTTGTTGGAGGAGGGGGGGGGGGGTCAGGGGATGGGGAAATGATCTTTTATTTATTTATTTCACTCTCCGAGCCCTCACCTTTCATTAAAACAGCCTCCGGATGTAGGTGCAATCAAACATTCATTAGACAGGCAAGGTGCATTAAAAAAAAAAGAAAGAAAGAAAGAAAGAAAAAAGAAAAGAAAACCAACCAACAACGCCCCGAGGAACACACACACGCGCGCGCACAAACACAGCAATAATCAATCTGTGAAAAGAAACTGGTCCTTCAGGCAGGAAAAGCGGATGTGTTCCTCCGCACCGAGCTCCCAGGGCCCAGAGGCTGTCCGTAGGGACCGTGACTCTCTCTCCGGCCCCCTGCGAGCGCCCCGTCACTTAGTTGATCATCCAGGAGCTATGACCCCGAGATCTGGCCCCTGCGTGCTGCAGGGTGTCCCAGCCGGCGCGCCTGACACAAGGGGGTCCTTCCAAGTCCTCCCAGTCTCCGCCTCGGCAGGTTTGCCCACAGGACTGAAGCACACACAGAGTTCTCCTTTGCATCTGTTCGCACATCCTGACTGGAGGCTCAAACTCTGGCCCTGGGGATCGTCGTCTGCACAAGGCAGCGGGCATTTTCCCAAAGCCCGGTGGTTGGGGGGAGTGAGGAGTGGAAGGCGGTTGTCCCGCGCGACGTCGGCCCTCCTCCATCTCTCAATCACGACCAGCTTCCCGGAGGAGGGGACGACGCCGAAGCCGGGGAACGGGGGCAAGGAAGTGGCTCGACAGATGGGGAGTGGGAGGCTCTTCCAGCATATGGGGCTGCGTGGGCGGAAGGAGTCTGGGCCCGGCGAGGGGGAGGGGGCGGAGGGCTGCGGAGACGGTCCCCGGAGCAGGCACGCGCGCCGGTATTGGGGTGGGCGTGTGAATGGGATGGAGTGGGGAGGAGGTAACCCTCCAAAGGTGGGGGCCGAAGACCAGGGGGCGGCCTGGTAGCCGTCACCCGGGAGCCTGCGGAGGGCGCAGCACTCCGAGCGCCTTGCACAAGGGCGCCCCCTGATGGCGCCTCACGTGTCAGACACATTTTCCATTTTTCTGTTCAGTTTAACAATCCTTATTTCGCCCTTCCTGGGAGCCTGGGGCTGGGTTGGATCGTTGGAGGATACTGCTGTGTCCATTTTTCAGCCAAGGAGACGGGGGCCCAGCGAGATCATACACCAAAAGTGCATGGTAAGAGTCAGGGTTCCAACCCAGGCGTTCATTTGCTCAACAGTTAAGAAACCCCTACCTATGGTGTGCTGGGGGTTGGGGATACTGCCCTACATAAGACCGACAGGTCCCTGGCCTCCTGGGGGCTTACAGTCTAGGTGAGGAGACAGCACACAAGTAAACAAATGAGCAAAGTGATTTCAGTGCTGTGGAGGAAATAAACCAGGGTGCGGAGCTAGGCAGCCACTGTGCTCTCTCCAGCTTCCCCCAGCCTGCCTCCCCCTCACTGCTCCCTGCGGGGACTGGGATTTGTCAGCTTTGGCTTCAAGGCAGGCAGCAAAGGTGGCTCTGAGGGTGAAACCAAGGCGGGGAGGGAGGGGCAGATTCCAAGGCCAGGAGCTGCTCCCACCCCGGCACCCCTCACACGTACCACCAGCAGCCTCAGGCTTTCCCACTGTGGCCAACCAGCTGAATTATTTCCTTATCTCAACCCAATGAGTTTTTAATCTGTCTTTATACAGAAGCCTGACTGCCTGCACAGGGATTATTACCGAGTTCTCTGCACATCGATCCTGCCTCCCCTGTCTATTCTGACCAAGTGAGGCTCTGAGATGGAGGCAGGAGGGGGTCTCTGCCCTGGAAAGATTTAGAGAGCACTGGTGCTTGCTGTGAGCTGGGCAGAGGGGGTGGGGAGGGGGGCCTGCAGCCTTCAGGCCCAGATGCTCAGGATTTCTGGAGGACTGTCCTGCAAGGGGATGGGGTCTGGCTTCGGTGTGAGGGAAGGGGTAGGAAAGGGTGAAGCCCTCCACTGAGCTCTGGAGATGGGGCTGTTCCAGCATGACCAGGTCACTGTCTGCTCGGGAAGACTTAAGCAACAAGAGGAGAAATGAAAGGAGACAGGAGAGGCTGGGACGGCCTGGGACAGGGACAGATCAGAAGAGGGTTCTGGTCTCAATTTTGCTCTTTACATGCTGTGTGCCTTTGGACAATGACCTCGTCTTCTGTGAAATGGGGTGGTCACTGAGGCTTTTTAGTGAGGTGGTTTATGCACATGGTCTTCACATGGTTAAACACTCAATAGTGTCAGTTCTTGTTATTAATACCATTATCTGTAAAATGGGAGTAGGAGTCCTGGTTTGCCTTCCTGGATAGATCTCTTGAGAGACTCAGAGGGACAGAGGCACCAGACCCACGTGAGGACTACTGTCGATCCACAGCTAGCTCACCAATGCTAAAGGGGTGAGGAGGTGTGACGCAGACATACAGGTTACTCCTGCATTGGGTCAGTGACAGACACAGTCTGATAGCCCTCTAGACGTGCAGCCTGGAGACACTCTCCCCTGCCTGTACACCTGGCCTGAGAGCAGGGAATGTGGGACAGAAGCTCCCACTTGTGACTTTCCATCTGCCCTGGCGCCACGGGATACTGGAGTGTGGCCTTTCAAGCATACAAATCTAAGCATCTCATTTACTGCCCTGGGACAAGCCCCAAATGCCCCATATGTCTCCGAGGGAGTCTTCTGTTGCTGCCTCACCTCCCACTTCTCGTGGCTGCTGCATTCAGGGTGCAGGCCATGGTGTCCTCAGCCCCTCGTGCCTCTGCCTTCACCGATGCAGTTCCTTCCTCCTGGGAGACTTTTCTCTGCAAACTCTAAACCCTTGAGGACAGAGACTTGGTGTCTTGGTTCTGCAAAAGTAGCTGACCTATAACTATTTGTTGAATTCAACTGATTCTGTCCCCATCCTGGCCAACTCTTTTTGGCCTCAGCTCAAACTTCACTGGTGAGGAAAGGACTTCTGCTATTGGGGCTGCAAGGAGCCTGTCAGTTTCCCCTTCTAAAGCCCGTTGCTCTTCCCCTTGAGAAAGGCCCATGCTTGGCATCCATCTCCTTTGCTAGCCTAACCCCCCAAAGTCAGGATAGCTCTGTCTTCTTTATTACTCTGTCTTCAGTTATCCGGTATATAGGAGGTGTTCAAGATGGATTTTGGATGAGTAAATAAACGAATGGATGTCACTAGGACTCCATCCTCCTGCTTTAGTCCCTCCCACTGACCCTCCTTCCCTGTCTTCAGAGGCATGACTTCTGGCATCTCAGGGCCAGGTCTTTGCTTTCCAGCATGTCTTTTATCTCATCTGTCCACAGCCATCCACTCCCAGACCAGGCCCTATGAGGGACATCACTCTGGCTGGGCCCTTACAGGCTTGCTGCCTCTCACCGATGAAGAGCTGGGCCTGCTCTGAGCTCCTGGGAGCTGGCCTGGCCCTAGGCAGCCTGGACCCACCCTCCTTGCCACTCTCCAAAGAGCACAGCTCTGGATCTGCAAACACCGGGAAGCCGGGCACCTCTTCACTCGCCAGCCAGCCAGGCCTGGCAAATGCCGAGTCATTGCCAGCTGCTGCCTGCCTCCAGCTCCTCCAGCCTAAGGAGCCACCAGGAGCAAACCCAGAAGAGCCACCCCTGGCAGCATCTGAAGCCCTTCACACCTGAACCCAAGGGGTTTCTTCTCCCTTCCTGCAGACTCCCACCTCCGCAACAGTGCACGGAGGCCCTAGAACCAGGAATTAGGCTTGGGATGAAAAAACCAACGCCATGCCATCTCAGTGCCACCTCCCCACACCCTGCCCTCTACCACCAAGGGCCTTTGAACACATGCTGACAGCCTAGCCTCAGTTTCTCTACAGGGCCCCTCTTTTACCAAGGGGCTGCCAAGGGAACATTTACAGGCCTGAGCCAAAGCTTCGGGGCCTGTGAGTACGGACTAATAATTAAGTCCCTACAAATTGCCTATAGATAAGCATAATCCCTTGCGTTTATAAAATCCTGAACATGTTTTAGTGCTTTTTTCACGTATATTATCTCATATGATCTCCCACGGTAATCCTATTGGGTAGTTACTGGAAGGGAAATTAATGTCCTTATTTTGTAGAGGGGAAAACCAAGACTCAGAGAGGAAAGCATCTTGTCTGAGGTCACACAGCCCCCAATACAGGTTCCTCTTAATCATCCCTTGGCCCAGGATCCTGGAGGAGCTTCTGGAGCCCACCCCTTCAGCTCTTCTGCCTAGTCTGCTTTTCAACAGCAGCAGCAACAACAGATAGCTGTTGAGTGTATATATGCCACTTGAATTGGGTTATCCCATTTAATTCCCAACACAACCTCATGATATTGGTGATTTTATCAGCCCCCACATTACAGATGATGTGGCCAAAGCTCAGAGAAGCTATTCACATCCAGGGAATAATGCTGATCTGTTTGAACTATCTGACTTTAACCCCATTCTTAGGCTCTCCCTGGCTTAACTGAGGCTCCTTCTCAGACCCAGAACCTCCAATATCTCCTCTCTGGGGTCTGGGATTCTTAGGGGCATCTGTATTTTCTATGGTTCTATACACTCCCAGGTCACTCAGTCATTCATTCACACTTTCACTTGATAAACACTCATTGAGGCTTTCCTGTGTGTGTGGCATTAGGAAAGCCACAGTTGTCAGTGGCTCATCTCCTGCTCTGGAGGGGCTACCCCAGCTAGAGAAATCTGAGAAGGCTTCCTGGAGGAAGGGGAACCCAAAAAGAATCTTGAGAGATGAGTAACAGGCAGGCAGCAGAGAGAAAAGGAAGAATGTTCCAAGCAGAAAGAGCCAGGGGCAAGAGAAAGCAGCACCTGTTCAGGGACCCCATAAGTGAGAGGGCTTGGCTGGAGGACAGAGGTGAGGTGAGGCTGTTGCTTTGTTGGATGGGGGCATGTGACAGGGCAGGGATCTGACCAGACTTGTGTTAAGTATGCTGTGGAGGCCATGCAGACAATGGGTCTGGCACTGGGGATAGGGTCCACTCTTGTGTGAGATCTTTTACAGTCACTTTTTGTCCTAGATACTTGGAGCCAGCTCTGCAGGCTGTGGGAATGTGGGAGGGCAGGCTTCTAGAGCGCCCTTGGCTGAGCTTGGGAGAGACTGTGGAGGCCAGAGTAGGGAGACAGTTTGTGGATGGGGTAAGATATGAGAGCCAAAGCTTCCCCACAGTGGTCCTCAATGAGGTACCCATGTGAGAGCAAGCATAAGGAAGAGCATTCTAGACAATGGGAGCAGCTTTGCAAAGACCCAAAGGCAAAATGCCCAAGACCAGCTGTGGAGAAAGAGTTCTTCAATATGGCGGAAGCCATGGTCTGGGCTGGGTGGAACCACTTCTGTGCAATAGGAGAGAACTCAGGCCTTAACCAATAAGAGTCCAGAGGCTCTGCAGATGGGACACTGAGCTGCAAATCCCAGCTTCTACCAGCTGTATATGTCCTTGGGCAAATTACTTAATTTCTCTGGTTCTTAGTTTTCTCCTCTATAAAATGGGATTGTGAGGATTATACAAAATAACCCACAAAGCCCTTAGCATATAATAAACAATAAATACAACCTAAATTATCATCCTTACTATTATTAACAGTTCTGCAGTGGGAAATCTAAGGGGGAGTACCACTTTGTAAGGGAGGAATTTCATTTTAAAAAGTAAAAACAAGCTGCAACGTGTGCTTATCTATAATCTCCACATTCACAGATATGTGTGAAATTTCATCTGCAACTGTTTTCTCAGGGTGGCATCCCATCCCAAATCAAATGAGATGTTGGATGCTGGATGCCCTCACAGGAATGACAGGGGCATCGCAGCAGCAGACAGCAGGCTCAAGGCTTGGGGAGGGTGCAGAGGAGGGGAGAGGGGGCCTCTCTCCGTCCTCGGAGGGAGTGACAAATCTCACAGTTTTCAGCGAGGATGGTGGGGGGCACTTTGGGGCTTGGGAATGGCCCTCCCCAGTTGAGAGTTAGAATCAGCCAGGTTTTTCTGGAGTGAATGTGGTGAGTAAAGAGTGTGGGACACAGCCTCTGCCTCCAGAAGTTTATAGTCTTCTAGGCTATAAATGAATCACTTAGAATCTGAATTGTTTAAACTCCGGGATTAAGATTTTCAGGTGTTAACCATGAGAGGCATAGATCCAACATGGTCGAACAGGCAAGCTAGGACCAAGAAGGCCATGCTCCTGAGTCCTACCTGATTGGAATCCCACCTCCATCTATGTAATTGGGAGCCTTAGACAAGCTACTTCTCTAAGTTTGGGTTTTCTTGTTATACTGGACTGAGTATTAGAACTCCCTCAAGGGTTGTGTAAGATTCCATGAAATAATGTATGTAGAGTGCTTGACACTTGGGGCCTGGCAGGTGATCAGAGCTCAAAAACGAGTAGTGGTCATTGCTGATAGGAGGTCTTTCTCCTTCCAGGAAGTTTGATAGCCATTCTCGTGACTCCATAGAGGAAGGTGAGTCAGGGGCCTCTTGCCTGGGGACGACAAATGTCTCGACCAGATTCCTGTCCCATTAGGCAATGGCAGTGGGGGTCCGGGCCCAGAAAGAGCACTGTGCCCATGGGGGCACAGGACAGGGTGAAATGTGTATCAGGGGAGCTGCCATATGGTCTGGGTGGAGACAGGGAATGAGGCCAGTCATTTTCCGGGCCTTCTGAAACTCAGAAACATGAAGTTTTAAAAAACAGCACATACACAAAGAAATGGTTTTTTTGCAGCTGTTTTGGCAGTTGGGGAGTAATTTACCAACTTCAAGTTCAACTTAATGAATTTGGGGGTAGGCGGCTTCCCTGGGAATTCTGCTTCCTAGTAATCTGTGGTTGCCCAGACAGCAAAGAGGGCCGGGCAGGTGGTCGGTGGGGAGCATTAACAGTAACACGTTGTGTATTTGTCATCAGAATGGAGCCCCCGGGCACAAGGGTAGTGCCCAAGGCTGCTCAATGGTGTATTTGTCATGTGGCCACTGACACAATCAATTGACCCCCTTACACACCGGTGTTTATTAGCCATTGTATAAATATTTCACCCCTCCCTGGCTGACACATAATCTCTTCTTTGCTGCCTCTGACAAATGAACATTTCTCTGTAGACTCTTAAATGAGTATGTGTCACAGCTATGTCACTGATTAATTTTTTTTACCACCACGAACAACGATGCATAGAAATGTAACTTATATTCATTTCCCGGCTTGAGCCCAGCTGTCTAAAAAATTCCACCAGCAGCTACAACTGACAGACAGCTATCCCAGCACTTGGGCGGGCCGACATGTGGTTGTGTGAGTGTCAGCTTGTTAATTACGGGCTTTTTCTTCCGGACAAGGACCTTAATCACTGCTGGGGCTGAGAAGGGCCTGCTTCAGAGGGCTCCAGGGGCTGGCTCCCCAACCCAGCCTAACCACGCACGTTTTTTTCCTCCAAACTTTGGCCACCTTCTCTTCTGGGCCTTGGTTTGGGGACACCCCTGAGGGCACCCTGGTAGCACTCATCACCACCTTAAACTCTTTAAAAAAAAAAAAAAAAAGATTTTATTTATTTATTTGACAAGGGGAGACACAGCAAGAGAGGGAACACAAGCAAGGGGAGTGGGGGAGGGAGAAGCAGGCCTCCTGCCGAGCAGGGAGCCCGATGTGGGGCTCTATCCCAGGACCCTGGGATCATGACCTGAGCTAAAGGCAGACACAACCTACTGAGACGCCCAGGCGCCCCATTCACTTTGAACTCTTTACCCACTGATCTGTGAGACCAGGAGGGGAGGGGAGGGTCTTCTTGGCTAAGCATAAGTGGACGCTCCAGAAATATCTGCTGATATGAAAACAGCTAAGGTGCTGTTACTGACCAACATACTGGGCCGACTGACATGTATTGTTTGCTTCATCTTTTCAATGAATATTCTTGGAGCCCCTACTCTGCATGTCTGAGAAAAGGTGACCATTGCTTTGAGAAATGAGTATGTGGTTAGACGGGGGTGGGGCGCCGGCCTCTGGAGCCTTCTGAAGCTGGCCCAACAGTGATTCAGGTCCCTGTGGCTCATTTCTTGGCAGTTAGGCCAGAAGGAAGTTTAGGTCCTGGTGGTAGAGAACTGGAGGTTCTTGGGGTACACACTCTTTGTGCCCTGGTTTGCAGCTGAGGAAACTAAAGGACCATTCTTGCCATGGGAGTCATCTCACCCCAGAACCAGCACACTGAACCATTTTCTGGCAACCACCCTGACCCCGTTGTCCTTCCCCCATGGGCTGCCTCAGTTTCTCCTCCACTACAGCTCCCCTCCCCTCCCTTCCTTTTTTCTCCTTCACACTTGCCTCTTCCTGGCAGATTCTCGAGTCACCTTGGGCTTCAGAGCCGACTCAGCATCCCTGCTCCCACCCTGACCCTGTCCATCTGCTGCTTCCCCCTCCCCACCCACCTACCCACTGGCATAGGACTGAACCTTCAGCAGGTGTCTAGGCTGCCCCCAGCCTACCCCCTACCTCCGTGCACCTGTGTCCCGTGCACCTGTGTCCCCTCCCTGATGTCATGTAACCACTGGCTGGGAGCCAAGTGTATGACACCTGGGGACATTTCCAGTATATTAACTAGCTTACACCAGCTCTGACATTGCCCACAGGGCTCTCCAGAGACTGACCCAAGAAATAGAGAACCTTCTCCCCGCACATTCAGGGAACTGATACTCCCTAATGCCATGCCCAGGGAGTCTACGTGAATGGGTTAAAACTACTGATAGGTGTGGTGAGGCAGAGAGCATGGAATGGGAGTTCGCCTGCCTCCCAGCTCTTCTGTTTACCCACTGTGCGTCCTTGGGCATGTCACTCATTTTCTTCTTGTTTCATGCACTAGGGACGCTAGTGGTGATTTCACAGGACAGCTGGGAAGGTGAAAAGAGCTCCCGTGAAACAGCACCCAGCACGGTAGCTGGCACATCCCAGGGGCACAGTCAATGGCATAGTCAATGGCAGTTTCCTTTCAAAGAAAGAACTCTCAACTCTGTCCCATCTTGACCAATATTTCCCTGTGAGAGAAGAAGAGCTGGCCTAACCAGTCTCCTGAGACACAGGTATGACATCCCCACCCACGCCCAACCTAGGAGGTGGCCCTCTGAGACCCCGTGTAGCAGGTGACACTGCCACCCTCCTTCCCTCCCAGCCTGAGGACTGGGAAGGAGGGGCAGCTCCAGGCAAGGGGATAAAACTGCTAGGGGTGGGGCTGCCCAGACGTTGTGCCCTGACTTTGATAAGCATCAGCCAAAATGATGGCCACGTATGAACATAAATGACATATTTATTTATTTGTCTATTTATTTATTTGACAGAGAGCAAGAGAGGGAACACTAACTGGAGGAGTGGGAGAAGGAGAAGCAGGCTTCCCACCGACCAGGGAGCCTGACGCGGGGCTCAGACTTGGGACCCTGGGATCATGACCTGAGCAGAAAGCAGACACCCAACGACTGAGCCATGCAGGCACCCCTAAAGGACATGTTTATGTGCATTATCTCACTGGAAAGACACAGAAACACTCTGAGTTCGGTAAGACTCACCTTGTTTCACTGGTGAAGAAACTGAGACCCAGAGGTTAAGGAAACTACCAAAGGTCACACAAAACCAGGACTTAACTGAACTGGAGCCTACCTGCTTGCCCCCCAGACCTCCTTCCCCACTATGCTCACCAAGCCCTGGGGCCATGCTCCTGGGAGCCAGCAGCACCTGCTCCATGATGTCATCGAGGGCTTACACTATGACGTCAAGGACTCTTCCCTCGGGGACTTGGCGGCGTTTAGGGCAAGGTCAGAGGAAGAAAAAGCCTAGATGACAGAGTTGGGTTGGGACCAGCTGGGGAGGGGGTTGGTGCAAGAAAGGGCCCACACAAAGAGCTTCGGTTAGAGGCTTGGCTGTGCCATCCCCCATAGATTTCCTTGTTCGAAATGGAGCATGGAGCCCCGGAAATCAGGACAAAAGCACCACCCACAGCTCTGGTCTCGATGAGTCAGATTCCACCTCCCACAGCCTCCTCCTGTGTGTGTTTCTGAATGTGTGTGTACCCGCGCATGTGCCCTGCCAGTGCGTGAGGCTGTCAGCTGTGCACGCGTGAACGCACATGCATGCACACGGATGAGGCCACATGGGCACACGCCTGAGCTGTGTCCATCTGTATCCTTGTCTTCAAGCTTGAGCCCCGAGAATAGGATAACCAGCGGGGTTGGTGATAATCACAATGTAAAGAGCTAATGTTCAAAGGCAGCATGGTAAGCAACTTCACAGGTAGCATTGTGTGGAATCTTTACAACAGCCTTATGAAGGGAATACTATCATTATTCCCATTCTACTGATGATGAAACTGAGGCTCAGAGAGATTAAGCTGTTTTTCCAAGGCCACACAGGCAGGAAATGGTGTAATTTTCAGATGGCAAAGTGTGTGCTCCTTAAGATGTGGTTCCCTCCTTGCCCCCTCTAGAGAGTTTGTAGACAAGACCCCAAGGGTCCTTTGTAACCAGAAGCCCCCAGGGTCCCTGAAGGAAAGGGGGCCAGAAGCCAGCTTTGGAAGAGAAGGGGGGTAAATAGCAGATAGATGCCTGAGCAGGAGGGGGCAGGGCAGCTGTCTCTCAGAACAGGTGTCAGAGAAGCTGTGACAGCCACTTAGAACCACAGTGGCAAGCCTCCTTTACATGGCGATTTGCATATATTTGCATGTATTTGCATCACCAAATCTGTGGAAACGGCCTTAATGGTCCCTGCCTCAGAAGACAGGCAGAAGCTGAGAAGGTGGGAGTGACAGGGAGGGCCTGGGGAATTCAGGAAGGGAACGAAGGGAAGAGGCAGTGCTGTGGAGGCACTGGGAGGTGCTGGGCACTGCTCAATTTGTAGGAGAAAGCAGGAAGATTCTCTCCCAGGTGTCCTGCGAAGCCTCCTCGCCTTGAGTCCAACCCTTGAGGGCGGCAGGGAAAGGGGTGGGAGATTAGAGAGCGGGGAGAGCAGAGGAGGATTTGGACCTGGGTCGGTGGGCAGCGCTCACGAGGAAGGCCGAGGCTCAGACCTGGGTGGGAACCCCCAACGCCGGGTCCTGGGAAGGCTGGCCAGGAGAGAGGGAGGGCCTTGCTCTGTGTCTCTCCGCTGGGGGGCCGCCCACTCGGCGGTCCGAGCTCTGTGGCTCGGTGTTGGGGCGCCATCTAGTGGACATGGTCAGGAAAGGACCCTCTTTTTGCCTGCTCCGGCGCGGCCCCTTCCTTTGGGTATCTGGGCCGAACGTGTTTGGGCTTTGCCAGTGCTGAGAAGGGGCATGGTTGCTGAAGTAGAGGCTCCATTTCAGAAAGGCCCCCTCTCTGCTGTTTTCCTGCCACGTCCCATTTACTCATGTTTCATATTTTGCCTCTGAATAAGCCAAAAAAGCTATGCTCCCACTTCAAGGGGGAAGCAAGGTTAATTGTTCTCTGAGTTTTGTCCTAGATCCCCACACACCTGCTAACACCTAAGAAGAGCCAGATCCCAAATACAGTCTAGGACATTACCTTCAAACGAACCTCAGCTGGTGCTGGCTACCTTTGGTAAGTTCTGAAATAACGCCAGGTGTTCACCTGACACTCGCCTTTGATTGGAGCCCGCCACGAATTCCTGAAGAAACAGGTACGCCAGACCTTCTTCAGTATCAACAAACCCCTACCCCGAGCAATGACAAGACTCATTCCTCTCTCCAGACACTCCGCCTGCTCTCCTCTGTCACTCACACTACTCCGTAAACTCGGTTTTCACTTTCTCTGGCTCACATTTGATTTCTGTCCTACAGTCAGTCTCTTGCCTGACACTGTGGGATCCTCCTCTGGGTCCTTGGACCCAGTCTGCCTGCATCAGTGCAGGCTGGTCCTGCAGCCCACATATGAGTGGGATTTTGATTTTGTGGAAGATCACTCTCAGGGAGCCTTCTTGGGGGCTCAGGCCAGGCTAAGTTGGGTGGATACAGCTGAGAGGTTGAGAGCTCGGGCCTTAAAATTGGGAAAACACGGCTGTGCTGGTTACTAACAGTATGACTTTGGCGAATGAACCTTGGGATCAGTTATCTCATCTGTAAAAGGGGGTAGTAGTATTTACTTGTGAGAATGAATAGAGAAACATGTTAAGAGTTTATCGGTCAGGTCAGGACTAGAGAAAAGCAAGTGACTGGAGCCCAAAATTTAAGGGACGTGGCACTTGTATGACACTGAGAACTTCTTAAAATTTGCACCCTAAGCTCCTCATTCTTTTCACCCTAGTGCTGGCCCTGCTTATCAGCACACTGCCTGGCACAAGAAGAGTGCCCATCAACAGGAGTTATTGTTGATGCTGTTATCATGTGGTTACTGAGTGAGGATGTTAAGGCCTTGGGAAGGCAGCACCCTGCCCCAAGACCCAGGAGGAAGTAGCACACTAGGTCCTGTCTAGCCTGGTCTGGCAAGGACGTGAAGCAAGACTGGAGGCCAGGTGGTGAGGGACCTGTTCCCAGTGAGTCAGGATTAGAGAGGAAGTCGTGGGCAGATAGGAATGGAGGAGGATATTGGGTCCTAAAGCTTGTGTCCCTTCTCAGATGACAACAAAGGGACTCACAGATGGTCTGTGTGGTATGCTGGTGGGGTTTGAGGTGGACTGGTGCCCCATCACGGCCCTCTGAGGGGTGACCTTAAAGGACAGTGGCAAAGAGAAGTTCCACCCAGTGTGCAAAACCTTGAGCAGTACGCTCGGTTATCAGCTTCATCTAGAAGGTGAGGTGGTCTGAGATGTGGATATTCTCTAATTCTAGAGAAGTAGGGAATGGTTTGGCTCACTGGTCAGGAGCCTGGAAGGAACAAAACCAAGATCACTGACAAAGAGTACTAGGGAAAGGTAGATGGACAGACTTCCGGAAGTGGGTACCAAATGTGCAAGCTTCTGGGTCTCCAAACCCTACAGAGCACCTGCAGCCAGATGCAGACAGAATGATTCCTGAGGTGAGTGCCCCTCTTCCTGTCCACCCCAAATCTGTGCACAATAGCTTTTGAACACAGTGGTCATGGTGCCAGGATTGGGGGCAATACCTGGGCTCAATACCTTGGACTCCCCCTCATCAAGACTGAGCCAGTTCCTATACTCTGAGGGCTCCATCTTTCTAAAGCAAGGCCACACCAAGCAGCAGGTGTGGTTCTCCTCCTCAGAAGATCAGCCGAGCTCCTGGTGGCAGGTGGGTTGCCCTGAATCCCTTCCTTCCATCCTGGAGAGCACAGTCATTCATCCTTACTAGAACCAGTGTGTGCTTAGGGTTCCAGATTGTCTTCCTTGTCCACTGTGCTTCCACGAAGAAGGCACTGTAATGAGGTCACCTCAGACTTATGCACTTTCAGCTCTTATATTCAGATTGTGACCCATGTTGAGTTAATTTGTCATATGCTATGATGTAATAATGACATGGTGATCCATGCAACAGATCCATTGGTCTTACTTAGTTGTGCCTTACCGCCCAGAAGCACGGGGCCTTGCAGAACAGTGGGGCAGCCTGTTGGAATGCTCAGAAGTCACCAGCAGCAACATGACACATGTAGGTGTGGGCCCTGAACTCCTGGGCATGGTGTTTGTTTCGAATAGTACCGTGTCCCCAACACCTAGAAATTACAGGTCTCAGAATCAATGTGGAAGTGGAAGTGGCCCATCTCACTCTTGGATCTGCACAATTTTTGCTTCTTGTTCCCAAAACAGTGGGCTTTGCCAGTTAGAGGTCCTAGTTCCCACCAAGGCAGAACTGTACTAGGGAACACGGTAACGTCTGCACTAAACAGGAAGTTGAGGCTTCCACCTGGCCCCTTTATGCTTCTCATGCGGGGGGCACCAAATAGCCAAAAAGGACATTCAATTCTTCATTACCATACCAGTCAAGGTCATTCATCCTGGTGACCATGAGGCACAAGAGCTGTGGGTGGAATGCATGTAGATGCAAAAAGGGCAGGGAAGGGTATGCCTGCACCCAGCCAGGAGATTCACCGGGCATCTCCTAGAACCTTCCACCCAGTTGTAATTGGCAATGGGCAGCCTCACCAAGGACAGTCCCCCAAAGGAAGGCAACCAAGGGATCAGAGCTCTCAGAGATGAAAACCTGTATCATCTCTCTTGGCAAGTAGTTGAGCTCTGCAGAGGGTTAACTGGGGGAAGGAGGAGGGAGACCATATCAGTTACAGAGTCCGGACCAGCTACAGCAGTGGGGACAATGCTTGCTTCATTAACCCTCTTGTCTTTGTTTTCCTTGATTCACGTCTAGCGTCACCTCGAAGGGGCCTTGTTTACAGTGGATTATACCTCCCTTTCTGGGGAAAAAGTAATGACAACTTTGTTAACATGGACAAAAATGGAGGCCCCATGTTGTAGTAGGGAAGTCTGATGTAATGCAGGGGTGTGAATGGATCTCAGTGGCACAAGGGTTAGATTGTACTGAGACACAAACCTTTCTTCTCCAATGCCTTGACTACTTCCCTGTTCTCTCTGACGTTGCCTCTCACCTTTGAGTGTAGATGAAAGGCCATGCTATGTACTGTGGGACCTGGTTTCTGAGTGCCGCCAAAATTGGTTGACAGAACCCAGAAGATTGGGGTGAACTCTGACCCATGGGGATAGGATATGGTTGGAAGCTGTGGGCTACTCCAAGGTATGCTTCCTCTTTATGGTCTTCTAGAGGAGTCTGACCACAGACTGAGTATACACACTCTGGCTAAGCAACCTGCAGTGTCTCTCTTTGGCCCATATGAAGCAAGACAACACAGTAAGGCATTGAACCCCCCTGTCTCGTGTCTTCCCTGCCCAAATTTTCCTCTTCCTCTCCCTCAGCCCCGCGGGCTTTCACCTGAATCCTGGCCACATGCTCTGTTCCTAGAGGACCTAGACAAGGGGTTTCCAAGACCTTTCTCCCCCCTGTGTTACCCACATTGGGGTCAGTCCCAGAGCCGGCGTCTGACCACTCCAACGCGGCTGCTGAAACCAGAAGAATAGAGAGACCCTGTGGGGGCAGGGACTGACCAACTTCTTTGCAGATGGGGGGCAGAGGGGTGGACATCTGAGAAAAAAAGGGGGGGAGGGTGGGCAAGAACAGCAAGGAGGGAGAGGAGAGCAGAAGGTGGAAAAGTTAAGTCCCAGTGAAGGTTGTCCCCTGTAAATGGGTCTGTGTAAGAAGTTTTCTGGGAAGGAGTGGCTGGATCCAGCAACACAAGGGAAGACAATATTCTTTCCCCACAATGAGAGGACACATCCGTCCATGCCGGGCAGGGGGTGAGTTTCTCTGAGCCCCCCAGACCTCCATATTCCTGGGTGGGGACAGGGTCTGACTCTCAGATGATCTGGAAAAACAGTAAAAACATCAGGACTGAGCGGGTGGCACTGCGGGTGGGAGGAGGTAGCCGCAGGAAGAAGGTCCCGAGCAGCACACAGTGATTGCTCCCTTTTCCAGTGCAAGGAGGCCACGCTGGACTGGAGTCCAGGGACCCACCCTCTAGGCTTAGGTCTCCCACCCTCTGACTACTCCAAATCCCTCAGTTCATAAACACTGTGGAGCCCATGGCACAATCCCATCTCCAGAGCAGAGCCTCACATTCCAATGGAGTTGTAAGCTGCAAGAGGAACCGGCCCAGTGGCATTTGGGTGGGTGGAAGCAGGGCAGGAGGAAGTTCAGGTCAATACCGAGAGAATCTCCCCTTACCCCTGCACCCAGCCCTTCACTACCTTGCCTTTCTTTAGATATGTGGGGAGTGCCCCAGGCTAGGGGCAGAAAACTAGGCTTACAACTGTGGTCTGTTAGTTCCTGGGACATCCCAGTCATTCCACCTCCAGGCAAGGACCCACTTTTCCTGCGTTTTTGAAGCAGAAAGAAGGGCAGAGTAGAAGGATCTGAGCTCCAGCCAGTCAGCTGTGCTTGCCTGGGATACAGAAATGGGACCAGAGGGGCCCATCTCTGATAGAGCACGTGGATATTTTTCTAAGGAGGAGTCCATAACTGTCATCAGATTTTCATAAAAGTTTATGATCTTCCCGTGCTGTCCAGGATGGCAGCCACTAGCTACATGGGGCTATTTAAGGGTAGATTAAAAATAAAATAAAATAATCCAGCTCCTGTGGCTCACCAGCTGCTTGTCAGTGTCTTCATGACCATAGGTATCTAGTGGCTACCATGTTGGACAGAACAGATGCAGAACATGTTCCTCAGTAAGAAAGTTCTATTGGACAGTGCTGCCCATTACAAAAAAAAATTTTTCCCACTTTACTGAGGTATAATTGCTCAATAAATTGTATGACTTTAAAGTATACAACTTGATGATTTGATTTATATATATATATATATATTAGGAAGTGATTACCACAATGAAGTTAGTTAACACATCAGTCCCATCACATATGTACCGTTTTGCAAGTATGTGTAGTCAGAACATTTAAGATCCACTGCCTTACCAAATTCCAAGTATACAATACAGTATTGTTAACTACAGTCACCGTCTGGAACTTTAGATCCCACTCCAGTAAACTTGCACAGGGAAACTGAGACCTCAAGAGGGGGTCAGCTGCCTAAGGCCCCAGTGGAAGTCAGTGGTAGTGGCAAGATGAGATGCCCTTCATAAAATGTAAGATTGCATAAAAATATCTTCTTATACCTACGGCTCACTGTTCCACAACAGTCTGGGATGGTAGGAAACAGGGCTCTAGTTGGGGCTTTAGATGGGGGGAAGGGCGAGGTACTGAGTCTGTTTCTCCCCTCCCCCCTCCCTGTGTTGGGGGTTGCCCTAGCCCTTTAGGATAAAGAAGGCTTAGAGGACTGGGACTCCCTCCCCTCCCCCATGATGACCTCATCCTCACAAAAATGTGAGAAGGGCAATGGGGAGGGGCTTCATGGAGAGGGGTGTGAGTGGGGGAGGTGGTGCAGTCCTCAGTCCAGAGAAATTGGAGGTGGGGAGAGCTGTGCTGATCCTAACATTCTCCCTGCAGGCATATTCCTAAAGTCCAAGTCTGTACGTATCACCCCATGCTTACACTCTTCTTGGAATGGAGACCAAATCCCACCCAAGGACTACAAGGGTTTACATGGCCTGGCCCCTGAGGTCTCACCCTGACTCTCAGGTGGCCTCAAACTTCCATCTCTTTGCTCTGTCTCTATTACTAGGTTTGCTCCCACCTCAGGACCTTTGCACATGTGGTTCCTTGGCCTATGACATTCTCTTCCCACCCCCAGTTAACCCATCTTTCTGATCTCAGCTTAATTAAACACGGCTTCTAGGAGAGGCCTTCCCAGACCCCCCAGACTAGATCAGCTTCCTCTGATGTATACTCTTATACTGCTCACCTTTGTAACATTCATCTTGCTTTGTAATGACTCTACACATTTATTTGGGGGTTCTTTGGTAAATGTCTCACTCCCGTAGTAGACCAAGCTCCCCACAGTCTATTTCTGCTCATTGTTATATCTCTAAACCCTTGAACAGTGGTTAGTCCAGAAGAGATGCTCAATAAAAATCTGAGAAATAAATGAAATGATTGCATGGAAGTGTTCCTTCCTACAAGAAACATGCTCCTCAGAGTCCATGCCCACTCCAATTGGCCCATCTCATTAGGACCCAGCGAGGGTGATCATGTGCCCTCTACTGCCCAACAGGAAAGCAGGAGAACCAATGAGCCCTGGAGGCCTCTGGAGACAGTTGAGGTGATCAGGAGTGCAGGGGTGCTGGGATACTGGGTGAGGAGTAACACAAGAGGTGGAATCGATAAGATGACAACCTTGGGAAGTGGGAGAAGCACGATGAGAACAATATGGTCCAATGTGGCAAAAGGGTGGTCGATGAAAACAAGATCCTGGCATGTACCAGAACGAGGGAGTGATAGGTAAGCTGGTTTTAATCCAGAGCCACTGTGGAAGTGACGCGCAAACAGAAATAAGGAATGGGAAACATTCACTGAGTGCTTAGAGTGAGTGTATCACACCCTTTCCATGTACCTGTATATTTCCACAGATGAAGCTTTCCAACAACCCTGTGATAGGCACTACTTTAACCTCTCCATTTTGCAGAAAAGGAAACCAAGGGGCAGAGAGATTAAGTAACTTGCTCAGGTCACACAGCAGGTAGAGGTGGATCAGGAAGGGACTCTGGAGCTGTCCTTACCTGCGTCATTGTACCATCCCCTTTTGGGGAACAAAATGACCTCTAAAGCGATTGCGGCTGTAGTGGACCATGATTTGGATGCGGAGGTGGAAGAGCAAAGAGAGAACTGGAAAGTCCCTTCCCCAATCCCCACTGCTTGGTTCTGCCCTTCTGCTCACTAGCACCCCTTTTGTTCCACGCGTCAGTCAGATTTATTCTTATTCCTCCTTCCCTGCAAAATGCCAGCGAGGCTGAATCAAACTGCACAGTAAAGAGTATGAGTAAGAGGAAGACTGTGCTGGCCAAGGGGAGGACTTTAGGGAGGTGGGGTGTAGCTGAGGGAGAAGTCCCAGACCACTGAGATTTATGACCAACACAGAAGTGTTGCTGTAGGTTGTCAGATCTTTTGAGAGATGAAACACTGAAAACCTGTTCATTTTTTGGTTGTTGTTGTTTTTGGTTTCTGGGCTGTCCCTTATTTTTAAACTGTGGCTCCATGCATACACTGGGTCACATGAGCTCTGCGATTGTCATTTGGATTAGACCAGGGCAGGCAGATTGGATGGTGAGGGTCAATAATGGCGTTTCTCTTGCCAGGGCGAACTGGTGGGAGTCCAGGATTAAGGTTTGGAGAGGGTCCTTTCCTATCACCCTGAGCCCAGCAGGCCCTGAAGGACTCACAGGCGATATCCCAAAAGGGAATGGCAGTTCAGCCCAGATTCCCAGCCATGGCAGTAAAGTGAGGAAAGTGAGTTCCCTGGCTCAGCCTGGCATTGCTGATCTTGCTGTAGTAAACCCCTTGGACAATGAGGATGATGGAGGTCTGGCTAAAGGGCAGGGATCCACGACAACCTCTCAAAGATGCAGCCCCTCCAAGGGACGCTAGCCACCCACGCAGTCTCAGTCTCACTCCTATGAACTAGTTCACCTCTCACACGACCATTCTTCTATTCTCTTTTCCTAGGTGACTTCAGCTCTTTTAGGGCATTCCGTGACCACTCTCTGTCCCCATCTTTCTTAGACCAACAGTCCTCTCCTCATCTAAATCTTCTTGGAAGGCATATACCACCCCAAGGGAAACAGTTGACTTGGTTGCTCTACCCCACTCTAAGTACTCAGGAAAGATCAATCCCAGAACTCTGTGCTCCTCTTCCTTGAGCCTACTGAGCTCCCTTCTGCCCACCCACTGGGGACGAGGGCAAACATCTGCTGCTGACTTAACCTCTGAGTCCCTGTGCCTGCACACCAGACCTGGTCAGTACTTTCCCTTTCTCTGCCCAGGCACAGAGGAGGGCAGAAGATAGCCTTGACATCAGGATTCCTGGGAGTCTGGAGAAAGAGATACTGTATCCAAGCTCAGAGTCACAGAGGCTTTAGCTCTTACCTGCCCAGGCACAGAGGAGGGCAGAAGATAGCCTTGACATCAGGATTCCTGGGAGTCTGGAGAAAGAGATACTGTATCCAAGCTCAGAGTCACAGAGGCTTTAGCTCTTACCTTCCAAAGCCTGAAATGTTTCCATTCACTGCCTTCATTCTCACTCATCTCTATCTTGACCTGTTTCTGCCCTTAAGGAGGTTGAGAATGGAAGAGGGAGTGGGGAAGGAAGACCTTTGCCTCTGGAGCCAGAGCTGCAGGCCCAGAGATACACCCTCTTCTAGTTCTCAAGAACCCGAGAGTTGGCATTGTCTTTGCCCCCACTGGGCTCAGGCTACAGCAATCCTTTGAATTTGCTCTGTCCCCTCAGTGACAGATTAAGGGGACAAAGAGAGAGGCACAGACACAGATAGAGGTACAGAGAGAGAAAAGGCAGAGAGATGGACACACAGAGAAGAACCATTAGAAGATTCAGAATGAAGAAAGAAATGTATTCAAAGGAAGACAGAAAAACAAATAAGAAAAGAGACAGAAATAATAGAAACAGAGAAACAGATATGAGAGGTGCGTGGTAGAGAGAGACAGAGACAAAGAGAAAGTGAGAGAGCCAGGGAGAAAGAGGGAAGGGGGGTAAACCCAGGGTTCAGAGTCGTCACCCACCCTCAAAGGGTTGAACCAGACAGGGAGCCTGGGTCTCAGGAGAGAGCTGGGTCTCCCTCTCTGCAGCTCAGCCCTGACACTCTTAACTCAGGTATCCTTAATGTGGAGTCACTAAACTTGGATGGGAAAAAATATTATATTATTTTCACTAATCTCTAGCTGAAATTTAGCATTTCTTTCAATTATGACAGTAGCCACAAACCAGTCGTATTAGCCATAATTATGGCTTTGCCACCAATAAAAATCACTTATATTTTTGTATCCTATTACAGTATTGCAGATATTTTGAAATATCATTTATGCTCCTCACAGCTTCAAAATTATGTGAGGTATCAACCCATTGCTAGATTTTATTTAAAGCATTAATAAAGAAGCACATATATTACGGTATCACATTAAAATAGTTTTACAACTGTATTACAATATAATTGGTTTCCTTTGTAATCCTACATATTTCATTTTATGCATTTTAAAGCATTATTCTGAGACTGGGTACCTAGGTTCTACCAGAGCCACAGCGGAACTTGACCCACAAAAGATTCAGAACTCCTGCATTTAGCTCCTGATCAGGACCCCCCAAAACCTATCCCTCCAAAATCCCTGTGCCCCATAGTAATATACCCGATTCCTTTCTTTTGTGCAGTTACAGGGAAATGTGGGAGAGGAAGGGAGCCAGAGGCTGGGAGAGGGATGGAGAGAGTGAAGGAAGGAAGATTGGGAGGAAGCATCCCAGACCCCTGTGCAGTAGAAGGAAAGTTCATCAAGGGCACAGGAGGGACTCTTGAGTCAAGGTCATCTGTCAGAGGAGTCCCATTATTTTCCAGGAATGGGCCTACCTTAGGATCTCTACTGAGTTTGGTCACTGGCTGGAGACAGCCCTGTGGGATGCTGGCTTTAAACCAGGAGAGAATGGATTTCAGAGAGAAGCAGCTGAGGCCTTTTTCATTGAGGTCAATTTTCAGTCTTTAGAGTAGGAGGTGGGTGAAGAGCATTCTCCTGGCCCCACAGTTGCCCATCCAGAAAAATGTCTCCTTATCTGCAAAATGGAGGTGATAAAATCCCCTATCTTAAGAGATGTGAGAATTAATGGAAACTTGCAAAGCGGTATTTGCACAGGGCCTGGGACAGAGTCAGCTCTCTGTCAGTGGTAGCCATTACCATGGCCATTTTAGTGATTAATTATTATTATCACTCTCTTTCTCGGAGAGAAGAGCTCCAGGAGGCTGAAGATGGCACATCCTCTCCAAGCTGGAGCAGCTGGGAGAGGTGGGGACCACTTGCCACACTCCCTTTACCTTCTGCTGAGGCAGGGGTCTTCCCCTAGCTACTGACAGCTCCTGTGTCTGCTGACTCACAGCCAACTTCCTCTCATACAAACAGGAAAACACAGCCAGACAACGGTGCTCGCCTCCTCCCCCCTAACCCCAGAGCTAAGCCAGTCCAGCTGTGAGGGGGAAGTGCCTCAGGTTCTGGGGGACAGACTCCAAGGCTGGTGCTCCAAGCAAGATTTGGGAAGAGGAGAGGGTCCATTTCTCTTCAGACAACAAAGCCCCCCACCCCCACCCCGATTGCTGTAAGAGAATGAGAAGGGGTTTCTCCCAAGGAAGAAAAGAGTGCTTACTGGGTCACTGTGTTTGCAAGGCACCAGGCTTGTCCTCAAAAGGGCAGTCCCAAGCCCTGGTTTGGGAGTAGAGTGTGGCCTTGCTGCCGTTCACCTCTGAGAAGAGACTTAGGCATGCATGGCCCTTGGGGAGAGAGAAGCGGATGGGGACTCCTCGGCTGGGCATCTGCCCCTATCCCCCACCTCAAATCGCTGGGTTGCCACTGAAGGAGTCCCCAGCTTGGCAGCCTATGGCTCTCGGAATCTTCTGGATGCTTGCTCCCGTCCTCCCATTAACAGGGTGCCAGGGTCCAGCCACCGTGCTGGGCGTGGGAGAAGGCCTGCCACTCTGGGGTCTTAGGGCCAACCCCTCGGCCTCCTCTTTTGGCACGACGGGGAGGGAACAGCAGATGGGACGCAAAGCCGTGCTCCACACAGCGCCCTCCTTTTTGCGCTGGTTCTACCCCTGTCCCACCTCCATTCTGGGCTCTGCCCCTTTGTCCCTGTCTCTAAGCCTGTCTTGGCCTCCAGCCCTGTTCCGGTCCCTTTCTCGGCCCCTGAGAGGTTAGAGCTGGGCAGGCCCCGAGATAAGCGCCGCGGTTGGGTAAGGAGGCCGGACCTTTTGAAGGCCGGCGCTTGCACAAGGAGCGGTGGGGGGCCCGGGGAGGGAACCCGCCGGCGGGGCGGGGCCCGGCCCGTCGAGGGAGGGCTGAGGGGAGGCGGGGCCGGCGCGGCGCGGCCGGAGACTCGGACGGCGCAACAGGCACTGGGAGCAGACGGCGGCCGCGTAGTGAGGTGAGGACCCCCGCGTCCACGGGCCCCTGCTTCCCAGACTCCTCCCCGTCCCCTCCTCGAGGGCTCCCTCCGCGCCGGCGGCCCTCCCCTGCCCCCTCCCCGCCGCGACCCGCCCCTCCCTCCGGTGGCCCGGCCTCTGCCCCCTCCCTTTTTGCCCCCTCCCCTGTCTCAGTCCGCACAGCCCGGTGCTGCCCGGCCCGCCCCCGCCACTGCTGCCCCAGCGCACCTCTCGGTTCCCGGTCCCGTGCCCTCGGATGGGTCTGAGTCACTGGGAAACTGGGCTCTGAGTCAGGCCCTAACAAGCTTGGGGATGGGGCCCGACCGCAGAGAGGCAGAGAGGCCAGAACTGATGCTGGGAGCGACAGGCCGTCCTAGTCAGGACTCCACAGAGAGCAACAGGGAGGGAGCCTAACAGGCATAGGCGGAGAGACAGAAGCCTGGATTCAAGTACATCTAAAGGTCTAGTTACAATTGGAGACTGAGGCAAGGAGAGGCTTAATGATACAGAGCAAAAGGAGATGAACGAAGATGGATTTAGGTAGAAGTGGGGACAGATGTAGTGCTGTAGAGACAGGGACAGGCAGAGAGAACACTTCAGGGAGACAGAATTTGAGTCGAGTCCAGAGAATAGACCAGGGTCAGGGGCAGTTTGGCAGAATGGGACAGAGCCTCAGAGACCTGAGCTCAAGGGCAGGTGCAGGGAACGGGAAGGTTCTGGAGAGGAAGACTTGGAGAAAGCAGAGGCTGAAGGATGTCATTTCGCACTTCTGAGTCCCTACAGGAGGGTGCTCACATGTGCATACACATGTGTGAACATGTTGCAGGTTGGTGGAGAGGGAAGACCCTGGAGTACCCCTGGCTTCCTGTCTGCCTCTCTCTGACCCCATTCCCCACCCTAGCTTCACTCCAAGTGGTCTCTGCCTCGGGCCAGGACCCTACTTGCTGGGGGACTTAGGGCTCTCTGGGCAGCCTGACCAAGGCAGACAGGATGTGGGGGCGGCCAGGGCCGGAGGGACAGGAAGGAAGTCTGAGCAGAGACAATAGGTGGAAGGGGAGGAGGAACTGGGAATGACCAGGTTTAGGATGGCCGAGAGCCTGGACCTCAGTTCTGGAAACCAGGGGGAGTGGGAGCTGCACCTCCTCCCTCCTTTCTTCTGCCATGCTACAGCTGCCCCTGTCCCCACTTATACCACATCATGGGGCCCCTCCTCCCCACCGTCCCACTTCATTTTGCCCTGCAGGCTTCTCTCCTCTTGCCCTGTGCTTACGTGGTTGAGTGTGCAGGCAAGCAGAGGCAGACCTAGGTGGGGCAGGAGCTTGGAGGTCAACACTTCCACCAGCTCCTTGTGAGCCTGGGGCAAGCCTCTTCCCTTCTCTGGGCCTCAGTGTCCTCACCTGCAAACAAAGGACTTCTCCTATAATAAGAAAGCCCCTTCTGATTTCTGGGATGGCTCTTCCTCCAGATTGCCGGCCAGTGGTTATTTTTCTTTGGAGGAAGACTGAAGTCTGGTACCCACCCCGTCCAGACCTCAGACTTTGGGACAGGGAGGGGGAATCTCAACCTGAGCCCTCCCTTCACCCTGCCGCTCCCCCCAGCAATGGCCTGAGCCCCCATGGCTGCCCCTCAGGACCTGGACATCGCTGTGTGGCTGGCCACGGTGCACCTGGAGCAGTATGCAGACACGTTCCGGCGGCATGGCCTGGCCACGGCAGCTGCAGCCCGGGGCCTGGGCCACGACGAGCTGAGGCAGTTGGGCATCAACGCCACAGGGCACCGGAAACGCATTCTGCGCCTGCTGCAGGCAGGTGCTGCAGAGGGCTCCCTGGATCCCCAGTCGGACAGTGCCATGGAGCCATCCCCTAGCCTAGCGCCCCAAGCCCAGCCCCCCAAGCCTGTGCCTAAGCCCAGGACGGTATTTGGTGGGCTTAGTGGCCCTACTGCCACCCAAAGGCCTGGAGTGAGCCCAGCCCTCTGGAGACCCGAAGTGTCCAGGAGCCCAGAGTCCAGCCCCAAGTCCCCGCTTCTCCCCACCTCCTCCTCTGAGCAAATTTCAGCCTTGAATACTATGGAGATGATGCCCAACGCCATCTACTTTGGCCTGGACTTAAGAGGCGGGGCTCAGACAGCTCAGGACATGTGAGTGGGGTTGGCTCCCTTGGGAGCCAGTGCTGGGTGGGGGCTGGGAGGAGCAGGACATGAGGGCTAGTCCTGTCTCCTCTCTCCCTTAATGATCACTAGACCTCTTCCCTCAGGGCCCCAGATAGCTCCCAGGCAGCTGCCCCCACCCCTGCCCTCAGGCCCACAGCAGGCACAGGTAGGTGGGTTAGCATGGATTTGGGGGAGAGGAACAAGGCCCTTCAGGACTGCACACACTCCCATCTGACCTCTTCCCTGTCTCCCCCATTCCTCTCCCTGCCAGTACACATCATGGACCCTGGCTGCCTGTACTATGGTGTCCAGCCTGTGGGCGCCCCAGGGCCCGCGGACAGGAGAGAAGGCAGAGATGTCTGTCAGGACAGGGCTGAACAAAGGTGAGTGGTCAGTAGGGTGGTGATGGCAGGAAGAGGGATGCTTGAGGAGCAGTTGGCGGTGGCTGTGTACCCATTATTCATTAAGTGTGTGTTGCGTGTCCACTGTGTGCCAGCCGGGTACTCTAGATACAGCAGGATTAGGAAAGACCCAGTCTCCTCCTCAGGCAGCTTATGATTCAGTGGGCCAGACAGGAAAGGAAGCAAGCAGACAAACAAATGAATATATGACTTAAAATAGGGAGAAGTGGTTTTCATGCTTTTGTGGTTATATTTTTGTTTTTTAAGATTTTATTTATTTATTTGATGGAGAGATAGTGAGAGAGGGAGCACAATAGGAAGTGGTGAGAGAGGGAGAAGTAGGCCTCCCATAGAGCAGAGAGCCTGATGCGGCTCAATCCCAGGACCCCAGGATCGTGACCTGTGCCAAAGGCAGATGCTCAATGACTGAGCCAACCAGGTACCCCTTCATGCTTTTACTTCAGGCATCTTTACTGAGCACATACTGCATGCCAGATATTGTAGATACTTGGGATAGATCAGAAATCCCAGCCCCTGTGGGCAGACAGTCAAATAAAAATAGAAACAAAAAGTAAGTTATTTCATATGTTAAAAGATGGTGAATGCGATGGAAAAAAATAGAGCTGGGTAAGAAGGCCGGGATGGACTGAGGGGGATACACCCTGCAGTTTTTCATTAAGAATTGCCAGAGTACGGGCGCCTGGGTGGCTCAGTGGGTTAAGTCTCTGCCGTAGGTCAGGTCATGATCTCAGTATTCTGGGATCAAGCCCCTGGGATCGGGCTGTCTGCTCAGACCTGCTTCCCCCTCTCTCTCTGCCTGCCTCTCTGCCTACTTGTGATCTCTCTCTCTGTCAAATAAATAAATAAAATCTTAAAAAAAAAAAAAAAAGAATTGCCAGATTGTTATTTGAGCAAAATGAAGAGGGTGAAAGAGTTAGTTGTGACAGTATCTGGGAGAAGAGTGTCCCAAGGCAGGGGACAGTGGCCAGAATAGAGACTTTCAGGGGGACCCAAGAGTGGTGACAAAGCCAGCAGGGCTGGGGCAGAGTGGCCAGAGCAGGAAAAAGATGACGACACAGAGGTCAAAGGGGCCAAAGGTAGGACCTTGTAAGGACTTCCGCTTTGACTCAAAGTGAAAGGGAAGCCTTTGTGAGGGTTTTGCCTTACATTTTAAGAACCCCTCTGGTCGCTGTGTTGGGAATGGTCTGTAGGGGGCAAAAGCAGAAGCAGAGAGACCAAAGTGAGGAGGTGGCTCCCATAATCTAGGTGACACTTCCAGCGGGTGTCACAGTAGTGAAGATGGTGAGAAGTGGCTAGATTTGGGTTATATGTTGAAGGCAAACTGTCCTAAGGAGTTGGGGTGTGAGGAAAAAGAGCAATCAAGAATTGCTTCAGAGGTTTCAGACTGAGCCTACCCTGTCCAGCGTGGTAGCCACTAGCCACATGTGATTACTGAATACATGAAATGCGGCTAGTCTGGAGTAAGATGCATTGTAACTCTACAACTACCAAATTTCAGAGACTTAGTATGAACAAAGTAATACTGTGTGTGTGTAACAGAAGTAGACATAAATGATCTTACTTTTTATACAGATGATATAATAAAATGTTAATATTTTGGGTATGTTGGATTAAATAAAATATATTATTACAATTATTTTCACTTGTTTCTTTTTATTTTTTAATGTGGCTGCTAGAAAATCGAAAATCACTTGTGTGGTTCTCACATTGAGTTCTGTTGGATAGCGCCATTTGAGCAACTGAAAGTTCCTGGAATTGCTCTACTCTGAAATGGGGAAGACGGTGTACGAAGCCAGGGGTTGGGGGGAAATCAGGAGTTCCATTTTGGGCGTGCTGAATTTGAGGTATATGTTACAAGCCTGAGAAGAGATAACAAATAGGCCCTTGGATATCCAAGTCTGGAGTTCAGGGGAGAGGTCTGAACTGGAGATCTAGATTTGTGGGTTGTCAGCCTCTAGGTCAGTGTATGTAGCTGTGAGTGCGTGTCGCTAGAGCAGAGGGCCAAGATCAGAGTCCTGGCACACTCCATTATCAAGAGGTTTGGGAGAAGAGGAAGAACCAGCAAAACAGACTGAAAAGGAATGGCTGGTGAAGGAAAAGGAAAACTGGGAGAATGTGGCATCCTAGGAGCTAAGGGAAGAAAGGAAGAGGGGGAGGTCGGTGGTATCCAATGCTGCCGAGATCAAGGAAGATGAGGACTGAGAATTGGCCTCTGGCATTGACAACATGGAGGTCACTGAGGACCTTGATAAGGGGTAGAGGTGAAAGCTGCCTCAGAATGGTCTCAGGAGGTAACAGAAGAAGTTGGAATGTATAAACAACATTTTTGAGGAGTTTTTCTGCAGAGAAGGGCAGAGTTGAGTGGTTGTCGATAGTGGAAATGAAGCCAGGAAATGATTTTTGTAGGATGGACTGTTATATATGTTTATAGGTGGACTGGGAGAGAGGGATCTGGGAGGGAGGGAAAATTAGCTGCTGTAGGGGACAGAAAGGGGAGAAAGTCTGGAGCAATGTCCTTGCGTAGGTGAGAGGACAGTGCTCAGAGGAGGGACTGGCTTCAGACAGGGATGTTTATGATGGTGGCAGAAGAAATGCAAAGTATGTGTGAACTTGGTAGATGAGACACTGGGAATCTGTGGGGTTCTTGTCTGATTGCTTCAATTTCTCAGTGAAGTAGAAAACAAAGAGGGTAGAGAGGTGGTTCTCAACCTTAGCTGTGCTATAGATGGGGGAACTTTCAGAGCTAGAAATGCCTGGGCCCCACTCCCAGATCAAACTCAGGGGTCTAGTAGGGGGCCCACATACCCGTATTTTAAGGTTTTGCAAGTGATTTTGTGCTACTGAGGTAAGGACTACTGGAAAGTGACAGAATAATAGAGGACTTTCTGGGAAGATGGTGTAAGCAAAGACCTAAAAGATGGGGAAAAGCAGACTGGGGACGCATGTTCTAGGCAGAGGCAGCCGCATGTGCAAAGATTCTGAAAGAGAAGAGAATGTGGCTGAACGGTAGAAAGCAAAGGCTAGGGTGATGCAACAAGAGGGCAGGGGATTGGCCGAGGGTCTCATTTACAAGATCTTGAAGCCTGTGGTGAGGAATTTGGATTTATCCTAATTGCAAATGGGAAGTTATTGCAGGATTTCATGCAGGAGGGAGTGAAATGATGTCACTTGCATTTTTAAAAGAGCATTCTGGGGCTGGTAGAAAAACGGGTGTTGGAGGGAGGCCCTGAGGGGAAGCAAGTGACCAGTCAGGTAGTTCACAGCACCCTACTGAGAATTGGCCAGAACTTGGTCCAGGGAGGGAAGGTCAATCCCTTTTTGGAGAAAGGACTGAGAAGACTTCTTGATCAGATACCAGCATCTGTGACAGAGAGTGAGATATGCAGCCCTTCCCCACGTTTTCTACCAAGTAATACTAATGGCAGAGGAGAGGGACTGAAATTGCTCTAACCAAAAATCTAAGTGTGCTCAGGGAAGAAACTCTAAGCTAATCTTTTGCATTCCCAAACTCCGTATTTCCAGGACCTGCCAGGCATCGTACGAAGCACCGCAGGTGAGGATGGCCGGGGAACTGGGTCTAACGTGTGTTTCTCTGTCTTGCCCCATATTAAGGCTCAGCCGGCAGGATCTGGAGGCACGGGAGGACGCGGGCTATGCCAGCCTTGAGCTGCCTGGGGATTCCAACCTCTCACTGCCCACCCTGGACGTGGAAACCAACGATGACCTCATTTCACCCTATGCCAGCTTCTCCTCCACAGCAGACCGCCCCTCACCCCTTCTCAGTGGCTGGCTAGACAAGCTCTCCCCTCAGGGGTGGGCTGCTAGGGAGGGAAAAGGAGGGAGGGGAGGGAGGAGAGGGAAGGGTGAGGCTGGGGTGAGGTGGGGGTCAGGTCTCCAGTGCTCCCAGACCCTAGGAGCCCCCCAGGATACAGCCTCCACCGCTCACTCATCTTGGCCCCTCCTGTCCCCAGAAACTACGTTTTCCAGAGGCGCTTTGTGCAGTTCAACGGAAGGAGTCTCATGTACTTCGGCAGTGACAAGGTCAGGGTCTGGCGAGAGGCTGGGTCGGGGCTAGGGAAAGGGTGGGGGCTGAGGACAGGAGGATGGGGAGCCCGTGATGTGGGGGTACAATATGACTGATGTCAGCATCTAAAGTAGCTAACCTAGCGGCTGTATCCCACTGCCTGTGACATGAGTGCTGACCTCATTAAAAAAGTGGGTGCCGACTCCCAGGTCAGCACACATGGCTGAGTTTCTGTCCCTCTGTGCCCCTGGACTGTCTCTGTAGGATCCCTTCCCCAAGGGGGTGATCCCTCTCACTGCCATTGAGATGACCCGCAGCAGCAAGGACAACAAGTTCCAGGTCATCACTGGCCAGAGGGTATTTGTGTTTCGCACAGAGAGCGAGGGTGAGAATCGGGGCCTGCTGTGTGCCCCCCGGGTTGGGGCAAGAAGGCCGTGTGAGGACACGGCCTGCTGGCTCACCAGCCTCTCTGTCCCCCACCAGCCCAGCGGGACACATGGTGTTCCACTCTGCAATCCTGCCTGAGGGAGCAGCGCCTCCTGGGCAACCCCCGGCCCCCTCAGCCACCCCGACCCCTCCGCACAGGCATGCTGGAGCTTCGAGGACACAAGGCCAAGGTTTTTGCTGCTTTGAGCCCTGGAGAGCTGGCGCTGTACAAGAGTGAGCAGGTCAGAAGGGCCGGGCCAGGGCCAAGGAGCCTGGCCTAATCCATTCTGGCACCTCACTGTCCCTGCTCCAATGCTGCACCTTCCCCCCCATCCCCACCAGGCCTTTTCTTCGGGCATCGGGATCTGCTTCATTGAACTGCAAGGCTGCAGTGTCCGGGAGACCAAGAGCCGCAGCTTTGATCTGCTCACCCCACATCGCTGCTTCAGGTGGGGCCCAGACTGGCAGGAGGCAGGGCTGGGGGAGAGACTTGGGCAGGCGGCACAGGGCGGGCAGAGGACTGAGGCCTCTTCAGTAGGATGTCAGTGGGTGTGCTCTCACAGGAGTCCAGTGAACAGGGTCAAGGTCTCAGGAGGGTCTAGACTGGCCCAGCTGTGGCCAGTGGTGGCTCCTGCAGGAATGGCCAGTGGGATGGGACAGGTTGGAGGGGGTCTCCATGCCCACAGACTGGCTGTCCACCCCTCAGCTTCACAGCCGAGTCTGGGGGGGCTCGGCAGAGCTGGGCGGCCGCTCTGCAGGAAGCAGTAACCGAGACCCTGTCTGACTACGAGGTGGCTGAGAAAATCTGGTCCAATCGGGCAAACCGGCACTGTGCGGACTGTGGGGCCTCCCGCCCAGACTGGGCTGCTGTCAACCTGGGGGTGGTCATCTGCAAGCAGTGCGCAGGTGAGGGCTGGGGCCTTTGGCTGAAACAGTGGTGGGGGGCCTAGGTCGGGGGGCTCTAAGCATCCATGCCACATACCCTCCATACCCTAACAGGTCAGCACCGGGCCCTGGGTTCTGGGATCTCCAAGGTACAGAGCCTGAAGCTGGACACAAGTGTTTGGAGTAATGAAATAGTGCAGGTGAGGAGTCTGAAGAGGGAGAAAGTGGGGAAGAGGGAAGAAGAGCATCCCAAAAAGGCCTTGGGCCCAGCTTGGGGGCAGAAATGTCTGAGACCCTTGAGTTCCTCTTACTTGCCTCTGCCCCTTGTCATCCTGCAGTTGTTCATTGTCCTGGGAAATGATCGTGCCAACCGCTTCTGGGCAGGGGCACTACCCCTAGGTGAGGGGCTGCATCCAGACACAAGCCCCGGCCCCCGGGGAGAGTTCATCTCTCGGAAGTACCGCCTGGGTCTCTACCGGAAGCCCCACCCTCAGTATCCAGATCATAGTCAGCTTCTCCAGGTAGGAGCTGATGGGGAGGAGGGTAGTCTCTAAGTTAAAATGCCTAGACTTGGGGTGGTAGGGGCTGTTTTTGATGACTGGATGACTGTCCCCATGCTCTCAGGTTGGGTCTTGGCACTGACAGAGGCCCTTCCCCCCTGCAGGCACTGTGTGCCGCTGTGGCAGGACCCAACCTGCTGAAGAACATGACCCAGCTCCTCTGTGTTGAGGCCTCTGAGGGCGAGGAGCCCTGGTCCCCCGCAGCCCTCGATGGCAGCTTCCCCAGTCTCCAGCTCCCAGGTAATTCCCACAAGGGTCCCCTTTTTCACCCTCCAAGAATTCTCAGCCCTGACCTGTGCCTTGATTGTTCCAGGAAGCCCCAAATATCCTCTTCCTCAGGCCATCACAATAGCCCAGTCTGGGCAGTTTCCCAAACTTCTAGATCCCCTAGGGTCTATTTCCTGATGTCATGCAATGCCCAATGGTGGCCACTGCCTGGGGTGGATTTGGACATTTGAGGTGTTAGTGCTGGTCTACCCCTGACAAGGTGAATCCATAAGCGAGGTCTCATCTCCCTGGGAGAAGTCTGATGATAGAAGTGGTCATCTAAAGAGGCTTTCCTCCAGTGGTTAGGGCAGAGGGGCTGAGACACTTACAGGATGGTCCACGCTCAGAGGCCCCTACCCTTGGGCTGAGTGGCTGGTGGGCTCACTGGTGGGGACAAGAATGGGCAAGGGCTGGAGTCTCACTTCCTGTCACCTTCTTTTCTAATGTGGGAGGTGAGGAGTCTGGCTCCACTGGGCTTGACTTGGCCATGCTGCCAGTGGAATCAGGTCCCACTGTCTTCCTCAATCTGATCCTTTTCCCCAGGGGGCTCAGGCCATCACCTGAACTGACAACTTCTTCCCCTTGCAGACCCTTCCCCTGGTGTATACAATGAGGTGGTGGTGCCCGCCACTTACAGCAGCTTCCTGTACTGTGGTCCCATCAGCAACAAAGCTGGACCACCACCTCCTCGCAGGGGCCGGGATGGTGAGAGGGGAGCCGAGGGTGGGAGGAGATGGGGCAGAAACTGGGATGAGCAAAAGTGTACCACAGAGGGCTGGGAAGGGCAAGCAGGGCCACGTCCTGGCATGGGCTGGGTGCTGGGAATAACGGGGGATCATACTCAGTGGCAGCACTGGGTGAGAGCTGAGAGCCTGTGCTGTGAAGTCAGACTGCCTGGGCCAAATCATATTTCTGCTACCTCCTTTTTGTGTGCTTTGGGCAAGCTACTCAAACTCTGGGCCTCAGTTTCCCCATGGGCAAAAGAGAATTGAAAGTGATGCCTACCTCATAGAATTGTGAAGATCACATGAGATCATACGTAGGCAGAGGGTATGGCATGATTGTCTGGCAAATGGAAATTATCATAGTAGGGACAGAGGGGCTTTGCCTGTTGACCATCAGCCTCCTTCTTAGCTCCCCCCAGACTATGGTGTGTGCTGAGAGCGGCTCTGGAAATGTTTGCATCGGAAAGCAGCCCTGAACCCCTCAGCCTCATCCAGCCCCAGGATGTTGTATGTTTGGGTGTGAGTCCCCCACCCACAGACCCAGGTGACCTCGACAGGTAACTGCACCCGGCGCTCCCTGCACCCCCACTTTGGCCTTCCCGATCCTGAGCCTGCCAGCCCCGTATTGGTCCCCTTTCTCCTCCTTGACCTCACTTTCTCTCTAGATTCCCCTTTTCCTTTGAGCTCATCCTAACCGGGGGAAGGATCCAGCATTTTGGCACAGATGGAGCTGACAGTCTGGAGGCCTGGACCAGTGCTGTGGGCAAGGTGAGCCAGCCAAGAACCCTCCCCGACAGTTCGTGGTTTTCCTGTCCCCAGCTGCCCCCATTCTGCCCTCTCTTGTTCCTATAACCACTCCCACCACTGTCCATTGACAACTAAGATTAACTGCTGTGCTATGACCAGTGTGAGTTTCTACCCACTCAATATCTCATTTAACTCTCACAGCAACCCTCAGATGAAAGGATTATCAATATTTGACGTATAGGGAAACAGAGTCACTGAGGTTATGAAGTCACTTGGTCAAGGTCACAGAGCTAGGAGGCAGCAGAGCCCAACATCGAAAATAGACCTCTGTCTCCAAAGGTCATGGCCCAAACCTGACTGTGCAGGGCCTCTGCCCAAGTAAAGGCTGTCTCTAACTCCTTCTTCCCCCTCCCTCAAATTCTTCCAGTCCAGAGGGAAGGCTGCATTTACATGCCCAGCATCTCCATTCCCAGGCAAGCCAGTCTCTCTGTCCTGCACCCTCTCTCTGGAGTTAAACATTCACACCCTAGAATCAGACATGCTGGGATCTGAGTCCTTCAACTTTCAGCCTCATGAGCTTTTCTACAGGGATAGAGTGGGTATACAAGACATACCCCTCGGGGTCGAGGATTAAGTAACATGTGAGGCCCTTGCTGCCTGGCTCACACAGGCCCTCCATCTGTGGGTGATGAGGATGCCAGTCGCTCCCATCCCTACCCAGTTTCTCTCTCAGCCCTGCTCTACCGTCAGCTCGTCACACTGCCTCCCGACAGCCTGGCAGAAGGCTGTGTGCCCTGGCGGGATTGCACTTCCTCCTTAATCCCTTGTGGCTGCCACTGCACCACCTCTGCCAGTCTTCTGAGCAGCCACACTGTGGGGTGACTAGTGACTTCCCATTACCAAAGCCCAAGGGCCTCCTCCTGGCCTTACCTGGTCGGCTCTGCAGCCCGCGACACTCCTCTGTGGGAAATGCTCACCTGCTCTCTGGCCTCTGACCCCACTCTCCCCCACTCTGCTTAGAGGAATAGAACTCCTGCCAGCCAAGAAGTGGTCTGTGTGTCCTTTCAGGGCTGTGTCATGGCCCTTGTGGCCTCCAGGCTATCTCCTCTGATTGTCAGCTGCACTTCCAAAAACGTAGCTCATCCTTAAAGGCCGTGCTACCCAAAGCGCAGTCTGCAACCTGGGACACCGCACTGGCTCATTCTTTGTCATGGCCTCTGGCAGAATAAGAACAGAACTTGAGAGGGAGCGTTCCGAATCTTTCTTAGCAGTGGAACAAAGTGATTTTAGGTGTAGAATCTAATTTCTTAAAGTGGGGGCTTATATTTTACATTTCTTTTTTCATTTCACTTTGCTAGTAGTTCTTTCTTTCTTCTTCTTCTTTTTTCTTTTTTAAAATGAAAGTTCTGGTTAGTAACAGATTGGAATTTTGAACAATAACAACAAAAAGAAGAACCCCGTGTTCCTTCCCCACAGGTGGTTGGGAAAGCACTCCTTTGGGACCACCTCAGACCCTTGTTTCTCTATGAAGCCTCTCTAGCCCCTTAGGATGCTGGGATTTCCCAGGGCATTGTGACTCTTCAGTTATAGCATTTTGGCTCCCTATTCCTTCTGGCCCCAATACCCTGCAAAGGACAGGATGATGCCCTGTGTTCACTAGAGCAAATTAAATTGAACTGAATTTCTTTCCTTTCTCCATCCATCTCCTGTCTCCTCGGGTCTTTTTTCTGCTCTCTCCAATCCCTTTTCAATCCTCTCTTTCTTTTGCTTTCTCTTCATATCATTCCCTATCCTTCTCACTCTTATTTCTCTCCCCTACGTCTTGTCTCTTTCCTCACCCTCTTTGTTCCCCATGTCCTCCTCTTGCCTCACAGTGGTTCTCCCCGCTGAGCTGCCACCAGCTGTTGGGCCCCGGGCTGCTGCGGCTGGGCCGCCTGTGGCTGCGCTCTCCCACCCATTCAGCCTTGGCCCCTGGCCTCTGGCTGTCAGGGTTCGGACTTCTTCGTGGTGATCTCCTCTTCCTGTGTCCAGCATCGGGCCCTGGCCCTCCAGCCCCTGAGGACATGGTGCATCTGCGGCGGCTACAGGAAATCAGTGAGCAGGGGTGGAGACGGGGATGAAAGGTGGCCATGGAGTAGGGGGCAGTGAACATTCATCTGTTTGGGGTCACTATGGGAAAGAGCAGAACATAGTGGATTCGGGCATAAGCTCTGGAGTCAGACTGCCCAGATACATCACTTCCTAGCTATGTGACCTTGGACAAGTTACTTAACCTTTCTGTGCCTTAGTCTCCGCATCTTTACAATGGGCACGATACAAGAGTTGTTAAGTTTCAAATAAAGCAATGCATTTAAAACACTTACCAAAGAGCCTGGCAGAAGGCATCTTATTAGTGTTTATTAGTGTTTAATAAGTGTTATATGTTATTAATGTTACTGTTAGTATTACTTGGAGTTGCTTGCTGGTTGGGGACTAGGAGAGGAGACTGGATACTTTCACTTCTTCCTCAAAGAGGAACAGTGTGGGATAATATTGGAGGGCTTTAGAGAAAAGAGACCTGAGTTCAAGCCTAGATTTTCCACTTTATAACAAGTAAAGAGGCAAGAAACTTAATGTCTCTTAGCTTTAATGTGTCACCTGTAAAATGGGGATAATACTATGTAACTTATAGGATTTAATGCAACATTCTTTGAAGACTCCTAGTCTGGCATCAAGATACCTTGAATACTTAGTGACTTATTGGTCAAGAAGATGAAGAAATTTTGATGATAATGTCTGATGATTCTTCTCCAGGTGTGGTTTCAGCAGCTGACACCCCAGACAAGAAGGAGCATTTGGTCCTGGTAGAGACAGGAAGGTAAGTGTTACCCCTATCCTTGACCCCACATCCCTCTCTCAAGAGCCCAGCCCCAACCCTCTACCCTGGTCTGCTGGACCATGCCCACTTCCTCAAATTTGCCTGCCTACTGGGCACCTGGGTGGTTCAGTCGGTTGGGAGTCTGACTTGAGCTTGTGTCTTGGTCTTGGGGTCCTGGAATTGAGCCATGTGTGGGGTCTCTGTACTCTACAGGGATCCACTTGTCCCTCTCCCTCTGCCTCCCCGTCCCCTGCATGTGCATGCTCTCTTTCTCCCTCTCTCTCAAATAAATAGATTAAATCTTTTTTTTTTTTTTTTTTTTAAAGAGGAAAACCTTAAAAAAAAAAAAAAGAAAATTTCACCTTCAGGGACCCCATCTGGTTTGAATGTTGCTGCCCCCTGCTGGTGGCTCTGGGAGGTCTGGTCCTTGTGATCCCGGGCCTCTTAGTTTAAAGGACTCTCTGGAGCTGGCTCTGACTCAGGCATCTCTGGTCTCAGGACCCTGTATCTGCAGGGGGAGGGCCGGCTGGATTTCTCAGCATGGAACACAGCCATTGAGGGGGCAGCTGGTGGGGGCGGCACAGCACTGCAGGAGCAGCAGATGAGCCGGGGTGACATCCCCATCATTGTGGATGCCTGCATCAGTTTTGTCACCCAACACGGTGAGTGGGTACTGGCCAATACTGAGCCAGCAGGGGATGGGGGACATGGGCACAGCCAGAGGGTGTGGTCTGCCTGTAAGAGCTTTGTCTCCAGAGACTACAGCCTAACAGCAATCCACTGTATCTCTTTTGGCAAGCTGCTTTACCTGCCTGAGCCTCAGCTCCCCCATCCGTAGAATGGGGCTACTAACAGTCCTCATTTTCTAGTATAGTTGTGATAGTAAGATAACATATGGAAAGCTTTTAGTGCAGCACCTGGCAGCTAGTCAGTGTTCTAAGGTAGTTGTTGGTGGGAGCATGGGTGTGAAGGAAGAGGAGCACTGAAATAGGACTAGAGGGCCATGTAACAAAGAGAGGGCAGCTACAAGGCAAGAGCCAAGCTGTGCAGCAAAACACTTGAAGGTCTGAGCAGAATTAGTCCATGCAGGAGTTTTTCCAGGCATAAAGGATCAGCTCTGAAAGTGGTTCCCAGAATTCTTTGTGACTTTTTGACCTTTGCCTTTTTTCTCCTGCCCAAGGAAGGACTAAGTAGAATCTAGCTTCTTAGCAAACCTCCTTTTTAGAAGTCTGGACTCTTGAGAAGGAAAATTCATAGAAAACCAAGAAAGGCAGTAAAAGGCAAAAAAGGCACATCTATGAACTACAAATAGCGTGGAGAGTTGGTGGCTAGAGACATTCTCCATACCTTGGCAGTAGCCTCAGGCAGTGACTTCCCCACTCCCTAGATCCTGTCGTCTCTCAGTCTCCCTCATGTTCAAAAGAAGAATATGGGTGTTCATACCTACACTGCCGTTCTTCATTCAGCAGATGCTTACTGAGCGGCTCCCGTGTGCCAGACACTGGAGATATAGCAGTGAAGAGGGAAGGTTCTGGAAGCTCAGGAACTAGTGCGAGAGATGGGTGATAAGTAAGAGAAATACAGTCAGTGCTCATTATTCACGGTAGTTTTGTTCTACGAAGTTACTGCAAACACTGAATTAGTGAATCCTAAATCATTGCCCCAGTGGAAATACAGAGTCAGGTTCCTGGGAATCTCTGGTTACCTTTAATCAAATGATCAACACGTAAAACTCGTTTGAAGTGTGTTTCTGTTTAAAGACACTTTATTTAACATATACTTGTGATCTGTTAACTTTGAACTCACAGCCAGCAGCAGTGTAACTCACACAGGGGCAAAGCTTATCTGATTCACATATTCTCTCCATAAGGCACTCACAGCCTTCCTGCGCTTAGCAACACTACACAGCCCTTCAGCACTTCACTTGGGGGCCATTTTAAATAGTGAAACCAACCAAAAAAAGCAGAAGAATGCAAAAAATGTGATTCTATATATATACCTTGAAAACTACACTTGTTTACCATATGAGAGCTTAGCTGGGAATATATCCAACAGGCAAATCAAATTCTTCTCCACTCGGTGCATGTTCACAAATGACTGGAAAAGTGCACTAAGTATTGATATGGGGGTTACAATAAATTTTAGCAAGTAGATGAATTCACAATGTGGAATTTGTGAATAGGGAGGATCAACTGTAATGTAATTTGGGAGTACTATCTCAGAATCAAAACAGTGAGGAGACAGAGAGCGATGGAGGCTAGGTGGAATGTCATGGTTAGGGAAGAACCTTCTGAGCAGGACTTAAGCAGGGTCTTAAGAATCAATATCCTGGAGGCAGACTTCCTCCTCTCTGGGCCCCTTACCCCAATAACGATACAGCATGTCAGTGGCGGATGGGAGGATCACAGATACTGGATACTGGGTGGGTAGTTGGGTCTCTGGGCAGTGGTGAGCAGAGATGCTCAGTGGGTGAGTGGAGATGCTGGCTGTTCTCAGGGCTCCAGCTGGAGGGCATATACCGGAAAGGAGGTGCCCGTGCCCGTAGCCTTCGGCTCCTGGCTGAATTCCGGCGGGATGCCCGGTCAGTGAAGCTCCGGCCAGGAGAGCACTTTGTGGAAGATGTTACTGATACACTCAAACGCTTCTTTCGAGAGCTCGATGACCCTGTGACCTCTGCACGGCTGTTGCCTCGCTGGAGGGAGGCTGCTGGTACTCCCAAGATCCCTAAGAACTCCTCCCAGGCGACCAAGGGGTGACCTGGAACTCCACCCGCCCCCATCAAATCCCCGAGGCTCTTTTGTGGGATTTGGCAGCCTTCTTCCCCATTGCTCCCCTCCCTCATTCTCACTCCCCAGGATCACTCAGGGACACAGCTTAGGTCAAGGTGGGAAGAGGGCAGAGAGACATCCATTCTGGGGTTGTTTCTCTAAAATTCCCTCCTTGCTCCCTTCCCTGATCCTCTCCACCACCACCCCCAACTCCATCCCAGAGCTACCCCAGAAGAATCAGCGCCTGGAGAAATACAAAGAAGTAATTGGCTGCTTGCCCCAGGTCAACCGCCGCACGCTTGCTACCCTCATCGGGCATCTCTATCGGTCAGTATGGCCAGACCCCCTGCAGGCTCCTCACTGACCCTTTATCACCGCTGTCCGACTCCTTCCACCACCCTACTCCCACTGCCTCACATTTATTCATTAAGTGAAAGTGTCAGTTAAGTGAACTGCAAACAGTTAATTGCAAGTGTCATAGCACAAAGGTTCTGAGTGTGGACTTTTTGGGGTCAAGCAGATCTAGGCTGTACTCTGGCTCCACCATTCTAGTGTGTGACTTTGGGTAAGTTATTTGCACTTTCTAAGCCTTAGTTTCCTCGTTTATAAAAGGAAGATGGCGGGATGCCTGGGTGGCTCAGTTGGTTGGGCAGCTGCCTTCGGCTCAGGTCATGATCCCGGCATCCTGGGATCGAGTCCCACATTGGGCTCCTTGCTCGGCAGGGAGCCTGCTTCTCCCTCTGTCTCTGCCTACCATTCTGTCTGCCTGTGCTTGCTCTCTCTCCCTCTCTCTCTCTGACAAATAAATAAAATCTTAAAAAAAAAAAAAAAAAAGGAAGATGGCATAATGAATAGTGTCCACCTCCTAGATGATGGGAGTTAAATGAGATAATCCTTATAAAAATCTTACTACATCTCCTGGCATGTAGGTAGTAAGCATTCAGAAATGGTGAGCAACCAATGTTATTTTGTTCTATTATTCATACCAGGCAAAGAGCTGGAGGTAGGAGACACAAAGAACAATAAGATGCAGATCTACCTTGATCAGCCTATTGGGGAGATAGGTCTTTAAGGGATTCCAAGGTGAACCCTGGCTGTGTTGTGCGGATTACTCTCTATCACAGGGATGGGCCAACTATGGTGCATGCGCTATATCCATCCAACTGTCTGTTTTTCTAAGTAAAGTTTTGTACAGTTTCTGGGCCACTTTGTTGGTTAAGCACCTGACTCTTGATTTCAGCTCAGGTCATGATATCAGGGACGTGAGATTGAGCTCTGCATCGGACTCCCTGCTCAAGGGGGAGTCTGCTTGAGATTCTCTCTCTCTTCATCTCCCTCTGCCCCTCCCCACTGTGCGCTAGCTCTCTCTCTCAAATAAGTAAACAAATCCTTAAAATAAATAAAGTCTTGTACACAAAGTGTGAAGGCACACCCATTCACTCATGCAGTGTCTGTAGCCTCTCGTTCTACAACAGTGGAACTGACAAACTGGACCAAAGAATGTATGACCCACAAGCCTAAAATATTTACTATATGTCCCTTTCCAAAAAAAGTTTGTTGCCCCATACCAGAGTTATAATCACCCATTCCTCACCTGTCTCTGCCCTACACTGGGATCTCCTTGAGGCCAGTGTTGTGTCTTTCAACTGCATCCCAAGTGTTTAGCCCAGGACTTAGCATACTGACTCTAAGGATTTCCTGAATGAATGGCTGCATGGGCAAACAGGTGAGCTCAAGCTGCATCCCTTATGACCCGTGTTGCACCGCTCTGCAGGGTACAAAAGTGTGCCGCTCTAAACCAGATGTGCACGCGGAACCTGGCCCTGCTGTTCGCACCCAGTGTGTTCCAGACGGACGGGCGGGGGGAGCATGAGGTGCGGGTGCTGCAGGAACTCATCGACGGCTACGTCTCTGTCTTTGATGTAAGCTCTCCTTACCCCTGACTACAGTCCTTTTTCCTGGAATCTGGATCCTCGGCCCCCGCAAAACCCCCAGCCCAGAGCTCTAAGGCCCTCTGCATCAAGAATCACCTCCCATTGGCCTGGACCCCTCCATCCCATAACCTTACTCCAAGTGCCCTTGCCCCCTTGGTTTTTAGCTCTTCTTGCCTCTAATGCTCTCATACAGGTCTTCTGGTCTTACAAACTCTTCCTGTTTCCCTCTTTTCCTAGCACCCTGCCCCCTCACCCCTCAGTACCCCCCAACCCGGCCTCCTCCCTCCCGCCCCCACCTGTCCCACAATACACATGCTCCTTTTTGGCTCTTCCACAGATTGACTCTGACCAGGTAGCTCAGATTGACTTGGAGGTCAGTCTTATCACCACCTGGAAGGATGTACAGGTAACCTGTCCTGCCCTTAGACTCATGAGTGGGACGGAAGGGGCTTTCAAGATAGGAAGGTGCCATTCTGCTGCTGGACATTGGCCCTCAGCTTTCTGAGACACAGGGGAAATCCAAGAAAGGGAGTGCTTTGGGGAGAGGGGTTTGGTTTAGGATTGGCTCTATTTATTCCACCACGAGGATCCTTCATTGCAAAATGATGGCAGCATACTTGGGTTCTGCCTGTAAGAGATCCAAGGAAGAGTTAGCTGAGGTAGACAAAGTGGTGAGCATAACAGCAGTAAATACGATAGCAAACAGCTAAGCACTTATCTTCCAAGCACCTGTGATCTTGCCGTAGCGTCACACAACTCCATTAGGCAGACAATACCATTTTTTTTCAAATAAAGAAACAGGAGCCTTGAGGGTCCCTTATTCAAAGTCCTACTGTATCGAATGTCAGAGTTGGAACCCAGAGAGTCTGACCTTAGACCTGTCCTTCTAAGCATATGCTGCACTGCCTTGGGAAGTACCCACACAGCCTGAAGATGCTGTTCTACCTCTCCTTGGGTTCTCCCTTTTAAGGGCCTGAGCCACACTGGGGATGAGGGGTAGGAGGAGGATACTTTTGTGCCCAGGGCAGCAGGGGTGGGTAGGTGGAGATAAGAGCTTGGGAGGCAACAGAGGGAGTCCTCTGATCTTGATTTTTTGCATCCTCTTCTGTCCTCCTGACTTCATTATGCCTTCCCCTCAGCTGTCCCAGGCTGGAGACCTCATCATGGAGGTTTATATAGAACAGCAGCTCCCAGACAACTGTGTCACCCTGAAGGTCAGTCCTGAGGGGACAGGAGGGGAGATGAGAGGATTGGGGGGGGCTGGGTCAGTGGACTGACCGGCATGGGTCCTCTGCTCTTGCTCTGACCCCAGGTGTCTCCAACACTGACTGCTGAGGAGCTAACCAACCAGGTATTGGAGATGCGCGGGACAGAGGCTGGGATGGACTTGTGGATGACGTTTGAGATCCGTGAGCACGGGGAACTTGGTGAGCTTGCCATGCGTGTGTGCTTGCATGTGTGATGGGGGGTCAAAGTTACCAATGCTTTCTGGGTTACCAAATACAGTGACACTGTCCTTGTGCACATGCAGGGACATTCCCCACTGTTGACCACTCCCTCTTTTCTCAGTACTCTCTTTTTTCTTGACTTGTGTGGACCCCACAAGTCCTAGGTTTCCCTTCCTCCCCAAAGAAGGCTATTCCTCCTCCTTTGCCTACATTCCGAATATTGGAAGGACCCAGAATTCAACCCCAGACCTTTTCCTTTCCCTATCTTCATTTCTCCTTGGATGACTCATCCATTCCAGTGGCTTTAAATGCTGATGATAAGCTGGATTCTCTGGATCATGACCGGAGCTGAAATCAAGACTTGGATGCCTAACCGACTGAGCCACGCAGGCACCCCAAGCATCTCTAATTTTTTTTTAAGATTTTATTTATTTATTTGACAGAGAGATCACAAGTAGGCAGAGAGGCAGGCAGAGAGAGAGAGGGGGAAGCAGGCTCCCCGCCAAGTAGAGAGCCCGTTGCGGGGCTCAATCCCAGGACCCTGAGATCATGACCTGAGCCGAAGGCAGAGGCTTAACCCACTAAGCCACCCAGGCGCCCCCCAAGCATGTCTAATTTTAAACATGCGGGACTGAACTCAATTCCCAGTTGAGTTAGGTGAAAAGATGACCTTTTCACCTAACAAAAAGCCTAGGCCATTTCCTAGTTTTTCCTAACTCAGTCAGTGGCCCCTCTATTCACCCAGTTATCAAGACCAGAAACCTGATTGTCCTCCCTTTCCTTCAACTTCCCATCTAATCCAACCAACGAGTCCTGCTGATTCTATTAGAATCTGTTGCTTCTACCCATTTCCGCCATTACCACCAGCCAGGGTGAAGTCACCACTAGCTTTCTGCACCCAACATTAACCACTAACCCCAGAAAAGGAATAGCTGGCCTGCATTTCCGTCTTGCCTCCCGACATTCCATTTTCCACACAGTGGTCAACATGCATTTCAAACATAAATCAGATCATGCCATTACCTTCCAATGGCTTCCCACTGAACTTCAAATAGAATTCAAATTCCTTATTATGGTCCACAGACCCTGACTGTCTGGCCCTTGCCTATTTCTCGGACCTCATCTCACATAACTCATTCTTGGTGCTTGAGCCATGCCAGCTGTTTTTCAAACACATCTTTCTTGACAAAGAGCCTTTATTCTGGAGCGGCGTCCTGCCTGAAATCTTCTTCCCCTGATTTTAGCATGGTTTGTTCTTCTTCCTCCTCCAGGTCCCAATCTCAGCTTCAAATGCCCCCTTCTCCAAGACCTTGCCCGGTCATCACTCTGTCCCAGTAGCTGTCCTTCTCCTCTCTCTCTCAGCTTCTTATTGTTTCTTTCAAAGCATTTAATTATTTGCAAAATTTTGGTCTACTTACCTGTATACTGTCTGCTCACTCACTTTGCTGCTGTGGGTTCTGTGCTAACCATTATATCCCTAGGGCCAGCAATGCCTGGCAGAGGGCTGGCTCTTAAATAAATACCTGTGGCTGGGCTGTGGAATGGACACACGAAAGTGAATGGTGGAAAGGAGCTGGAGGTCCAGGGCATGGATGGATATTCTGGTTGATACCTGCTCCTACTTTACTCCTCAGAGCGGCCACTTCACCCCAAGGAGAGGGTCCTAGAGCAGGCCCTTCAGTGGTGCCAGCTGCCAGAACCCTGCTCGGCCTCCTTGCTCTTGAGAAAAGTCTCCTTGGCCCAGGCTGGCTGCCTCTTCACAGGTGAACCTCCTCCTTCAGCCCAGCACCCCCACCCCCACGCCTCTCCCCCAGGACCCTCCTATGAGTATCATCTGTTCGTGCCCAGGTATCCGGCGCGAGAGCCCGAGGGTGGGTCTGTTGCGGTGTCGGGAGGAGCCGCCCCGCTTACTAGGCAACCGCTTCCAGGAGAGGTTCTTTCTGCTGCGCGGCCGCTGCTTGCTGCTGCTCAAGGAAAAGAAGGTGAGGTGCTGGGGGGAGCGGGGATGGATGCTGGAAGCCCCTGAGGAGCAGCTATGCCTGCATCAACCTTCTTGCTCCATAGCCTGTGTGCTTATCCATCTCAGTGCTGCCCTGGTTCTTTGACCTCTGTGATCCTGTGAGCACATAACCCCAGTGCTTCCATGACTTCTTGACCTGACTGACTGTAATCCTTCTCTCACCTCTTGACCTCACTGACTGCCTTCTTGTTCTCAGAGCTCTAAACCAGAACGAGAGTGGCCCTTGGAAGGTTCCAAAGTCTACCTGGGAATCCGAAAGAAGTTTAAGCCTCCAACACCGTGAGTTTTCTTCCCCAGCCCACATTTCTAGGACCTTCCTGCCATCACTCTTCCAGCATTTCTCTTTCTTTCTTTCTTTCCTTTTTTTTTAAGATTTTATTTATTTGACAGAAATCACAAGTAGGCAGAGAGGCAAAGGGGGAGGCAGGCTCCCCGCCAAACAGAGAGCCCGATGCAGGGCTTGATCCCAGGACCCTGGGATGATGACCTGAGCTGAAGGCAGAGGCTTTAGCCCACTGAGCCGCCCAGGTGCCCCCCTCTTCTGGCCTTTCTAATCGCCCATCTCTTTTGTCCTTTGGCTCCTAGGTGGGGCTTCACACTGATACTGGAGAAGATGCAGCTGTGAGTACCTCTCGGCCTGGCTTCTACCCTGGCCCAGCCCTGCACCCTGTCCTCTTCCTCTCTACTTTTTCTATTCTCCATTGCTATAGCTACAAGCCCTCCTCTCCAGCTAATTCCCCTCTGACCATCCCCAGATACCTGTCCTGCACTAATGAGGATGAGATGTGGGACTGGACCACCAGCATCCTCAAAGCCCAGGTGAGGGGATGAAAAAAGCTGAGGGTGAGGTCAGAGGTCCTAGCTGTAGTCCCACCCCCACTGTGCCAACTCCTTACTCTCCCTGCAGCACGATGACCAGCAGCCAGTGGTCTTACGACGCCATTCCTCCTCTGACCTTGCCCGTCAGAAGTTTGGCACCATGCCTTTGCTGCCCATCAGAGGAGATGACAGTGGGGCCACCCTCCTCTCTGCCAACCAGACCCTGGTGAGGTCCCCCTGGCCTGCTGCTAAGCCCTCCTGAATCCTGCCTGTGTCCTTGCTGCCCTGCAGGTGGGAGTGGTGTGCCTGCCTGTCTGGTGCCTGCCTCTGCCTTCTCTGTGTCCCCATACCCCACCCTTGCCTTCTGTTGCCAGACCTCACTGTGTCTCTGTGTCTCTCCCTCCCCTCATCCCCATCCCACCTGTGCCCAGAGGCGACTTCACAACCGGAGGACCCTGTCCATGTTCTTTGTGAGTACTGTACCTGTCTCAGCTTTGTGCCCCTCGGCCCTGTGTTCCTCTGTGCTGCCTGAATCCATGTGCCCTCTGTATTTGTTCGATGCAGGGCCATCTGTGTGTGTTTTTGCGTGTGTGTGTATGTGTGTGTGTGTGTGCATGAGACAGAGAGAGAGTATTGTGAGGGGCCAGAAGGAATGAAGAAAATGAGGCATGGGAGGATATGATAAGGAAAAGGGAAAGTGGTCACAGGCTCTGAGAAACAGAAGGAAAGTTGTTAAGTGAATACATCTTGGAATCAGATAGACCTGGGCTGAAGCCTCAGTTCTTCCATTTACTCACTGTGCGATCTTGGGCAACTTACTTCACCCCTCTGTACCTCGCTTCACTCACCAGCAGTGTAACAGAGTTGGTTTGATAGCACACATGAAAAGTATTTTACTGCATCTGGCCCAGAGGAAGGGCTCAATAAATGTTAACAATTACTAACCCAGGGACTCTAACTCTGTGCCTGCATCATGCTGCCCCATTCCCATCCAGCCAATGAAGTCATCCCAGGGATCTTTGGAGGAGCAGGAGGAACTGGAGGAGCCTGTCTATGAGGAGCCGGTGTATGAAGAAGTGGGGGCCTTTCCTGAGCTGACCAAGGACTCCTCTACCTCTTTCTCCACGATGAGAGAGAAGACAGCCAACCCAGAGACCCCTCTCATCAGCCAGAGGTCCTTTGACAAACCCCCTTTCCCCAAGGCAGGTGGCCTGGGCCCAGAGCAGAGGCCACCTGAGCCCCCTCCTGGCCCCCCTTCAAAGAGCAGCCCCCAGGCACATGGATCCCTAGAGGAGCAGCTGCTCCAGGAGCTTAGCAGCCTCATCCTGAGGAAAGGAGAGACTGCCATAGGCCTGGGCAGCCCCCCGCAGCCCTCCAGCCCCCAGTCCCCCAACTCCAATGGCCTTCTGACACAAACACCTGACTTTCCCACCCAACCTTCCAGTTCACCCTCCAGCCAGCCCCTCACATGACCCTCAGACGAGTAGTCTGAAGGGGAGGGTAGCCAGAAGACCCAAGTTCTCACATGGCAGACACTGCCGGGAGCCTCCTCTGCTCTGGCTGGAAAGGCTCCAGAAGCCAGTGTGGTGCTATGGAACGAGCACAGGATTGAGGGCTCTGGACTCTCCTGCCTAGAGAGGGTCAGACTATGGCCCCTCACTGAACCTCCATTCACTTATATGTACCATGAAGTCACTGAAATAAGGAGCCAGGGAACATCTAACTGTTTCTTAGAGCTGTAAGCCCCACATAACTTCCCTCAACAAGTTGAGGGAACTCCTGCTTTATATATATGATATGCAGGAGTTCTGTAAGAGGTTTGGGGTTTGAAATGAATAGTTTTTACTGCACTAAAGAAAAAAAAAAGATTTGGAAGCCAGAAAGCTGAATGATCTCCAAGTCTATTTAACCCCAATTCCTACATTTGGGTACTATGCTGAAGACCTAGAGGGTAGAGGTTGATTGGGGTTGGGAGCTGGGGTGAAGAGGAGCCAAAAAGGATGTGTCACTGTTAATAAATCTTGGAACCAGAAGGCTATTATTGTTTACTTCATTCATTCATTCAACAAATATGTATTGAGCACCTAATTAGGTGTCAGGTCTTCAGGGTAAAGTTTGTCTGGGTGGCTCAGTTGGTTAAGCGTTTGACTCAGGTCATAATCCCAGGGTCCTGGGTTTGAGCCCTGCAGCCCCGAATTGGGCTCCCTGTGGAGCCTTTTTCTCCCTCTCTCTCTGCTGTTCCCCCTGCTCGTGTGCTCACACGCGCTCTCTCTCTCTGTGTGTCAAATAAAAAACCTTTTTTCTAAAGATTTTATTTATTTATTTGAGACAGAGAACAAGCAGAGGGAAAAGTCAGAGGAAGAGGGAGAAGCAGCCTTCCCACTGAGTAGCGAGCCTGATGTGGGGTTCGATCCCAGGACCCTGGGATCATGCCCTGAACTGAAGGCAGATCTTATCTGACTGAACCACCCAGGCTCCCCAAGCAAATATGATGTTTTAAAAAAAAAAAAAAAGAAAGATGGGTCTTGCTTTTATGGAGCTCCCACTCTAGCGGGGGAACAGAAAATACACAAATTAATGCAGTGTTGTGAAGAAATCAAGCCAAAGCGATGTGCCTGTGGTGATGGTCTTTAGGCTGGGAAGATGGGGAAGGCTGCTGTGAAGAGTTAAAGAAGCCAGAAATGTGAAGTACTGAGAGAAGGAGCACTCCAGAAGAAGAGGGAAAGTGTCAGGCATGAAGGCTCTGCAGTGGGAAGAAGCTTGGCCTGTTGGGGAAACAGAAAGGAGGCTGGAGTGGCTGAAGCACAGTGAGTGGGGAGACAGAGAAGAGTATGGGCTAAAGGGGGAAAGACCGGCAGGGGCCCAATAATGCACAGCCTTATAGGCCATGCTAGGGTGTTTGGATTTTATTCTGAAGCAATTGAGTAGTTTGAAGGGAGAGAGTGATGGGATCTTATTTCCTTTTTTAAAAAAAATCAATCACTCTGGCTGTTTTGTGAGCAGTGGATTATTGAGGTGGTGGGGGCGGGGAATGAGAGACCAGATATTAGACAGGTGACTGATACTGGGGCTTGGACTAGGTTGGTGGTTTTGGAAATTGAAGAAAGGTGATTAATAAGAGATCTTTCAGAAATAGAACCTACAGGACTTGCTGATGGAAGGAATGTGGGATAGGAGAAAGGGCACAATGACTCTGGGTTTCAGACTTTCCTAACCAGATGAAGAGAGGTACCATTTAGTGTTTTGTCTGGGGAAGATAACTGGAGAAGGATCAGGTAGAAAGAGCAGATTTAAAAATTTGAGGTACTTGTTAGATCTACAAGTTGGAGGTGTCAATGGGCTGTTGGAAACGCGAATCCGGGGTTTGGGGCCACAGATAACTGCTTTTCCAAGTCGGGGTGTGGGCCAGGGATAGGTGAGGGGAATGAAGAAAGGGTGTGGGGATCCTCAGAAAGTAGGGATTGCGCTGGTAGAACCTGGGGCAGAGAGCCCGAAAGGCAGACCCTAATGGTGACAGGGCTTCCTGGGGCGCCAGGCCTTACACCCATCTCCCTAATTACATCCATTCACTGGTATCATTTAGTTTCCACTGGCCCCTGACATACCTTTCTTCCTCTGGGACTGGCTTCCTCCTGGCTCCGGGCAATCTTCTCATCAACACTCACTGGCTTTTCCAGTTCTGTGGGAATTTGGGAAAGGTCGGAGAGCAGCCCTGTTTCCCTTGTCAGAAGCATCTTTGCTCAGGCATCCAATGACAAATTGGTCACAAATTGAGTTCCTCCACTTCAGGCGTCACCCTTCGCGCCTGAGGGAGGACAAGAGGACCAGAGATCTGCATATGTAAATGAGTGATTCGTAGTAATTACGGGCTGAGTCAGTGGCTCCACTAGAAATAGAACCCAGGCGTCTTGACTCAGAAACTTGGGGTTCCCCTACCGCGCAGCGGACGCCGCGTCCACTCGGCGGTCCCGACCCTTTCCGGGGCCGCCGCAGCACCAACAGAAGTTTCTTTGGTTTCTCCGCGGCACCTTCGCGCTTCGCAGCCCTGCGCGTAGCCGGACCAGGCGTGGGCGGGACGGGGCGGAGCTGAGCCAGGTCCGGGGCGGGGCTTTGGCGTGGGCGGGGCTTCCTCGAGTTCCGGAGTCGAGTCGCTTCCCTTGGCCGGAGCGGAGATGCAGCCGCCGCCCCGAAAAGTGAGCTTGGCCTGGGAATGGGGTCTCCTGGTGGGCTGGGGGAATGGTGGGAGTTGAGGAGGGCACCGGGCCCGCAGTGGGGGACCGGGGCCTAACCCTGAAGTAACCCAGGAAACACCCCAGTCCCTCCCCGGTCCCGCCCCCTCACCGCTCCCTGCGCGGAGTGTTTTTCAGGTCCCGGCGCCAGGGGTCTTCAACCTCTTGTTACCCCCGCAGGTGAAGCCGGCCCAGGAGGTGAAGCTTCGCTTCTTGGAGCAGCTGAACATCCTTCAGACCCGGCAGCAGAGGGAGGCGGATCTGCTGGAGGACATCAGGTAGCTTCGGATCCCTTCCACCATACCCCGACCTTTGCCGTTGCGCGCCCCTCCTCTCCTCGAACAGACCTCGGTCAGAGCTGGCCTGGGGAGGGGAAAGCAGGGGGTGAAAGGTTCTCCAAGATGCCCATTCCCGGCTCTCACTGTCGGCCTGGCTCTCCAGATACCGGTAGGGCTTATCCTTCCTCCTAACCCAACACACAGAAACACACAGGGACACTCTCTCAAACCCATTGACTCCACACCCCTCCCTCTGCCCCACAACCAAGCTTGGGGCAGAATCTCCCCTCCCTCTTCCAGACCTGTTGGAAGGCTGGACTGTATCCAGGCCCCCATTCGTCCTCACCTCCAAGTCCAAAGATGGTTCTCCAGAGGTGGGGAGGATCCTGCTGAGGCTCTGAACAATGAGGTGAGGTTGTTCTGGGTTGCGGCTGCCTGAGGTGATCTCAAGGACTCTCTCTCCAGTCTCATTCCTTCCTGATGTACTCACACTTTAGGTCTGGCTCCCCTCTTCTTCCTGCCCAGGCTGAGGAGACGATTGAGGGTGGGAGAACAGGACCAAACAGTGACACCATCCTGCCCCTTTAATCTTCATAGGTCCTACAGCAAACAGAGGGCAGCCATTGAACGAGAATATGGACAGGTATGGGACTCCTTTTCCTGGACTTTCTCTTTTGTTGTGGCCTCCTTTGCACATGGCATTCTTTTTCTGCACATACTCCTCTTCCGGCCCACAGCAATGGCCTTGAGTTAGGCAGACTGGTGTCAGATCTCTCATGCTACTTGTTGGCCGTGTGACCTTGGACAAGGTGCTTAGCCTTTCTTGGCCTCAATTTCTTTCTCTGTAGAATGAAATAATAATTATAACTTTATATAGGATTGTTGTAAGGATGAAATAGGTAAATCACTTAGCAAAGTGAGTGGCACATAATATGCATCTGATGAATAACGTTTATTATACCTGGATTTTATGTTCTCCCAGTTGTTGAGAGTCTTTGAAAGGTAACTGAGTCTGTGATGACTTTCCCACCAGGCACTTCAGAAACTGGCAGGGCCATTCCTGAAGAGAGAAGGGCACCGGAGTGGAGAGATGGACAGCAGGTGCGTCCCATGGATGGGGGTAGTTCAGGGGGCCTAGAAGGGGTGAGGAGCCCAACCCCTTTTTTTTGGGAATAAAGGGCCAGTGAGGGGAGAGGGCATGTGAGCTGCAGGTAGAGCTGACACAGCAGCCCGAGAGGAGCTGACCCAGCAAGGACACTGTGGGTGCAGGCGGAGGGCATGAGTGATCCTTGTGGCTGAGCTAATGTGCTGATCGATTGATAGGCTCCCAGACAAGGGGGAAGGGAAAGCACTGTGTCTCCTATGGTGTTGGGTTTGGTGGTGGGGGGGAGTGTCTCATGAAGCTTTGGAGTGCTCTCCTCCTCAACACAGACCTTCTCTGGGGAGAGGCAGGATGGTGTTTGGTGCCTGGCGCTGCCTGCTGGATGCCACCGTGGCTGGGGGCCAAGCCCGGCTCCAGGCGTCTGACCGATACCGTGACCTGGCAGGGGGCACAGGGCGGAGTGCCAAGGAGCAGGTGCTCAGGAAGGTATGGCTCAGTGGATGGGATGAAGGAAGAGCTGGCTTGGGGCAGAAAGTGGTCTGGGTCAGGACTCTGTGTGTACACACCCTTAGGGAGCAGAGAACCTCCAGAGGGCGCAAGCAGAGGTGCTGCAGTCTGTCCGGGAGCTGAGCCGAAGTCGGAAGCTGTATGGGCAGCGGGAACGTGTGTGGGCCTTGGCACAGGAGAAGGCGGCTGATGTCCAGGCTAGGTGGGGTCATGGGGAGTTGGGAAGCCTGACTGGGAGATGGGAGCCAAGGCACCACAGCTGAGCCTAACCTTGACTCCTCTCCCTTGCTTGCACAGACTGAACCGAAGTGACCACGGGCTCTTCCACACTCGGGCCAGTCTCCAGAAACTCAGCACCAAGGTTTGGGGGGATGTGGACATGAGTGGAGATGGGAAAGAGGTGGGCAGAGTAGTCTAGTGGTTTGGAACCCAAGGGCATAAATCTGAGAGACTGAGATGAATCCAGGCTTCCCTACATCCTCAGTGTGAGACCCTGGTTAACTTGATCTCTCGGAGTTTCATGTTCTTCATCTGTAATGCGGAAATAGTACATTTCTTTTTTATTTCTTTACCATGCATTTACTGAGGACTCTGTGCCTTCAGAGTCTGGTGAGGGGCAGATAGATAGTAAGTAAAGAAACAATCAGATTAAGTGAAAACAAAACAAGGTGCATGGTAAAGGGTTAATAGGGTGTAATTTAGAGAGAAAAGCTATCTGAACACATGGCCTGAATGGCAAGAAGCAGCCAGCCATGCAAAGATCTAGGGGAAGAACATTCCAGGGAGAGGAAATGGTGGCTCTGAGGAAGCAGAGGCTCTGAGGTGGGAATAGCTTTGTGGGCTTTGAGAAATAGAAAGAAGGTCAGTGTGGCTGGAGCACTCTGAGCAGGGGGACAGGCACTCTGAAAACGGGTCAGAGAGATTGCAGGGGCCAGCTCTTGTTGCACCTGGCAAGCCACAGTAAGGAGCAGTGAGATTTTATTTTAAATGGACATAGATGCCACTAGAGCATTTCAAGCTGGAGTTGTTGAGTGTGCAATATGTTTAGTGTAGCACCAGGTGCACAGTAAGCACTCAATAATATGAGAATCCATGCTGGATCTGGGTTGGCCTTGGAAGGACCCCACGGGTCCAGGGCTTCCTGTTAACACCTGTTTTCTCCTCCTAGCTCTCTGCCCAGTCAGCCCAGTACTCCCAGCAGCTGAGAGCAGCCCGCAATGAGTACCTGCTCAACTTGGTGGCCACCAATGCCCACCTTGACCACTACTACCAGGAGGAGTTGCCAGCCCTGCTCAAGGCCAGTCCCAGCCCAGATAGTCCTGCCTCTTGGCACAAGGGGTGAGGGGGTGTTGTGTGGGAGAGCCTCTCCTTGCTTCCTACCACCGTCAGGCTAGGTGGTGCTAAGGTCCCAGCCTGCTTTGAGTGGCTAGAAGTTACATCCTTTAGTTCTGGTTTGGGTTTGTCTTCTAGCTGGCTACATGACATTTTTGCAGAACACTTAGCCTCTCTGAACACCTAGTTGCCTCATTAGGGACAATTTTTGTTCTGCCTACTTTATAAGACTAATGGGGCTCAGGCGAGAGAATGGATATGAAAATGCTTTTTAGACTGTTAAGGTCTATGCATACATGAGGGCCTATTATTAGAAGCAGTAAAATGTCTCATTTCTTCCCTCTTTCCAATTCCTCATGCCCATCACCCATCTGAACCTGGGCAGAGAGCTTGCTTTGCAATAGATGCTGGGGGAAGGGTGGGGTCACGATCTTGGGGTTCTCTCCAGGCCCTGGTCAGTGAGCTGTTGGAACACTTGAGGGACCCCTTGACCTTGCTAAGCCGCACTGAGCTGGAAGCTGCAGAGATGGCCCTGGAGCATGCCCGCCGTGGAGGGCAGGCAACCTCCCAGGTGAGGGCCGTGCCCTATACGAGCTTCTCAGGGATCTCCTTCACCCTGCTCTTCAATACAGACCACCCACTGTGTATCTGTCCCTTTGATTTTCACCTGTCCTTTTTCCGAGAGGGGCTGGGGATAGGCTCACTCTGTGAGTGACTAGTTTGACCTTTTCTAACCCCCAGGTAAGCTGGGAGGAGGATCTGAAGCTCTTTCTTCAGGAACCTGGAGTATTTTCCCCCACACCACCTCAGGAGTTTCAGCCTGCAGGGACTGATCAGGTGAGACTTCTCTCTTCATTGGAAGCCAACCACCTGTAAAGGGGACTGTGGTTTAGGCCTACTCCCTCATCACCCTTGTCCTGATTAGTGACTGTTAAACTGTGGAGAAGGGGTTTCAGGACTCTAGTTCCTCTTCCTTCTTCCTCTTTCCCATTTTGGGGACTCTCTGTGTGTCTCTGTCCACAGGAATGCACACCTATGCCCTCACCTCTTGTCCCTGTCGCTGGAGAAGGTTAGGACAGGGAGAAGGAAACAAGAAGGGACTGTAAAGAAGCAACATCAGTTCCTCCTCTCAGCATCTGTGTACACTCTTCACATAGGTTTGCACCCTGGAGCTGGAGGGGGATGCAGGAGGCATGGCGGGGGACCGTAGCCTGGAGAAAGAGGTTCAGCGCTGGACGAGCCGAGCTGCCCGAGACTACAAGATCCAGAACCATGGGCATCGGGTGAGGTGGGGGGTGCAGGTGTTGTGGGTGGGTGGGAAGCGCTGAGAGATGAGGACTCCGGAGTCAGTGGGGGATGTCATAGGGCTGCATGCAGGAGAGGAAGGAAAGGGATTTTAGCGCAATAGTGTGGCACAGTGGTTAAGAGCCCAGTTTTCAGAGCTATACCCACCTGGGTTCGAATCCTGCTCGCTTGTTTTCTCATTATGAAACCCTGAGTAAGGGAGTGACTTAACCTCTCTGGACTTCAGTTTCCTTATTGTGAAGTGACGGCTAATAACAGTCCCCACTGCATGAGGATGATTAAATGACATAATACATGCAAAGCAAGTAGCAAAGTGCCAGTCCATAGTAAGTTGTCTGCATAGTGTTTCCACCCACCCCTGTTCTCTGCTTTTCCAACCAGGTGCTGCAGCGGCTGGAGCAGAGGCGACAGCAGGCCCCAGGGCGGGAGGCGCCAGGTCTAGAACAGCGGCTGCAGGAAGTGAGGGAGAGCATCCGGCGGGCACAGGTGAGCCATAGCCCTGTTCCTGGGACCCCTGAGATCCCACCTGCTCACACAACACCTTCCTCCTGTCCAGCTACGTGGTGGGGAGCAGGGAGGTGGGAGGTAGAAGGTGGACATGTTTGGGATGGCTCCACTCACCGGCCAAAGGCAGGCCCATCCATGACCTTGGTTGATCTCTCTTCCCCATGCCAGGTGAGCCAGGTGAAGGGGGCTGCCCGGCTGGCCCTGCTCCAAGGAGCTGGCCTGGATGTGCAGCGCTGGCTGAAGCCAGCCATGACCCAGGCGCAGGATGAGGTAGAGCAGGAGCGACGGCTCAGTGAGGCCCGGCTGTCCCAGAGGGACCTCTCTCCCACGGTGAGTACCCTTTGCTCCCTACCCCTCTACACCCGGGAGGATAAAGGGTAGATCTCCCCAGAGGAGGGCAGACCCGATAAAATGGGCATCCCAATAGTACTGAAGTCAAAGAGGTTGTTATGAGGCTGGAATGAAGAACGTATACTTTTTTGCATAGTTTGTAGCACGGAGTGCTCTCAGTGAAATTTTATCGTGACTATAGGATAGCAGTTATGAACTAAGGTTCTGAGTATGGACTCTAAGTGGTTTACGCGCCAGCCACTCCACTTATTACTAGCTGTGTGGTCTTGGAAAGTGACTTAACATTTCTGAGCCTCAGTTTTCTTACAAGTAAAATGAAGTAGGTGGCTCAGTCAGTTAAGGGTCTGAGTCTTGATTTCAGCTTAGGTCATGATCTTAGGGTTGTGAGATTAAGCCCTGCATCAGGCTCCATGCTCAGTATGGAGTCGGCTTTCCTCTCTCCTTCTCCCCCTGCTCTGCCCGCCCCATGCATGTGCACATGCATGTGTGTACCCTTTCTCTCAATTAAATAAAATCTTTTTAAAACAGTTGAAAAGTAGGTAAAACGAGATGATATAGTTATGCAAAATATCAGCGGGTTATTGTGAAGTTGCGATGAGGTGCTATACATAAGATGTTAAGTGTTGTTCCTGGCCCATGGTAGGCACTCAGTACTGGAATTCTGCAATTGTTGTTTGTGTTACCCTGCTCTGTGGTGATTTTGCTTGTGATACATGGTGGACAGATGTAGTGATCTATTGGTGTTCTTTAAGGGTAGAATGGAGGAGTGGGGATTAAAATGGGTACTTGAGAGTGGGCCCCCCAGTGATGTCTGTTCTCTGTCCCCCAGGCTGAGGATGCTGAGCTCTCTGACTTTGAGGAATGTGAGGAGACAGGGGAGCTCTTTGAGGAGCCTGCCCCTGTAGCCTTGGCCACCAGGCCCCTCCCCTGCCCAGCACATGTGGTGTTCAGCTATCAGGTATCAGGTGGGCATGGGGTTGAGGACCTCAGAGAAGAGGGGATGGGAGACAGCCATGTCCTGAATTCTTCCTTGTGGGGCCCAGGCAGGGCATGAGGATGAGCTGACCATCACAGAGGGCGAGTGGCTGGAGGTCATAGAAGAGGGAGATGCTGATGAATGGGTCAAGGTGGGTATGGACCATAGGTTCTGACCTTGGCGGTGGGAGGGGGGTGTGGCAGTGGGAAGAACTTCTCTGTGGCTTGCAAGGACCCAGCCAGACAAAGCTAGAAGCCTGAGGAGGAGGGCTAGGGCCATGGGCTACTGAGTCAAGTCTGCTCTCTGTTCACATTGCTGCGTGAATAGGCTCGAAACCAGCACGGCGAGGTAGGCTTTGTCCCTGAGCGGTATCTCAACTTCCCGGACCTCTCCTTCCCTGAGAGTGGCCACGACAGTGACAATCCCTCAGGGGTAGAGCCCACAGGTAAGAATGGGAAATTCTGGGTCAGGGGTCCTTGAGTCGTGGTGGCCCTGAGGTGTCATGACCCAGGGAACTACTCCCCATCAACTCCCCTCACCACCTCTCCTGGGCTTCTGCAGCCTTCCTGGCCCGTGCCCTATACAGCTACACAGGACAGAGTGCAGAGGAGCTGAGCTTTCCAGAGGGGGCGCTTATCCGCCTGCTGCCCCGGGCCCAGGATGGAGTGGATGATGGCTTCTGGAGAGGAGAATTCGGGGGCCATGTGGGGGTTTTCCCCTCCCTGTTAGTGGAGGAGCTGCTTGGTCCCCCAGAACCCCCTGAACTCTTAGACCCTGAACAGGTGAGGCTTCCTTCTCCCTGGGTCCCCAGGCTTCTCTGAGTTGAGCCTCCCACTCCAATGAGGCCCCATATTCATCTTAATGCCCCCTTCCTTCTCCTGGTTTACTTTGTACATTGGCTTGGACCTCCCAATCTCCTTTGGCTGGGCAGAGAAGAGGGAAACTTAGGCAGTTTTCCCTAAGAGTTTGGTGGTCCTACTTTAGCGCTAGATCTGAGTTTAGATTCATACTGCATTGCTGTGGGCAGTGATATAAGCTTGGTGCTTACTTGTCATCTGGGAAAACTGGGGTAATAATACCTACTTCAGCAGCCCAACCCTCGTGTCTAGAGATATGGAGGTAAAGCCCTTAGCACAGTGACCCAGAGGAGGTCGTTTAATATATGGTACCTACTCTTACAGCAGGAAGAGCCTAGGAGAGGGAGTCAGGAGAGCTGGGTTCTAGTTGGGACTCTCCAACTAACAGGCTCCATGCTTTTCAATAGATGGCTTAACCTGAGTCTCATCTCTACAAGAAATCATAAAACAAAACTCCCTACTTCATGGGATGATGTAAGGAATTAATTAGTGAGCATATGTGAAGTGCTAACAGAATGTCTGGGACATAGTACCTATTGGCTATGGAAGTGTGTATTAGCTAAAGCCCCCAGGTGTGTAGAAGCATTTCCCTGCTGTCCAAATCAAGGAGGATGGGACAGGAATTGTAGATGAGATGAGAGGAAAAGGTGATGAAACCTTCCTGTGTGCCAGGAATAACCCGGTGTGCCCCTCGTTCCCAGATGCTGCCATCCCCTTCTCCTCCTAGCTTCTCACCTCCTGTGCCCACCTCTGCCTTGGAGGGAGCCCCTGCATCTGCGCTGCCTGTGGGTGAGTAGAGGGCACTGGGGGCCCTGGGAGGGAAAGAGGCAGGAGGAGAAAGGTTGCCCTTGGCTTCTCTGCCTGCCCTCAGGAACCTCCTCCATCAGGCTCACAGAATCAGGATGGTGAGAAGAGCTTGGGCTTTGGAGGGGAGGCAAGTGCATCGTTGAGACTTTGCATATGACTTCCCAATGTGTGGTTTGGGGCGGAATATTTAACCTGCCTGGGCCTTTACAGGGTGAGGAGAAAGGTCCCTACTTCACTGAGTTGTTGTGAGGGTTAGGAGGATGGGCCTAGGGGTGCCTGGGTGGCTCGGTCGTTAAGCGTCTGCCTTCTGCTCAGGTCATGATCCCAGAGTCCCGAGATCAAGCCCCGCATCAGGCTACCTGCTGAGCCTGCGTCTCCCTCTCCCACTCCCCCGCTTATGTTCCCTCTTTAGATATCTCTTTGTCGAATAAATAAATAAAATCTTAAAAAAAAAAAAAAAGGATGGGCCTAGCATTGTGCCTGGCACATAGTATGCATGCCTGCAGTAGCTGTTTCCTCATGAAGGTTATTTTACAAATCAGCCAGCTTTTCCCACTATGCATCCTCTGCCTTTAATGTTCTTGAATCCTGCAAACACTTTGGTTTGTGTCATCATTTTCCTTCTTGGAATGCCCACCTTTTCTAAAACCTTCTCGTACTTCTACTTTCTTCACAGAGCTTCCCTCCCTGTGACCATTTTCTGTATCTCCTGCTCCAGCCCCTATAGTTCACTTTGAATGATTTAGCACAATCATTCATTGTGTTTGTTGGTTTTTCACTACTGGGTTCCTGACAGCCACTGGGAATGGGGGTGCTGTGAATCCCATCGCCCCCTCTCAGCAGGTGCCAAGTAAGTGCTGAGGATGGATAGATCAGTGGATCTTGTGGCTCTAAGACTAGGGACTATTCGTTAATTCATCAAATATTTACAGAGTTCCACTGTTCTAAGTGCTGGAGATGCAGCGATGAACAAAACAAAGCCTGAAGACTGACTTGTGGCTCTTGTTTGCAGACCAAGATCTGGACTGCCCTGGACCCCTGGACATGATGGTACCTCGACTTAGGCCGGTACGGGTTCCTCCCTTGGAGGAGATTGTGTCATTCCAACATGTCCTGTTTTGTCTGCGGGGCTGAGGGAATGGACAGGGATATCCCCAAGGGAGGGTTCTGGAGCTCTGATTCTGTGTTCTCTACAGATGCGTCCACCACCTCCCCCACCAGCTAAAGCCCCAGATCCTGGCCACCCAGATTCTCTCACCTGAAGCCAGGGGGATTGCTGTCCCCCAGTGATGCTGCTGTCCCTATACCCAAGATGTCAGAGAACACCCCCTCTATGATCTGGAGTAATAACACAGCCAAAAGCTGGAGTTTCCCCCATTTCCACTCTTACCTCCAGGGGTAGAAACTTTCCCTCTCCCCATTTCCAGAGCTGGAACTCATTCCTCTCCCCCCATCACACTTCTGCTATCTCTAAGGCTGGAACTATCCCTCTATCTTCTGCCACCGCCCCATCTCTAGGGTGGTAAAATGGATTGTGAAATCTCTGGGGCTGGAACCCATCTTCCAAAGTCTTGAGTGGCTCCAGCCCATCTGTGTCTCCACCCTGACTCTGTGACGCAGTCCACTGGGTCTGTGACCCATGGCCACTGGGGTTGGGGGCTGAGACAGGAGCAGGCCTGTCAAAAGGAGCTGGAGCCAGTATGCAACACAGCTGTAATGGTCTGAGCGGATTTATTGACAGTGAATAAAGGGCACTAAGCCCAAGCCAGGGCCTGGACCTCTTTTGCCAAGAGGGCAGGGGACCTAAGGTGCTATTGCTTTAGGGGCCCACCAAGGGCAGGGGCCTGCTCCCAGCTGCCACACTCTAGCAAATGGAGCGAGGTAATGGGGAAGGGGTCAGGCAGCCTGTTGGCAGGCAGGGGAAGTGAAAGAGACTGAGGGATGGGGTTGAGACTTCTCCCGAGGTCCCCCAGCCTGAGGCCATGCAACTCCAGATGGAAGTAGAGCTGGTTCCTCAGGTGGGGGGCAGTGCTGTCCAGTGGGGAGGAGGGCCTTCATGCCCACCCACCCCCTGGCCCTGCCAGCTGGTAGTCCATCAGCACACTGAAGAAGGAGGCTTGGAGGAGAGGAAGGGTAACAGTGTTGCTTTCTATTTAGGATGTGCCTCAGCTTTTCCCCTGGGGGCTGCAGGACCTTCCCTGTCTGCTGGAGCACATGCCTGCTCCCCACCACTAAACCAAAGAATTTGCAGCAAAGGCCATCCTGGGGAGTACAGTGAACTAATGGGCTTAGGTGGTGTAAGTAGGGGGTGGGAAGATGAGATTATCTGATTTGGGGCCCAGGCAGACTCACCTCACATACCCCCTGCTCCCCGTGGTGGGGACACCTGTGAGAGAGAAGTGGTCAATAATGGGAGAACAGGATGTGGGTCCAATCAGTGCTACCTCCCCCTGCCCCCAGGGTAGGAGGCAGTAAGAGCTGAGCCCACCATAGCCATGCCCAGGCCTTCATACCTGGTGATCTGAGGTGTCCAGTTTGCTTGACTGTCCAATTGCCTCTCGACTGGCCAGTCCTGGGCTTGAGCCCTTCTCTCCAGCCCCAGGAATGGGCTCTGTGGAGGCTCTAGGGTTCCCCTCAAGTGCACAAGGGACTAGGCTGCCATCCCTGAGTCCTCCATTCTGCACTGGGGGACTGGCAAGGCCCGGGGGCTGTGGCCTTTCAGGGGGCACACTCTCAATGGCAGGTGTCCCTGCCCTGGGCTGCCCTCCCCCAGACCCCTGACTACCCCCTGTGTCCTGCCCTCCACCAGACCCCCAGCTCCTGTCCGTGGGAGAGCCATCACGATGCTCATGTAGCCCATAGCGCTTCTCAATGTGTGTCACCCGGAACCTGGGAAGGGAGGGAACACTGGGGCTTAAGACCACAACTCAGAGACTGCTAGGCTTCCCCCCAACCAGGGACATCTGGGTTTCATGGTCACTTCCCTCTGGCCTGGGGGAAGGGGGGAGACTTCCCCAGATTATGGGGCATATGTACAGCCTGACTTCTGCTGTAGCTCACTGTCTAGGAGAACAGAGCTGGGGCCCACCTTTGGAGTCAGGTGCCTGATCACTGGGGCTCCCACCTCAAACTCCCTTTCTCTGGGGCTTTCTGTCCCCACCTGCCCACAGAGAACACGGTGGTCTCTCCAGGCCGGGGGCGGCTCTTTCCTTCCTTGGAGCGTCCCTGACGAACAAGCGGGGGCCTCTTGTTGCGGCTGCAGTGGATACAAGGGGCTGCAGAGCCCAGATGCACTGTGTGATGATGGGAAGGGGCTCCATCTTGCAGGCTGGAGGTGGCATCCACGCTGGACGATAGGGAAGAAGGGAGCACAAGTGACACTACCATTTCCTTTCCTTTTCCATTTGTGTCTGTTCTTTCAGCTTCTTAAACCCCCAGATGCCTCGCTTTCCCCAGGCCCCAGCACTCTTGTATTTATCTAATAAACACAATATTCAGATTTTAGTCATCATGTGTTCTCTTTCCCAGGGTTGTTTGCTAAAAAGAGGGCAATGTTTAACCCAAAGGAATGGCACAAGGGATAAATGTCAGGCTTGATGATATCCAGATGGGAAGTATGGTTTGAAGGACTCAGATTTCTAGAAAACTTCTTTCTTCTTATAGGCTAGCCAGCTTTGCCTCCCTCCCGGCCCCCCAGACATGCGAGGACATTGGGAAAGGATTATGCTGGAGGAGAGGGTACTCTCCAAGGCAAGCTAAGTCATGCTGGCCCTTGTTTCCAGCTCACCTGGACAGCTGCACTGTCCCTTCTCCTTCACTGTCCCCCAGCATCTCCTTCAAGGCCTCAGCATTGGCTGAGGGGAGAAGGGAAAGAGGGAGTCAGTGGAGGTGGAGGTCAGGGCAAGAGAAAGTTGAGCAGGGGTCAAGGGCGGGGAGAGTAAATGGCCAGCCTACACCCACCTTCATTTTGGATGATGCAGCGAACAATCCTCTCTACGGTGTCCTCATTCATGTCATCGTCTTCAGCTGAAGGATGAGAGGTTGGCAAGGAAGCAGGAAGTGAGTCAGCTTTGGGTGGACATTACCTGGTGGCTTCTGTGGCTTACTGCTCAAGACCTATCCCTTTGTCTATTTGCCATCATGCTGGATGTTAGCATTTGGGGGCCAGGGCAGAAAAGATGGGAAAGTCAGTGGGAGTCCAAGACTATCAACAGTGGGCCCTTCCCACCCATGCTGCCTTTCCTAGGCTTGCTTTCAGGGTGGTGTCATCCCAGTTGCTGACTCAAGAAAGCATCATTAAGCCTCCTTAAGGCTTGGTCAGGATTTGGCCTGGGTCTCTCGATCAGGAAGTCAGAAAGAGGTATGGGGTGAAGGAAATGGGAGGAAGGTGACTGAGCCGGGTTCTAGGCTCCTCACTCACGGGGCTGGAGCTGGGCATCGTCGGGCTCCGAGCCCCTCGACGTGCGGCAGCGGTAGCCCTTCTTCTTGAGCACGTGGCAGATCATGAAGCCTACGAGGCCCATGAGGAAGAAGACCAGCACAAGCAGGAAGAGCATGTATAGCCCATGTTGGGGCGGCTCCAGGTCAGGCTGTGGTTCCGACATGAGGCCCTGGGGGGCGAGCGCGGCGCCAGGGCGCCTCCTGGGGGTAGGGGGCAGCAGCTAGGGACTGGGGGAGGGATAGGAATTCGGTCCTCAGGACCCGAAACCGACGAGCCTCTGAGGTCCGGCCCCACCCCCCCTACCCAACCAAGGAGCTGTCCGTGCCAGGGGTGCTGGTCCGGGGCAGGGGTGCCAGACGGTGGCTGCGCAAGCCCTCTTCCACGACCCTGATCCTGCTTCCCCGACGCCCAGAGCGTTCCCCTTTCCAGCTTGTCCTGAGCTTCCGTCCCTCCCAAGGACACTGCAGAGCGAGATGGGACGGAATTCTCAGGCGGCCGGCGCAAGAATCGCGCCTGAGTCAGCGTCCGCACCTCCTCCGCGTGGGCCTGAGCCAGGCCTTTGCAACCCCCTCCCCTGCCTGTATTCCCGCACAACGCCACCCCTTTCGTTTCCTCCCATCCTGACCACTTGGCCCACTCGGTACCGGTGGCTTGATTCTGGTTCCGGCTCCGGCTCGGGTTCCGGCTCCAGGGACGTCCTAGTCCGGCTTAGGGCCCCCGACGCCCTCCCGGCGCTCATCCCTTGCTTCTTCCCCCTCCCCCCCTCGCCGCCTCACCGGCTCCGGGCTCTGGCTGCAGATACCGGTGCCGCGGCAGGCGGGGGGAGGGAAGGATGAAGAGGGATGCGGGCTGGTTGGGAGCGGCGGCTGGCTCCGGACAACTCCGGCTGTGGGAAGGGGAAGGAAATGGGGATGGGGGGGGGGGGCGCCGCCGCAGCCGCCCTAGGTTCCCAAATGCCTTCTCCAGTCGCCAGCCCGGGACCAGGGGGCGGAGCGCAGGTGTGCGGGGCGGAGAGAGAGAGCCTTGCGTGCTTGTGAGCGCAAGTGTGGGGCGCGCGTGACTGCGCCGCCCCCCTCCGCCCCCCCCCGGGGAGAGTGTGCGGCGCCGAGTCAGAGTTCAGGTGGGGAGGACAGGCAGTCAGAACAAAGTGCTCTCCACTGTTCTATCCCGCATGCTTGGCTCATCTCCTGCCCTCAGATGCCTCGATCTGCTGGATAGCCAGGAATCTTCCCACCGGACCACGGGAAGCTGGCTTTCTGCACCGGAGAGGGACGGAGTGGCGGTTCTTCGGAATCTCCTAGACTGGTGACAATGGCCTGCGCCCCGTTTGGGGCAGCTGGCTGGACGAGATGTCTCGGATTCCCGAGGATCTGACCCCTGCCCCGGAGGAGATGACCCTCGCATCCTAGAACCGATGCTACCGGTCCTCTGCAGAGCGTAGATGCTAACGCTCCGGAACCTAGAAGGGCGAAGCCAAGCGAGGGGCGGAACTCCGCAGGGGGCGTGGTCTGGGAGGCGGGGCCTGGACTTCCCGGTTCCGCAGAGGCAGGCTGCGTGCTTACGCAGCACGTAGGAGCGGGGGTGGGGCAGGCGGCCGGGCGGGCGGCTGAGGCGCGGGGCCTTCTCCCGCCGGCACCATGGCCAAGACCGTGGCCTATTTCTACGACCCAGACGTGGGCAACTTCCACTACGGTGAGGGAGCAAGGCCGTACGCGAGGGGCTTCGGGACGCGGAGGTTCGAGGTGGGGGCTAAAACTCCAGCGACGGGAACTGACGAACTCTCTTCTCCCACCCCCAGGGGCAGGGCACCCTATGAAGCCCCATCGCTTGGCATTGACCCATAGTTTGGTCTTGCACTACGGTCTCTATAAGAAGATGATCGTGAGTCTCCCCATCGCTGCTGGATTTTGAGGGTGCGGGCGAGCTCTGTGGCCATAGGATAGGTGGGCTGCCCTGAATGCACCAAGTGCGACCCACCCTTGGGGTGGGGGCAGGGTGGATGGAAGCAGCCAGGACCACCCGCCATCACCAGAGTGTTGGTGGGTGGGTCCACCGACTTAATGGAAATTATTTTTTTACCTTAGGTCGGCCACCCTTTGACCTCAGGTAGATCAACCTCGGGCCTATGGTTACACGGGGTGGAGTGGGGGGTGGTTTGAAGAGAGAAAGTGTTTCCTCCCAGCGTCTTAGGAGGTGGGCAGTGCTGTGGCTTCAGGAGAGAGGGGATAGATCACTCTATCTGGATGTGGGGTGTTCCCACCGCAGTTCTCACCCTTTCTCTGCCGCCTCTAGCCATCTCCAAGGAGCTAGAGCTCCAGGGAGGACTCTGTAGCCCTGTGTGCAAATGTGTATGTGTGTGTGGAAGAGAGCGGGAAATGTCCTGGGTAGTTCCCTACCAACTTAGAATATTGCTACCCAACTCTCCATCTCCCAGATACATACATGGGGGTGGACAATCCCCAACTTGGAATGTATAGTTGTGGTAGGGGATTGTAACAGTTAAGCTCAGCCCTCATGCGTCACAAGGGGAATTAGTCAACAATATGAATGAGTGTTGTCCACTGTTTGTGCTGAGGCACAGACAAGTGAATTAGCTACAGAAAAGACTGAGGTGATGTTAGTGCATGAATCTATGACTCCCTTGAAATTGTTTGCTGGTATGTACCCTTGTGCATTTTCTGGGGAGAGAAGCTTTTTTTCTTGCCCAGTTTCTAAAGAAGTGTGTGAAATTCCCTAAAAGGTAGTAAGTCTCTAGCTTAGCACTGTGGCTCTCCTGGGTTTTGATTAAAAGGTTGTCATATATCCCATATTATTTAACTCTAAAATTAAGAATTCAGAGAAGAGAGAGGATGGAATCAGAGGCAGGGGGAAGAGATGATTATGGAAAGAATAAAAAATAGATGGATAAAGGCTTAAGGTTGAGAAAAGGTGGGAAAGATTGGGCTGGAAGTGGGAAGGAGAAGGCAAGTGCACTGATCTTTAGGAGGCTTGATCATAGTACCCCAACTGGCTCATCAGAGCCTCTCTTCTTCTCTGACCTTTGCTTCAGAGAATAACAAAGATTGGAGGGGTAAGGGGACTGCTGATATGTGTGGGTGTGGACAGTCCACGGGGCTGGGTTTATTGTGGGCAGTCTCAACCTAATTAATGGGACTGAACTCGCTGGGGTTCACCTTGTGTTTCCATCTCGAGGTCTTCAAGCCATACCAGGCCTCCCAGCATGACATGTGCCGCTTTCACTCTGAGGACTACATCGACTTCTTGCAGAGAGTCAGCCCCACCAATATGCAAGGCTTCACCAAGAGCCTTAATGCCTTCAACGTGGGCGATGACTGGTGAGGGGAGAACTGGGATTTTTAATGCCAGCCATTTCAAGGAGAACATTTGAGTGAGGTCTTGTGGCAGCAGTGGGAACATATGAAGGGGGTCTGTTTGTCAGTGAATCATCATTTACTCATTTGTTTATTCAACAAATAATGGCTGTTTGCTCTAGGCCAGTCCCTGTGCTAATTGCTAGCAATGCAGTGATACATAACAACAAAATTTAATATTACAGTTGTGCTAAGTCCTGTGAAGGAGAGCAATGTGGCTGACTGAGAGTGTATACGCAGGAGAATTACCAATCTTGGGAGTGGGCTGGTCACTAGAGGCTGGAGGAAGTAATGGAGGTTGAGGGGAGATCTGAAGAAAGAGTAGGAGATAATTAGATGAAAGGTAGTTGGGCACATAGGTGGTGAGGGCAGAAATATTGTGGGAATTAGGGACAGCATGTGTTGAGGGTCTGTGAGAGGTTGGTGTGTTCCTCGTTTGAGGAACAGAAAAAAGGTCATTCACTGAATATGAAAAGAAAAATGATCTGAATCGAGGCTAAAGAGATGGGCAGGGCCTTTAAAAATTAAACAGCTTTGTGATGAATTGGGGCTCTTATCCCTAGAGGAGAGAGAAATTATCAAAGTGTTCTAAAAGCAAGAGAGTGATTTACATTGAGGGAGGTTTACACTGAGCTGAATCATATGAGAAAGTCTGAGAATTGGGCCCTCTGGGGAAGGGAACAGATAACAAAGATAAGCCATTATCCTTGCTTACATTCTCATATATATTCAGGAAAACATAGCAATCATAACAGCTACCATTTACTGAATTTATTTTTAGACTTTTTTTTAAGGAAAATTTCAAACATTTCTGAAAAAATAGTACAGTGAATTCCCATATATCCTTCACCACCTGTAATGTTTATGAGCATAGAGCCAGTCTTGCTTCATCTGCATCCCAGATTATTTTAGTTTGTGTGTTTTTTTGTTTTTTTTGTGTGTTTTTTTTTGGAGGGAGGGGGCAAGCCAGCAGGGCAGGGTGGTAGGGATGCAGAGGGAGAGGGAGAGAGAGAATCTTAAGCAGGGTCCGTGCCCAGCTTGGAGCCCAGTAAGGACATGGGCAGGCACGGGGCTTGATGCCAGCTGGATCTCTGAGATCCAGCTGAGATCATGACCTGAGTAGAAATTAGGAGTCTAATGTTTAACTGACTGAGCCACCCAAGAGCCCCTGCATCTCAGATTATTTTAAAGCAAATCCCAGATGTCGCATTTTTTACCTGCAAATATTTTATTGTGTGTCTCTAAATGATACTCTTAAAAACAAACATGCACGCGCACACACACACACACACACACACACACACACTCATTGTCATTATCACACCTAAAAAACAGTAATTCCTTAATACCATCATATTTGCAAACAGTATTCAAGTTTCTCTAACTGCCTCCTAATTTTTTCTTTTTGCAGTTGATGTATTTAGGATCTAAATAAGGCCCATACTTTGTATTTGGTTGATACGTCTCTTAAGGTTTTTAAATCTCCAATGTTTCCTTCTCTAACTTGAATTTCTTCCTTTTTTTTTTTTTTTAAAGATTTTATTTATTTATATGAAATACAGATAGTGGGTGAGAGAGAGAGAGAGTACGCAGTGGAAGGAGGGGCAGAGGGAGAGGGAAAAGTAGACTCCCCTTGAGCAGGGTGCCTAATGTGGGGCTTAATCCCCGAGCCCTGGGGTCATGACATGAGCCAAAGGCAGATGTTTAATTGACTGAGCCACCCACGTGCCCCTGTACCTTTAATTTATTTCTTGAAGAAACCAGGTTGTTGGTCGTATAGAATTTCCTATAACAGCTGCTGCTGAGTGCTTACTCTTTTGTGCTGAGGTTTGCTGGTATATCCACTTCATTCTTACAGCAACAGTGAGATGTAATAGTCCTTTGCCTTAATTTAGGCATAAAACCAAAATTTGAGGAAATTGAGGTAACTAACCAGAGTTAACAAAACTGATCAGTCAAGGTGGCAGGATTCAGATCCAGAGACCTGGTTTTTATTTATTTTGATTTTATTCTATTTATTTCAGTTTTTTAAAAAATTTATTTATTTGACAGAGCAGGAGCATACAGGCAGGGGGAATGGCAGAGGGAGGGGGAGAAGCAGGCTCCCTGCTAAGCAGGGAACCCCATGTGGGGCTTGATCCCAGGACTCTGGGGTTAGGACTCAAGCCAAAGGCAGTTGTCTAACCAACTGAGCCACTCAGGCATCCCCAGAGCCTTGGTTTTTAAACACTACACTGTTTCCCTGAAAGATCCTACTGATGGAAGCACTTTGAGCTGGAAGATAGAAGGCTGGCATTGAGCACCTCCCCAGGCTTATCCATAACTACACCCTTGTTTTCACAGAATGCCTTCCTCGAATGCCCTTTGTTCCTCATTCAACCTCTCCAAGGCCTTCCTGGTCTTCACACCACCTTCAAGATTCACACCACTGAAACTTTTTTTTTAAAATTAAGGTTTTTATTTATTTTTTTGACAGAGAGAGAGATTATTTGACAGAGAGAGAGATCAAGTAAGCAGAGAGGCAGGCAAAAAGAGAGGGGGAGGCAGGCTCCCTGCTGAGCTTAGAACCCGATGTGGGTTTCTTTTTTTTTTTTTTTTTTTTTTAAGATTTTATTTATTTATTTGACAGAGAGAGATCACAAACAGGCAGAGAGAGAGGAGGAAGCAGGCTCCCCGCTGAGCAGAGAGCCCGACGCGGGGTTCGATCCCAGGACCCTGGGATCATGACCTGAGCCGAAGGCAGCGGCTTAACCCACTGAGCCACCCAGGCGCCCCCCGATGTGGGTTTCTATCCCAGGACCCTGAGATCATGACCTGAGCCGAAAGCAGAGGCTTAACCCACTGAGCCACCCAAGCACCCCCCACTGAACCTTTCTTGACCACACCAGGCACAGAGATCTGTCCTGTACTAGTTTGCACTAGTCATTTGGTGTTTAGTTGCATGCTGTCTTAGGAGATTTCTTGGGTTTTTTTGTTATTGCTGCTACTGTTGTTTCTGAGCTCGCTTTGCAGGTGTGGGAATGCAGAGTCAGCCCTAAGGCCCCAGCTGGGGCTCTATAAGTGCTCTGTGCATTTAGGGAATACTACCACTCAGTCCTTGGCACCGCATCAGTTGTACTGTTCGACTTAAGCTACAGTCATGGTTATCTCTTTATTTCAGATGAGAATCAGGGATTTTCCCTTTTATTTTTGATTGTTTTCAAATTAACCTAATATAAAAAGCCCAATTATACTGCAAGGCTTTCAATGGGGAAAAAAAAAGTCCCAGATCTGTGCCTCCCACTCATAAATCCCTCTCCCGAGGGGCAGCCACTTTCAGCTCATTTAGCTATTTCTTCTGGTATTTATCTTTGGGTTTCAAAGCAATGATACTAATCTACTGTTACAAATAATCTGTAATACTTAAGTAATGCCTACTCTCTGTCAGGTAGCATTTTAAATGCTTCAGAGGCATTAGGTTATTTAAGCTCATCAATCTCTGTGAATCAGGGTCTCTTATTGCCTCCTTTGACAGATGAGGACACTTAGGCACAGAAACTATAAACAGCTTATCTAGTCTCATGATCATTGGTAGGTGTTAAAAAGTCAGGCTTGAGGGGTACCTGGGTGGCTCAGTTGTTAAGTGGTTACGTTTGGCTTGGGTCCTGGGATTGATCCCCGTATTGGGCTCCCTCCTTGGTGAGGAGCCTGCTTCTCCCTCTGTCTGCTGCTTCCCCTCCTTGTGTTCTCTCTCTCTATCAGGTAAATAAATAAAATCTTAAAAAAAAAAAAAAAAAGCCACGCTTGAACTTAGGTAGTCTGGCTCTAGAATCTGTGCTCTTAAATCAAGCTGCCATATTATCCTGTCTCTTATAATATGCTTGTGTTGCTATTTTTCCACTTTTCAACTTCAATCATTGCCTATAAAGCCCTTAGTATGGGAAATTAACATTTAGTCTCCTCATACTATCACCCTGGCTTGCCCTCCTATCCCAGCTTCACAATATAGTTAGATACAATTTTTATTCAATAAGCATTCTATGTTTACATTGTTAGAATCTTGAAAAATTCACTTACTATAGAGTCTAATAGTATACTGTGGTTTAATCTTACTTCCTGTATATCTTTTCGTTTTTCCCAGAGTTGATAATTGCATTGTTTTTTCATTTGCTTAGTTTTCTAGGTATTAATCATTAATTCTTCCCAGAACCTTTGAGAAACTATAAAACTCTCTATAGCTTTCTTTATCACATGGTCAAATGTGTCAGCTGCACCATTTTCTATTTTTGAGACTTAAAAGTAAAAATCGTTTAAGCTTTTCCTTTTTTATAAGTTAAGTTTTTGAAGGTATAATTTGCATGCAGTAAAATTCACTCGTTTTAGGTGTGCAGTTTGAGAGTTTTTTGTTTTTTAAAGATTTTATTTATTTATTTGACAGACAGAGGTCACAGGTAGGCCGACAGGCAAACAGAGAGAGACAAGGAAGCAGGCTCCCTGCTGAACAGAGAGCCCGGCTCGGGGCTCTATCCCAGGACCCTGGGATCATGACCTGAGCTGAAGGCAGAGGCTTTAACCCACTGAGCCACCCAGGCGCCCCCCCGAGAGTTTTGATAGTATGTATCAAAGTATAGATTATTTCCATTTTCCCACAGAGGACTCTTCTGCCCTTTTATAGTCAATGTCTTCTCTTCAGCTTACCTCTAGGTGACAACTGATCTGAGATCTATCTCTATATTTTGCCTTTTCCAGAGTTTATATAAATGGAGCTTTATAGTATATAATCTTTTGTATCTGGCTTCAGGCCTCTCCTTTTTATAAAAAGAAGATGATAATAATTATGATTAATATTTATCCATGTGCAGAATACTAGGTACCACACACTGTTTTAACTGTGTTCAAGGCTTTCTGTGGATTATCATTATTACTATTTCAGGTATATAGGAATGCAGCTCTTGCTTAAAAATGTGACTCTTTTTTTTAAAAAAAAAAATTTTATATATTTATTTGACATAGAGAGAGAATGAGCGTGCACAAGCAGTGTGTGTGGGGAGTGGCAGGCAAAGGGAGAGGGAGAAGTAGGCTCCGTGCTGAGCAAGGAGCCTGATGTGGGGCTTGATCCCAGGAGCTTGGGATCATGACCTGAGCTGAAGGCAGACACTTAACCAACTGAGCCACCCAGGCACCCCAAAAATGTGTGACTCTGAAAGAATGTTATTGAACATTGTGTTAAAATATGAAATACATAAAAGAACATTGAAAGAGAAACAAAGTTTATGTTCCCTCTCAAATTATTTCTTTTATGGCTTGTGTTCTTAAGTACCTAGAAGCTGCCTACTTTTCTTTGCAACCAGGATACAAACCCCCTGACAGAGTGAAATGCTTTTTTACTTCCCATCCAGTGCCTTACACAGGGCTTGGTATACAGTCCAAAATATTTGTTGAATAAATTTGCAGATATTTTAGGTATATAGGGGCTGGGAGTTTATTGAGCAATGGAGGTTGGAGGGGTTTGGACTCAGGGAAGGTGTAGGAAGGGTCTAGACAGGTAAAGGGCTCTGACTTGCTTCTCTTTCCTGCAGCCCAGTGTTTCCCGGGCTGTTTGAGTTCTGTTCCCGTTACACAGGTGCATCTCTGCAAGGAGCAACCCAGCTGAACAACAAGGTGACTGTGGCCCCGAGTCCTGCTCTCCCTTTGCGGGTGGTCCTTCTAACTGAAGGCCTTAACCCTGACCCTGAGCTTCCAGCTTTGTGGGTGGGCAAGGAGGACTGTGAGTTGGGTGTTTGTTTTTCAGATCTGTGATATTGCCATTAATTGGGCTGGTGGTTTGCACCATGCCAAGAAGTTTGAGGTAAGTGAAGAGTTGATGGGGGAGACAATGACTGCCCTAGTGTAGGTGGTCAGGCTGACACCAGGGGGCAGCTGGGGAGAGGAATCGTTACTACATTGTAAGATCACTGTCTCACCACAGGCCTCTGGCTTCTGCTATGTCAATGACATTGTGATTGGCATCCTGGAGCTGCTCAAGTAAGTAGCCTGGGAGGAGATGGAGGGACTTATGAGACCCATGGCCGAGGTGGTATCTCACACCTTGCTGGCCGTGACCTGTTCCTCCAGCTCCACACTAACTTCTCCACCGTTCTTAATGCTTTACTCAGACTACTTTCCCATGCCCTGCTGCACACTCCCTCCTGCCTGCTCACATTTCAGTCTTCTCTACACATCCCTCTCCTGTCCCTGCCTCCAGGCTGGAGTCCAGAATTGACCGTAGGGAACTGGTGGTATTAGGTTTCAGGTGACTTGGGCTTCCTAATTCCAAACCTTGTTTTGGGAGGTGTGGGTTGGGGGTTTTCTTGCTGGGGTTCCCCTCTACCTCAAACTCTGGCTTGGGTCTCATCCCAGGTACCACCCTCGGGTGCTCTACATTGATATCGACATCCACCATGGTGATGGAGTTCAGGAAGCTTTCTACCTCACTGACCGGGTGATGACAGTCTCCTTCCACAAATATGGAAACTACTTCTTTCCTGGCACAGGTATGGGAGTAGGGATGATCATCCCCTTCACACCCTCAGCTCTTTGCTACGACAGCCTCCTGCTTAGCCTTCAGGTCTTGGCTCAAGTGGCTTCTCCTCAGGGAAGTCCATCCTGACCACTGCAGTTAAAGTAATCCCTCCTTCCCTATTACTCTGTCATGTCACTATGCTTACTTTTCTCAGAGCACTCACTGCTGTTTGTATATATGGCAGTGTTTTGTTCTGTTTACTGTCTCCCTTATCATGTCCATCCCCCAGGAGTAAAAGCTTGGTGGGATTTCATTCATTTCATTAGTTCTCTCTAATGCCCCAGTGCCTGATGCACAGGTTGGCTCATAGTAGGCCCTCAAAAATTATTTGCTGAATGAATGCAAACCACTAGAGATGAAGTGTCTCTAGAGAGTGTGTGGTGGAGGTACACAGATATAGTGAGATGTCCTCGGTATACAGATTGAAGTTGAAGCAGGTGGGTTGTGGGTGTCCCCTGTGTATAGCTCCTACCCCCTACTCTCCACTTGCCTATAGGTGATATGTATGAAGTTGGAGCAGAGAGTGGTCGCTACTACTGTCTCAATGTGCCTTTGCGGGATGGCATCGATGACCAGAGTAAGTATCGAGGTCATTTCCCCGTTTACTAGGCCCCTTCTTCCTCCTTGAATTAACGTCTTCTGCCTGGTATTGTCTACTGTTGGGCCAGGTGTCCTTAAGGATGAATGGCCTTCAAAGGGACCATGAACCCCCCGGAAATTGTATGCAACATATTTATGTGTATGTGCATTTTTTCTGGGAAATGGGTCATTAGCTTCCATCAGTCACTCAAAGTGGTCTGGGACCCCATCCAAAAGCTTAGAACCAATGATTTGGTTCTTTGGGTTGCCCCTTTTCCTGGGCTCCATGCTCTCTCAACCCCTTTTTTCCTTTTGTTCCCTGTCTCCCCATTCCCTTGGGGTGCCAGGTGCCCATCTTTGGCCCTCTCCCAGGTTACAAGCACCTTTTCCAGCCGGTTATCAACCAGGTGGTGGACTTCTACCAACCCACATGCATTGTGCTCCAGGTAATACTGCTGGTGCTTTTTCAAGAGGGCTCTGCCTGGGCTTAGGGGAATAGAGCAGGGAGGAAGATAGCCCCTGCATTTGTTGGGGAACAGAAGTGAAGGACATCTTGGTCATTCTGATCAGTCATCTCACTGCAGCTGCCTGGGGTTTTGCTTTTCACAGTGTGGAGCTGACTCCCTAGGCTGTGATCGTTTGGGCTGCTTCAACCTCAGCATTCGAGGACATGGGTGAGACCTGCTCTTTTCTGTCCCTGGTTTTCAAGTGGCTTTGGGCCTCAGTACGTGGAGTGGGGGTAGTTGGGGAATGGGCCATAGGAAGACTAGAGAGAGTCACTCCCAAGCAAGGAGAAGGGTCCATGCGAAGGAATTGAGACAGGAAAGAGCTGGTATAGCCAGCCAGAAGATGAAGTCAGAGTGGGGAGGCAAGATCACAAGGAGCAGCCTGGAGGTTGTTTGGCGGGAGGCCCAAGAGATCGGCAGTGGTGAGGTCATGCAGAGCCCTTAAACTCTGGTGAGAAGTCTGGATTGAATTTGAAATATGATGGGAAACTGCGGGAAGGTTTTAAACAGGGAAATGACATGATCCAATTGATTTTTTTTTTTTTTAAGATCTTATTTATTTGAGAGAAAGACAATGAGAGAGAGAGATTGAGAGGGGAAAGGTCAGAGGGAGATGCAAACTTCTGCCTATCAGGGAACCTGATGCGGGACTTGATCCCAGGACTCCAGGATCATGACCTGAGTCAAAGGCAGTTGCTTAATCAACTGAGCCACTCAGGTGCCCCCCAATTGATGTTTTAAAGTGACTGCTCTGACTGCTGAAAGGAGGAAGGCTTGGGGGTGGGGTGGGGGACAGGAGTGGAAGTGTAAGGCCAGTTAGGAAGGTATTGGTATTGCCCAGGCAGCAGATTTCGTGCCTGGGCCTAGGTGGAGGAGGTGGCCAGTGAGAAGTAGGTGATGGGAGTTGTATTGTGGAGGCTGGAACTGACAGCACTTGCTGGTACTTTGATGAAAGTAGTTGATTAACAGATGAGGTGCCAGGATGGGTGTTGAGCTGGAGAGAGGTGGGAACGCCCTGTATGTTTCAGTTTTTACTGAGACACACCATATAGAGAATAAAGTACGCATATCTTAAGGGTATAACTCGGTGAATTTCAATACCTAGATCAAGATTATGGAAGCTTCTCTAGTTCCCGTCTGCCCTTTCGAGGCAATACCTAGAGACGGTATACTTTGCCTTTTGATCACTTCCTCCAGCCATTCCTCTGGTTCCTTCTAACAGGGAATGTGTCGAATATGTCAAGAGCTTCAATATCCCTCTACTGGTGCTAGGTGGTGGTGGCTATACTGTCCGAAATGTTGCCCGCTGCTGGTGAGCATGCTCCCTGGTTTTCCTTCTCCCCCTTGTCCTATGTGAGTTGGTGAGTTGGGGGCTCCCTGAGAGGGCTGGAGGGCCCACTTGCTCAGCCTACCCCACTCTGCTGTTTGGTTTCAGGACATATGAAACGTCACTGCTGGTAGAAGAAGCCATTAGTGAGGAGCTTCCCTATAGTGGTAAGGATCACTCTCTGATAACCCACAGCAAGAGGCATTCACAGAAGACCCCCAGAATGGCGTAATTTCAAGGCAGATGGGAATTTTAAAATTTTTCTTTTTATTACAGATAGGGAATTTGACACTCAAGGAGCCTGCAGACTAAATCACTGAGTTCAGAGCAGGGAAAAGATTAGGCAGCTATTATGCAGGGGTTTTGGATGGGAAGGAAATAGATTGGGAAGTCTTGGGACCTGGTTGTCTCTGTCTGAGCCATGCCTTCTCTTCTAATCTCCCTTTCCCCATTTAGAGTACTTCGAGTACTTTGCCCCAGACTTTACGCTCCATCCAGATGTCAGCACGCGCATCGAGAATCAGAACTCACGCCAGGTAGCTGCTGAACCCAAAAAGATGAACCCACGGGTGGGGAGGGCCTAGGAAGAGGTTCAGGATGTGGGGAAATTGGAGAAACCGGAGAAGAGAAAAAAGTTCTCAGCTACCACTGTCATTGTTAAAACCAAGACACAGCCCAGGTTAAAGTAGAGGCAATCGGCCTGGGGGGATTAGAACTAGGATCGTAGGGCTGGGAGTCAGCTAGAAGGGTGGATGCTCTGGGAATCACTCACTCCGTATTCCAAATCCCCAACCAGTATTTGGACCAGATTCGCCAGACAATCTTTGAAAACCTGAAGATGCTGAACCATGCACCCAGCGTCCAGATTCATGATGTGCCTGCAGACCTCCTGACCTATGACAGGACTGACGAGGCTGATGCAGAGGAGAGGGGTCCTGAGGAGAACTACACCAGGTCTGGGGCAGTGACTTGAGAGCAGGGGTTTCCAGCAGTCTTGTCGGGGAAGTTAAGAGGGAAAAAGTACATTAGAAGGCATTAGCTTAATCATCCCTGGCTTACTTCCTTTGGGATGCCTGCTTTTTGCTCTTTTGTAATTCCTCACTCTTTCTGTATGTGTGATTGTGGCATAAATAAGTAACATATTTATTGTCAGAATTTTAAACAGCACCAAAATAATGTTAAGCTTGCATTCACAGGATCCTAGACCAGTTCCACAAAGTAACCACTATTAATAGTTTGATTTATATCTTTTCAAATAGACTTTTTCAATAGGGTTTAAGTATACTATCTAGTATGCGCATAGGAACGCAAATATACATACACATGCATTCTTAGAGCTTGTGCATCTTTTTTTAAAAATGCTGTTTGGATCTATACTGGGTGCTCTACAAGTTAGAACTTTTTTTTTTTTTTTTTTTTAAGATTTTAATTATTTATTTGACAGAGAGAGATAGATCACAGGTAGGCAGAGAGGCAGGCAGAGAGAGAGGGGAAAGCAGGCTCCCTGCTGAGCAGAGAGCCCAATGTGGGGATAGATCCCAGGACTCTGAGATTGTGACCTGAGCCGAAGGCAGAAGCTTAACTCACTGAGCCACCCAGGCAACCCTGGTTCTTTCTTTTTAAACAGTGTATTTTTCCATGTCATTATATATAGATCTGCTTCATTATTTTATCAGCTGCATAATATTCCGTCGTGTGGCTGTAGCATAATTTAACTAAGTACCATAGATGGCATTTGTATTATTTCCCATTTTTTCATCATAACAAAGATGTGGCCCTGAACCCCCTAAAATTTTTGGTATCTGCTGCCAAATTGCCTTCCAAACAATCTGTAAGGATTTATAATCTTTTCAGCATTTTACTGGCTCCTTCCAGGTTTGGAGCTCTACAAGTCACTGCTCACATACTGCTGTTTAAGGCCCTTTGATTTCTTTCCTGTGTTCATTTTTTTTCAGATATAAAAAACAAAAAAACAAAAAAACATTACAGGTTTTTTTTTTAATCTTTATTTTTCTGAGCTATATACTAAAATACAGATGCATTGAATTAGGAAAAAAAGAGATTCGGGTAGAGGTGTTTTTTTTTTTTAATCCCAGAATAGGTTTTTCTGAAAAATGAAGGGAAAAGACAGCAGAACACAGAAGTGGAGAAACAGATGCACTTAATGGAGAACAGATACCCTTTCGTGGCTGAGGGATAACCACAGCTGGACACTTGCACCTCCCACGCACTGTTAGAGGTCTGAGCTGACTCTGCTACAGAGTCACATGGCCTTCCCAGACCCTTCCAGAATCTGCTTCTCTGTATTAGAGGTCAGCTTCCATATCTCTCCTTTAGGCCTGAGTTTTATTGCTTGGACCTTCGGGACTAGTCCACTCCTTCTCCACGAATACCGCCTTATTCCCACTCCTGGTTGAGGAAGTATCTGAACATCTGGCCTCAGGATTCCTTTTTAATGTCTCACCGCCTTGTCTCCTCTTTGTCAACTTCTCCAGATCTCTGAAGCTTGACTTCTAGAAATTGATTTTCTTAAAAACCTGCTTTAAGTTACTCCTTTTGGTTGAGTTTGGCTTTTTCATCTCTGGTTCTGGGCTGGAATCTGGGCCTAATGTCTGTACGATACCACCCCCTCTCAACAGCCAGCAGCAGTTCAGGCCTCTTCCTGCCCTAAGCCCTCCCTCCCTGTCAGACCACCCACCAAGTTCCCGTTCTTTGATGCCTATAGCTCCAACTTGTGTATCATTTGCAGAGTAGTAATAAGAGGAGTTAATGACTTTCTGTGGGTTTGCTAAGAACCAGACTCAGTACTAAATGCTTTATATTAAAACGTACATACCATCTTGTCATCATTCTGCTGTCATTAGACAACCCTGAGAGGTGGCTGTTAACGTTCAGTTACCAGAGGAGGAATCTAAGGCTCAGAGAGGTTAAGTAACTTGCCAGACATCCTAAGGCTAGTTAACTGAGACATTGCTTACCAGGCAGATAGGGCCTTTCCTGACTTTGTTCTCCAGCTTCTCATTGATGAATTTCTCCCTTCTTTCTTAGTTATCAGCTGTGGGCAAGGTAATTCGGTTTTCTGTATTCTCCCAGAGAGGAGTTTTCCAAAAAGAAAGAAATGAATATTGAGTACTTACTGGGCCCTGTGTTGCTTTCACATCCCTTCACTCGCTTTTCTGCTTACAACTCTCCTTTCCATTGCTCTTAGAACAAAACCCCATTCTCTGATCATGGCTTTAAAGACGTGCTGGTGCTTACCTATGTCTGTGGTCTCATCTGTAGCTACTTTCCTCCCTGCGCACGGCTCCCGGCCATCCTAGCCTTATGCTCTTCCTAGAATACATCAGTCTCCCTCCACCTGATAACTCTGTATTTGGCTTTCTTTGTAGCTCAGAATGGGCTTCCTGGGATCTCTGCCTGGCCAGCCCCTTCTCAGACTTGAAGTCTTTCTTACCTTCCTAGAACAGCTGTCTCTAATAATTCTGCCTGGAATGTGCCCCCCCCCTTCACTCTTTGTGACATCCCTTTATTTCATTGTGTCAGAGCATTTGCCAAGATGGGAAATTATAATCTTTATTTATTGACTTTATTAGTTGTCTTGTTTATTCAGTCAGTTTATTGAGGATAGGCAGACATTTTATCCAGCTTATTATCTACCATATCGCTGTGGCTTATGATGGTGGCTGGCATGGAGTGTCTCTTCATAAATTTCTATTTAGACTGCATGAATGGAGGGGATGGATAGTGACCAGTATCTGCCAATAGGAGAAGAGTGGTTCCTGTATGAAAGGGGCCTAGGAAGTGGTTCCAGAGAGGGTAGCTGTGTGGGAGAAGGTGAGAACCTGGAGAATAGGACCCTGATTTGTCTCCCTTGCTTTGCAGGCCAGAGGCACCCAACGAGTTCTATGATGGAGACCATGACAATGACAAGGAAAGCGACGTGGAGATTTAAGAGCAGCTGGGCTTGCTCTGTCCTGAGGAATTCCTTTTTACCTCTTGTTTGGGCAGGAGGGAAAAGATGTGGCACCCCCAGCCCTGATGGTCACCTTCTGGGCTTTTACCAGTGCTGGAAAAGGGTTTGGAGACCACATCTGGTATTTGAACAAATGTCCCCTTTCCTCTTCTTCCCAAGGCCTGACAATGGTACTTATTAGGGATCAGACAGGGACAAGGATAACTTCCTCTAGGATATCCTGGGCAGTGGGCCCTAGAGGCCAGTCCATGCCATTTTGGCCCCCTTACTCCTTCCCTGCTTCCCTCCAATCCAGAGACTTTTAGGGATGAAGGTGTAGACAGGACTGATGTTGCCTCTGACTTTCTTCTTCCCTGGGTTCTCGTACTGCAGGCCTTGTTTCCAGTGCAGGTGAAGAGTGATAGATTTTAGTGGGCTTTGGCTCCCTAACATCTTAACCCCAGATGATGGGAAGTACAGTTTTGAGTCGGGGGAGGATGTGAAAATGTCCTGTTCTAACTTTTGGCTTTATGTCCATTTTACCACTGTTTTTATCCAATAAACCAAGTTGATATTTTTTGTAACTTTTGCCTTCCTGGGAATATTCTTAATTCTTGCTAGCCGACTGTGTGTGAAAGGGGCGGGGGTGATGATGTATATAATAAAAATTGTAGTTAACATTCATTCAGCACTTATGTTAGACCCTGTGTATGCATTCTACATGGATTGTGTTTCTCATATATATAGAGCATTGTAATTATCAGTTAGATAAACGTGGGCAGATTACTGGCTTAAGAGTGGGAGTAGAAGATGAGTTCAGGTTTTTTGAACCTGGGTGTTTGAAATGGTGTGATGCTAGTTGGTGAAGATCTACTGGGATAAAAAATGTCAAGTGCTTATCACTGTGCCTGACATAAGTAGTTTCTCATTATTTTAATGTCTGTGTAAGAGTGATGGTAGATACTACAGTAGCCACAAATGTGGACCTTTCCCTAGAGCAGTCTACAATCCAGTAAGGAGTGAGATAAGTGTTGACAGTGGTATGAGAAGGAAGAGTGATAGATGGATCACTCTTTCCATGCTTTGATCCTGTCTGTCTGTCAGTACTCTAGCTAGAAAGTACGTAGTTTTTGAGCTGTTTTGGACAAACTGAGTTTGAAGGGTGGGCTCGACAGTTCTTTGCAATCGCCCCCAAGCGATTAGAAAGTGGAATGCAAGAGATGAAGGCCAGCTTTCTGAGCCAGCCAGCATTGGAGAGTCCTTGTAATATCCCAGGCTCTAGCCTGAGCACCAGGGTCTCAAGAGTTGTTGAGTCACTGACTCTGCCCTCCAGGAACATATATTTAAAATCTTTTTCCAGCTGCAGGTAAGATAATTAAGTCAATACTTTGAGGGCCTTCTGGGTGCCACATAACTACACAAGAGGAAGAGATGTAGCTGGGAGAATGGATGAAATTAGGGAGAAAGCAAGCCGGTCAAAGAATACTCTTAGAGAACATCTGCTCTCTTCACTCAGGTTTGGTTTATGTCAGTAGGAAATCCTGGTCAAACAGGACTTCGCAGACTAACCTGGGTTTAAATTTTTGCCATTTATATGTCCTTGGGCAAGTCACTGTAACTCTGAGAAGTCCAAATTTTCTATCTGTAAAATGGTGAGACTAGAGGAATCAATCACATGACAATGTGAGGATTCAGTGAGGAAAAACAGATTTTTGTTTTTTAAGATTTTATTTATTGAGGGAACACAAGCAGGAGGAGTGGGGGAGGGAGAAGCAGGCTCCCTGCTGAGCAGGGAGCCCAACAAGGGACTGGATCCCAGGACCCTGTAATCATGACCAGAGCCAAAGGCAGATGCTTAATGACTGAGCCACCCAGACACCGCCCCCCCCCCCACCAAAAAAAAAGTTTTACATAGTTCTGGGTTTAGAGCAAGTGCTTGGTAAATGGTAATTACTGTGTAGTCACATGTTGGCAATAGTTTTTCAGATTAAAAAACAACTAGAAAATAGTAGACGTGCGATTCAAAAGTAGGTAATGTAACTCCAGGGCTAGTTGAGTTCCAGTCTAGCACTTGCTCTGGACCAAGCTCTGTTTTTGGCACAGCTTTCAATAAATGATAATTTTTTCATGTGCTCCACTGATAGTGCACACATAAAAACTGTATCATCCCTGAAACACCGGCACTGGATTTTCGGCCGAGATGACACTCTCTCTTACTTGATTTTTGGTTCAGATACTGTCCTGTTCTAGGGTGTGAGAGGGTCTGGGCGTTACAGCCACGTGGGCACTGCGTGGGAGCGGGAAGGCTTGCGCCGTGCAGACCGCCAGGTGGCGCCATCCCGGGTTGAGGCCGCAGAGTTGCACCGCCCATACAGCCCCCCCCCCACACGTGGGTCCGAATGGTTAGGCCTGCCCGGCAGGTAGCTTGCTTCCGCGACTTCCCTCCACCCCCTCCCCCCATTGGTAGGAGCTGCGGGTCCGGGCGGAAGTGGGGCAGGCGGGCGGGAGCGAGGCGTCGCCGTTGTATATTCATGAGGCGCGCGCAGCCCGGCATACTAATGAGGCGGGGCGCGGCGGCGGGCTGAGGAGCAGCTGGGCGGCGGCGGCAGCGGCGGCGGCGGCGGCGGCAGGTCGGGAGGTGCCGGGCGGTAGCGGCGTTGGCGCAGGGTCATCTGCCAGCGCGAACCTGGACATGGACCCCCTTGGCGGGGGCCAGGGCCCCGGCCGCGGGCCCCGGGACAAGAAGAAGGGCCGGAGCCCGGACGAGCTGCCTGCGGCGGGCGGCGACGGCGGCAAATCCAAGAAATTTGTGAGTGTCCCTCCCACCCGGTTCCCTCAGCCTGGCCCCGTAACCGCCCTCCGGTCCACGGAGACCCCCACAGCCGGCCCCAGGGTTGCACGCCTGTCTCTAGGGAGCCGCCCCCGCGCCTCTCTTTCTGGGTTTACTGGGTCCCGGGCTCCACAGTCCGACATCCTACCCCTCCCGGAGGGACCTCGGGAAACCCCAGAGTCCTACACAGCTCTCGCGCTGGCAGCCTCGGGGCTTTCTTCACACCTTCCCGTCCCCCCTCCCCCCGCCGGCCAGCCAGCTGGGCCCTCCGCCCCCATAGCCTGGCGGGTCTTAGCCCCATCCCTTCCCTCTTAGCCCCACTTCCTTTCTTCTTCTCTGTTACCCGCACCCGCCTCTGTCTTGTTCTCTGTGCTTTTCTGGGTCCATTTTCCCTCTTACTCTTACTCCTCCCCCCCCCCCTTTTTTTTTGGTATCCTCTTAATTTGCTTCTTCTAAAGGTCACTTCCTTCTCAAGATTGATCCCTTTCACCTGCTAACTTTCCTCCTTCCTAGCCCCAGCTCTGGGCCCTCAGCCTGGTGTCACCTGATAATCCTTCCCCTCTGGAATGTTACCTGACTTGGGCCCTACCTTCCCTCCTCCCTTACATGTTTGTCCTTATGATTGCAGGAATGGGTTCCTGCCCAGGTCCATCCATGGTCATTGGGCATGACGTTAATTTGGTTCCCGGGATAGCTCCATCCAGAAAACCTGTCTCTTTGCCCTGTTGCTTATCACTTTTCAGGGGATTAGAACTTTTCATTATAATGATGTGCCCCTTTTGACCTAGGTTGGTGATTTAAACCTCTCCCGTAGGGAGGAAGTTACCCTGCAAGTTGAAGAAGTTTCTGAGTAATTCAGTTGCTTTTTGTACGTTTCCCATGATAACCATCTCAGCCCATCTGCCACCTCCTGTGTGATAGCCTAGTGACATTCCTTTTCTGACCTGTAGAAGAGTATGGCTTTCCTCAGGTGCTAGTGACTTCCAGTCCGAGTCTGAAGGAATACTGATATTCATGTAACACTATCCTATTTCATTACCTTTGCTTGCACTAAATCTTTTTTACTCCTTTCTCCAGGGAGCTGTTTGTTTTTTACTGTAAAAGCTTTGAGAGATATGGGGCACTATCCAAGAGAGGGAATCTGGAATCATAGTAATCATTTGCTAGTTGTAAATGTAGTTGGTCTTGTCTTCCAAGTAATTATGCCCTCATCCCAGGATCTCTTTGTACTAATCAACTGGGTTCTGACTCTTCGCTCTTTCTCTTTTCTCTTATCCCCAACCTTTAGTGTTCTGACCCAACTGAACACAAGTTTGGGTAGAAAACTGATAAAATCATGGAAACAGGAAGAAAATGTTTCTTTGGGACCTAGAGGATTGAGATGTGGAGAGCACTAAGCAGAATTAAAATAGTGACTCATCTCTTCCTACCTATTTCTAGCAAGACAGGTGCTTCTGGACTGCCCTTTCCAGTGACTTATGGGCTGTCAGTAACTGCCTGTTTTTCATGTGAACATCTTTTTTTTTCCAGAAGTGTTGGGTTAGTGGTAGTGATGACCCTTCCCCTGTGGCAATTAAAGCAACATTTCCTTATGTTTCTTTAGGATAGGAATTGACACTCAGAGAGCTTTCCTTCTAAGACTTAAGTTCTGGGGCCCATATTCCTTTTTTATTTCTGCGTATATATCTGTTATTTTTGTTTTGCTTTTGTTTCCATGGGTACTGTTTGACCTTCCTCACCCGAGTTCCAGTTATTCCTGCTAATATATAGTGAACTCTGTGACTTTTGTAAATGTTTTTCAAGTTCTTTAAATAGAGATTTATTTGTTTTTGTTTTATCTAACACTTGTGTCTTTCACAAGTGAAATTATAGAAATCTAAGTGCATGGTGCTGAAAGTTGAGATACGTGAGGAAACTTAACTTATTTTTCACCTGTGTTTTGGAATGCCCATGGAGTCTTGTATATGCTGAGTGGATTTGGCTCAGAGTTTGGTATTTGCTTTACAGAGGGTGGAGCCAAACCAAGTTCTCTTTTTCTTTTTGAGGTGTTGGTTTTAACTCTTAGCCTGCTAAATTGTTTAAAAAAAAAATACAGAGAACAGGTAGTGAGAATTGCATTCAGAGCTAGAGGATTGGAAAGTTTTCTTGAAAAGTAGTGCTACTTAACTCCTTTCTTGCCAACGGTAACTTACCTCAAGGCATGGGAATTTTCTTTCTCATTGTTATTTTTATGAGAAGTCTGTGGCAATGAGAGACTAGGAGAAGCATTGCAGTCCACTTCTCTTTGTGTCTGTATGTGTGTGTGGGTGGGTGGAAGGGGAGAGATTGCTGGTGTGCTTTTGTTACCCATGGCTTAATTTTTTGAACTGCAGGCTAAAAGCAAATTGAAAGCTGTTTTCCCTGTTCCACCTTTGCTAGAGTGTGTCCTCTGGAATTCCGTCAAGAAGGTACTATATAAAGCTGCACTGGTTTAGACCTTGTGTGCCTGAAGGTTATTTGTTTGCTTCTGCAGAATTTTTTGTTGCTTCTGCTGCTCTGTACCTTTCCAAGCTTATACAGGTTCTAAGTATGTATCAACTGAATGGGACACAGAGCTTAATTATTGCTGAAGATGCTCTCTTAACTCTCTGATGCATCTTGGGTAGAAAGCACATGGAGTCGAAGTTTAAAAAGTGGTTGGGAATCATCTTTTAAAAACACTTGGTTGTTAGAGATGCTGATGTGTGTGGCTCAAGCCAGACTGCCTGGTGTTCCCCCTTGATTTTTCAGAAGTCTTTCTCCTCCTGGGCCTTAAGCATATCCCTTCTCCAGCATTGTTGCACTTTGTTTCACAAGTCCTTAGGGTGAAAGAAAATAAAAATTGGGAACAAACAGAATGCATTCTGATTTTTCAGCAGCGATGAATGTGGGTGTCAAATAGACTGCTGGCTGAAATATGTGTAAAGGTAGTAATTACAACCAGAGTGTTAGGAGGATGCAGAGTATTCCTGCATTTTATAAACTACATGCCTTATACAATCAAGAAGTGGTTGCATTCTAAGAAAGAATATTGCTTCCTGAATCAGCTAGGGGCATGATTTTGTAAAACATGAGTTTTAGCATGAGATTAGAGAGAATAGAATATACATAATTTTTAAGATCTTACTTGATTTTGGATGTGTATATTAAATTTTCACCAAGGGGTAGTTTCATGCCCTTCTAAAAGCAGAGTGATAATGAAAGTATAAATGTTTGGTTGTAGACCCCTGTCCATCCAAAAAGAACAGTCAAAGATAAAAGATGTCAGAGAACTTTATACAAGTCATGTGGGGTTTTTTTGAAAGATGATAAACACGGGGATTGCTTGGTTTAGAAAGAGAGGGGAACCTACAGGAATGTTTCTGAGGTTTACGATGACAGAATGATACCTTAAAATTGCTGCTCTTTTTCCTGCCTTGTCTTTGAAGACGTAACACAGGGATCTATTTGGTCATGTTATATTTACTGGTCTCAAAGGAAATCCTCCTTTGCAAGAGGTCAAACTGAGGGAATGCCTTAGAATTAAAATCTCTGCCTTAGGAGAGTTGATAAACATTGGGATACTTTTATTTCAAAAAGACCTGAAAATTTTATGACTTGTGAATTATGTTTACTATAAAACCTGAGAAAATAGTCATAAGGGAGAAGTGGTTTAAGTTTGTTGCTGGGCATATGGGTCAGAATAGACTAGTTTTATTTTCTGTATGATAGAATAACCTTTTGCTATCCCATGGGGCCCTCTGTATTTTATAAATGGATTGCCAAGTTATTCCTGGACAGTTATGTTTTCTGTGATATATAATGGAGGCTTAAAATATAAAGTTTTACCACATATGATTTAGAAGAACAAGTTAGTCATGTTTATTAACAAGAAATGGTAGGTATTATAAAGAAGAAAAGGTTTGTATATGCAGATGGTTTTTCTCCCATTTTATGTCTCAGTTGAAGTCATTCATGACTGCAGAAAGCATTTCTATTTGAAACAAACCATGTATTACCTGTTTTTCTTTATTATGTTGAGCCTCCTCTTCCCACTCACTCTTGTTTGAAAGCAGTAGGAAAAAAATGAGCAAAGCAGCATTTGGTGTTTGCCCCTACTTAGGGTTATATGACGCAAAGCCAACCCTCTCCCCTTGCCCAGCTACTATCATTCCCTCTGTCTTTGTTTTTATTCCCTGTCTGCTTCTCTGAGGGCTGGTCCCAGTCCCATTGGCAGCTAGTCCTTTTGAGGAATCAGGAATGGTAAAAGCGGTTGATACTAAAGTTTCTTAAGCTTCAAAGCCAAAATTGAAAATTAAAGAATGTTTAAAGACTGGAAACATATTTTACCTTCTTATCCACTTCTCTTTTACTCTTTCTTTTTTCAGGCAAACATTTTATTAGAGGATTCCTTTTTAATAAAGTAAAAGAATTACTGAAGGAAAAGAGAAGTGTTGGGACCAGTATTTTTATGAATTTTACCACTGATTATCATTGTTCTTTCAGCTTTGAGATTCTTCCATTCATTATTAAAGCTTGCTGTGAATGGTAGCCTTAAAATTTTAGTGTTGTAAGGGGGTTTAAATGTCATCAAGCCCAAACACCCACTCAGTGTAGCAATCTCTTCTTACATTTGGAGTTTGGAAACATTGGGGGGTACGGGGTGGATTTGGATAAACGAATGGAGGAATAGAAACTAAAATTTTGGATCCTGCATTTCCTTTAGTAAATTTCAAGATCTTGGAATAGCTAGAATAGTAGAAAGAGGTTATATAAGAGGAATGGATACACTAGAAGCTATGTGACTGAGAGGGAAAAGATTGAAGAAACTGGCTCTGTGTTACTTGGCTCACTGACAATCACAGAGTTTCAGTTTGTCCTAAATTTCTTCCTCTCTAAGAAGGGAGATGGAACGATAAAGGAGAGACAAACGAAAGTTAGTATAATGAAACTGAATTAAGAGAAACACATGGCATTCTTATGTGGAATAAGTATGTGAGGAGGGAGATAACCTCAAGTAGGTTCCACGACCAACATGGAGCCCAGTGCAGTTCTTGATTTCACGACTCTGAGATCATGACCTGAACCAAAATCAGGGATTGGACACTTAACTGACTGAGACACCCAGGTGCCCCTATAGAAGTGTTCTTAATATGGAAAATAGGAGATTCCATTAATGGTGGTAGTTATAAGTGGTCCTTAGGTGGTAGTGACTTTGGCATTTTGTTATGGTAATGGATAGAGGTGGAGTTTATGGTATCTTGGATTATTTTTCTGGATTTTTTTTTTTTTAAGGAATTTCTATTAAACCATGCAAGGCCTGGATGAATTTTAATTTAACAAATTTTTTAAAAGATTTTATTTATTTAAGATAGAGTGAGAGTGAGACAGAGCACACAAGGGGGGGGGAGGTGATGCAGAGAGAGAGGGAGAAGCAGGCTCTCCACTGAGCAGTGAGCGGGATGGAGCCTAGGACCCTGGGATCATGAGCTGAGCCACCCAGGCACCCCTCTGGATTTCTGATTGTGTGATTTATTCCCTATTTTAGAAATACTGCTGTGTAAAAACATAGAATTTGCCATTTCCTTTTAAGATTTAACATACCTTAAGGATCCTGATTTATAAACTCACTTTGATCCTGAAGGTCATAGAAAAACCAAGAAGTATACCTTGGTATTGACCTTAAATCTCAGGTAAAGCTGCCTTTTTTTTTTTTTTTTTTTTTTTTTGGTAGGGCTCTGTTTAACTTTCTAAAAAATTGCCAAACTATTTTCCAAGGTGACTACCATTTTCCGTTCCCACAAACAATATATGAGTTCCAGTTTCTTGCTGACTCTTACTATGATGACCCTTAAATTTTATCCATTCTAGTGGGTATGTAGTGGTATTTCATTGTGGCTTTTATTTGCATTTGTGTAGTGCTGAGCATCTTTCACTTTGTTTATTTGCTATCTGTATATCTTTGCTGAAGTGTCTGTTCAAAATTTTAGTCTTTTAAATTATTTTATGGTAGTCTAAATGTCATTTGTTGGATATGTGTTTTAAAAATATTTTCTTTCTCCTGTGATTTGCCTTTTCATTTTTTTAACACTGGAATGAAGAACAAAGGTGTTTAATTTTGAGGTCCACTTTTTTTAAACTTTTTGCTGTTTGTGTCGTATTTCAGAAATCTCTGCTAAAATCACAGCTCCTAAGATTTTCTCCTTCTGTTTTCTTTTAAGAAGTTTTATAGATGAAGCTCTGAAGTTCTCTGCTTTTCTGCTGTGGATTTGTTAGTTCTATTCCACTCATGCTGTTTGGGGTGTAAATTTTGACCTATAGGCAAAGACAGAACATTTCTGATACTTGAAATTGGGGAAACTTTGAGATTCAATTTGTCCTGATGGCATTTTCATCTTAATATGTGGTGTTAGAAACATTTTGTTCTGTGTACTCTGTGTGTTACTGTATAATGCTGGTCTTCCTATCTATAAATGTTAATGTATGTTCAGCATCTTAATAGATAGGAAGATAAATTCATCCCAGACCGGAAGGACAGGGAGTAGTAGTAACAGCAGTAGCAGTAGTAAGAGTGTTTGTTTGTTGCATACTTATTATAGCCCTAGGACTCTGCTAAAGAGCTTTCGATTCATTATCTCATTAATTTCTACCTCAGTCTTATAGGCACTATTGTAATTCCCATTTTATAGGTAATTGAACTGAGACTCAGTGAGATCAAGCAGCATGCTTTAGCTCGTAGAACTGGGATTCAAACTGAGATCTAGCTGATTAAAAAAAAAAAAATCTTATTCACTACATTGTACTGACGTTTTACAAGCGTCCAGTTTTTGCACCTGGAGTGTAAAAGAGTATTCACTGCTAGGAATTCCATAGAAAATTTTGATGTCATCTGTTAAGTCATTTGATGACTGTGGTCAATTAAAACTGGGATGTCCTCCAATTCATTTGGTGGGAAGGAAGTTTGGGTCTAGATGGACAAAGTGCAGTGGTTAAATGGCTAACTGCTTTTTGCATTTAGTCATGTAGACTTTGGAGTCTTTGCAAGAATTAAAATTAAACCTTTCTTAGGCATGAACAGGTAGCTATTTCAGTGTATCAAAACCAGTCTTTCCTTTGGCTCATGAGTTATTAAGAAGTTGCCAATTACTATTTTTAAAAATGCAACCTTATCTTCTTTGTAAATGAAACAGCTCTAATAACATCACCTGTCAGTTGTTTCAGTGTTTAAACTGATGAGAGCAGCAAGCAGTGATGACAAATGAGAAGGAGGAAGTTGTTGTTAGACCACCTCTAATAGTTATCTTTTTGTATTTTATCATTTTTTTAATAGGTTTTATTTATTTATTTGGCAGAGATCACAAGGCCACCAGAGAGAGTGGGGAGGAAGCAGACACCCTGCTGAGCAAAGAGCCTGATGCGGGGCTGATCCCAGGACCTTGAGATCATGACCTGAGCTGAAGGCAAAAGCTTTAACCCACTGAGCCACCCAGTGCTCCTCTTTTCTGTTTTTTAGAAGTGGCATATGGTATCTTTAAAATCCTCTCGTTGTGGCCCTGAAACTTGACTCTAAGGATTGTGAATGGTTAATAACTCCAGGGTCTCTTCTGAGTCTGGGGCCTACTGATGTTTGTTCTTTAGACCTGGCAGTTATTTGCCTGTGGTTAATAATTAAGACATTGCCATAGAGATCTGGGTACCTGGAACTAGGATTTTCTCTATGACTAGTGGCAGAGAGTAGAGAGTAGAGTTTTTCCTCTCTGAATCCACATGGATCCAAAAGGCTAAAGATCAGGAAGTCATGTGGTTGTCCTATCACATGTCCTGTTCAGCCCTTGCTTTTTAATACATTGTCATCTCAGTCATGTCAGTAAGAGAATGGGTAGGAAAAGCTCAGAGGCTATGGACACAGAGGGTGAAAGCTGTAGAATTTCAGAGAAGTGAAGGAATTAAGTGGAATGAGTACTGGACTGTGAGTCAGAAGAACTAAGTTTCAGAATCTTAGAATGCTGCAAGTTTAAAGGATGCTAAAAATTATTTCATTCAGACCCTTTATTTAGAAATGTGGGTCTAGGAAAGTTGTCTGTCTACATTTATAGCTAGACATAGGAGTAGAACTCTTATCTTCCATTCCCACTGAAGTATTCTTTCCAAATATTGCTGTTTAGTCAGACTCTGCTACTGATTAACCATTTGAGCTCTGGGCAAGTCATTCCACTTTTCTTGGTCTTTTCTTGTAATATTAGAGATTCATGCTGAATCTCTAATATTAAATTCAAAGGCCTGTCCTTATGTCCCAAATTTGATAAAAGATCTAGAATGTAATTGTGGACAGTTATAATTAATTTCATAGAAGATGTGGAATATGTCTGCCCTTGGAGGGAAATACAAGGGTTGGCAGAGAAGAAGGGAAGGGATTTCATGGTGTGGGGAGCGGTGTGAACAGAGGATCAGAGATAAGAATGTGTGGCTGTGGTAAAGGAAATGGCCCAGTTATAGCAGTCAAGAGGATTTATATGGGAGATTCGTCATTTAAGAAAGGTGAAGCCACTTCATAGGGATTTTTTTTTTAAAGGTTTTATTTATTTATTTGAAAGAGACACAGCAAGAGAAGGAATACAACTAGGAACAGTGGGAGAGGGAGAAACAGGCTCCCTGCTATCCCAGGACCCTGGGATCATGACCTGAGCCAAAGGCAGATGCTTATGACTGAGCCACGCAGGCACCCCCATAGAGATTATTTTATTCCTGTTAAGGGCTTTTAGGTTCTCTTTTTGTAGAAACATGCAGACAGCAGGACTGAAAATTAGTGTTTTGTAGCATGTCATGGTGCATGTTGATGAGCAGTTTCTGGCCATGTGAATGTGTGGTGGTGACAGTAAATCAGCATATCCAAGAACAGAATAGATAAGTGTTAACGTTTCAGCAGATCATTTCTAATACCTAGATGGAATTTAGATTGTTAAGTTTATTTAATTTACAATCCTTATCAATTTTAACACACACATCTTTTCAGACTTTGAGCGATAAATTTAGATTTTGAAAATATGACTCTGGCTGGATCTCAAAACTGGATAGCCAAATTGTGGGCTCAGGTGGGAAATCCCACCATGGGGACAATCAGAACTTATCTTTGGGCTGTATTATTTCTTCTTAAAAGTTTCCTATAATGCCATGTGGGTTTTGATTGCTTGCTCTTTGAAGTGTTCTTTAATCTTTTGTGAATGAAAAAACCCCCACATATGTATTATATATAATATATATAGAGAGGGAAGAGGCAGCTTTTTGGGGGGATCTTATTTCTCATCTTGCTTGTGAGGTGCTTAAGCCCACTGGTGGTGTTTTGCTCACATTAGCAATATCCTCTTATGTATTTTAGTTTTAATGTTAGTCTTGGGAGTCTTGAGATGATTTTCAAGGTCCTCCATTTCTATGGTCTAATGTAGGAGATTGGCAGTTTAAAAACATTAGTCCTCTCTGACCAAAGGAACTGAGGTGAAGAGAACCACTAATGTTAACTATATCTGACCAGAAGAACTCTGTTGAGAAAAGTTTATTATTCTTTAGAGATAGTATGTTTTAGTTTTGTGTTTTATGGAAGAAACTGTCTGTAGGATTAAAAATCTCTGCATTATTTTAGATAGTTCTGCCAACTTTCAAACCATCATTTTGAAAGGAAGGGTTTACAGGGCTGCCAACTTTCAACATTATGAATGAGAGCAGTATTTGACCCAGTTCTGTAGGGATTATTAGCATACATGTAAAGTGAATAATTGGTAAGTCCCCATATTATTTTAATCTCTTGGTATCATGGTTTTTTAGGGCTGTCTAAAGGTTTACATAGAATATTAGATAAAGAAGACAAGGATGAGTCTCCCAAGTCTTCAGGATATGTCTAGGTCTCCACAGAAGGTGCTAGTGACCTTTTTTCCCCCTTCTAAATACTTATACTCCTACCCATAGCTAATCTTCAATTTCTTCATTTGGTCATAGAAGCAAAGTAGAGTGAGACTGTTCTAAAATTCTCTCATCATGTCTGCATGCATGGAACCTACAGAGATATTTTTAGTTCTGTTAGTTTTTGTGAAAGATGTGTATTAGGCTCCCCAGGGATAAAGTTTCTAGTGATTTCTTGATTCTTGTATTTTAGAAAGATGGGAGTTGGCTTTAGTTGGCAGCTCTTTGCATCCGCCAGGGCTTGTTCGTTACTTACTTCTAGGCCCATGGGTGACGTCTGTTTCCTGTGATTGAAACCACAAGAAGAAGTGGTGAGAAGCCACCGTAGGATATGCACTATCAGGCAAGCAGCAGGCATTGGGCTACCCTCGAAAAGAGCAGTAGTAAACTAAGCACAGTCTTTAAGGGCCTCTCAAGAGACCATAGAAATGATCTGATCCAGCTTCCTCATCTTAATAGGAGGCCACTGAGGCCTGGAAGTACTAATTTGCTTGAAGTCATGTATTTAGGTGAACTAGCTTTTAGGCTATTCATTATTATTTAAAAAAAAAAGATTTTATTTATTTGAGATAGAAAGTGTTAGAGAGAGAGAGTGCACAAGCAGGTGACAGAGGCAGAGGGAGAAGCAGACCCCCTGCTGAGCAGGGAGCCCCATGCGGGGCTTGATCCCAGGACCCCGAGATCATGACCTGAGCTGAAGGCAGACTCTTAACTGACTGAGCCACTCAGGCGCTCTTCATTATTCTTTCTCGCATTGCTTTGTTACCCCTAATTTTCCTAACTGTGCCCTGCTGGAGTGTTTCCTTAAGCAGAGTACTACTGGAGAAGAGTAAATACTAGTGGGTATTTTAAATAGGGGAATTGGATAATGTTGCTTTGCTTTTAGGTGTTGTGCCATGATTTTTTTTAACGCTTTTTTAAAAAAATCATATACATATATTTTTAAAATAACAGTATCTAGACCCCAAATTTTTACTTTTCATTTTTTATTTCACTTAGTGTGTGAATATTTTAGTCATTATGTCTGTGCACGTTTTTACAGAGTTGCAATTATAGCTTACACAAGTTTTTTGCTTTTAAAACAATGTATCAAAAATTTTCTAGCTTTCTAATCTTTGAAAAGTGCTACTTTTGTTATAAATGGAAATGTATTTTTTATTATAAAAGTGAAACACCTATTTATAAGAAAATATAGATGTGGGGGTTGCTGGGTGGCTCAGTTGTTAGGTGTCTGCCTTTGGCTCAGGTCATGATCCCAGGGTCCTGGGATCAAGCCCCTCATCCGGCTCTCTGCTCGGGGGAGGGTCTGCTTCTCCCTCTCCCACAGCCCTGCTTGTGTTCCTCTCTAGCTGTCTGTCGCTCTCTCTCTCTATCAAATGAATAAATAAAATCTTAAAAAAAAAATACAGGTTTGTATGTAAATAAAACAGTCCCCTACCTTGCTTTCCATTTGTTATTTTTTTTTATGTTTACATTTTGTAGCCTAATGACTTTGGCCTGAAATTGTATGTTTGTGTTAGAACATACTTTTAGCAGTTGTAGTATGGAACTATCAGCAACACCGTATTTTAACTCTTACTTGTATTTCTGGTGATAGAGGAATAATAAGATTTCACCTCATGCTCTCCTGCTTCTCTCCCCTGCAAGATTTTCTCAAAATCAGATCTTATTCTAGATTTAAAGAAAATGTTTTCATATGATCATGTCTGTGTAATGTAATTTTTGGATCAGTTAAGCTGTTTTCAGTAGGCTATGATTATTTCTGGGTGTTTAGGAATGATGTGTGGATAGGAAAAAAGGAGGTGTAACCATCATTTCGAAATGAAGGGTTTGAGAATGGGATTTAAAACAAAGTGGTCTCATTGGTCCCTGTATGTAGAAGTAATATCAGCTGCAGGAACTTCCTGTCAGCCAGGCCTTGGGTGTGTCATACATGTGCTAACCCTTGAGGAAGAGTAGATGTCCTGCTACTCAGATCACAGCAAGGGAGGAGAAAACAGTTGCTACGGAGATTGGGAAACAGCATTCCTGAGTCACTGACTGTTTCCAAATGAGTGGACAACACCCCCTTTTTAAAGGAGCAATTACATTCTAAGCTCAGGCAATAAAGAGAAAGGCCCACACTCAGAAAGTGAAGAACAAGGATCGGTATTTGCAACTGGAGAAATGTGCCAAAATTTTCGGAAAATAGGTTAACATTATTTATTGTTTTCTATACAGGCCCTCGCCCCATCTGATGTTCCTATGAAATCTTTCATAAACCAAAATGACATAAAGAAGCACTTACCAGTAATTTATATGGAAACATTTTCAAGCATTCCTAAAAATAACCTCTCAGGCTTTTCTGGTAACTTAGGCCACATCTCGCTAACAGAGGCACAGAACAAATGGAGATAAAGCACCAGATGCTTACAGACAGACTTCAAATTTACGGTGGCCTGATGCTGAGATGCTGAGCGTAGCCCTGCTCGGGGTGTGCACTGCCTCTCACATAATAGTTCTCTGAAAAAGAAATGCTGGATGCTATTTTCGCTTTTCATCCCCCCCTTTTTTTTTAATAAAAGTGAAAATCTTAAGGATTTCTTAGAGTTAGCAAAAACAGGTACTGATATAGGCTTCAAAAAAGCAAAGTGGCTTAACATGAACGGTCGACAAGTGGGGGATACTGCTGTGTGCTCAAAAGTTTTATCAGAACCTTAGGATGTTTGAAAGGAAGTTTTGCTTACTGATCTCTCACCAGATGACAGAATATATGTGCACTTCCTTCCTGACAGCAGAAGAGATGGTCATGTCTGCCACACCTTGTGATACTTGATAGGAAACTAGGACTTCTAGAATATGAACACTTTCTCTGTTGACAGCTTGTTGTCCCAATCCATTGGTGGTTCATAGTGCAGGGGGCTGGCAGTTAGTTTGGATGGACTTGTAGGGGGAATGCAATGTTTCCAGCCTGGTTTCCACCTGCTCTCCTGAGCTAGAGTAGTGAAACCTGAGTGGACTTCCCTTCTTTTCTCTAGGCTATCAGCTATCTGGGATGCAGGCTATGCCAGTCCCGGGCCTTAAAATGAGCTGGGCGGTAGGCAAAATGTTACCTTCTCCTTTTCCCTAAGAGGCTTGCCTTCTTGAACTAACAGAGGACTATTAGAATGTATTTTGACCTGTCAGAGGATTGACTCTTAATGTTAAGAGTTTTCCTTCATTTTAATCATAGCTGGGAAATGTGGTTTATTTGAAAGCAGACTCTGACCAACTGATTTAGACAGTTGTATGGAAATTGAGTTTGTTCCTTTGCATTTCTAAGTAAATTGCTTCAGATTTACAACTAAATTACTGAAACAGGTAATGATTAATTACTTAATGTTCTTTGTAGGACATTTCTAACTCATACTTGGCAAACATCACTGCCTGGAATCTCTCAAGGCATCCTGGGTGGGATCAGTAAAAAGATACTGGCTCTGGAAGGCAGGGGTAGATTCAAAGAACCCTCTTAATTAGGGCTCTTTTTTTTTTTTTAAGGTTTATTTATTTATTTGACAGGGAGAGACAAAGCACAAGCACAGGGAGCAGGAGAGGGAGAAGCCTACCTGGGGCTCCATCCCAGGACCCTGAGATCGTGAGCTGAGCCGAAGGCAGACCCTTAACTGACTGAGCCACCCAGGTGCCCCAAGAACTCTCTTAATTAGGTTTAAGAGCTCTTGGACTCTCCTCTACTGTGTTCCTTTCTTTTCTTATATGAATTTTAACAAGCTAACTGTCTAGTTCTGAGTTGAGCTTTGGGGCTGCTAAGGCAGCATGAAACTTAAATGGATGAGCTGTGAAGGTCTGACTCCTTTAGCAGTTTTCCCATAGTGATCATATTGAGCATGAGTGAGCCATCTCCATTTCTGGGGACTGCTCTATAATCTTCAGGTTTCTTTCCCTTAAACCCATTTAACTTAGTAATCTAAGTTAGCTTTATAGTTGATGTTTCTCAGTTCCTGGTCATTTTTGTGCCTTTCATTTAGTCTTCCTTTTTCTTGGAGATACCCGTTTTCTCTTCTTTTCCTCCCCTCCCTTCCCATCTCTTTTCTTTCCTTTCTGGAAGTGGGTACTCCAGTTCTGCACAACTCTTAGGTTTAGGCTTTTGACACCATTAAGTTGTGATGTCATAATCTATCTAGTCTGTTTCTCTGCAAATGGTAGATGAAATACTGACTTAATTCAGTGTCATTCTTTGAAAATGGAAGGGAAAGTTCTCTACATTTGAAGTTCTCTACATTAGAAGTTACCTGTTATTTTTTCTTTCTAGTTATAATTGACTTCTAAATGAGGAGTGGGAATTGAAGAAGGGAGGCTGAAAAGTGTCATAGGTTCCATCATCATATATTATTTAATTTTTACAAAGCACTTTATAATACAAAGTGCTTTCCATCCATTTTATTACTTTTCATACCAGCCTTATAAAATGATACAGTCTTCAAGAGTGCAACTGTGATAAAAAGAAAAACTCAGCCTGCCCTTGCTGTCGCCCAGTGGAGTTGTGACAAATTTTTTGTCCGAGCTGGAATGGGATTCATTGGTAATTGAATTCAAGTGTACATGATAATTTCCTGTTGCCTAAGGAACTATCCTAAGGAACTGAATGTCATTACTGTGATAGAATAAAGAGACGAATCAGAGCCAGACCATGCTCTCTGCTCTGTATGATTCTGAATGACACATACCTTACCTGGTCCTTCCTGAGGATTTGAAAGAAGATTGTTGTTGGATTTCCATTTTACCTATAGGTAGCCTGTGTCTTAAGGTTTACTGCTTTTCAAAGGATGTGGAAGACTCCTTAGGTGACCTGTGTTCCATAGTTTAATATTTTCCTCAAGGTCAACTCAAAGTGTGTCAAGTACCAGTGAGCATCCCCTGTTCTCATGTATAGGGAAAGACATGACTCTTCAAGGTGTGGTCTCATGGTTGACTGACCTGTCCATAACAGTCACATTGTCACAGACTTTAACTTAAGGAATTTCCTAGGTTTGCCTAATTTGAGTAAAGGAATTAATGAATGAATATACTATGCTTAGGATTATGCTCTTAAACCTATACTGATGCTAATTTTTAAAATATTTATTAAATAGTGGCCACATCAAATGAACAAGATATGGGTTCCTGCCCCTAAGCAACTTACAGTCTGATCCCCAGAAGCAGTTACAATAAACAGTCTGATAAAAGATATTGAGAGCCTGCCTTTGGTACGTTCTTTAGTTCTTTTTGCGAAATGACTGACTATGGCTAAATGTATAGTTGATAGATGAATAGTTTTTTTCCTTTTGTTGTTGGAGCACAATGTCAACTAGTCCACTCTTCAGATGTGTATTTTAAAACAAGTCTTTATGTAGTAATAACATTGCAGTTACCTTACAGAATGATCTCTTACCACTCCACTTCATGATCTCATGAAGTGAATTCCCAAATGTGTGTGTCTGCTTTGGCTTTGTTTTTAATAAATAAGGGAACCAAAGCATGAAGAATTAGTGATTTGCTCAAAATTGTACCTGTAGTTTTTTAGGATACCATAAATAAATAAACCAGGAGTCATAGTCTTTTTCCTTTACCCAAAGTTCTAGATAAATCGTAATTTTGTCAGTTTGTTTAATGTATTCGTTTCCTCCTGCTACATAAGAAACTCAACAGTTTAAACCAAAACCCACTTATTAGCTCATAGTTCCATTAGTCAGAAGTCCAGCATGAGTAGTGTGGCTGCATTCTCAAGAGTTGTCAGAGGCCAGTTCTGATATAGAGTCACTTGGGGAGAATCTGCCTCCAAGCTCATTCAGTATTGGCTGAGTTCGGTTCTTGCCATTTAGAGCCCTTTCATGCTCAAGTCAGAAATGACATTATTGAGTTCTAGTGTCTCTTAACATCTCACATCAGACTTAAAGGGCAAGTGTGATCGGTTCAGGCCCATGCAGATTATTTCCTTTTCTTAAAAGTCAATTGTGCCGAGTAATAGAACCTAATCACAGGAGTGGTATCCTGTCATACAGTCATGGTAATTATACAGGATGCATATGTCAGCTAGGAATCTTGGGGAACATCTTAGAATTTTATCTACCACTCTAAACATATCCCTTATTCTAGATTAGAAAGCCCTTGAGCAAGGATGGATGTCAGAGAGGGAGAGGTATGACTTGACCATCCTGAGGCAGTTAGTGAATTGCTTTGTGATTATAGGTATTTTAAGAAAACCTGTAGTTCCAAGGGAGCCTGGGCCTCTGGGTCTTTCAGAATTTTCTGGTGGTAGTCATTTAGCCAAGAGCTCTGATATGTGTGGTATTAGCCTGAACCATAATTTTTTTAAAAGGTGGAAGAATAATAGTGGAGGAATGAGCAAAAGAAATGGGCGAAGGAGATTATGAATTTGCAGTTACAAACTAAGTCATGGGGATAAAAAATACAGCATAAGGAATATAGTAATACCGTAATACCTTGGTGAGCATTTGATAACATATGTAGTTGTTGAGTCACTGTGTTGTACACCTGAAACATACTGTATATCAACTCTACTTTAGTTACAATTTTTAAAAAGATTAAATATGTTAACCTGAACAAAATATTTGGAAAGTACTGAGATACAGGCTTACAACTGGAGATTTATATATTCTGTGGCATGAGCCACATGTTTCATAGGATTATCATCCATGATTAACTGTTCTTGTGAAGCACCATGGTAGGAATTGGAAACACTTTTTACTATGTAATATACTCTGTTTAAAGTAAAGTTTAATCATATTCTCTTATTAGATCCCTGCCAACCTCTCTGCTGCTCAGGATACTACCTAACTACTTTTTGTTTGGCTGTGTGAACATCTTGTGCCAAGAGACCACCCTTAATTGTTAGAGAATTCTGTCCTGTTTCCCTGCTGAGTGGGAAAAGTTAAAGATTCAGGGAATTGGGTAAAGGTGAGTCAGTCTCTGGAATGATTTTCTTATAGCCTTGAGTTTAAAAATTTGCCAGTTCTGTTGCTAGGCAAACAAACATAGGGAACCTGTATCCAAAAGACTGCCATGTTTAGTCCCATCTACTTCCTTTTAAAAGATTTATTTATTTATTTATTTAGGAAGAGAGACAGCATATGTGGGCATGGAGGGGAAGGGTAGAGTGCTAGGAGGGGGAGTCCAGACTACTTGCTGAGCATGCAGCCTAACATGGGACTCAATCCCACTATCATGAGATCATGACCCAAGCAGAAACCAAGAGTTGGACACTCAACTGAGTGCCACCCAGGGACCCCATTACCTACTCACTTTTTAAAAGCTGAAGTGTTAATAGGTTTAACCACCACCACCACAAATCCAGTATGGAAGAGAAGTTTTATAATTCATTTGCATTTATTATGATAATAATCACGGTGTGTTCCATAGTCATTAAGTCATGATTAGTTTTGCCTCACAAGGCATACCTTGGGGTCTTTGGACTTTTTTATTTTTGGTTTCTTGTAGAAGCCAAACTGTGAAGTGTCTAGGAAGTTTATTTCCTATAGACGGTAACCAAAAGATTTATCTTACCACATATTACATTAGGATGTGGTGAGTGAATCAGAGCCTTGAATTGTTCTCTGGAAGGGGGACTGAGGGGACAGCTTTTCATTTTTATGGTGATGGTGGATGGTCTTAATGCAGAGCAGTACCCAGCCAAATATATTTTGTTTTGTTTTTAAAGTGTATTTATTCTTGATCATGTTACTTTTTTAAAAGAGTTATTTATTTGAGAGAGAGAGTGGGGGCAGGGTAGGAGCAGAGGGAGAAGGAGAGAGAAACTCAAGTAGACTCCTTGTTGAGTGCTGAGCCTGACTTGGGGCTTGATCTTATGACTGCAAGATCAGAACTGAGCTGAAACCAAGAGTGTAACTGAATGGGGCACCCCATTTGATGCTGTTACTTTTTTTTTTTTTTAAGATTTTGTTTATCTATTTGACAGGCAGAGATCACAAGTAGGCAGAGAGACAGGCAGAGAGAGGAGGAAGCAGGCTCCCTGCTGAGCAGAGAGCCGGATGTGGGGCTTGATCCCAGGACCCTGGGATCATGACCTGAGCCGAAGGAAGAGGCTTAACCCAGTGAGCCACCCAGGCGCCCTGATGCTGTTACTTTCGATGCGGTGCAGCTTTGAGCAATTTCTGTTCATTTGAATAAGATTTGATAACACAGAGCATCTTTTGGAAAAGATGAAGGTCATTTTGGTAAATACCATTTTGTTGAGCTCTTTTCTGGTCCAGCTAATGACCTTTAGAAATAAATTTTTTTTTTTACTATATATTTATTTACTATAGTTTACTATTTAATATATTTTATATTTATATACTATTTAATATATTTTACTATATATATATATATATTTACTATATATTTATTTACTTAAGTAATCTCTACACCTAATTTGGGGCTCAAACTTACAACCCCGGGATCAAGAGTCACATAGTTGAGCATCTGGCAAGGCTATAGTGAGGGTCAAGTACTAGGAATCCCAAGAAGAATATGGTCAGAGGAGTTATACTGCTTTATACTTTCTTTTTCTAAGCTTACCATGGCCAATCGTAGTTCTTCTGGATAAGTCAAACTAGAAAAAAACTGTGGGGTGGAGTTGAGTGTCCTTGAGGTCCAGGCAGTAGACCAAGGAAGGAAGGGAAGAAATTATTAACATATGTTTCCAATAAGCCAAGAATCTGTCTGGGTCAGAATCACCAGGTATTACCAATTTAAAAGCCCAGAACAAAAGTGGATGATGGTGGTGACAGTATGGGGAGTCAGGTCCCACAGTTCCCTTTTAATTGTGCTCTCTGGCAAAGTACAGTCTTCTAGAATCTTTGTCCTAGGGGTTTTCTTTAGCTCTTTCAGGTGTTAGGTCTCCTGTTGCTGTGTTTCAAGTCCTTTACTTCTTGGCTTGCTCCCTCATTTTGGTGGAGCATATCCTATAGTGGCTTTTTGAGGTGCATGGGAATAAATTTTTGAAAGCTTAAGTTTCTGAAAATGCTTATACTGAACTCAACATTTGATTGTTTTGTTGGATATAGAATCCTAGGTTTGAAATTATATTTTTCATATTTTTAAAAGCCTTGTTCTGGAGGGTGCCTAGGTAGCTCAGTCATTGTCTGCCTTTGGCTCAAATCATGATCCAGGATCCTGGGATCGAGCCCCACATCAGGCTCCCTGCTTAGCGGGAAGCCTACTTTTCCCTTTCCCACTCCCCCTGCTTGTGTTCCCTCTCTGTCAAATAAATTTTAAAAAATCTTAAATAAATAAAGGCTTGTTCTGTTGTCATCTATCTTTTGGTGTATTGTTAAAAAACCCAAATTTGTTCTTGTTACTTTGTATATGACCAATTTCTCTCCCTTCTGTCAAATCTTGTAGAATTTTCTTTGTATTCAGTGTTTTGAAATTTCATCATAATATGCCTCTGTGTGGTCTATTTTTATACATTCTGCTGGAGACTTACCCTTTGGTATTGGGAAATATTCTTGCATTATTTCTTTGGTAACTTTCTCCCCTGTTTTCTCCTATTTGTGTATTGAATCATCTTTGCTTATCTTTTCTCTCTTATTTTTCCATCTTTGTGTTTTTGTTCTGCTTTTTGGGAGATTTCCTCAATTCTTAACTTCTAGTCTTTCTATTGAGCTTTCTCTTGAGTTTCTGTTCTCTTACCTTCAACTTCTACAGGTTTTTTTTTTGTCTGAATTTTTCTTTTTAAAATGGCATTATGGGGCGCCTGAGTGGCTCAGTGGGCTGAGCCACTGCCTTCGGCTCAGGTCATGATCTCAGGGTCCTGGGATCGAGTCCCGCGTCGGGCTCTCTGCTCAGCGGAGAGCCTGCTTCCCTTCCTCTCTCTCTGCCTGCCTCTCTGCCTACTTGTGATCTCTCTCTGTCAAATAAATAAATAAAATCTTTAAAAAAAAAAAAGGCCTTTGATCTCAGTGCATATCTTGATCTCAGGGTCATGAGTTCAAGCCCCATGTTGGATGCCATGCTGGGCATGGAGCCTACTTTAAGAGGGGAAAAAAAAGTAAGGGACTAACTGATTGGAAACTCAAGATGCACAGGTAAAGTATGTTAACTATGCACTTTACTATAGAATAGACCTGTATAATAGATATATAATGTGAGTCGCATATGTAATTTCAGATTTTCTGGCAGCCACAGAAAAAGGCAAGAAGAAAAAAGCAAAAAGAAACGTGAAATTAATTTTAATAATACTAATTTAGGTAATCCAATATATAACAAGATTTTAGTATGTAATACATATAACAGCATTAATGGAATGTTTTATATTGTTCTTAACACTAAGTTGGACTCCAGTGTATGTTTTACATTTATAGCACATCTCAATATATATGCTCAATTTTTGTTAAAAAATAGTTGGGGTATATTTAAAGATTTTATTTATTTTAAAGAGAATATGAGTGCATGGGGAAGGGGTTGGGTGGATAGTAAAGGAGGGACAGAGGCAGAGGAGGAGGATGGAGCAGGCTCCACACTGAGTGTAGAGCCCTACATGGTGCTCCATCTGACAACCCTTAGGTGACCTGAGCTGGAACTGAGAGTTGGACGCTTAACTGACTGAGTTACCCGGGCACCCGAAGTTGAAGTATATTTAGATTTGATAAAATTTATGGGTGAAAGTAGATTCACATATCCAGGGTATTCCAAACATACTTAAGTTTAATAATAGTAATATAATATTAGTTTGTAAATTTAAATTTATTTAATATTAAATACAATTTGGGGCACGTGGGTGGCTCAGTCAGTTAAGTGTTTGACTCTTGATCTTGGCTTGGGTCCTGATCCCAGGGTCCTGAAATTGAGCTCCATCCAGTGTAGGAACTGCTTCTTAAACAGCTGCCAGCCAGTCTTCTTATTTTTAGGCTCCTCCTCCTTCCAGCCCCCATTTCCATAGGTACCTCATGCTGCTAATTCTTGTGCCTTTCGATAGTCTTTAAATATAATTACAATTGGTTATTGTGTTTTCAGCTTTCTTAGGTCTTTTGGGTTTACCACTAGTCTATTTCCCAGCTTCAAAATTTGGTTGAAGTTGTGCTGTTCTTACTCTTCCCAACCTGATAGTCTCCTTCCTTCCATCATTGTTTTCTTTGCAAAAAGAATCTTTTTCTGTAGATTTAGAAGGTTTTCAAAAGGGGAGAAACTAGGTGCTTTGTTCAGTCTACTGTCTTTTATCTAATAGTTACTATTAATCTGTATTCATGAGCAGATTTTGATATTTTTAAAAAGATTTCATTTAGTATGTATGCTTCTTTCAGTATCTATAGTTAAAGGTTTTAGAGGAAGACTCAGTAGGAGCAACAGGAAGATGAAGTATTTAGTCCCAGCAGGTTAGGAGAGGAAGGGTTTGATTTGGGGTTTGGGGGCAGAAGAGAATTGACAGCAGGCAAGGAGAATGGTGAGAGTAGAAACATTAAGAGACAGGTAGGGTGATGAAAGAAAATGACAAAAGCTTGAGCATCTGGGGGATGAGGCACAAATACAACTCCAGGAGCATTTATCTTCCTGGATACCCCTATTTTTAGTCATTTATATGTTTTATGATCTGGGAATTCTTGTTCTTTATCAGAATCCACAGCTCAACTAAGGATATAATTAAAATACTGAGTAAAGCTTGCTGTTTGCAAGCATAGTATACAGAGGATCTATAAGAAAAACGCATAATAGTAAGTAAACAATACACACTCAGTAGTACACTCTAGCAGCGGTTTACATTTCAGTAATTGAATTGAGCTTGCTCTTGGGGCTTTTTGTTGGGTTTTGAAACAGACTTTTGCCTATAGGGTGATTCGCTTTGCTGGTAGTTGCTGCCCTCTGTTGGACATTTTGGGAAAGTTCAACTTTGATCCTGTAGGCATCATTTTTGCTGTCCATACTCAAAACTGAGCGCTAAAGTGTGGATAATTTTGTTAAAGTAATTAAATCTGTTTTTAGTAATGCACCAAAGAAAGCAAGAGAATGTGGTATCTTCCTTATTATGAAAATATATATTCACTTTTGTTTCTAAAGGCAAGAGTATGGGCCTTAAATGGGAACAAGGCTGAAGAATTTGGGGAATGCAAAGATTTTAGGCTTTGGAATCTGAAGACTAGCGTTCATACCCAGCTTGTTTCTGATCACGTGACCTCAGTGATTTACTCTACCTGTCTAGGCTTCAGTTTTTTTCATTGACACAATGAATTGATTTCAGAGTTTTTTCAGGGCTCTTGGCAGTTTAGGAAAGCAGCCCCAGATTATGGTATCTGTTTGTAGGAAATACAGTGACCAAGTCTCAGGCTCTGCCGTGAAGGAACTTAGTCTGGAAAGGAGCAGAGGAGGCGGACAGTCAAAAGACAACTGTAATCCACAACCAGTGCCACAAGACAGACAAGCACCTATTACAGTGGAAACATAAGGAGAGGTATTTGTCCAATTAGAGTTGGTATCCTACTGCAGGGCCTGTTGTAGTTAGCCTTGAAAGCAAAGTCTAGACTGAGGGAAGGAGCAGCCTAAGGAAAGTCTGGGGTGGTGAGACAGCAAGATCTGTTTGTGGACCTGCAGCTCTTTCAGGATGCCCAGAAGATAGAGTTTGAAGTAGAGGGTTTGTGACAGTTGGGAGCCATTGAAAGGTTTTAAATGAGGAAATACTGTGGACATTGTGGCATTTTAGAAAGATTACCCGTGGATACAGTATGGAGAATGGATTGGTGTAAGGTAGACCGGACTGGAGGCAGGGAGATCAGTTAAGAAGCTTTTGCAGTAAGTTGAGCAGGAGATAATAATGGCAAAAGCTTACGTAGTGGTAGTAGGGATGAACGAAGAGAAATGAAACTGTAGGCAGAAGGAACCGGTTGCTGGTTTCCTTTCTTTAACCTAGCCTGCAGCTGTGAGCAATCCAACTGGCACTGATTCATTAGCCCCAGGTTCCCTGTGTTATATCCATCCCAGAATTGTTAGGGTTGTTGCTTGGTTATGAAGGAACATTTTGAGTTTGGAGTACAAGTTTCTGGAAGCAGTTACTCTAGGTAGGTGCACTTAAGTTTAATCTTGGCAGTGGTTAAATTGTACATACTCATCCTTTTTGTACCTTGTTTCCCCTGTGAATAAGGATGGTGACAAAAGGAAGTGTTAGTCTCCTTCAGTGTTGCCGCCTGCCTCACCATCCTTCTGCCTTCTCTCCCCAGTAAGCGGCACACACAAAGTAACTGTAAATTCTGTTGATGCTGAGCAAGGTTCTTAAAGCTTCAGGTTTGTGATTAGTCCTCAGTCAGTGGAAGCTTGACCTCCTCTGGACCATGGAGAGAAAAGTTGATTCATTATTTAACCAGATATAATTAAAGTCTGACGTGGGGAACATGAACATAATGGTAGAGGTTTTTTCTTACCCGGAAAAAGGTTAGTAAAATAGCTCTGCAGCAGGGTGAGAGCTATTTTTCTTTCTTTCTTTTCTTCTTCTTCTTTTTTTTTTTTTTGGTGGGGGAGAATATTTTTTTTAAAAGATTTTATTTATTTATTTGACAAAGATGACAAGTAGGCAGAGAGGCAGGCAGAGAGAGAAGAGGAAGCAGGCCCCCTGCTAAGCAGAGAGCCCAGTATGGGGCTTGATCCCAGGACCCTGGGATCTTGACCTGAGCCGAAGGCAGAGACCTTAATCCACTGAGCCACTCAGGTGTCCCATCTTATCTTTCTTTCTTTCTTTTTAAGATTTTATTTATTTGACCTATCACAAGTAGGCAGAGAGGCAGGCAGAGAGAGAGAGGAGGAAGCAGGCTCCCCGCTGAGCAGAGCCCAATGCGGGGCTCGATCCCAGGACCCTGGGATCATGACCTGAGCTGAAGGCAGAGGCTTAACCCACTGAGCCACCCAGGTGCCCCCCACCTTTTTTAAAGATTTTACTTATTTATTTGACACACACACAGAGAGAGACAGCAAGAAAGGGAACACAAGCAGGGGGAGTGGGAGAGGGAGAATCAGGCTTCCTGCTGAGCAGGGAGCCTGATTCACAGCTCCATCCCAAGATTCTGGGACCATGACCTGAGCCGAAGGCAGTTGCTTAATGACTGAGCCACCCAGGCGCCCCTAGTTTTTCATTAGTTGAGGAAGGTTAGTCAAGAGGCCTTTACTATATATATTCTTGTAAAAACATTAAGATAATGAAATACGGTTTAAAATGAGGTATTAGGACAAAGAATTCCTGCTTTATCATCCCTGCTATTTTTTTAAAGTACAGCATGTATATGGAAGAGAACATAGAACACAGAATTATTAAACCAAACACCCATGTAACAATCATCTGTGTCAAAAAATGAAATATTGTGAGCACCTCAGAAGCCCCTTTGTCCCCTTATGCAGTCACAACTTGTCCACTCAGCCCAACTAAGCATGGTTTTGACATTTGTGATAATCATTCGTTTATAATTTTACCTCCTAAATAATAATATAGTTGACATGTTTTTAAGCTGAATATAAAAGACATAACTCATTTAGTTTTAATGTTTGTGAGTTTGTTTAATTTCTCTGTGTAATTGTTCCCCATTGTACATGGTACCAGGTTACCCATTCTATTCTTGATGGCTCCTTGGCTTGTTCTCTGTTTTAGATATTGTTTTAGTGTTACTGTGATCATTCTTGTTCCATACATCCTGGTACATACATGCAAGTTTCTGCAGGATAGATTTATTGAAATTGATGTGTTGAGTTGTATGTGTGTGTATTTAACTTTATTAGATAATGCCATGCTGTTTTCCACAGTGGCCATAGCAATTTATATTACTGCTGACTGTGTGAGAGCTCCCACTTCTCTCCAACCAGACAGACAAGAAAATGATTGCCATCTGTGAGAGTGTGAAGTGATATCTCATTTTGTGGTTTTAGTTTGCATTCCCTTGTTTACTGATGAAGTTAAGCATGTTTCATATGCATAGTGGTCATCTTAGAGTCCTTGCGGTTCTCTATTTGTTTTCCCTGCCAAAGAGTCATATGTTAGTGACCTTGAAACTCCTTCATGCCCCTTACATGGGAGAATGTGGTAAGGAATAGTTTGCTGAAATCTTTAGGTTGTAGAAAGTACCTTAGATCCTTTCAACTTACTCTTTTTCTCCCCCCAACCCATTTGGTGTTGGGGAATTCCACTGATCTATCTTCTTTTTCTTTTCCCTTCTTTTTCTTGTTTCGTAGACTCTGAAGCGGCTCATGGCAGATGAGGTAAGGAAATTTTGTTCAGCATGTGCATGTTCCAGCTCATTTCCTCCACTGTGATATTTACCACTTGTCATAACTTTGACTTTCTATAACTTGAAATGGTGATGTTGGTTCTATTCTCAGAACCTCCCCAAATTTTTTCCCTAACTCTTTGCTCTGTGTTTGGCCCATTGCATGCATCCCCCTGGGACATTTCTTTGGCTTCTGAGGGTAGCCACATTCTTTAAACTCATAACTGACTTGCAGTCTGAATGCTACTCCCATCGCTTGAAATCCCACAATGCTTGAAGATACTTACTGTTATTTTCAAACAGCTAATAAACTTCAGCTTACTGGTGGCTCTTTGGTTTGAGCATCTGTACTTGAGGTTTGGGGAATGGGTCATGAGTCTTGGGTTGGCAGAGAGACAGCATATATACCCCTGAAGTACACTGTATTCTTTACAAAGGGGATTTTGAAGACCGTATATTGAACTTTTGCTGCCTCTATAACACAGGGGCTTTGGAGTGTACAGAAGAAATGTACATGAAATGTACAGAAAGTAATGGTTCCTGGTTTTAAGGCGTTTACTTGTTTATTCTTTATGACCTATACCTACTAAAATCTGTGTTCATACTCCGCTCTGGAAGGGAGGGACCCTCTGAAGGAAACAAATGGCATTTTAGCATTTTACTGAGCTAACTCTATACGTGAGGTGTTTTCAGTTCTGTATTGCTGAAGGGCTTAGAAATGTCCAGAGAACTCAAGAACAAGGTATTCTCTTTGTAGAGAGGTTTCAAATCTTAATACTTCAGTCCTCTTACTTTTGGATGAAGATGGGAGTACAGAATGAGTATACTAAATTAGGTAAGAGATTTCTTGTTTTAATGTTAGAAGAATCTTAAAATGCCCACAAACCAGAGGAACCATGCATGTATAAGAAGTTAGAGAGTTGACTACTTCATGTGTGGTGTGTTGTGTGAATGAAAATGGATCGCTAATAATTTTTTCTCTTTCTCAGCTGGAGAGATTTACCAGCATGAGAATTAAGAAGGAGAAGGAAAAGCCCAATTCTGCTCATAGAAATTCTTCTGCTTCATACGGGGATGATCCCACAGCACAGTCATTGCAAGATGTTTCAGATGAGCAAGTTCTTGTACTCTTTGAACAGATGCTGGTAAGTTTTCCACCCCAAAACTGCTTTTTTTCTGAAAATGCATTTATGGGCCTGGTGGGCACTCTTTTGGGCATGATCCCCCTTAATTAGCGTTTAATTACAAAGAATTTCAGGTTTAACAGAGAATGTCTTAATAGTCCTATTAACAAAGGGACTAAATATACAAGCACCAGTCCATAGATGGAAATCGATGAGTTAGACTTGGACATATCTAATGGATGCCCACCTTGTTAATGTCCTTCGGCACAACCATATGTTAACCACAAAGACTTTAGGCAAGTGGACCAACTTATGTGGTGGTGTGGAGACCACTTTTGGGTTAGCCAGGGTGGATAAAGTTTTAAAGCATTTGCAATCAATTCTATATGAAAGGAGACTGAGGCATGGAAAGTCATCATTTACCCACGGTCTTCTATTTAGTGGTGAATCTGGAGAGATAATTCTGATGCTGTAATTCCTAGAAGACCTTTAAAGATTGTGGATGAAGTCAGTTGAGTAATGAAATGCACAGGGATGTGACTTGATTTCATGTCCTCCGTGAGGGACACTGAGTGAGCAGGACATTCAGCGAATGCACAGTAGTCCTAATAGGTCTGGGAAAGTTGTGAGTACATGGTTCTGAGGTTTCCTATGACCTATATATTGCCTTGATAGATGGTTTCAGATTCAAACAGAGACTAGTGGCAGGCCTAACTTAATAAAAGCATGGGCATAAAATTCTTAACATTGGGCCTGGTATATAATAAACACTAAGCCAGTACTATTATTCTTTTTCACTATAGCTTTCAGTTTGTCTCTCAGTCCAAGTGCTGTGAGAGCCCAAGACCATCTTTTGGGCTTGAATTGTAAATGTACATGTTTTTAGGGCCAAGAAGGCAGGAACAATAAGTTAAGCCAGATAGTGAGTAATGAAAAGGAGGAGGGACTGTGGTCAAATGCAGAAGGACTTCAGGTGTTTTTGTGAAGAGGGCCAGCCACAGTTCAATGCCAGTAGCTTCTGTAGCACTCCAGTTGGAAATGCCCAATAGTACCAGATATTTCTGTTTTTCTAAAGAAGTTAGAAATCTTCAATTCTTGAAAAACAGTAATTGTTTAATAGTATCAACTATTATACTTAGCATTCAGATTTTACCAGTTGGTCATTTTCTTTAAAAAACTGTTCATTCAGGGGTGCTTGAGTGGCTCAGTGGGTTAAAGCTTCTGCCTTCGGCTCAGGTCATGATCCTGGGGTCCTGGAATTGGGCCCCTCATCTGGCGCTCTGCTCAGCAGGGAGCCTGCTTCCTTCTCTCTCTCTCTCTGCCTGCTTCTCTGCCTACTTGTGATCTCTATCAAATGAATAAAAATAAAATAAAATAAAATAAAATAAAACTGTTCATTCAAATCACAATTCCACATAAAGTCTCTTGTACTAATGTTCTTTTAAGTTTTATTTCCTCATAGGTTTTTGTCTGTCTCTTTTATCCTTGCTATCACTATAAAAAATTGGTAGAGGAAACTGATCCATAGAGTTATGCAGAAATCTGAAATTTGATGATTGCATCCTTTATATAAAGTCTTCCAGATTTAAAATGTTGAACTAGCTAAGCAAAACATACCGTGTCTTTGGGTCTGATTCAGCCTGAAGGCCCCCATTTTGCAACTTCTGTGTTCAGTATATATGTAAAAGGAGGAAAAAAGCAGCAGGAATTGAGTCAGAAAAACATCACATTTGTTTTACTATTTAGGGACAGTGTTTCCTTCTCTTTTTCTCTCACACACACATACAGCTGGAGACAGAGAAGAACTGGAATGTATCTGTTTTTCCCCTACACTTTCCCCATTTCAAATAATATTTTGGACTTACTGGGTTAAATTTGTGCTCACTGAGGCAGTAGGCTCAGACACATGGCCGTACACGTAACAGGCTCAAGTTGAGCCTTTTCCTCAATACCATATCCAAGTTACATCTTTTTGAGGGGCTTTATTACAGGGTTTCTAGTTCTTTCTTCGTGGGAAAGGAGTTTGTACAAAGACTGAGTTAACCAATGCTAATGAGTGTTTACACCCTAGAGTGGTGCAGATCTTAAGGGTTTGGAAGATACTGGTCATCCAGAAGAGATTCTTAAGACCATTCCAAGTACAAAAAAACATAATGTGTCCTTTTGTTTCAGTAATAAAAAATAGAATTTTCATCTAGCTTAAGAGTATATATTTGTTAGGAAAAACATTGTGTATAAAAGTGTCTGTAGGAATTTAGGCTAGAGTGTTAACCATTAACATCCCTGAGGAATTTTCATAATCCGTAATAGCTTAAATCTCAAGCGATCAGGAAAATTTACTGATTCAGTAAGGATTTAATGTGTTTAACTCTTGACTAAATATACTAAATATTAAACACTGAAAACTTATAAGGAATTTGATGCAGTTTTATTTTCTTCCTCTCCCCCCCCCCCCCCGCTCTGTCTACTAGCTGGATATGAACCTGAATGAGGAGAAACAGCAGCCTTTGAGGGAGAAGGACATAATCATCAAGAGGGAGATGGTGTCCCAATACTTGCACACGTCTAAGGCTGTGAGTCCTGGGGCAGCTACCCATGTCATGGGAGACTCTGCCCTTATCTTGGACCTGTTTCTTTTACCAGTGTTGTAGAACATTTTATGTCTGCATCAGTCTTATTTTATTCTGTTATATACGCATGTTTTACTGTCATTCAAGTTACTGTTATTAAGATACTTTTTTTACCTCATTCAGTCCTCATGAAGTGTGTGTGGGTAATGAGATGGGAAATTCTGAGTCCCACAGAATTTGGTGCTGTGTATAATGTGTGTCTGGCTTGATATTCGAAAGGTAATGACTAATGCTAGTCCAGTTTATGACTGCGTCCAGTATTGACTGATCTTCCCATATGTTCCTGTCTAGGGCATGAGCCAGAAGGAGAGCTCTAGGTCTGCTATGATGTACATTCAGGAGTTGAGGTCAGGCTTGCGGGATATGCCTCTGCTCACCTGCCTGGAATCCCTTCGTGTCTCCCTCAACAACAACCCTGTCAGGTGAGGATTCTGAGGTGGTAACAAGAGTGAGATCCCAGGGTTAGGATTTATTGGTGAGTATTGAAGATCAGAGGAGTGAGGATGTTTGAGAGTTCTGGATTGGGGGTAAAGAGTTGTTTGGGTGGATAAATATTGATTTAATATTGCATTGTCTCTGTCGACTCCTTACAGCTGGGTGCAAACATTTGGTGCTGAGGGCCTGGCCTCTTTATTGGATATCCTTAAACGACTCCATGATGAGAGAGAGGAGACTCCTGGGTGAGGACTTCCAACCTCTGACATATTTTCGGTGGAGGGTATTAGGGGACTTAGCTGTTTGCTCTATAGGAGAAAATGCCACTAAAATGAGAAATTGTAGACTAGGAGAATATGCTGTTAATTGCAAAGAGGGTTTGTCTTTGGGCAAACTAGAGGATGAGTGATTACAGATATAGCAAAGGGAAGAGGAGCACAGTGGATAACATAGGCTGTGGACCACATAAGATTGTGGGTCTGCCAGCATAGGTTCTTACCCAATCTGGAAGTGGAGTCAACATTCATTCAGAGCTCCCTTGGGACCCATTCTGGGTTATATCCCATTCAAAAGTCTTAAAATATTCTTGATAAATTTGGGGCTAATTTTCTGACAGTCTTCAGGGTTGGAATAGTTCTTGGGATATCTTGGACTGTCTTAGGCTACCTTGAAGTCAGCCTGACCCATAGCGACTTTTCTACTTCTAATGATCTTTCCAAAACCAAACATAGGGCCCCTACCTCCTGAATGGACAGGCTTGAAGCCTTTGACTTAGTGAGGCAGGCAGTAATAGATGGGATATACTCCTGATCTAATTTAGCACTTAGAAACCTAAAGGGAGGGGCGCCTGTGTGGCTCAGTGGATTAAGCTTCTGCCTTCGGCTCAGGTCATGATCTCAGGGTCCTGAGAACGAACCCCGCATCGGGCTCTCTGCTCAGCAGGGAGCCTGCTTCCTCCTCTCTCTCTGCTTGCCTCTCTGCCTACTTGTGATCTCTGTCTGTCAAATAAATAAATAAAAATTAAAAAAAAAAAAAAAGAAACCTAAAGGGAGTTAAAAGATTTTAATGTAGTACTAAATTTTTGGATTACGAGAAGATTAACCAGAGGTCTGATGGTGGCAGTTCCCCTCAACCTGTTTTTGTCAGTGTTTCAAGGCAAATTGCTGTGTCCTAGAATTTACTCAGCTACTAGTTGGGGATGTTCCAAAGACCTGTGTGTTCAAGATTGAAAAGTCAAATGGGAGAGGGGTATACAATAAAGGGAACTAATGAAGTATGTCTTCTACACACAGAAGCTACGATAGCCGTAACAAGCATGAGATCATCCGTTGCTTGAAAGCGTTTATGAACAATAAGGTGAGATTTTTCCCATTCTCATTCCAACCATCATCATAACCCCTGTTCTTTTCTATTGGTAAATTCTATAAAGGACCTAGGAATATAAAGTTCAAGACTGTTAGCTTTTCCTTTTAGTATTACAGCTTTTTGATGGCCACATATGTATGTTTCTGTGGACCTTTTTTTCCCAGTTCTGATGTCTGTTTCAGAAGGTAGGCTCATTTTCTTTCCTCTTTTTATACTTTGTTTTGCTAATTCTTGAATTTCCTAATCTGTATTTATTATTTTGGGAAGATTTATTTTTTGTTTGTTTGTGTTCCATACTCTTCCTACTATAGAATCAAGCTACCTTACCCTTCTTCCTTCCCTGCTTCTTTTCTTTCATTTGTTCTTTCCTTCCTTTCTCCCATTTAAACTCTGGGATCTCACAGGTGTTTGCTCCAGAGTGCAGATCTATCTTCCTCATTATTTAATTTTGTTAAATTTACTTAACCCCATTGGATGCGAGAGGCATTTAAAAGAAATATAAGAATCAAAGTTTTTTTTTTTTTTTTTTTTGACGGCCTGTGCTGTATCTAATATAAAATTGTATTGCTTCTCAGCCTTTTGGCTAAGATCAAGTGTAGTATCTAATATAAAATTGTGTTGTATTTATATCCCTATTTAGCTATGCTGGGAAGAAGTCTCCTCCTGTATTAGTTTGCTGTGGCTGTTATAACAAAGCACTACAAACTGTATATTAAACAACAGAAATATATTGTCACAGTTCTTGGAGGCCCTAAATCCAAGTATTTAGGTATTTGGTAGTATTGAGTCCTTCCGAAGGCTGTGAGGGAGAGTGTATGTTCCATGCCTCTCTTCTGGCTTCTGATAGCTTGCTGTCAGTCTTTGGCATTCCATGGTTTTTAGATGCCTCACCCCAGGGTCCGCCTTTGTGTTCACAAGGTGGTGGTCTACTGTGCATAACTGTGTTGACATGTTTCCTGGTTACGGGGACCACAGTCATACTGGATTAAGGGTCTACCGTACTCTAGTATGAGCTTGTTGTAACTTACCTAATCACATCTGCCAGTGACCCTATTTCCAAATAAGGTCATATTCTGAGGTATTGGGGCTTAGGACTTCAACATAAGAATTTAGGGGGACATCATTGAACCTATAACCACCCCAACTTAGTCCTTGGTCAAATGCTGTCATCATTAAGCCTCCCTTCTCTATTCTTATCCTTCCAGTTTGGAATCAAGACCATGCTGGAAACAGAAGAAGGAATCCTGCTGCTGGTCAGAGCCATGGATCCAGCTGTTCCCAACATGATGATTGATGCAGCTAAGCTGCTCTCTGCTCTTTGTATCTTACCACAGCCAGAGGACATGTATGTAACTGGGTTATAGTTCTTCTCTATTCTCTCTCTCTCTCTCTCTCTTTTTTTTTTAAAGATGTATTTATTTGACAGAGAGACAGCAAGAGAAGGAACACAAGCAAGGGGAGTGAGAGAGGGAGAAGCAGGCTTCCCACTGAGCAGGGAGCCTGATGTGGGGCTCGATCCCAGGACCCTGGGATCATGACCTTGAACCGAAGGCAGATGGCTAATGACTGAGCCACCCAGGCTCCACCAGGCCCCTCCATTCTCTTTATGACCACCTTCCCTAGTCTAGAGGAAAATTGAGTTGATTGGGTGTCCACTATATCTTAAGTACTAGGTAAGACCAAGGCATGAACCCTGAATCATAATGTTTAAGAAGGACTATGAGGTGTTTGGCGCCGTCCTCAGCATACTGGTGGTTATCAGAGGGGTGAACTGCAAGGTGTCTGTTACTGTCTCTATCGCCTAAGGCAGGGTTACGTTTACTTTGTTTTTTTAATTCAGAAGTAACACAACTTTATTTTTTAAATTCAAACAGAAAAGAAACATATAAAGTGAAATTTAATAGCCTCATCCCTTCAGTAAATCCTTTTCTGCAGAGGCAACCAGTGTTAATGGCTTCGGTATAGTCTTATATTTTTTTTCCTAGCGCAAATAAATTGTATTTCTTGGATTCCAAGATGTTTTCTGTCACTCCAAAAGATAGAATGTTAGAATTAAGGAATGATGGCTTATGCCTATAAAACAAATCACATGCAAAGAATGGATTTATATTGCTATGGAACAGTTTGGTTTAATAAAACTTAATCATAGCATTCATTTCTTTGCACCTTTTCTTTCTTTCTTTTTTTTTTTTTTTTTTTTTTTTTTTTTTTTTTTTTTAATTTAACAGTTGATCTTAAACATCTTTCTATGTCGGTACTTAAAGATCTACCTTAACTTTACTGGCTGGTTAGCATTCCATAGTATGTATGTCCCATAATTTATTTAACAGTTTCCGTGCTGCTAGACATTTTAGGTGAAAAATTTTTTTTTCTTAGTAGATTCTGGCCCTTGCTCTAGGTGATAAGTTTTACTGCTACAAATAATGCCATAATGAACATCTTTGTACATACATTATTTCACATTTATGCATTTATGTTGGATAGGTTTCTAGAAGTATGCCAAAAGTTATGTGCCCTTAAAATTGATACTGTTATCTACCCTTCCAAAAGTTATCCTAGTTTATACTCCGTAGAACAGGTGTTCTAATTTGGTATCCGTAGATAAGAGTCTAGGAATGGGTTTTAGGAAATAAATTTTTCTGAGGAGATTGTCCTTAGCTTTCACCAGATTCTGACCCCTGCCTTAGGTGATGAGGAGAATAATGGAAGTCTGGACAGTTGATAATGTTCTATTTTCTAACTGATCTGTGCCCCTGTATAATTTACTTGCTATGCCTGTCTGTGGCAGGGCACTTAGACATTTCTCTCCCTTTCCTTTCTCCTGGGCAGGAATGAAAGGGTTTTGACAGCGATGACAGAAAGAGCTGAGATGGATGAGGTGGAACGCTTCCAGCCATTGTTGGATGGATTAAAAAGTGGGACCTCCATTGCACTCAAGGCAAGTATATCCTCCAAAACTGTCCAAGAATAGAACTCAAGATGGAAGGACTTAGGTTCATTTGACCTTTTAATAGAACACATGGAATGGTTCCCAGCTACAGGCATTCCTTGGAGATACTGCAGATTTGCTTCCAGAACATTAAAATAAAACCAGTATCTCAGTAAAGTGAGTTACATGAATTTTTGGGTTTCCTAGTTTCATGCATGTAAAAGTTATGTTTACTCTATACCATGGTTTATTAAGTGTAAATAACATTATGTCTACAACAATGTAGCCACCTTAATTAAATATTTTATTGCTTAAAAACGGTAACTATCATATGAGCATTCAGTATGTCATAATCACTGATCACAGATGATCATGACAAATAAAATAATAATGAAAAAGTTTGAAATATTCTGAGAATTACTAAACTACGACACAGAGACAAGAGTGAGTGAACAAGTGCTGTTGGAAAATTAGCACTGATAAACTTGCTTGACATAGGGTTGCCACAGACTTTCAACTTGTAAAAAAACCAAAAAAACAAAAAAACAAAACCATATTATATAGTGCAGTGTGATAAAGTGAAATGCAATGAAATGAGTTGCATCTGTATATGTTTTATATTTCAGGATTTGTTCTGAAGGGAAAATGATTATCCTTCTCTCCAAGAAGGCAGAGAAAGAGCAGCTTTCCTTATTATGAGATGGGGGAAAAGGCATTCTCTGTATTTATATGCTAGGAAAGCCAAGGCTGAGAACAAAGTCTCCCATCAAATCCTTGGAAGCATTTAGACCTCTGAGCTCTCCACACCTGGGCTCAAATCAGGTCTTACTGCTCTAATAAGAAGCTGTTCTTGCCGTTTTGTACTGCATCTTCTACATTTGCATGTAAAGAGAATGGAATCTTGGTCCCTAGGAATCAGCAATGACATGCTTCTGAATTTTCTTACTTAGGTGGGCTGTCTGCAGCTGATCAATGCTCTTATCACACCAGCTGAAGAACTTGACTTTCGAGTGCACATCCGAAGTGAACTGATGCGCTTGGGGCTGCATCAGGTGTTGCAGGTGAGTCACAGCTCTCCAATAGGACAGTCACGCTTCGCTGCTGGCTCTCATGACCCCATCATCTCTAGTGTCACCTTGGCTTTCTGTTTAAGAACCAGGTTGAAAGGCTTGGGTTTCTAGCCAGCAGAGGACACTTCTGAGTTCCCTGACTTGTACTTTGGTTGTTGACAGGACCTTCGAGAGATTGAAAACGATGATATGAGAGTGCAATTAAATGTGTTTGATGAGCAAGGAGAAGAAGATTCCTATGACCTGAAGGGACGGCTGGATGACATTCGAATGGAGATGGAATATCCTTTTATGAACTGGGTTCAGGACACATGAGACATTCAGTGTAGATCCCTGTATTGGAATGGTGTGGGGTGATGACTCAGAACAGGGCATCAGTCTGTGTGTCTTCTCAGTAGATGAGGCAGGTGTCTTTTGATTGCTGTGGGCTTTATTTCCCTCAGCATGGACCAGAGATCTGTGGGTTCCTTGAAATGGAAGTAGCTATCAAAATAAGTATGGACCTCCTAGAATATGAAATCTTAGCTTACTGTGGTATAGAGCTGGTCTTTGGGGAATATGCATAAGCCAGGGGTGAGCTTGTAATTTTGCTTTCTTCTCTGTGTCCCTGAGAGTGACAGAGGGAATGGTTTGGCTGCATACTGCTTTTTGCCACAAGTGACATGTGTGCAGTTACCTTTTCACTTCTGCCTACTGCTTCATCTCTAGGCCAAGTACTGGGAATCCTTTATCTTTGTGTATACCACCACCCAGCTCACTGGTCCTTCAGCCTAAGGAAGCTTATGGAGCTTAAAATTCGGGATAATTTACAGGAGAGGCAGCTGTTAGAATAGAAGTAGCATCTTGTGACTTTTGCCAAGAGCAGGGCAGTCCACCTGTCAAACATGGTTTCTAAATATATGCTTTCCTTAGCTTCTTCCCCTTTTTCACTGACTTCAGTGATGTCTTCCAGATTCTCTTAAACACAGTGAAGGATTCAAAGGCAGAGCCACACTTCTTGTCCATCCTGCAGCACCTGCTCTTGGTCCGAAATGACTATGAGGCCAGGTAAGATGGTATACCTGTGAGAAGTATTGAATTTGAGCCTAGGTAGAGAGAGCAAAATCCTTAAATTCAAAGACTGTCTGTAAAGGGAAAAAGAAGAGACAAAGGCAAGGATTACAGTTCATTTTTAGTCACAGATATAAAAGGAGTTGTTAGTTGTCCTTTTTTTTTTTATTTTTTTTTGTTAGTTGTCCTTTTAATCTGACTGAAAAGCATCCTTATGGAGGAGGTCAGACTATATAAGTAAAATGTCCTTTTTTTTGGAGAGAGGAGAGGGGAGGTGGGGTGATGATGATAGCAAAGGGAGGTACCCATTTCAGGTTCTTTCAGGTTAGTGCTGTCTGTTACAGAAAGGCTTGAGCCTGAGTTTTAGATGGGAAATGATTGGCACCAGGAGGTTGATAGCAACAAGTTTTGATTATCTGAAGAAGATGGATAGCTGTTGTACAATAGTGAGTTTCCTAACATGGCAGTGGATGTCTGCTAGTTCTATGAAAAGGTCTTTTCAGGAACACGTCCCCTCAGGTCTCTCTCTTATCAAAGCAGTTAACTTCCTGATCCTGAATGCTTCAGAAAATTATATTTTGGTTTTCCTCTGATAGCCTTCTTCTCTTCTTCCATAGGCCACAGTACTATAAGTTGATTGAAGAATGTATTTCTCAAATAGTTTTGCACAAGAATGGGGCTGATCCTGACTTCAAGTGCCGGCATCTTCAGATTGATATTGAGGGGTTGATTGGTAAGTATGTTCCTCTGATCTGTCTCCTTAAAACATTGCTCTGCCTTTCATGTTTTCTCTTTCTTCCAGTGAAATTTTCAGGAAAGATATCTTTCTAGTCTCTAGGTATTTCCATTTTTGTCTTTAGGTGATAACCAACTTCTGTGCTAGGAATACAGAGACCTTTAGTTTATTGTTCTGTAAATCTAAAATTTACCCATACTCAAACATCACCTTACCTTTTGAAGGGACTTTACCTATTATCTGTGATTCCTGCTGGTCTCACAGATTCTTAAGTATCACTTGTGGGCGGGCACTCTCCAGGCCATCCAGCACGGTGGCCTTACTGTATAACAAGCACTCAGAAATTGCCTGTTGAACTTAACTGAAAGCTCCATTTCTTTGTCTAGAGCAGAACGTTAAGAAGGATAATAAAAATAAGCAAATGGATAAAAGATTGTCCTTTGGTTATATTGAAGGTTGGAGGTAGTAAGAGGGAAAGACAAGAGAACTGGGAGCTTCACTTACTTGACTCTTTTTTTTCAGATCAAATGATTGATAAAACAAAGGTGGAGAAATCTGAAGCCAAAGCTACAGAACTGGAAAAGAAGGTGTGTGTGTGTGAGAGATCAAACAATGGAGGGCCTTTCTTATTTCTTTTCTTCTTTTTTTCTTTTTAAGATTTATGATATTTTTTCTGACATGTGAAACTGTTACCTGTGGTATTTCGCAAGCATTCAGCACGCAGTAGCAGTTCCTGGGGGGGAACCTTTCTGGCATAGGTTCGTCCCTGGAGAAACTAACGTGGACATGATGTGGAGGAGTTAGTAGTCTGCAGTTCGGGAGCCCCTGGGTAGGACAGGAACTACAGGTGACTCTCATGTATAACAGTTCCTGGGGTTTTGCTGGCATCTCAGGCCACTTACCCCAGAACAACAGGGACTGGAATATGTCTCAATTCCTTTTTTCTCTTCAGTTGTTAGGACTTCTGTTGTGGTTGATGGGTTTTTCTCCTAGAAGCAGTTGGGATTATACACCATAGCTGCTCTGGTGTAAATGTCTTAACAATGTTAAAAATTTTTTTTAAATTTTAGGTTTGTTCTTGTTGTTTTTGCCACCCCTCCCCTTTTATTTTAAGCAAGCGCAGGGGGCAGTGGGGAAAAGAGCATAGGGAGAGGAAGAGAATCTTAAGCAGACTCCGTGCTGAGTGCTGAGCCTGACACAGGGCTCAGTCTCACAATTCTGAGATCGTGACCTGAGATGCAATCAAGAGTCGGATGCTTGACTGACCGAGCCACCCAGGCGCCCTGTTTGTTTTTTAATTGAAATACAGTTGACACACAATGTTAGGTTAGTTGTAGGTGCACAACATAGTGATTTGACAAGTCTGTACATTATACCGTGCTCTGCACAAGTGTAACTGCCGTCTGTCACCACACAACACTCTTATGATATGGTTCACTATATTCCCTCTGCTGTACCTTTCATTCCTGTGACTTACTCCATTTCTGGAAGCCTCTACCTTCCATTCCTTCACCCATTTTGCCCACCTCCACCCCCATTCCGTCTGGCAAATACCTCTTTTTTCTCTATTTATCAGCTCATTTCTGCTTGTTTTTGTTCGTTCATTTGTTTTTTCCATGTATAAGCGAAATCGCACAATATTTGTCTTAGGTTGTTTTATGTTTGTTTTTAGAACTCCCAAATTAGAGAGACTGGAAATAATCTCTGGTTCCCTCTTCTTTAACCCTGATTTTGAATTCAAAATTATAGTGGCCTTTTTTCCCAGTCCTTTCCTGGGAAAGTGAGCTCTGTAAAGGATTGGGACAAAACAGTGAATTTTGGGGAATAACACTCTGCTTCTTCCTGGACAGTTTACTAGGACCCTAATTCCTTTCTCCTTTAGTTGGACTCAGAGTTAACAGCCCGACATGAGCTACAGGTAGAAATGAAAAAGATGGAAAGCGACTTTGAGCAGAAGCTCCAGGATCTTCAGGGAGAAAAGGATGTCTTGAATTCTGAAAAGCAGCAGATTGCCACAGAGAAACAGGACTTGGAAGCAGAGGTGTCTCAGCTCACAGGAGAGGTAATGTCTGAGCAGGGAAGGCAGAGTGACCTGTGTGCCATCAGCAGCCTCAGGATGGGCCTGTCTTGGAGCAGGAGTCAGTCATCTTACTCCTAGGGAAGGTTTAGTTACCAATAGGTGATCTAGTTAGATGATGCATCTTTTAAAAATCATTTAAAAATCATCTTTTAACAATAGGTGATTGCATCTTTTAAAAATCATTTACTGTAACACACAAGATAGAAAATTTGGAAAATAAATAATATAGAGAATAAAAGGAGTCATAGAACTACCCAGGAATAAAACTAAAAGTCATCTCATAAATTCAGGAATAAAATCCCAAAAAACTAAATATGTTTGCTAATTTTCCCTTAGTTAAACTATTTCTGGGCAGATTAATGCCCACACTCTTTGCAGTTACAGTTATTTAAATGATACATGATATCTGATAACTTGATCACTTATGTGCCTATCTCACCAGAATATTTGATTTACTTGAACTTTGCATTTTCTAATTAAAGGGAGAATTTAACATAAAGATTAAAGTTGCTTTTTGAATGCAAAGCAAGCTGAACTAAGAACTTGAAGACCTGAATTCTAAATATCTATGTGACTTTAGGTGAATCATTTCATCTGTCTGACTCCTTTCAGTGTCTTCTTGCTTAAAAAGAGAACTCTGGATTAAGTAATTTTTAGGTCCTTTCCAACCCCAGTGGTCCCTGAAGTGGAGTGAAGAGTTCTTCCATTGATGTTCCTCTAGGTTGCCAAGCTGTCCAAGGAACTGGAAGATGCCAAGAAAGAAATGGCTTCTCTCTCTGCTGCAGTTACTGCTGTAGCCCCTCCTAGCAGTGCTACTGTTCCCCTTGCTCCTGGCACTGTTACTCCACCCCCAGCCCCTCCTTTACCAAGAGAGCTTACCATACCTCCACCACCTCCTCTTCCTGGAGGTGATACCATTCCTCCTCCACCACCTCCCCCTCCTTTGCCTGGGAATGCTTATATCCCCCCGCCCCCTCCTTTGCCTGGAAGTGTTGGCTCCTCTGTACCACCTCTTTTGCCTGGGGGTGCTGGCATCCCTCCACCCCCTCCTTTGCCTGGGGGTGCTAGCATCCTCCCACCCCCTCCTTTGCCTGGGGGTGCTAGCATCCCCCCACCCCCTCCTTTGCCTGGGGCTACTGTCATCTCCCCACCTCCTCCTTTGGCTGGGAGTACTGGTATCCCTCCACCCCCTCCTTTGCCTGGGAGTGCTGGTATCCCCCCACCTCCTCCTCCCTTGCCTGGAGGAGCAGGAATGCCACCTCCCCCTCCACCTCTTCCTGGTGGTCCTGGAATCCCTCCACCCCCTCCATTTCCTGGAGGTCCTGGAATTCCTCCACCTCCACCTGGAATGGGTATGCCTCCACCTCCCCCTTTTGGATTTGGAGTTCCTGCAGCCCCAGTTCTGCCATTTGGATTAACCCCAAAGAAGCTTTATAAGCCAGAGGTGCAACTCCGAAGGCCAAACTGGTCCAAGGTGAGAATTTCTGTCCATTTTTTCTTCAATAGATCTTAAGAAACCAATTTAGTTTCCTGCTTTGTGTTTTGTGCCCAGGTGGGCTTCCGTTTCTTATGGTTGGCAACTTTCTATCTTCAGGTTTCACTCTTGGCCTATGTTTACTCAGCACATACTAGGCATCTTCTGTGTGCCAGACATCACTTTGGAGAATTCTTTGAGCCTTTTACTCTGCTACAAAACCTAAACATATCCTTAAGTTAATGTTTTTGGCCTTTTCTTTGAGGATATGAGTGCCATGGTTATCCACAGTTTGATAATAGTCATTTCACCAGGCTGTAAGCTGCTGATAAAGGTGCTGATCTGAGAGCTGTGGATTGATGGATACGCTCTGCTATCTCTTCCCCGTAAATGAGCTATAGAGGACATGTGTTCATGGCACAGTATTATTTCCTCTCTGTGTTTGAGGCTCCTATGATTCTGCTTCAGCCTTCTGCTCCCAGAAACCAAATAAAAGGAGCTTAGGGGTTTACTTATAAAATGAACAAGTATGTCATAGTTAGCCAAATTGATGAGGAGAATATAATGTAGAATAAGGGAAGATGTGAAACACAGCCTCAGTACTTTTCAGTTTAGAGGATTTGAGGTTAGAAGGAGGATAAGCAGCATAAGTGAACCTAACTCTTGAATGAACTGGAAGCACTATGTCCTTCCATGTGGGGCACAGTTCTTCCGTGTCTCCAGTTGGTCACTCTAGTAAGACATTACTTAGAGCTACCACCCACCTCACCCGCATCTTGGTCAGTTTTCTAGGATGGAAAGTACAGGGCTCCACTTAGTAACACTTAACACCCTCCCCATATCCACAGTTTGTTGCTGAGGACCTGTCCCAGGACTGCTTCTGGACAAAGGTGAAAGAGGACCGCTTTGAGAACAATGAACTTTTCGCCAAACTTACTCTGACCTTTTCTGCCCAGACCAAGAGTGAGTACCTTCCTCTTTCATGCACAGGTCTAGTATAGACTTTGAGTATCCTTTAAGTCAGTCTCCCATTCCTGCCCTTCCCTGGGTGAGGATTGAAGAGGTGTTTTTTCCCATTCAGAAGAAATTAAGATATTTTTGTATTATGGGGACACTGGGGTTGGGAAAGAAAACTTGTGTTTTCGTATTTTTCTTCCCCAATGTTTTTCACCTATAAGTATTTTTTATCAGTATAACATGTTGGGGATATGAGATTAAGGTGACATAAAACTCATTATGGGGCCCATTTTGATAATACTTTTGAACGGATTCTGGCACTATCTTTAAGGTACCATCCCAGGCCTACAAACGTAATTAATAAGGGTTGGGCCAGTCTTTAACAGGTTAGGTAATTAAGTGACTGTCTACAATAACAACCATGTGTGATTCTTTTTCTTTTCTTCCATTTCTTTTCAATATCTGATGCTTTCATCTTCCTGGCCCTTTGTTCTTCCAGCTTCAAAAGGTAAGAATACAGAAGAGCCTTTTAATTGGGTATCTTGAACATTAGAGACAAGATGTAACAGATGTAAAGGAATTTCTCTTTAGAAAACTGAGATGAGATAAGTCGAAGCTGCCATGTAGTTGTTCTTTCTTCAGAAAGCGAGGGACTCCTTAAGTACTAATACCATCAACTTACATTACTGTTGTGTTTTATAGTCTTCCAAGTGCTATAACACATACTATTTCTTGGACCTGCCCAGAAATCTTAAGAAATAAGCAGGTTGTGTATTATCTCCATTCTGTAGGATGAAATGAATATATGTATCTTGTCCAAGGTCAAATGACCAGATCCAGTGATCTTGTCTTCTGGTCCATGGTTTTTTGCATAAATTCTTGCTTTTCTTTTTCACCTTCATATCTTCCCCTTTGTTCTAGAAGAACTGATCTGTTTTGCCCTCTTCTTTCTTCACTTCCTAATTCTTATGGTTTTGTGCTGCCTTGTGACAGGGCACTTGTAGTTATTTCCCCTGAGAGACTCAGTGTTTGAATTTAATGACAGTTATATAGCCTAATAATTTTGTATTTCCACCTTACAGTTTATTTGTTTCCTTAGAGGTATATTTTGACCCTAGTGATGAAAATTAAGTGCAACTTTGGAGCATTTCCCCCTCTTCTCTCTGCCACCCCCACTTCGCCCCCAGTAAATAAGCATTTAGTATTATTTTTTCCTTAAGTGAACTGATGGAACCAGCCTGCACTTTGTTCTGTGAAGGAGCCTAACACTAGTTAGGTGTGTCTACCTGAGAGTATAAGATTGCTGGGCTCAGGTGTGACCTCTTACCTTTCACTCAGGGCAAAGTGGCCTTGTACTCTAGAAGAGCTGTCATCCGCTGAACTAAAGTGCAGCCAAGGGGTTGACTTCCACCTGCTTAGTGAAAAATCCAGGGATAATGACTCTTTAGGCTATTCTAGTATATCAGTGAAGACTAGTTGGACAGAGAAACTCAAAATCAAATGATATCCTAATTTGTAAGTTCACAGAATCTACCCCTGCGTTGGCCTCTGGTATAAGTCCCTTTCTTACACATGTACTCTGAGCACCACTGCACCTGTATGCTGGCTGGGCCCCTTTCCTCCCACCTCGGCCACCCCCTTCTTCTGTACATTTGTATTACTAGTGATTATAGTGAGGTTTTCTGCACTTTCATGGTTTTCCTGGGCATTTTATTTTCACTGATAGTGTTTTAAAAATTGATAGTGTTTTATTTTTTTTTATTTTTATTATTATTATTTTTTTTAAGATTTTATTTACTTATTTGACAGAGAGGGATCACAAGTAGGCAGAGAGGCAGGCAGAGAGAGAGAGAGGAGGAAGCAGACTCCCTGCTGAGCAGAGAGCCTGATGCGGGACTCGATCCCAGGACCCCGAGATCATGACCTGAACTGAAGGCAGCGGCTTAACCCACTGAGCCACCCAGGCACCCTTGATAGTGTTTTAATTGATAGTGTTTTAAAAATACTCCAGCAACGGGCACCTGGGTGGCTCAGTTGGTTAAGCAACTGCCTTCGGCTCAGTTCATGATCCTGGAGTCCTGGGATTGGGCTCCCAGCTCCCCGGAGAGTCTGCTTTTCCCTCTGACCGTCTCTCTTTTCATGCTCTCTCTCACTGTCTCTCTCTCAAATAAATAAATAAAATCTTAAACAAAACAAAACAAAACCCCAGCAAGACCCTATCTTATCTTTTCTCATTTTCAGCCATGTAACCACATTTTTTTTTTTAAGATTTTATTTATTTGACACACAGAGATTATAAGCCGACAGAGAGAGATTACAAGCCATCAGAGAGGCAGGCAGAGAGAGAGAGAGGGAAGCAGGCTCCCTGCTGAGCAGAGAGTTCGATACGGAGCTCGATCCCAGGACCCTGGGATCATGACCTGAGCCGAAGGCAGCGGTTTAATCCACTGAGCCACCCAGGCGCCCTTGTAACCACATTTTTTTAATGCTCTTTCAGCTTTCAGATTCTGCCCTAGACTACTTTCTTTTCATTGAAGGTTTTTTTTTTTTTTAAGATTTATTTATTTGACAGAGAGAAATCACAAGTAGACAGAGAGGCAGCCAGAGAGAGAGAGAGAAGGAAGCAGGCTCCCTGCTGAGCAGAGAGCCCGATGCGGGACTCAATCCCAGGACCCTGAGATCATGACCCGAGCCGAAGGCAGTGGCCTAATCCACTGAGCCACCCAGGCGCCCCTTCATTGAAGGTTTTAACTTTCTACCAGCCTTGGCTCTTTTTTCCCCCCAAAAGTCATTCTTAGAAAATTTTATATCTTAATCTGGGAAAAAAAATGAATATGACTTGGTTGATTTAGTTTAATGGAATATTGATTTTCAGATAGTAGTAATCCATGCTACTAGATTGCTGCTCTTGTGATGAAGGAAATTCCTAGCTAGTCTTTAAATGTCCTTAGCTTCTTGGGCACCTGGATGGCTCAGTTGTTTAGGTGGCTGCCTTTGGCTTGGGTCATGATCCCGCAGTCCCAGCTAGGATCAAGTCCTGCATTCAGCTCTGCTCGGCAGGGTGTCTGCTTCTCCCTCTGACACCCACCCCCCCATGCCCGCGCGTGCTCTCACTCTCTCTCATAAAATAAAGAAAAAAAAAATTTTTTTTTTTTTAAAGATTTATTTATTTAACAGAGAGAAATCACAAGTAGACAGAGAGGCAGCCAGAGAGAGAGAGAGAAGGAAGCAGGCTCCCTGCTGAGCAGAGAGCCCGATGCGGGACTCGATCCCAGGACCCTGAGATCATGACCTGAGCCGAAGGCAGCGGCTTAATCCACTGAGCCACCCAGGCGCCCAAGAAAAAAATTTTTTTAAGTTAAAAAATATCTTTAGCTTCAGTTAGCACTTTCAGGTGTTAAATTGGCACTCTGTCTTAATTTCCTCGTTTTTCCATTAGGAAACACTAGGCGATATGTTCTCGAAAATTAAATCATGAGCAGTTTTCCAGACATTCTAAATCTTAATGATGTAATTTTCCTGTCAGATACAATCCTGAGTATTTACTGTTTACCTGACTGAGTGACCCACAACACTCAGACACAACAGAACTTCCCTGCTGCTCGTCACCCTTGCTGTGTCTGTTATCATTCATTTCCCCCAAATAAGAACCACCTCCCCCTTTTAAAAATTCTTTCTTCTTTGGATTTTTAATGTTGTCTGATTTATTTTTTCCTTCTCTGTTTACCTGCTCTCTTTTCCTTTGCATTAGTCTGTAAGTCTGTGATGCAAGAGGTATTAGAATGTTGGGGTGTGTTGAACGTGTCTCTTGGGAACAAAATAGGTGCTTTAATACCATTTGCAGGGGCCTCAGCTAGCCCGCCAGAAGTGCTGTAGGGACCCCATGCCATGTGTAACTCCCACTGTGATCGTGCTGACTAATTTGCCTTTGCCTTTCCTGATACGATTTTGAATAACTTCTCTTGGTGCTCAGGCTGGCAAACTCGGTTTAGACTTCCCGGTAGTCCCCCTTGCTCACAACAACCCAGAAACACTTAGTAAAAAAAGGCTTTGGTTTCTTAGTTAAAGTTTTTCTCAGCAAAGGAAAATCAAGCTTTAGCACCTTCAGAGGTGAGTGCTTAGAGGACCCACATCTCCTCAGTATGAAAGCAAGGATTCTTTTGCTTCTGGTACTTTAAACATGTCTAGTATAAAATTTCAGATCTTTATCCTTAATCCCGTTTTTTTAAAATAGGTAGCCAGTTTCAGTTTCCAGTCTCTTATTCATAGTCTTACTATTGATGATACAGTTAAATGATAGATGAATACTCATTACCACTCCGTAAATATTCTGTCCTTCAGATAAGGAATTAGAGACACAGCTTGAATAATTTTCCTAGGCTATATCGTAAGTGCCAGAGACCAGATTCAGACCCCGGGGTGTGTGACTTCTGCTTCCCAGAGGCCTATGTCCTTGTCCTAAGAACTTCTGGAAGTTCAGATCCAGACAAAAGATGAAAGAAGGGGATTTGCTGGCTTTTGCCACCACTTCATTCATTCAGGCACTTCTCTTTAGTCCTTGAACTGGCAGGTGACTCTTAGTACAGAAAAGGAGCAACAGATTAGGGAAATTAGGTGAAATGCTGGATATTTAGGGGTAAAGAAGAGGAAACATGTTCTGTTTCTAGTATATTCAACTGTAACAGAATGAATCCAATTGGAGAAATAAGGCCTGCTTATCTAGTCCAGTGAAAGCCCTGCTTAGATGATTTTAGGCCATTGATTACCAGATTTGATGAGGAAGTTATTTGTACATGAAGTTTTCATAATATTGCATTATTTCCTCTCTCACTTGATAAACACAGGTCACTGTTATTTGTCAGACATGGCTGTATCCCCCTTATATTTTACTGATAGCCAAAACTTCCTGTATACTCTAGGAATAGACATTAACAAGAACACCCGCCTCACTCTTTACACCTGCCTCCTGTGGTCAGGGATCTCCAGTCACTGCGTCATTATGGTTCAGGAAGACGTGAGCCTTTGTATTCAGAGAAGAAACCAGAGAGGCGAGCCAGTCTTCTATGTATACTACATTTTCTCAAACAAGATTAGTCTCTTGTTTTTGAACTCTTGACTTCCTATAAATCATAGATTTACTCTGTTTATTCTTTGTCAGGGAATATTATGAATTCAGAGCTGATAGGCAGTACTATAAAACTTTGAGTTCTTTGCACTTTCTTACCATCCTTATGGCGATCAGCAAAGAGTGTTTTATTGTAGTCTCTTTGTTGACTCTCTTGAATTCCTTGGGAACGTGTTCAGTAGTTAAACTTTTTTTTTTCCCCCTAACTTTTTCGGGGGAGCATTTTCATCACTGTGGTGACCGAGGTCATTATTTGTATGAATGAGATAACTAGTTTTTCATTCAGCTTTCTCTCTTTTATTCTCTTTTGTTGATGACATGATCCCATGAAAAATAGTATGTGTTGAAACTGTGGGAAGTGCTAACTGATGTCCTAAGTATAGTGGCAATTTCCTGTTTAGGTTTATTCCTTTCTTCCAAAAACCTTTGGAGCTTCTAAGGTCCATAAGCTAGTTACTCTCGGTACGTGTGCATTGGTCAATATGTAGTGTTAGACCCCCTCCCTGTTAAAGTATGAGGTGCACTGTGGGAATTTTGAGCATCAGAACAGTTCTCCAGGTGGTTTTCAGCAGTAATTTAGAAAGAACTCTGGTAAAAAGGAAGATCTTGACCGGGAGCTAAGAATTTTATAAACAATAACTGTATTCTAGTTAGGGTTTGACTCTTTGTCAAACCCAGTGCAGACTTCCCGATAGCCTGCAAGAGCCCAGGGTTTGTGCTCTTGTCCCACAAGTCACAACTGTTGGCAACAATAGTCTCTTGCTCTCCCAGAGCTTTGTTGGTTCAGTCTTCAAGAACAGCCTGTGGTGAGGAAGTAATCCCTTCTCTCCCTTGAGATTGAAGGGTCTTTTTTTCTTTTCCCTGTAATCGTGTTCTTTTTCCTTTCTTTTTTTTTTAAGATTTTGTTTATTAATTTGACAGAGAAAGACATGGCGGAGAGAGGGAACACAGCATGGGGAGTGGGAGAGGGAGAAGCAGGCTTCCTGCTGAGTGAGCCTGATGTGGGACTCCATTCCAGGAGTCTGGGATCATGACCTGAACCTAACTAAGGCAGGTGCCCAGGCACCCCATCCCTGTGATCCTGTTCTGTCCACTAGGTGGCACTCCTTCAGTTGGATCTTTATCAGGAAATGTCCAAGTGAATCTTTAGTTTCTGCAACATGAACCCCTTGAAACAAAATTTTGTTAGAGCTCAACATACTCCACCTTATCAGTGAGTCTCTTCGCAGAAAGATGTCTGTTCTATCAGTTCCTTATTCCTCTCAAGTGTATAGAATAAGGACTTGTGCTATTTAAGTGAGTTTTTGTTGGGATTGTTGTCTTTCAATTACTAATATTCTTGGGTTCTGAGTAGGATCAGACTATTAGTGCAAAGTGTTTGGGAAGTTCCATTATATCAAATGGTACTTCCTTGTGATTTAAAAAAATCTGGGGCATCTGGTTTCCTCAGTCATTTAAGCATCCAACTCTTGATTTCAGCTCAGGTCATGATCTCAGGGTTATGAGATCAAGCCCCATGTCAGACTCGGTGCCAAGCATAGAGCCTGCTTAAGATTCTCTCTCTGCCTCTCCCTTTGCCCCTCCCCCCCACCAATCTTCTGCTTGCACGAGTGTAGGTGTGCACTCTCTCTCTCTCTAAAAAAGAAAATAATAATAAAAGACCTGAATCTAGTTCTGTCACCTAGCGTTATGATGAGCCCTGCACATTTGGATTGTCCTCTCTCATCAGGAGCATAAAAAAATAAACTACCCCCTCTTACATACCTCTTTCTACTCCCAACCTTTCCATCACTATTTACCTTGAATTTCATTGTATCTAATACTAGCTTGTTTATCTTGGCTTATATTACTTCCTATAGGGAGCCCCAGACTTCCAGGGCACCCTCACCTCCCATATTCGAATCGCAGGAAGGCTCTTTATATCTCCTGTTCAGTTTCCTCCTCTGATCATCCCTGAGTACCTGAAACCCATTCTTTGTGCCCTCTGGAATTCGTGTTCCATTACTAGAAGAAGCTCCTCTGACATCAGCTTCACCTTGGTGATCTAACAGAGACCTGGCTTTCCCTCAACACTGCTTTCCTTCTTGCCCCCTCATGTAGTGGGTTTTTCCTCCCATAAACCTCATCCCAGTGGACATGGACCCAGAGATGGTGTAGATGTCTTCTTTGTTGTTTATTGCCACTTTCAGATCATGCCACCATTTTCTTTGCCAGAACCCCATAATTTTGAATCTCATGACATCAACCAGTTCCTCTCTCAGCACCAGTCATCTACGAACATCCCAAGTTACTCCTTATTTCTTAGCCAGGTTGGCTGTTCCCGCTCTTGGCGGTACTCCCTGGCCACTTCCATCTTAGTTCTTAGCAATTATACACAAACAGGTGGTGATCCTACCAATGTGCTGGCTTCACAGTTCCTTGAATTGTTCTTTTCCAGTGATCTTGTCCTCTACCTTACCCTACCCATTCAGCTGCAGTCTTTCTCCAGTCTTAACTTAATGCCACCCATGTTCTAGCTTTTTACGTCTCTCTTTTTAGGACCGGGACTGCCACAGTCCTCTAGCCCCACTGGGACGTCCAGTCCATTTGTCCTACCCCCTTTCACTGTGTTTCTGCTCCTTGATGACTTCCCTCTCCTCCTCAGCTAAAATTCTGTGGCTAATCATTATAATAATGACTGTCTTTGATGTTTTCCCCTTCCATTACCTCTTTCTGATTTCATCATAGTTGATTGGCAAAACAAGTCTTGTCTCTCTCCACCCTGCACAGGTAGTACAAGTGAATGTGACTGAAAAAAAAAAAACAAACACCTGGTCCTCCTAGATAGACTTTGTCCCCTTGGCTTTCAGGAGAGCAGACGTTCTTACTTACTCTCCTGCCTCCCTGACTATTCATTCTTCTGGCTCCTGTCTGCTCAGTTTGCATTGTTGCATGCCCCCTTGGTCCTGCCAGGCAATTGAATATTAAATACTTTGAGTTCGTTCAACTTCCCATTCTCTTAAATGATTATTTCACTCTTTCTGTCTTCAGAGACCCAACACCCCCATTTTCATTCTCAGTTGAGCATGTTTTTCTTCCTGCTTCAATGAGAAAACTGAAGCCGTTGGAAGAGGCACTTCTGTGGACATCTACCATTACTGTACCCATTCTCTGTCTTCCTCTCTGTTACCATGGTCCTGTCTAAAGCCAGTCCTGTACTTCATTTCAACAAATGCATAGAGTACACTAAAAAATTAAAAAATCTCCCTCTCCTTTGCTGGAGTGACCGTGGTTAACATACCTTTCACCTGCATGTGTTACTCTAATAAAGGAACAAATGAAATCCTTTTCTTTTGTAGCTCAGGTGGGGGAAATATGGGAAATTTTCATAGAAGTTTGCCAGAAATTTAAGGGGCAGGGAAACTGAAGATAAAATTACATAAATATGAGCATATATACATTTTTAATGTAATCTTGTTGATCCCCTCTGGTAGATACTGTTTTGCATTTTGCTTAATATGATTCAGCACCTCTTGATACCATTACACAGAGATGCATCTCATTATTTCTAATAGGTAGTTGTATTCTTTTTTTTTCTTTTAAGATTTATTTATTTCAGAGAGAGAAAAAGTGAGCACAATTGGGATGCAGGGGAGGAGAGAGGGAGATGGAGAGAGAATCTCAAGCAAACTCCCTGCTAAGTGCAGAGCCCCATGTGGGGCTTGATCCCAGGACCCTGAGATCATGACCTGAGCTGAAATCAAGAATCAGTTGGTTAACTGACTGAACCACTTGCATGGATAGTTGTATTTGGTGAAATGCAATATAAATTTGTACAGCTGATCCATTAGTGAGAAATGACCAGTTTTAATATTATAAGTAGTACTGTAGGAAAAATCATATTTATCTGTGTGTTCTTGCATTTCTGCACAGTGAATTCTATTTTTTTTTTTTTTTAAGATTTTATTTGTTTGTCAGAGAGAGAGGGAGAGAGAGCGAGCACAGGCAGACAGAATGGCAGGCAGAGGCAGAGGGAGAAGCAGTCTCCCTGCCGAGCAAGGAGCCCAAAGTGGGACTTGATCCCAGGACGCTGGGATCATGACCTGAGCCAAAGGCAGCCGCTTAGCCAACTGAGCCACCCAGGCGTCTCAGCACAGTGAATTCTTAAAAATAAAATTTGGGGGCACACACTGCTGGGTGTAGGATTGTACCTACACACCCAGCAGTGTGTGCCCCCAAATTTTATTTTTTTACCCTTCCATTAAAAATAAGAAACTACTTACTGTAACATCTGATAAGGGAAACTGATACCTCGTTTTAATCTGACCATTAACAAGATTGCACCAGAAATTTTCCTTCATATATTGACTCTTTGTTTCCTCATCTGTAAAATGAGACAGATAAACCTAAAGATATTTCGTAGTTTGAAACTTCTGGGCTTGTTTTGTTTTTTTCTTCTTTCTGCTTGCATAAGCTGTCTTTGGTGTTGCCTGCTCATCAACTGAAACTCCTTTGATTGTTTACTAAAAATGCTTGTAGTGTTTTCTTTGTTTTAATATGTGTTTCATTCTTTTTTGCTGCACTGAAGTCTGGCATTAGAAATTGCTGCTTGTTAAAGAGCTACACTGATGCAAAACTGTGAAACCTTTGCATGAAGGTTGCTGGTTTAGTTTCCACAGAAGACTTACTGGTGGAGATTTAGGGAGGGTGTCATCAGATAAAGATAATTAAACTTTAATTCTTTCTAAACTGTAGGAATTTGATACATCTGCAGTGTACAGTATGCACTTTCTCCTTTTCACCACCAGATGGCACATGGATCGCTTCTGTTTTGGATGTGTCATTGTTATGTCTGGGAGTGATGCAATCACGTTAGAGAGAGCCGACCTCTGTTGGTTTCAAATACCAACTGCGTGGTATGCTGCCCTCTATCAGCCAGGAAATTCATTTGGAGGACTGATCAGTTAATTACAACAGGAAGCTGTTAACTTGCTGTTTTACAAAAGGGTCCTCCCCCCTTACAGCTTTTATAGGAGCAACATTGTATTTTTTGGAGGGCACAGAGGCTGGAGAATATTTTCGTTTTTGTTTCAGTCTGGTGACTTTGTGAAAGCATAGACTTCCTTTTAAAGTGCTAAAAGAGAAAATTGTTTTTTACCAGCTTGGTAGTTAGTTATGTACATATTTGTGACCCCATGATATACATATTCCTAATCCCATCTCTGTCTACCCTGAATAGTTACTTGAAGCACATAATACAACTCGCTGCTGATTATATACTCATAATTTCCCAGAGACTATATGCTGTATTTGTTTCCTTGACAGAATTCCTTGGCCTACTTTGGGGAGAGTTTGCTGGTGCAGAAAAGTTTTTACTGTCAACCTCTTTGTTAACTCCTAATTATCCCAAGATAAACCCAGTTTTAGAGCCTCTTTCTAGCTATTCGAACTTCAGTGTGTGCCTCTAGTACTCTTCTTGACACACATAGACTGAAGCTATATCTTTTAAACCTAAGGCATCATCCAGCATTATCTGCAGATTTCAGATTTGATATTTGATAAAGTGTCTTTTTACATGGTGTGAGGCTTCAGCCAAACAGTAAGGGTATCAGTATTGTGTAAACTTCTGTCATCTTGAAGTCAGTCTCTACACTTATATGTCTTTTTCTGTCAGTAATTCCCAACTAAAGTGTGTGTAAGGATTACATAAGGAGCTTGTTTGTTAAAGATACGAATTCTTGGGCTGTTCCTCCAGAGTCAAAGTTGCAGGGACTGTAGGAAGAGAAGGTTCTAATAAACACCTCAGGTAAGTTTGTGGTGGTAGTTGCAGTAACCTGGCTGGATCCATGGCTTACGTTTTTATTTAGTTTCCATTTTCCAGAAAAAGCTGCTCTGCTTTTTCTCATGATAATGTTTTGATGTCTTTCTGAGAATTGGATAAGTATTACCCTTGTTTTTATGGAGATCCTACAGATCAGTTAGTGGGCAAGCTGACATTTTCTGTGGACTGCTAACATTTTGGAGGCTCTACTTCAGGGGCACTTGTTTTTACAAAATTTTTCTCTTGCCATCTTCTTGGCCAGATCTCTCATTAGGCATCTTTGAAGGATGTTTTGAAGAGGTTCTCTGAGTCTGTGAAGTAGCTAGGAACCACTGAGAGACTGGGGAGTCTGGAGGACAGATGATGGGAGATCTCTTGGGTTGTATAACAAAGATGGAGTTGTGTCAGTTCAGGATGTCCAGACCAGGATGAAGGGGCTGCAGCTATGCAGATATAACTCTTGTTCTTGTTCTTATTCAGTTAGTCCCTCACCATGCAGAGTAGGAATCGGAGATGCATGGAGGAGGAGATGTGGGATCTAGGAAATGGCAAGAGCAGAGGTGGGCTTTGGGATAAGCAGGAGAGTGAGTGACCCAGTGTTCTCAGGCTGCTACTTGGTGGAGCCGAAAGCAACTGCCTCAAGGGAACAGCACTGTTCTCAGCATCCCTTACATGATTCAGAATTGTTGGATATGACTTACTTTTCTGCAAATATGGGACTAGTCTCCCTGCAAACATGAGATTAGAGACAGACCAGTTTTCAGAATGCACTCAGCATATCTCCAACTGTGGGTAATTCATCGGAGGCTTTTTTGTTTTTGTTACTTGTTTTTCTGCATAGGTAATCTAGGTAGTTGAGAAGTCAAGATAAAGTATAAAGAACTCTCATTGCCACCCTAGTGTTAACCCATCTCAGCCCTCCCCTCCCTACCCTTAGATGTCATTGTTTTTCTTACTTTTTAAAAAATATGCAATTGTAAACAATTGCAATTGTTTTTTAAAAATGCAATTGTAAACAAATACTGATCAAGATTCTTATCCTCCTTCCTTACCAAAAGATAATGTACTATCTGTATTTTTCTGCACCATCTATATCTTAGGGATTTTTCATATCAGTACATAGAGATCTTCCTTATTTAAAAAAAAATCATAAATTTTCAATAAGCATGCATAGCTTTTCTAATGAAACTAGGATAAAACCAAATATATGGTAATGGAGCAATTTGTCCCTTTTTTGAAATGCTAGCTGCAACAACTTAGCATGCCTGTGTTTGCTGTTGTTCTCCCTGCAAACTCTGTTATGGAATAAATGATTAAACACAACAACTCTAAATGTATGGCAGTTCTGCCAGATGGAGCCTTCCAGCCATTGTGTTGTGGAGAAGAGACACTTGAAAAGTTCTGCCCTGGTCCCTTCCGGGCACCTGGCCTCCCTCTGGAGCATTATATTCCTGAGCAGGGGCAGAGGTTTATCTCACTAGCATAGGGGTGCTACTCCATAGAGGGTTATGGTCTTCAAAGGAGAGGGATGACCTACTTCATTCTTTTCTTACTTCCTTCTCAGTTTTTGTTCTGGAGATAATCGCTCTGGAACTTAGTACACTGTAACTGTTGTGTTTATAATTCTTGACATTCTTGACATTTGAAGTATACTTTAAATGCTGAGGATTGAGTGTTAGGCAGGAAAAGCAGGATACTATTATGTACAACCCTCATCATAACTGTGTTTTATAGAAAAAGTGCAGAAGTAAAAGATTGGAAGGGAATATATCAGAATACGCTTAACAGTTTGTTAGGGTGCTTGATTTCTTTTCCTTCAGTTTCTCTATACTGTTGCCATCTTTTTTTTTTTTTTTTTAAAGATTTTTATTTATTTATTTGACACAGAGAGAGAGAGAGAGAGCCAGAGAGCACAAGTGAGGGGAATGGCAGAGTGAGAGGGAGAAGCGGACTCCCCACTGAGCAGGGAGCCTTACCTGGGGCTCAATCCCAGTGCCCCTGGGATCATAACCTGAGCTGAAGGCAGACATCATCTTATTCTTTTAATGGGAAGAACAAAAGGGTTAAGAAGAAAGTCTGCTAGTGGCCAAGATGCTTTAAAAAGGGGCTTTTAGAAGCGCTTGGACCTAAGAAATGAATATTTACAAAGCAGAATGCAAATATCCAGTTCTACAAAGCAGGTGACAGTCTCTGTACTTGTCTTCTCGTGATGATTCTAGCCTGCCTGTCCTCGAAAAATCAGATTCCAATTTAAAAAGCTATTTGTTCTTCTCTCGGCATCCTTGGATAAGGGAACCCCAGTTATGTGAGAGAAGGGCTTTGGTAACCCCACATATGATGCAGGATGGGATGGAATCTTTTGCTCCTTGCTGATCCTATGGTAATCCCAACTCTGTTCTTAGAGTCTGTAATTGTTTCATTATCTATTCGATTAGAATATAAGGTCGTGTGTGTGTGTGTGTGTGTGTGTGTGTGTGTGTGTGTGTGTGTGTTTAAATTTCCTCTTGGAAAGAAAAACTGCTGAAATCCTTGAAGGAAGACTGACCCCTTTTCCTCTTCTGCTTGCATTCCTATTCTGCTTGCATTTTTCTTTTCAGCCACGGGGTGTGCGCAGTTGAGCTGTTTTGGCTCAGATTCCAGATTGTGAGGTCAGAGACTAGGGATTGGTGGAGAGTATCAGGTGACTTTCGGTTAACAGTGACGACGGTCTTGCCCTCCCCCCCACCCTTTCTCCACCCTTTCCTGGCTTCCACCTTAGGAACAAAGAAGGGAAAAAACCCAGCAGTATGACGAAGAAAACCAGCTGCTGCCATTGCAGACTCAGGCTGGGGGCTGGGTATTTATTCCATCTGTTCTCTTTGTTAGGCTCTTACCATGTTACTTCCCCTCCCAAAACCCTGGCTAAATTGGAGGGTGTTTCTAGGATCCTTTGTTACTGAAAATAGCTTAAGAAATGTGCAGTTTACTCAGGATTTAGGTGAGACCCAGCAAAGATAAAAACTGCTCCGAGTCCCTAGAAAAAGATGAAGGTATTTTTCTTTCTCAGTATGATTTAGGAATACGTATTTGATGTCAGATGCTCTCAGTGGTAGGAGGTCATAATCTGTTCTTTCCAGTTACTGGAACAGTGCTGCCCAATAGGTGGTATCTTCGTTTTATAACTGAGAAATTGAAAGTATGGAATTAATATGTACTTTGTTTATTAAGATCTCATAGCAAGTAAATACCATGTTAGAATTTAATCCCAGATCTGTTAGGTTCAGAATCTAGCATTTAGGGGAAGGGAGTGGCACGGAGGCAGGAATTTCAGAAGTGCCTGCTTCTAGGAGCTGTTGCAGTATGGGGCCAGCACTCTTTGCATTTCCCCAGTGACCGGTCCTAATTTCTTTTTTTTTTTTTTTTAAGATATTATTTATTTATTTGACAGAGAGAAATCACAAGTACACTGAGAGGCAGGCAGAGAGAGAGAGAGAAGGAAGCAGGCTCCCTGCTGAGCAGAGAGCCCGATGCGGGACTTGATCCCAGGACCCTGAGATCATGACCTGAGCCGAAGGCAGCGGCTTAACCCACTGAGCCACCCAGGCGCCCCTGGTCCTAATTTCTTTAACAAATAAATCTCCAGGGGATAAATGAGATAAGGAACATATAGGTTAAAAGAGAATTTTAAAATGTCAGCCAGTTGTAATGTGTGGATCTTAGTTAATATCTTTAAAGAAAAGCAAAAATTTTATACCAAGTGCCACGTTTGGATGCCTTTTCTCCTGTCCTCTGGCTTTAGTGTCCCCTGTCTGTCCTTTCAGTCCACCTTCAACCACATCCCTGAGGCTGATCTCCTCCTGAGCACTCCTGTACTGAGTCACCTTCCTGGGTGTGCTGGGAAAGTGTCTGTGAGAAACTCACTGACTTCTTGTCTGAGTGATCAAATGTTTTGAGAAGCGCCCAGATTTCTAATACTGCTTTTCTGCCACCCCTTCAGACTCTATTTGCTCCCTTTTTCCTAACTCTTAGCACTTGGTTTTTGTGCTTTGGAATTCAGTCCAGCTTTGTTCTTGTCCTTCAGGTTTATCTGTCTCTGCCAGTTTGTTTCATCTCCTTGCACATCCATAGTGGCCTAGTTCTGGGGCCTTAGCAGATGGGTATTTGGTTTGGTCAGGAGGTCAGTGATAGGAATCTGGTTTTCTCTGCTATGGTGTATACCTACACATGGCTTCAAGGTGATGAATTTTTTCCTCATGTTATGTTATAGCTGTGGAGAATATAAAGTAGAAATCCTCCACCTAGGCACATGGTAGCACATGGTAGGGCCCTCTTGCTTTGGCCTTTCCTCAGAATCCAAGAGTTCATGTAGAGCTTAATGGACATGGCTTGGTGTATGCTGGGAGGACTTGGTGATGCCCTAGCTATGTTACCTTCACAGGTTTGTTGTTATTTCCTGGGGGTCTTACTGATAAGTGTTCAAATCTTTTTTAGATAAACTAGGCAGATCTAAGACTCTTCCCCAAAAGCCATGTTTTATCAGAGGGAACTGTACTGGTCCAGAGTCCACTTTTTTTTTTTTTTTTTTTTAAATTTCCTATTGTGGTTCTGTGCTCACATAGATTGTATGCCCTGCTTTTGTCTCTCTTCAAGGATGCTGGATAAGCTCGTGCTTTCGTGAGTCAGTGGAAGGTGCCCATGACTTGGATCCACAGAGGTCTCAGCATGTTTCCACTTTTTTCACCTTTCTCATGTGTTTTTTCTTACTCCGAAAGTACTCTTACTCAAGGGAAGGATAGCATGAGATTATGCAGGGTGTTCCTTGTAGCATAGGGACAAATGCCTCAGGCTTCATCTCAGGCTGAGCAAGGAGTATGTGGGCCTGAGTCAGTGAGAATGAAGATTAGGTGGAGTGGAGTATAACGCAGTAGAACTCAGCCGAAATCTTTCAGCCCTACAGAATCTTAAAGTCCTGCAGGCTTTAGAAGTCAGTCTGTGTTCTCAACAGTATTTTCCCACCAAAGTCCTTTTTCCTAGCTCACTTACTCACTCCCACATGCAGTTCTTAAGAGCCTAGTTTCCAGGATGTTGGGCAATTCCCTTCTCCATTTCCTGTTTGTGGTCTTCATTGAGAGAAGCCTGTGACAGGAATTCCTAGGGAAGTGATGGCTGCAGCCGCGGGACTCCAGGGGGTCATTAGCTCATTACTGCAGTTAAGGAATACTCTGCTACATAGTGAGAACTCCCTTCCGTTCTGGGGGTCCGGAACTCAGTGGTCATGGGGACTTGGGCCGCTGACATTGTGCCTTGACTCTTTTATCTTCAGAGACTAGAAATTATCTTCCCTTCTTGTGCCTCAATCTGCTTAAATTTTAGAATTCAACATAATCAAGATTCAAGACAAAATTAGCTTGGACTCTCTAGGATGGATTCTTTAAACATATGCAAAATAATCAAAAAAGAAAAATAGGGTCTTTCTGTTGGACAGCAGGGGGTGCCCTTTCCCTTTGCTTTATTGCCTGGCACTCCCTACTGCATTCAGCCATTTTAGACAAATTGTTTTTGCTCTTAGCTAACTCCATTTTGTGTTTGTGACGCAGGAAAAAAAGAATTGGGCAAGGGAGGAGCCCGACTGGGGGAGGAGTGAGACAGGCCAAGGCGCAATCAGCAGACTCCGTTACTCAGCCCTTGTTCATCAGGGACTTACCTTGCTGCAGGCTGCCTGCATTTTGAGACAGATTCAGCAGGTCCCCGCCCTGTGAGCCAAGAACAGAGGGGTGCTGGCTACTGGACACCTAACTGTGACAGAGTGTGCTGGTTGCTTTTGAGACAAAAGGCATTGCATCCCTTCTCCCTCTTTAAGAATCCAAACCGAGTTTAGGTGGTTTTTTTCTTACAGAGATGTTGAAGGTTTTCTCAATTATAGATCAGCTCAGAGGAGTAGGTACCCTTTTCACTCAGTTGGCCTGAGAAGAATCTGATGCCCTAATGATCCCAGGGAAGCAGCCGGATTTAAAAACACACACAAAACATTCATTTTTGAAAAAGTAAAGAACAAAACACATATGCATACGTAATACATAAATGCATACACACATGTATGTGAAGAAAAGATTATGAAAACTGTCTCCATCACCCAGTTTGTTTTATCTTATTATTTTTTTAAAGATTTAATTTATTTGAGAGAGAGAACATGCAGAGGTAGGGGGAGCAGTAGAGGGATAGGGAGAAGCTAACTCCCTGCTCAGTGGGGAGCCCAACTTGGGGTTTAATCCAGGACCCTGAGTTCGTGATCTGAGCTGAAGTCAGATGCTTAACCCTGTGAGCCACGCAAGCACCACATAACCCAGTTTAAAAACTCAGGGTTTATCTTGTTTTATCTATCAACATCAACCTTCATTTTGCCATACCAGTTATTTAAACTGTACCCTGATTAGTTATATCATTAGGCCTTAAGTAAGTAGTTCAGAATGTATATCAAAAAATAAGGACTTTAAAAAAAAGAACTGTATTAACTTTGTCACATCTAAAAAGTACTTTAACATCATCAGATATCCACTCATTGTTTCTCAAATTATTTTACAGGGGTTGTTGTTTTTTTTTTTTTTTTTTTTTTAGATTTTTATATATTTATTTATTTGACAGAGATCACAAGTAGGCAGAGAGGCAGTCAGAGAGAGGCGGGGAAGCAGGCTCCCCGCTAGCAGAGAGCCTGATTCAGGGCTCCATCCCAGGACCCTGAGACCATGACCTGAGCTGAAGGCAGAGGTTTAACCACTAAGCCACCCAGGCGCCCATAGGGTCTTTTTTTTTTAATAGTTTGTTAATATGAATCAGAGCCAGATAAAGTCCATGCATTACAATTGATTGATGTCTCAGTAGTTTCCCTCTTCAGCTTGTACTGGCTTTTACTTTTTTATCTTGCAATTTGTTTCTAGACCTGATTTCTTAGGAAAGAGGGAGGATCCCTCAGGTTGGGACTGGGAAAGTACAGAGCCAGAATTCTTTTCACAGAGCACAGCTTCCCATTTTCAGGACATCCTCCAGAAGTGATGGGAGAAGTAAAGGGATGCCCTGCAACCTTCAGAGAAAGGGCTGGAATATCTTACTAGGGAGTTGCTTATTTCTTCTGATGTGATAGCTTGTTACCCAAGGTCTTAAGAAAAGTTTCAGACTGCTCTCAACAAAGTGGACCATGCTCTTTCCTAGGAATTAAAGGAGCACTTTTAACCTCTGGTATATGGGATTTATCTGCTGTGTGATAGCTTATATCCCTAGGGTGATTTCAGATGCTCAGCTTTATCTCCCAGTCACCTTGCTTTTTTTTCAGTGGCAGCCTTTCTCCCTGACCAGACCTAATGAGTTAGCAGTACTTCAGAGACGGTCTCACAGGTGTGGTTGGGGACAGGGACATGTGAAAATTCTTTTTATGGCTTCAGCACTGTCACCTCCCTGCTCTGCCCCATGACCTTTTTGAAGATTGTCTTTGTGATTTCGATGAGGAGGTGAAAGCTTTTGCTTGATGCTCTTTCTCTCCTTTCTGAAATATGGCAGTGCCTGACTGACAGCAGCTGGAGCAGGCAGTCTATTCCCTTGCTTTGGGGGAGAGCATAGGTTACAGAAGGGAAGTTACAAGGTCTGACTTGGAGAGGCTGGCATGGCACTCAGTAAGTTTGGTCCATAGAGACTAGGTTGGCCATTCGCCTCGTTTGGAAGCTGTAGTTCCCATTAGCACAAGTGCCTAGAATCTGTGAAAGAGGTCAGGGTTGCTGCAGCTGGAGTCCTAGATGCTGGCGCTGACGTGCTCTTTTGCTTAAGAGTCGGCTGAGTGATAGGGGTTTCTTTTTGCTCTTGTCAGCAGAGAGGCACAGTCATTTACCAATAAAATTCTCTTTCCCTGGGGTGCCTGGGTGGCTCAGTTGCTTAAGCAGCTGCTTTTTGCTCAGGTCATGATCAGGGTCCTGAGATCGAGCCCCACATCAGGATCCTTGCTGAGCAGGGAGCCTGCTTCTCCTTCTCCCTCTGCCTGCCTGCCTGCCTGCTGTTCCCCCTGCTTGTACTCTCTCTCTCTCTCTCTCTTTCTCTGTGTCAAAAAAATATAGCCTTAAAAAAGAAAAAGATTCTCCTTTGTTCTCTACTAAGAGAACTATACTGTTGTACAGTAATACTTGAAATAATATGGCCTCTTTTGGGGCCTCTTTTTCTTGATTTATAAATGGAAGACTTTATCTTTTTCCTCTCCTCCAAATTGTCATTATCTGCTTTTTAGGTATTTTAATGTTTATACTTTTTATTGTTAAATATAAGACAAATATGGAAAGCTACATAAAACAGATGTACAACTTAAGGAATTTAATTATAAAATGAATGCCTTTGTAAATGCCACATGTCTGGAGATACACACTTCTCAGGGGGATCCTAGGAACCTCCATGTGCTTCTTTCCCACTATGAGAAACAATTATCCTGACTGGTATGGTAATCACTTTTTTGTAATCATATAAGTTTATATTTCTGAACAATATAGTTAAGTTTTGCCTGTATTTTTAAATGTCTTTGTCTCTCTTTATCTCTACCTTTCTCCCATTTTTCTTTATTTTTCACTTGTTATAAGTTCATTTATTGTAAGAACTGCATTTTTTGTCCTGTGGAATTTCTCATAATACAGGTTTTTGTGATTTTATTATCATAGTGTAGTGCCTGTGCTTCTGTCCCCTGTATTTGCTGTAAATGGATAAAATTTATCTAGAAGCTTAATCAGAATCAGACTCTATTTGTGTCTTGCCAAGACTTCTTCATAATGTTAGGTTCTTCTTCAGACAACATAAAATGTCCGGCCATCCCTTCTGTGATGTTAGCAGCCATCAGTTCTCAGTGCATAGACCTGTTAGCTCAGGAGGGTTGCAAAATGGACATAGTTCAAATAAAAGGATTAGCTTATATATTCTAGATACTAATCCTTTGTTACTTAGGTTTATCACAAACATCTCTGACTCTGTGGCCTGTCTTTTCACTTTCTTCAGTGTCTTATTGACTAGTTCCTTATGTAAAGTGCTTAGATTTATCAGGCTTTTTCTTTATGGCTAATGCATATTGTGTCTTGTGTAAGAAATCCTTTAGTCATTGTAGTTTTGCCTTTCACATTGAGCTTTTTAATTGATTTGTAATTGATTTATTTGCCTATGGATGCAACTTAGTTTTTTCATGTGACAATTCCAGTTTTATCTTTTGTGAATTCTGTGCTTTTCCCAGTCGTCTGACATGACCAGTCTATTCCCTAAAGCGCCCTTCTATGCGTGGGTCTGTCTTCTGGACTCTGCTCTTTGCTGTTGATCTTTTTAACTATCCAGGTGCCAATACCACATGATTTTGGTTTTCAATTTTATGATACATTGATACCACCTATCTTTTGTTGCTTCTTAAAGAAATGTCCTCCTTTGGAGTGCCTGGGTGGCTCAGTGGGTTAAAGCCTCTGCTTTCGGCTCAGGTCATGATCCCAGGGTCCTGGGATCGAGCCCTGCATCAGGCTCTCTTCTCAGTGGAGAGCCTGCTTTCCTTCCTCTTCTTCCTCTGCCTGCCTCTCTGCCTACTTGTGATCTGCCTGTCAAATAAATAAAACGAAACAAAACAAAAAGAATGTCCTACCTTTGACACCTAGTATTTCCATATATATTTTAGAAACCACTTAGCAACTTAAAAAGAGAAACCTGTTAGGATTCTTATTCTACTGACTCTATAAATCAATTTGGGAAGAATTCACATCTTAACTTTATCATCCTTTAATCTATGTATCTATAAACCTGTACAACACTCACTTGTTTTTAATGTTTTTCATAGTGTCATATAGTTTGTCCATAGAGGTCTTGTACAGCTTAAATTTATTCCTAGATATTTCATATTTTTATATTTTTAATTTAATTTTTGCTTGCTCTTAGTTTATAGGTTCTTTTGGATATTTTTATGTTGACAGTTATCTTCAAATGAGTGTGTTATATTCAGTATCTTGAATAAATTGCTCTATTTTGATACTTAAAAAAAGAAAAACAAATGAGAGTGTTCTTTCTAATCCTTAGAATTCTTGTTTCCTTTTCTTTCGTTATTACTACACTGGTTCAGAAACCCAGCCAGTATTGTTGAATGAAGCGATGATAATGAATATTCTTATGCTCCCGCCCCCCACTTCTGTCATCACATCTCTTCTCTAACTTGACCTTCCTCCCTCCCTCTTATAACGATCCTTATAATTACATTGGGTCCATCCAAATAATCCTGAATAATCCTCTTCTCTCAGTATCCCTACCTTTATGGTACCTGCATTGTACCTTTTGTATGCAAAGTGGTTTTTCCTAGATTCTAGGAATTAGATTGTGGATTTCTTTGAGAGGCCATTCTATTGTCTACAACAGTGAGTTTTCAGGATTTTTAAAATTTCTTACTCATTTCTAGCTAATGGCATTTCAGCCAGTGCTCTTGCAATTTCGGTCTTTAAAAATTTGTAGAGGAGCACCAGGGTGGCTCAGTCAGTTAAGTGTCTGCCTTCGGCTCAGGCCATGATCCTGGGGTCCTGGGATTGGAGCATCATCATCAGGCTCCCTGCTCAGCGGGGAGCCTGCTTCTCCCTCTCCCTCTGCTGCTTTCCCAGCTTGTGCTTTCTTGCTCGCTCACTCTCCCTCTCAAATAAATAATAAATAAAATTTTTTTAAAAAGGAAAGAAATTGGTAGATTTGGCTCTGAATATTAAATATTATAAATATTCTGTATGCACTTAAGCATATATGTGTTCTTCAGTTTCATAAAGTGTTCTGTATATCTTCATTAGTTCCTTTTTATTAATTGTATTTAAATTTTTTATATTCTTGGGACACCTGGCTGTCTTAGTCAGGGGAATGGGAGCATGTGACCCTTGATCTTGGAGTTGTGGTTTTCAGTCCACATTCAGTGGACTCAAAGATCACTTAAAAATAAATACATTTTCGGGCGCCTGGGTGGGCACCTCAGTGGGTTAAGCCGCTGCCTTCGGCTCAGGTCATGATCTCAGGGTCCTGGGATCGAGTTCCGCATGGGGCTTTCTGCTCAGCAGGAGCCTGCTTCCCTTCCTCTCTCTCTGTCTGCCTCTTTCCTACTTATGATCTCTCTCTGTCAAATAAATAAAATCTTTATAAATAAATAAATACATTTTCTGGGGGCGCCTGGGTGGCTCAGTGGGTTAAAGCCTCTGCCTTCGGCTCAGATCATGATCCCAGGGTCCTGGGATTGAGCCCTGCATCGGGCTCTCTGCTCCGCGGGGAGCCTGCTTCACCCCCCACCCTCTGCCTGCATCTCTGCCTGCTTGTGATCTCTGTCAAATAAATGAATAAAATCTTCAAAAAAAAAATTAAAAAATCAAATACATTTTCTGTATTCTTTTTGTTTGTTTCATCAGCTACTGACAGAAATGGTTTAAAACGTGCCACTTTGTGGATTTAGCATTGCAGCTCTGTCAGTTTTACTTCATTTTTGTCTTTATTGGTTGGTTTGTTTGAAGTAGGCTTCATATCTTGTGTGGAGCTTGAACTGACCACCCTGAGCTTAAGAGTCACATGCTATACTGACTGAGCCAGTCAGGTGCCCCATCTTTTTGAAAAGCTTTTGATAATTGATATAATTTCAGAGTTATGGAAGAGTTGCTAGAATAATACAAAAAATTTCCTGTACATACTTCATCACATTTTTGAGAAAACATATTACCACCTTTGCCTGTATAATGTTTGTATGTATATGTGTGTATCGTTTTTTGGAATAAGTACAAGTGTGTTATATGGATCATTTTTTTCTGAAGATTTGAGAAGTTACAGGCATGATGTCTCTAACCTTTGATGTACATTTCCTAATAACAGATCCATAGCTACAGTAAATTTATCAAATTAGGAAATACATATTAAAGTAATTCTGTCATTTAATATGACCTTCAGATTATACCAGTTGTTACAATTATGTCTTTTACAGAAAAAATCCTGGATCATGCATTATATTGTTATTCTGTAATCTTCTTTAATTGGAAATAATTCCTGTTACAGTCACCTGCAAAGGCAGATGGATCCCTGCTCAAAATTGGGTTTGAATGTCAAGATTAATGATGCCCTACACACACCAAGAGGGTATGAGAAGATATTATTAACTTAACTAATTGAGGCCTTTGGAAGGAGCAGGGCAGTCCTCTCAAGCAGGTTTGAAATGGCTGACAAGGCAAGAAAAGGAGACTGGCATGGGTTTTAACTGAGGTTAGGATGTTGAGCCAGGGTGAGCTTCTGGCCCAGGTCGGTACCTTGTGTCCTTGTAATCTGCTGCCAGCACCAAGATGCGGGGCACAAGGGCAGAGGGGACAGGGGAGCCTTAACAGCTGTCCATGAACAACAAAAAATGGAGTCAGCCTCCTCATTATAGTTTCGTCAATCCTTATCTTTCATGACCTTGACAGTTTTTTGATCACCATACTTTCTGTTAATTACTTACACATGCTTATATTTCTTTTTTTTTTTTTAATTAGTGTTTTACATTAGTGTTAGTTGTACATTAGTGTTGGTTGTACAACATAGTGGAACCCCCAGCTCTGCAGTTAGGCTCCCAGTCAGTGTAGCTGTTCTCTGTCACTGTATAGTGCTGTTAAAGCATCACTGACGATATCCCTGTACCATACCTTTTGTCCTCAGGACTTACTTCAAACTGGAGGCCTGTACTTCCCATCTCTTTCACCTGTTTTGCCCATCCTTCCACCCTCCTCCCCTTTGGCAGCCATCAGTTCTCTGCATATATGAGTCTCTTTCTGCTTTTTGTTTATTTGTTGTTTTAGATTCTACGTGTAAGTGTAATGAAAAGATATTTGTCTTTCTTTTACTTAGTTTGTTTAGCATAATACCCTCCAGGTCGATACATCGTGTCACAGGTGACAAGATCTCTCTCTCTCTCTCTTTTTTTTCTTTTTTAAAGGATTTTATTTATTTGAGAGTTGGGAGGGAGAGCATGAGCCAGGGGAGGAGCTGAGGAACAAGCAGACACCTGGAGTGGGGAGCCTGACACAGGACACAGGGCTCCATCCCAGAGCCCTGAGATCATGACCTGAGCTGAAGTCAGACACTTAACCAACTTAGCCACCCAGGTGTTCCCCACATTTAGGTCTTTGATCCAGTTCATTTTTGTGTCTGGTGTTCAGAAATTGATCCCGTTTCATTCTTGTGCATGTGGTTGTCCAGCTTTCCCAGCGTCATTTATTGATGAGACTGTCTTCACTGTTGTATATTCTGGCTTCCTTTTGTTGTAGATTAATGTACCCTATAGACCTGTGTTTATTTCTGGGCTCTCTGTTGTGTTCCATTCATCAATGTGTCTAATTTTGTGCCAAAACTATACTGTTTCGATTATTAGAGCTTTGTACTATATCTTGAAATCTGGGATTGGGATACCTAAAGCTTTGTTCTTCTTTCTGAAAATGGCTTTGGCTATTCAAGATCTTTTGTGGCTTCATACAAATTTTAGGATTGTTGATTCTAGTTGTGAAAAATACTGTTATTATTATTTATTGATTTTTTTTTTTTTTAGATTTTTTTATTTATTCATTTGACAGAGAGCAGGAACACAAGCAGGGGGAGTGGGAGAGGGAGAAGTAGGCTCTCCCACGGAGCAGGGAGCCTGATATGGGACTCAGTCCCAGGATCCCAGGATCATGACCTGAGCCAAAGGTAGACGCTTAACAACTGAGCCACCCCTGCACCCCTACTGTTAGTATTTTGATTGAAATTGCATTAACTCTGTAGATTGCTTTGGGTGGTATGGGTGTTCTAACAGGATTAATTGTTCCAGTCATCAATTGTTCCATCCAACAATGACACATTTTTTGTGTCAACCTTGACATTATTGAAGAGTACATACCTGTGAGCTTGTAGAATGTCCCTCAGTTTGTCTAATGTGTCCTCATGATTAGTTTCAGATTATTCATTTTTGGGCTTTATGTATTTTAATATATAAATGTATAATGTTACTGGGTACATAGAAATTCAAAATTCTTATATTTTGCTGATAAACTAAGTTTTTTATTTTGCTGATAAACTAAAACTTGTATCATTGTGATGTGTCCTTATTTATGTTCTATATGATTTTTGTTGCCTAAAAGACTGTTTTGTTAAAATTGACGGAATTTCATCAACTTTTTTTTTAAGATTTTATTTATTTATTTGAGAGAGAGTGTATGAGCTGGGAGGCAGGGCAGGGGGAAAGAGAGAAGCAGACTCCCTGCTGAGTGGGGAACCCAACACGGGGCTCCACCCCAGACCTGGAAATCACAGCCCAAGCCAAAGGCAGATGCTTAACTGCGTGAGCCACGAAAGTGCCCTAAGCTTTTAGTTAGAATTTGCCTAGTGTAACTTTATACTTTTCATCCTCCCTGTAGTCTTAATTCTAGATGTTTCCTTCATAGAATAGCATATACTTGGACCATTTTTTGTCTTTTTCACTCCAGTTGACAATACTGGTTTTAACGAGCGCATATAATCCATTTACATTTAACATAATTACTGAAATACTTGAGTTTCAATCTGCCATCTTATTTTGCCCTTTCTGTTCATTCCATCTATTCTGTTATATGCTGATTTCATTCTGTTCAAAATATTTTCTAATTTCTATTGTGATTTCTTACCTAACTTCAGAGTTATTTGGTTATTTATTTGATATGAAATAGTTGGGGATTTCCTAGTTAACCTTTTTTACTGATTTCCAAGTTGTGGTCAAAGAACATACTTTGAATGATTTTTACCCTTTGAAATTTGTTGAGGCTTTTTGGTGCAGCATGTGGTGGGTGAATTTGGTACATGTACTGTGTGTATATATGAAAAAAAGTATAGTTTTTCATTGTTGGATGCATTGTTCTAATATAGCAGTTAGGTCAAGTTTGTGAGGTGTGTTCGCATTTTCTATATACTTTGCAACTTTTTGTTGGCTTGTTTTAGTTTCTGTACAAAAGGTATTCTTCCACAGTGGTTGTAGAATTGCCCTTCTTTTGGTTTAGTCAGTTTTTACTTTATATATTTTGAAACTAAATTATTAGATGTATTTAGATTTAGAATTGTCTTCCTTGCAGATTGACCTTTTATGATGATTAAATGTGTGTTCAAACCAGTAGCATTCTTAGAGAAGAATTTTTTATTTGATATTAATATAACTACAACAGCTTTCTTTTGTTCAGTATACCCTTTCCATTATTTACCCTTAACATTCGTGTCTTTATTCAAAGCGTGTCCCTTGTAAGCAGGACATATATAGTGTGTATGTTTTGTAAATCCAGTCTGATGATCTTAGTCTTTTGTTGCAAAGTATTTAATTCATTTGAATTCATATATACCATTTTGCTCTTTGATTTAATTTTTTTCCACTTTGTCTTTTTCTGTTCTTAATCTTCTCACAAATTCATTTAGAACTTTATATTTTTTAAAGATTTTATTTATTTATTTGACAGAAAGAGAGAGAGAAAGAGATCACAAGTAGGCAAAGAGGCAGGCTGAGAGAGAGGGGGAAACAGTCATCTGCCGAGCAGAGAGCCCAATGTAGGGCTTGATCCCAGGACCCTGAGATCATGACCTGAGCTGAAGGCAGAGGCTTAATCCACTGAGCCCCCCAGGTGCCCCTAGAACTTTATTTTTAGTTATACATTTTTTCACTTTTTACAGATACCTTAGAAATTACACATGCATCCTTGATCTACTACAATCTAATACAAATTATAAGTCTTACCACCTTCCAGACAATGCTAGAACTTACATAATTTTAGCTCTATTTACAGTGTACCTTTTTGACCCACTGATGTCATGTATTTTAGTTCTGCATGTTTTAGATCACATAAGCATTTTTACTATTATTTTCTAATGCCAGTATTAACATAAAAACACTTTTCTAGTGTTCTTCATCCAATGTATATTTCTGTATTTACTTTTGTGATAATTTTTCATCTTCTGCCTGAATAATTATTCCCCTTAATATTTATTTTATTAGTTCCCGTATACTGGTAATAAGCACTGTTTTGTGTGGATATATCTTTGTTTCACCCATGTTCTTGAAAGATATTTTTGTTTTCCCTTTTTTGTTAACACAACTTCAGTGTCAGTGTTACTGTAGTTCCTTGCAGGTAATTATGTTCTACCCACTGCTACTTGGAGAATTTTACTCTGATTTTTAGCAGTTTTATGGTGATGGTGTGCCATGATGTGGTTCTTGTATTATTCTTGGGGATTCTCTGAGCTTCTTGATTCTTTGTGTTGATATCCTTTATCACTTTTGGAAAATTCACAGCTATTTTTCCTTCAAGTATTCCATTTTTAATTTTCTTTCTTTTTTAATACCTTTTTTAAAAAAGATTTTATTTATTTATTTGAGAGAGAGAGTGAGAGCATATGGGGTGGGGGCAGAGGAAGAAGGAGAAGCAGGCTTGCTGGATGATGGGCTTGATCCCAGGATCCTTAGATAATGACTTGAGCTGAACATAGCCACTTAACTGACTGTGGCACCCAGGTACCCTTTCTTTTGGCACTTTCTGCTTTCATGTTCAGTGCCGGTGAATATCACATTTAGCCCTCCATTTTATGTGTTGTATGTGTATGGTGTTTGTCTGTCTGTTTTCATTACTTCTAGTATTTTTCTCTCTGCATTTATTCACCATGTTCCTAACGTTCAGGCTTTCTAGGGCTTTCACCTGTGAACTTGTTGAACTTTACACAGGATCTAGCCTTTTGGGTTCCCAGCTCCTGAGGAGAGAGCCTCATATGACACTCTCCACATTGCCAGAAACTGAAGCTTGATCTTCTCCACCCTTGCCACAGAAAACCATCAAACACATATGGGAACAGTGTGCCGGTGCTGTGGTTACCTTTCCGGAGCAGTTCATCACCATCTTATCACTTCTTCTATGTTTTCAAGGTGGTTTTTTAAACACTATATCGGCATTTTTAGATGATTTTCATGGGAGACTTGGCATCGTTATTGGAAATGGAAGTTTTCATTTCTTTTCATATTTTACATGGTAATTTTCACCACATTGAGAAATGAAAATATTATTTAATGAAACCAGTCTTTATAGCATCTTGATTTTGTTATTCTTAGAACTTTGTTTATTCAAATTGTATTCTTCTATTTTTAACATTTACTGTTTAATATGTCTCAAATTTATTTTTGGGAACAGCATGAAATTAGGATCTATTTCCCTTCAAAGGGGAGAGCTGGTTGTTCCAGCACTGTTGGTTAGACCAGATGTCAGCAAGCTATCCTCGACCCATTTTTGTTAATAAAGTTGTTGGAACATAGCTATGCTCATTTGATGACATTATCTTTGTCTTCTTCCATATTATACTAGCAGAGTTAAGTAATTGAAATACAAACTGTATGGCGCACAGAGCCTCAAGTATCTACTTCCAGTCACTTAAGAAAAAAGTGTATCATAGACCATCCTTTTTTCATTGATTTGCGTTTCTTCTTGGGCATATACTATGTGTTTCTATTTCTCATTCTTTATTCACCTCAAATGTTGTTTGTCACTTTGTTACAATTATTACAGCCTTATACTATTCTATTTTTATTGGCCTTGAAGATTTTATTTGTTCAGATAGACAGGTTTGTTGAGGTACAAGATGCATATAGTAAAATTTATTCTTTGTATGTGTACAGTTCTATGAATTTTGACAAATATATATAGCCATGTAACCACCACACTCAAGAATATTTTCATCATTCCAAAAAGTTCCCTCCTGCCCATTTGTCCATTCACTGCCAGGCCCTAGCAGCCACTGATGTGATTTCTGTCCGCAGTTTTATCTTTTCCAGAATAGTCATAATAAATGGAATCAAACTTTAAGTAACCTTTTAAGCCGAGATTCTTTCACCCAGCATAATGTATCTGAGATTTGTCCATGTTGTTGCATACAGAGATACTCCTCTCCAGTGCTGAGTAATAGTCCATTATATCCATTTCCTGGTTGATGGACATTTGGGTTGAATCCAGTTTGGGGCAGTTAAGAGTAAAGCCAGTAGAAACATTTACATGCAATATTTTGTTTGGATGTATGTTTTCATTTTTCTCGGAAAAATTTCTAGGAACGGGATCGTTAGGTCGTATGTTAACTAATGTATGTCTAACTGTATAAGAAAGTGCCAAACTGTTTTCCAAAGTGGCGGTACCATTTTTTTTTTTCCCATTTCCACAAGCAGAAGCTTTGCATCCTTACCAGCACTTAGTTGGATCAGTTTTGTTTTTTTAGTGAATTTTGTGGGTTAGGCATTGCAGCGTTTGGGTTTTTTAAGTAAATCTCTACATCCAGTGTGAGGCTCAAACTGAACAACCCTGAGATCAAGAGTTGCATGCTTTACCAAGTGGGCCTGCCAGGCACCCCCTTAGGCATTGTAGTTTTAATTTCTTTCTTTCCTTTTTTTTTTTTTTTTTTTTTAAGATTTTATTTCTTTATTTATTTGACAGAGACAAAGCAAGAGAGGGAACATAAGCTGGGGGAGTGGGAGAGGGAGAAGCAGGCTTCCTGCTGAGCAGGGAGCCTGATGCAGGGCTCAATCCCAGGATCCTGGGATTGTGACCTGAGGCAAAGGCAGATGCTTAACACTGAGCCACCCAGGTGCCCCTGTAGTTTTGATTTCTAATTAAATTAATTACTAGTACATATTCCTATAACTTAATGATGGTGTGCATCTTTTCCTTTGCTTACTGAAACCTGTATATCTTCCTTGGTGAAGTATCTGTCCAAATCTTTTACCTATTTCAAAAAATGTGTTGTTTTCTTAGGATTAAATAATGAGAATTTTTTTTATATGTTGTAGATACTAGTCCTATATTAAGATCTGTGTTATTTAAGTATTTTTTCCAAGACTTACCATTTTGTTCCTTAATGGTACCTTTGAAAGTACAGAAGTTTTTTTATTTTTATTCATTTTTTAAGATTTTATTTATTTATTTGACAGAGATACACACAGTGAAAGATGGAACACAAACCAGGAGAGTTAGAGAGGGAGAAGCAGGCTCCCTGCTGAGCAGGGAACCTGACTAGGGGCTCAATCCCCAAGACCCTGGGATCATGACCTGAGCCAAAGGCAGATGCTTAACGCCTGAGCCACCCACGCACCTCAGAAGTTTTTAATTTTGATGAAGTTTGCTTCATCAATTTTTTTTCTTTTATGTTTTGTATTGTTTTCTATTGCTTTGTAACAAATTCCCACAAAATTAAAACAGCATAGATTTATTATTCTGTAGTTTCTGTGGGTCTGGAATCCATGTTGAGCGTCACACCAACCTAAAGGTTTTGGCTGGATTTCCTTGCTTTCTGGAACTCATTGTCCTCTTCCAGGCTTATGTGCTATTTGGCTGAATCCAGTTCCTTAAAATTGTAGGACATAGATAACTTTTCTTGCTGATCATCAGCTAAGGGCTGTTGTCAGCTTCCACAGGCTACTTATTATTTCCTGCCACATGGCCTTCTCCACAACCTGGTAGTTGCTTCTATAAGGACAGCAAGGAGAAGGGTTATACAGGGTATGTGCACTTAACATTCTGCCCATCACATGGTTTGTTTTTAAAAATCTTTGCCTACCCCAAAGTTGGAAGATTTTTCTGGTTTTCTCTAGAAGTTAATAGTTTATGTTTTCCATCTTTGGTCTGTTTTATGTATTTGTATGTATTGAGATGTAACTCATATAACATAAGATTAACCTTTAAAGCAAGAAATAAATTTTAATCTGTATTATAAGAAAAAAAAATCTGGTTTAGAATCAGTATACATGTAAGTATACTCTGTATACTTGTAAGTCTGCTCTTACATCATATGGTCACCTCCCAGATGCAAGATGGGCTAGGAAATGTGGTCCCTACCTGCACCTTCATTTCCCAGGACGGATATTCCTCATCATGGAAAGGGAGCAGATTCCGTGGTCGACAAGTTCTCTGACTGACCCAGGGATTTTTTTGTCCCAAAACCATTTGTTACAGAGACTGTCATTTTTCCACTGGATATTCTTTCCTGCTTTATCAAAGATGAGTTGACCATATAGTTTTAGATCCATTTCTGGGCTTTCTATTCTGTCTCTTTTTGTCTCGATGATTACAGCCTTGCAGTATAGCTTGAAATCCAGAATTGTGATGCCTGTAGTTTTGGTTTTTTTTTTTCAGGATTGCTTTGGCTATTTGGGATCTTTTGTACTTCCATACAAATTTTAGGATTGTTTTTCTAGCTCTGTGAAAAATGCTGGTATTTTTATAGGGATTGCCTTAAATGTGCAGATTGCTTTGGGTAGACATTTCAACAATGTTTGTTTCTCCGATCCGTGATCATGGAATGTCTTTCCATTTCTTTGTGTCCTCTTCAATTTCTTTTTTGTGTCCTCTTCAATTTCTTTTTTAAGTGTTCTGTAATTTTCAGAATAGATCTTTTACCTCTTTAGTTAGGTTTATTGCTAGGTATTCTGTTTTTGGAGCAATTGCAAAAGGAACTGATTCCTTAATTTTTTTTTTTTTTTTTTTTGCTGCTTTGTTACTGGTGTATAGAAATGCATCAATTTCTGCACGTTGATTTTATATCCTGTGACTGAATTAATGAATTAGTTCTAGCAATGTTTTGGTGGAGTCTATTTTGTTGATTTTTTTTTTTAAGCAGCTTTTTGAGTGATTGGATTTTCTCTATTTTCATTTTCATTGATTTCTGCTCATAAATTCTTTATTTCCTTCCTTCTGGTTGCTTTGGGTTTGTTTTGCTCTTCTTTTTCTGGCTCCTTGAGATAGAAAATTGGACTACTGACCTGAGGTCTTTCTAATTTTCTAATGTAAACTTGGTGCTGTTAGTCAGCACTGCTATAGCTGCATCCCGTATATTTTGATGTATTGTACTTTGATTTTCATCCAGTTCTGTGTATCTTAAAATATTCTGAGACTTCCTCTTTGAGTCACAAATTATTTTGAAGTGGTTCTTTGGTTTCCAAATGTTTGGGTATCTTCCTGTTCTCTTTTGGTTATTGATTTGTTGTTTGATTCCATTATGGTTAGAGAACATGCTCTGATTTCAGTCCTTTAAATATATTGGGATTTTTTTGGTTTTTCTTTTTAAGATTTTATTTATTTATTTATTTAGATTTTTATTTATTTATTTGAGAGTGAGACAGTGAGAGAGAGCATGAGCGAGGAGAAGGTCAGAGAGCGAAGCAGACTCCCCATGGAGCTGGGAACCTGATATGGGACTCGATCCCGGGACTCCAGGATCATGACCTGAGCCGAAGGCAGTCGTCCAACCAACTGAGCCACCCAGGCGTCCCTAAGATTTTATTTATTAGAGAGCACACACAAGTTGGGGCGAGGCAGAAGGTGGTAACCTGACACAGGGCTTGATCCCAGGACCCTGGGATCAGAATCTGAGCCGAAGGCAGACCCTTAACTGATAGAGCCACGCAGATGACCTGATGATACTGGTCAACCAGTTCAAGTAAGCATAGAGATTTTATTTTCCTTTTAGGTCCCTTTACCCTCCCCAGTTTTTAAATACAGTTGTATTTCCTCTACATGAGGCTACTCCATTTTGGTGGAGCTGAGAAGTCCATATTGTGGTGTCTGTCTCTATTGGAGGGGCTTCTCAAATGTAGGGCAAGGATCGGGTGGAAGCCAGTGGGCAGGCAGTGAAAGGACTCACCTGAGGCAGAACAAAGGCAAGAGTTTATTGAATGTACTGCTAGGGAGCTGCTGGCAGGACTGCAGAGGAGAGGCTGTCTACTCTGAGGCAGTGAATGCGGGATGTTTTTAAAGAAGGAAGGTGAGGAGGTATAATGACATATGGAATTTTCCCTGTTTCGGTAACTGTGTCTGGTTGTTAATAGCCCATTGGTATTTTGAGGTGGGTCACCTGATAGGCCTGTCTGTGTTCAGTCAGAAGGTTGCCCATAGGCTCTTTCTCTACTCCATGGCTCCCATCGCTCCAGCCTGTGCTCTAAAAGTGGCTTCTCCACAGATGATTGTCTTTTCTCTGTAGCCCTCCTGAGTTACTAGTTCTGGTAGTTCTTCATTGGTCTTTTGGTTGTTGTGAATTGCTATATGGAATTACATCTTCCATAATAATGACCTTTTCATCCCTTTCTTTCTTGTATTTGTACTTTATTTTTGTTTTACTGCCAAGCAAAAAAGTTGAGTCTGGTTTTTTTCTTTTTCAACATCAGCAGTGAATACGTAACTTTCTGTTTTGCCTGTGTAAAATGAGAGCTTTACTTACAACTTTTCTCCTCCCCTTTTTTCTAAGTTTTCGTAATACAGTCTGGATATCTTAATTCTCCATTTTTATCTGGTCATCCATAAGTTTCATTTTGTTACATAATCTGTCTTTAGTACCTCTCTGACTTTTCCTGACCTCCCCTCACTCTGTGCAGGTGTAATTAGCTTTTTGCTTTTCTTTGAGCTCACCGGGCATGCTCCTTTCTCAGGCCTTTGTATTGGTCTTTCCCTTCCTGAAATGCATGCCCCTTGCCCTGAAGATACTCACTTAGCTTGTGCTCTCACTTTCTAAAAGGTCTTTTCTCAAAAGTGACATAAGACTTTCCCTCATCCCCCTAAAGGTATAATCCATCGCCCATTAAGTCTCTCTGTTTCTTCCCTACTTGATTTTCTTTTCACAGAACTATGACTAGCTAATACAGTATTTTATGTATTAACTGATTGTTCTTTCTCTTGATTAGAATATGAGTTCCATGAAGGCAGGAGGAATCTTTCTCTGTTCTTTGCACTGTTTTGTGTGTGTGTGTGTGTGTACGTTTTAAGATTTTATTTATTTGAGGGAGAGAGAACATGAGCAAGGGGAGGAGCTGAGGGAGAGGGAGAAGAACAAGCAGACTGTGCCTTGAACTTGGAGTCTGACACAGGGTGTCATGTAGGACTTGACCCCAGGGTCCTGAGATTTTGACCTGAGCCAAAACCAAGAGTTGGACACTCAAGTGACAGAGCCACCCAGGTGCTCCTCTCTTTCATTCACTGTTGTATTCACAGTGCCCAGAATAACCTGGCACATAAAGATATTCCATAACAGGTACTCAGTAAGTGTTTATATAAATAATCTTCATGTATTTAACATTTTCCTTTAAGTCTGCACTGACAGGCCAAAGGATAAGTTTTTTTGTTAGTTGTTGACACTTTTTGCCATTAACTTTCTTTTTTGTTTGCTTTATTTCTTATTTATTTTTACCAGGTAATATTTTTTGTGGGGTTTAAAATTCAACCAGTATGGGTGCCTGGATGGCTTAGTCTCACATCAGGTGCAGTCTCTCCCTCTGCCCCTCACCCTGCTTGCACACGCACACACGCATGCACACTCAGTTGCTCTCTATAATAAATAGATCATTAAAAAAATTTTTTCTAGACAACTCGTATTCAAGATGGAGCTTGAAAGAAAACAGGATTTTTTAAAAAAGATTTTCTTTATTTATTTGTCAGAGAGAGAGAGATTGAGAGAGGCAGGCAGAGGGAAAAGCAGGCTCCCTGCTGAGCAAGGAGCTCAGTGTGGGACTTGATCCCCCGGTCCTGGGATCATGACCTGAGCAGAAGGCAGACGCTTAACTGAATGTGTCACCTAGGCGTCCAAGAAAACGGGATTTTAATAGTTACAAAAGGATTACATGGTGAAAGGCTCCAGTACTAGGTTGGCAGACTACACCCCTCAGGCTGACCATTCATTTATGTATCATCTTTGCTTTCGTGCTGTAGTGGCAGTGTTGAGTAGTTGAGATAGATCATGTAGTCTGCAAAACCTGAAATACTTATTATCTAGTCCTTCAGAGAAGGATCTGTAAGCAAATGATAGCATATAGGTGGAAAAGCAGTATTGATAACAGTTAAAGAAATGCGAATGAGATGTTGACTATAGTTGAGGGTGGGTTTCAACAATAGAAGGGTAGCCAGTTAAAGAGAAGGAATACAATAGGGAAACCATTGTTAATAGGAAGTGAGGAGGCATTCCAGGCTGGCTGGTACAGTGGTTCAGTAAGACTGCAATGTGGCTTGTCCATAATCCTGCTTTTCTCATCTTTCCCTTACTAGCCAAGAAGGATCAGGAAGGTGGAGAAGAAAAGAAATCTGTACAAAAGAAAAAAGTAAAAGAGTTAAAGGTGTTGGACTCAAAGACTGCCCAGAATCTCTGTGAGTATTCTCTGTGATCCCAACTATTTGAAATAGGAAGGGGTTCTTTTAAAAGCTTAATTTTGGTAGATCCAGGGTTTCTTGATTTGTTGAGTTCCTCATGCATGCCAGGCATTAGAGTGTGAACTTCCCAGTATCTTGTTTAATTCCTCAGTAGCACTGCAGGTTTGTTTCTTTGCTATAAAACCAGACGCTAACAGCGGACTAGGTGAATTCCTGTGATGCTAACAGTAGTTAAGAGTTTTAGGAATTTGCCTAGTTCCATAGGTGTAGTGAGAAACAGGCATGGGATTTGAACCTCAGATTTTTTTTTTTATTTCAAAGCCATTACTGTTTCCGTTGGCTCCACAGGATAGTCTAGCCACTGTGCATTTCCTTCTTTCTTTAAGAACTACTTTTAAATGCAGGCACTGGATTGACTTCACTAAGATAATTTTGTGGCTTAGAATAAATAATATAAATCCTGCACTTCTCAAATTCGGATCAGAAACTTCTCTGCAAAGATGTTACAGGTGGTACTTACTTGATGATCAGGGTGAATGTTCATTTTCTGTTTGTTTGGCTGTTGATCTCCTTTATACTGAGTAATAGAGATTTAAACTTTTCCCCAACAAATATTTGAGGTTCTGCCATGTTGCAGTCTCTGTTAGGCCCATACGAGACATGTGTTCCAGAGATGAAAGGGTATGTATTCCATGAAGCCCTCTCACTATCTTACAGTGTGGCTGTCATCCCCATTTTTCCAAATGAGAAGACTAAAGTTTAGATATTGTGACTTGGCCGAGGTCACCAAAGGAAACGATTACACATACCCATAAGTAAAATCGGGAATAGAGTGAGAACAGTAAACCTTTACATTATTCTTTGCTATATAGGCCTAGATCATGGACAACAAATACTACCAAATGTTGTCTGTGGGTAAGTCTTTTTATGGAGATCAAAGTAATGTGAGGTGGTTTCTCTTCTCAAGCTTCTCTCTTGGGAACAGGAAACGTGTAACTTTTATTTGAGGAAGTGATACCAGACTGTGGTTAGTACATGGATCTTTCCAGCTGGCTGATAAAAGAGTACAGAAAACAGAACTCATAGAAAGAATGAGATTTGTTTAGAGGAGGATGGCCTAGGAGATGTAATGTAGTGATTCAGAAATTATTAAGTTCCTCTTATGTGCGAGGGACACTAAGCTGAATAAAGCACAGTCCCGGTCCTGTGGAAAGAGGCAGAGGCACAAGAGCCCTGGGAAAGGGGCATCTGAATCACATGTGGGCAGTACTGGAGGGAGCATGTCATTCGAAAGGAGGTACTGCTCACCAGGAGTTGAAAGAACGATGAGTCAGGAGTGAAGAGAAGGGTAAGGGCTGGCTTGTTTCCAGCAGAGGAATCAACACGTATGAAGACGCAGACACATGGAGTGGCAGTGCAGTTGGCACACTGTAAAGGCCATACGTGGGGGAGGAGTGGCAGGAGAGCTTTCAAGAAATAGATAGAAGCTAGATTATCAAGAATTCTGACAGGCTTAGGCTAAGAAGTATCTGTGTTATCCTGAAGGCCTTGGAATTTCTTAAAAGGATTTTAATCAGGAAAATGAATGATAGACCCTGTATAATTCAGGGGAAGGCTACTTGGGGAAGGACACAGGCTGGATTGCTAGGGCCTGGGAAGACTGCAGGCAGAGAGATGAGTTACGTTCTCACTTTAAACTAGGCGAGAAGGAATCAGGGCCTGAAACTAAAGTAGTGAGAATGAATTGGAAGGCAGAAGATACTAAGGAGATAGAAATAATGGAATCTAGTGACTGGCTGAGGGAATGAAGGAGATGTTTTCTTCAGTTTACATCACTCTGTAGAGAATGATACCATTTACTGAACTAGGAAGATCCAGCCAGCAGTAAAATGTCTTTTTGGGGAAGAGTGGTGGGTACTGGACATGAAGGAGAGGTGGCAGGGTGGTGAGTAGAAATGATGACTTGTAGGATAGAGTTTAAGGTGCGCTGGGACGCCTCCAGAAGGATGGGTGTATTAGGCATTTGGGCGTAGAAATCAGGAGTAAGGTTTGACTGGAGGTAGGAATTTAAGAGACAGCATATTAGTCATAGCTAAAGCCATGAGTTTGTTTTGAAGGTCACTAATATTTGGGGGGCAAGTAGAAGGGGGAGAAGGGCAGGGAACTCAAAGGCTGGAAAGGAGCAACAAGAAAAATGGTATGACATAGTCCTAAGAAGTGGGAGTAGTCAGCAGTGTCAGATGAAGACCAAAGAGCAGTAAAATCAGGACAGGGCAGGTATCCATCTGGCATGAGGAAAGTCTGTAGCCTCAGCAAGAATTTCAGTATAGCATAGAGGTAAGGACAGAGCCTCCTGTAGTATTTAAATCATGCTTCCAACCCATACTGGCAGTGTAGGGGTTTGAGTAGCTTACCTTTAAGTATTAGTTTCCTTTTCTGTCAAGTGGGGCTAATAATACAAACATACAAGGATACCACTAACAGGGTTAAATGAGAATCAGGTATGTAGATTATGTTTAAGTTCCATCTGTGATCTCAGTAAGTAATTGTGGTCTTTTCATTGACTGGAGACAGGAGAGTAGATAAGAGCTGTGGAAGTGAAAGAGAATAGATTGTTGTATTTTTAGAACATGGTAAAGTGATTGAAAGAAGTTAGTAATTAAGAATACCAGGTAAGGGTTTGGGGTTGTTTTTAAGATAGTAGAAACTTGGTTATGTGCATATGCTAAAGGAAAAGGTCCTCAGGGCCACCTGATCTACTGAAATATAAGAAAAGGATGAGTACGTGGGTATAGTTGCTGATAACTTACACAAGTGTTGGCAGAAGTTTTCTTCTAGATAATTCCAGATAGTCCTTATCCAAGCCTTTCCTGGCTTGGCTCCAGCTAAGAATCCCCAGTGAATACTAGAATACTTAGCAAGTAATTTGACTAGTGGCTTCATTTTTTCTTTTTCACTGAAGAGGAACAAGAATTTTTTTTAAAAAAATGGGAAGTAGTGGGACAGTTGGGAGAATGGGGATACTTTGGAAGAGCTTCTAAGAGGGCCTAGTGTAGAATCACTGTTGCTGGTGCCTCTTCAGTGAACTGTGCTCTGCAGAGTCTTTGCTAGTGGTATTCATCAGCCTAGGTGCAAGGTGGGAGATGACAGGGCTCAACTGACCAGGAATTGGAAGGAGACAGGAATAGGAGCAGTAGTAACAGAGCTGGCAGTAATAGTAGAGACTGGTGAAGCTATAGATTGTGGGGTCTAGGTGAAGGAGAGAAGGCAAAGTGGAACTCGTACTTTCGGAGAAAATGGAATGGTCACCGCTTGCTCTGATGAGGTTGAAGGGTCACTGCAGAGGCTAGTTAGAGAGCTGGAAGACAGAAAGTGTTTGTTGGGGAACAGGATATGGCGATTTAAGAATCTGAGCATTTGAAGGCAGTGGCAGCTTTGAGGATGGAGTCATGGGCGTGAGAAACTGAAAATAGAGTGGGATGAGTATCTTGGATGTATATATAGAGAGAAGATCAAAATCTTTCTGTGTGAGCAAAGGCCAGAAGCCACAGTGTTTGTAGAAAGTGGTGCTTGGAACAGGGTAGCTGGCATTTGATATGAATGTGGGAGTTCACGAGAAACCTGGGAGGTGGGAACCATAGACGTTGGACTCAGGAACTTGGATTTTAACTACCCAGGCAGTGGAGAGCTGGTAGAGGTTTCTGATAGTGACTTTAAAAGAAAACTCTTAGGCAGATAGTCCAGCAGAGGTTTGTAGAATAGGCTGGAAGGGAGAGGAAACTGAGAAGAATGTCTTGATATCTCATTTTCTGGCAGCCATCTTTCTGGGTTCCTTCCGCATGGCCTACCAGGAGATTAAGAATGTCATCCTGGAGGTGAACGAGAGTGTTCTGACGGAGTCTATGATCCAGGTAAGGAGCAAGATTGTTGTCTGGGGAGCTGGCTCTTCACGTCGTGCACTAGCCTCTTCTGTTTAGAGGGTGAGGTCTTTAGCACTGGCACTTTACAGAATGCTGGCTTTGGGTCAGCATCCATCTCTCCATTGGTTAGGTTATTTCTGGTATAGTTTTCAAAAGTCCTGCCATCTCACTAGCTGCCCCAGCCCCTAGCCCGTTTTCTTCTTTGTGGCAGAGTGGGGGACTGAAAGGCTCAAGCTAACCACTTTGAGACCGTTCCTTCTCTCTTTCAGAACCTCATTAAGCAGATGCCAGAGCCCGAGCAGTTAAAAATGCTGTCTGAGCTGAAGGATGAATACGATGATCTGGCCGAGTCGGAACAGTTTGGCGTGGTGGTGAGTGAGGCCTGTGGCAAGAAGCTCTTCTTGGACTCCTTGCTCCCTTCCTCCCCTAGAGCAGCTGGGCCACTTGCTTCTCGCCTCTTGTCTATTTTGAACCTATCTTCCTCTCTGTTTGGTGCTCTGGAACTCACAGCCTCCCACACGAGGCTCAAGCCTTGATGTTTTTCTGACTTGCTCTCTCCCTGTTGGCTGTACTGGAACTGCTTGTCTTCCCCACCAGATGGGCACGGTGCCCCGCCTGCGGCCTCGCCTCAACGCCATCCTCTTCAAGCTACAGTTTAGTGAGCAAGTGGAGAATATTAAACCAGAGATCGTTTCTGTGACTGCCGCGTGTGAGGAGTTACGAAAGAGTGAGAGCTTCTCTAGCCTCCTGGAGATTACCTTGCTTGTCGGAAACTACATGAATGCTGGCTCCAGGAATGCTGGTGCTTTCGGCTTCAACATCAGCTTCCTCTGTAAGGTGAGCCAGGTGGTTAGAGCAGAATGGAGAGGGGAAGGCCTCTGGCCTCTGTGGGCAGCATGTGACAAACTGCTGTTGGTCTTAGGGGGTCAGGACTAACACGTTTCTCCTCTTTCCCCAAGCTTCGAGACACCAAGTCCACAGATCAGAAGATGACATTGTTGCACTTCTTGGCTGAGTTGTGTGAGAATGACTATCCCGATGTCCTGAAGTTTCCAGATGAGCTTGCCCATGTGGAGAAAGCCAGCCGAGGTAGGGCAGGTTGAGGTGCAGCTAGAAGGCTGTTCCAGGCCCCCAAAATCTCTGCATTGGGACGGAAATTCTCACTTGCCTATCTTAGGTGGGAATGGGAGAGGGTGGAGGCATGGTGTCTAGGCCACAGCAAAGAGGATTATCAGGCACAAGGGAGGTCTTCGGATACAGTAGTGGGAAGCATTCTTTCCCTTCTTAGGGAAACACCAAATACTAAAAAAAAAACCAACGGAAGAAAAGCAAGTGTTTTTAGTCTAGGTCAGTGGTTCTTTTTATTGAGAAAGCATGGACTAGATTGACAAAAATCAGGCCTCACCGTCTTGGAACGAGGCACAGAAAAAGCAGCACTCAGTAGAAATGGGAACAGATTTCTGCCCTTCCTCTGTATTGCTGTGGATAGCTCCTTCCTCCCAAACTCTCTCTAAAATAAATGAGACCAAGATCCCGGGGGCTTTCACCGGTTCCTGTTAAATTAAATGAAGCTTCTCTTCTTGAGGCTGGAGGTTCAGGCATCGAGTAACTTACAGTTTAAGTGGAAAGATGAAGAATATGATGTGTGGAACCACTGGAGGAGGGGACCTGAGAGTTGCAGCTCACCATGCGCACTGACACGGCGCCTTGACGACCAGAAGCTGAGGGTCTGGGGACTGGGAATAACTCTCGCTTTCTCTTTTTTCTCCTTTAGTTTCTGCTGAAAACTTGCAAAAGAACCTAGATCAGATGAAGAAACAAATTTCTGATGTGGAACGTGATGTTCAGAATTTCCCAGCTGCCACAGATGAGAAAGACAAGTTTGTTGAAAAAATGACTATATCCTTTCTTACGAGAGGAAGGAGTTCCTAGGATGCTTGCTGGGAAGGGAAGGAAGACTTCCCAGAGGGAGGACAGCTGGAGAGATCTGGGGGTAGAGAAATTTTCCTTCTTAAAAAGAAAACTCTTAAAATTCTTTTCATTATATACATAGTTCTTGAGAGCATTCTCATTGTTGTGGTAGGCACACCACCAAAATTCCTCCCTGACCCCTTGCCCTCTGCCCGGTCTCCACTACTCGCACACACGTATTCTCTTTCCTCGCCCCTTCCTAACCACTGCCACTGGACTCCTCATTTTCAGCTCAGGAGTGTATTCTAAACAAAAACTGTGTTGTGTTGTATTGCTTTTTGCACCTCCTGGCTCTTGGCCCTGACCCCACGGCAGCATGTGCAGAGCCATGTTACTGCCACTTCTGCTGTAGGTGAGCCATGGTTTACAGTTTTCCATTCCTGTTCTGGATATTTCGATTGCTTCTTGCCTTTGCTCTTACAAGCAGTGTCGTGTTGAACATCCTTGTGCATGCAGCATGCGTCTCTGTGTGCTCCTCGGGGCCAGAGCAGTGGGTCTGCTTCCTGGTCTTGGTCCTTGACTCCCTGGCTGCACAGCTTCGTGAAGGACGCACAGGAGCAGTATAACAAGCTACGCCTGATGCACTGTAACATGGAGGCCCTCTATAAGGAGCTGGGAGACTACTTCCTCTTTGACCCCAAGAAAGTGTCGGTGGAAGAATTCTTCATGGATCTGCACAACTTCAAGAATATGTTTGTGGTGAGCCAGGGATACTGCTGACTGAATCTTTCGTGGACATTTCTCGCTTTCCACATGGCTTGCTGGGGGGGTGGGCTTATGTGGAAGTGCACACATGGCCACGTGTTTCGTTTTGTTTTCCTCCACAGCAAGCAGTCAAGGAAAACCAGAAGCGGCGGGAGACAGAGGAAAAGATGCGGCGAGCAAAACTAGCCAAGGAGAAGGCAGAGAAGGAGCGGCTCGAGAAGCAGCAGAAGAGAGAGCAACTCATAGACATGAATGCAGGTAAGAAGTGAGGAGAAGGGTTGATGGGCTGAAACAGGAACATTTGCAGGGCTTCTCTGCCTAGAATCTCAAGGCCAGAGGGAACAGATCATGTCTGAGCTCAGCTCCTGGCAAAAGATTGTTGGCAGCCTTTTACCTCCAAGAGCCTGACACTGGACTTGAACCTCAGCTTTCCTGCATGTACATTCCAGTGCTCCATGCTCACCCCACCCCCACCCCCCGCCTTTGCTAGTTCCTGTGTTATGTCTCATCTCCCAGTGGGTTTAGTATTGCTGTAACGTGTACTTTTCTGCCTGGCCACATGGTCTTCTGGCCCATTTTTGTTCCATCTACTACATCTTTCATTCTTTTCCCCAAAATGTTTTCCTGGCTTTGCTCCTGTCTTTCACTGATGGCTTGTCCTCCTGCCTGCTTATTTGCACTAAGTACTGTGTGCTCAGTACCTCCGCACAGTCATACACACTATGTACAAGCATAACTGCGCATACCTATGAGGCTATAAAAGGACTGAACTTCTGGATAAGGGGGCATGGGAGCTGGCTACTCTCTTCTTTAGCAGAATGTTTCACTACCAGAAGCATGTCTTTGTTGAAACATATGGGCTCAATTACTGGCCTTCTGTTTCCTGTCTCTGCTGCCTTCCTGCTGTTGATGCCCCACCCCCCTCTGCTCCTTCTCTGGGTAGCAAGAATATAGCATACATTGTGCATGGCACTGAGCTGAGGCCACCCTGCTTGAACCTGAGGAACTACGAGCTATCTAAGTAAAGGGCAGGGGAGGTGGGATAGCTGGGTGATGGGCAGTAAGGAGGGCACATGATGTCATGAGCACTGGGTGTTCTGTGCAGCTGATGAATCACTGAACTCCACCTCTGAAACTAATGATGTACTATATGTGGGCTAATTGAATTTATATATATAAAAAATAAAGGGTCTCTAAGGCTGCCAAGTCTGGCAGGAATCAAAGTGCTTTGCTGAGCACTAGAGGCCAGAGCTGCTCTTGCACCTCTTGCTCCCAAGGATATTGCTTTGGCAGCTCCTATTGTGGTAAAGCTAGTGACCTGAAGGAGCTGAACAGCTTCCCTTTTTTCTTTTCTTGAAACTTTGCTGGGATCTAGTTATATGGAAGCCACAGATTTGTTCTATTACTAATGCTTTTGAAGCCCACACCTAGTGTCCTTTCCCTTCCCCATTCTCCCCTGGTGGCCAGTGTCTGTCCTCAGGTACTGTCTAGGATGCATCAGGCGAAGGTGGAGTCTAGCGGAGATGCAGGATGAGGGCTGCACCCCCTTATCTGGTGATGCAGCAAGCCCCGGCCCTGGTCCCCAAGGCAAGCAAATGAGGTCGGAATGTAGGTCAGCTGCACTAGTGATGTTCAGCCAGCAGGTGGCGCCGGGAGCAGTGAGCCCAGACCAGTAGCTTCCAGCCTGCAGGCTTCTTGGGATTTCAGTTTCAGATTTCACCACCCAGAGCTGTTGCCATGGAAACAGAGCCAGGCTGGAACAGAGACTCTACATTAACTCTTTATATTCTAGCCAGGATGCTTCTCCTACATGCTGAGCTGGCTTCTGGAAGATGCAGCCACAAGGGGCAGTACTTAAGTAAAATTCAGCAGTGGGGTGGGTGTCTTCTTTTTCCTCAGCCCTGCTCTGAAACTGGAACCGGACTGTCCCTAATGTGTTTATAGGAATTAGAGGGAAACACTTTAGGATAAAGAGCAAGTGATATGGTTGCATATTAATTTCATATCCCAGTCTTTGTACTTAAACTGGAATTAGAGTTGGGCAGTTCTGCAATTCTCTGTGCTAGTCCCCAAGGGGTTGGGAAAGAACATACTTCAAGAAAATATTCCAAGGTTTACATTGATTAGTAGGCAGAGAAACCTTTTCTTTTAACCACTGGCCAACAGATGCAATTAAACATGGGCTGTGAGGCTTGAGGTTTAGTCCTCAGCCACCATGGGCCAGGGGTAAGCCAGGCAACAGTCATAGAGTTGGCATGGGACTTAACACTGTATGCTGCTCAGGCTGAAGAGCTTACATCTCCGTCTTTCTTTGTGACAGAGGGTGATGAGACCGGTGTGATGGACAGTCTTCTGGAAGCTCTGCAGACGGGCGCAGCATTCCGACGGAAGAGAGGACCCCGTCAGGGTAAGTAAGCAGATGGAGCCCAGCCTGGGCGTGTGGAAGGGATGAGGTCTCTCTGCTCCTGGTCCTGCTTGCCTTGGGCTGAAGAACAGGTAAAGATGTTCTGAGGGTTCAGGAACTTCCTCATGATAGTCACTGCATCAAGAGTGGGTTGTCCAGTCCTCTACCTCCCATGATAGAAAGCATGGACTTGGAGAAGTGGGTCTTCAGATCTGTTAGCAGATCTATTATAGCTGATGATGACTGTACTTCTCCCCATTCTTGAAGCAGAAACTTGGAACAAGTGAACCATGGTGCAGGACACAGATTTGGGTGGGTGTTTGCAGGTATGAACAAAAACTGAGTTAAAAGTGTAAATTAGATGTAGGAAATAAAAAGTCAAGAGCCCTAAAAAGTCAAGAGCCCTTACTCTCAACTTCACAAACAGAAAAGATAGAGGAGATTATCTGAGATTATCCTCAGATGTAATAACACAGAGGAGCAGTCCAATGGAAGAAACTCTCTGTCCGAGAATTACCCTCTCCTTGGGTGCAGTTAGCCTGCAGTACGTTTTGTCTTCCCCACTGACTTCCCCACAGCCTCCTCTCCCAGCCATCTGAAGATTTCAGTGGATTGAGTTGAGTCAGAGCCTTTAAGAATTACGGGGATAAGAAGACAAGTGATCCAGGCATTAGTGTGGGGAAGGATCAGTGGATAAGCTTCCTTAGAAGGAAGCACACAGTGGCCAAGAGACTGTTCCAGGAAAAGGTACTACAACCAACACTATCCCTTGGGTGGGTGAGGGCACTGTTGTGTCTGGTGAGGGCCCTTCTGGACTAGGAGAGAGAGATAGCTTCTTTCCTGGGCTGAAGGGTGGAAATAACAGAAAGGGCAGTCATGAAGGGTTTCTACTTTTGAGAGAGTGAAAGCTGTGTTCCGTTGCCTGCCTGGGCTGTTCTGTAGATCTCTTTGATAAGAGCTTTAAGGTTATTGGAAGGAGGAATAATGTAGCTTGTTTTGGCCTCTGTAGGGCTTCCAATACCTGTCATAGCCTGGACAGGGATCCTCTGGATCAAGCGTGTAGAGCATGCTAACCCCCATAAACTTAATGTCCCAAAGGTCGCTCTCTTTTTCAGCCCATACTCTGAATTCCCAAAAGAAGATTCCCTTCTGACGGCTCTTCTGCGTGACTTCCGAACCTTCCCTAAATAGGAGAATCCCTAGTTACAATTCCTCCCCATTTCCTCTTGGCAGGCTTTGTAGTGGGAGGAGAGGTGCTTATAATGAACTTAGAATTTCCTGGCATAGTGCATTAAATCCTATAGATTAGTGTTTGGGTAGAGAGTGCAGCTAGTAGTATTTGTTTAGTTTTTAAAGGTTCTTATGAGATGCTTTCAACCCCCTGCCAATGTGGCCTTACATTAGGCATTTCCAGCCAAATGAAAGTATATTGCATCTCACTGTTGACTCTCTCAGCTAAATGCCAACCTGCATCTGACTGTTGGTGGGGAATTCCCTTTTTAAGCCTCTTCCTCTGAAACTGGACTAGAATCCCAGATGCTTCCTGTACACAGGCAGCCAGACATCAATGGCTCCCCTCTGTGGGGAAGCCCCATTCTCTGCTTCTTCCCAAGTAGGGAACCAGGACTCACAGGCAGAGGAAGCAGGGATTTTGTTGGAACATAACCTTTCAGCAGAAGATCTAAATTAGTCAAAGTGCTATTCTCAGTGCAAAAAGGAATAGGAGATGGATACTAGGAAATACTAAGAGAAGCAGAGAAGTGCATACTTTTTAAATTGGTTCCATCCTGTAATCTAATCTTTCTGGGCTGTAGGTTCACAGAACAGGGATGAACATATCTGAGAGCATCTCCCCAGGAAGACCTTTCTGGTTACTCTGGTATGCTGCTGAGGTGGTACATTCACATGCTGTGAAGTGACGTGGCCTCATGCCTTTAAATGTAAAAACTCTACCACAATCCGAAGAGCATCGGGCTAGGTAGAGACCAAAGGACCCCAAGTCAAGTCTAACTCTGGTGCTGTCTAGGGTACGTCAGACAAGTTTTGGGGACTGAGTTTCTTCATGAGTTGGACTAAAATGATCTCTTGAGTCTTTTCTAGCTTTAATTTTATTTTTGACCAGAGACAGTAGAATTAAGACTGGAAAGAGGCTGGACTCAGAAGGCCTTATTCTCACTGTAAAGGCTGCAGGTTTCCCTCAGTGGCTACTGGACTTAGCTGGTCCACTCCTTCCTTCACCAACTCTGACTCTCCCCTATGGCCAATTGCCTTGAGCCAAAAAACTGAAGCGCTAGTGAGCAGATCTGTCTCACAGCCCTCCTCAGTCCCTGGGAAGCAGCTGTCCCTGCCTCAAAGACACTGGCCTCTTCCATAGGACTTAAAGGCATGTTTAAAAAAAAAAGTCTTCCGGTCTCTGGAGACCTGAGGGAGTGTAGACAGAGTACAGAGTATACAAAGCACCATTGATGCGCTGGAAGAGGAGAGTTACTATCAGGGCTGGTTCACTAAAAGTGACATGTTAAGCTGCTGTGATCTGCAGGGTGTGGGAGAACAATGGTTTGAGTGTCAAAGAGAAGAATCCATGTGATTGTATCACAGCTACTATTTCAAGCTGATGATTGAGTCAGCGTGTGGTTTTAATGACTCAACTTTATCTCCATGTCTGAATTGTGGCCTCTTATACATAGGCCATCTGCTCACTGAGATAAAAGTCAAGGGAAGAAATTGGTCTTTCTCTTCCTTTCCTTCCATCTAAGCTCCACCTCCACTAACAGAACCTTAGAGTCTGGAGAATGTCTGAAGACCTCCAGTGATTAGCATCTGACCTCTGCATAGAGGAAAGCAATTAAGACCCAGAGAAACTGGCTGGCTCAGCTCTATACAGCTGGCCGACGCTAGAGCGAGGAACTTTGTCCCCCCCTTTTGTGATTCCAAGTCCAGGGCTGTGGCCACTAAGCCTCCTTGATGGACAGGACAGTGACCCCTCTGTGGAGGCCAGAGGTATTCTTTCCTACCTTCGAGCAGAGAGAGCACTGGACATGGTACAGTTGCTCCAGTGAGTTTCTGATGACTACCTGTCTATAGAAGGGGAAGAATGTTTCCTAGACCACTACCTCTTCTCCCTCTGCTTCTGTGAAAATAGGACAGAAATTATAATTAGGTGACTTTAGACAGTAATGAGTTCTTAAGGACAGTAATGACTGCCCCATCTGTCCTAGTTTCCTCTCCCCTAAGGAAGCTTATTAACAAGAACACTTCCTCTTTGGGAGCAGTTTCTAGCCTCTGTTTTATAAATGTCTTTTTCTAAATCATTAACCTTTTTCTGATTCATCTGTACTGGTGTTATATATGGTTGGTAGATTTTGCTGGTGTTTTTATTGTAGCCCACCCTAGAACATCTAGGAATCTGGCTTCAGAGAGCTTTGACCAGTGTCTCAGGATGGTTCCCTTTTCCCCACTAGACTATGACATCATTCTCTTGTGAGTTAATAATCCTCCCTGATCTAATACAGTCAAATTATGTATCTGCTTCTGTGGCTACTTTTCAGTAGTCTCAAGTACCCAAGCTAGGGAAAGAAGGGGAAGAGTCACTTTCTCTGGATTTTTCAAACTGTTGAATATAACTGTGGCCCTGAAGACAAAGTAGAAACCGGAATTCTTCCATCCTGTTGATTCTCTTTCCAGTTCCAGCTAAGAGCTTTCCCATTTCTGGTTCTAACCTTAGGCCACATCATGGCCATCCCTAGGCTTAAAAGCTAAGTTTTGGTCTCCCCCCCCACCTACCATCCACTCTTAGTTTTGGTAATGCATCAAAATCTTTTGGAATCTAGAAAATGTAGAAATAGTACTTGATGAGGTACAACTGGTGTCCTGTTAAAGGAAGAAATCAAAGAGAAACACCACAAGACATGCCACACTTGAACTCTGACTTTTCCCATGTTGCCCAGAAGAGGTGTCTCTGAAGACCTGGTGGTCTTTTCCTTCTGGGGTCTGGAATCAGGAATTCTTTCAGCCTAAACAACACTCCTTCAGTCACACACGAGTAGTTGGCAGTATTTTCTCAACTGCTAGAGACTGAATACACAGGAGCACCAAAGTGACACCAAGCCACTGCCTTTCTGGACATGAGAAGTAGGGTCCTAGAAAAGGGAGTCCTTCAGAAAAGAGCTGAAACTAAGTGACTTTCTAGGTGCAGGCAATGTAAATGCAGGGTGCAAGCCATGTGCTTGCTTTCCTGTGTGGAAACTGCACAGGTTTGGCTCCAGACTTGGCTGGAGAGACTAAGAAGATGGAAGCATCTACCTGTAGATCTTCCAGTGGGGGCTCCTTTTCCTCTCCTTTCAGTCGCTGAGGCCAGAGCATGTGTTCATAATCCAAGGAGTGGTTTGTGTGAACGGCTTGGAGTCTGGGTCCCATTCCTTCCCCTTGGAACCAGATGATGAGCCCCTGTGCTGGTTGGTCAGGGCCTTCACTCTGCCTTCTCCTCTTGTTAGACAGTCCGTTGTGCCCCTGGGAGGAGGAGTTGGAGGAGGAGGAGACCCATACATTGGTAACCTGTGGGCATGCCGAGTGCTCCGAGCTGCAGGCGGCCTCTCATGTGTGCACACAGTGGTGCTGTGTTCCACTTCTGGGGAAACTGGCAGCCTTGCTGAGAAGCTGACCCTGTTTGGCTTCTACCCTGCCATGAGCTGCTTGCTGGTCTAAACAAGGCGCAGGCGTTCCAGGCGCTTTTTTGACCGCCTCCTCTGGACCTTGCCTTCCTGTGCATGTCCTGAGGCTGCCCCCGTCCTGCCCTCTCTTCCTTGGGGAGGGCTAGGCTCATTTCACCTGTCCCTGCTTCTTTAATGCTTAGGTGCTGCTTTCTTCATTCATCTTTCCCATGACCCAGCAAGCAGGGTTTTTTGAGGTATAAATCAAATGCTTAAAATTCACTCTTTTTAAAGTATTTACTTCAGTGGTCTTTGGTATAGCTACAGGTTTTTGCAAATATCACCACTAATTCCAGAATAATATCTAATTCCCAGAAACCAACCCCATCCCCATGAGCAGTCATTCCCCCAGTCCCTGGCCATCATGAATCTACTGTCTCCCTGGATGTGCTCCTTCTAGACATTTCATAGAAATGAAATCCTAGCACATGTGGCCTTTGCATCTGATTTCTTTCATCCCAGGCAGGCGGCTCTTGGTGTACATGTGGTCTCTCTGTGCTGTTTGTAGGGCATGGGAAGAGGCAGAGAGCATGAGCTGGGCAGAGTCCCAAGAAACTGCCTTTGTGTTGAAGACACTGGTGCCATAACTCTGCATCCCATAAATTAATGGGAGAGTCTTAGGGGTGGCTCCCAGAAGTGAGACCAGAAACTCATTGATTAGTTCTTCTCTTCCTGTTTAAGATGACAACTGGAACTTCATAATCCCTTAGCCCACTGGGCTGAGATTTCTTTGTAGGGGCCCATCCTTGACCCTAGCTCTGCCTTCCCTGACATACCTTTCCTGACCCAACCACCTCACAGCCACATACATACCTCATAGGGCCCTTAAAGAGGTGGGAAAGAGCTAGGCGTGTGGGTGCGGGGAGAGGGATGGAGGGCTCGTGGGACTTCTGGGAGCCTGACGTGCATGCGGGGTCACTGCATGGCTGTTGCTCTGCTCCTCGCTGTAGGAGTTGCCCCAAGCAGCCTGAGGAAGGCCTTCTTCCTCTGCTTGGGACAGCCCTCCCCAGGGTTCACTCCAAATGGTTTGGGCCTAGGAGATTCCTGGAAAACTGCCAAGAAAACAAAAATAATACTCTACCAAGCCTGGGTCTATTTAATTTCAGCAACCCAGTGATGAGTAAACCCATTTTGAGTACTTGATTTCGCCTTAAATTTTACACAAACTTGAACCATATGTGTCTGTCTCAGTATACTCAAACCTATGCAGCTTCCACACAGGAAAGCAAGCACACAGCTTGCACCCTCCATTTACATTGTCTGCACCTAGAGAGTCTATTCCATGTGTTCTTGGATCTCTGCTCCTCCTCTAAAGTATCGGCTTCTCTGAACCAAATCGTGCAGCCCCCTTTGCATGGCCTTGGGCTGAATGTCTGCTACAGAGAAGGAAAGGGATTAGAAATTGGGCCTTCTGTGGACAAGCTCTCTCATGTCTTCTCTTTGCAGCTAACCGGAAGGCCGGGTGTGCAGTCACATCTTTGCTAGCCTCAGAGCTAACGAAGGATGACGCCATGACTGCTGTTCCTTCTAAGATGGCCAAGAACAATGAGGGAGTCTCCACAATCCTGGAGGAAACTAAGGAGTTGGTTGGCCGTGCAAACTAAGCTGGGGCCTGTGGCCATAGCAGCCCCCGGGGCACTCCAGACTGTCTTGCCCTGGAGCCTGTGCCTAAAGGGTCATGGAAGTATTCTGCGGTGGCTGCTCCCACTATCCTGACCCTTTTTCTCTGGCCTGCCGCTCTCTGTACATCACACAAGCTTCAGCTGCCTGGAGGCCAGCAGGAAAGGGCACTGGGGGTCCGGGGGAGGCCTGAGCCCGACCCAGCCAGCCCTGGCTGTTGTATTACCAAAGCAGGCTCCTTGTTTGCTGCCTTAACCCCAAGTGTCTCCTCTCTGTCACCAAGGCCTTGTCTCAGACCAGGCCCCACCTGCTTTTCCAGCCCCTGCTTTTCCAGTGGGCTTTCACCTGGGTCAGTCTTGCTGGGTGTTTTTCTTTTGTGGTTTCTCCAGCCCTGAGAACAGCATGGGGCTTGTGAACCTTTGGGCTCTATCCCCCCTTTCATTGCTGTTACCTCTGCTCTGCTCTTCCCTCTCCTGGTTGTTATTTATTACTTGTGGTGTGACAGTGGGAGCCATGCCTAGAGAAGTGGGGAGCAAACCCCATCCTTACCGTACCTTCCGCGGAAAGGCATCCCAGAACAAAAAGGACCTGAACCACTTGATCTGTTCCACCGTGGCCAAGGGCCTGTGGGGAGGCAAGAGACATTGTGGGACTTATCCCCAGCCTGCTGCCATGTTTGAGGACCCTGCCTCTGTGAACTCTCTACCCCTGCCCCCGGCGACCGAGCCACAGTCACTCCTCACACCTTCCCCAGAGCTTTGGTGCATCTCATCTGGAGTATGGGCTGTACTGTGACCATCCCAACACCTCACCCTCTGTCTCCAAGGAAATGGGAGGTGGAGCCTCCTGGCTGAGAAATTGTATTGCAAATGGATCTATTTTTATATGAGATTTTTTTTTTTTTTTAAAGAAAATATTCCTTCCCCCTTTCCCCTTCATAATGTAAGAGGCTCTGATGGCAGGACCCAGCGACCCTGGGATTTCTCACCACAGGCCTCAATCCTAAGCAACCCTCAATCCTGGACTGCCACGTCAGCCCTAAAGCCTTCTGGGCCCTTGAGGCCAGTGCAGATTCTCTCTCCCATTATCCAGTTTTGGGGCAGGAGGAAGCTCTTCCCTGACAGAGCTGGACCAGGCCTAAGAATAGTGGGAGCTCTGAGACCACAGAGTTTTTATAAATGTAATATATTTATCAAGCCAAATGTGCAAATGCTAACTGGACACTGGGCAAGGAAGCACAGGAGTGTGGCCACACGGCATCCCCCGCTCCCTTCTGAACAGTAGGCAGGCCAACACTGTTCAGTAGCCCTTGCTCCAGGAAGCTCAGATTCTCTGGCTCAAGGTGACACTTTGCCCTCCTTGTGCTTTTAGCTTCTCATCACAGGTAAGGAGAGAACATGACACGGTTAGGGCTTGACCCAGAGTAAGAGCTGTTGGAGCAAAGGGGGGACTTACATGATCTGAGGGTTCCTGCAGGGAGGCCTTCAGGCCAGGAACCAGGGTGCTGGTTGCTACAGCTGCCTGTGTGTAAAGGGGCAAGAGCAGCTCCTTTGAGCTCTTCCCTGGAAGGTGGGGGTAGGGAGGAGGCTGCCTCCCTGGGTTCCTTCCTCCTCCCTGCTGATATCTGGGGCTTTGACCCTATCTTTTTTATTCTACTTTTGCTAGGATGCATTTAATAAAAAAAAAAAAAAAAAAGGCAAACCTATTTCCCTTGCCTTTTGGGCTTCTGGGATGTCATCACCTCCAGGTTATTGGGTTTGTTTCCAACTGTTAATAAAGCATTAAAACAGTACTACCTTACTGCCTCTTTTGTGGGTTTAAGCTGTTTTCCAAAGCCCTGTTTGACCTGACAAAAGTTGAAGGTGCCAGGGCGCCTGGGTGGGTCAGTTGTTAAGCAACTGCCTTCAGCACAGGTCATGATCCCAGGGTCCTGGGATAGAGCCCCGCATCAGGCTCTCTGCTCTGCGGGAAGCCTGCTTCTCCCTCTCCCACTCCCCCTACTTGTGTTCCCTCTCAAATAGATAAAATCTTTAAAAAAAAAAAAAAAAGTGATGGTGCCTAACATGTGCCAGACAACACCCTGCTTGGGCTTCTGCCCTTACATTTGCTGGACCTACAGAAATGGGACCCAGTTCTGCCCCATCCCCCTTCCACATTGCTGCCTGGGGGCTTGGCCCTTTTCTTGAACTCAGTTCTAGCTCCCCCACCTCCTCATGCCCCCAGTACCTGCAATACCTGTGCCTCTTTTTACTGAGGAAACCATTCTCCCATCTCCCCTCTTCTATCCCTGTCCTCCCACTCCCCACTCCCCCCTTTTTGGTGACCACAGACTAGAACTTTCTGGGGTAGAAACCTGAGCCTGCCAGCAAAGGTCAAAAGCCAGAGGTTATGCTCCAGGGGACTTGCTGCTCAGATGTGCACATTGTGACCTACACAAAGGAACCTCACAAGCTTTGAGCAGACCCAGAATAGAGAGCAGAGGCGGAAGAGGACCACAAAACTATTCAGACAAGCTCTAGAATTGGAAATAAAATCCTTTTAAATAGCCCTGGAGCCTGGGCAGCTGCCTCCCAGTCAAGGCAGGGGATGTGGGGGGTGGGCTGCCTTCCTCCTTCTCCCCCACCGGAGGCCACGTGTTCCTGGCTCAGAGCTTTACAGGCGCACATACCAATTAGGGACCAACCGCAGCTGCTCACAGGCTCTGCCAGTCTACTGCCCTGCCTGGAATAGAACCCAGGCAGCCAGCACCCCGCCCTCTGCAGCCTGGCTCTCAGAAACAAAACCCTGCTTCCATTTCAAACCGTGCACCACCACCCTTCCTCCCACGCAAGAAAGTCGCCTCCAGATGCTTCGTTGGAAGGCTTGGTTTCCATGACAACAGACCGGGAGCTGGCAGAACATGTGATCTGGCTCTGACAGAGCCAATGCGCAGAGGAAGCCCAGAGATAGCCTCCTTCCAGCCTGCGGTTAGGCATCCCCTCACAGAACCCCACCGCCCTCCGCTCCAGATAACCCCAGTGGGTCTGCGTTTCTGTCCTTTCGCTCCGCCTTCTCTCCTCTGTACTTCCAGCAGCTCCTCTGACTGCAGCAACCTTGAATCCCACTGTGCTTCAAGGAAGCAGGCAGAGGAGGGAGGGAGGGGAGGACTACCAACTGGAGAGTGAACGGAAAAGCGCGGAGGGGGGGCGATCTGCGTCTGCGGGCAATCTCATTTCCTGCACACTTTTCAATCCCGACACCATTGCCGCCTCCCCAGCAACTGGGATGAACCTTCCAATTTCCTTGGTTTTGCTGCGGCGAGTGGGAAGGTGAATCCCAAATGGGTAAACTGAGGCCCAGCCTATTATAGACTGGGAACCGCCTCCGGCACGCCCTCCCAATTCCACAGTGTTCCCAAACTCACTAGGCAGCGAATGCGGAGGGGAATGGGCAAAGGGGCATCCTCCCTCCTCCGGAGAAGCCCCCTGGGGTATTCATTTTAGCAGGGAAGAGGTGGGAACTAAGGAAACATCCACCACCACCACCAGATTTCCAGCCGGCTCCAACTCACTCCCGCCCCCGCTCCCTCCCCACCCCCGTCCCCACTCCCTCCTCCCCCCCCCCCCCCCGCCCCCGGAGTGTCCTCTTCTGCCTGGAGACTGGCGCCTAGAACCGTAGCGGAGATGGCGCAAGCACACTGACACCGCACACCGACGGGCTGTGCCCCGAAATCCCCGCCTCCGCCACAGACCCAGAAGCCGATTACACATAATGGAACACAATCACAGCTGTACACTGTGACGTCTGTCTAACAGAACTGCAAGCATACACAGCCACACCTGACAGCCAGAGACAGTCTCACGGTTAGGGACACAAAACCAATAAGCAAACGCAATCATCGCCTTGCGAGCCCACCCTTCTCCCAGCACACGCCGCTTAGCTCGCCGCTGCATCCACACATGCCCAGAGCCTCCATCCCTTACACAGAACCATTCAACCTTTCAGAAGAAACCTTTTAATTTTTTTTTTTCAAAGAAAAAAAGCCATATAAATATTAGAGTATAAAACTTGCGTGAGACACAGGAAAGGGAGTGGGTGGGGAAGCTACGTGACTATGCGAAGAAAAGCACTTATAGGAGTCAGTACAGGGGAGGGGTCGCCGCAGCGCGTGGACACAGCACAAAACACAGCACGGGCCGCCGCAGGCAGATTCAAGGACAGATGGCTGCACGGAGCCCTCCGCCCGCCCACCCGCCACCACGGAAAAGCACACCGCACTACACTATTGGCTATTCTACACCAGCCGAAAGAGGGAGGGGGCTCTACACTACTGTTAGGGTTGGGGTGGGGTTCTTGCACAGCCCCGCTGAAGAGACGGGACTGGGGGGGGATGGGCAAATGGGGGTGGGCAGAGAAAGGTCTATGCACAAGGAGGCACTGGGAGACTTTAACCAGGCTCTGGCCACTAGAGGGCAGACGGGGGGTGGGGCGCGCCTGGGCAGTGGCCATCACAGAAAAGAAATGGCACCTGGCAAAATGAAGGAACAGAGGCTTGGGGAGTGCAGAGGCCCTGTGGAGAAGCTCTGATCTGGAGCTGAGACTTCCTGTTCACTTGGTCCCAGCTCTAGCTCCATGCCTCCCCAACCCAAGGACCAAGAATGGCCCAGCTGACCCTCCCTTGCTGCTGGGGCCACAGTGACTCTTCTAACAGTGGCACCTCTGGGGTACCCAGCACCCACAGAGGGCCCTCTGACCTCTCCAGGGGACCTGGTCCTAAACATCCTCAAACCTTTCCTGGACTGTAATGCCACTTGAAATCCACTGATGCTAAAAGCTCAACCCAAAGTTTACTGCCTTTATGTGGTAAATGAGGGTCCAGCCTGGTACTTGGTTTATGGCTAGAACTGGGGATCTGGCCAGTACCCTAGGGACATACAGAGCCTTCTACAAGACCCTAATAACCAGTAAGTCAAGCTTTGTCCATCCCCACACCCTTCCCTTCTTTATCTTACCACCCCATACTGTCTTGGAACATGCAGTGGAGTCTCTTGTTTGGGGAGGGGGAAGTCAACAGCATGCAGTGGGAACACCAAACAATGAGAAAGAGAACAAAAGACTGGTCCCAAGGGCTTTGGGAAGAGGCATGGTAGCAAAGTGCCCTCCCTAAATCCAGCAAGCATCTGTACCATGGGAATGGTGACCATGTCTCCCAAAACTTGAGCTTGGTCCTGGGGCTCTGGAAGGAGATGAAAAGACTGGCACCAAACCATGCTTTGGGGGAAGTCTGAGAATTGGAAAGGCCTAAAGGTTATGATGCCCTTCCAACTCTTCAGATCTATGAGCCTTTTTAGGTCACCAGGTACCTCAACACCCCAACCACCTTACTCGAGAAAAAGGGGCTGCTGAGGGAGTGGGGTGGGATGGGTAGGAGGAAAGCAGGGGATGGTAGATGGGCCTGATTAAATTTGGAAGATGGCAAAGTTCAGCTGTAACTAAAGGGGGTGTGATAAATGGTGTCTACACGAACCCCACTACCCCCATGGGCACAGCAAGTGATTGGATGGGGGTTCCCAGCAGAACTCCCTTTGCATATTCAATCCCTTGGGGGCAGAAAGGGGGGTGTTGACTGGGCACTTGTTTCTGTTTCCCAAGGGGAGCATGGCCTGGATCCCTACCAGTATCCTGGGGGGGGGGGGTGAGCCCTGAAAATCCGAGGCCTGGGTACAAGTAAGGAGATACTGGGCTGGTTGGGGCGGGAAGCTGCCCTGTGGCTCCAAGCCCGGCCTCCAGATTACTTCTTCTCCTTTTTGCCAGACTTCTTCTTGTTGCCGTTGCCACCTGCAGGAGTCTTGCCATCTCGCTTGCCAGCTGCATTGGTCAGTGTGGCATTACTGCCCGGGATGTAGACATTCTGTCGATAGTCGGGCACGTGCTGCAGGGTAAACTGAGGCCCATAGCGGGCACTTAAGCCCATGGTGCCAGCACCTCCTCCCAGGGTGGAGCTCCCATCAGCGGCTTCTGCAAGAGACAAAGGAAGGTCAAGAGCTAAACTCTGGGTCGGCAACAGTCACTCTGTTAGAGCACAACCAGTTAATGAAGGCCTGCAAAGCACCTGGCCCTGATCCTGCTGAGTCCCGGGAACGACCTCTCTATTCACAAGGGGCTGAGGAAGGTGAGACATGCTAGATCTGATGCCCAGCTCTCTTACCTACTGATTTGGGGCAAGTCTACCTGGACTCCCCTATATCTCTTCAGTCTTCTGATCTGTGAAACTGGTTAAAAACAGCATCCACCAGGGCACCGGGGTGGCTCAGTTGGTTGGGTGTCTGTCTTTGGCTCAGGTCATGGTTTTGGGGTCCTGAGATCGAGCCCTGCATCAGGGTCCCTGCTCAGTGGGGAACCTGCTTCTCTCTCTCCTCCCCTACTCGTGCTCTCACTACCTCTGCTGCTGTCTTTCTCTCTAAGAAATGAATAAAATCTTGGGGCACCTGGATGGCTCAGTGGGCTAAGCCTCTGCCTTCGGCTCAGGTCATGATCTGAGGGTCTTGGGATTGAGCCCGCATGAGGCTCTCTGCTCAGCGGGGAGCCTGCTTCCTCCTCTCTCTCTGCCTGCCTCTCTGCCTACTTGTGATCTCTCTCTGTCAAATAAACAAATCTTAAAAAAAAAAAAAGAAAGAAAGAAATGAATAAAATCTTAAAAAAGAAGGCATTTTCAGGTTTTGGTTAAGGCTGACCAAGATTATGATGTACACAAAGCACCTAGAAGAGTGCCTATTATGTGGTAAGGACTTAAGACATACTAGCTGTTACTCTTCTCAGGGCTGAGTTAAAAGCTCTCAAATCCTTGCCCTAAGCCTTCTCTGGTGGCCACACTGGATCATGAGCTCCTGGGGGACTGCAGCCAGGCCCTGTTGGTCCTTCTCTCCTTGGGCCAGTGCCCACAGCGCCAGTATTGAGCAGTTCTGTTGTTTGTGTGGGGAGGGGACAGTTCCCAGGCATTCAGTTTGGAATAGTACCAGCAGCTGACACCTATTCCTCACCAGGCACTCTGCTAGAGAGCACGCAGGCTCAAAGGCCTTCACTTCCACAAAGCAACCCATCGAGATATGTGGGATTTACCCTACTTCACAGGTGAGGAAAGCAAGGTCCAGAGAAGCTAACTCAAAGCACAGCAGCCAGCATGGGTTAAAGCCGGGGTGTATCTAAAGCACCCACTCTCGGGCAGAGTCCCCACCACCCCCAGCAGTGTGGGCAGGTCCCTCCCTCATCCCTCTGCTGGGAGCTGAGCTGGAGAGAAGACAGGGCTGAGCAGGGTTCTAGGAGGCTAAGAAGGTGACCAGGAAGCAGACAGTGGAGGGAGGGACCATGCAGACAGAGGCTCAGAGTAGGAGCTGGGTGACACTGGAGAACACCTCAAGCCCAGCTTCCCACCCGGCACAAGAAGAAATGGGGTCTAGGGAATTACAGATGGGGGCCCCAGCTCTGCATCACCCTGGGTGCTTGTTGGAAACGAGACTCAGAATCTGCACCTTAACAAGATTTCCAAGTGATTTTGATGCATACTGAAGGTAGAGAAGCACAAAATCACTTACCTCACTGCGTTTTTGTGAGGCTTCAATAGGACAATGCTTTGTGCAGTACCCAGGCCAGGCCTCAGTGCTCCGTGTGAGGTGCGGCCACACCCCCCTCACCGCCAAACGCCTTGTGAGCGACTTCTCCTCTACACACCCCTGACCAGGCCAGCAGGGGTGCTGCTACACCTCAGACCGAGTTCACCAGGGCTTCTGCGGGACTCCTCTGGCAGCGGGAGGGTTAAAGCCCCGGGAAGTCCCAGCCCAGCTGGCAGCTGAGCTCTCCCGCTTTACTCCACCCTCGACCCTGGGAGTGGGTAGAGAAGGTGACTAAAGCCAGAGAGGCTGACTAATCCTGGGACACTAACCAGGGATTGGGAAACAGACCGGAACTATTTTCTAGACCAGCACTAGAAGGGGAGGGGAGAGCAGAAGTGAACAGAGACCGGAAAGAGGAGCCCCAGCCTTTCTCCAGCCTTTTTGCCTCGCCGCTCCCACTCCGGGCGCTCAGGTTTCTACAACCTCCACTTCAAGTCCCAAATCTCAGGATGTGAGGGCTTTGAGGGTGTGTGTGAAAGAAAGGTCGGTGGGAGGGAGCAGCTGTCCACCTCCTTCTTTCCTCAGGCTGGTCCCCTCCCCCAGCCCTTTCATTCCACAGACTTTCCGCAGTTTCCCTAAGTAACTCCAGGAGGGAGCCAAGCTCACCCTTCCCTCCCCTCCAGCATCCCCCAACCAGCCTGGGAAGGGAGGGAAGGGGGAGGAGGCGGGAGGAGGCGCAGAGTCGGCTTCAAAAAGCTAGGACTCCTGAAGCTAGGATTCCGGAGTGATTTAGGGTCTAAAGGGAAGACTTCAGAGGCGCCAGAGAGGGAGAGTGAGGGATGGACACACACACACACACACACACACACACAGGCACACACACAGGCACACACAAGAAAGGGAAATAAATGGGGAGAAACACGAAGAAGGGAGGCAGGAACAGAGGGGCACAGAGGGCTTGACTGGGTACCCGAAGGCAAGGCCCACCCACATCCTGCATTCCTGCATGCACCCTAGATCTCTGAGGAGCACCCAAGGGGGTGGAAATGACAAAGCCAGGCGTTGTCACCTCTTAACAGAAGCAAAGGCCTGAGTTGGCCCAAGGTCCCATGGGGGGTGGGGTGGGCACTGAGGTTGGGCTGGAAGGAGAAGGGAGAGGATGTGCAAACCCAGAGCCCAAGACAAAAAGGCTGACACAGGAGCTCCTTTTGGTCAGCTGTGCCACTAAAAAAACTAGGTGACCCTGGCAGAGGCCCTGCATGATTCAAGCCTCTGTTTCCCCATCTATAAATTTGAGGGGGAGAAGGTAGACTGTGGACAGATTCTACAGAAGGTGTTGACCTTCTGTAGGTCAATGCCTTCTGTAGAATCAATTCTTCAAAGCCCCTCCTTCTACTTCTCTGACACACACAGTGAGCAGGGACCAAGATCTTTTCTATTCCCAAGAGAAACATTCTTTAAAAGGCAGCAACAAAGGGGGGTCTGGCTGGCTCAGTCACTGGAGCAAGTGATTCCCGATCTCGGGGTTGGGTGTTTGAGCCCTGTGTTGGGTGTAGAAATTACTTAAGGGTAAAGTCTTCAAACAAAACAAAACAGCTCAGGCCTGAAGGTGGGAGCAGCATGGGCCTCCTCTCCAGATCCTGGCACCCAACCTCCCTCCCGCCTTTGCCCTTCCCACCCCAACCCAGGGCTGAGACAACTCCAGACAAGGAGGCCTCATCAAGCTAGACTAGGGCCAGTTGAACCACAAACCAGAGCCTCCTTGAAAACACACTTCCCCCAAAATGTTTATTTAAAAAGCCTCCCAAGTGTACTTACTTTCCTTCTTACTTACTCCCCCTCAGCAGCAGTGCCTGGCTGGGCTGGACTCCAGAAGCCTCTCGGGCTTCAGGGCAGGGAAGCGGGTGTGAAAGTGAGAGTAGGGCCTGACCCTGCCACTTCAACCCTCTGGATCATTCCCCACGGCCCACAGTGGGATCAGGTCAGCCGCTGTGTGGGCCCAGGAGGGCGGAGCCCTGGCAGGGGAGCCAGCCTGCAGTGACCCAGGAAAGTTGTGGGCCATAAATACTGATTCCATTTCTGTTTTTTAAATCTGGATTCAGGCCAAAAAGCCTGCTTCCTGGCCTTAATGTTAAAAACCACAACAGTTAAATATACCTGTTTACTTTCCTCAAGAACCTGACTTGGCATCTCCCAAACCCATCTGCCTGCCTCAATACTCAGTATTGAGCCTCTCCAGGAGTACAGCACCCCAGGCCTGGGCCAACTCTGTCCCAGAAGACTGGCCTCCCCCGTCACCTCCCTCCGACCCCTGCAACCCTGCACCTACCATGGGCCTGATTTCACTCAGCCTCATAGACATCTGAGAGAGGCTTGTCAGTTTTAACCAAAAAAATGCAGTGTGCTTGATTAAATTTCAACTTCAGATTTTAAAAAATGGCCATTTTTTATATAGTACATCCCAATACTAATGTTGGGGGGCCTACTTATGCTAAAATACTATTTTTTGTTTACATGAACTTAAAATTAACTGGGCATCCTGTATTTTATCTGGCACCTCTAGTCTGGGGGTAAAGCAGGACAGTAAGAGGAGTTCAGCCTCTGCTCCAACTCAGCTAAAAGGGAAAATGTAGGCTGCATCTAAAGGCAGATGTGGTCACTAAAGAAGAAAAAGCATGAACCTGGGAGTCGGACTGTGTTAGAATCACCCATCTGCAGCTCTAAATAGGGACCCTGGGATTTCTCAGTTCTCTCATTTGTCAGATATAAGTAAGCAATCACAGATCAGCCTTGCAGAGCTGGTAAGAAGATTAACTGATGTGAGGCCCATCGAGCTTGCCAAGCATGCACCCGGGACAGTACGTAGGTGTGCTTTCAGGTGTGCTGTCCTGATTCTACCTGGTTCTCTACCAGCCCTCCACGCATGCTACAGGACACGCCTTCCACTCCACTATGTAAGCCCAGTGCCCTCATCCTCTGAGGGCATCATCCCCTAGCCTCCCAGGAAGCCTAGGATTTGCGGTTCCTGCAATGAGTCCTTATTAATAGGCGTTATTCTAAATCTGCCTTCTACGGGTCAATAAGGGCGAGAATTAATCAACTTCAGCCACTGTGTATTGTGCCCTTACTCCGTCATTCCTGTGCTGAGGCCTGACATTTGGCCCTCACCACACTGTCAAAGTGCTTGATTTATAGTCAGTGAAACTGAGGCCCCCAGGGGCTGAGTACCTTCCTTGAGGACTCACAACTAAACGTGAGTGCCAGGATTTGAATCCAGGGTGGCCTGCCTCCAAAGCCTGTGCCCCTAAGTACTAATATCATTCTGTTGTTCTGTTTCCCCAGCTCAGGACCCCATTTTGACTCTCCAGGGACAAAATCCCTCCGCAGAATCTCTATTGCATGGGGAGTTCTCTGTTAGCCTTCTAGGAAAACCCAGCTACAGGTGGGGTCAACAAAAAAGAGAAGGGCTCTCACAGGTCCATGTGCATTCTCTCACACCCACTTGTACGAACGGAAGGCTTGTATGTGCCAGGCCCGTGGTTTTGTGCTCTCATTTCATCCTCATGACAACCCGTGGAGGCCACAGCCTCCATTTTCTGGGCTGAAGAAGGGTTAGGGAGATGAAGCCAACAGGTCAAATTCCCCAAGAGCATAAGTGGCAGAATGAGGCTCTGACCTATGCTGTCCCCTGCTGAAGCTGGACTCTGAATACTTCTGCCTCCACCCCCTCAAGGAACCTTTCCTTTTCAGCTCCCCTCGAGGCGTCTCGGGAGCCTTAGCTCTTTCTCTTTCTGGCTTTTTGTCAGGAATGAGGAGTCCCTTCAGAACAGCCAAACAATCCCCAGGCGCCATGCAGATGGACGGCCAGTCGTGAGGCCTGGCCGCTCGAGGACCGCCCCGAACCCCACACGCAGAGCTGAGCAACTCACCACTGGCAGAGGCCAGGATCATGGCCTGCAGCATCTCCGTATCAAACTGGTTGTTGGGCCATGTGCCGGTCTCATCCCCATTCTGGGAGCTGCGGAAGAGAGAGAGGGGTGGTGAGGACTGCCTCCCAGACCAGCACAGGCCATGCCCCTCCTGCCCTTTCCCAGGGAATCCAGATCTAGCACCCTGTGTCTCTGTCCCAGTCCCACACCAAAAGAGGGCCCATAGGATCAAAACATGCAATGTTTGCAAGTCCTTTGGGGAAAAAAAATCCCTCTGCTGAGCACACTTGCTGGTCTTGCACCATCTATACATAGCAATCCTTTCCTGAGTCATTTCCCTAATTCCTCAAGCTCCCTTCACAGCAAATCCAGTGCAAGCAGTGTTTTCTAGACCACCAGTTCCCAATCTCTGCTTTGGTAACATAAATAAAATTTGTCAGAGGGGATGCCTGAAGCCCACCCAGACAGCCCAGAACCTCCTTGGGGCAGCCCCAATGGCCCTGTTCCTGCTGCCGTGGCTGTGTGCAGGGGGCAACGCCTGCCTGCCTCCCACTGAAGCACCCAGTTACCACCTTGAGATACTCCGAGCACTGAGGAAAACATGAGATGCTTGACAATCGTTAACAATGCTAACCTATAAAGGACCCAAAGGAATGCCAACACAACTTGGATTTTTCCCACAGTGACTATCTCCCTGCTTTGTTGGAATCTGGAAGTATGACATGATTTCTGCTTTTGAGCGGGGGGTCGGGGTACACCCTGACACAGACACAGTCTATCAGGTGATCCTTGGCACCCTCTGGCACACCAGAGTTCCTCAACAAACTGCCTGGATGAAATGGGGGAAAAAAAAGTCCATGGAGAGAGTTAGGTTACTATGAGGGAGGGATGGGGCACTAGGGGACCAGCTGCAGGGAGAGAGGAAGAGAGAGGGAGGCAGTGAGTGCAAGCCAGAGCCAATCCCAGTCAGTGCATTCCATCACAGTGCGTGAGCACAGCCAAGAAATGCTTTACAATTTTTCCAAGTTCTGTCCCAGCTTATGATTTCCCCTGATCCGGGATTCCCCATCCCCAGGAAGGTGGACTTAGTCTTGGGCTTAGATCAGAGCAAAGGTGCAGTGTGTGACCTCTACACCTTCACATCCAACAGAGAGTTAGGGTTGGAGGGGAAAGTGGAAGGCTCATTTCTCTTTCTTCAGAGTGAGAAGAGATGGAATTCTGTGTCCATTTATTCCACCAACATTTACTGAGCAATGACCATGCACCAGATCCTGCGCTAGATACTGGGGTTATAGTTGGGAACATGTCCAAACTAGTTTATCTCTATGATGCTCACAGTCCATACTAAGAGGCTGACATTAAGTACACAATTATTCAATCATGACTGTGACAAAGGGCCGTGGGGGCAAAGAGCAGGGTGGAGAGGGAAGTCTTCATTTAGTAGGAGGCTAGGGAGCTCAACCAGTCCAGGTTTCCTTGAGGAAAAGGGAAATTAGAAGACAGGAAATTTAAATTAGAAATTTCCAGGTGATTTGCAGGACAATTCTAGTTAAACAAAAGTATGAGGAATGACAGAAAATCACCACCTTCTAACCAGTCATCAGTGAATACTAAAGTATTAAAAGTGGAAGTTTGCTGCCCAGTCTCAAATATCCCTCAGAGTACTTATTAATCAATTCTTTAAAAGTAGCTTTGTAATGGAGAGATAGGGAGACCACTTACTTAAGTGAACAAAGTGAGTATCACCAACACCTGGACAGACAGACACGAAAGCATCTCCCAGGTAATGCAGTGGGAGGCTGCACAGTGTCGTACAGGCAGTATTCCTAACAAAACTGTTAACCTAATTTCACTGTAAGAAAATGCAAGGCCAGATTGTGGGACATTTTAAAAGACAACTGGCTTGGACTCTAAAAAAGGTCTGTCATGAAAAACAAACAAAGTATGGAGGCTGTTCTACATTAAAGGGGATGAGAGAGATATGGCAAGCAAATGAGATTCATGCTCTGACTGAATACTAGATTTAAAAAACAAAAACAAGGGTGCCTGGGTGGCTCAGTGGGTTAAGCCACTGCCTTCGGCTCAGGTCATGATCTCAGGGTCCTGGGATCGAGTCCCACATCGGGCTCTCTGCTCAGCAGGGAGCCTGCTTCCTCCTCTCTTTCTCTCTGCCTGCTTCTCTGCCTACTTGTGATGTCTCTCTGTCAAATAAATTAAAAACAAAACAAAAACAAAAAAACCAGGGGTGTGGCTGGCTCAGTCGGTAGAGCACACAAGCTGAGAGCATGAATTCAAGCCCCACTTTGGGTACAGAGCTTACTTTAAGAAACAAACAAACAAAAACACCAAACAGGTTAAAAGACATTTCAAGAATGTTTATGAGAATCTGCCAGTGGACTATATATTATTACTGCATTAATGTTAAATTTCTCAAACGTGATCATTCTTTTATGGTTTATAGGTGAATGATACTATTGTGAGGGGTTCTGTACTGAAGTTTTTCAAATGTTGTGATGTCTGCCACTCTCAAATGGTTAAAAAAAAAGTTTAGTGTGTGTGTGTGTGGAGAGAGAGGGAGATAAATGTGCAAAATATTAACCATTGATTAATCTAGGTCAAAACAGTATTCCCATGTCCATCACACTATTTTTGACAAGTCAACTTTTTGACAAGCTTGAAACATTTTAAAGTAAAAAACTGAGAAGTAAAGTGAAGTATCTAAGAGAAGGTGTAGTGCTCGGGGAGAGCGCTTTCCAGGTAGAGAGAGTAACATGTCCCAAACCTCTGAGGCTTGAAGAAGCTTGGCCACTTGGATGGGCTAAGGGAAGCCAGTGTGGCTGCCCCAAGGGGAGAGGGTGTGAGGGGCTGAGGATGTAGAAAAATGGACACTAAAGATTTTTGGTCTCATTCTAAGAGCTCTGGCAAGTCACTCGGGTGTTTAAAGTGGGGTGGGGGGTGTCACGGTGAGATTTAAGTATTTAAAGATCCCTCTTGCTCCTGGGAAAGGACCAAGGGTTAAGGGTATCTTTGGGAGGACAGGAGCCCAGTGGTGGGGCCTCGGCCAGCTCTGTCTCTGTGGAAATTCAGGGGTCTTAACTTGAAGCCCTGCTGAGCTGTCACTGGGCCTATTAGAGGGCACAAGGCTGAGGCAGATGGGCTCATGCGTAGGTGAGGAGACTGACTGGGATAGAGTGGGGAGAACAAAGGTCAAGGAGGGGAAGCAGAAGGGCTCCAGGGTGAACAACAGGGTGAGACACCAGGTTAGGAAGATACCATGTGGGCTGTGGATAATGCTGTTGAGGGAATAAAGGTGAGGGAGGGGCTGGGTCTGGAACCATGATGCGCTGGGCTATGGGGAGGATTCTTGGACAATGGCTGAATACTGGAGGCTAAGAAGATGAGCCGGCTGCCAACTCTGTGAAGCTGGGCACAAGGGGAGAGATTTCTTTTTGAACAATTTGCTGAGAACTTCCTATTCTCTGGGTTCTGGGCTGACTAAATTACATAGAATTTAGTTTTATATATATATATATACATATATATATAATGTGGTTATATATATTTAGTTTATATACAGTTTATATTTTATATTTAGTTGTTTTATAGTAGCTATCGCTCAGTTAGCTTGCCTATTTGAGCCTCAGAACCACCTGCAGGTAAGTATTACTATGATTCTCTCTTTTCTAGCAGATAAATCCAGGGCTCAGAGGGGTCGAGAGTTGAGAGACTCCTGAAGCCACACAGCTGCTAACTAGCAGAGCTGCAACCTGGAAAAGGCCTGGTAGGACTCTAGCCCATGCTCCTTTACACAACACCATACTGGGCTTCCCCACGGAGGCCCTGGAGCCCTGGAAGTGGGGATAGGGGGCTCTTCCAGGAATTAGGAGATGGTGGAAAATAAAAATGGAGGAGATGGACTATCTCTAACTGACCACTTTCCAAGCATCCACGATGTGTCAGCACCCGTGGCAGGCCAGAAAACGTAAGAGCTGAGGGACGGAGTTCTTGCCCCAAGGAGACTGGATTGCGGTGTGCTAGATATGTGTGTGGGGAGTGGGTTAACAGCCCACACAGGCTGGGCTGTGAAAAAATGCTCCCTGCAGGAGGAGGCAAAAAGGGAGAAATCTGGGCACGTCACCTCTGATAATAGCCTGGATTTAACTGTGTTAAAATATAAACACATATGTATTTTTTGACATAGTAAAAGCCTGTCAGCCTATTAAAATAGACATTCTGGGGCACCTGGGTGCCTCTGCCTCTGGCTCAGGTCATGATCCCAGGGTCCTGGGACTGAGCCCCACAACAGGCTCTCTGCTCAGCAGGGAGCCTGCTTCCCCCTGTCTGCCTACTTGTGATCTCTATCAGATAAATAAATAAAATCTTGAAAAAAAAAATACACTATGTCCAGATGAGGAGCTATTAGGCAACAATTAACTTCTGAAAATCTTGTTCCTGCCATGGGGAAATTCTCATGGCATATTGCAAAGAGAACACGAAGAGGTGATAATGCTGATGGAACTCAATTACTAGAGGAAAAAATGGTGAGAAATATCCCACCTCACTGGGAGTAAGAGTTCATACTATTTTGTGAAGAAGTCTGTGAACAATTTAGGTGAATCAGACTTAAAAAAAAAAAAAGAAAGAAAGAAAAGAAAAGACACCTGTGCTGGTTGAGTGCACATAACAAAAATGGTTTAGAAATACACATATGAGAATGTTAAAGAGCTTAAGAGATTTGAGGCACTGAACCAAATACAAAATGTGGGCCCTTAATTTGGGTAAGTACACAAATGAGTTAACAGACATATAATTGGGGAAATGTCAATATAGACTGGATATCTGATACCAGTTTATTAGTATTACTTAGTATTAACATATTAGTTTATTAATATTATTTTGAGTAATTATGTGTTAAAAAAAAAAAAGAACTATCTGTTAAAGACAGTGAAGACTCAGATGAAACGACAGGAAGGCTGAGATCTGTCTCAAAGTAATTCACGGGGGTAACAGGGTAGAGACCCAAGTGAAACAAAGCAGGGCATTAGCTGGCACAGGGGATTAGAGAGGTTCATGATACCATACTCCTTGTCTACGGATTGGAAAATTTCCATATTCAAAAAATGTCAGTAGGGGGGGGGAGACTCTGGGTTGTGAAATTTGAGTGCTTTCTCTTTTAAAATTTTCCTCTATTTCTCATGCTTCTATAATGAGCCTGTATTTTTTTTTATAAGCAGTCAAAAATAAGATGCTACTTGCCTGCTGAGTGACGGCTTAAATTGAGGGGGAGCAGGGCGAGTGTCTCACCAAGGAGAGGGAAGGGAAGGGTAGGGAGAAGCCATCAAGGGAGAACAGAGTGGAGTGCAGGAGAAGCTAAATGGAGACTCTCCTTCTGTGCAGAGACTGGGAAGAGCTACAGGGTGGGGCCTGGGTTACAGCCTGAGAAGGGGCAAGTGGTTTGCTGGGTTCAGCACCCGAGGTAACAGCCGCTGAGGTAAGAAGCTAGAAGGGTGACCTGAGAAGGGATAAGGCTGAAAGGAGGGGCACCTGGCAAGAAGGGACTTCACAACTTGGCTTTTTCCCTTTGGTCTGGGCAATGTGACCCAGTGCTGACTTGAATTAGGTTTCCTGGAGAACCCAACAGCAGCCCTGCTCTGAAAGTGGTGTGCCAGTAATCAAGATGGCAGGGAGGTCATGGAGCAGAGAAGCAGCGGAGGGCCGGAACCACGGTTAGACTGAATGAGGAAAACCTCCCCTCTTCATCCGCTCACTCCAACTTACTCACCAGAATGGCAGCAAAGAAAGAATTCATCAGTCTGCTGGCCCTGAGAGGCCTTACCACAAGGCCTTTGCTCTTCCCTCCCTCTTTCAGATGCTTAATTCCTACTTAGCCTTCAGATCCCTGAAACACCTCATCTCCTCTCAGATGACCTCCAGTTCCCCCACCAGATCAAATCCCTATTTTATGCTCTCACCACCAGGTACTGCTCTTCATAGCACTTGAGATAATGGCAATCTTACATTTATTTTTTATTTTTGGTTAATATCTGTCTCACTCAACATAAGGTAAACTCCTCGAGGTCAGGGAGCAGGTCTATTGTATTACCTCCCACACTCAGACTCCGACCTGGCCTCCAGGAGATGCTTACTAACTATGGAATGAATGAAGGAGAAAAGTTTCATTTCGGACCTCAATCAGGAATATCCACCTCAAGTTAACTAAAAGAAGGGAGCTTTCTCTTACATCTCCCCAAGAGGTTCTATGTGTATTTCAGGCTACCAAGTCTCATTCGATGAAAAGGGACATGAGGCAGGGGTAAGGCGCTCAACCCGGAGGGCCTATCACAAGCAGCCGGCAATTCTGCTTTAGGATCAGTACACAGCCACAAGCTGACCAGTGTGCCTCACCACTTTAACTCGTTTCCTCCTGGAGGCTTGCTCTATACTCACATGACCCTCTTCTTCACAGAACTTGCTATGATTCGTAATTAGACATTTGTTTAGTGTGATTTGTTGTCAGTTTTCTGTCTCACCTGTTGGCTTGGAAGTCTATCAGTTCAAAGATGATGTCTGCTTGTTCATTCTTGCAGGACAGTGTTTAGAACAGGAACTGCCTCATAGTAGAGGCCTAATAAATAAGTGATGAATAAATGAACACCTGAGTGAGCACATGAATGACCTAACAGGTCAGTGACAGAAAGGCTGGCAAGGCCACTGGGGCAAAACAAGACAGATGGGGTCAAGGGAGGGGCAAGGGCAGTCCAAGTCATCTGGCTTGGTGCCTCCTAGGGGCCTTCTAGGAAGTGTCCCGGGCTCCCGATACACATGAAGGACTGTGGGAGGCGGAGGCTCCACCGTATACCAAGGTCCCCTGGGTCCTGGGGCAGGGCGGGCTCACCATCTGCAGCATGCGGGGATATGTGGGCCATAAGGACCTGACCAGCAAGGAGGCAGGGAAGGGTGCCTAAGTTCTGCCCACCTCCCCACCCCCCACCCCCGTCTCCTGGGTTCCTTGGACTCCTCAGGCTCCTGACTTCTAACAGGGAGACCTGGCCCCAAGCCCATCCCACTCCTCTCAGACCAACTTTAGGTCTATAGCATCTTTCTATAGCTTCCTTCCCCACCACCCGCAGGGGGTTCCTGTCTCAGCAGGAATTCATACTGGATTGAAATGAGCAGCTGGGGCAGCCGGGATGGGAGGGTGTGTGGTGGTAAACACTGATCAAAGACTCTGTGTGTGAGGAGTAGGAGGAGGGAGGGGGGCACGTGTGTGCTGGCTTGCCCACAAGCACAAAGAAATAAGAGACAGGATAAAAGGAAGACAAAGAGAAATAAAGAAAGAGTAACAGACTGAGGCTCAGGGATGCAGAGAGAGGCAGACTATACACTTAGAGAGACATTCAGAGAGGGGCAGAGACAAGGAAAGAGAGACAGGCTGAGAACAGAGAGGAAAGCAGAAATAGCAAGAGATTAAGAAACCAAGAGACTGGAGACAGAGGAACACAAGGACACTAAACAGGGAGGAGAAACAGAAAAGAGGTCAAGGAAATAGGGAAGCAGCAACAGAGATTAGACTAACGGAGAGTCCGATTTATTTATGAACTGCACCATTTCCTGAGCACCCAGCATGGCGGGGCGGGGTGGTGGTGGTGGCAGGGGACACAGGCACAGTTGCATGCAGGCACACACAAATGGTAGGGACTAAGATGCAGCTCTAAAGACAGAAACTAAACTAAACTAAACTAAACAAAGACAGAAACTGAAGCAGAGGCAGAAAGAGAGGGAGAGGCAGAGACTACAAACTGAGACTGAGGGCAGGGCAAAGAGGGAAGAAAGAACGGCAGAGACGACAGGCCTATAGGTAGAGAGGCAGGACCGGGTGTGGGCTCTAGGGCAGCCTGGAGCCAGGACCAGAGAAACCTGCCCCTTGAGCTTCCTGCCCCCTCAGTCCTCCCTCCAGCCACGCAGTTTCCACCTTCCTCCACCCTCCTCCACAGCTGCCTGGCCTCCCTCACCTCTGGCCCTGCTCTTTCTTGCTGGCTCTGGAGGAGGCTCTGACTGCTGACAGCATCTCCCCCCCTCCTCCTGTCCCCCGAGTCTGCGTGACCCCAGCCCAACCTGGAGCAGGGAGACAGAGGAATTAGATGGGCACGGAACACTTCCTTTCCCCCCAGAGACCACCTGAAGACCAGGAGATAGGAAAACGTTCACATGGGGAGAAGGCAGGGGCTGAGTGTGTGGAATGAGCTTTCAAAAGAGACAGAGTAGAAGCCTCTTCCTTCTGGGGTCTGTGTACCAGCCCCCAATACACTAAAACCTCCCTGAAATCCGAAACTGAGGGAAGAAGCCATTTGTAGCCAATGCTGAGCCCTCCCCCACCTCCTCCTACGTCATCACTGAGAAAATGCCGCAGAGAAGAGGGTGGGCTGGAGAGGCAGTCACCTACCCGCTGGTGCCGGGTCTCTGGGCCTGAGAGAATCGCCAGTCCGTGTTGGGCGGGGCTTGCTGTGGAGAAAACAGAGGGAAAGGGGCTGAGTACTCACAAGCAGTCAGAATGTCACCAGAGCTGGGGCTGGGCAGGGAGGAAAGACGGGCATGGACACAGAGAAGAAAAGAGGATAAGAGGAGGGAGGGGTAGACTCATCTTCAAAGACGAAGCATACCCCAGGTCTCAGAGGTCTGAGGTACCAGAGGCAAAGAGATAAAATAATATTGATCTGACCATATCGAGGAGCAAGCCCAGAAAGAGCCCATTCCTCCAAGCCCACTGACTCAGAACCGCTGAGCTGAGGTTCATGGGCAGAAAGTATCTTCTGTGGAACTCAAGGGAGGGGCCCAAAGAATCACTCCCCCGCAGGAGATTTTCATGAGAATTCCACCAGCCATAGAAAGAATTTATTCAGCACCTCAGCTGGGAACAAAGCATCCTTGCAGCAAAATGGCTGCTGCTCCTGGTAACCCTTTTTGTGCCAGGTTGTGCTGTAACATATTCAGAGGGATGCCTCCTCCAGGCCCTTGGCTCTCGACGATCCCTTCCCACAGCTAAACACATTATTAATTTAGGAGTCATGCCAGACTGATTCTTTGCAGGGCATCCAAGCCCCAGGACACCTCTCACCCCCAGAACTCTGCCAGACAATGGCCGTGACTGAGGAGGAGAGAACAAGGCTGCTCTGTCTGGGATACAGAAAACTGCTGGGATGGAGCCCAGCAGAGATCAAGCTCCCACAGCCTCCAAGCAGAGCCAGCTCAGTCTCCACGGCTCCTAAGGGGCTGATCTGTAGTCATGTCCCACCTGGAGGAAGGGGTGGGACTTTGGCCAGATGCTTCACTCCTGAGTCCAGAGAGTACAGTACCCCGTCACACACAAACGCGTGCGTGCACGCACACAGATACACACACACGGGACACTCTGAGAGCCGTCTCCTTACCGGTTCTGAGGTGTGCTGGTAATTAACTCTCACGTTCACTCCCAGAAGCAGAGGAGACATGTGAGCATCTCTGATTACACTGGGGAGAAGACAGACCCAAGGCTGCCAAATGACTCACCCTAAGGCTCACAGGTGGCAGGGGTCTGAGCAGAACCCAGAAATTTACCAGCACCAGTCCTGGGCCACTGTAGGAAAAGGCACTGGGATGCCTACCCCTCAGCCTTAGACACAAGAGAATCTACACAGAGATACAAGAACGACGACAGACTGGAAGAGAGTTGCTGGGCAAAACTCACAACCTACATAAGGATGGCGGGTCCAAAGCATGTTCAGTGAGGGCTGCTGAGATAAGGAGCCCCAGAAAACTTTTCTCCAACATATAAAGCCATAAAAGAAAAGAATCGCATCTGTGCCCCATCCCAGCCGATGCAGACTACCCTCCTGTCCTCCAGCTTTACAACTGCTAATGACTCAAAGTACAAATTCTGGAGTTAGACCTGAGCTAGAGTTTTCCCAACCCCTTCCCCTGCAAACTTGAGCAAGTCATATGACCGCTGTGGAATTCAGTCATAGGTGAGGAAGCTAGTATCTATCCAGCAAGAATGTTGGGAAGAACGGGTATGACGTGGTACAGTAAGGCTCTCTCAATCAGCTATCACATAGGGGTGTTGTTTCAAACTAGAACTCTGATTCGTTAGGGGCAGGGAGGAACATAACTGTAGTTTAAATAAAAGCTCCTGAGATTGTGCCAACTTGTGCCTTTTACTACTATAGATGCCAAACATATGAGGGCTCCCTAGGATCTGGCAGAGGCTGGGCTTTCTATCAGGCCAAGAAGGAAGGACGTGACAGAAGATACTTTGCTCACTCCCGAAGCCCTGACCCTAAACTGCAGGAACACATCAAGATTACGATGGAGCCAAAAGCCTGTCTCTGAGTGTCCAGGGTCCAGGTGCTCCATGTTCCCACTTCCTGCGTTAGGGCAGGCAGTGACTGTCACTGAAGTCCCAGGCTGCCTATCTATCCAACCCTTGGGCCACAGGGTAGCTCAGCCAGCCCCTGAGGCTTCTGGGCTGGAGGCAATACTGACCTCTGCTTGGAGCCCCAGCAGGATAGAGCAGCCCATCCTGGCCCTAGAGTTCCCAGACTTATATCCTCTTGTACAGAGGTGACCTGGTCTAGCTCCAGGTGGAGGCAGGAAAAGGCTCCTGAGTCCTTGCAGGCCCTGGGAAACCATGCCACGGGATCCTCAACAGTGTATGATCAGTCAGCAGTGAGTACCTCTGAGGCCAGCTGCCAGGTGGTTTGGAAGCTATGAGGGGTCTGGGGACAGCCAGTGCATGTGAACCTGACAGCAAGCACTGGCAGTTAAAGGCGGTGTGCATGTAAGATCAAGTGCAGGTAGATATGTGTGCATGTGTATGTGTGCATGCAAATGAGGTGAGGCAAGCCCACTGGTCTATGTGGCCAGTGGCTGTGTTCTGCAGGGATGATATGCGTGAAGCCTGGGTGTACCCCTACCCTGTCTACAGCTGTGTTTGTTTGATGGGGGGATAGGGAGAGTTGAGATTAATAGTGAAGTCACCCACCAAGGGAGTGGAAAGTGGAAACCTAAAGACTGGCAGAGCAAGCTGGCTCAGGATTTAAGGAGGCTGGGTCCTGGTGTAGATTCATAACTGATTCTACCCAGGAGCAGGCCCCCACCCAACCCCAGCCATAAAAGATGACTGGACCCTAGCCTTTCCTGTATGTGGGCAGCAGGGATTGGTTCTACTTCCCCTCACCTACAACCACCACCACCTCCTGGTACTCCGAGTCCTATCCCCACCTTAGTGTTCCACACAATCAGTCCAAATGGCCCCCTAAGTCAGGCAGAGTACACTGAGCTCCATGCCCTCCTCCACCCCCACACCCCACCCTCTTCCCAAGAGGAGTAAATGCAGAAAGTCCCTTTTGTGGCCGGGCTACTTCTCCACTGCAGCCCATGGGGGTCAGTCGCCCTGAGCAGTAGGGAGCCCCTCACCTGGCTCCGCTCCCGCAGTGTATTAGAGCGGGACCGGTAGGCATCAGGCTCCAGCACCAGAGCTGAGGGCTGGTGGACACTGAGCGGCCTTAGAAAAGTGAAGTCACTGCCATCCGAGGCTGGTGAGAAGCACGTCCTGTAGCAGTGGCTCTGCGAGTCCGAAGGCCGCAGCGTCACCTCCATGTACTTGAGTGTGCCGTCTGAGCTCACCTGCAGGTTGGGACTAGACTGCTTATAGAAGTCCCGAGAGGGGGAGTCCTGGCGCCTGCAGCACTGGCTCCCACCCCCATCTGCATCTCTGTGCCCCCAAAGGCACTTAGCTGACAGGAAGGTGAAGGTGACTAAGGATAAGAGACTGATGGCTGCAAGAGCCACAATGAGGTAAAGGGTAAGGTCTGCATGCTCAGGAGGGTTTGAGAGGAAATCACTGGACTTGGGCATCTCCTCGGGATCCTCATCCTCCAGAACCAGCAGCACCGTCGCTGTAGAGGAGAGTGAAGGGTCACCGTTGTCCCTCACTAGGACCACAACCTGCTGGGTGTCAGAGTCATCCTCCCGTAAGGCCCGGGCTGTGCGCACCTCGCCAGTATGTGAAGACACCAGGAACAGTCCCGGAGCCGTGGACTGTGGCAACAGCGAATAGGAAAGCCACGCGTTGTGGCCTGCATCAGCATCCACAGCTGTCACTTTGGTGACCAAGGAGCCAGGAGGAGCAGAACGAGGGAGGCGTTGGGGGACTGAGAGTTCCCACCCGGGCCTTGGGTGCAGCACAGTCGGCGCATTATCATTCTGGTCCAGGACAAATACATGCAGAGATGTGTTAGAATGCAATGGGGGAGAGCCAGAGTCTCGAACCCCCACCATGATCTGCAGCATTTGCAGCAATTCATAGTCAAAGGTGCGCTGGGCAAAGACTCGCCCGTCCTCAGGGTTGACATATACGAAGGAGGAAGCTGGGGCTCCCTGAATCTGATTCCCTACGATGGAGTAGGTGAGGTGAGCATTATCCCCAGTATCTGGATCCAAAGCAGCCACAATGCAGAGAAGGGAACCTGGAGGCCGATTTTCTGGTATGTAAGCGGTATAGAGCTGCTGAGTAAAGTAGGGGGCGTTGTCGTTAACATCTGAAATGTTGAGCCTGATGGTGAGATGGGCGTGCAGGGGAGGTGAGCCTGCATCACTGGCCAAAAGCTCAATGGTATAGTGGGATATGGTCTCCCGGTCCAAAGGCTGGCTGGTCAGCAGTGAGTAGTGGTTCTCAGAAGGCTTAATCTGAAATGGCAGGTCTGGGGAGATATCAAGGCTCACTTCACCATTTCTACCTGAGTCTCGGTCCCGCACATTGAACAAGCCCACTACTGTGCCCACTGGTGTGCTCTCCAAGATAGGGTTGACCAAAGAGGCCAGGAGTACCTCTGGGGCATTGTCATTGGCATCTCCCACATCCACTTGAATCATACAGTGGCCTTCCATGGCTGGCTGTCCCTGGTCACGGGCTCTCGCATGAATTTCATAGAAACTCGACTCCTCAAAGTCTATGGGACCCAACACATGGATTGCTCCACTGCTAGGGTCTAGGCCAAAAAGATTACGCACTACATCAGATGTATGGTCCCCAAAAGAATAGTCTAGTTGGCCATTGGTGCCCTCGTCTGGGTCAGTGGCATTGAGGCGAAGCAGCAGTGTACCCACAGGTGCATTCTCAGGGAGCCCCACGCGAAGAACTGAGGACTGGAAGGTGGGGGCATTATCATTGACGTCCAGCACAGTGACAGAGATAAGGGTGGTCCCTGAGCGGGCTGGGACACCCCCGTCCACAGCAGTGAGCACGAGCTGATGTCTCGCCTGGGCTTCACGGTCCAGCTGCTGCTCCAGCACCAGCTCTGGGAATAGCTTCCCATCTTTTAGGGTCTTCACCTTCAGAGAGAAGTGGCTGCTGGGGCTTAGAGTGTAGAAGCTCACAGTATTGGTGCCCACATCCGGATCCTGGGCACTATCCAGTGGGAATCGTGCCCCAAGTGCAGCTGATTCTGAGATGCGTATCTCCCGCTCTGAAGTGGCAAAGCTAGGAGAGTTGTCATTGAGATCCAGGATCTCTACCTCTACGCGCATTAATTCCAAGGGATGTTCAGTCACCACCTGCACGGGCAGCAGGCAGCTCGTACTGGCTCCACACAGGCTCTCTCGGTCAATCTTCTTATTCACTGCCAGAGCACCACTCATCAAGCTCAGGGAAAAATAGTGGCCATTCTCCTCAGACCCCAACCGTAGTCGGCGGCTCAACAGATCTGTCACCTTTAAGCCAAGATCCTGAGCAACATTCCCCACCAGCGTCCCCGGCTCTGACTCCTCCACCACTGAGTACCGAAGCTGCCCAGATGCCCAGCCCCAGCAGCACAAGGACAACATGCAGAGCACCTGCCATTTCCCAGCGAGCTGTGGGGGTGTCTCAGGCCCCATGACCCAGAAGGCCCTTCCTGGACACTGACTCTGTGCTGTCCTGTCTCCAAGGTAGACCCAGGTCTTGGAATGTAGCAGCTGAAATCTCTTCTGTCTCCTTCCAGCCTCTTAAAAACTGCTCCGAGGTCTGTCTGCCTGCAGCAGTTCTTCTTAGTCACCAAATGGCGGGGGTGGGTGGAGGGGGGATGGGAACTGAATCTGAGTGGAGCTGGGGAACAGGGGGAGGAGAGGTGGGCAGGAAGAGCAGATCCCCCACCTCTGCTCTGAGTCTGATTGGCCAAAAAGTCTGTCTGCTCTCAACCAATTATGAAGTCTCCTCAGTCCTGGAAACCTTAGGAACAGGCAAATCTGTGTCAATGAAGCCTCCTACCTACCCACTCATTTCAGGCTGCAGGTTGATTCAGCCCCCTTGGCAGCAAAGTTTGACAGCTCAGATGGTGCTCAACGGGGAAGACAAAGTGGTACAAAACTTCTCAGGGTTCTATCCCAGCAACTTCCCTCAGGACTTTAGAAGCTCCCACTACTTTTCTTCAACCAACAAAATTGTGTCCTTTCAGGGGAGGCAAAGCCCCTGTGAACCCCTCCTCCCCCATCCTGCCAAAGGCTGCTAAGGTGAGAGAAAAGTTCTGTTAGGATCCTGTAAAGCCTTGCTCTGAGTAGCCATCAATGCTTTGAGGAATCTCAATGTCAGCTGATGGTTCTAGGGCTCTGCTTTTCTGAGATCCTTGACTTGAGCTGTGGAATGAGCACAACAGCTTGTGGTAGGGGGAACGTTCCTGCGACTGATCCACGTCCCCCAGGAGAGTGACTAGAAACTAGAAACTAGGCATGGTTTCTAGGATTTATGGCTTCACCAATTCAGAACTCTACTTAAAGACTCCCAGAGTGGCTGTCTCTGAGTTCCTCAGCTGTAAACCAGTTTTCTGACATTAAGTGATTTCACTTACACTGCTCTTCCCGCCAAATAAATGATGCTCCCCTGCCCCCATTCTCCTGCATCCAGCTCAAACCTCAATGAGCCCCCGACCGGGATTCCTGAAGATTTGGACTGAAAGATCTCTGCGTCCACTTTGATGCCTCCCTGACCCTTCAGTTCTCTCCTCTTTATGCTTCCTGCTGTTTCAAGCAGAGAATTCTCTCTATGGTGGGTTAGGGAGTACCCCATACCATGGGGCAAATATATTAGTCCCCCTCAATTCACTGGGAAATGGTAGCCTAGAGTTAAGGTAGTCCAGAATCTGGCCTCCCCAATCAAGAAGAGAAAGCAAGGGTAAGGTAGACCCTTGTGCAGCAGAGTCTTCTATGCTCCCATATTCTGACAGCAGGCTTCTACAAAACCCTGACTCTTGATCATTACCTTCATTTCTTACCCTCAGATAAGGGCATAACCCACCCCAAGTACTCATCCATTATTCACAAAACACTTCTAAAGCACACCATCTACCACATAGTTACCATGCACTATGGGCTCTTGCAGAGAGACCAACGGTCGATGGGATGTGACCCAGCCATATGCCTGCATCAGCATAACCTCAAGCATTGGCTGAGCCTGCAAAGGTCTCACCTCTAGCCCATACAGAAGATCAGAGGGTGGGCAGCTTGGGCGAACAGGCTCCCCTGCCATGGGTGCACTGGGTGACTTCACCATCATGAAGCTATCACTCCGAGTGGGTGCAGAAGCCAAAGGTGTACAGCCATGAGAGTGGCCGCCCACATCAACAAACTTGATAGGATCATCTGACCCTAGCTGGATACGCAGGATCCCATTGGAAGGAGGAAGCCCCTCCCTCCTTCGAGATCGGGTGAGACAGGCACAGGTGCCAGCAGGAAAGCAGGTCACTCCACAGGCAGCCCCACGCAGACACTTTGAGAGCAGTGCCACGAATGAGCCAAAGGACACAAAGCAAATTGCCACTAGCGATACAGCCAAATAGAGGGTCAGGCGGGATTCTCCTTCCCTTGGAGCTGAAGATTCTCGAAGATCAGGGACAACTGGATGAGTATCTTCCTCCAAGGACACTAGTAAAGTGACAGAGGTAGACAGTGGAGGGCTACCACTATCCTTTACCACAATGACCAGCTTCTGTGGTGGGAGATCAGCTGGGATGGGAACTGCCGTCCGTACCTCCCCAGCATAGCGAGAGACTGCAAACAGGCTGGGGTCTGGGGCCTCCAGGAGCTGATAGGAAACCCAAGCATTGTAACCTGAATCCAAGTCCACAGCAGTCACCTTTGTGACTAGGTGGCCAGCACCAACTGATGGAGGCAGTGCTTGAGGACACAAGGAACCAGGCCGCGCCCTAGGGCGGAGCACAGCTGGGGCATTGTCATTGAGGTCCAGCACAAACAGACGAACTGTCACAGTGCTGCTGAGAGGTGGGTTGCCCCGATCCCGGGCCTGCACCTCAAACTGCAATGTCTGTGTTTGCTCATAATCAAAGGATCGAGTAGCATGAACAGCTCCTGTCTGGGGATTCAGAGAAATAAAGGAAGAAGCTGAAACATCTCGATTTCTGGGCTCCAGGAGAGAGTAGGAGATAAGTGCATTCAAGCCAGAGTCTGGATCAGAGGCTGCAAGGGAACAAAGCAGGTCCCCTGGGCGATTGTTCTCAGGAACAAACACCTCATGTGACCTCTGGAAGAAAGAGGGTGGGTTATCATTCACATCTGAAATATTGAGGAAAATAGTCCTCTGGGTACTCAGAGGAGGATTCCCAGCATCAGAAGCAGTGACCATGATGTCATAGCTGGATTTGGCCTCTCGGTCCAAGGGCCCAGCAGTCACCAGGGAGAACTGGTTCCTGAAGGCAGACTTGAGGGCAAATGGCAGGTGGTCAGGAATACGGAGGCTCACATCTCCATTCGACCCTGAGTCAGGGTCCTGCACACTGATGAGTGCCACTACAGTGCCAGGTTCTGCGCTCTCTGGAAGAGTCCCAAGCTCCGAGGTCACTGTGATGTGTGGGGCATTGTCATTTACATCTAGGAGATCCACCCGAAGGCTGCAATGTTGCTCCATGGCTGGAGAACCCCCATCGCGAGCCCGAATATCAAATTCATAGTAATTCTCGCTCTCAAAGTCTAGGGGCCCCTGAAGGGTAAGCTTTCCAGTAGTCGGGTGAAGGCTAAAGAGGTTTCTCACACGATCAGGGGTGTGACCACTGAAAGAAAAGGTGACGTTACCACTGGGACCCAAGTCTGGGTCAGAGGCATTGAGCTGGATGAGCAGCATGCCGGCTGGGGCACTCTCCAACACGCTAATCCTATAGCTGGATTGCTGGAAGGCTGGGGCGTTGTCATTCACGTCCAGCACAGATACTCGGAGCTCTGCGGTGCCAGATCTCGGGGGGTTCCCTCCATCCACAGCAGTCAGCACCAGGCGGTAGTCTGATTGCTTCTCCCGATCCAAAGGCTTCTCTAGGAGCAGCTCTGGGACCAGGCTGCCGTCGCTGCGCTTCTTGACATCAAGTGCAAAGTGTTCATTGGAGCTTAGTCTATAGCTGCTAATAGAATTGCTTCCCACATCTGCGTCCTGAGCCTTTTCCAAGGGGAAACGCTGTCCTGGAGGAGCTGCCTCCCCAATTTCCAAGTCCAGCTGCTGCCGAGGAAATCGGGGGGCGTGATCATTCACATCCACAATTTCTACCTCCGCTCGGTACATTTCCAAAGGCCCTTCGGTTACAAACTCCAGGGGCACGATGCAGCTGGCACTGAGTCCACACAGTGCCTCCCGATCAATTGGATTCTTGATGAGCAGGGCTCCGCTGTCCAAATCCACACGGAAGTGTCTTTGGTTCACCTCTCCAGCAACCTGCAGCCTACGAGCTGACAGACTCTCTGTATCCAGCAGGAAATCTTGGGCGACATTCCCTACAAAAGTCCCCTCCTGTGACTCCTCTGGGACTGGGTAGCGGATCTGCCCACAAACGTAACCCAGGTGGCAAATGAGGAACAAAAGGGTAGCCCCCCAGCAGAATTCTACCCAGCTTCCCACCTTGCGGAGCATTGCTGCTTCCCAATAGTCCTCTACCTGGTCCTGAGAAGCAGAAGAAGCCGACCCGCCCCAAACGGCAACAGCAGCTGGAGACACCTATCTCTCTTTCGTGGCGCCAGCTCTAGCGCGGCTGGGCCGGCGCCGCAAGGGTTACGCGCCGTTTTTTTGCTGGTGGCGGGGTAGATTTGTCTGCCTTCCGCAACCCGATTGGCAGAAGGCAGCTCTTGGGCTCAGCCAATAGGCTGAGCCGAGAACATCCCAATAGCAGCAGGGTTAATGCGTCGCAGCACTGGAGGAAAAAAAAAAACCCCAAAACAAAAACCACCTATCTTTTCGCCTTCCTCCCACTCAACAGCATTTCTTTCTATAGGTTTATTATCTCCAGGAGAGACAGACAACATGTATATATGTTCTTTCCCCCCCACCAACACACCAACTTCCCCCGCCTCTTTTCAGCTGGGAGGCGGGGAGTGGGGGACAGAGAGCCAGAGCCCTAGCAACCTGCAGCCCAGAGAGAAGTAGCCATTTGAGACTGGTCACTTTGTTCAAGCCCGTGTTGTCATCCACCAATATTCTAAATGGGTAGTTTCTGCCTCAGTCTGATGTATTAGAGCAACAACTAATTAGAAGCAGGGACATAGACTAAAAACTCTGCCCCTCTGCAGATTATTCAGAAACATATCCATCTCTTTGCAGGAAGAATTACACATTAATGTAGCCAATTAAATTTATGCAATGCACGTTTTTGTTGTAACAGGAGGTGCAGCAGAAACCGAATCTCTCTTATTCAGACACTAGCTAGAATTACCATTCATTGATTTCAAGGACAGTATAGAAGGAGATGAAGCAAGGTAGAGGGAGAGGTTCCAAATCAGTAAAGAATCAGTGTGCCTGTGAGGCGCTAAGGACTAGATCTCATTACCTGGCAGAATGCTAATGTTCACAGATTTAATATAGTTTCCTTGAATGACTGAGATCAGCCACTAACAGCACTGTGCCTACAAATCCCCTTTATTTGACACCATGGCATGCTTGATTTGTTAATTACCAAGAGAGACAGTTTCAAATGACCAAGCTTTTCACTTGGTGCCATGGGGCCTCTTGGAGCTGGAGATTGGATTCACTTTACTCCCACCCTGATCTAGACCCTCCCGGGAGCCTGGCTACCACTTCTCACACACAGAAACACAGATCATCCCACACTGTAGTTACCTGCAAACTATAATCCTACTGGCACATCGGAGCACAGACAGACAAATCCAGCCTGATCTGGACATAAGATTTCTTAACTCATCTGAATCCTCACCTAGGTCACCACAGGCTGCAAAAACCACCAGCAAAACACCGATTTCTTATCCTCCCCAGATTTTTAACCAAACCTGTCATCCTCAGGAATATCCTTTTGACTATGGTGAAGCCAAAAACCTACATTCTGGTCTCAAACAGAGGGATCTGGCTTTCTGTGTTCTTTTACCATAAAACAGCTAAACCTCCTGTTTAGGAGTAATGGAGGTATCAATCAGAAGGTTTCAATCAGTCTGACCTATGAGGTGTTTGGGGTGGGATTCACTAGCACAGGTGAATGGCACCACCAACAACCCACCATGAATATTTTATACAATTCATTCATTTAAAATCCACAATTTGGGGCACCTGGGTGGCCCAGTGGGTTAAAGCCTCTGCCTTTGGCTCAGGTCATGATCCCAGGGTCCTGGGATCGAGCCCTGCATCAGGCTCTCTGCTCAGCAGGGAGCCTGCTTCCTCCTCTCTCTCTGCCTGCCTCTCTGCCTACTTGTGATCTCTGTCTGTCAAATAAATAAATAAAATCTTTAAAAAATAAAATCCACAATTTGATGGTTTTTAGTATATTCACATGTTAAAAGGATACAACCATCACCACAATCTAATCATAGAATATTTCTGTCATCCCTCAAAGAGGTTGCATACCTCAGTTCCATACTGACCAGCTCTAGACTTTTTAAGAACAGCTGGCCAGATGCTAGTGGTTTAGGAAGATTTTCTCTTTAGATAACTAAAGCATCCTCTTTTGTCTTCCCTACATTGCTCCTCTAGAGCTATTCCAAATACATATGTATTTTTAAAACACAATTATTTCTGTATTTGGGTATACTTGACACACACTGTTACATTAGTTTCATGTGTACAACACAGCAATTCAACAAGTTTATAGAGCTATTCTATAGAATATTTTAAGGCTGGAACTAACAGAATTTTCTAAGTTCAGCCTGGCCCAGTAAGTCTGGTTCTATGAACACCAAAATAACACCTGGCTTCATAAATGTGTTAATTGATAGACTGATAGATTTTAGAGCAGTAGTTTTCAAACTAGTCTGTACATTACAATCACTTGGGATCTTCAAAAAATCACTTGGGGACCTTCAAAAAATATTGATCCCTGTGTCTCACCCCCAGACACTGTGCTTTATTTGGCTTGGGTGTGGCTCAGGCTTCAGAATTTTTAAGGGGTCCCCAGGTAATGCTGGTATGCAACCAAGTCTGACAGCTGTCATCTTTCCTTAGCGCCTTTCCATTTATGTCTCTACTATGTCATTTTTGGCTGCCTCCAGATTTTCTCATTTCCAAGGTGTGTTTAAGATTGGGGGTGGGTAGGGGCGCCTGGGTGGCTCAGTGGGTTAAGCCTCTGCCTTTGGCTTGGTCATGATCCCAGGGTCCTGGGATCGAACCCTGCATCAAGCCCCGAATAGAGCTCTATGCTCAGCAGGGAGCCTGCTTCCCCCTCTCTCACTGCCTGCCTCTCTGCCTACTTGTGATCTCTCTCTCTCAAATGAATAAAATCTTAAAAAAAAAAAAGATTGGGGTGGGTAAAGAATAAATATGATAATAATAAGAACAGAATTTTTTAACACTTAGGATACACCAGGCTCTGAGACTATCTTGGCCAAGGACTCACAGGTGATAAGTAGTGAAGCCTCATCTGTCTAACTGACAAATCCAAGGGTTAGTAACAATAATATACTTATTAGTATACTAATATACTTTATTGATCATAAAATAAGTTGTTCTCCTACAACTGGAAGTGTGTATAGGCTTCACTACAAGACAAAAGCCTCATAGTTACCTGTACACCAGCCTGAATAAATAAAATCTTTACCTTTCTCAAGTTATAAATTCCCTACCTCTTACATTGTGTGCATACTTAAAAAAAATAATGCTGGAAGGGAATAACCCTGGGGGTACAAAAGAACTTTCAATTTGTACCATATGTTCTTTTGGATTGTCTGGATTTATTTATAAGGTAAATGATTACTTTTACTTCTATAATTATGGTGGCTACATCTTTAAATTTGGGGATTCATGTTAGTTACAATTATTTCTCCATATTTTTCTCTATTTTCTAAATTTTCTATAATACACATGCATTACTACTATGCCACTAAAATATTTTGTAAGTAATATACACATTATTTCCAGCAGTGTACTTGAATTAAAACTTGAAGGATGCCTAGAATTTTCTTTCTTTCATAGAAAATCAGCTGAGAACAAGGTCCAGGATCTGTGTAGGCAAAGGAACATTACAGGGGTGCCTCGATGGCTCAGAGGGTTAAGCATCTGCCTTTGGCTCAGGTCATGATCCCAGGACCCTGCATCAGGCTCTCTGCTCAGCGGGGAGCCTGCTTCCCCCCCCCCTCTCTGCCTACTAGTGATCTCTGTCAAATAAATAAATAAATAATCTTAAAGAAAAAAAGGAACATTATCAGTACAACATTAGTTTTAATGAAGATGCAGCAATCAAATGAAAGATGGACAAATGGAATATTTGCTATATTCCAAGCATCTGTCACTGGTTAGAGATATCTAGCAGCTTGTTCTTTTTTTTTTTTTTTTTGAAGATTTTATTTATTTATTTGACAGAGAGAGATCACAAGTAGGCAGAGAGGCAGGCAGAGAGAGAGTAGGAAGCAGGCTCCCTGCCGAGCAGAGAGCCCGATGCGGGACTTTATCCCAGGACCCTGAGATCATGACCTGAGCTGAAGGCAGCGGCTTAACCCACTGAGCCACCCAGGCGCCCTAGCAGCTTGTTCTTAATGCAAATGACACCAAGCTAAGTTCTGAGTGCTGAGATCTTGGCTTATAATTTAATGCCCCCTTAGCAAGACTGGTTAGTTGTGATGGCAAGTGAGTGCTGAGTGTGGGAATTGGGGCCACACATGAGTCAATCAAATCCACATTGTGTGGGTTCATAAACCACGCTCTAGTCAGGCCATCCCTTTCACAAAGGCATGATGCTTGATCTAGGCAGGGCAAGGTGAAAATATGGATGTATCATTAGGAAATCACGCTCATCATTCAAAAAAACACTCCATTCCTTCCTGAACCTGGTGTAGGCATCAAAAAGTATTAATATCGTTCTGGGATGCTAACCCTTACCTGTCCAGGAGGGGAGCTCTCTGCACCCAACACTTGCCTATAGAACACTGGATCACAGCTCCGCAGCGTGTTCTGGCGGCTAGCCAGTGGGCTGGCAGCACCAGTTTTCTTCAGCAGCAGGTCGCTGCGGCGTGAGTCGGTGGTGAGGTACACCTGATGGTAAAGGTGCGGTGGCATCAGGCCACCCCGCACAGCGTCTGCATGCAGAGAGGACCCTGGTGTTCTGTACAGGGAGCTCACTGGGGCTCGGTAGAGGTCCCTGGACTGCTTCCACTTGTAAACTTTGAATATAATCACTCCCAGTACTGTGACTGCGAACCCCACAGAAACCAGGATTAGAGAGAGGAGTAGATAAAAGGTGAGATTTTTATTCTGCTCCCGAGGGGCAGAGCCAGAAGGGAACTCAGCCCGGGCTTCAGGAGAATCCTCAGTTACTGACACAGTCAGGGTTGCTGTGGTAGACAGTGATGGCTCCCCATTGTCTTTGATCAAGACCATAAGAGTCTGCCTGGGCACATCTGTGTCTTGGACAGCACGTGAAGTGCTGACTTGACCTGTGTGAAGCCCCACAGCAAAAAGGCTCTGGTTGGAGGCCCCCAAAAGACTGTAGGAGAGCCAGGCATTGTGCCCTGCATCAGGGTCCCAGCCTACCACCCGTGTGACCACATGGCCAGGAGCGGTAGCTCTGGGTAGCATCTCCACTGAGCTCCGGCCAGGCCGAGGGTATAAGACCTGTGGGGCATTGTCATTACGGTCAGTAACAAATATATTCACGCTGATGTTGGTGGTCAGGACCGGAATGCCCCCATCACTGACATGAGCTGTTATTTCGAACTCTCGCCGATCTTCATAATCCAGGGACACTAAGGAAGACACGATGCCACTGTCACGATTTATTGTGAAATAGCGGCCCACTAGCCCAGTTTCAGCTCCTTGCTCCAAGAGGAAGAATGAAAGGTGAGAATTCTGTGGGGCATCTGGGTCCCAGACACTTAGATTTAGTATTGGAACCCCAGGGATGTTATTTTCCTCAACATAAACATCATAGGAGGACTGGGAAGACTGTGGAGGGTTGTCGTTGATATCAGAGACTTGTACTTGCACAACTGTAAGAGCTGAGAGGGAAGGGACTCCGGAGTCTTGAGCAGTGATGCTGAGGTTGTATTCTGGGACAGTCTCACGATCCAGGGCTGCACTGGTTTTCAAAGTAAAGTAATTCTTGAGGGAAGAAGTTAGGCTGAATGGGAGACCTGGAGGAATCTCACAAGTCACCAATCCATTCTCCCCAGCATCCAGATCGATCACGCTGAGCAAAGCAATGACAGTTCCAAGAGGAGCATCCTCAGGGACTGGGCTGTATACGGAGGTGACTGTGATCTCTGGGGCATTGTCATTCACGTCCAGAACCTCTACCAAAACTTTGCAATGTGCTCCTTCCGGAGTGGCACCTTTGTCTTTGGCCTGTATGTAAATCTCGTGGAGTTTTGTGTCTTCGAAGTCCAGGCGACCCTTGATTGTCAACACCCCAGTAACAGGATCTAAGGAGAAGAGATCTCGCATACTGGCACGGTTGTGGCTGCCAAAAGAGTAAATGATTTCACCATTGGGGCCTTCATCCAGATCAGTTGCATGAACTTGCACAACGAGAGTGCCAGGGGGTGCATCCTCCAGGACACGCGCACGGTACAAAGACTGATTGAAGGTGGGTGCATTGTCATTCGCGTCCAGCACGGTGATGCGAATGGGAAGGGTGGCCGAACGAGCTGGAGTTCCTCCATCCAAAGCCGTCAGCACCAACTGGAGACTTGGCTCTCGCTCCCAATCAAGGGCGCGCTCCAGCACCAGCTCCGCGTACTTGGTGCTGTCCTCCCGCGTCTGAACGCGAAGCGCAAAGTACTCATTAAGGCTCAGCTCATAGGTTTGTAAAGAGTTGCTTCCTACATCGGGATCGTGCGCGCTCTCCAGCGGGAAGCGCGTGCCTGGCGCCACCGCCTCGCTAATCTCCAATTTCATTTCCCGGGTAGGGAAAGAGGGATTGTTGTCGTTGATATCCTGGATCACCACCTCTGCGCTGAACAGCTCTAGTGGGGTTTCCACTACCAGCTCCAGAGTTACGGTGCAGGAGGGCAGTGTCCCACAAAGCTCCTCTCTATCCAGGCGGTCATTCACGAACATCTCTCCTGACTCCCGATTCACCTCAAAGAACCTTCGGCTAGTCCCGGACAACACCCGCAGCCTTCGGGCTGAAAGGCTGCCGAGATCCAAGCCAAGGTCCGTGACCACGTTGCCCACCGCAAAACCTCTCTCTCTTTCCTCCAGGATCTCATAGCGAACCACGGCAGAAGCCTTGTGCAAAGCACCAAGCAGAAACAAAACTCCCACCACTCTCCCGGTGCTTACCAGTCCACTCCTCCAGGCCTCTGGGACCATCTCACTCAAAGGCAGTTCTCCTTAGCGGGGTCCAGATTTTTCCGGCAATTTCGCTGAGAAACTTTCAGCGGGTTAGCGCTTGAGCGCTGGGCGCGGAGTCAGACATGGCTTTCTGGATGCCGCTGATTTGCTCGCCGGCTGTTCAGTCTCTGCCTCATCCCGGGGCTCCGAGAGGGGACGGGCCGGGCCCGATCTCCAGCGTCTTCATTGGCCGACAGCGGCACGCAGAGTCCCAGCCAATAACTGCACGAAGAATGCGCTAGCGCCGGGCTCTCTGAGCGGGACAAACACTACAGACAGGAACTTCACTTTCCTTTGGCTTCTTTCCAGAGTTTAGGGCCAAAGCGCCTTGGCAGTTATCTGTACCTCGGAAACCCACCTTAGCCTGGAAAGCCAACTGCACAGCGATGAAGCTGGCTGTTCTGCAAGTTTTCAAACCAAACCAAAGCCGATTGTATATTTTAACCACTGTCTTTAGTAATCACAAGAAGGGAGAATCAAACCAAACTGAGAACCATACAACACTGCCTGGAAAAACACAAAACTGGTTTGTTGGAGGGCTGAGTAAATCCTATCCAGCTGGACTCTACATGTAAAGGGGCATTTAGCATTTCCGTGGAAATGTGAATAATTTCAGCTTTATCTCTTACCAAATGAGAGTGTACAATTTTATTACTTCCTCAGTAGAGTAAATCAACAGGAGCCACACTCTGGTTTAACTGTGTTTTATGAAATTTAAAATTCAGGTTTCTTTTAAAACTGGTGTTGTTCTTTAGCTCTCGTTTCTTTCTTTCTTTTTTTTTTTTTTTAAGATTTTATTTATTTATCCTACAGACCGAGATCACAAGTAGGCAGAGAGAGAGAGAGAGAGAGAGAGAGGAGGAAGCAGGCTTCCTGCTGAGCAGAGAGCCCGATGCGGGGCTCGATCCCAGGACCCTGAGATCATGACCTGAGCCGAAGCTCACAGAGGCTTAACCCACTGAGTCTCCCAGGCGCCCCAGCTCTCATTTCTTAAGAACCAGGGAGCAATGTGACATTTCCTTACCCCATCTTTCCCAACATAACCTCAATCATAGGGCATAATCTCATATACTTCCTTTTACACTGTCAATCCATTTCCCAAGATCTTGTGTTCATATGCTGCAAAGAGAAGATGCATTGCTAAAAAAGGATAATATCCCTCCCCCCTCCAAAACAGAAAAATCCAGGCCTATTTATCACCTTTATAACATGACTGAGAAATGCAGCAAAGCCCCATAGTCTTTAGAGAATACAAAGCCTTTAACCCATAGAAGAAAGATCCTCAGGTTTTCTGCATTTAAGATTATAATTCAAGAAACAAACAAAATGGTAATGATTAGGATAATGAATTAGACAATCAGGTATGAAATAAACTGGCTAAGTTGTACACCTTGGGCAAGAAACTATCTTCACAGGGCTTCTGGTTTCCTTATCTTATAAAATGCCAGGCAGGTAAAATGCCTGGCATAGAGTAAGCCTCAATTACTGATGCAAATCACCCTATTAAATATGAGACATAAAGTTTCAGAGCCTCAACTATTTCTGTATACTTGTCTTGGACATCACTTTGACTGCATACAGTACTTTCTGGAGTGTAAATGAACTCTGAAGCAGGGAGATAGTCAAACAGGCTAAATAAGTAGATAAGTATGTAAGCATAAAGAGGATATTTACTGAAGAGATGAAAATCCCTTTTGGACCTGTTTCTCCATGTCCTCAATACTTCATTTTAAACCCCCTAGGTTTTTTTCTTATGAGTGACACAAGTGGGAAAGTTTATTAAAGCTCAAGTATACTGTCCAGATGTTAGAGCAGTTAGCCTAAAGAGAGAGCTGCACATGAACTGGACATGAGCAGACACTTCTCCAAAGAAGACAGCCAAATGGCCAACAGTCACATGAAAAAATGTTCTACATCACCTGCCATCAGGGAAATACAAATCAAAACCACAATGAGATACCACCTTACACCAGTCAAAATGGCTAAAATTAACAAGACAGGGAACAACAAATGTTGGCGAGGATGTAAACCCCATAGTTTTAATTTTTTTTAAGATTTTATTTATTTATTTGAAAGACAGAGATCACAAGCAGGCAGAGAGACAGGCAGAGGGAGAGGTAGGGAAGCAGGCTCCCCGCCGAGCAGAGAGTCTGATGATATGGGGGGCTTGATCACAGGACCCTGGGATCATGACCTGAGCCGAAAGCAGAGGCTTTAACCCACTGAGCCACCCAGGCGCCCTGAAACCCCCTAGTTTTAAATACTGTTTGACAACAGATCAGACCACCGAGAAGGCTGGTGGGTATTTAAACACTGAAAATATTCTATAGAGTATATTTAGAATATAGAATATAGCCTAGTCACTTGCTACTCAAAGTGTGAGCCAAGAACCAATGGCATTAGGCATCACCTAGGAGCTTGTTAGAAATGCAGAAATCCTCTACTTTGTACCTCCTGATGAGATACTGATTTAACAAAATATCTGTGTGATTTGAATGAATATTAGGGTTTGAGAAATACTGATCCATGGTTTATTAAAAAATAATGATTTATCAATCTTTTTATTTTCCATTCACCATCACTTAATTACAACATGGCTTTTGAAAACTAGCTTCTAAAAGCTGAGATGGTTTTCCCATTTGCAGTAACACCCATAGTTTTCTTAAGACGTCTTCATAAGCCAGCAGCACCCTCTTGGATCCATTTTCCATAGTAGCCACAATGATTTCTTTAAAAAAATTTTTTAAATATTTTATTTATTGAGAGATACTACACAAGCAGGGGGAGGTACAAAGGGAGAGAATCTCAAGCAAATTCTGTGCTGAACATGGGGCCCAACTTGGGGCTTTATCCCTCAACCCCAAGGTCATGACCTGAGCTGAAACCAAGAGTTGGACACTAAGCTACTGAGCCACCCAGGCACCTTTGATCATCTTAAAATTTTAATTAGATCAGGGAGCCTGGGTAGCTCAGTCATTAAATGTCTGCCCTCGGCTCAGGTCGTGATCCCAGGGTCCTGAGATACAGCCCTGTGTTGAGCTCCCTAATGAGCAGGAGAGTCTGATTCTCCCTGTCCCTTTGCCCCACTCCCGTTCATGTTCTCTCTCCTCTCTCTAATAAATAAGTAAAATTTTTTAAAAAGTATAATTGGCAAATAAAATTGTAAAAATTAAAGGTATACACATGATGATTTACTATACTATAAAATAATTACAACATAGTTAACACATCCATCACGTCTGTTAGTTACCAATATGCATGTATGTGTGTGCACATGCACGTATGTGTGGTGAGAACAATTAAGATACATTCTCTCAGCAAATTTCAAGTATATCCTACAGTACTGTTAACTACAGTCAACATACTGCACATTAGAGTCCTAAAATGTATTCATTTTGTAACTGTAAGTTTGTACCCTTTGACCAACATCTCTACATTTAATGATTATTAATATAGCAATCTTTGTGCCAATGGCCTAGTAATCATAAAATGCACTAAGGATTATATAGAGTCAATTATATGTTTCCATTTTCCCTATGTGTAAGAATTTTGGAAGATACGGTCACTCTTTCAAGCTACCAGTGGACCTAATGAAACTATTCCTTAACCTAATGATTTGAAAAATACAGTTTGCTAAAGAGGCAAAGGAGGTGTGGTAATACAACTTACACTGTGGGGGAAGTGGGAGGAAATGGAAACACCAGTGTTACAGGAACAGCACAATTTTTCGGTCTCTATGAAGATACAGACTTTCCTTTCTGTTCTGTAATTTCTTTTTTTTCCTTTAAAGATTTTATTTATTTATTTGACAGAGAGATCACAAGGAGGCAGAGAGGCAGGCAGAGAGAGATGGAGGAAGCAGGCTCCCTGCTGGGCAGAGACCCTGATATGGGGCTCGATCCCAGGACCCTGAAACCATGACCCGAGCTGAAGGCAGAGGCTTTAACCCACTGAGCCACCCAGGCACCCCTCTGTTCTGTAATTTCAAGAGAGCCTCTCATCAATGAGATATAGCAAAGACAATTTTGACATAGAGAGTAAATGTGTTACAGGTGTCCAGCGTGAAGCCTTAGGGTCAGAAAGACGTGAGCTCCCGTACTGAGTATTACACTTAGTAGCTATGTAACCATAAAGTTTTTTTTTAACTTCTCTTTCATTTTCTTTATTTTTAAAATGGGAATAATTATTGCACCCCTTGATTTAACCAAGCATCTCAATCTGTTATTTTTTAACAGCTTTATACTCACCACAGAGTTCACCTAGACAATCAAGCATTTTTAGTAAGTTTATATTTATGCAACCAACACCATAATCCAGTTTTACTATATTCCCATCATCCCAAAAGTCCCTTAATCCTGTCTGCTGTCAATCCTTGCTCCTAACCCCAGCCTAAGGCAACCACTGAGTTAAAACTCCCAAGTCCACCGTGCCTGGCTGGCTCTGTCAGTAGAACATGCAACTCTTGAATCCGGGTTTTGAGTTCGAGCACCCACACCAAGCTTAGAGATTACTTACAAATAAAATCTTTAAAAAAAATTCCCAAGTCATTCTTAACATCTTTTTCTACATTTCCACATTCAATTAATTCCCAGTACACGCGAATGCTTACTACCTCCAATATGTATTTTGAATCTATCAATTACTTTCCCTCTCTACTGCCACTTCCTGAGTCAAATGTTATCTTATGACTGGCTACCCAATTTGTATAGCTAATAAAAATAGGGGGCTTCTTGTTTAAAAATTAAGAATTTCAAGATAATAATAGCAGGGCATTAGCCCAAATTCAGGGCCCTTCTAAGAAAGGGGACCCATGTGACTGTACAGATCACATGCTCATGAAGCTGTCCTTGCTGGCACAGAGGAACCTCTCCAAAAATATGTCCTAATATCATTTTCATATATTAGGTGACTATATCATAAAATTATTTATTCTCAGGGTATCCAGTAATATCAGAAAATCCTGCTCATGGTACTGTTATATTATTACATTCAAGGAAAAAGTATATGTATTACCCTTTTAAAGCCCAAAATATCATCTATTAATCTTCCAATTAACCTAATTTGCCTATTTGAGAAATATTCCAAGGTCAAATTAAGAGATCACTTAAGGAGAACTAATATAAAAACAGATAACCAAGAGATTAATCAAACATATACCACAATTTTTACACTGGTGGGAGATTCAAGGATTTGAAGTTTAGATAGTCTTAATATTTACATGAAAAAATATCTTGCATACTTTTTTTTGGGAAAAAGATCTATTTGAAAAGACCTATGAATGGGGCGCCTGGGTGGCTCAGTGGGTTAAGGCCTCTGCCTTTGGCTCAGGTCGTGATCCCAGGGTCCTGGGATTGAGCCCCGCATCAGGCTCTCTGCTCAGCAGGGAGCCTGCTTCCTCCTCTCTCTCTGCTTGTCTCTCTGCCTACTTGTGATCTCTCTGTCAAAAAAATAAATACAATCTTAAAAAAAAGAAAAGACCTATGAATCTTAAAAATAAGTTTTATTCCCTCTCCCCTCAGAACAGAAGAAATTACCTCATCAATAAGAAACAAAATAGAGGATTATAGGGGAAGGGAGGGGAAAATTAAGTAAGATGAAATCAGAGAGGGAGACAAAACATAAGAGATTCTTAACTAGGGGTGCCTGGGTGGCTCAGTGGGTTAATCCTCTGCCTTCGGCTCAGGTCATGATCTCAGGGTCCTGGGATCGAGCCCCACATCAGGCTCTCTGCTCGGCAGGGGGCCTGCTTCCTCCTCTCTGCCTCCTCTCTGCCTGTGTCTCTGCCTACTTGTGATCTCTTTTTTTTAAAATCTTTAAAAAAAAAGAGAGAGAGATTCTTAACTATAAGAAACTGAGGGTTGCTGAAGGGGAGGTGGGTAGGAGGATGGGTAACTGGGTGATGGGCATTAGGAGGGCACTTGATGGAATGAGCACTGAGTGTTTTATACAACAGATGAATCACTGAATTCCACCTCTGAAACTAATACAATATATACTAATTAACTGAATTTAAACTTAAAAAATATTTTGAAACTACAGGGGCACCTGGGTGGCTCAGTCAGTTGAGCTGAGTGTCTGACTTTTGGTTTTGCATCAGGTCTTGATCTCAGGGTCATGAGACTGAGCCCTGCGTTGGGCTCTGTGTTCAGCAGAGTCTGTTTAAGATTCTTTCTCCCTCCCTCTCCCTCCAACCCTCCCTTTTCTCCTGCTCTTGCATATGTGTATCCTCTCTCTCTCTAAAATAAATAAATATTTAAAAAATATTTTGAAACAAATCAGTGATTTTGAAGATCAAAAGTTTGGGGCACCTGGATGGCTCAGTGGGCTAAGCCTCTGCCTTCAGCGCTGGTCATGATCCTGAGGTCCTGGGGTCAAGCCCCACATCAGGCTCTCTGCTCAGCAGTGAGTATGCTTCCCCCGCCCTGCTACCTGCCTCTCTGCCTACTTGTCATCTCTGTCAAATAAACAAATAAAATCTTTTAAAAAAATAAAGATCAAAAGTTTAAGAAAAAAGATGTTTACCTCTTCACCTATTTGAATGGTATTCTCATCTAGTCCTGATCACATTAGTACTCTCTTACTATTTATTAAATCAGAAACTCAAATATGCCAGGAAACTACCTGAAAAATACTAATTTCCCACTTGAAAATCTTCCAAGAGACCTAAATTCTCCTTAGATTAAATTTGTTCAATTTCCCCCAGCATACTATTATATTTTTATCTAAATTATCAGTTCTCACCAAATGAATAACCATGTCTGGTTAAATTTTTTATTTTTTAATCAAATAATGCACTTCATAATATGTTGATAAGTTTGAGTGAGAAGAAAGTGTAACTTTCTGATCTTTAAGCCTTCTATCAATATAATGATGCTATCTTAAATCACTGAGACAAAGATTAAGTTTTTAATGAACAGTACTGAGACAACTGGATGGGGGGGGATATAAAATTAGATCCATACCTCAGCACACAGAAGAATAAAACCCATACAGATTAAGGATCCAAATGTAAAAAAATAAATCATATAAGAACTAGAAGAAAACTGATGAATATTTCTGTAACCTCAGTGTGGGGCAAGGCTTTCTAAGCATGACTCAAAACCTAAATGTAATATAAGAAAAAAATATTAATTTGATTACATAAAAACATAAAGAAAAAAGATTGAATTGCAAAAAACACTCTAAACAAAGCTGAAAGACAAATGATATACTGAGAAAAAATATTTGTAACTTACATCTTGGGCAATGACTTAATATCTCTAAATAAATGAATAACTTTTTTTAAATTTTAGGTCAAGACACTAAAAAATCATACAGTAAAATGAACATAAGACATGAACAATTTTTAAGAAGACACAAACAGGCTCAAATATGTGAAAAGATCTTTAAATTTAATCACAGTGAGAGAAGCTCTAATCAAAACTATTTTGAGGGGCACCTGGGTGGCTCAGTGGGTTAGAGCCTCTGCCTTCAGGATCCTGGGATCAAGCCCTGCATCAGGCTCTCTGCTCGGCGGGGAGCCTGATTCTCTCTCTCTCTCTCTGCCTGCCTCTCTGCCTGCTTGTGATCTCTGTCTGTAAAATAAATAAATAAAATCTTTGAAAAAAACTATTTTCAAATTTTTAAAATAATCACATTAGCAAAAATTAAAAATCTTGACAACATACTCTATAGAGGAGGCTCTGGGAAAATAAGCTTTCTCATCTACTGGTAGGAATGTAAAACAGTACAATTTATATGGAGGGAAACAGTTATATCTAACAAACCTATATATGCATTTGCCCTATGACTTAGTAATCACACTTTTAAAAATTTTTAAATTTATTTTTAAAATTTCTTTTCAGTGTTCCAGAATTCATTTGTTTATGCACCACACCCAGTACTCCATGCAATATGTGCCCTCCATAATACTACCGCCAGGCTGACCCAACCTCCCACCCCCTACCCCTCCAAAATCCTCAGATTGTTTGTCAGAGTCTACAGTCTCTCATGGTTTGTCTCCTGCTCCAGTTTCCCCCAACTCCCTTCTCTTCTCCATCTCCCCATGTCCTCCCTGTTATGTCTTATGCTCCACAAATAAGTGAAACCATATGATAATTGACTCTCTCTGCTTGACTTATTTCACTCAGCATAAACTCTTCCAGTCCCATCCACGTTGATACAAAAGTTGGGTATTCATCCTTTCTGATGGAGGCATACTACTCGATCAGGTATATGGACCATATCTTCCTTATCCATTCATCCATTGAAGGGCATTTTGGTTCTTTCCACAGTTTTGTGACTGTGTCCATTGCTGCTTTGAACACTGGGGTACAGATGGCCCTTCTTTTCACTACATCTGTATCTTTGGAGTAAGTACCCGGTCGTGCAATTGCAGGGTCACAGGGAAACTCTATTTTTAATTTCTTAAGGAATCTCCACACTGTTTTCCAAAGTGGCTGCACCAACTTGCATTCCCACCAACAGTGTAAGAAGGTTCCCCTTTCTCCACATTCACTCCAACACATGTTGTTTATGGTCTTGTTAATTTTGGCCATTCTAACTGGTGTCAGGTGGTATCTCAATGTGGCTTTGATTTGAATCTCCCTGATAGCTAATGATGATGCACATTTTTTCATCATGTCTGTTAGCCATTTGTATGTCTTCACTGGAGAAGTGTCTGCTCATGTCTTCTGCCCATTTTTTGACATGGTTATCTGTTTTGTGTGTGTTGAGTTTGAGGAGTTCTTTATAGATTCTGGATATCAGCCCTTTGTCTGTATTGTCATTTGTGAATATCTTCTCCCATTCTGTGGGTTGCCTCTTTGTTTTTTTGACTGTTTCCTTTGCTGTGCAGAAGTTTTTATCTTAATGAAGTCCCAAAAATTCATTTTCACTTTTTGTTTCCTTTGCCTTTGGAGATATATCTTGAAAGAAGTTGCTGTGGCCAGTGTCGAAGAGGTTACTGCCTATGTTCTCCTCTAGGATTCCGAAGGATTCCTACCTCATGTTGAGGTCTTTTATCCATTTCGAGTTTATCTTTGTGTATGGTGTAAGTAACTACATTTTTAGGAATATATGCTTAAGACACACCTCAAAAATTATGAAAATACCTATGTACCAGATTATTCATTACAGCATTATTTATAATTGCAAAAAGATTAGAAACTACCCAAATGACAAACTATAGATTGACTGAATAAACTATGATATAATAGAGTTTTAGAAAGCTATAAAAAATAAACATCTCTATAAATTAATATACAATGATTCATAGGACACAATGTTAGTACAAAAAGCAAAGGGATAACTTTTACTTCTGCTCAAGTGGAAGGAACCGTACCATTATAAGCAACCTTGAACACTGATGAAAATATGTGGAAAATACTCTTAAACACTGGTTTAAAAGGAGTGTGAGACCAAGAGAAGGGAAACAAATAAGGTGAGTTCTAGGATCTCTAGTATTTTGCCTGGAGGTAATTTTCAGACCATGGGGCAAAAAAGGAGACACCCAAGAACAAAAAAGTGATCTTGCTGAATTCAGGAGTAGAAACGAGGAGTTTGGGGAGACCGAAGCAGCTAGAATTTGTGGAACAGAGAATGGAGCTACGTAAAGAATTCCAGAAGTCTGGATAACGATCCCAAGTCTCTAGTTGAGCACATATAGACTAATAACTCTCCAGAAGCTGAACAAAGAACAAGGGAGCTATAAGCTGAAGAATTCTGAAGCTCACACAGGGATGGTAAATATTTGGGTTCCATTTAGCCAGAATATAAAAATCATTATGAACAGCCAAAAAAAAGATCACAACTTAGTAGCAGCACTAATTAGTCCAATGCAAAGTTTTCTAAAGACCTGTCCTAACAAAATTTAAAAACAAGTCATAAAAAGATCAACCAAATCAGCAAATAACTGCCTTCCCAAAATAATTTCAATACTTTTAAAAGAAAGACAACAAACCCCAAACATGCAACAATGTAGCATTTACAATATCGACCACCCAATGAAAACATTACGAGGCATGCAAGTAATCAGCAAATTGTGACTTAAAACGAGGGAGAAAATCATCGCAAGAAATAACAAAGGTAATTAAATTAGCAGACAATGACTTTAAAACATCTATTGTAAATACTCTCAAGGATTTAAAGGAAAACATGGAGACAATGAGAGGAAGGAAAGAATGAAACGGAATTTCTAGAAATGAAAAAGAACATATATGAAATGAAAACTTCAGTAGTTTTAACAGCAGCCTAGACACTAAAGATCATCACTCAACTTGAAAACATAGTAACAGAAACTATCCAGAAACACACAGAGAAGAAATGTGGGAAAATATCAATTTGTCTAACATAAGTAAAACTGGAGCTCCATAATTGTGTATGTGCGTGTAATAATATTTGAATATAGCTCAAACTTTCTAAAGACTTTCTAAAAACTTACTATACTTTTAGATCCACAAACTCAAGACACTCAACAAGGCCCAAGAAGGATAAATATCAAGAAAAATGCACTATGGTCCATCATAGTCAAGTTTCATAGATAAAGAGAAAAATTCAGAAGCAGTAAGAGGAAAAGAAACATTAAATACAGAGGAACAAAAAAGAAAGACTATAAAATTCTCATTAGAAACAACACAGGGCAGAACAGCGAGGAGTAACAACTTCAAAGAACTGAAAGAAAAAAAGTATCAGTCTAGAATTCTATATCCAGCAAAAGTACCTTTCAACAATGAAGGTGAAATAATATTTTTTTCAAACAAAAAACAATGTAACCAGAAGATCTATACTGCAAGAAACATTAAAGGAAGTTCTTCAGTCTGAAGGAAAATGACACCAGATGGAAACCTAGATCTATGTAAAGTGACAGAAATTATAAATACATAGGTTACATATGAAAAACTTCTCACCTTCTAGTCTCTTTAAAAGATAGTTGATTGTTTAAAGCAAAAATAGCAACATAATGTGAGGCAAAAATATTGCAGAAGTAAAATGTGAGGAGACAATAGCACAAACACACAAAAGGAGAAAAATGCAACATGCCTAAGACTCTCTCTCTCTCCCTCCGACTCTCCCCCTCCCTCAAAAAAAATTGTATTCGTCATGGTATAACTTCATGCTAAGGCAAACTTCCTCCTCTTATGGTCTCACCATGACTGGCACCAACTCCTACATATTTCCATGCCCTGTAGAATACAAAAGCATTTTCCTCAAATCTCCAATATACCCTTTCCCACAGCTTTATTTGCTAACTGATTTTTGACAAAGGTACAAATATAATTCAGCAGAGGAAGGTTAGCCTTTTCAACAAAGGGTACTGAAACCATTGGTCATCCATAGACAAAAAATTGATTCTCAACCTAATCCCTACACCTTATAGAAAAATTAACTCAAAATGAACCACAGATGCCAACATAAAACTTAAAGCAAAAAAACTTTTAGAAGATAGAGGAGAAAAATCTTCAGGATTTAGGGCATGTGGACAGTTCTTAGATATGATGCCAAACCATGATCCATAAAAGAAAAAATTCATAAATTGTACTTCACTGAAAATTAAAAGCTTTTAAGAATATCGTGTCCAGAGGATAAAAAGAAAAATGGCAGGGTGCCTGGGTGGCTCGGTGGGTTAAGCCTCTGTGAGCTTCGGCTCAGGTCAGGATCTCAGGGTCCTGGGATCGAGTTCCACATAGGGCTCTCTGTCGGCAGGGAGCCTGCTTCCTCCTCTCTCTCTCTCTCTGCCTGCCTCTCTGCCTACTTGTGATCTCTCTCTGTCAAATAAATACAGAAAATCTTTTAAAAAAGACAAACGGCAGACTAAAGACAGTATTTCCAAACCACGTGTCCGACAAAGGACACCTGCCTTAAATATATAAAGAACTCTCAAAATGCGAAAGTAATTAAAAATCCATTTAGAAAATGGGCAAAACACTAAATTTCTCTCACTTAAAGAGGTATATGAATGGCAAATAAGCATGTGAAAGTACATTCAACATCATTAGTCATTACAGAACTGCAAATTAAAACAAAAACGAGTTATCATAGAACTATTAGAATAGGTGAAATAAGAAATCATGACAGTATCAAATACTGGTGAGAATATGGAAAAACTGGATCTCTCATAAACTGCTGCTGAGAATACAAAATGATAGAGTCCTTTGGAAAAGTTTGGTAGTTTCTCATAAAAATAAAAACACACTTGCCATATGATACAGAAATTACATTCCTGGATATATATGCCAGAAAAATGTAAATTTAAATCACAGAAACTTCTACATGATGTTCACAGCAACTTTATGTATAATAGTCCCAAACCAGAAGCAACCCAAAAGTCTTCCAAGAGGTGAATGGCTAAACTAACTCTTATATATTCATAAAATAAAATACTACTCTCAGTAATAAAAAAACCCTCTTTTTAAAAGATTTTATTTATTTATAAGTAATTAAATCTTTTTTAAAATGATTTTATTTACTTAACAGAGAGTGAGAGAGTCCTCACACAAGCATGAGGAGCAGGAGAGAGAGAAACAGACTCCCCACTGAGCAGGGAGCCCAATGCAGGGCTCAATCCCCCAACCCTGAGATCATGACCTGAGCTGAAAACAGATGCTTAACTGAATGAGCCAGCCAGGGGCCCCAAAAAGGAACAAATTCTTGATACCAACAACAACTCTGATGGATCTCAAGAGCATTATGCTGAATGAAAAAAAAATGGCCATAATGAAATATTATGAAGTGTAGGGTACCATACATACAACTTTTCCAAAATGACAAAACTATAGCAATGGTGGACAGATAGGTGGTTGCCAGGGTCTAGGGCCATAAGAGGAAGTTTTTTGTGGTGATGAAATAGTTCTGTATTTAACTATGGTGAGGTTTATACAAATCTATGCAGATGATAAAGTTGTACAGCACTAGTCATACACACAAGTGAGTGCATGTATAAACTGTTGAAATTTGAGTAAGGTGAGATCTTTGGATTGTAGCAATGTCAATTTCCTGATTTTGATCTTATACTACATTTATGTAAGATCTTATTATTGGGGAGAAGCTGGTGATGGATACGTGGGACCTTTCTGTTTTGTTTTTAACAACTTTCAGTGTATCTATAATGATTTTAAAATGAAAATTTAAAAAGGAAGTACATGTACTTTCTAATACAGCTTAATATATGAAACAATATATATATTATAAATATATGATACAAAAATTGGTATGGTGAATGGCTAAAGGTAGAAAGAAAAATCCATATTTGTAGTTAGAAATTTCAACTCTGCTCTGTCAGTGAGTGAAAGAACTAGTAGACAAAGCATAAGTTAAGATACCAAGGCCTCAACAACACTATCAACCAACAAGACCTAGTTTACAATTATTAAACACAACAATCACTAACAATAAAAACTGTTTTCAGGTATGCAAGGAACATTAGCCAAGACAGACCATATCCTGTGCCATAAAACAAATTTTAACAAATTTAAAAGAAAAAGAAACAAAACAAAGTATGCTTTTGTACTGCAAAAAAAAAATTGAATTAATAATCAATGACTAGGGGCGCCTGGGTGGCTCAGTGGGTTAAGCCGCTGCCTTCAGCTCAGGTCATGATCTCAGGGTCCTGGGATCGAGTCCCTCATCGGGCTCTCTGCTCAGCGGGGAGCCTGCTTCCTCCTCTCTCTCTCTGCCTGCCTCTGCCTACTTGTGATCTCTCTCTGTCAAATAAATAAATAAAATCTTTTAAAAAATAATCAATGACTAAAGAAATTTGGGTAAATCTCAAATATGTGGAAAATAACCAACATACCTGTTTTTTAAGATTATTTGTATACTTATTTGACAGAGAGAGATGACAAGCAGGCAGAGAGGCAGGCAGAGAGAGAGGAGGAAGCAGGCTCCCCGCTGAGCAGAGAGCCTAACGCAGGGCTCGATCCCAGGATCCTGGGATCACAACCCGAGCCGAAGGCAGCAGCTTAGCCCACTGAGCCACCCAGGCACCCCCCAACATACTTTTAAAATAATCCATAATTCATAGGTCAAGGAAGAAATTGCAAGGTGTATAAGGAAATATTTTGTACTGTCTTTATTTTTAATGTTTTCAATTTTATTTTATTTTAATAATTTTAATGGAAACATAATATCAGAAATTAGTACAATGTGTCTGAAGCTCAGAGAAAAATTGATCTAACTACTTATATCAGAAAATAAGATAAAGGTATAAAATCAATAATCTAAGCTATAACCATGATAATTTAGAAAAAGAAGAGTAAAACCCAGAGTAGGTGGAAGGAAATGATAAAGATAAGAGTGGAAACTAATGAGATGAAAAATGGACAGTAGTGCCTAGGTGGCTCAGGTGGTTAAGCAACCAAATCTTGATTTTGGCTCAGGTCATGATCTCCGGATCCTGGGACTAAGCTCCATATGGGGCTCTCCATTGAGCAGGGAGTCTGCTTGACATTCTCTCTCCCTCTGCCCCCTCCTCCCCAAGCACCGCCATATGCCCATGTGCTCACACTCTCTCTAAAATAAATATATCTTTTTAAAAAATGGACAAATAGGGGTGCCTGGGTGGCTCAAGTGGGTTAAGCCTCTCCCTTCAGCTCAGGTCATGATCCCAGGGTCCTGGGATTGAGCCCCTCATTGGGCTCTCTGCTCAGCAGGGAGCCTGCTTCCCCCTCTCTCTCTGCCTGCCTCTCTGCCTACTTATGATCTCTGTCTGTTAAATAAATAAATTAAATCTTTTTTTAAAAAAATGGACAAATAAAGAAAAACCAATGAAACCAAAAGCTCTTACCAAAACCATATAAAACCAAAGAAATAAAAAACAACAAAACTTCTATAAAATATAGGATAAAATCATCAGAACTTTGCAATAGGCAACAGAATCCTTTTTTTTTTTTTTTTTTTTAGATTGGGAAAGAGAGAGTGAATCTTAAGCAGGCTCTTCTTCTTAAGAAGAATCTTAAGCACAGCGCCTAACACAGGGCTCAATCTCACAACCCTGAGATCATGACCCGAGCCAAAATCAAGAGTTGGACACTTAACTACTTACCAACTCTTTTTTTTTTTTTTAAGATTTTTTTTTTTGACAGAGAGAGACACACAGAGAGAGGGAACAGAAGCAGGGGGAGTGGAAGAGAGAGAAGCAGGCTTCACTGAGCAGGGAGCCCAATGCAGGGCTCGTTCCTAGGACCCTGCGATCATGACCTGAGCCAAAGGATGACACTTAACGACTGAACCACCCAGGCACCCCACCCTTACTGACTCTTAAGTTGGATAAAAAAAAAAAACTATAGAAGAAAAAAATGAATAAATTGGGCTTATCAAAATTATAGCCTCTGCTCTTTTAAAGAAACTACCAAGAAAATGAAAAGTCAAGTCAGTCTTTTAAGACAAGTCATAATTTACACAAAACATGTATGTGACAAGTCACATCCAGAATATATTTTTTAAACTCTAACTCAATTTTAGGAAGACAAATAACTCAGTTAAAGATGAATAAAAGACTTGAATTCACACTGCAAGAAGACACACAGACAGCCAATACACACATGAAAACGTTCAATCAGGAAGACACAAATTGAAACCACAATGAGATAGTACTACATACTCCATAGAACGGCTAAAATTAAAAAGGTAAACAACAAGAAGCACTGGTGAGAATATGGAGTCGAATCATCGTACAATGCTGATGGGAATGTAAAGTGGCATTACCACTTTGAAAAACAGTTCTGCAGCTTCTTATAAAGCTAAACATACACTTCCCGTATTATATGATCCAGCAATCATGCTTTCTAAGTATTTCCCTGAGAAACTAAAAGTATGCTCACAAAAATATTCATACATGTAGGTTCACATCTTTTTTTTTTTTTTTTAAGACTTATTTATTTGTTGAGGGGGAAGTACAAGCACAAGAAGGGGGAGTGGCAGGCAGAGAGAGAAACAGGCTCCCCACTGAACAAGGAGGCTGATGTGAGACTCAATCCCAGGACCCTGGAATCATGACCTGAGCCAAAGGCAGACGCTTAACTGACTAAGCCACCCAGGAGTCCCTGTTCATACCATCTTAATGAAGAATAACACCAAACTGGGAACTCAAATGTCCATTAACAGCTGAACATATAAAAAAAATTGGGACAGGGGTGCCTGGGTGGCTCAGTGGGTTAAGCCTCTGCCTTTGGCTCAGGTCATGGTCTCAAGGTCCTGGGATAGAGCCCCACATGGGGCTCTCTGCTCAGCGGGGAGCCTGCTTCCCCACCCACCCACTGCCTGCCTCTCTGCCTACTTGTGATCTCTCTCTCTCTCTGTCAAATAAATAAAATATTTTTAAAAAACAATTGGGACATACCTATACAATGCATTACCACTCAGCAATTTAACAAGCTACTATGTGCAACAAGGTGAATCAAGTTCAAAACCATGTAAACCAAAGGAAACACATACAAAAGAGTAGTGTTGTAGGATTCAGGATTCTGGAAAAGACAAACTAATTTATGGTGACAGAAAGTAGACTGTAGTTGCCTAGAGCCAGGGATATGAGGAAGTGATTTTAAAGGGGCATGAAAAAGCTTTTGAAAGTTACAAAATTATTTTAGATTTTGACTGCAGAAATGGTTACAAGGTACAAATATTTGTCTTTTTTTAATTGTTTAACATTTAAAGATGCATCTTATTGCATATAAATTTTACCATAGCAAAACTGATTAAAATTATTTTTAAAAAATGCAAAAAAGCATATACAGGCATTCCTTACTTAGCACAGTAGTGCAGGACTGTAAAAACGACTATGCAAACTGAAGCTGTGCAAAGTGATCTTAACAATCAATGGGGTAAATTAGAATTGTTCTGCGACCTTTAAAAGAGTTTATGAAAACATTAAGCATTCTTACATGGAAGTACAAAAATAGTAAAACTATAATGTGAGAAATTAGAACAGCTGAGAATTAAAGGATTGGCTTCTTCTCATCCTATAACTTACAATACAGAGCAAACATCTTTTCTGTGCCTTGGAAAATTGTCATACCCTTTTGTAAGTTTGGATCAACTTCCAATATATTATGTACCCTTTGACTTTCAACATCCCAAGGTATCTCTGAGAGTTCCTCTAATGTGAAGCATTTCTGCTGGTGTCATTTTTACTGGGACATCTTTATCCTTTTCACCACAACTTTGCTAACTTACACCAGTAAGTTTTCCTTCACAAAGCTCCTTAGGCTAGTCTAGAAACTCTCGAAGGCAGCAGTGTTAACATTCCTAGTGTCAGCTATTTTTCCTATAATTCCATTACTTTTTAAAATCCATTATATCTTTTATTTTATTTTTTTAGTCAACATACAGTACATAATTCCATTTTTAAAATTTAAAAAAAAATTTTTTTAAAGATTTTATTCATTTATTTGACAGAGAGAGATCACAAGTAGGCAGAGAGGCAGGCAGAGAGAGAAGGGGAAGCAGGCTTCCTGCTGAGCAGAGAGCCCAGTGCAATGCAGGGCTTGATCCCAGGACCCTGAGATCATGACCTGAGGCAAAGGGAGAGGCTTACCCCACTGAGCTACCCAGGTGCCCCCATAATTACATTTTAAAAGAGATTTTATTTTTAAGTAACCTCTACACCCAATGTAGGGCTCAAATTCACAATTCTGAGATCGAGTCTCATGCTCTACTGTCTAAAGCTCCCACCTATCCCTCTAATTCCACTTTTATTTCATCTGAATTTCACTGACTGCATTATCACTTTTCTTTGCTGCACTTACATCTTTGTTGGTTGGCTCCCTCTATAAATTTTTGTAAAATGATATGTGGGTTTATCTCTGGGAGATAAGAAAGGAACACAACTACATGCTCTGTATCTGTGCATAACTAAGTAACTGTACTGTAACTAACCTCTAACTGATGGAAAGAGGTCATGTGATTGGTTACAAATCATGGCACATAACTGTCACATGCAAAACAGTTTGTGGACTACAGGGCTAACAGAGACATTTATACTTTAAGCAATTACTCAATGAAAATGCTATCATAACTGAATTTTGAACTGTTTTTAGGGGACTGGTATTATTTAAACTGTGGTAACTAAATGCATGTATACTGTAACCTTTCAGAGAAAGGACTGTCTCCATAGTAAGACTGCTTCCATGTGTAAGAAAGAACAAGTAAGATAATAGAAATATATGTAGTTACTTTTTGCAAAAGAAAACACAGGAAGGATAAACTAGAAACTGATAAAATTGATTATCTACAGTGCGTGGGGTGAATAAGACAAAAGGGATAGGCAAGGAGTGACTACTTTCTATGTATGCTTCTTTTTTTTCTTTTTAAAGATTTTATTTATTCACTTGACAGAAAGAGATCACATGTAGGCAGAGAGGCAGACAGAGAGAGGGGAAGCAGCTCCCCGCTGAACAGAGAGCCCAATGCGGAGCTCAATCCCAGGACCCTGGGACCATGACCCAAGCCGAAGGCAGAGGCTTTAACCCACTGAGCCACCCAGGCGCCCCTCCGTGTATACTTCTTAAAAGCAGTTTTAACTTTAATTATATTAACGTTTTATACATTCAAAAAGAATACCATCAACACGGGGCACCCGCCTAACTCAGTCGGTTAAGTGTCTAAGGCTCAGGTCATGATCTCAGGGTCCTGGGACTGAGCCCCAAGTTGGGCTCCCCGCTCAGCAGAGAGCATGCTTGTCCCTCTGCCCATCCCCATTGCCCACCCCCTTCCCCACTCTTGCTCTAGCTCTCAAATAAATATACCTTTTAAAGAAAGCATACTATCAACACTCTAATCAATTTCAGAGTGTGGAAAAATTCCAAAATTACATACAAAAAATAAATAAAGTTAACTATACTAAAAGTAGCTTTGAACACAATACTTTTTTAAAAGATTTTATTTATTTATTTGACAGACAGAGATCACAAGTTGGCAGAGAGGCAGGCAGAGAGAGCACGCTGGGGAAGCAGGCTCCCTGCTGAGCAGAGAGCCCGATTCGATTTGGGGCTAGATCCCAGGACTCCGGGATCATGACCTGAGCTGAAGGCAGAGGCCTTAACCCACTGAGCCACCCAGGCACCCCTGAACACAATACTTTTGACTATATAACCTGAGTTTAATATGCCAGGCAAATCTTGAACTCCACAGGTTTTTCTCTTTGGTATGGGTGTAATAATTCTGAAGCTACTTTTTTGTGCACTTTAGAATTAAGTAAATATATTCATAATTTTAAGAACCAGAGTTCTCACTTTTGGAAAAGAAAAATATGAAAATAGAAAGGGGGAAGGCTAAGAAGACTTTGAACTGCAGGAATTAATAAGAACTCATGATTTTGAAGGTATGTGTATCTAGCTGTATGTTTGCATGTGTGGCGTATGTGTGTTTCCTTTCTCTATCTGCTAAAAAAGTCTTGAAATAGAGTCAGCCCATTAGCAATAAGCACACCTACCACTAGATCTTAATTTTTAATTAATACTTTCTAATAAAAAAGAAGCAGGGATAAATGGTTCATCTCGTGACTGGAACAGAGAAAGTGTGCAAAATAATTCTATAACATCTTCTTGTGTCAGAAAGTAAGAAAGTGCTTAAGAAGATGATAGGGGTGGGGAGCCTGGATGGATCAGTGGGTTAAAGAGTCTGCTTTCAGCTCAGGTCATGATCCCAGGGTCCTAGGATGGAGCCCCATATCTGATTCTCTGCTCAGCAGGGAGCCTGCCTCCCCCTCTCTCTGCCTACTTGTGATCTCTGTCAAATAAATAAAATCTTTAAAAAAAATGATAGGGATATGGTGAAAAGACACAAAATCCAGCTTGAAAAGGTCGTTGCTGGCAAAATAATCTGGGATCAAAATAAACCACAATCTAAAATAAAATAAATCCAGAACGATTTGGGATCAAAATCAATAATGGTAATAATGCAATATAACTCACTGAAAAAGTAACCATGAACCATAACTTGAAAAATAAAACAGAAGGGAAAGCTCTTCCTTACAGTCTAATGCCAACTAATAAATGTAGAAGAAATTATTATAAAAGCAGTTAAAAAATTATACCCCTTGAGAGTGGGCTGCACATAGACACACTTGCTTTTTTTTTTTTTTTTAGAGGGGGGAGGCGCAGAAGGAGAGGGAGAGAATCTTAAGCAGCCTCCATTCCCAGTGCAGACTCCAGGAGGGCCTCAATCTCCCAACCATGAGAACATGACCTAAGCCAAAATCAAGAGTCAGATGCTTACCCAACTGAGCCACCCAGGCACCCCAAGAAACCTGCATCTAATGAAGTGAATATAGCAAAAGTTATGGTATGTCATTTTCAAAATTAGGTTTACAAAAACGTTGTGACCTCTATCATGTTTGCCCTCTCTGGCCCTCTCCATTACTTGCTCTGACAGAAGCCACATGTTATATTTTAAGCTGCCCTATGGTGAATTCCACATGGCAAGGAGCAGAGGTAAGACTCTAGCAGATAGTGAGCAAAACAATGGGGCCCTCAGTCCAATGATCCATGAGGAACAGAATTCTCTCTAATAACTATGTAAGAGAGATTAGAAGTGGATCCTTCCTTCGCTGAACCTTCAGATAAGAAGGCTGACACCTTATTTGTAGCCTTATGAGAAACTTTGAACAGAAGCACCCAACAAAGCCATACCCAGAATCCAGATCCACACAACATGAGATAATAAAAGTCTGTTGTCACTAAATCTTGAGTTAATTTTTGACACAGCAAAGGAAAATTACAAAAAATGTTTTAAATATAATCATGAGGAACCATAAAACAAACCAAAATTAAGGGTATTCTACAAAATAAATGACTTACAGACTCTTAAATGTATCAGTGTTAAAGAAGACAAAGCAAGGGGCATCTGGGTGGCTCAGTCGTTGGGTGTCTGCCTTCGGCTCAGGTCATGATTCCAGGGTCCTGGGATGGAGCCCTGCACTGGGCTCCCTGCTCAGCGGGAAGCCTCTTTCTCCCTTTCACACTCCCCCTGTTTGTGTTGCCCCTCTCACTGTGTCTCTTTCTGTCAAATAAATAAATAAAATCTTAAAAAAAAAAAAAAGAGAAAGCAAGGCTAAACTTTTTTTTTCCAGTTGTGTCCTATTTTTTAAAATTTATTTTTTATTTAATTTTGGCATAACAGTATTCATTATTTTTTCACCACACCCAGTGCTCCATGCAATCTGTGCCCTCTATAATACCCACCACCTGGTACCCCAAACTCCCACCCACCCCCCACCAATTCAAACCCCTCAGATTGTTTTTTAGAGTCCATAGTCTCTCATGGTTCACCTCCCCTTCCAGTTTCCCCCAACTCCCATCTCCTCTCTAACTCCCCATGTCCTCCATGCTATTTGTTATGCTCCACAAATAAGTGAAACCATATGATAATTGACTCTCTCTGCTTGACTTATTTCACTCAGCATAATCTCTTCCAGTCCTGTCCATGTTGCTACAAAAGTTGGGTATTCATCCTTTCTGATGGAGGCACAATATTCCATAGTATATATGGACCACATCTTCTTTATCCATTTGTCTGTTGAAGGGCATCTTGGTTCTTTCCACAGTTTGGCGACCATGCCCATTGGTGCTATAAACATTGGGGTACAGATGGCCCTTCTTTTTACTACATCTGTATCCTTGGGGTAAATACCCAGGAGTGCAATTGCAGGGTCATAGAGAAGTTCTATTTTTAATTTCTTGAGGAATCTCCACACTGTTCTCCAAAGAGGCTGCACCAACTTGCATTCCCACCAACAGTGTAAGACAATTCCCCTTTCTCCACATCCCCTCCAACACATGTTGTTTCCTGTCTTGTTAATTTTGGCCATTCTAACTGGTGCAGGGTGATATCTCAATGTGGTTTTAATTTGAATCTCCCTGATGGCTAGTGATGATGAACATTTTTTCATGTGTCTGATAGCCATTTGTATGTCTTCATTGGAGAAGTCTCTGTTCATATCTTCTGCCCATTTTTTGATATGCTTGTCTGTTTTATGTGTGTTGAGTTTGAGGAATTCATAATAGATCCTGGATATCAAACTGTCATTTGCAAATATCTTCTCCCATTCCGTGGGTTGCCTCTGTTTTTTTTTTTTTTTTGACTGTTTCTTTTGCTGTGCAGAAGCTTTTGATTTTGATGAAGCCCCAAAAGTTTATTTTCGCTTTTGTTTCCTTTGCCTTTGGAGACATATCTTGAAAAAAGTTGCTGTGGCTGATATCGAAGAGATTACTGCCTATGTTCTCTAGGATTCTGATGGATTCCTGTTTCACGTTGAGATCTTTTATCCATTTTATCTTTGTGTACGGTGGAAGAGAATGGTTGAGTTTCATTCTTCTACAAATAGCTGCCCAATTTTCCCAGCACCATTTATTGAAGAGACTGTACATTTTTTTCCTGTTTTGTTGAAGATTATTTGCCCATAGAGTTGAGGGTCCATATCTGGGCTCTCTACTCTGTTCCACTGGTTTATGTGTCTGTTTTTATGCCAGTAACATGCTGTCTTGTTGATCACAGCTTTGTAATAAAGCTTGAAATCAGGTAACGTGATGCCCCCAGTTTTATTTTTGTTTTTCAACATTTCCTTAGCGATTCGGGGTCTCTTCTGATTCCATACAAATTTTTGGATTATTTGCTCCAGCTCTTTGAAGAATACTGGTGAAATTTTGATCAGAATGGCATTAAAAGTATAGATTGCTCTAGGCAGTATAGACATTTTAACAATGTTTATTCTTCCGATCCAAGAGCATGGAATGGTCTTCCATCTTTTTGTGTCTTCTTCAATTTCTTTCATCAGTGTTCTGTAGTTCCTCAAGTACAGATCCTTTACCTCTTTTGTTAGGTTTATTCCCAGGTATCTGATGGTTCTTGGTGCTATAGTAAATGGAATCGATACTCTAATTTCCCTTTCTGTATTTTCATTGTGTATAAGAAAGCCACTAATTTCTGTACATTGACTTTGTATCCTGCCATGTTGCTGAATTGCTGTATGAGTTCTAGTAGTTTGGGAGTAGAGTCTTTTGGGTTTTCCATATAAAGAATCATGTCATCTGCGAAGAGAGAGAATTTGACTTCTTCATTGCCACTTTGGATACCTTTTATTTATCTTTGTTGTCTGATTGCTGTTGCTAGGACTTCTAATATTATGTTGAACAAGAGTGGTGAGAGTGGGCATCCTTGTCGTATTCCTGATCTCAACAGGAAGGCTGCAAGCTTTTTCCCATTGAGGATGATATTTGCTGTGGGTCTTTCATAGATAGATTTTATGAAGTTCAGGAATATTTCCTCTATTCCTATACTTTGAAGCGTTTTAATCAGGAACGGATGCTGGATTTTGTCAAATGCTTTTTCTGCATCGATTGAGAGGACCATGTGGTTCTTCTCTCTTTGCTTATTAATTTGTTCTATCACATTGATTGATTTGCGAATGTTGAACCATCCTTGTAGCCCAGGGATGAATCCCACCTGGTCATGGTGGATAATCTTTTTAATGTGCTATTGGATCCTGTTGCTAGGATCTTGTTGAGAATCTTAGCATCCATATTCATCAGTGATATTGGTCTGAAATTCTCCTTTTTGGTAGGGTCTTTGCCTGGTTTGGGAATCAGGGTAATGCTGGCTTCATAGAAAGAGTCTGGAAGTTTTCCTTCTGCTTCAATTTTTTGAAACAGCTTCAGGAGTATAGGTGTTATTTCTTCTTTGAAAATTTGGTAGAATTCCCCAGGGAATCCATCAGGTCCTGGGCTCTTGTTTTTTGGGAGGTTTTTGATCACCGCTTCAATCTCGTTACTAGATATCGGTCTATTCAAGTTGTCAATTTCTTCCTGGTTCAATTTTGGGAGTTTATAGTTTTCCAGGAATGCATCCATTTCATCTAGGTTGCTTAGCTTATTGGCATATAACTGTTGCTATTAACTTCTGATGACTGTTTTTACTTCCTTGGTGTTAAACTTCACTCTTCCAGGTTAAAGTGAACTAAGGAGAGGTGCCTGGATGGTTCAGTTTGTTAAGCATCTGCCTTGGGCTCAGGTTATGATCCCAAGAGTCCCGGGATGGAGCCCAACATCGGGCTCCCTGGTCAGCGGGGAGCCTCCTTCTCCCTCTACCTGCCATCTGCTTGTGTTCTCTATCTCTTTATCAAATAATAAAATCTTAAAAAAATAAACCAAGGAGACATGAAAACTAAATGAAAAATTACTGTTAAGTATTGGTAAAGTTTGACTGTAGTCTATAGATAAACCTTCTATCACTGTTAAACTCTTATTTTCATATATTAAAATTAAGTTATACAGAAGAATGTCTTTGTTCTTAGGAAATACACAATGAAGTATTTAGGAATAAAGAAACATGATGTCTACAACTTACTTTCAAGTGGTTCATAAAAAATAGTTTGTGTACAGTGTGTACACACATATAAAATACATACACACCGATGTGTACAAACATAAAAATATATGGGAGAATGATGGAATAAAAAAGAAAGAATAAAGGAAATGTAGCAAAATATAAATTAATAGGTTAGTCTGGGTAAAGGGTTTACAGTTCTTTGTGCAATTCTTGAAACACTTCAAAAATCTGAAGTTATTTCAATATAGTTAAAAAGAAAACTTGCAAGACCTGCAAAACTCTAGCACTAGGGAAATACAACACACAGAATTCATGGTTTTTTTCCCACAATTTAGTCTTTCAACTTTAATTTTTAAATTTTCTTTCTTATTTCTTTTCCTTTTAATTTTTCTTCTTTCCTTTTTCAACCAACTTCTTATTTTACCAACTCCTTTCTTAAAATCTTTTTAAATTTTGGGACACCTGGGTGGCTCAGTGGGTTAAGACTCTGCCTTCAGCTCAGGTCATGATCTCAGGGTCCTGGAATCAAGATCATGATCTCAGGGTCTTGCAATCAAGTCTCTGCTTGGCGGGGAGCCTGCTTCCCCCACTCCCTCTGCCTGTCTCTCTGCCTACTTGTGATCTCTCTCTCCCTGTTAAATAAATAAAATCTTTTAAAAAAATCTTTTTTAATTTTAATTTTTACAGTTATAGTCTATCCATTCATTGCCTCTAACCTTATTTTCTGTGTATATATATTTTTTTCCTTCTTTCTTTAAAATTCTGGGATGAAGTTTCTTCTAACAGACCAAAATATATCCAAAATCTAGTGAATGGCTCTATTCTATTCACCTGCCTGATCACACTCTTTTTCCTTTCTTTTTTCAACCAACTTCTTATCAATTCCTTTTTTTATTATTATTATTATTTTTTCAGCATAACAGTATTCATTGTTTTTGCACCACACCCAGTGCTCCATGCAATCCGTGCCCTCTCCAATACCCACCACCTGGTTCCCCCAACCTCCCACCCCCTGCCCCTTCAAAACCCTCAGATTGTTTTTCAGAGCCCATAGTCTCTCATGGTTCACCTCCCCTTCCAATTTCCCTCAATTCCATTTTTTAAAATCTTTTTTAATTTTCGTTTTTATAGTCATATTCTATCGTTTCATTGTATTTAATCTTTATATATATATATATATATATATATATATATATATTCTGTTCTATTCACAAGTCTTATCATGTCTATTCTGATTTGTTTAATTTATATTTCTCTGGGGTCATTGTTACCTTTTAGCATTCTGTTCCCTTGTTCATCTATTACTCTCTGAACAAAATAACAAAACAGAAAAACTCACTTTGAAAAAAAGAACAAGAGGCAGTACTGATTGCCAGGTACCCAATCAATATGACATTAGTAAGATGTCAGAACTAGAGTTCACAATAATGATTATAAGATACTAGTTGGGCTTGAAAAAAAATATAGAACCAATGCACAGAATAAAGCATAGAAGACACCAGAGAATTCCTTTATGGAGAAACAAAATCTAACCAAGTTGAAATAAAAAAGGCTATTAGTGAGGTGCACTAAAAAACGGAGGCTCAGGGGACCTGGGTGGCTCAGTGGTTTAAGCCTCTACCTTTGGCTCAGGTCATGATCTCAGGGTCCTGGGTTCAAGCCCCACATCCGGCTCTCTGCTCATCAGGGAACCTGCTTCTCCCTCTCTCTTTCTGCCTGCCTCTCTGCCTACTTGTGATCTCTCTCTGTCAAATAAATAAAATCTTAAAAAAAAAAAAAAAAACAGAGGCTCTAACTGCTAGGATAAATGAGGCAAAAGAGAGAATTAGTGATATAGAAGACCAAATGATGGAGAATAAAGAAACTGAGAAAAAAAGATAAACAACTACTGGATAACAAGGGGGATAATTCAAGAGATAAGTGATACCATAAAATGAAACAATGTTAGAATAACTGGAAACCCTGGAGAAGAGAGGAGGGGCAGAAGGTACATTGGAGAAAATTATAGGGGAGAGCTTCCTTAATTTGGGGAAGGAAACAGTCATCAAAACCCAGAAGGCACAGAAAATATCCCCACAAAATCAATTAAAATAGGTGAACACTACAACATATATAGTAAAACCTACAAGTCTCCAAGACAAAGAGAAAATACTGAAAGCAGCTTGGGACAGAGGACTGTAACATACAATAGCAGAAGCATTAGACTGGTAGCAGACCTACCCACAGAGACCTGACAGGCCAGAAAAAACTGGCATGATATATTCAGAGCACTAAATGAAAAAGATATAGAGCCAAGAATACCATATCCAGCTAGGCTGTCACTGAAAATAGGAGTGACAAAAAGCTTCCAGGACAAACATAAACTAAAAGAATTTGCAAACACCAAACCAACACTACAGGAAATACTGAAAGGGGTCCTCTAAGCAAATAGAGAGTCCAAAGGTAACTAAAGACCAGAAAGGAAAAGAGACAACATACAGTAACAGTCACCTAACAGGCAATACTATGGCACTAAATTCCTATCTTTCAATAGTTACCCTGAATCTAAATGGGTTAAATGACCCAATCAAGAGACACAGGGTATCATTTTGGATAAAAAAGCAAGACTCATTGATATGCTGTCTGCAGGAAACTCTCTTTAGACCCAAAGATGCCTCCAGATTTAAAGTGAGAGTGTGGAAGACAATTTACCGTGTTAAGGGACATCAAAAGAAAGCTGGGGTGATAATCCTTATATCAGACAAATCAGATTTTAAACCAAAGACTATAATAAAAGGGCATCTGGGTGGCTCAGTTGGTTGAGCGACTGCCTTCGGCTCAGGTTATAATCCCAGAGTCCCCAAATCGAGTCCCACATTGGGCTCCAAGCTCCACAGGGAGTCTGCTTCTCCCTCTGACCTTCTCCCCTCTCATGCGCGCGCGCTCTCTCTCTCAAATAAATAAATAAAATCTTTTAAAAGGACTATAATAAGAGATGAGGAAGGACTCTATATCAACTTAAAGGGTCTGTACAACAAGATCTAACAATTGTAAGTATTTATGCCCCTAACATGGGAGCAGCCAATCATATAAACCAATTAATAACAAAATCAAAGAAACACATTGACAATTAATACAGTAATAGTAGGGGACTTTAACATTCCCCTCACTGAAATGGATAGATCATCTAAGCAAAAGATCTACAAGGAAATAAGGGCTTTAAATGACACAGTGGACAGATGGACTTCACAGATATATTCAGAATATTCCATCCCAAAGCCACAGAATACACATTCTTCTCTAACACACATGGAACATTCTACAGGATAGATCATGTCCTGGGTCACAAATCAGGTCTCAACCATTTTTGGACCACAGTGGTTTGAAACTGGAACTCAACCACAAGAGGAAAGTTGGAAAGAACTCAAATACATGGAGGCTAAAGAGCATCCTACTAAAGAATGAATTGGTCAACCAGGGAATTAAAGAAGAATTGAATTGAAAAAATTCATGGGAACAAATGAAAATCAAAACACAACTGCTCAGAATCTGGGGTGCAGCAAAGGCGATCCTAAGAGAAAAGTATATAGAAAGACAAGCCTTTCTCAAGAAACAAGGAAGGTCTCAAGTACACAACCTAACCCTACACCTAAAGGAGCTGGAGAAAGAACACCAAATAAAGCCTAAACCCAGTAGGAGAAGAGAAATAATAAAGATCAGAGCAGAAATCAATGAAATAAAAACCAAAAGAACAGTAGAACAGATCAATGAAACTAGGACCTAGTTCTCTGAAAGAATTAATAAGATTTATAAATCCCTGACCAGATTTATCAAAAAGAAAAGAGAAAGGACCCAAATTAATAAAATCAGGAATGAAAGAGCAAAGATCACAACCAAAATGGAAGAAATGCAAACAATTACAAGAACATATTATGAGCAACTACATGCCAGCAAATTAGACAATCTGGAAGAAATGGATATGTTTCTAGGGATGTATAAGCTACCAAAACTGAATCAGGTAGAAATTTTTAAAAACCTGAATAGATCCATAACCAGCAAGGAAATTGACACAGTAATCAAAAATCTCCCCCCCCAAAAAAAACAAGAGTTTAGGGCCAGGTGGCTTCACAGGGGAATACTACCAAACATTTAAAGAAGAACTAATTAACTATTCTTCTGAAACTGTTCCAAAAAAACAGAAATGGAAGGAAAACTTCCTAACTCACTTTACAAGGCCAGCATTACCTTGATCCTGAAAGTAGACTGAGACCCCATCAAAAAGGAGAATTACAGACAAATATCCTTGGTGAACATGGATGCAAAAATTCTCACCAAAATATTAGCTAATAGGATCCAACAGTACATTAAAAGGAGCATTCACCACAACCAAGTGGGATTTATTCCTGGATTGAAAGGAAGGAAGTGCAAGGTTGGTTCAACATCTGCAAATCCATCAATGTGATACACTACATTAATAAAATAAAGAATAACCATATGATCCTCTCAAGAGATGCAGAAAAAGCATTTGACAAAGTACAGAATCCTTTTTTGAACAAAACTCTTTGCAGTGTAGGGATAAAGGGTACATACCTCAATACCATAAAAGCCATCTGTAAAAGAGTCACAGTGAGTATTATTCTCCATGGTGAAAAACTGAGAGCTTTTCCCATAAGGTCAGGAACATGGCAGGGAAGTTCCCTATCACTAGTGCTATTCTACACAGTACTAGAAGTCCTAGCAATCAGACAACAAAAAGAAATAAAAAGCATCCAAATCAGCAAAGAAGAAGTCAAACTCTCATTCTTTGTAGATATGATACTTCATGTGGAAAACCCAAAAGAGGGGCACCTGGGTGGCTCAGTGGGTTAAAACCTCTGCCTTCGGTTCGGGTCATGATCCCAGGGTTTTGGGATCGAGCCCCGCATCGGGCTCTCTGCTCAGCGGGGAGTCTGCTTCCTCCTCTCTCTCTGCCTGCCTCTCTGCCTACTTGTGATCTCTGTCTGTCAAATAAATAAATAAATAAATAAATCTAAAAAAAAAAAAAAAGAAAACCCAAAAGACTCCATTCCAAAACTGAACTCATTCAGGAATTCAGCAAAGTGTCAGAATATAAAATCAATGCACAGAAATCAGTTGCATTTCTATACGCCAACAACGAGACAGAAGAAAGAGAAATCAAGGAGTCAATTCCATTTACAACTGCACCCAAAACCATAAGATATCTAGGAATAAACCTAACCAAAGAGACAAAGAATCTGTACTCAGAAAACTACAGAATACTCATGAAAGAAATTGAGGAAGACACAAAGAAATGGAAAAATGTTCCATGCTCATGGATTGGAAGAACAAATATTGTGAAAATGACTATGTTACCTAGAGCAATCTACACATCCAATGCAATCCTTTTCAATAACAGTTTCTTTTCTCAAATAAATGGAACAAATAATCCTAAAATTTATATGGAACCAGAAAAGAACCCAAATAGCCAGAGGAACGTTGAAAAAGAAAACCAAAGCTGGCATCATCACAATTCTGGGCTTTAAGTTCTATTACAAAGCTGTAATCATCAAGACAGTATGGTACTTGCACAAAAACAGACAATGAAACAGAACAGAGAGCCCAAAAATGGACCCTCAACTCTATGGTCAAGTAATCTTCGACAAAGCAGGAAACAATGTCCAATGGAAAAAAAGACAGTCTCTTCAACAATTGGTCTTGGACAGCCATACACAGAAGAATGAAACTGGACCGTTTCCTTACACTATACACAAAAATAGACTCAAAGTGGATGAAAGACCTCAATATGAGACAGGAATCCATCAAAATCCCTGAGAAGAACACATGCAGCAACCTCTTCGACCTCAGCTGCAGCAACTTCTTCCTAGAAACACTGCCAAAGGCAAGGGAAGCAAGGGCAAAAATGAACTATTGGGACTTCCTTAAGATAAAAAGCTTTTGCACAGCAAAGGAAATAGTCAACGAAACCAAAAGACCACCGACAGAATGGGAGAAGATATTTGCAAATATCAGATAAAGGGCTAGTTATCTAAAATCGATAAAGAGGGGCGCCTGGGTGGCTCAGTGGATTGAGCCGCTGCCTTCGGCTCAGGTCATGATCTCAGGGTCCTGGGATCGAGTCCCGCGTCGGGCTCTCTGCTCAGCGGGGAGCCTGCTTCCCTCTCTCTGCCTGCCTCTCTGTCTACTGTGATCTCTCTCTGTCAAATAAATGGATAGAATCTTAAAAAAAATAAAATCGATAAAGAACTTATCAAACTCAATACCCAAAGAACAAACAATCATATCAAAAAATGGGCAGAAGAAATTAACAGACATTTCAGCAAAGAAGACATTCAAATGACTAACAGACACACAAAAAAGTGTTCCACATCACTCAGCATCAGGGAAATACAAATCAAAACCACAGTGAGACACCACCTCACACCAGTCAGAATAGCTAAAATTAACAAGTCAGGAAATGACAGGTGTTAGCGAGGATGCAGATAAAGGGAAACCCTCCTACACTGTTGGTGGGAATGCAAGCTGGTGAAGCCACTCTAGAAAATATGTAGGTTCCTCAAGAAGTCAAAAATAGAGCTACCCTACAGATGTCCATCAACAGATGAATGGATAAAGAAGATGTGGTATGTATGTATGTGTGTGCACATGTGCACACACACACACACACGCACACAGGAATATTATGCGGCCATCAAAAAATGATATCTTGCCATTGCAATGACATGAATGGAACTAGGGGGTATTATGCTAAGCGAAATAAGTCAATCAGAGAAAGACAATTATCATATGATCTCATTGTTATGTGGAATTTGAGAAACAAGGCAGAGGATCACAGGGGAAGAGAGGAAAAAATGAAACAAGATGAAACCAGAGAGGGAGACAAATCATGAGATACTCTTAATCTCAGGAAACAAACTCCTCAGTTGCTAGAGTGGAGGGGAGTGGGAGGGATGGGGTGGCTGGATGATGGGCATTGGGGAGGGTATGTGTTATGGAGGGTGCTGTGAATTGTGTAAGACTGATAAATCACAGACCTGTACCCTTAAAACTATACATTATATGGTAATAATAAAAAATACAAAAAAAGAAAAGAAAAGAAAAGAAAACTTACTCTGAAGGCACCTATCAACATTATACACCTATTTACTCTTTGACTCAGCAATTCTACCTTTGGGAATTCACCCCACATATATACTGCACATGCACAAAATAATATAAGTACAAGACTATTCAATGAAGTTGTCTGTGATTCTCAAAGACTAGAAACATCCCAAGTATTAATTTATTTACCAGGATAATAATAAATAGCACAATGGAATACCAAGAATCTGTTTTTTTTAAAAAAAAAAAACCTCTCCTATATATTAATATGGAAAGATTTTTAAAGGATACATTGTGGAGTCATGAACTCAAGATAGAAAACAGTATAACTTTTTTGCAAGAAACCTAGAAAAAATATATATTCATACTTGCCCCTATCTGTATAAAGAAATGCTGAAAGGATACTTAAGAAACTAATAAAATACATGGGAGTAATAGGAAACAGCAGTAGAAGAAGAAGTCCAGAATCAGAATAAGACAATATACACCTATTATACATCCTTTTGATTTTTGAACCATGTAAATGTGTTTCTTATCACAAAATAAATGAAAATTACTCAGATTGAGGTAGATGGCAAACCTAAAAGGACTCAAATGAAAAGGTGTTGGAAATATTATTAACTGGGAAAAGCAAGTTGCAGAACAGTATACTTAGTATATAAAATCATCCCTGTTATGCAAAAGCACACACACATACCTACATATACCCAAAAAATGCCCGGAAGTACACATAATCAAATATTAACAGCAATGACCTCTTGGGGGTGAGTCTGGAAGCAACAGTGGGTGGGGGGAATGTGATGTTTTATTTATCTCTTTTTAAATTGAAGCATGGTTTATATACAGTGAAGAGCAAGTATCTTGAGTTCAGTGAATTTGGGCAAATGTATACACCCATATAATCCACACCTCTATCAAAATAGAAAATTTCTATCACCTTAAGGGAAGAAGTTGTTCTACCATCATTAAGACTGTTGGTTTCAACTTAAAATGATAAATTACCATTAATTTATTCATGAAATATTCCTTTAGAGTTTAACAATGTCAAGCACTGTTACAGGCCTTAAAAATACATCATGAAACATATATTTTTATCCCCAGGGGTACAGGGTGTGTTATAAAAAATAAAAAATTATATTAAAAAAAAGAAAAAGAAAAAGAAAGAAGTATAAGCTTTGAAAAAAAAATACATCATGAAAAAAAAAATAAATCCTTGCCATGTAGGAGCTTATATTCTTGTTAGGGAGAGAAAGAGAACACAGTGAGGAAGAAGCAAATATATGTCAGATGAAAGTAACAGAACAAAATTATCTTTCAATCATGGTTACTAAGAACTGTAAAGAGTGCCTAAGGTATGTGCTGATATATCTTCCAAGTGTATTAGTAATATTAAAATCCAACAATTATATTATTATTGCTATGTATCCTTTTCCTAAACATTCCTTATACAAAATTTTGCTGTTTGTAAGCCAGCAATAGATGGTGAAAAGATACTAGGCTTAAAAATTTGCATGAAAAATATACAATCAAGTGAAAAAAATTAGGCAACAACAAATTAAAACAGCCTGGTAAATTATAATCCAAACACAATTCCAGAGGCAGAAAAGAACTGGACACCAGAACTAGACTGAAAAGTAGGGTGAGCATGAATTAAATACTGAGGTTCTCTGGGTAACAGAAGTCTCTAATAATGAAAAAGTGACCAGGAAGAAAAATAAAGCACAGGGCTAATATTGTGATGAGCCCCAAAACATACCAGTGTAGAGCTATCAGGAATCTTATCATGCTCAACCTGGTAAGGATCTACACCCCTGAATGGATTATCACAATGGAAGGAATCAATGTAAAAGAATGGTTACAGTATGTCCAACCACACTTTTAATATCTGCACTTGGATATTTCACATAATCTCAAATAACTTGTTTACAACTCCTAATTTCTCTGTAATCTCCTTCACTAGTCTTCCACAACTCACAAATGGTACCTTTGTCCATCCAGTTCCTTAGTTCACAAATCTGGAAATGATTCTTTTTTTTTTTTTTTAAGATTTTATTTATTTATTTGACAGACAGAGATCACAGGTAGGCAGAGAGGCAGGCAGAGAGAGGGGGGGAAGCAGGCTCCCTGCTGAGCAGAGAGCCCGATGCGGGGCTCGATCCAAGAACCCTGAGATCATGACCTGAGCCAAAGGCAGAGGCTTTAACCCACTGAGCCACCCAGGCGCCCCTGGAAATGACTCTTAATCCCCCCTTTCATCACTGTATTTACGCAGTCAACAATATCTAATTGTGAATCTACCAGTGGCCAGGCAATGATCTTTCCAGATTTTGAGTAATAAAGAAAATAGTCCCTGACCTTAAGGAGTTTACATTCCACCATTCTACTACTGTCTTGTTGTATCTATTTCCTAAATATATCTCCAAACCATCCATTTGTTTCTACATCCACTGCCTTCCTTTAATCCAATTCGGCACCATTTCTTAACAGAACACTGCCATAGTCTCCCATCTGTTCTCCCTACTTCCATTTATGACCCTCATAAATCAATCTGCCACACAGCAAACCAAAGAATCTTTTTAAAAATTCAAATCATATCTTGTCACTGCCTTGTTTAAAAAACATTCAAAAGCTCCTAAGTATAAAAGTACTTAGAATAAAATGCAGAATCTTTAACATGGGGGCGCCTGGGTGGCTCAGTGGGTTAAAGCCTCTGCCTTCAGCTCAGGTCATGATCCCAGTGTCCTGGGATCAAGCCCCGCATCAGGTTCTCTGCTCAGCAGGGAACCTGCTTCCTCCTCTCTCTCTCTCTCTCTCTGCCTGCCTGTCTATTTGTGATCTCTGTCAAATAAATAAAATCTTTTTTTTTTAAAAGAATCTTTAACATGGTTTACAGAACTCTGCCTTATAATGTACCTCATGTCTACTTATTTAACCTTTTTAGCCTCCCTAGACTTTTCCAATTGCTCACCTTTTTTTTAAAAGGATCTTTACACCCATGATTTGATCTGCCAATTTCTCCTTTAATCTCTTTGTTACCTACCTAACTTCTACTCATCTTTCACATCTCATGCGAACTTTATAACTTCCTGAAAGAACCTCTCCCTGATCCTCCCAGACGAGGGGAAGATCCCTATTATAAGCTCTCTTAGCATCCTTATTTTTCTCTCTGGCATTTATCAGACTTATTAAAGACCATACCTTAGAAAGGAGCCCATTAAGTCAAGAATAGCATTTGCCTTGTTCATTGGTGCATCCTTGGAACCTAGGACAGTGTTTTGCATGTAGCAGGCACTTAATAAATATTTGTTAATAAATGAATGAATGATTCAACCACTGCTAGACTTGGGGAAGACACTAGTGTTTACTTTGTTTTTGGACGGGCTCTTCCAACCTATATATTTCAGAGAATGGATGCCTGAGCTTAAGTAGAGGTGGTTTAAGATTATACTATACTCTTGGGGCGCCTGCATGGCTCAGTGGGTTGGGCCTCACCGCAGGTCATGGTCTCAGGGTCCTGGGATCGAGCCCCACATTGGGCTCTCTGCTTGGTGGGGAGCTTGCTTCCACCTCTCTCTCTGCCTGCTTCTCTGCCTACTCATGATCTCTCTCTCTCTCTGTCAAATAAGTAAATAAAATCTTAGAAAAAAAGATTCTCTTCCTAAAAAAAAAAAGATTATACTATACTCTTTTACATTATACTCTCACACAGTATGAGAATAGAGTACATTGCACTTCTTGTTTTTCAAAACCATAGGAAGTATTCAAAATTCATGTTTTTCTGTAAGCCATCAAAAATCAGAAAATGAAATTAAAATATATTTTATAATAACATCCAAAACCATAAAATACATAGGAATAATCTAATGAAAGATATATAATACCTCTATACTTAAAATTCGGAAACACTGCTAAGAGAAGGTAAAGATCTAAATATGGAAATACAATACCATTCTCATAGGTTCCAAGTCTCAATGTTGTTCAGATGACCTCTCTCCCAAAAGGTCTATAGATTCAGTGCAATCCCATATGAACCCCTTGCAAGCTTTTTCTTTCTCCAGAAAGTAAGAAAATGACTTTTATTTGGAAAGAGAAAGGATCATGAGTAGTCAAAACAACATGGAAAAACAACAAAAAGATGGATTTACCTACCTGACTTCAAGACTTACTATAAAGCTACCATAATCTAGACAATGTGGTTGTGGCAAAAGAACAAAGAGATCCATGGCAAGGAGTTGAGAAATAAACCCATTTGTATCAAATGATTTTCAACAAGGATGCCAAAGCAATTCAATCGGAAAATGACCTCCTTTCAACAAATGATACTGGAAAATCAGGGCATCATATGGGAAAAAACCTTGATTCCTACCTCAATGAGTTGCTACCTCATACCACATCTCAAAATCAGTTCAAAACAAGGCAAATAGAAGAGTCAACAGATATCAAGTGCCCTTTGCTCACCAGGAAAATTCAGGGCCTTCCCTAACACACTGGTAGAGAAAATACTACACAAGTTAACATAGCTTAGACAACAGAATCCACACCAATAAGGAATCCTACCACAACTAACCAATCAGACACAATTTTATACATCTTACTAGTTTTCTTTATCTTGACTTACCAGTAATTTTCTTTTCACTCTTTTCAGCTTCCTCATTACCCACTTTTCCTATATGTACTTTCCAACAGATATTTCCTTTTCCTTTTATATTTTATATTTATGTAACTTTATATATTTATATTTCCTTGTTATATTTTAGACTGTAATCTTCCAAGCCACTGACAGTGATATATAATAGGGAATTTTATATGCAAATGTTATTCTATAATTTTTCAAGTGTTTTTAAACTATAAGTTGAGTGAAAGCCATGCTAACATTATTCAGATCCACCTGACTACATGCAACTGTCCCTACCCAGCATTCTGCTCCAGCTCAAATTCACTTAAAGTACCCAAATTGGCCACAAGGGAGTAAGAGATACTGCTCTTGGGTCCAGGTCAGGATCTGAGGTGCAGTCTTGGGCAATGGGGTTCTGTGAGGGCTACTCTTGGCCATTTGGACCCCCAGGAGGCCTGGTAGCAAACTGGCCTGTTGATGTCACCAACATGCAGGGTGGCATTTCTACTGGAGGAGAGAGGTGACTTGTTTTTCTGTGGCCATGATGGTAACATCGGTAGGCTCCAAGTCCAGGGCCCCATCTGTTGCAAATATGTAGTCATTATCAGTAGAAGATTCAATTCTGAATCTATACCAGACATGAGACCTTCCTTTTTCTGCCAAATCTGGATCCTGTGTTTTAAACAGAGTCATTACCATTGAAGGTGCAGAATCTTCAGGAATCATTGTGGAAAAAGAAGTAAAAATCAGGGGTGTCTGGTGGCTCAGTGGGTTAAGCCTCTGCCTTCAGCTCAGGTCATGATCTCAGGGTCCTGGGATGGAGACCCGAATCGCACTCTCTGCTTGGCAGGGAGCCTGCTTCCTCCTCTCTCTCTCTGCCTGCCTCTCTGCCTACCTGGGATCTCTTTCTGTCAAATAGATAAAATCTTCAAAACAAACAAACAAACAAACAAACAAAACAAACAAACAAACAAACAAACAAAAACCCAAGAAGTAAAAATCAGCTCTGGGACTTTGTCATTATCATCCAGAATTTTGACCTCAACTATACTAGGCAACCAGTTCTCCCCCACTTCCATCATTCCTTCCTTACCAAACCACAGAACATTTTTTAATCTCATCAAAGTCCATTGTACTTGAAGTTTTTATCTCACCAGAACTGTGATCAAGATTAAACTGGACACTATAAAGGGCTATAAAGACATATATGATATCCACACTGCTACTTTCATATGGGTCAGTGACCTTCATCGTCACCATGGAGATGTCCAGGAGGCATGTATAGCTGCATCAACTACAAGGGTGGGGACCTGAGCAGTACTGCTTCAGGGCCATCTTTGCCATCTAAGGCTATCAGGACTAAACCACATGAGTTTGGCTTTTCCTAGTCTAGTGGCTTCTCTAACACAGGCTTAACATATTTGTTTCCACTTTGGTCTCTGTTACTTGAAAGACAAAGTGTTGCTGCTAAGCTGGCAATTTTGTAAAGTAATTGTTTCCAACATCAGTATCTTCTGTAGGTTCTATTATAAATCTTGCCCCAAACTGGGTCAATTCAGATATTTGAGTATTGAGTATTATCATTGGCACCTTGCACATCTATATTAAGGTGGAAAACATTTAAAGGATTTTCAACTACCACTTCCAAACATTTGATACAAACTATGGTATATGGCTTTATATGTTCCAGGTCCATTCTGTTACAAGTGTCTACTTTCTGCACTCAGAGTGAACTATTCCTTTTCCACATTAATCCACAGCTTTTGAACAAGCAAGTCCTGGACACCCAGGCCCCATATCTTTGACAAGGTCCCATGAGGAAAGTCATCCAGCAAGAGCCTTTAAAGATCTCCTTGTTAATCCCTATTTTCATAATGACTCACAGTAGTGCTCTGAGTCCCTGCCTTAGGACTACAACCTGAAGTAAGGAGAGCTCAGTGTTTTGGAGCGTTGAAACAAAGAGAAAGATGTTTCTCAATGGAATTTGCAGGCTGAAAGGTAGTATACTGTACAGGCTTATTCTTCCAATTAAATATTCCTGGGAATTCATATTCTTAGTAATTCCACCATATGAGGTCAAAATTATGACTGCTTTTTATATTTTCTTGATACTTAAGATAATTTTTAGGCTATCCCTTTAAAAAATTGTTTTGTACAGAAGCTTTATTTTTTTCATATAACACAGATTCAGAATGAACTACTGGCTGGATCTTTAGCTGCAAATATATAGGAAGCTTCTAAGAAGTTACACAATAAAAAAATAAGTTACACAATATGAAAAGCTTATATATTAAGGCAATTAATTATTTTTGTATTCTTTGTAAATACCCAGTACTGCCATTGCTGGACCATAGAGAAGTTCTATTTTTAACTTTTTGATGATCCTCCATACTGTTTTCCAGAATGGCTGCACCAGTTTGCATTCCTACCAACAATATAAGAGAGTTCCCCTTTCTCTGCATCCTCACCAACATCTGTTATTTCCTGTATTAATTTTAGCCATTCTGCCAGGTGTGAGATGATATCTCATTGTGGTTTTGATTTGTATTTCCCTGATGATGAGTAATGAACAACTTTTCATGTGCCTGTTAGCACATCTGGATGTATTCTTTCTGGATGTCTGTTCATGTCTTCTGCCCATTTCTTAACTGTTTTGTTTTGGGGGCAAAGAACTTGATAATAAGTTCCTTATAGATTTTGGATAACCACCCCCCTTTTAAAAAATATTTATTTATTTATATTTCTTTAAGATTTTATTTATTTATTTGAGAGAGAGAGAGAGAACATGAGAGGGGAGGGGCCAGAGGGAGAAGCACACCCCCCCTGAGCTGGGAGCCAGATGCAAGACCCGATCCCAGGACTCCAGGACCATGACCTGAGCTGAAGGCAGAGGCTTAACCAACTAAGCCACCTAGGCGCCCCTGGATACTAGCCCTTGATCTGATATGTCAGTGCAAATATCTTCTCCCATTACATTGGTTGTCTTTTAGTTTCATAAATGGTTTCCTTCGCTGGAAGGAAAGCTTTTTATCTTGATGAAGTCCCAATAGTTCATTTGCTTTTATTTCCCTTGCCTCTGGCAACATGTCTAGTAAGAAGCTGCTGCAGCCAAGGTCAAAGAGGTTGCTGCCTGTGTTCTCCTCTAGGATTTTGATGGTTTCCTGTCAAATGTAGGTCTTTCATCCATTTTGAATTTATTTTTGTGTATGGTGTCAGAAAGCGGTCCAGTTTCATTCTCTTGCATGTTGTTGTCCAGTTTTCCCAATACCATTTGTTGAAGAGACTTGTCTTTTTTCCATTGGATATTCTTTCCTGCTTTGTCAAAGATGACCATTTGGTTGTGGGTCCATTTCTGGGTTTGCTATTCCACTCCACTGATCTATGTTAGAGACCACTTTCTAATCACTGAACTGAAGCCTTTTAGTGAATATTTAGAAGAGGTATAAATCATTGTGTGAAATGCTTCAGAGACTTAAAGATAAACTAAGATGGGTTAAGGGCAATGGGGAGAGGATATGCTATGGTGAGTGCTGTGAAGTGTGTAAACCTGACAATTCATAGACCTGTACCCCTGGGGCTAATAATACATTATATGTTAATAAAAAATAAAAAATTAAATGAAAAAGATGAACCAAGAAATTATGTTTGTCATTAATGACATACATAGATTTTTTTTATGGCTTCTCTAACAGAAATTGCAGAAGTATTGAGTCAGTGATTTATCTGATGACAATTTCTTCATACCTTCGCGAACCAGAACTCTTCCCATTTTGTATTAAGGAAATTCTTCCTCTGTCAAAGATCTTTTTCAATCACCTTTGCCATAGGCTATCTCTTCTTATTAATATTTTAAGAGTCCCAAACAATAGGGGCACCTGGGTGGCTCAGTGGGTTAAAGCCTCTGACTTCGGCTCAGGTCATGATCCCAGGGTCCTGGGATGGAGCCCCACATCGGGCTCTCTGCTCAGCAGGGAGCCTGCTTCCTCCTCTTTCTGACTGCCTCTCTGCCTACTTGTAATCTCTGTCTGTCAAATAAATAAATAAAATCTTTTTTAAAAAAGAATCCCAAACAATATATTCTTTTTTAAAAGATTTTTTAATTATTGGACAGAGAGAGAGATCACAAGTAGGCAGAGCAGCAGGCAGAGAGAGAGGGGGAAGCAGGCAGAGAGACTGATGCAGGGGTGGATCCCAGGACCCTGAGATCATGACCTGAGCCGAAGGCAGAGATTTAACCCACTGAGCCACCAGGCACCCCTTAAACAATATATTTTTTTATTGATAACTTTTCATTATACATGGTTTCCTAAAAATGAACTCTTACGTTTAACTCAGGAGAGTCAATCTCTTTCCTAATATATATACTTACTACTTTGATCAATATATCTTCACAGTTTGCTTAAAAAAATTTTAAAGTAGCTTTATTGAGGTATAGCTGATACACAAAGAACTACACATATTTAATGTGGAGGTGTTTAATTTTTAGAACTTGGTATCTTGCATGAAAAAAAGCAGGTTTTTCACCAGAAAAATTTAATTCATGATCACAGCTATACTGTTACATGTAACTGAGAAAACTGATACAGTCCTCTCATTTATCTTTAGCCTTCTAATTCATTTTAAAATGATCTATGGATTGCACAGTCTCAACAAGTTGTGCAGTCTCACCAAGGATCCTAGCCTATTTCTGCTTCAAACAGCACAATATCTCTTCTAGAATGAATATGGGGGAAGAATATGTGTTGAAATATTACATTTCAACTTTAGATGCTATGAAATAGCAAAGATGCAACTTTCAAATTATACCTGAACACTTTAACTTATTAGATTAAGTGAATGTAAACCCATGATTCTTAACATATAGGAAGATAAGCCCAGTTCTCAATGTAATTTCATCACTGGAACCAGCACAAAAATAAACAACCAAAACCACTGCCTACTCTAAAAAAAATCAACAAAGATCCTAATTATCAATCCTAAGTTATCAACAAATATCATTAAATACATTATGTTAGGGGTGCCTGGGTGGCTCAGGTAATGATCCTGGGGTCCTGGGTTGAGACCTGCTTGGTCTCCCTACTCAATGGGGTGTTGTCTTCTTCCTCTCCCCCTGCTTGTACACACACACACTCTCTCTCTAATAAATAAATATCTTAAAAATAATACATGATATTAACTTAAACTCTCATGTGGCCAAAACTAAGTAACTCCAGCTTTCAACTTTTGATGCTCCATTCTCCAGTTAAATCATTCTAGCAATCCTAATGGAGTAAATAGGTCATTTAAATAAGAAATTTCATAGGACTCTTGTTTAGGTTTCACTATGGTTCAGAAAGAGAAAAAGAGGGGTGCTGAGTGGCTCAGGTGGTTAAATGTCTGTCTTCGGCTCAGGTCATAGTCCCGGAGTTCCAAGAAAGAGCCCTGTATAAGGCTCCCTGCTCTCCTTCTTCCCCTCACCCCACTCATGTGCACTCTCTCTCTCTCAAATACATAAAATCCTGTTTAAAACTTTCCCACGTCATTTTAAGCCATTAAAAAAAAGAAAGAAAAATTAACACTCATATAACTGTCCCATCAAAACAATGGTTCTCCCATCTTTTAAGACCCCAAACGGGCTTCTCAATCAATAATGTGCCTAGGAAGATCTTCTCTCCTTCTGCCATGTGAGGACACAGCCAAAAATCTGTGATCTACAAGAAAGCCCTCATCTGACCATCCTGGCACCTTTATCTCAGAATTCCAGCCTTCTAAACAGTAAGCAATACATTTCTGCTGTTTATAAATTACCTATCACCTAATCCCCCTAGGTGAGGGGAATCAATTGATACAAACCAGTTACAAAATAAGTCATGGGGATGTAATACACAGAAAAGGGAATACAGTCAATAATACTGTAATGACTCTGTGTGGTGACAGACAGTAACTAGATCTATCGAGATGATCGTTTCATAATGTATAAAAATAATGAGGGGTGCCTGGGTGGCTCAGGTCATGATCTCAGAGTCATGGGTTTTGCACTAAGCAGAGTCCACTAGAAATTACTTCCCTTTCCCTCTGCTCCTCCCTCGATCACGTGCTCTCTCTCTAAAATTAAAAAAAAAACTTAAAAAAATTTTTTTTAAAGATTTTATTTATTTATTTGACAGAAAGAGATCACAAGTAGGCAGAGAGGCAGGCAGAGAGTCTGATGCGGGGCTCCATCCCAGGACCCTGGGATCATGACCTGAGCTGAAGGCAGAGGCTTTAACCCACCGAGCCACCCAGGTGCCCCTAAAAAAAACTTTTTAAAAAATACTGAATCACTATGTCATGCACCTGAAGCTAACATAATATTGTTTCGATTATAATTCAATTTTTAAACAAGTTTAAAAAAGAATGTACCTAAGGACTTTTTAAAAGATTATTTACATAAGAGAAACAATGAGCAAAAGAAAGAGTACATAAGCAGGGGCAGAGGGTGAGGGAGAAGCAGACTCTCCTACTGGAAAGGGATCCCAACACTGGGCTCATGGGGCTTGACCCCAGGACTGCAGGACCATAACCTGAACAAAAGCCACCCAGGCACCCCTAAGCTTTTAAAATTAGCTTTTATAAAAACTTTAGAATAGTTTTTTTTAATTTTATTTTTTTATTTGAGAGAGAGAGAGTGTGTGAGAGTGGAGAGGTCAGAGGAAGAGCAGACTCCCCGCCGAGCAAGGAGCCCGATGCGGGACTCGATCCCAGGACTCCAGGATCAAGACCTGAGCTGAAGGCAGTTGCTCAACCAACTGAGCCACTCAGGCCCCCCAAAAACTTTAGAATAGTTTTATTTCCACTCACAGATCAACCCATAAGACAACCAGGGGAACACACAAAGTAATACTTTTCCCAACAGAATGTCAAGTGTGCTGACACTAAAAGCTTTTTATAGCAACAGTGTAAAAAAATGGCTACCATTAAGTACCTATTATGAACCCGGTGGTTTATATGTTACCACTAGTCCCTCACCACAATCTTTCAAATTATGCATTATTTTCCCAATTTTGCTGTACCTAACAGACATGAAATAACTTGTCAAAGGTCACAAAATTAGTACTACCTCATTTTGAAGCTTCTACTTTTCTATCAAACTACATCTTAGAATACCAATAGCAAGTAATCCCTAGAGCTCACACATTTGTTCTTTCACTCACTCAACAAATGAGTGAAGCAAATTTAGCCCACCTAGAAGCATTAGTTGTGATCACGGATTCTTGAGATTCAGCTTAAGGGTCATGATCATTCATTGCCCTAACTTTCAATGATTTGTCTCTAAATCAGGTAAAGTAAACAGAAGTCAGCAGGTTACCCAAATAATTTCTATTGTACATTATGTCTTTCATTTTGAATTGACCACCATGTGTGAACTGGTCTTCTGATGAACATTTTGATAGCTTTTACAAAAAAGGAGGTCAGGGCGCCTGGGTGGCTCAGTGGGTTAAGCCGCTGCCTTCGGCTCAGGTCACGATCTCAGGGTCCTGGGATCAAGTCCCGCATCGGGCTCTCTGCTCAGCACGGAGCCTGCTTCCCTCTCTCTCTCTCTCTCTCTCTGCCTGCCTCTCCATCTGCTTGTGGTATCTCTCTGTCAAAATAAATAAATAAAATATTAAAAAAAAAACAGGAGGTCAAATTGCCCTCCAATTCCACTGACATCATTTAGAAAGCTCTACTTATTACGTTCCATTTGGAACTACATGTCAATACAAAATTTGCATTTTCAGGTAGACTCAAAACTTCCTTTTAAATATATCAGACAAACAGAACCATACTATGTTTCCTTTTTTTTTTTTTTTTTGTACTGGTTGTCACAAAGCATAAAGTGACATGCCAATTCATTAACAGTAACTGTCACATTTTAGGGCTACTTAATTACCTTTCTTTCACAAATGATTTCTAATCTCTTTTACAATTCTAGATACTAACTTCTGTATTTTTGAAAGGAGACAGATAACAAAGAGAAACTAATAAGGATGCTATGATTCCCTACTCCTTTACAGAACTCACCCAAAGATCCAGACATCTTTTTTTAAAATTTTAATTATTTATTTGACAGAGAGAGAGATCACAAGTAGGCAGAGAGGCAGGCAGAGAGAGAGGAGGAAGCAGGCTCCCTGCTGAGCAGAGCCCAATGTGGGACTCGATCCCAGGACCCTGAGATCATGACCTGAGCCGAAGGCAGAAGCTTTAACCCACTGAGCCACTCAGGCGCCCCCAAAGATCCAGACTTCCTACAGGTTCCAGCAATGCTTTCCCAAGAATAATATGTATTAGTATTCAATTTAGGTTCAACGTTATACAATAAGTGTTAGGTTCTCAAAAAACACTTAGAATCTGAGAACTTTCCAGAACTTTTTCCATGTGTCAAAGTTATGGAAACTTACAAAAGAAGACTACTGAAAATGCACCACATTACCAACAATGCACTCAAAACACAATTTGTTAACTTGACTGCTTTACAAAGTCATCATCAAGATCATCAGTGTGGATAAACTAAGGAAATATCTTGCCTGGAAACACATACATACATTGCATTCCCAAAATCTGCAATTGGGATGAAAAATAATCTCTTCAGTTTTTCTTCAGGACAACACTTACACTGTTTGCATATATTTTTTTAAGATTTTACGTTTAGGCAATCTCTACACCCAACATGGGGCTTGAACTCACACCCCCAGATCAAGAGTAGCATGCTCTACTATGCCAGTGGCTACCTCTGTTTGGATAATACAATGACAAAGTTTTAAGTATGTAGGGAATAAACTGAGTATATCTGGAAGCTCAAGAATTGTGTGAAACCATGAAATGATTTAGCACCTAAGAAAGTATAAACGCATGCATCCCTAATGACCAGAACTACTTCACTTTAAAAGAAATTAAATGCAGCTTATGAATTTGTTAGCAACTTCATGTGTACTTAGAAACCCCTCTACTCGGGGCGCCTGGGTGGCTCAGTGGGTTAAGCCTCCGCCTTTGGCCAAGGTCATGATCCCAGGGTCCTGGGATCGAGCCCCGCATGGGGCTCTCTGCTCAGCTGGGAGCCTGCTTTCCCCTGCCTCTCTGCCTACTTGTGAGCTTTATCTGTCAAATAAATAAATAAAATCTTAAAAAAAAGAAAAGAAACCCCTCTACTCATAAAAGTTTATTTCAAATTGCATTTGTACTTTTCACAAATTAGAATGACTCCCTCTACAAGAGGGATAATTTAACGGATAAATTGGCATCAGATGTTCAACATAAAAATGCTACACGTCCAAAGGTAAATAAAAAGACCAGTTAAAAGAAGGTAAAGCTGGTTAATTAAATTAGAAAAAAAATGAGTATTTAAAATGTACCAAGGTGGTTATAAATTTATACATATATAGATAAATAATACATGAACACTGTTATAAATAAGGCATAAGAGAAAGCGTGAAGGAAGGCCTCAGAGAAGGCCTCCAAGTTATCCTTGGTATCCACCACGCATATATAAATTTTTTGGTGTCTACTTTCTAAATTCGAAATACACACACTATCCACACTAAGAGATATTTTGTTCAGAACCTACAGAATATTTGATAGGTACTCACCTGAATTAATGCATTACTGTCTTTAGAAAATGCTGAACTACCTGACAGCAAAAGAGGCTCGCTTTTCCCACAGCCCTCCTGGCTGATGAACGTGTCCGTGTAGTTGGGCTGGGGGAAGATCACGTGACCCTCAGGTGAGTCCGCGGTGAGGGACACTTCGCGAGAATAGGTCCGCAGGAAAGCCCGCACCCCGTCCACGCCCACGAAGTGCGAGGCCGGCACGCCCACCAGCCCGCCTCCTGAAGCCTGGAGCACACGCGACGCGTGCCAGCGCCTCAGCCTGAGCGCCAGCAGCACGATGACGAAGGCGAGGAAGACGCAGGAGACGGCCGCCACCGCCACCACCAGATAGAGCGTGAGGTCCGCATCGTCTGGGTTGGCGGGGGTCCCGATGCTGCCCAGGTCCGCCAGGACGTCGGGGATTCTGTCGGCCACGGCCACGGCCACGGTGAGCGTGACGGTGGCCGACAGAGGGGGCTGCCCGTGATCCTGCACCGCCACCACCAGGCTCTGCTTGAGCGCGTCTCTGCCCAGTAGGGCCCGCGCTGTGCGCACCTCGCCCGTGTGCAGCCCCACCGCGAAGAGCCCTGGCTCGCTGGCCTTGAGCAGGCGGTAGGACAGCCAGGCGTTCTGGCCAGAGTCTCTGTCCACCGCCACCACCTTGGTGACCAGGTACCCGGGCTCTGCAGCGCGGGGTGCCAACTCCACATCTGTTGAGCCATCGGTGGGGAGGGTGGGATACAGAATCTCTGGCACGTTGTCGTTTGGGTCCAGCACCAACAGGCTCAGAGATACGTTGCTGCTGAGCGGAGGGTCACTGCTGTCATGCGCCATCACTTGTAGATGCAAGTCTTGGAATCGTTCATAGTCGAAGGAACACAGGGCATATAGAATGCCAGTGTCAGAGTTGATGGAGATGTAGGAGGATATGGGTGTTCCGAGAAGTGTGTCCTCCACCAGTGAGTAAGTGAGTGACCTGGGCGTTCTTTCCATAGTCGGGAGTCATAGATAGTCACAGACACTATGCAGGCTCCTCTAGGGTTGTTCTTCATGATATAGGCAGTGTAGAAAGCATCAGAGTTGTCATTGGTTCTGCTACTTTCAGTGAGATGTGAGTTTCTGTGGACAGGGACAGACTTCCTGTGTCACTGGCAGTCATGGTGATGATGTAGCTAGGAACCTGTCCTGGATCTAGGAGTGTGTCTGTCACTAAACTGTAGTAATTTCCATAAGACTTTTCTAATTTAAATGGCATATTCTCTCAGATGAAACAGATCACTTGTCCATTTTCCCCCAGATTCTTCATCATTTACATTTAAAAGGACAATTAGTGTCCCTCTGGGAGAGTTTTCCAAAATAGAGCTGGAGAGAGAGGTGACAACTACTTCAGGGGCGTTATCATTTCACATCCAATACTGTGATCAAGACTCTGGCTTGTGCAGAATATCCTGCATTATCCACAGCTTGCACTTCCATCTCACAGAATCCTCAATTCCTTGTGGTTCAGCTCCCCTATTGTTGAAATTGTCCCTAAATTAGCATCTAGTTTGAAAACTTGCGCTGCCTTCTTGTCCACATAACAGAAGGAATACATCACTTCAGCATTGGCTCCTTCATCAGGGTCATCAGCATTGGCTCCTTCATCATGGTCCTCCATCATGGTGCTTACACAAAGCAGCTTAGTGCCTATGACACATTCTCTGGAACACTCATGTGGTTCAGACTGTGCAAATACTGGTACGTTGTCATTCACATCAACTACCATCAAACGGATGCGCACAGTGCCTGTGCGGATTGGGTCACCCCCACCAGAGGCGATGAGAACAAGGTAATGAATAGCCTTCTGCTCCCGGTCCAAGGCATGCTCCAAAACCAATTCTGGGTACGTGTTACTATCTGCTCCACTTTGCACGTCCAGAAAGATGTCAGTATTACTACTGAGTCAGTAGCTCTGGAGACAGTTCTTCCCAATATCCAGATCCCAAGCATGGGGAAGAGGGAACCGCAACCCAGTGGCTGCGTTTTCACTCAGTTTTATTTCTAATTCATCTTCCCAGAAATAGGGGACATTACTGTTAATGTCTCTCACTTCTACCACAACCCCGTATATTTTTACTTTATCCTCCAGCAAAACCTCCAGATTTAATTGACACTTTAAGACCCCCAAGCAGAGTTCTTCCCAGTCTACCCTGCCTGCGAAGATAAGGCTGCCGCTTCGAAGGTTTGGAGTGAAAACTTGAGTTGTACCTCTGGAGGCTATACCGACTCCGTGCTCCTCTAGTTCCTGGGGCTCCAACCCCAGGTCCTTGGCGATGTTTCCCATCCTAGAGCCTTTCTCCAGCTCCTCAGGAAGTGAATAGTTAATTTGGGCACACCCAGTTTCCCATAGATTCCCCAGGAGAACTCCCAGCAGGACAAGCCATTTTCAGTCCTGATGCAGCCGCTCAGAAATCATTATCGTTTTCCTGGAGGTTATTAGTTCAAATTTGTCCCTAGACCACCCAAGTCAGGACCAGTTTTTCCCATCTTCAGAATCCAACATTTTCTTCATAGTCCCAGAGATGATTAGTTTCTATCTGGGCTTTGTGCTACAGGTGCTTGCAGGGCAAGCAGGAGGCAAGCAGGATCTCTGTTTTTCTCTCCCAGATTGGTGAACAGTGGTGCTCAGAGTCCTAACCAATTACTGCACAATCTTCAACTCCAGGAAGGATCTTTGGTTTTTGTACCTCAAATAGCTCCACCTACTGTTCCTCAAGTAGGGATGTAAGTGGAGCCAACTAAAAAATTACAGTCCTCCTTTTACTAGGAATTTCAGTCAACTTCTTTGTAGTTCTCTAAAATTTTTCATATAGAGCTGCTTTCTTGAGATTATTTTCTGTAGTTGTATTGTTTTTCCAATAACCTTTCAAATGAATTTGAAGTTTCTATACAAAGTAATTTTAACCGTATAACTTTTTAGTGCACCTAGTTTGATATCACCACTCCCAAAAAACACCTATTATGGGACATCTTCCTAGGTGTTTCCTGTTTTGAGAAATCATAGAATAAATTAAACTTTCTCACTCGGCTGTGATAAGGGGCAGATTTTTACAGGTATTAAATATACTTAGAGAAGCTATTTTAAAAGGTTGCCAATATTTAATATTTAGAAATAAAAATTACACAATATGGAGACCTAAAAATAGGAAATGCAATTGTATATATTATCAGAAGCACATGGACAAGAAGTCAAGTGAATAAGACACATTAACATTTTTAGGACAGAATGGAAGCATTTCAACTTGCATTTACTGGAAGTAAGAGTAGTACTTTACAATGTACTAACACATTTTATTTCAAAACCATGTTTGAGAAAATTAGCAATCCAAAGAATAGTAAAAACTTACCTTTTTCTGAGTAACAAACCCAATTCCATTTACTGAAAATGACTGGTAATACATTTGAAAGCCTGTCAAAATTAAGGGAAAAAAACCCACTATTCTGCTTTCATGAATGTAAATGTTTGGATTCTGAGGATAAGCATATTTGGCAGGCCTACCACAACATATCTTTAAAGCTGGAAGGAAATCTACAGATAGTTCTGAGAAAATATTGGGAATAAAACTGGCCTATTCAGTGGGATTCAAAGAATCCTTAGCAAATGTAATGGACTGTTATTAAAATACTACTCTGTCCTTTAGGGGAAAAAAGCCTTTCATGATGCCTGGGTGGCTCAGTCAGTTAAGCCTCTGCTGTCTGTTAAGCATCTGCCTTCAAATCAGGTCATTATCCCAGAGTTCTGAGATGGAGGCCTGGGTCTCCTTGATCAGCAGGGAGTCTGTTTCTCCCTCTGCTTCTGCCTCTCCCTAGCTAGTGCTCTGTCTCTTGAATAAATAAAATCTTTAAAAGATTTTTTTAAACTTTTCTTATGCATTTTACTCACTTTGTAATTATGAAGAAAAAGGCTTATATACTCAAAATATTGATGTTCTGAGAAAGAGAAACACCCACAGAAAGAAAACATTTATGCTTCAGTTACAAATATTTCTGTGGCAATAGCATCATAATATCCATTTGTCACAGTAAAGGAGATAGAGCGTGTAGGTGGATAAAGACCATCTCAGGTGAAATTGTCAAAGTATTTCAAAATACTTGAGGGCTAATAATGAAGTCACTGGCTGACACAGAAAGGAAAAGAAAATATTGAGAGTGGGTAAGCAAACAAAGTGATAGTAGATATGATCTGTTTAAGATTTTTTGCCAAAATATTATTTGAAAATTAAACCAAACCTGTTTATTGACACTCACGTGAGCAGAAGCATCAGTGTAAGAGTTTAATTTGTTATTCTCTTCAGTGGCACTTATTACAAACGAAGCATCAGTAGAGAGATCTTGTAAGGGTCCCATTTCTGACGTCATAGTGAGTAAATTAAGCCTTGCTTTCTGGGAATCCGAGGCAACGTACATATTGTAGGAATAAGGCAAAGTCCCTTCACTGTAGTTGGGAGGAACCATAGGTCCTGACTTGACACACAGACCAGGCTGAAAATAGCCCCAGGAGACAGAGCTGGAGGAGCTTCGCAGGCGCAGGGCAACCGCCAGAATCACCGCGAGGAGGAACAACACCGAAATCAAGGCCAAAGCCACCACCAGGTAAAACTGTAACTCCGCCTGGGGGTCAGAGGGCTCAGGGCGGTCGCTGACATCCGGCAGCACTTCCTGCAAGCTGTCGGCGAAAACCAGGAGCAGCGTGGCCGTGGCCGAGAGCGGCGGCTGTCCCCCATCCCGCACAGCGACCAGCAGGCGCTGGCGGGCCGCGTCCCGGTCGCCCAAAGCACGCGCCGTGCGCACCTCGCCCGTGCGCAGCCCCAGGCTGAAGAGTCCCGGCTCGCTGGCCTGCAGCACGTGGTACGACAGCCAGGCATTGTGTCCCGAGTCGGCGTCCACCGCCACCACCTTGGTGACCAGGTAGCCGGGCTGCGCGGCGCGCGGCACCGTGTCGAACAGCGCCGAGCCGTCGGGCCCCAGCGCCGGGTACAGCACCCGCGGCGCGTTGTCGTTGCGGTCACCCACCAACACGCGCAGGCTCACGTTGGCGCTGAGCGCGGGCGAGCCCTGGTCGCGCGCCTGCAGGGTCAGCTCGAAGGCGCGCAGCTGCTCGTGGTCGAAGGCGCGCTGCGCGAACACCACCCCACTCTGAGCGCTCACGGACACGTAGGACGCCAGCGCCCGTGGCTCCAGGTCGCTGGAGACGATGGAGTAGGAGACGCGACCGTTGGGCCCCACGTCCGGGTCGGAGGCGCGGACTTGGGTGATGGAGGTTCCAGGAGGGTTGTTCTCGGCAATGTGGACCAAATAGAAAGCCTGTTCGAAAATTGGTGCATTGTCGTTGACATCTGCGATGTGCAGAATGATACTAGAACTGGAGGAAAGAGGTGGCTTTCCCCTGTCTGTGGCTGTGATGGTGACATTGTATGAAGGAGTCTTCTCCCGGTCCAGAGACCCATCTGTTAAAAGCTTGTAGTAATTATTGGCAGAAGATTCAATTCTGAAAGGAACTTTTTCTTTTATGAGGCATGTGACTTCTCCATTTTCACCTGAATCTTTGTCATGTGTTTTGAACAGAGCAATCACCATCCCGTGTTCTGCGTCCTCGGTTATGGAATTAGACACTGAAGTGAAAATAACCTCTGGGGCATTGTCATTCTCATCTAAAATTTCTATTATAATTTTACATTCAGTGGCCATGCCTCCACCATCCTTGGCTTCTATGCTCATGGTATAGCTACTACTGATTTCGAAGTCTATAGGACCTTTGGATTTAATTTCTCCATTTTGATGGTCTAGCATAAACATATTTCCAAAATCTCTTAGTGTTTTGAAGGAGTAGGTGATCTCCGCATTGATGCCCTCATCCTGATCAGTGGCTGTCACCTTTAGCACAGAGGTGCCCAAGGGCAAGTTCTCTGGAAGGCTAACTTTGTACACATCCTGACTGAACACTGGGGGATTATCGTTGGCATCAGTGATCTCAATCCTGATTTGAATGGTGCCACTTCGGACTGGGTCACCCCCATCCAGTGCGGTCAGAACCAGAAGATGGGAGCTCTGGTGTTCCCGGTCCAGGGGCTTCTCCAAAATTAATTCTGGGGCATTCTTGCCTTCAGTCTTATCCTTCACCATCAGAGAGAAATACTCATTATAGCTGAGTTGGTAACTCTGGAGTGAATTAGGTCCTACATCTGCATCTATAGCAGATTCCAGACCAAACCGAGTTCCTAGAATTGCAAGTTCATTGATTTGTAAGACAATGCTATTTTGGGGGAAATATGGTGGATTATCATTTATATCTTCTATCCTCACTGTTATGTGAAAAACATTTAAAGGATTCTCTGCCACGATCTCTAGGGGCACCACACACAGGGTGCTTTGGGAACAGAGTGACTCCCTATCTATTCTGTCACTGACAAGTATGTTGCCATTCTCTGTGTTTATTGTAAAGTATTGCTTCTCTGCACTAACTCTCAGGTTGCGGTTCAGTAAATCCTGTACATGCAGCCCCAGGTCTTCAGCAAGATTCCCTACCACTGAGCCCCTGGCCATTTCTTCAGGAATAGAGTAGCGGATCTGCTCAGAGAGCCCCCCACAGAACAAAGGCAGCAGGAAGGGAAAGAGTACTTGCCGCTGCCCGGTAAGGCTCCTCTGCTTCGCCCTAGTTCCCATCCTTTCTTCGCGTCTGCAGCTTCAGACGTTATGAGAAGATGCTTTACAAATTGTGTTTTAAATATTTACTGCTAATGCGTAGAAAACTCAACGCTGTTTCAAGGTATCCCATTCCGTATTCCAGAATCATGTGCTGAGAAGAGTGCCCGTATCTGGGCTTTATCTCCTTTCAGAATCGCTTCCGTGATTGCGCAGAAAGTCACTTAGGTAGACCGTGGACGCCAGCTCTTCAAGCGAGCGCATTGGCCAACAGCGGCGCTCGGAGTCTACTTAGAAAACTGCAGTCGAAAGCCTGGCAAATAATGACATCAGCTATTCTGACAGATTTGTTGGACTGACGTATAGGGAATGAGGCAATAAACAAGATTTGGATGTGTCTGTTTTCTAGTGTTTACTACCAAAGGAAGTTCTTTAAAGATCTGATTCCATAGAAGAGTCATTAACCCAGTATGAGAAAAGTTTATCTTTTTCTAATGAGAGGCAGTGCACCTACTGAAGGAACAAAGCAAACTTCTCTCCAGACTTAGAACAAAGACCACATGGTAAAGTAGCCTCACCAAGTGATAGGGGGAAAATTTTACAGCCATGAAATAATAGCCAGTATTATCTTCAATCTTATGTGCAGATAACTTTCCTTCTCCTTTTTCCAGAGCAATGGGCGGGGGTGGGGGTTGGGGGGGCTCAGATGCATACTCAGGATAAAGATGACCAATGGCATATAGTCTTCCTTGCTACTTATGAAAAAGAATTATGGGATACCTGGTGGCTCAGTCAGTTAAGCAGCTACCTTTGGCTTAGGCCCCATCCCAGGGTCTTGGGAACTAGTCCCACATCGGGCTCCTAGCTCAGTGGGGGAGCCTGTTTCTCCCTATGAGTGCCACTTCCCTTGTTTGTGTGCGCGCGCTCTCTCTGACATAAAATCTTTTTTAAAAAGATCTGTTCTCAGTCTTTTGTCTAAGATCAAGTAAAATCTCTTAAAGATATTTATGAAATTTATAAAAGATTTATGAAAAGGATTATCAACTATTGTACACTTTCACCACAAACAATACCCTAGTAGGTTACCATAGGAATTTATTGACATGCAAAAATGTGAGGGTGTTTTATTTTTATCCTTCTCTCTCTTTTTAAAAGGTTTTATTTATTTGACAGACACAGAGAGAAGTAACACAAGCAAGGGGAGTGGGAGAGGGAAAAGCAGGCTTCCTGCTGAACAGAGAGTTGGATGTGGGGCTCAATCCCAGGACCCTGGGATCATGACCTTGAGCGGAAGGCAGATGCTTAACGACTGAGCCACCCAGGTGCCCCTATCTTTCTCTTTAACTGGACCACATGTTGTACCATAACAGAACTTTATCACTACCTCTGAGTCAAAAATAACTACCTGAACCTCAAGTTTTAGAGCTAATCTTTTGGGGTGCCTGCAAGATTGTTAAAGCCTCTGCCTTCAGTTAAAGCCTCTGCCTTCAGCTCAGGTCATGATCCCAGGGTCCTGGGATGGAGCACCACATCAGGCTCTCTGCTCAGGAGGGAGCCTGCTTTCCCGCACATCCCACCCCCCACCCCGCCTACTTGCGATCTCTGTCTGTCAAAGGATAAATAAATAAAGTCTTTTTTTTAAAAAAGTTAATTTTTCATTTTTTTTCTCCAATATTTTGGTTGCCAGCTAAATGTTCAGATGTTGTTTTAAATATATATATATATCTAATATATATTACATAATATATACATTATGATATATAAGATATAAATAAATACATACAAATATATATGGAACAACCTCCTTCTCCCAGAAATACCTCATATCCTTTTTATTCATATAATTTCAATTCAAGTAAAATGCTTTTTTTTTTGTTTGGAATTCCATAAGCATAAAATTTATCCCTACATGGTCAAGACACTCTGAAATTTTTCTTGACATCGGGACAAATTTAGGCACCTGTTGCAGGACTTCCCTTTCCTACAGTTGAAATTCTTTTTGCCCAAACATCAGACACTCAATTATAGCTAAATATATTAAGGTCAGTACCTAAACGAGAGAGAAAAATTTGAAGGGAAACTGAATATGTAAACAATCTGGGCCAAACATTTCAAAGAGGTATGAAGAGTGCTAAGCTGAACTGATTATGGAGATGATTCCTGTGATCAAATATCCTCAAAAAGTCTCCTTTCCTCACTTGACTTTATTTGACATTGTTTCAGATAACATAGAGGTCATTAGGTAACTACCAGGGCTTCAATAACAAGTTGGTTCTGAATATAAGGATTGAATATACTTACATATGATATTAAATGAATTTTCAAGGGAAATAAAGGAATCCATGGCTCATAGGCATATTGAAAAAAAAAAACCACCACAACAACAAAAAACGAAATACCAAATAGTAATACCAGCTAAATCAGTCTCATAAGGTCCAAATAACTACTGCATCTCTTATATTTACAAACTGGTCCACATCAGTAAATCTGAAAAATGTAAGCATATTTAGCCAATTTGTAAGTAACTTTGAGAAGCACTGGATCAAAATTATTTCTGCAGATGAAATGACCACATCAAAAAATCTCGAACACACACACACTAAAGTGCCAGTAAAAGAATAAAAGGAAATAATACCCATTCAACAATTCAACTACTCAGAACAATCAAATGACTCCACTGTAGAAACAGATAAGTGTACTCTACATTTCCTCTCCCAAGAGATTCTAGGAGTAAAAAGGCAGTCAATATATCTGTTTTGGTAGTAAAAATAAAAAAGGGAAACTTAAAATAATTAACATAATTTAAACATATCACCACCCATCAAAGACCAAAATAGAATTGTTTCATGCTTAGAGAAAAGCTTACATTTGTAAACTCCTACATGTGTGTGTATATGTGTGTATAGATAAGGAAAAGAGCTACAGAGTGTATCCCACTGAACCAAGAGGGTCAAATTTGAACATTAGAAATAAAGCAAATAATGGTAGAATATAATTATAAATTAGGGGAGGCAATGTGACGTTGTAATAGAGAAATAAAAACTGTGAATCATAATTTGAATCCTAACCAGTTTACATTGATAGTCACAGACACTGATGATAGAAAAATATTACTAAAATTTAACTTATTATAAAGCAAGCCATAATAGCTGAACTAGACCTTTAGAATCAAAAGAGAATATGCCAGGGGGGAGAGAAAAAAAAAACTTTCTTGAAAAATGATGTTAATTTGTTGAAAGATAAAGTACAGGAACTTACATGTATTGCTCTAAATATATACACAATGAATATGTGCCCCTCCAAAAAAGTACTGATTTTGGTTTTTGGTTTTGTTTTGAAAAAGCCATTTTAAAGACTTGTGCAGAGATACTAGCAACTCGGAGGCAGGTAATAAATCTCACCTGATTGTTCGTGGAGTCAAGATTGCCTAAACCAGCAGCTGAATCTTCAGTTATCAACAGTGGCTCGCTTTTCCCACAGCTCTCCTGGCTGATGAGCGTGTCCGCATAGTTGGGCTGGGGGAAGATCACGTGACTCTTGCGCGAGTCCGCGGTGAGGGACACCTCGTGCGAATAGGTCTGCAGGAAAGCCCGCACCCCGTCCACGCCCACGAAGTGCGAGGCCGGCACGCCCACCAACCTGCCTCCTGAAGCCTGGAGCACACGCGACGCGTGCCAGCGCCTCAGCCTGAGCGCCAGCAGCACGATGACGAAGGCGAGGAAGACACAGGAGACGGCCGCCACCGCCACCACCAGATAGAGCGTGAGGTCCGCATCGTCTGGGTCGGCGGGGGTCCCGATGCTGCCCAGGTCCGCCAGGACGTCGGGGATGCTGTCGGCCACGGCCACGGTGAGCGTGACGGTGGCCGACAGAGGGGGCTGCCCGTGATCCTGCACCGCCACCACCAGGCTCTGCTTGAGCGCGTCTCTGTCCAGCAGGGCCCGCGCTGTGCGCACCTCGCCCGTGTGCAGCCCCACCGCGAAGAGCCCTGGCTCGCTGGCCTTGAGCAGGCGGTAGGACAGCCAGGCGTTCTGGCCAGAGTCTCTGTCCACTGCCACCACCTTGGTGACCAGGTAGCCGGGCTCTGCGGAGCGAGGAGCCAGCTCCACGCCTGTGGAACCATCAGTGGGAAGAGTGGGGTATAGGATTTCAGGGGCATTGTCATTCTGGTCCAGAACAAATATGTTAACAGACACATTGCTGCTGAGTGGCGGCTTTCCACTGTCCTGCGCTGTCACCCACAGTTGCAGGTCACGGAACTGTTCATAGTCAAAGGAGCGCAGTGCATATAAGGTGCCAGTGTTGGAGTTGATGGAGATGTAGGTGGATAAAGGTGCTCCCTGGAGGGTATCTTCCACCAAGGAATAAGTGATCTGGGAGTTCTCACTGCTGTCCAGATCCACTGCCATCACTGAGAAGAAGGAGGCTCCTCTGGCATTGTTTTCAGGAATGTAGATGGAATAAGATGAGTCAGCAAATGTGGGCGGGTTATCATTGTCATCTGCTATGTTTAGTGAAATATGAGTTTCTGTAGACAAGGGTGGTAATCCCTGATCTGTGGCTATCAGGGTTATATTATAGCTGTGGACCTGCTCCCTGTCCAGCATTCTGGTTGTTATCAACTTGTAATAATTTCCGTAAGTCTTTTCCAACTTAAAAGGCAGACTGTTAGGAACAAAACATGAAACTCGACCATTTTCTCCAGAATCTTGATCTTGCACATTTAGAAGAGCAATAACCGTACCTGGAGGAGAGTTTTCCAGAACTGAATTAGTGGAAGATGTGATAGTTATTTCTGGAGCATTATCATTCACATCCACAACAGTGATCAATATCTTAGCAGTAGTGGAGAGACCACCACCATCTTGGGCTTGAATATCCATCTCATAGAATCTATGTTTCTCAAAATCCAGAGACCCTCGTATTAAGACTTCTCCAGTTTGAGAATCCAACTGGAATATTTCAGAAGTTTTGCTTTCTGTATTCTGGAATGAATAGACCACTTCCCCATTGATTCCCTCATCAGGATCAGTTGCATTTACTATGAGCACCCGAGTTCCAGACCTGAGATTCTCAGGAATACTCACTCGATATACAGACTGTGTAAACTTTGGTACATGGTCATTTACGTCGAGGACCACCACACGAATGGCAACAGCACCCTGGTGGATGGGATCTCCTCCATCGAAGGCTGTGAGGAGGAGGTGGTGAGCAGACTCTTTCTCTCGGTCCAGACTCCCCTCCAGCACTAGTTCAGGATTCTTGGTCCCATCCGTTCCGCCTCTCATTTGTAATGAAAAGTAACTATTAGGATTGAGCTCATAGCGCTGGAGGGAGTTCATTCCCACATCTGGATCCCTAGCGCTAGGAAGGGGAAATCTGGATCCCGGAGTTGAGTGCTCACTGACTTTTATCTCTATTTCCGCCTCCTGGAAGCTGGGAGCATTATCATTAACATCCATTATTTCCACCTCCACTCCGTAAATCTTCAGGGTATCTTCCACAAGTATCTCTATATTTAAAAAACAGGATGACAGTGTCTCACAGAGCTCCTCCCGGTCTAACCTACCTGCGGTGATCAAGCTGCCACTTCTCAGATTCAGAGCGAAAAGCTGCATCCTATCTCTGGAGATGATGCGGACTCCACGCTCCGACAGCTCCCAGGGTTCCAGCTCCAGGTCCTTGGAAATATTGCCCACGAAGAAGCCTTTGTCTGTCTCTTCGGGCACCGAGTATTGGATATGTCCTGCCCCAGACTCCTGTAGCGTCCTCAGGAAAAGGTGTAGGAGGACCAGCCCGCTGCGGTCCAGGCGCAGTGGCGGATTCCCCATAGTAGTAAGCTGAGCCTATATTCCCTGATTTCTTGAACTGTTTTGTTCTGAATCAGCTTATGTATCTACGAAGTTCCGGAATGACTGCATCCAAAATATATTAGGGAGCGAACTATTTAAGTTTCCAGCATCAGAATCTGTGAGTATCCGTATTACTGGGCTTTGTGTTGTAGAGATGGGGGAGGGAGGGACTGCCGCTTGCAGCTTCCCATTCCCCGATTGGTGAAGAGCGGCGCCTAGAGCCGAATCTTATTATTGCAAGGAGTAAGAAACCCAACAGATGTGTTTTTTTCCAGACGTTATTACACACTTCAAGAATTACACATATTTGTAACACTGAAAATTGCACACAATAAAGAATTGTATAATGTGATATTAAAGGTTTATCAAGATCACTTAATAAAAGGACTATTAAAAGGGCTTGTTTAATTTAAAAAAATATTTTCAAATACTACTGGAACTGAAAACTTGCAGGTTAGATTTGCTTCCTATTGATTTTTACTGACTGAAGGGAATAGCATTTGTGGATGTGGAACTAGCATGGTTAGAAAAACTATGAGCTCATGACTATAATTCCCACCAATATTTCTTTATTGAATAACATAAAGATGAAACATTTGAGAAAATTTGGATGGGAATAAGGTTATTATTTAAAATACCATGACATAGAACTAAAATTGTGTTCCATATTCTTAGGTCAAGAAGCATTCTATTTTGGGGCTCCTGGGTGGCTCAGTGGATTAAACCTCTGCCTTCAGTTCAGGTCATGAGCCCAGGGTCCTGGGATGGAAGCCTGCATCAGGCTCTCTGCTCAGCAGGGAGCCTGCTTCCCCATCTCTCTGCCTACTTGTGATCTCTCTCTCTCTGTCAAATAAATAAAATCGTTTTTTTTAAAAAAAGAATTATTCTATTTCATGAAAAATTTGCCAGAGATTTCTATATATTTTTTACTTTAAATTTCATAACAGAAGGGCTGCAGCATTGTAAACTTCAATCTAAACAGTTATATCATTAGGTTTGACCTAGGTTTACTTTAAGGAACTTTATCAAGAGATCAACTCTAGAATCATTATTTTTATATATTTATTTTTAAGTAAGCTCTATGCTGAAGTGGGGCTTGACTCATAACCCTGAGATCAACAGTCACATGCTCCATCAACTGATCCACCCAGGCACCCCTGAATCTAGAAATCTTTAAACAACAATGCTATAGGGGCGCCTGGGTGGCTCAGTCCCCTACTGCACTAATGCTGTTAAGTGTCTGCCTTCCCCTCTGGTCTCCAGCTGGGGGTCCTGGGATGGAGCCCCCGAATCTGCACTCCCTCCTCAGCAGGAAGTCTGCTTCTCCCTCTGCTCCCCCCCATGAACTCTCACTCTCTCACTAGTGGCGTCTCTCTCTAATAAATAAAATATTTTAAAAATACCAATACTACATTGGAATATTTTGGCATATTATAATATAAAAGCATTATTTTAAATACTTACCTGTTCAAAAGTCGTCTTATCTGCTTCAACGTTAGGTATTAAAATGCTAGCCAACGGCCCTGCAGGGCTATCTTTGTTAAGAGTATCTTGTGTGGCTGGAAAATGATCAGCAGATGTGAGAAATTTAAATTCTGGATTAGTCTGATCCCCTGGCACACATAAATTATAGGCATAGGGCAATGTTCCCTCACTGTAGTTGGGAGTAATCTCAGGGCCAGAGTTGGAGCAGAGAGCAGACCCAAAGAAACCCCTTGCAGCGGGGCTGGAGGAGCTTCGAAGGCGAAGGGCAATGGCCAGAGTCAATGCGAGAAGGAAGAGCACCGAGATCAAGGCCAAAGCCACCACCAGGTAAAACTGCAGCTCCGCCTGGGGGTCAGAAGGCTCCGGGTGGTCGCTAACATCCGGCAGCACCTCCTGCAAGCTGTCGGCAAAAACCAGGAGCAGCGTGGCCGTGGCCGAGAGCGGCGGCTGTCCCCCATCCCGCACAGCGACCAGCAGGCGCTGGCGGGCCGCGTCCCGGTCGCCCAAAGCACGCGCCGTGCGCACCTCGCCCGTGCGCAGCCCCAGGCTGAAGAGTCCCGGCTCGCTGGCCTGCAGCACGTGGTACGACAGCCAGGCATTGTGTCCCGAGTCGGCGTCCACCGCCACCACCTTGGTGACCAGGTAGCCGGGCTGCGCGGCGCGTGGCACCGTGTCGAACAGCGCCGAGCCGTCGGGTCCCAGCGCCGGGTACAGCACCCGCGGCGCGTTGTCGTTGCGGTCGCCCACCAACACGCGCAGGCTCACGTTGGCGCTGAGCGCGGGCGAGCCCTGGTCGCGCGCCTGCAGGGTCAGCTCGAAGGCGCGCAGCTGCTCGTGGTCGAAGGCGCGCTGCGCGAACACCACCCCGCTCTGCGCGCTCACGGACACGTAGGACGCCAGCGCCCGTGGCTCCAGGTCGCTGGCGACGATGGAGTAGGAGACGCGACCGTTGGGCCCCAGGTCGGGGTCGGAGGCGCTGACTTGGGCAATAGAGGCGCCTGGAGGATTGTTCTCTGCCACGTGGACCACGTAGGAGGCCTGGTGGAAAACCGGCGCGTTGTCGTTGACATCGGTAATGTGCAGAGTGATGGTAGTACTGGAAGAGAGAGGCGGCTTTCCCCTGTCAGTGGCTGTTATGGTGACATTGTATTCTGGAGTCTGTTCTCGGTCTAGGGCTCCATCTGTCACCAGCTTGTAGTAATTATTAGATGAAGAATGAATCTTAAATGGAGTATCTCTACTTAAACTACATGTAACTTCTCCATTTTCCTCAGAATCCTGGTCCTGTGTTTTGAAGAGAGCCACAACCATTCCTGGAAGGGAATCCTCCAAAATCTGATCAGAGAAAGAAGTAATGACTATTTCAGGGTTGTTGTCATTTTCATCCAGAACTTCTACAATTACTTTACACCGCGTAGAGAGGGATCCTCGGTCCTTGGCTTCTACATCCATGGTATATCTTTCTACTTCTTCAAAATCCAAGGGTTGATGAGTTATAATGTCTCCTGTAGCAGAATCCAGAAAGAACACGTGCTGGGCTTTATTAGCTACACTAAGGAATGAGTACCTGATCTCAGCATTGAAGCCTTCGTCTTGGTCAGTGGCGCTCACCTTCACCACCAAAGTGCCTGGGGGTACACCTTCAGGAAGACTGACCCTGTATATATCTTGGCTGAACACTGGGGGGTTATCATTGGCGTCTACCACCAGGATTTGGATTTGAGCCGTGCTGAATCTTGGTGGATCCCCACTGTCGAAGGCTGTCAGCACCAGATGATGAGAGTTTTGTGTTTCTCGGTCCAGGGTCTTCTTCAGTACTAATTCTGGATATTTGCTACCATCAGGACTGTCTTTCACCACCAAGGAGAAATACTCATTAGGATTTAACTGGTATTTGCTCAGTGAATTCATACTATTATCAGGATCTTCTGCAGACTCAAGAATTGCTCCAGTCCCCAGGGGAACAGATTCACTGATTTCTAAATGTATTTCATCCTTATGGAACTGAGGGGCATGGTCATTAATATCCTCAATAGCCACAATGATATGAAAAATATTTAGAGGATTTTCCACCACGGCTTCCACCTGCAACTCACATCTTCTTCTCTCTTTGCATATCTGCTCACGGTCTATTCGGTCGTTCACGAGTAAATCCCCGCTCTCTGGGTCTACCCTGAAAAGCAGCTTCTCCGTGCTAACTCGCAGCTTCCGAGCCGACACGTCCAAGACGCTGAGCCCGAGATCCTTGGCGAGGTTCCCCACCACCGAGCCCTTGGCCAGCTCCTCCGGAATGGAGTAGCGGATCTGCTCGCAGAGCGCGGGGTAGAGCAAAGGTAGCAGAAAGGGAAACAGTACCTGCAGCCTGCCGGCTGGGCGCCTCTGAAAACAGCTCCCTCCCATCGCTCGCTCTGGTTCACGCGGAGTCCCAGTCTCTCCAGCTGGAGAGAGTGCACGCTATCGCACTGGTAGCTTTCGGCCCTAGAACATACAGAGCCTCCAGTTTGGGAATCTTTGTGTACTGGTGAGAGTCTGCGCAGCACTTAACCCGGTGTGGAAGCGGGTTCTTTTTCTTTATGTTGTAGCCTGCACAGGAAAACCCAGGCTACAATCTTGAGGAATCCCGGGCGACTGCGCTTGCCCTGTACTGGCCGACAGCGGCGCCCAGAGGCTTTGTGTGGAACCGCAATCTAGTTTTTCGGTATTTCACAAATCTTCTTATTTTTCCTTTTTTAATTTTTAAAAATATTTTATTTTCAGTAATCTCTTCACCCGACGTGGGTGCATCCGAACCCACAACCCCAGGGTCAAAAGTTGCATGGTCTACCGACTGAGCCAGCGGTTCAGTTGCATGGTCTACCGACTGAGCCTTACATTTAAAATGTAAGGTGATAGCTAAAAATATTGAATCTTATTTCTGATTGATTTCATTTTCATCATGAAACATGTTTCACATGGTCAAAACTGCCATATGTTTTATATGTTAAAAATTTACATAAACTTTGAACAAGTAAAAGGATTTTTCAAAATTCAAAAACAAAAAGCACAGAGGAATATAGAGTGGAAAGTAGGTCTTCTATCTCATGGCTCATTGCTCTCCAATTCTTCCATCCAGAGGTAATCACTGTGGTTTCTTTTAAAAGTAATTATCCACAAAGGCAAGTACTGAAGATAAGCAAAAAAACCTTTTTCATCTTCAATCCTAGCTTATATTTAGCTAGAAAGTATTAACCCATTCCCCATATTTAGGAACTAGAAGGCAGTCATTCCCTTACTCATTACAATCATCTAGAGTGTTCTGTACTGCTTTTAAATAATAGTATTTTAAAACACTTGGTTACAATAACTACCATGTCAAAAGACTTTGTTTTAAAAATCTGTATTTTTCAGGGGTGCCTGGGTGGCTCAGTGGGTTAAGCCGCTGCCTTCGGCTCAGGTCATGATCTCAGGGTCCTGGGATCGAGTCCCCCATCGGGCTCTCTGCTCAGCAGGGAGCCTGCTTCCTCCTCTCTCTCTGCCTGCCTCTCTGCCTACTTGTAATCTCTCTCTGTCGAATAAATAAATAAATAAAATCTTTAAAAAAATAATAAAATAAATAAAAATAAAAAAATAAAAATCTGTATTTTTCAGAACAATTATTTCAGATAGATGCATAATAATTTTGACTCCCAAAGTCAGAAATTTAAAATGTCTCTTTCCATGATTTAAGCTAATAACTATGACCCAAAAGGATGTGCTCTCCTTCCACAGACCTACTGTTCAACAACTGTTGAATGACATGAGAAAAGTCATGGTCGTATAAGTATTTTGAGACACATTAGGGCATTCTTTGACTTTCCTCTACCATATTAGTCCAGAAGAATGTTAGTACCAAACCAAATACATCACCATTTTCACTAAAGTAAATGGGTTCATCAGTAACTCTACTGATCACTTGTTTAGAATAATTCTGTGACAGATAACTCTGTTGCACAATGGATGGCATATTGGACTTCTAGAATAATTTTGTGTATTTCTCTGCTTATTTCAGATCTCCCAAAGAAGCGATCTTTCTTTCTTGACTTTAAGTTTATTGTGACTCTTAATTTCTAGTTTTCAGATATTCATGTGGGTCTCTGTTCTTCTACATTAAAGAGCCACTGAAACACTGTTGGCACACATCTTTTGCTTTTGCTTTCATTTAACCTTCTGTAGGTTCTATAGAATGCCTACCAGGCAAGGAAAGTCAAATTAAAATGCTATGTCTTCCACATAACAGTTTGAAATTAGAATCACAAGCAAAAAGGATGCTTCATTGTTACCAGTTATGATTACACTTGGAAAAATTTAAGCACATATTGTTATCAATTGTTAAGAAAATATTAATGAAAAATTCAAATTTCTCTAGGAAGCATATTCAACTGTTACTGTCACTACACGGTATAGTTTGAAAAATATAACCACAAAAGTACTGAGAAGTGGTGTCACTCTTCTCCTTGGGAAGAACAACATTGAGAGGACTTGTTTTGGCATTGTTTACAGTGAAGCTAATGCGGGGCTGCCTTGAAAACAAGAACTAGAGTTGCCTAAGGGGCCAGGTTTCAGCACATGGCCAAGAGAAGTGCACATAATTGAGAGACACTTCTGTATTGAAGTACTCTCAGGAACTGTCATATTGTATTCAACAAATATGTAAAATAGAAGGTTCTCCAAGGCAAATCATAATAGCCTATGACCACAGGCCTTCATTGGGATTAGGTGAATACTGACCAGAAAGTAAAAATATACCAACCTCAATAACCACTAAGTTCTACTCCTCGTTATTTTAGCAAGAGATAAATATCATTAAACTGGATTTAAAAAAAAGTGAAAAAATAAAGATCGGAAATTTCTATCATTATGCTAAAAATAATTATAATATGATATAATAATATCATATTATAATAATTATGCTAAACCTAAAAGTAATGCTAATTATAATTCTTTAAAGGAGAGTAAAACTAGAACTCACTGGAACCAAAGGGGTATCTTCTACAGGAAACTTCGAATCATCTAACAAAGACAAAGGATCCTTTTTCTCACAGCTCTCTTGACTGATGAGCGTGTCCGCGTAGTTGGGCTGGGGGAAGATCAGGTGACTCTTGCGCGAGTCCGCGGTGAGAGACACCTCGTGCGAATAGGTCTGCAGGAAAGCCCGCACCCCGTCCACGCCCACGAAGTGCGAGGCCGGCACGCCCACTAGCCCGCCTCCTGAAGCCTGGAGCACACGCGATGCGTGCCAGCGCCTCAGCCTGAGCGCCAGCAGCACGATGACAAAGGCGAGGAAGACGCAGGAGACTGCGGCCACCGCTACCACCAAGTACAGCGTGAGGCTTGAAGCTTGGGAGTCAAGGGGGACTTCCAGGCTGCCCAGGTCAGCCAATACATCTGGAATGCTATCTGCAATGGCTACAGTGAGTGTGACGGTGGCCAAGAGCGGGGGCTGCCCATGGTCCTGGATGGTCACCACTAGACTCTGCTTGAGCGCGTCTCTGTCCAGCAGGGCCCGCGCTGTCCGCACCTCGCCCGTGTGCAGCCCCACAGCGAAGAGCCCTGGCTCGCTGGCCTTGAGCAGGCGGTAGGACAGCCAGGCGTTCTGGCCAGAGTCTCTGTCCACCGCTACCACCTTGGTGACCAGGTAGCCGGGCTCTGCAGAACGAGGGGCCAGTTCCACGCCTGTTGAGCCATCAGTGGGGAGGGTTGGGTACAGGATCTCTGGTGCATTGTCATTCTGGTCCAGCACGAATATACTCAGTGACACATTGCTGCTGAGTGGTGGGTCCCCACTGTCAGTGGCAATCACCTGAATCTGTAAATCACGAAACTGTTCATAGTCAAAGGATCGAAGTGCATACAGGACTCCTGTGTCAGAGTTTATGGAGATGTAGGAGGATAGAGGTGCTTCCTGGAAAGTGTCTTCAGCTAAGGAGTAAATAATCTGAGCATTCTCTTTGCTGTCTGGGTCTAGTGCAGTCACAGAGAAGATGGAGGCACCTCTAGGATTGTTCTCCAGGATATAGGTGAAGTAGGAGATGTGGGAAAAGGTGGGTGGGTTATCATTAATATCTGCCACTTGCAGGGTAAAGTGAGTTTCCATTAACAGGGGTGGATTTCCTCCATCTGTGGCCGTCACTGTAATATTGTAAGAGGATACCTGTTCCCTGTCAAGGGTTCTGTGTGTCACCAGTCTATAATAACCATCGATGGATTTTTCCAATTTAAATGGTAGATTCTCTGATATGGAACAGGTGACCTGTCCATTCTGCCCAGAGTCTGGATCATGAACGTTTAAAAGGGCTATAACAGTTCCTAGAGGCGAGTCTTCCATCAGGGGACTAAATAGAGATGTTATGGTCACCTCTGGACTGTTGTCATTTACATCTTCTACTGTAATCAATACTTTTGCCATTGCAAGATATGCTCCTCCATCTTCTGCTTGTATTTCTAATTCATAGAAATCTGTTTCTTCATAATCTAGATTTTCTGATAATTTTATTTCCCCAGTATTTTTGTTTAGTTGGAATTTCAACAATTGCATGTCAGGTGATTTTCGGAATGAATATGTTACTTCTCCATTGGCTCCTTCATCCTTGTCTGTGGCAGTGACTGTCAGCAGCTGTGTGCCCACAGGCAAGTTCTCCAGAACACTCACTCGGTATTCTGGCAATGTGAAGACTGGTGCGTTGTCATTTGTATCGAAGACAGTCACACTGATAAGAACCGTACCAGATAGGAGGGGGTCACCCCCATCCCAGGCAGTGAGGACAAGGTGGTGCACTGCCTCTTCCTCCCTATCCAGGGCATGCTCCAACACCAGCTCCGGGTATTTGACTCCATTGCCATGACTCTGAACCGCTAAGGAGAAGTGCTTATTGGAGCTAAGCTGGTAACTTTGGAGGGAGTTCACACCCACATCCGGATCAACCGCCTCCACAAGAGGAAATCGCATTCCTGTAGCCACGTTTTCATTAATTTTTACGTCTACATTTTCTGCTTGGAATTTTGGGGCATTATCATTGATATCAGTTACTTCTATTTCTACCCCAAAAAGTTTCACCCTATCTTCTACAAGAATGTTAAAATTCACCAGACACCGCGCACTCTGAGCGCAGAGCTCCTCCCGGTCTATTCTGCCCGCAGTGACCAAACTGCCGCTTCGCGGGTTCAGAGCGAAAAGCTGCGACCTACCTCTGGAGACAATGCGGACTCCGCGCTCCGCCAGCTCGCGGGGCTCCAGCCCCAGGTCCTTGGAGATGTTGCCCACGAAGGAGCCTTTCTCCAGCTCCTCAGGAATGGAGTAGCGGATCTGCCGTGCTTCAGCCTCCCATGATAGACCGAGAAAAAGACCGAGCAGAACCAGTGCTGTGCGGTTGGAGCAGGTCCTTTTAGCAGCCATTGTTGTCTAAACAAGGAATTCTCGCCAAGTACTCATTGCGCGCTTTGTGTGTTTGGGCCGATTCCTTTTTCTTCCTCTGGCTTCAGGGACCTCTGTAGCCTAGGCACCTTAAATTCTGGAATGAGTTTTGCTGCAGCTCTGCAGCCAGTTGGTAGGAACTGAGGAGCCTTGTATGGTCGGAGCCCTGAGAATCCGGATTGAGCGCAGGCTGCATTTCTCTCCCAGTAGGCGAACAGCGGCGCTCAGAGTCCTCAGAAGTTACTGCACCCGCTATGTATGCAGTGGACAACAAACCATATTCTTTGTTGGACATTTTATTTTATTTTACCATATTTCTTTGGTTTCTCAAGTGATATCCCTTAAGCTAACTACTATTTGTAGGTTTCTTACTGAGTAGGATAAATGGCATGAAAGTACTATAAAATATTAAATGAAAATAACTGGTCAAGTGTACACTTGTAACACTTATTTTCTCAGCAGAAATGTACCCACTTTAAAAGGTTAAGTAATACCTCTTCTATTTCATATAAGCTTCTAACTAAATTCACAAAAGTTTTACAATATTTTTTGAAATTTTGATTGAAATGGTTCCATTATGTTTAATAGGCATTCATTTAGAAACTATATTAGATGCATCCCTTATAGCTCACTTATAGTTTTTATTTTAGCTTTAACTAATCAACAATTAAATTCGTTTAGCAAGAATATTGTGGAAAATGTTTTCAAAATATTCTTCTAAAATATTCTTTCTAAAATAGTTTTATTGAGCCTTTGTGAATTTTTCTGAAAAAAAGTCTATTGTAGGCATATAAAATTAGAAGTCAATTTGCCCTATTTAAATGAATTGAGCAAGTAACCACAAACTAAAAAAAAAATAACATGCCTGGGTTGTAATGCAAAGAAAAATATCCATAAGAATATCAAGCTACAATTACAAAGTTGGAATTGTGATGTATGTTTAAAAAAAATAAATATTTACTCAAATGACCTGTTTTCACCAGAGCACTGATGCCAACATAAACAATCTCTTCTTTCAGCATTTTGTATGGAAGCCCAAAGTAAAGTGGTTCACACTTCTTCAATGGTATGTGCCAGTCAACCCAGCAGCAGTTCTCTCCACAATGGTGAGGACTTGAGAGATTCACATCTTTTTTAAAAAGAATTCACTTACTTATTTGAGAGAGAGTGAATGAGCAAGCAAGCGAGAGCATGAGCAGGGGAGGAGCAGAGGGAGAGGGAGACTAGCAGACTCCCCGCTGAGAAGGGAACCTGACTCCCCGCTCTATCGCAGGATACTGGGATCATGACCTGAGCTGAAGGCTGATGCTTAACCGACTGAGCCACCCAGGTGCCTACAGATTCACATCTTTTATTCAGAGAACAAGTTCAGAACTGTTTATGTAACTACTCTTCAAAGATTTTATATTTTGTCTTTGAAGGTTTTATATCAGACAATCAGAGATAGAGACTGAGTACAAAAGGCAATGACGTTTCATTTGCTTTCTTGGAAATTTGTTATCTTGCAATATAGAAGAAAAAAAATTAGGGAAGAGTGCAATTTAACTCCAAGAAAAGGTAAATATAAGAAAACAACTAGAAAAACCAAGAGTAGAAGAGAAAATTTCTTCTAAGGTAGTTAGTATTAAGTTCTGGGGACTGTAGAAACCTTGGCAATAGAAAACAAGTTCTGACTCATTATCCAAGGAAAATACATATATCTGTAACTTCCACAGAATTTCAGAGACTTGTGGACCTGCTCATCAAATCCACTCAAATGTTTAGTTTTTTAAACTATTAAAATAAATGAAGAAAGATACCTAAATGTACCCAGGATATTATTTGCAATAAATGTTTCATTGAAACAAGCACTTGCTTTGATACTTAATGAATAGCTTAATATTATTAAACTCAAAACATATAAGTAGGATATGGAAAATTCATCCTAAATCTTACCAGATTTGAATAATTACCTATTAATTTATTTGGCAAAACACTGCCTGTTTTGCTAAATCTGAACTTGACTAGATTTCTCCAAATTAGTGACATTATTTCTGAATTATAGAGCAACTTATGAACCAAGCAAATCTTGAAAAATATAATCAGCAAAGAGTAAACACTGAGAAGACAAAAGGGTTATTAGTTATGGATTTTTAAAGTAAGATTTTATATATAAAAATGCACTACTATGCCTGAAAGAGAAACTAGTAGAATATTTCAGAAGACACAAAAGTGGAACTCACCGGTGTGAGAGTCTCAGGATGTGCAATCAAATCATGCCCACCCTGAGGTGGAATTAAGGCCCCAGATGAATCACCGCAAAGTAGTATATCTTGTCCTGAACTCAACTGCTCATTGCACTTTAGAAAATTAAACTCTGTCTTTCCAGTATGGGCAACGCACAAATTGTAGGAATAAGGCAAAGTTCCTTCACTGTAGTTGGGAGGAACCATAGGTCCTGACTTGACACACAGACCAGGTTGAAAACAGCCCCAGGAGGCAGAGCTGGAGGAGCTTCGCAGGCGCAGAGCAACCGCCAGAATCACCGCGAGGAGGAACAACACCGAAATCAAGGCCAAAGCCACCACCAGGTAAAACTGCAGCTCCGCCTGGGGGTCAGAGGGCTCAGGGCGGTCGCTGACATCCGGCAGCACCTCCTGCAAGCTGTCGGCAAAAACCAGGAGCAGCGTGGCCGTGGCCGAGAGCGGCGGCTGTCCCCCATCCCGCACAGCGACCAGCAGGCGCTGGCGGGCCGCGTCCCGGTCGCCCAAAGCACGCGCCGTGCGCACCTCGCCCGTGCGCAGCCCCAGGCTGAAGAGTCCCGGCTCGCTGGCCTGCAGCACGTGGTACGACAGCCAGGCATTGTGTCCCGAGTCGGCGTCCACCGCCACCACCTTGGTGACCAGGTAGCCGGGCTGCGCGGCGCGTGGCACCGTGTCGAACAGCGCCGAGCCGTCGGGTCCCAGCGCCGGGTACAGCACCCGCGGCGCGTTGTCGTTGCGGTCGCCCACCAACACGCGCAGGCTCACGTTGGCGCTGAGCGCGGGCGAGCCCTGGTCGCGCGCCTGCAGGGTCAGCTCGAAGGCGCGCAGCTGCTCGTGGTCGAAGGCGCGCTGCGCGAACACCACCCCGCTCTGCGCGCTCACGGACACGTAGGACGCCAGCGCCCGTGGCTCCAGGTCGCTGGCGACGATGGAGTAGGAGACGCGACCGTTGGGCCCCAGGTCGGGGTCGGAGGCGCTGACTTGGGCAATAGAGGCGCCTGGAGGATTGTTCTCTGCCACGTGGACCACGTAGGAGGCCTGGTGGAAAACCGGCGCGTTGTCGTTGACATCGGTAATGTGCAGAGTGATGGTAGTACTGGAAGAGAGAGGCGGCTTTCCCCTGTCAGTGGCTGTTATGGTGACATTGTATTCTGGAGTCTGTTCTCGGTCTAGGGCTCCATCTGTCACCAGCTTGTAGTAATTCTTAGAAGAGGAATAAATCTTGAAAGGAATATCCCTTCCTATGTTACACACAACTTCTCCATTATCTCCAGAATCTTTGTCCCGTGTTTTGAAGAGTGCCACCACCATTCCTGGAAGAGTGTCCTCCAAAATTTCATCAGAGAGAGAAGTGATGGTTATTTCAGGGTTGTTGTCGTTTTCATCTAGGATTTCTATGATGACTTTGCATTGAGTAGAGAGACCACCTCCATCCTTTGCTTCCACTTCCATGCTGTATCTTTCTGTATCCTCAAAATCCAGTGACTGGTTATTCTTAATCATACCTGTTTTCTCATCTAGTGAGAACATGTGCCTTGTATTCTGAGCAGTGCTCCTGAAGTAGTAGTTTACTTCTGAATTGACCCCCTCATCTTTGTCAGTGGCTGTCACCTGCAGCACGGAGGATCCGGCAGGCAGATTTTCACTAACACTGACTCTATATTCTTCTTTGCTGAACACTGGGAAGTTGTCATTGGCATCCCTGACAAATATTTCTATTTGAGCGGTGGCACTTCGTGGTGGGTCTCCCCCGTCCAAGGCAGTTATTATCAAGCGATGAGAACGTTGCTCTTCCCGGTCTAGGAGTTTCTCCAAAGATAACTCTGGATATTTACCACCATCAGAATTAATTCTCATCATTAATGAGAAATAAGGGTTTGGATTTATCTGATAATCTTTAACTGAGTTCATATTTATATCAGGGTCAGTGGCAGGGTCAAGGGATATTCGTGTACCTTCGGATACAGATTCAATGATTTCTACATTGATTTCATCCTTATGGAACTGAGGGGCATGGTCATTAATATCCTCAATAGCCACAATGATATGAAAAATATTTAGAGGATTTTCCACCACGGCTTCCACCTGCAACTCACATCTTCTTCTCTCTTTGCATATCTGCTCACGGTCTATTCGGTCGTTCACGAGTAAATCCCCGCTCTCTGGGTCTACCCTGAAAAGCAGCTTCTCCGTGCTAACTCGCAGCTTCCGAGCCGACACGTCCAAGACGCTGAGCCCGAGATCCTTGGCGAGGTTCCCCACCACCGAGCCTTTGGCCAGTTCCTCGGGAATGGAGTAGCGGATCTGCCCGCAGAGCGCGGGGTAGAGCAAAGATAGCAGGAAGGGAAACAGTACCTGCAGCCTGCCGGCTGGGCGCCTCTGAAAACAGCTCCCTCCCATCGCTCGCTCTAGTTCTCGCGGGGTCCTAGTCTTTCCGGAAAGCTGAAGAAACTGCAATCTACGGGGTCACTGGAAGAACATTTCGACCATGACAGACGGAGCTGGGTATCCGTGTCTGTTGGAAAAGTCTGCGCGGCCAGGAGCCTCAGTGTGAGAACAGGGTTTCCTTCCGTTTGTGTTGGTGACTGCGCAGGAAAGCCACGACTGGAGGCTGAGGAATCCCGGGCGACTGCGCTTGCCCTGTACTGGCCGACAGCGGCGCCCAGAGGCCCCGTGTGGTACCGCAGCCTGACATTTTCTTCTTCAATCCACTTTTTCTCTAGAGTATCTCTAGAATATAAATATTGCTCTTTGAAACTTTTGTACATATTTCTATAAATTCTCTGTACTCTGGGAAGTGCTCCAGAAGTAGTAGTTAGTTTGCTTCTGCATTGACCCCTTCGTCCTAGGCAACAGAGAGGACCTGGGGCCAATTGTATATATATAGAAATATATATAGAGAGAAATATGTATAAGGGAAATATATAGAGAAAGATATGTATTTATGATATATTTTTCTCTATATACATAGAATATGTGTATATTGCTCTTTGATTCTTAAATTTTTTTTAAAGAATTATTTATTTATTTGACAGAGAGAGATAACAAGTAGGCAGAGAGACGGGAGGAAGCAGGCTCCCTGCTGAGCAGAGATCCAGATGCGGGACTCGATCCCAGGATCCTGAGATCATGACCTGAGCCAAAGGCAGAGGATTAACCCACTGAGCCACCCAGGCGCCCCAATTTGAAAATGCACTTATATAAGAGCCCAAAATTTTAGTTTTTCTAAAGTGTTACAGTTGTATGTACTTTGTGTTTTAAAGAAATTCATTACAGAAAAATTTCAAACTTATAAAAAAGCAGAGAGTATTATTATTGAATCATCATATAATCCTCACCCAATGGCAATAATGATCAACACAAGTCCATCTTCATTAAATATATATTGTACTCCCTCATTATTGTGAAGATATTTTAACTCTTCTCTTAAGATGAAACATTAAGATAAAGATTTTAGCCTACTTTGTTATAATAAAATGTTACCAATGTAGAAGTCCTATCTTGTTTGCGAAAAGTAGAATTCAACATTTTCCCCACTCTGCCCAGTTATCCACGCAGTGAGCTTGCAAGTGATATTATTAATGGTAGAGAACAGTAGTAAGCTATCATTATATACCAGCCTTCATCAATATCTATGCTATTTTTTCCCAAATTAATGCATATTTAGTATTTTTGAATACCAAGTACCAATGGTTACTTCCCAGGACAGAAACTTCAAGTAACAGTTTCCCTGTTGCACAGTTAAAAATATGACCCTGAAGAGGTGAATCATGAGAGACTATGGACTCTGAAAAAACAATCTGAGGGGTTTGAAGTGGCGGGGGGGTGGGAGGTTGGGGTACCAGGTGGTGGGTATTATAGAGGGCACGGATTGCATGGAGCACTGGGTGCGGTGAAAAAATAATGAATACTGTTATGCTGAAAATAAATAAATTTAATTAAAAAATATGACCCTGAAGGATGCTTTAATTTTTTCTTAGTAGCTTAGAAATAGAGAACTTGAAATAATTATAATGTCTGTATGGCATAATGGCTTTCCAGACCTGTTAACTCTATAACCAGCGCATTTAGAATAGAAGTTTGAATCGACTTCAAAGCTCATTTTTAAAGTCTCCTAGAGGGGTGCCTGGGTGTCAGTTAAGCCTCCAGGCTCAGGTCATGATCTCAGCATCATGATATCCAGCCCCCCTTCAGGCTCTGCACTGAGCACAGAGTCTGCTTAAGATTCTCTACTCCTCCCCCCCCCCCCGCTGCCCTTCCCCTTTCACTCTCTCAAAAACTAAATAATAAAAAAATAAAGTCTCCGAGAATGTCATTGTTACTTGAAAAGATGCTTTGTTTAAAATAAAATAAAATAAAATAAAATAAAATAAAATAAAATAAAAGTTTTTCTTATAGCTAAAAGTCAGTAAAATATTTTTAAAAACTTCTCCAGCAGTTCCTGGGAATATTTTCCTAACTTGTCTCCTTTACCCAGATTTATTTTGAGCCTGTAGATTGGAGAATTGAGCCATAAATAACAGACAGTTGAGGAATAATGTTTATCTCCCTTGTTTTGTCCTCTCTTGGTGTTCATTCTCAGAAACCCCTCTAGGTGAAGTGTCATTCTTCCTCAAAAGTGATCTTTAAATTCAAACTATGTCTACAAACATGTGATCTGAAAACCATAACTTCAAATGGGTATTGTCCTATCATAGAAGCAGGAAAGCAGAAGCAGAAAAGTCTGGGCTTTTAGTTTCTTCAGGAAGAACATATGTGTTTTATCATTAATTTACCTTACAAAATCTATATCAGATGTAGTTACGTTTCAGCAGTATGTAAAAAGTTCAAAGATATGTAAGAAATTCACAATGGGGCCATAGATGATAACAACAATAATAAATTTCAGGAATGGAAAAACACCCCTAAGAATTAGTGGTGAACTGATAACCAACCAAGCAAACATACCCAAATAGTCCATATCAATGATCAATAATGAGACCAGCCCCATGATTTCCATTGACCCTAGGTTAATTTAATTAAGAGAAAGTGAAAATTGTATCAGTTATGTAACCAATAAATGCCTCCTATATATGTTAGAGCAAAAATTAGGCCAAGTGAAAACTTGAATGGTGTGAAATATGTTACCATCCGCGTATCATACCTTAAGTGCAAACCTTAGAGAAAAAAACAATTATAATAGAAAATAAAGGAAAAATGGAACTCACTGGAACCAAAGAGGTGTTTTTTATAGGAAACCTAGAATCATCTTAAACACACAAAGGGTCATTTTCCTGACAGTGCTCCTGGCTAATCAGCATGTTGTCATAGTTGGGCTGGGGAAAGATCACCCTACTCTCCCAGGAGTCAGTCATGAGTGAGGTTTCCTGGGAAGAAGACTGCAGAAAAAACACCACCCCATAATGCCCACAGAGTGAGAAGTAGGCACACCAGCTAATCCAACCCCCACAGCCTGGAGTAGATGTGAGGTGTGCCAGCACCGTAACATGAGCACCAGCAACACAATGACAAAGGTGAGGAAGATGCAGAAGACTGTAGTTACTGCTACCACTAAGTCTAAGGTGAGGTCTGAGGTCTCTGGGTATGTGGGGACCTCCAGACTGTTGAAGTCAGCCAGCACATCTGGAATGATGTCAGCCAAGGCCATGGTGAGTGTGACAGTGGACAAGAGAGACGGCTGGCTGTGGTCCTGGACCACCACCATCACCAGGCTCTGCTGGAGCATGTCTGTGTCCGCAGGGTCTGCACTGAGAAGGGCCCAGGCTCACTGGCCTTGAGCAGGTGGAAGGACAGCCAGGTATTCTGACCTGAGTGTCTATAGCCACCGGCTTGGTTACCAAGTAGCCAGGCTCTGTGGAGTGCACACCGATGGAAACATCAGTGGGGGAGAGTGGGGTACAGGATTTCTGATGCACTGTGCTTCTGGTCCAGCCCAAACAAGTTCAGCGACATGTTGTTGCTGCATGGTTAGTTCCCACTGCCACTAGCCCTCATCTGCATACGAAGATCATGAAACTGCTCAAATTTGAAGGAGCACAGCATGTATACCACACCAGTGTCAAAGTTGATGGAGACATAGGAAAGAGGCAACCCTTGGACAGTGTCTTCAACCAAGGTGTAAACAACACCTGGGTGTTCTAGTCGCTGTTGGGGTCATGGACTGACACTAAGAAGATGGAGATGCCTCTGCGGTTGTTCTCAGGGAGGTAGAGTGAGTAGGACTTTTCCAGAGAAGCTGGGTTATCATTGATGTCTCTGGTGTAGGTTGATGTAAATTTCTGTATGTGTGGGGGGGGTGCATTCCTCTGTTGCTGTCACTGTGATGTTATATTCAGAGGTTTTCTTCTCTGTCAAGAATTTGGACTGTCAACAACTCTAATAATTACCTACTGATTTTTCTAATTGAAAAGGTAAATTATGAGGTGTGTTAAAGACAACTTGACCATTCTTCCCGGAATCTCGGTCATGCACATTCAAGAAGGCAACTACTGTTCCAGGAAGAGTATTTTCCAAGACCGGGCTAAACAGAGAGGTAATGATCACTTCCGGTCTATTGTCATTCACATCTTCCACTGAAATGAGCACTTTGGTCCTCCCCAAAAGTGCCCTCACATCTTCAGCTTGTATTTCCATTTCATAAAATGCACATTCTTCATAGTCTAGACTCTCTGCTGTCGATATTTCCCCAGTATTTTCATTAAGCTGGAATAATGGGGATTGTTTTTCACTATTTTTCCAGAATCTATAGGCTACCTCTCCGTTGGCTCCCTCATCCGGGTCGCTAGCGCTTGCAGTAAGTAGCCGGGTGCCCAGGGGCACGTTCTCTGGGACTTGCACTTGGTAAATCGGTAGAGCAAAAACCAGGGCATTGTCGTTTGTATCCAGCACTGTGGATGTGCACTGTGCTGGAGTGATGCGGATCACCGCCATGTAAGGCGATGAGGACCAGGTGGTGAGCAGCCTCTTCCTCGTGGTCCAGGGCCTGCTCCAGCACCAGCTCTGGGTGTAGAGTTCTGTCGTCTCCAGTTTGCACTTCCAGAGAGAAGTGGTGATTGGGGCTGAGCTGGTAGCTCTGCAGGGAATTCATGCCCACGATGGGGTCAACAGTCTCTGGGAGCAGATAATGTGTTCCAGGCGCAGCGATTTCATTACTTTTAATTTCCGGATTCTCAGTGTGGAATTCTGGAGTACTGTTGTTTATATAAGTTACTTCTACTTCCATTCAACAGGACTTCAAATTTAAAGAGACACTGTGTGCTCTAAGCACAGAGTTCCTCTCGGTCTATCCTGTCCTTGGTGATCAAACTACCACTTAGCGGATTTAGAGCAAAAAGCTGCATCTTACCTCTGGAGACGATGCGGCCTCCACCCTCTGCCAGCTCCCTCGGCTCCAGCCACAGATCCTTGGAGATAGATATTCTCCCACATACAGTCCTTTTCTGTCTCTTCAGGCACCAAATAGGGAACAGTGTATCTGGCTGGCCCTGGGCTTGCACAGCCTGCCCAGGAAAAGGCACAGCAGAACTAGTCCTTCACAGTGCGAGGTTCCATGGAATGGCTATCGCTGCTTTGCTGCGGATACTTATTTTTTTTCCAGGATGCTTTCTATGAAAATTGACTCTTTAGGTTCTTTTTTTCCTCCAGCAAATTATGATGATCTTTTTCCGTAGGAGAAACCGAGGTGCCCCAGGTTTAAAGGGTGAGTTTTGTTGCAGCTTTTGCTGCAGTTTGTGGGATCTGTGAGGCTTTGTGAAGTTGCAGATCCTAATGTTGGGATGAGATAGAGAGCTGACTGAGCTTTTCTTAGAGCTGGCGAACAGCGCTCTTAGAGTCCTAATCTGTCACTACACCCACTGAGATAATACTTGATTACAGAGGGTTAAAAAGAAAACACTCTTTGAACCATGACTTATGAAGACTTGTCTCACTGCTTCTTGCATTCTCATTTCAAAAGCAATAACCATTGCTGGATGTGTTAGTTGAAAATGAAGTGGAATGAAACTTCTATTAAGTGTACTGTTAAATTGACATTTAACATTTTTTTCTTTTTAAGATTTTATTTATTTGACAGAGAGAGATCACAAGTAGGCAGAGGGGCAGGCAGAGAGAAAGGGAGAGAAGCAGGCTCCCCGCCGAGCAGAGAGCCCAACGCAGGGCTCGATCCCAGGACCCTGGGATCATGACCCAAGCTGAAGGCAGAGGCTTTAAACCCACTGAGCTACCCAGGCACCCCCTTTTTTTTAAGTAGGCTCCACACCCAGCACAGAGCTCAACGTGGGGCTTGAACTTACCACCCTGAGATCAAGAAATGAGCTAAGATCAAGAGTCATATGCTTAACTGACTAAGCCACCCGCATGTCCCTTACCATTTTTTCTTAATAAAATTAACTTATTCCTGGTGAAATTTTGCTCTCCATCTACACATGTAAATTATTCTAGTTCCCTTTTTATAATGTTTCAAAACTTTTCTATATTATTTTCTGATGTAACTACAATGTATAATCCTCTTTGGAAATACAATCATATTTTTCTTAATTTCATATATTATATATATATTACATAATTAAATTGAGTGAATAAATGGATTATTCACTTTGAAATTATTTTATAAGGTTAATTTATGCAGATAGTAAATTTGCTGGAGTAAGATGCTCTTAAAATTTATTCACAAAAATAATTTTAATTAGGCAACAGTAATAGATTTTCTCACCTAATATTGCTAATTTTGAAAGGATTGGTTTCCTAAAGTTGCATATTTGTGAATGTTACACTTTAATGTTATTTCAATTCTTTAACATTTTCTATGCATACACTGATTATGGCATTTGGAATATTGAAATAAACACACAATGAAAAGCAAGTTTCCATTTCAATCCTTTCATAAAGAAATTATGCAGTTTTAAAGTAGTCAAACTTCATATTGTAAAGGTCACTTAAACCTCTGTGATAATTACAGAAAAAGAATACAAGTTGTAGAACAAATTATTGTCATTAAAAAACAAAAAGTACCATTACAACAAATTCTTTCAGTGGAACCTGGCTGACTCCATCAGGTAAGCATGTGACTCTAGATCTCAGCGTAATGAGTTCAAGCCCCACACTGGACAAACTTATGTTAAAAAAAATTCTTTCAGCAATTTGAAAAGATACCAATTACTGAAGCAGTTACCAAGAAAGACCAAGCAAAAGGCTGATTCTTAAGAAATGGCAACCTTTTGAGCATAAAATTAGTAATTTTTGCCGTAAAATAAAAAATTCAGGATTCTCCTTTCCTCTTATAGATACAAGAATGATCAGAAAACCTGTAATCACTAATGTTTAGAGTTCCAAACAGTAAGAAAATCCAGTGACTTTCCCCTCTTTCTTCAAAAAATATAGGTAAGGAATGACAGCAAGTGATAGAAACAATAGCATTTCCTTTTCTTGTGTCAAGTGTCTTCTATTAACTATGGGAGGAAGACAAGGATTTTGCATTCAAAAAAATTGGAAGGAATTTGGATAATGATTGGAATTTCTGATGAATTCAATGAGTCTCTCTCCCCCTCTCCTCCCTTCCACACTGTTTTTCTTACAATTTTCAAGTATTCAAATAGTCATGACTAAGTACATACAAGGAACTAGACATGAGGAATAAACATTTAAAAGGATGGAAACTCTACTACTGAAATCAGTGAAGAAAGAAGGCTAGTAGCAGTTTCTTTGTTTTAAAGGATGACAAACGATTGCCTATGTTAAATTTAATGTTTACTTACATGTAAAAAAAACTCAAAATGAGGCAAACTGGGTAAATTTCATTAACTATGAAAAAAGATATAAGAAACAGATATACTACTTTTTCTGTGAAGCAAGGAGGAAACTCACTACTTCATAAACCTGAACGTGGTGTCATAATGTTATTATATGTGACATAACTACTCCCGGCTCACCACTCTACTTAAAAAATGGAAGTATAGCTTTCTGATGGGCTATGATGTCCTTAAGAAAACTTACTACTCTTAGAAATGTAATATATTTTCATATAAATACGAAAAATTGGATAGATGAGGAAAAGGAGTAGATACTTAAATAGAACTCACCGGCTTTTGACTTTCAGGATGGGAAGTCGACTCACTGGAATTACAAAGTGGAAATAAGGCCCCAGATGAATCACCACAAAGTAGTATATCTTGTCCTGAACTCAACTGCTCATTGCACTTTAGAAAATTAAACTCTGTCTTTCCAGTATGGGCAACGCACAAATTGTAGGAATAAGGCAAAGTTCCTTCACTGTAGTTGGGAGGAACCATAGGTCCTGACTTGACACACAGACCAGGCTGAAAACAGCCCCAGGAGGCAGAGCTGGAGGAGCTTCGCAGGCGCAGAGCAACCGCCAGAATCACCGCGAGGAGGAACAACACCGAAATCAAGGCCAAAGCCACCACCAGGTAAAACTGCAGCTCCGCCTGGGGGTCAGAGGGCTCAGGGCGGTCGCTGACATCCGGCAGCACCTCCTGCAAGCTGTCGGCGAAAACCAGGAGCAGCGTGGCCGTGGCCGAGAGCGGCGGCTGTCCCCCATCCCGCACAGCGACCAGCAGGCGCTGGCGGGCCGCGTCCCGGTCGCCCAAAGCACGCGCCGTGCGCACCTCGCCCGTGCGCAGCCCCAGGCTGAAGAGTCCCGGCTCGCTGGCCTGCAGCACGTGGTACGACAGCCAGGCATTGTGTCCCGAGTCGGCGTCCACCGCCACCACCTTGGTGACCAGGTAGCCGGGCTGCGCGGCGCGCGGCACCGTGTCGAACAGCGCCGAGCCGTCGGGTCCCAGCGCCGGGTACAGCACCCGCGGCGCGTTGTCGTTGCGGTCGCCCACCAACACGCGCAGGCTCACGTTGGCGCTGAGTGCGGGCGAGCCCTGGTCGCGCGCCTGCAGGGTCAGCTCGAAGGCGCGCAGCTGCTCGTGGTCGAAGGCGCGCTGCGCGAACACCACACCGCTCTGCGCGCTCACGGACACGTAGGACGCCAGCGCCCGTGGCTCCAGGTCGCTGGCGACGATGGAGTAGGAGACGCGACCGTTGGGCCCCAGGTCGGGGTCGGAGGCGCTGACTTGGGCAATAGAGGCTCCAGGAGAGTTGTTCTCCATCACGTGAACCAGGTAGGAGGCCTGGTGAAAAACTGGAGCGTTGTCATTGACGTCAGTGATGATCAAAGTGACACTTGTGGTCGCTGAGAGGGGCGGCCTGCCCCTGTCAGTGGCTATTATGGTGACATTGTATTCTGGTGTCTGTTCTCGGTCCAGAGCCCCGTCTATTACTAACTTATATGAATTTCTGGATGAAGAGATTATCTGAAAAGGAACTTCACCCTCTAATCGACAATTAACCTCCCCATTTTCCCCGGAATCTCGGTCATATATTTTGATCAAAGCAATTAGTGTTCCTGGCGGTGCGTTTTCCAGAATCATTTCCGCTAGAGAATGGAATGTAATTTCTGGACTGTTATCATTTTCATCTTGAATGTTAATTTCAACTGTACATTGTGCAGCCAGTCCTCCACCATCCCTCCCTTCCACCACTATAGAATATTCCTTGACTTCTTCGAAATCCAGCATCTTTAGAGTTGTAATTTCCCCGCTCTTTGAATTCAGACTGAAAACTTGCCCGGTCCTGTAGAACGAGTAAGTGATTTCAGAGTTGATGCCCTCGTCTTGGTCAGTGGCTGACACCTGTATCACTGCGGTGCCTGGGGGCACGTTTTCTCGAAGGCTTACTCTGTATATGTCCTGCTTGAAAACAGGGGAGTTATCATTGGCATCAGTGACCTGTATCCGGAGCTCAGTGGTACCGCTGAGTGGCGGATCTCCACCATCCAAGGCAGTCAGAACTAAACGATAGTAACTCTGTTGTTCTCGGTCTAAACGTTTCTCCAATGCCAGTTCTGGGTATTTACTACCATCTTGTTTCTCCTTACTTATCAATGAGAAAATAGGGTTATGAGAGAGTTTATAAATCTGAAGGGCATTTAAGCCAATATCTGCATCTTCCGCTGTTTCTAATATAAACCGAGTGCCTGGCACAGTAGACTCACTTATTTGCAGGTCAAAGGAAGTTTGGGTGAACTTAGGGGTATGGTCATTAATATCTTCGATGTCCACACTCACGTGATAAAAGTTCAACGGATTTTCAGCAACAGCCTCAAATTCCAGAGTACAGGCTGTCTTCTTCCCACATATCTGCTCCCGGTCTAGCCTGCTGCCCACAAGTAGCTCCCCGCTCTTGGCGCTCACGGTGAAGTAAACCTTCTCCGAACTGATGCGCAGTTGTCGAGTCGGTAACTCATGCACGCTCAGTCCCAAATCCTTGGCGAGGTTCCCCACCACCGAGCCCTCGGGCATTTCCTCGGGAATCCCGTAGCGGATCTGCTCAGACAGCGCCGGCCAGAACAAAGACAGCAGGAAGGGAAAGAGCACCGGCCGCCTCTCAGCCCAGCCCCTCTCCGCAGCGCCGCTCCCCATCCCTCTTGCTCCCTTCAGGTTGCTCACCGGCCTGGAGACGCCGGATCACAAATAATCTCTGCGCTGCAGATGTCCAGAGCTCCGAACGGCCTGTAAGTCCTGTGTGAGGGTCAGGGTTTCTTCTTTTCTACAGGAGGAAGTGGTGTAAACGCTCGGGCTAACGAGTCGGATAGGGAAAGTACGCTGCGGCTGCGCGAAGAGATCGCCAGTGCCCAAGCTCTCCATTTTGGCCAACAGCGGCGCCCACAGTCCGCACTAGGACACTGCAGCCTCTGCTGCTTCAGTTTAACCAGTTACAATAATGACAACCCTGAGCATAACTGAACAAGCCACGTTTTTATGTTAATATATTTAATATCTTAAATTACAAAGCCTTTTAAAGGTGTTTTTTCTCTTATTTATTAGAAATATGTTGAGTTTTTATAGAAACCTACAGATACTGGTCCATCCATTTCACCCTATTACATACATACATTGAACTGTTGCCTTGTGCTAAGTATTGCCCTTGTCAGTAGCAATATAAAAATGAGTAAAACAGAGGTCTTGACTTCGGAGAGCTTATCACCTACTGACTTCACAGAATTATTTTATTAGATATAATATGTGAGACAATTTTAATCTTCTTTCATTGATACCTAAATGTCTTCCCCCAACATTTGTACATTATTGATGTGGTTTCATGTTACATATATTAGAGAATACTAACACTGTTGGAAATTATTCTGTAATGCTGTGCAATTTCATACATCCTCAAACATCTTCTAATAATATTAACACTCTCTTTTAGAAATAATTTCTCGGGGCGCCTGGATGGTTCAGTGGGTTGAGCCTCTGCCTTAGGCTCATGTCCTGATCTCAGGTCCTGAGATCGAGGCCTGAATCAGGCTCTCTGCTTGGCGGGGAGCCTGCTTCCTCCTCTCTCTCTCTCTGCCTCTCTGCCTACTTGTGATCTCTCTCTCTCTCTCTCTCTCTCTGTGTTAAATAAATAAATAAAATCTTTTTTAAAAGTATTAAGAATTTCTCTTTACTCTTTTGACTATCTAAGGAAGTAGTCATTCAAAGAAAAAAAAAACTCTCTCCCTATGATGTAGCCAAGAGATGATTTACTCTACCTTCTTCTTCATGTCTAAAAATTACATGGATTATGTCATACCCAATATAGTATATTAATTCATTCTTAAAAGTCACTGGGGAACTGTTTTTCTATTCTTCAATACACAGTCACAAAAGGATATTTCAGTAGATCACATTACTCTCTTATCTATGTATCTATGTTATACTGAAGTAATGACTTTAGAATTGAACTTATGGTAAGTTTATTCATATAAATTTCCCGGGAAAATGACATTTGACTTTACTCCATGTGTTGAAGTTTTTTTTTTTTTAATAATCAGAGAATGTTTTGAATAAGTACTTTTGTCAGGACAAGTTTCCAAACACTTTTAAAAATTGTGAAGTATGAATAATATAGTTCTCCCCTCAAATGTCTGTGCATCCAAACACTACAGAAAATATGAAGTTAAATCCCACCCACAGTATGTACAAAATAGGAGGAAACACTACAGAGCCCTTGGGAAATGCCCATTTTATAACTAACAAATGCTTTATTGTGTTCTTCATTCTCATGTAATGACAAATCAAGAGTTAGCACTCTTAAAATGCTATAACAAGGAATACAGAAGTTATATAATCCAGATGGAATCATTTTTAATTAAACTGATCAGCTTGTTTAGAATCTATTTATAAATGAAACTTCTTTTTTTTTTAAAGATTTTATTTATTTGTCAGAGACAGAGGGAGAGAGAGCGAGCGAGCACAGGCAGACAGAGAGGCAGGCAGAGGCAGAGAGAGAAGCAAGCTTTCTGCCAAGCAAGGAGCCTGATGTGGGACTCGATCCCAGGACCCCGGAACCACGACCTGAGCCGAAGGCAGCTGCTCAACCAACTGAGCCACCCAGGCGTCCCTATAAATGAAACTTATTAAAATCAACATTCTCAAACTCTCTCACCATGTGAACACAGCACATTTCACATGGCTGTTCAACAGAACAATTCATTGGAACTTACCAAAAACATCTTTTGTATTTTACAAAATGACATTTTATTTCAAATACAATTCTTGTTGTCTGTATTTTGGGGGGGTGATGGAAATTTTAGATTTTAGATTCTATGTCTTCTTTAGTATGAGCTCTTGGAGACAACTGACACATAAGGGAACTAGTTTCACCTACTACTAAGTTCCACCCTTTCAAATGTATTTACGTTCTTTTTTAAAAAAAGATTTTATTTATTTGACAGACAGAGATTACAAGTAGGCAGAGAGGCAGGCAGAGAGAGAGAGAGAGAGAGAGAGAGAGGAGGAAGCAGGCTTCCTGCTGAGCAGAGAGCCCGCTGTGGAGCTTGATCCCAGACCCTGGGATCACGACCTGAGCGGAAGGCAGAGGCTTTAACCCACTGAGCCACCCAGCCGCTCCTGTATTTATGTTCTGAAATATAATAAGAAGTATCACAGTTTTGAAGGGTACTGATGCAAATACAAAGCTCATAAAAGGGGTTTAAAGTGAAAAATCTCCAAAAGCCTAGAAAACTTCAGATCTTCAAGACCCTAACCCTAAAAGAATCCCAAAATTGTAAGATGTATTTTAAGTTTACTAAGCTAATACAAGGATTTAAAAGTCTCACTTATTTTTATCTCAACTCTAATTAGGAATATCTATTTCCCAAATAGAAAACAAACTTACCATATGTGGTTGGGTAACTAATTCTTTTTAAAAAGATTTTTATTTATTTGACAGGCCGATCACAAGTAGGCAGAGAGGCAGGCAGAGAGAGAGGAAAGGAAGCAGGCTCCCCTCCCCACTGAGCAGAGAGCCTGGTGGTAGGCTCCATCACAGGACCCTGAGATCATGGCCTGAGCCAAAGGCAGAGGCTTTAACCCACTAAGCGACCCATGTGCCCCAGAGTAACTAATTCTTAAGTGAATGAGTGATTAAGTGATAATTATAGTAACATATGGAAAATAAAAACTTATTATTATGTTTTTCTAATTTTAAAAAAGATTATTTATTTGAGAAAGAGAGTGTGAGCATGAGCAGAGAGAGGTGCACAGGGAGAGAATCGTCAAGCAGAGTCTCCCACTGATCCAAGAGCCCCATCCCTGCTTGATCTTTACAACCCCTGAGATCACTACCCAAGCAGAAACCAAGAGTCAGAGGCCAACCAACCAAGCCACCCAGGTACTCTAATTTTTTGTATATTTTTTAAAGATTTTATTTATTTGTCAGAAAGAGAGAGAGAGAGAACATAAGCAGGGAGGAACTGCAGGCAAAGCACGCAGAGGGAGAATCAGGCTCCCCACTAAGCAAGGAACCCCAACCAAACTCGATTCCAGGAAGCTGGGATCATGACCGAGCTGAAGGCAGACACTTAACAGACTGAGCCATTTAGGCATCTATATAGATCTGTCGAGATATATATATATATAGTAATCTCTACACCCAAAGTGGAATTCACTACTCTGAGATCAAAAATCCCATGCTTTATTGACTGAGCCAGCCAGGTGCTCCACATATGGAAAATTGTTAAAAGATTGAGAGCTGACATTTAAACAATCTTGTCCAAGCCTTTGGAAAGCAACTGAAGCAAATGATCACGATTAGAGATCAATTTTATAGTACCAGCACTAAAACCAAAAACTTTGTGTTTCACTTTTAAAAACCTTTTTAAACTACCTCCACAATGTGCGTTTTAAAACATAAATTTATAAAAAAAATATAATTCCTCTCAGAATTAAACGTGAAGAACTGAACTCACCTGAACAGAAGCAGCTTCATCCTTACATTGACGAAAATCTACCGATGTTAACAAGGAATCATTTTTCTCACAGCTCTCCAGACTGATTAGCGTGTCCACGTAGTTGGGCTGGGGGAAGATCAGGTGACTCTTGCGTGAGTCCGCGGTGAGGGACACCTCGTGCGAATAGGTCTGCAGGAAAGCCCGCACCCCGTCCACGCCCACGAAGTGCGAGGCCGGCACGCCCACCAACCTGCCTCCTGAAGCCTGGAGCACACGCGACGCGTGCCAGCGCCTCAGCCTGAGCGCCAGCAGCACGATGACGAAGGCGAGGAAGACGCAGGAGACGGCCGCCACCGCCACCACCAGATAGAGCGTGAGGTCCGCATCGTCTGGGTCGGCGGGGGTCCCGATGCTGCCCAGGTCCGCCAGGACGTCGGGGATGCTGTCGGCCACGGCCACGGTGAGCGTGACGGTGGCCGACAGAGGGGGCTGCCCGTGATCCTGCACCGCCACCACCAGGCTCTGCTTGAGCGCGTCTCTGTCTAGCAGGGCCCGCGCTGTGCGCACCTCGCCGGTGTGCAGCCCCACCGCGAAGAGCCCTGGCTCGCTGGCCTTGAGCAGGCGGTAGGACAGCCAGGCGTTCTGGCCAGAGTCTCTGTCCACTGCCACCACTTTGGTGACCAGGTAGCCGGGCTCTGCGGATCGGGGCGCCAGCTCCACGCCTGTGGAACCATCGGTGGGGAAGGTGGGGTACAGAATTTCTGGTGTGTTGTCGTTCTGATCCAGCACAAACAAGATCAGTGATACGTTACTGCTGAGTGAAGGGTCCCCGCCATCGCTAGCAGTCACCAGTAACTGCAAGTCTTGTATATGCTCATAGTCAAAGGAGCACAGAGCATATAGGATGCCTGTGTCTGAGTTGATGGAGACGTAGGAGGAGAGAGGGCTCCCCATGATGATGTCCTCGGTCACAGAGTAAGTCACCTGGGCATTTTTGCCACTGTCGGGGTCGTGAGCCCTCACAGTGAAGACAGAGGCACCTCTAGGGTTGTTCTCTGGGATATAGGCTGAATAGGAGACGTGAGGAAAAGTGGGTGGATTGTCATTGATATCAGCCACATACAGGGTGATATGAGTTTCAGTAGATAGAGAAGGAGTGCCCAGATCTGAGGCCATCACTGTGATATTGTACATAGAGATCTTTTCTCGGTCCAGATAGTTATATGTCACCAATCTATAATAATTATCTATTGATTTTTCTAGTTGAAAAGGCAAATTATGAGGTGTGTTACAGACAACTTGACCATTCTTCCCGGAATCTCGGTCATGCACATTCAAGAAGGCAACTACCGTTCCAGGAAGAGTATTTTCCAAGACTGGGCTAAACAGAGAGGTAATGATCACTTCCGGTCTATTGTCATTCACATCTTCCACTGAAATGAGCACTTTGGTCCTCCCCAAAAGTGCCCCCACATCTTCAGCTTGTATTTCCATTTCATAAAATGCACATTCTTCATAGTCTAGACTCTCTGCTGTCGATATTTCCCCAGTATTTTCATTAAGCTGGAATAATGGGGATTGTTTTTCACTAATTTTCCAGAATCTATAGGCTACCTCTCCGTTGGCTCCCTCATCCGGGTCGCTAGCACTCACAGTAAGCAGCCGGGTGCCCGGGGGCACGTTCTCTGGGACTTGCACTCGGTAAATTGGTAGAGCAAAAACCGGGGCATTGTCGTTTGTATCCAGCACTGTTACGTGGATGTGCACTGTGCTGGAGCGACGCGGCTCGCCGCCATCTGAGGCGATGAGGACCAGGTGGTGAGCAGCCTCTTCCTCGCGGTCCAGGGCCTGCTCCAGCACCAGCTCTGGGTGTAGAGTTCCGTCATCTCCAGTTTGCACGTCCAGGGAGAAGTGGTGACTGGGGCTGAGCTGGTAGCTCTGTAGGGAATTCATGCCCACGTCGGGGTCAACAGCCTCTGGGAGAGGATAACGTGTTCCAGGCGCAGCGATTTCATTAATTTTCATTTCCAGATTCTCAGTCTGGAATTTTGGGTTATTATCATTGATATCGGTGATTTCTACTTCTATCCCAAAAAGTTTTCCTCTGCCCTCAGCCAGGATGTTGATATTTACTAGACACTGTGTGCTCTGAGCACAAAGCTCCTCCCGATCTATCCTGCCCGCGGTGAGCAAGCTGCCAGTTTTCCGGTTCAGAGCAAAAAGCTGCGTCCTACCTCTGGAGACGATGCGGACTCCGTGCTTCGCCAGTTCTTGTGACTCCAGATTCAGGTCCTTGGAGATATTACCCACAAAGGATCCTTTGTCGCTCTCTTCTGGCACCGAATAGTGGATCTGTCCTCTCCCGATTTCCCACAGCGTGCCCATCAACACGCACAGCAGGACCAGCCTGCCGCGTTTCCGGTAATTCTTTGGAGCGGCCATTGTTCTTTCACTACGGAATCCACTCAGCATCCTCATTGGGCATTTGCGTCTTGTTTACCTTTTTGCTGCAGCTGTGGAGATCATCTTCTAGAAAACTGGAGTGTCTCAGATGTAAGGACAGAGTTCCGCTGCAGCCCTGCAGCTGGTTTGTGGGATCTGCCGGTCTTTCTGAGATCTGAGCCTTTAGTAACCGGATGGCATTTGGTTACATTTATCTCCAAATAGGTGAACAGCGGCGCTTAGAGTCCTAAGCAGTTACTGCACCCTCTTAGATATGTACTAGTGTATGTTGGATTATTGAGGGAGGAAAAAAAATACTTGCCTTTTATAGCATGTTTTGAATTTATTTGTCTCTGAATTCATATTTTTTAAAAGTTGTTGCCAAGAAGCATGGGATTAAGTAGGGTTAAAGTTTTACAAAGGATTATTAAATGATCCCCAAAGATTTATGGGATTGTCTCACATTACTCAAATTTCTGGAATATGTTTACTCTTAAAATATAAATCATTAACATTTCATTTCTTACTATGCACTGAGCTTTATTGTAAATCTGTTATCGAATAAATAAGGCCTCTAGTTGTCACTGGCAATAAATTCATTTTTAGACTAAAGTAGAACTACTGAACATGATTCACTCAGAAGGTGTTGTATTTGATGTAAACCAATTAATCATTATAGTAAGCCTTCAGTAGAGTTGTTGCTTTTTTTAAATTTCCTTTTTTAAATGCTATTTTAATTACATATTGATATGTTGACAAATATTGTTAAATGTTAACAGGATTAATGCTTTCACTTTTAAGTTTCATCAGAGATTATATTATTTTGCTATTTCACTTATTTAAGTAATCTCTACACCCAGGTGGGGCTTAAACTCACAACCCCAAGATCCAGAATTCTATGTTTTACCAACTGAGACAGCCAGGCACTCTTGTTTTGTTTTGCTCTAAGATTTTGTTTTATTTTATTTTAGAGAGAATGCGAGTGGCTGGAGGAATAGAGGAGGAAGGAGAGGGACAAGCAGACTCCCTGATATACATGGAGACCAATGTGCAGTTTGATCCCAAGACCCTGAGATCAAACCTGAGTTGAAGGCAGACCCTTAACCAACTGAGTCACCCAGGTGTCCCAGGCAACCTTGATTTGCTACTTCATTTAAATTCTGTATTTTTTCTATTTGAATAGAAAATATTTTAAAAAATACAAATGAATACAAAATGAAAAGCAAATCTCCATCCTACTCTTCCACAAATGAGAGATGATTGCATTTTAAAGCAGACTCAATTAACTTTGCGAAAAAGACAAGTATTCTAAAGTTAATTTTGCCTTAATTAGTATTTTTTTTCCTATAGAGAATCTCTGCTGAGTGTGGAGCTCGATCTCAGGATCCTGAGATCATAACCTGAGTCAAAACCAAGAATCAGATGCTTAACTAAGCCACCCAGGCGCCCCCTTAAGTAGTATTTTGATCAAGAGAACCACAAAGAGGGAACACATAATTATCATCAAGCAATCAAAAAGTGTCACTACAAAAAAATTATGTCTCTTTTCTTCAGTTTGTAAAGTGGTCAGTGACTGAACATCTGCTAAAACATCTAGCTAAAGATGAAAAATGTATTATCATATCTATAGAGATATATACATATATACTAGTATGTACATCAGATTGGCAATTTTGTCTAAAATTTGAAGAATTCAAGACTCCATTTTTCTCCTAGAGATAGTAGAATGATAGAAGGTTTCTGGCTATATGTGGGCTGCAAAAAAAGACAATTTAAAATTATACAGGTATGTGTGAAAAACCTATGCTGCAAGATAAAGAAAATGCTTTTGTCTTCTGGTGAGCGTACTGGTCTTACTGGTAAGTAAAATGCTTTTAAACACCCACACAATTCATTGAATACATAATGCCATCTACATTAAAATCCAGGTTAAGACACTTTATTCTAGGAGGCTTTGAAACAAAAGGAAGTAAATAGAAGAAACAAAATGGTAAATTCAGTTATGAAAAATATCTAATTTTAGCTTTGTTTTTGTTTTAAAGTTTTTTTAAATGATTGCCCACTTTTACATTTATACTATATCCAGCTTAAAAAGTGTATTAGGTAATAGGAAGAAAAACTTAGGAAAAAATCTCATTAGCTTTTAGGAGATGGCCTATAATACTGATTCCCTTCCTAGATAAAATTACAATCTCACTGCTCCATAGATCTGAGCCTGTCAAGACATCCCTAAAAGAAACATAACTGCTCCAACTTTAATTTCCCTTGAAGAATGGCATGATAGTTTCACGTTTTAGAGAAAATTTTAGATCTACAAAGTGTATATTTTTCCATGAAAAATAAATAATTGGGTAGATCATAAGAAGCAGGTTATGCTTAAAAGAAACTCACCAGATGGGATGTTGACTCACTGGATTTGCAAAGTGGAAATAAGGCCCCAGATGAATCCCCGCAAAGTATGTCTTGTTCTGAACTCAACTGCTCGTTGCACTTTAGCAAATTAAACTCCGTCTTTCCAGTGTGGGCAACGCACAAATTGTAAGAATAAGGCAAAGTCCCTTCACTGTAGATGGGAGGAACCACAGGTCCTGATTTGACACACAGACCAGGCTGAAAGCAGCCCCAGGTGGTGAGGCTGGAGGAGCGACGAAGGTGTAAGGCGATGGCCAGAGTCACAGCCAGGAGGAAAAGTACTGAGATCAAGGCCAGCGCTACGACCAGATAAAACTGCAACTCTGCCTGGGGGTCAGAGGGCTCCGGGTGGTCGCTGACATCTGGCAGCACCTCCTGCAAGCTGTCGGCGAAAACCAGGAGCAGCGTGGCCGTGGCCGAGAGCGGCGGCTGTCCCCCATCCCGCACAGCGACCAGCAGGCGCTGGCGGGCCGCGTCCCGGTCGCCCAAAGCACGCGCCGTGCGCACCTCGCCCGTGCGCAGCCCCAGGCTGAAGAGTCCCGGCTCGCTGGCCTGCAGCACGTGGTACGACAGCCAGGCATTGTGTCCCGAGTCGGCGTCCACCGCCACCACCTTGGTGACCAGGTAGCCGGGCTGCGCGGCGCGTGGCACCGTGTCGAACAGCGCCGAGCCGTCGGGTCCCAGCGCCGGGTACAGCACCCGCGGCGCGTTGTCGTTGCGGTCGCCCACCAACACGCGCAGGCTCACGTTGGCGCTGAGTACGGGCGAGCCCTGGTCGCGCGCCTGCAGGGTCAGCTCGAAGGCGCGCAGCTGCTCGTGGTCGAAGGCGCGCTGCGCGAACACCACCCCACTCTGCGCGCTCACGGACACGTAGGACGCCAGCGCCCGTGGCTCCAGGTCGCTAGCCACAATGGAGTAGGAGACGCGACCGTTGGGCCCCAGGTCGGGGTCGGAGGCGCTGACTTGGGCAATAGAGGCGCCTGGAGGATTGTTCTCTGCCACATGAACGACGTACGAAGGCTGTTGGAAAACTGGCGCATTGTCGTTGACATCGCCAATGTGTAGGGTGATGCTTGAGCTAGAGGAAAGGGGGGGCTTGCCCCTGTCGGTGGCTGTGATAGTGACATTATACTCAGGAGTCTGCTCACGGTCTAGAACTCCATCTGTCACTAATTTATAGGTGTTTATCGAAGAAGAGACTATTTTAAACGGAACATCACCTTCTAATTTACAAAAAACTTCTCCGTTGTGTCCAGAATCCTTGTCACGGATTTTAAGCAAAGCAACGTGTGTTCCCAGCTTGGTGTCCTCCATAACGATATCCCGCAGAGATTGGAATACCACTTCTGGGAAATTGTCATTTATGTCTTGGACCTCTATCTCCACAGTACATTGGGCAATCATTCCTCCACCATCCCTTGCTTCCAAAACTATGGAATATTCTTTGACCTCCTCAAAGTCTAACGTATGCAGAATAGTAATTTCCCCTGTAATAGAATTTAGGTCAAACTGGGTAATCTGGCCTGCTTCTGTGAAAGAGAAAGTGATCTGGGCATTGACACCCTCGTCCTGGTCAGTGGCCATCACTTGAAGCACAAGGGTGCCCGGAAGAACGTTTTCCGGAACAGCCACCCTGTATAGCTCTTGGCTAAACACTGGAGGGTTATCATTGGCATCAGTCACTAGTACCTGTATCTTGGCAGTACTACTAAGGGGTGGATCCCCGCCGTCCAATGCCGTCAAGATCAACTGGTAGGATTTCTGCTCTTCCCGGTCTAAAGGCACCTTTAGTACCAGCTCAGGGTATTTACTGCCATCTAATTTTTCTTTATTCACGAGTGAGAAATGATCATTGGGGCTGAGATGGTAATTCTGTAGTGAGTTGGTACCAATATCTGCATCATGGGCAGATCCTAAAATAAATCGTGCCCCGGGCTTTGTAGACTCACTTATTTGCAGGTCAAAGGAAGTTTGGGTGAACTTAGGGGTATGGTCATTAATATCTTCGATGTCCACACTCACGTGATAAAAGTTCAACGGATTTTCAGCAACAGCCTCAAATTCCAGAGTACAGGCTGTCTTCTTCCCACATATCTGCTCCCGGTCTAGCCTGCTGCCCACAAGTAGCTCCCCGCTCTTGGCGCTCACGGTGAAGTAAACCTTCTCCGAACTGATGCGCAGTTGTCGAGTCGGTAACTCATGCACGCTCAGTCCCAAATCCTTGGCGAGGTTCCCCACCACCGAGCCCTCGGGCATTTCCTCGGGAATCCCGTAGCGGATCTGCTCAGACAGCGCCGGCCAGAACAAAGACAGCAGGAAGGGAAAGAGCACCGGCCGCCTCTCAGCCCAGCCCCTCTCCGCAGCGCCGCTCCCCATCCCTCTTGCTCCCTTCAGGTTGCTCACCGGCCTGGAGACGCCGGATCACAAATAATCTCTGCGCTGCAGATGTCCAGAGCTCCGAACGGCCTGTAAGTCCTGTGTGAGGGTCAGGGTTTCTTCTTTTCTACAGGAGGAAGTGGTGTAAACGCTCGGGCTAACGAGTCGGATAGGGAAAGTACGCTGCGGCTGCGCGAAGAGATCGCCAGTGCCCAAGCTCTCCATTTTGGCCAACAGCGGCGCCCACAGTCCGCACTAGGACACTGCAGCCTCTGCTGCTTCAGTTTAACCAGTTACAATAATGACAACCCTGAGCATTACTGAACAAATTATTTTTATATATCTATATATTTAATGACGATTGATTCATATTCTTAGCTACAGAAACATACCAAATTTCTAGGTTTTCAGGATAATCCATATGTTGACATAATTATTCCTCCATCTTCAAATCCACACTGTAATAGATGACTATCCCACAGAGTAGGCCTAAAGGTTTTCAGAGTACAGTAGTTTTGAATACTTACCAATTAGCAGTATATGAATAAAGTTTTTTCTTCTTTCCTTGTTTCTGTTTTTCTTTATTTATTTCCTTTTTGGGTATCTCTATGTTGATTCATTTCAACTTTTCAGAAAGCATCAGTAATGCTGAAATTGCCTTTAAAAGGGCACAATTTATACTTACCTCTAAACCTTTATTTCAAAAGAGTTTCTTTATAGTAATATTATCTGATATACACTTCTATCAGTGAAGGAAATGATAGCCAGAAAAAACTTTAGCCTATTCCCTCTCCTTTGCATTGCACAATTATTTTCCTGGTTATAAAATATAACATTAACCTTCAAAGATACCAGAGAGATATATTTTGCCTTCAAACACAAAGTAGCTAACATTGGTCTATCGCAATGAGGTACTGGTTCCCACTTTTGTGCTGAAATACAATATCCCATGATGACCTCAGTTGATGAAACAATCCTTAGAATATTCATTTGCAATAGCATACTGGGTTTAACAGTTGCTTCTCTCCTTTGTTTAAAAATGTTTTTAAGTATCCAATGAATCTGGCTGAGGGAGTCTGCTTTTCAAAATACCTGATAATCATATTTCTGCCCCACAAAGTGTCAGTAATACTGTCTTCTCCCCAAGATTTTTATACATCTGAACCCTATAAAATATACAAAACCCACTTCCACACTGTTGCACATCCCCTTTTATCCAAAATACCACCAATGCTATGTTCCAAAAAGAAATCCTTCTATTTAACTGGAAAGTGTAAACATAGCCAGGAAAACTTAGCCTATCATCCTCCTTCCTATTGCACAGTTATTTTCCCAGTTGCAAAATGTAACATAAATCTTCAAAGTTACAAGGGGAATGATATTTTGCATAGTTCCCAGTAAAGAAGTAAATCCAAGTAAACAAGATTACTTGTCATCAACCACTTCTAGCTGCTGCTAGTCAACTGAAATGCTGGCCTTCACTGAAATGGCATATAACAAATATAAAGGTAGTTAACCCCAGACTGGATTATTAGTAACTGAATTTTTCAGCAGATCCAATAAATTGAACCAATTTTTGGTCTAGGACCTGAGTATTTAGTTGTTTCTAAAGCCAGAATCCCCAATCTCCCACTAGGAGAGACAAGCACACTTCACATGGCTGTACCACTAAAATAGTGCAATAGAGTTTTGTTTTAAAACATCGAACTGCTTACTTCACAAGTGCCACTTGAAATGATATTTTATGTCATATTTTTGGTTTCAGACAATAACCTTTATTGTTGCATTAGATCCATATCATTGATATAGATCTCAGTAAAGCTTGATGCATACATTTCATTCTTTTAAGATTTTATTTTTTTGAAAAAGCAAGAGAGAAATAAAGCATGGTGGGGAGGTGGAAGGGCAGGGGCAGAGGGAGAGGGAAAAGCAGACTCCCTGCTGAACATGAGGCCCTACTCAGGGCTCCATCCCAGTACTCTGGGATCAAGACCTGAGCCAAAGGGACTGAGCCACCCAGGTGCCCCACAGATTTCATTCTTTAGGCATTAGTCTAGTCTTCTAGTAGAAGCCAACTTTAATACACTATTACGCTTTAAATACATCAGGAAGTGAAATATCACTTCCCACCTGTCAGAATGGCTAAAATAAAAAACATAAGAAATGACAAGGGTTGGTGAGGATGTGGAGAAAAAGCAGCCCTCTTACACTATTGGTGGGAATGTAAACTGGTGCAGTCACTGTGGAAAACAATATGGAGGTGCCTCAAAAAGTTAAAAATGGAACCATCCTATGGTCCAGTAATGGTGCTAATGGGTATTTACCAAGATACAAAAACACTAATTTAAAGGGATATACCCACCCCTATGTTTATAGCATCATTATTTAAACATCATTATTTAAACATTATTTAAAATCATTATTTAAGCCAAATTATGGAAACAGCCTAAGTATCCATTGACTAATAAACGGATAAAGAAAATGTGTGACTATATACAATAGAATATTATTCAGCCATAAAAAGAATGAAATCTTGCCATTTGCAATGACATGGATGGAGCTAGAGTTTCTAATACTAGGTGAAATAGATCAGAGAGAGAAAAATTCCATATGATATCACTCATATGTGAATTTAAGAAATGAACAAATGAGCAAGGAAAAAGAGAGAAACAAGCCAAGAAACAGACTATTTTTTCTTTTTAAAGTTGGCTCCAGGCCCACATGAAGCCCAGCTCAGGGAAGGACTTCAACTAACCACATTGAGTTCAAGAAGCTGAGTTGAGACCAACAGTTGGTTGCTGTACCCACTGAGGTACCCAAGTACTCTCCAGAAATGGACTCTTAACTATTAAGAACAAACTGATGGTTACCAGAGTGGAGGTGGATAACCTAGTGGGTAACCTCTTGATAACCTAGGGCAATGGGAAAGATATAACAATTCATTCTCATTTTTGGAACACATGAATTAAGAACACTGAGTAGAAAATAGATGGACGTATAAAAATGTGGTGGTCCACTTATTCACGATCTTGTCCACAGGTTTTCACTATGGAAAGGACACCAAAACCTATACCAACAAGTATTCTGTATTAAAGTATCACCACTGAAATAAATCGTTGACCTTGGTTTACCTCTTTAAAGGTTTTTCACTACACCTTCAAAACACCTGTTTCACAAAACAATCAAGAAAATTACACAAAATAATTTCTTGAGGATATAAAATAATTAGTGAACTCACCTGAATATTTTCGGCTTCATCCTTACATTCACGAAAATCTGTGGAGGTTAATAAGGGATCTTTTTTCTCACAGCTCTCCAAACTGAGGAGCATATCCGCATAGTTGGGTTGGGGGAAGATCAGGTGACTCTTGCGCGAGTCCGCGGTGAGGGACACCTCGTGCGAATAAGTCTGCAGGAAAGCCCGCACCCCGTCCATGCCCACGAAGTGCGAGGCCGGCACGCCCACCAGCCCGCCTCCTGAAGCCTGGAGCACGCGCGACGCGTGCCAGCGCCTCAGCCTGAGCGCCAGCAGCACGATGACGAAGGCGAGGAAGACGCAGGAGACGGCCGCCACCGCCACCACCAGATAGAGCGTGAGGTCCGCATCGTCTGGGTTGGCGGGGGTCCCGATGCTGCCCAGGTCCGCCAGGACGTCGGGGATGCTGTCGGCCACGGCCACGGTGAGCGTGACGGTGGCCGACAGAGGGGGCTGCCCGTGATCCTGCACCGCCACCACCAGGCTCTGCTTGAGCGCGTCTCTGTCCAGCAGGGCCCGCGCTGTGCGCACCTCGCCCGTGTGCAGCCCCACCGCGAAGAGCCCTGGCTCGCTGGCCTTGAGCAGGCGGTAGGACAGCCAGGCGTTCTGGCCAGAGTCTCTGTCCACCGCCACCACCTTGGTGACCAGGTAGCCAGGCTCTGCGGAGCGAGGAGCCAGCTCCACGCCTGTGGAACCGTCAGTGGGGAGGGTGGGGTACAGGATCTCTGGTATGTTGTCATTCTGGTCCACAATGAATATACTCAAGGACACATTGCTGCTGAGTGGTGGGTCTCCGCTGTCCTGCGCAGTCACGCTCAACTGCAGGTCACGGAACTGCTCATAGTCGAAGGAGTGCAAGGCATACAGGATGCCTGTGTCAGAGTTGATGGACACATAGGAGGAGAGGGAAGCCCCCTGGAGAGTGTCTTCAGACAGGGAGTAAGTGACTCGAGCATTCTCCTGGCTGTCCGGGTCGGATGCAGTCACAGAGAAGATGGAGGCACCTCTGGGGTTGTTTTCAGGGATGTAGACAGAATAGGAGGACTGAGGGAAGGCAGGTGGATTGTCGTTGGTATCTGCCACGTTCATGGAGATGTGAGTTTCTGAGGACAAGGGTGGGGTTCCACCATCTGTGGCTATCAGTGTGATGTTATACACAGAGCATTTTTCCCGGTCCAGGTTTTTTGCTGTCATTAACCTATAGTAATTGTCTATTGATCTTTCTAATTTAAAAGGCAGATTTTCTGAAATAGTGCAGGTTACCTCACCATTCTTGCCAGAATCTCTATCTTGAAGGTAGAAAAGAGCAACTACAGTTCCAGGAGGAGTGTCTTCAGGGACTGAGTTGCTTACAGATGTTACAGTCACTTCTGGGGCATTGTCATTCACATCTAAAATTGTGATCATTACTTTAGCCCTTGTTATACTACCAGGACCGTCCTGAGCCTGAACTTCCATTTCATAGTAGCTGGACTCTTCATAATCTAGGCTTTCTAAAGTTGATAATTCTCCTGTATGAGGGTTCAGCTGGAATATCTGCAGAATCTTCTGAGTTATTTTCCGGAAAGAATATGTCACTTCCCCATTGACTCCCTCATCCAGGTCAACAGCATGCACCATTAGCAATCTCGTACCCACCGGCACATTCTCAGGGACAGTTGCTTGGTACTGAGGCAAAGAGAAGACTGGAGCGTGATCGTTCACATCTACCACTGTTACTTGGATGTGGGCAGTCTGGGATCGGGGTGGGTCGCCACCGTCAGAGGCTGTAAGGAGTAGGTGGTGAACCGCCTCTTCCTCTCGATCCAGCACCCTTTCCAGCACTAATTCTGGATATTTACCTCCATCGTCTCCAGTCTGCACTACTAGGGAGAAGTGATGATTAGGGTTGAGCTGGTAGCTCTGGAGAGAGTTCGTGCCCACATCTGGATCCCGAGCCTCATTTAACGGAAACCGCACCCCAGGAGCTGTGTTCTCCGTTATTTTCACAGTCATTTCTTCCGTCAAGAATCTGGGAGCGTTGTCATTAACATCTATTATTTCCACTTCTACTGGGTGAAGATTCATTTTATCCATCAGGATGTTAAAGTTCACTAGGCACCGCGCGCTCTGAGCGCAGAGCTCCTCCCGGTCTATCCTGTCCGCGGTGACCAAGCTGCCACTTCGCGGATTCAGAGCGAAAAGCTGCGTCCTACCTCTGGAGACGATGCGGACTCCACGCTCCTCCAGTTCCCCCGGCTCCAGACCCAAATCCTTAGCGATATTACCCACAAAAGATCCTTTGTCTGTCTCCTCTGGCACAGAGTAGAGAATATGTCCTGCCCAAGCTTCCTTCTGGGTTCCCAGGAGGATGGAGAGCAGGATGAATCTTCTGTATTCCCCACCCCTCTGCGGAGCCGCCATTGTTGTGCCGATCTTGTTTAGACGCTGGGCTATCTCCTGTTGTGCTTCTGGATTCCAGTGTGTCAGCGTGGAATCTTTTGTATTCGTAAAAGAAGCGCAGTATCTAGTATAAGAGACCTGAGTTTGATGAAGCTTGGAAGAGAGTTTGTCTCAATCTGGTGTTTCCTTGTATTATAAAGTTCAGTGGTTCTGGCAGATCTCTCGCACCATTTTCCCCCTGGTTGGTGAACAGCGGCGCTCAGAGTCCTTACTAAGTTACTGCACCATATTGAAGCAAAATAACTGATTTTTCAGAAATTTGTTCTATCCTTCAAAATCCTTCCATTTATATTTCTTTTATCTATATATCTTTGATATTATTTAAAAATATATTTCAAGAAGATGAATTAATGCAACAATGTTCATGATGGGTGCTTACTAATTCGAGCTAATTTTTAAAGTTTTTTTTTTTGTTTTGCATTTCTACTTTGAAATGATGTCGGGTACTGCCTCAGACTTCATAGAACCCAGTGAAATCAGTGTTTACAGGTAAAAAAGTGTGATTTATTTTGAAAAGGTATGTATATATATATATATATATATATATATATATATATATGAAAAATGTTATATAGAAAGTTTACATCAGTGTAATAAATTAACTCAATAATACTGAGCACCAACTATGTTCTACACAACACCATGTAAGACTCAGAGAGTCAAAATTTTCTTTAGAATACAGAGAGGTAATTTAATAAAGTTTTTGATTGGAGGGACTCTTAGAGATGATTTAGTCCATTACCTTCATTTTAATAATTTTAAAAATGAGAGAGAATTGCCTTGTCCTTGATATATAATAGTAAAACCATTGTTGGAATACAAATATTCTCACTTCCAGTGTTCTGAGAAGAAAAAGGAAAATCATTTGCCTTGGCTGATGCTTTATGCTCAAAATGTGCCTTTAGAGGGGAGGTAAGAACCCTAGCAGCAACGGATCAGCTATAGACGACGCAACTCGTTTTGCACAGAAGGCAGGAATTTGCAGATTCTACCGCCCATGGATCCATAAGAAAGTGGGTGTTGACTGCTTCTTTCATTGTGCAATTCAAACAGCCATCCTACCCAATTCTAGAATAACTGAAAAAAGGCGGGTCTTGGAGCATACACTGTCCTGAGAAGCTCCTTAGAGGTACCAATTGTTCCAATGGTGTTAATTAAGTAAAACTGAACTGTTGATAGATCTGAGGCTACTATTAGCTGACAAAAATAAAATTCTTTCCACAGAGCTGCAAGAGAAAAGAGTTACCAGTCCTGAAATGACGACCTGACAAAAAATAAATTTACCTTATGGGGTGCCTGGCTGACTTAGTCAGAAGAGCACACAGCTCTTGAGTTCAGGGTTGTAAGTTCAGGCCCCATGTTTGGTGTAAAGATTACTTATGTAAATAAATAAATAAACTTTAAAAGAAATAACCTTGCTTTGTAAATTATTTTAACCCCTAGTGGAACAGATAACAGTACGAGGAGGAGAAATCAGAAGTAACTTTGAAAATGCTTCTTAGCAGGGCAGCTGGGTGGCTCAGTGGGTTAAAGCTTCTACCCTTTGGCTCAGGTCATGATCACAGGGTCTTGGGATCAAGCCCTGCATTGGGCTCTCCGCTCAGCAGGGAGCCTGCTTCCTCTTCTCTCTCAGTCAGTCTGCCTTACCGACTACTTGTGATCTTTGTCTGTCAAATAAATAAATAAATAATCTTAAAAAGAGAGAAAATGCTTCCTAGCTTAGTTGCTGAGGATTTCCTAAGTAAGTAATCTATTTCTGTTCTTTGATGGCACTGTTCCAAAATATAGGCAATACTTTGAATGAACAGCTGTTTCAATCTATCTATCAATTTATAGCCATATTTGCTTTCACCAAGTAGATAAAATAACTTTTTGTTCAAAGGAGCCAATATGAGCATTACAATTAATTCCATAAGTAAAAATTAAACACTATTTGTTTAGTAGTAATTTTGAATTTTCTGTTGACATAAACAAAGTCATTAAAGATCATGAGTACTGCAGACATTTTCCAACAAAATTTGGAGTCTAGATGTTATGGTTCCCAATGTTCTGATCTTTTTCTACCTAACACTTAAAAATTCATAGGGTCATCTCACATTTGCTTCCTATTCTACTATTTTTTTAAAAAATCTCAGTTAACTTACTACTTCTGGATAACTTCTTTGGAGCTAATTAACTGAGATCTAGATAAATAAGATTATGAACATACTCTGAACATAAAGCATGCTTCAGGAAGTACCTTGGCTGTATTATCTCTAGTAATCACATTTCCTTAAGTTACTCTATAACATAAATTTAAATATTAAAGATTCTGCTAGACCACTAAGATACATTAAATATAACATAAGCCTACTATATACAATGGAAATAAGTTTACAGTTTTAAAAGAAGTATGTTATTACTGACTGAGTTATTGGGAACAATTGACCTTAAGAATCGACATTCATTTTTATACTTGCATTAAAAAATTCTATGGAAAAAATTCTGTGGAAAGTAATTGACTTCTCAGACATTAAGTTACTCATCTTCCCTTTACTTTTCTTTTTAAAGGTTTTAGTTATTTATTTGACAGAGAGACACAGCGAGAGAGGGAAAAAAAGCATGGGGAGAGGGTGAAGGAAAAGCAGGCTTCCGGCAGAATGCGGAGCCTGATGTGGGGCTTGATCCCAGGACCCTGGGAGCATGACCTGAGCCAAAGGCAGACGCTTAACGACTGAGCCACCCATGCTCCCCTCTTCTTTCTTTTTTTTAAAAGATTTTATTTATTTATTTGAGAGAGAGAGAGAGCGCAAGCGAGCACAAGCGGGGGAGTGGCAGGCAGAGGGTGAGGAAGAAGCAGGCTCCCCTGCTGAGCATAGAGTCAGACAAGGGACTCTATCCCAGGATCCTGAGCTAAAGGCAGCTGCTTAACTGCTTAACCGAATGACCCACCCACATGCCCCAATCTTCTCTCCTTTCTTTATGGAACTTTTTTCTAATGAGAAAACATTTGTTTAGAGTTCTGTTTGGGTTTCCATTCCCAGGCAAATATGCAGGTATTATTTTCTATTTCTCTCTTAAATTTTACTCCTTCCCTTTGACAGCTGCTACCTCAACAGAAGTTTGATCAGATGGGTTGTTTTCACAATGATAAACTAGCCCAATAATTTGGTAGGCTTTTCCCCCTGATGCTTCAAAATTCAGTATATACTCAAAATCTCAGACTGTTTATCTTATTAACAATGATCTGTATGGTATGGAAGTCAGAGAGCCTCAGTTAGCCAGAATTTAGCAAATTCCATGACTGCTAGGATTTAACACTTGGTCAGTCCGCATGAATGAATGATTATTACTGACAGTAAAATCTGATAGCTTCCCCAATAAAATATTTTATTTATTTAAATGAAATGGTCATAGGTAATTCAGATAAAAGAATAAAATAAACCATCCTATACTACCCCAGTTAGTGATGTGAGCAGTTAAGAGAATAAAATAAACCAGACTACTATCCATAAAACAGTCAGTGAGCTTTGCTTATAAGTGGATATAGTTTGTTTTGTTTCCTTTTTCAAGATGTTTTATATAATCCAGAATTATTGATATAAAAAATAGCATTTACATTCTCAGATCATATGAAACAAAGCTTAATACATGTATGAGAAAATGACTCCCATGACTAATATTCAAGATTCAAGTTCTTGCAAATTATTTACTATTAAGTTCTTTTTTGAAAAGACTTAATTAATTTATTTATTTGAGAGTGTGTGTGCACACATTGGGGTAAGGGACAAAGGGATGGGGGGAGAGAGTCTTCAGCAGACTCTGCAATAAGTGTGGGGTTCAACTTGGGGATTGGCCTCCAGACCCTGAGATCACTGCCTGAGCTGAAATCAAGAGTCAGATGCTTAACTGACTGCACCTGTGACACTCAGATATCTTATTCACTATTAAATTTTGATTAAAACCATCAAAGGATAGTATCACAAACATACAAACAAATCAGATTTGAAAATGTGTGTGACTGGAACCTCTTAGTCATATACATTCAAAATCTTGAAATAAATAATTCTACAATAACTGCTTATGTAAATATCTCAATATTGACTTAGAGAAATATATATTACCTTTAGTAACTAATTTAAGCACATCAACTCAATATTACCTTAAAAAAGACTGACAATTTCAGGTTACAGAAGAGGTTCTCATTTATTTTCAAGAGATCTTTTTCAACTCTTTATGTTACATGTGCATAGCAAATTCAGAAGCATAAGTGGCTAATCTATTGCATTATCAGGTCATAGAATCCTCCACCTCAGGATTGGCAAAGACCTTGGCTATCATGTACTTCAACAACTCATCAAATTCTATTATCCTCTGTATTCTGTTAACTCCAGGGCCATCAACTTACTTTTGGAAAGAGCTAATAATAGAACCTCCCACTTCCTAGGCAATCCATTTTCCATTAGAACAACTTCAGCAACAACTACAAAGAAAGAACAACTCAAAATTTTGGTTTTTTTCTACTCACCAAGCCAGTTTCATCCACACCTTTGGGCCATGATGAATTAAACTAAGTATTCTTGTAACGATAACCCTCCTTTCCTTAAATATTTGAATAGAGTTTCTACATGACAGAAGCCTTATTTTTATCTGGGTTAAATATGCTTAAATTCTCATTTGAACACTGTGAATCCTGCATTCTCCCATTCACTATTCAGTCCTCTATTTTTTAGTGGTATGGCCTTGTAAGTGGACAGTAATAAGCATATTTAAAAATTCACTTTCTTTTTTTTTTTTTTAAAGATTTTATTTATTTATTTGACAGAGAGAGATCACAGTAGGAGAGAGGAAGGGAAGAGATCACACAGAGAGAGGAAGGGAAGCAGTCTCCCTGCTGAGCAGAGAGCCCGATGCGGGACTCGATCCCAGGACCCTGAGATCATGACCTAAGCTGAAGGCAGCGGCTTAACCCACTGAGCCACCCAGGCGCCCCCACTTTCATTTTTAAATATTATCAAGCACATAGATTGCAGAAGACATTGTAGTAGGCAAGCAGCATCAGGTGCTCACATTTGTTAAAAGTCAAAATTATAATACTGGTGATGTCAACAAATACTTGTTTACGGCTTTACAGTTGAAAAATCATTAATAAAATTATTTTATTATATTTTCTCAGAATTTGTGTGAGGTAGGTAAGCCTTTTTAATTTACATGTTAATTTAAAAACTGTGACTCCCCAAGATGAATAACAGATAATTCCAAGAATATTATTCAGGTTTTCTAACACCAAAGATTAGGTCTTCTCTGCTACAGACGTCAATTACTTTTATCTTCCATAAAAATAATTTTTGATTCCTAAGTAGTAGAGATCACAGATCTCCATTATTTTAGAAAACACTTGCTTTTAGTTAACATTGGTGAAAAACTGAGACCTTGATCTTTAACAGAGGCTGCAATTTTCTTTTTACATTAGAAAGAGTATCCTTTTTATAAAAGAGTTTATTTATTTTGGAGAGAGAGAAGAGACAGAGCACAGGTATCAGGAACTGGCAGGGGGAGAGAGAGGGAGAATCTTAAGCAGACTCTGGGCAGAGTGCAGAACTCAGGGCTCATTCTCAGGACCCTGAGACGAGGGCCCTGAGATTATGACCTAAGCCTAAATCTGAGTTTAACCCACTGGGCCACCAGGTACTCCCATTAGGAAAAGAATCTTACAGATGTCACAATTTAGAGGGAAAAAAAAAAAAAAAAACAAAAGAGATGTATGTAACCCAAAGCATGAAGATCTTGCCAGCAGGAGAAAAGTAAGGAAAATCTACAGTATACATTATTAAGAATTTTTTTATGAAATTAGAGTACTAAGAGTACTAAGATTTAATAGAGCTCTATTGATTAAAAAAAAAGAAACTTCTGAAAATTGGCTCAATGCAAAGACTAAGAAAACTAAGCAGTTATCAAAGAAAATTTTTAATTTTCCTGTGTTCAAATAAAAAGAATAAAAGGAATAATCTCACCTGAACAAGGGAGTCTTCCTCTTTACAAAAACCTGAATCTTCTTGAATCAAAAGAGGCTCGCTTTTCCCACAGCTCTCCTGGCTGATGAGCGTGTCCGCATAGTTGGGCTGGGGGAAGATCACGTGACTCTTGCGCGAGTCCGCGGTGAGGGACACCTCGTGCGAATAGGTCTGCAGGAAAGCCCGCACCCCGTCCACGCCCACGAAGTGCGAGGCCGGCACGCCCACCAGCCCGCCTCCTGAAGCCTGGAGCACACGCGATGCGTGCCAGCGCCTCAGCCTGAGCGCCAGCAGCACGATGACGAAGGCGAGGAAGACACAGGAGACGGCCGCCACCGCCACCACCAGATAGAGCGTGAGGTCCGCATCGTCTGGGTCGGCGGGGGTCCCGATGCTGCCCAGGTCCGCCAGGACGTCGGGGATGCTGTCGGCCACGGCCACGGTGAGCGTGACGGTGGCCGACAGAGGGGGCTGCCCGTGATCCTGCACCGCCACCACCAGGCTCTGCTTGAGCGCGTCTCTGTCCAGCAGGGCCCGCGCTGTGCGCACCTCGCCCGTGTGCAGCCCCACCGCGAAGAGTCCTGGCTCGCTGGCCTTGAGCAGGCGGTAGGACAGCCAGGCGTTCTGGCCAGAGTCTCTGTCCACCGCCACCACCTTGGTGACCAGGTAGCCAGGCTCTGCGGAGCGAGGAGCCAGCTCCACGCCTGTGGAACCGTCAGTGGGGAGGGTGGGGTACAGGATCTCTGGTATGTTGTCATTCTGGTCCACAATGAATATACTCAAGGACACATTGCTGCTGAGTGGTGGGTCTCCACTGTCCTGCGCAGTCACACTCAACTGCAGGTCACGGAACTGCTCATAGTCGAAGGAGTGCAAGGCATACAGGATGCCTGTGTCAGAGTTGATGGACACATAGGAGGAGAGGGAAGCCCCCTGGAGAGTGTCTTCAGACAGGGAGTAAGTGACTCGAGCATTCTCCTGGCTGTCCGGGTCGGATGCAGTCACAGAGAAGATGGAGGCACCTCTGGGATTGTTTTCAGGGATGTAGACAGAATAGGAGGACTTAGGGAAGGCAGGTGGATTGTCGTTGATATCTGCCACATTTAGGTAGATAAGTGTTTCTGTAGACAAAGGTGGAATTCCTTTGTCTGTAGCTGTTATAGTGATGTTGTACAAGGATATCTGTTCTCGATCTAGTACTGTATTGGTCACTAATTGATAATAATTGTCTACTGATTTTTCCAGTTCAAATGGCAGACTTCTTGAGATGGAACAGGTTACCAGGCCATTCAGGCCAGAGTCTCTATCATATACTTGAAAAAGAGCAATTACTGTTCCTGGAGGCGTACTTTCAGCAACTGATCTACTTCCAGATGTAACTACCACTTCTGGTACATTATCATTTACATCCAAGATAGTTATTAAGACTTTTGCTCTGTCAACTAGACCTGGCCGATCCCTGGCTTCAACATCCAGCTCATAAAAGCTTGAGTCCTCATAGTCTAGATTTGCAGAAGTTGCTATTTCTCCAGTGGAAACATTCAAGCAGAAAATCTTTGAGATCTTTTCTGTTCCTCTTAGGAAGGAATATGTTACTTCTGCGTGGACTCCTTCATCCTGGTCAGTAGCATTTACCGACAATACTGGTGTACCTACAGGCAGATTTTCAGGAACACTCACACGGTAGACAGGCTGAGTAAACACTGGAGCATTGTCATTCGCATCTAGGACAATCACCAGAATTCGAGCAGTGCCTGAGCGGACTGGGTCACCGCCATCCACAGCAGTAAGGACCAGGTGGTGAATGGCCTCTCCCTCCCGATCCAGGGCGCGCTCCAGCACCAGCTCTGGGTATTTGGGTCTATTGGCATCGCTCCGCGCGTCCACTGAGAAGTGACTGTTCTCGCTGAGTCTGAATCCCTGAAGAGAGTTCATTCCCACATCCAGGTCATAGACCTCCATTAGTGGAAAACGAGAGGGTGGGACTGCATTTTCCAGAATTTTCACTTCTAATTCTTCCCTGAAGAATCGGGGTGTATTGTCATTAATATCCACTATTTCCACTTCTATGGGATAAAGATTCAGTTTATCCTCAATAAGGATGTTAAAACTCACCAGACACGGTGCAGTCTGGGCACAGAGCTCCTCCCGGTCTATCCTGCCCGCGGTGACCAAGCTGCCGCTTCGCAGGTTCAGAGTGAAAAGCTGCGACCTACCTCTGGAGATGATGCGGACCCCACGCTCCGCCAGCTCCTGGGGCTCCAGCCCCAGATCGTGGGCTATGTTTCCCACGAAGGAACCTTTGTCCAGCTCCTCAGGAATGGAATATCGGATCTGCCTGGCCCCGGCCTCCCACAGAGTCCCCAGAAGAATGAAGAGCACCACCATCCCCCTGCGGCGCCGGCGCTTTTGCAGAGCAGCCATTACTGGCTCCTTAAGGACTTCCTTGGGATTATGAGTAGCTGAGAACAGGTTTGCAATCACTTTTGTGCTTCTCAGAATTGGAAGTCAAGCTCCGTAAACAAGTAGATCAGTTGAGAAGCGTTTTAAATTAGAATTTCTGCGTAGCTGGAGAGCTATCCTGTCTGATCTGCTTTTTTGCTGGGGATATAACCCCAGTTCTCGTTTTCCTTGCCCGGGTTAGTGAACAGCGACACTTAGAGTCCTAACTTAATACTGCACCGTCTTTGTGAAACCGTCATACAGAGAATCTTATTTTGGCTAAATCTTGCTTAGGTGTCACTGGTAATACTTCTCTCCCCAAAAGAATAAAAGAGAATATTTTGAATAATTTTAGATGTTCCCTGGAATTTGCCACTCATTTTTGTGTTATAGCTTTTAGGGCCTTGGAGAACGGAAATAAGATTACACTTTTATGTAAATCTTGAATTTTCACATTCCACTATCATTTGTATTTGCCCCATTTGCATTTTTTATGATTTAAGTTCTTATTTAAATTCTAATTATTTAACATATAGTGTAATATTAGTTTCAGGAATAAAATTCAGTGATTCATCACTTACATATAACACCCAGTGCTCATCACAAATGCCCTCCTTAATACCCATCATACATTTAGTCCATCCCCCTGGCCATCTCCCCTCCAGCAACCCTCAATTGGTCCTCTACAGTTAAAAGTCTTTCTTATTTGTCCCATTTCCAATAAGGGCACCAGCAACAACACATTTAGAACCAATCCACCTACTGCCAGTTACAAGTATTGCCATTTTTAGATGTCACTATTTTATTAACACGTAGAATAAATAACCTTAGGCAATATTTCTGTATACCTTTTAAAAAATGAAAGGGGGTGCTTGGCTGGCGCAGTTGGAGGAGATTGCAACTAATCTTATTTTTTTCTAACTATATTATTTATTCACTTGAGAGGGAGCATGAAAGAGGGGAAGGGCAGAGGGAGAAACAGACTCCTCACTGAGCAAGGAGCATAACCCAGGGCTCAATCCCAGGACCCAGAGATCATGAGTTGAGCTGAAGGCAGATGCTTAACCAACTGATTCACCCAGGTGCCCCAGAGACTGCAACTCTTGATCTTGGGGTTGTGAGTCTGAGCTTCCTGTTGGGTGTAGAGAGGACTTAAATGAATTTTTAAAAGTTTAAAAAAATAAAAACATGAAAAGAATGTGAAAATATATTGACTACAATGACAAAAATTTATATATTATATACAAAACAGTTTAGGATTAACTGCACTGAGACTAAGTAAACCACTTAATTACCTACATTTGTGTTTAATTATATATTTATAATATGTTTCCCAATGACAGTATGATACTAAGGTATCAAAAATGTTTAAGGATATATGGCTTTATATTTAATAAAAATTTCAAGACCATCACAAGGCCACTTCCCATGAAAGACTGCAACACAGATAAATGAACAAAAAATTCTAACAATCCCATGTGATTCCCAGAAAAATCAATAAAACACAATAAAATCAGGGCATACTTAACCTGTATACATTTTACTTCTATCCTAATTATTGATCTACAGTTACAATTATGGAAAGAAAGGGTTTTGAAGCAACTCACCTGTTGCAGACTGACTGAATTAGAATTCATTTGGGTATCTGCATTACTGGTACTTTCAAACCAAGAGGCTTCATTACACAGAAGATCTTGTGGAATATTTTCAGGCTTTATATTGAGAAATTTAAACTCGGTCTTTGAGGAATGTGAGGCAGCACATAAATTGTAAGAATAAGGCAAAGTCCCTTCACTGAAGTTGGGAAGAACCCCAGATTCGGTCTTGGAGCAGACATTAGTCTGAAAGCAGCTCCAGGAGGCAGGGCTGGAGGAGCGGCGCAGGCTCAGGGCAACTGCCAGAATCACCGCGAGGAGGAACAACACCGAAATCAAGGCCAAAGCCACCACCAGGTAAAACTGCAACTCAGCCTGGGGGTCAGAGGGCTCAGGGCGGTCGCTGACATCCGGCAGCACCTCCTGCAAGCTGTCAGCGAAAACCAGGAGCAGCGTGGCCGTGGCCGAGAGCGGCGGCTGTCCCCCATCCCGCACAGCGACCAGCAGGCGCTGGCGGGCCGCGTCCCGGTCGCCCAAAGCACGCGCCGTGCGCACCTCGCCCGTGCGCAGCCCCAGGCTGAAGAGTCCCGGCTCGCTGGCCTGCAGCACGTGGTACGACAGCCAGGCATTGTGTCCCGAGTCGGCGTCCACCGCCACCACCTTGGTGACCAGGTAGCCGGGCTGCGCGGCGCGCGGCACCGTGTCGAACAGCGCCGAGCCGTCGGGCCCCAGCGCCGGGTACAGCACCCGCGGCGCGTTGTCGTTGCGGTCGCCCACCAACACGCGCAGGCTCACGTTGGCGCTGAGTGCGGGCGAGCCCTGGTCGCGCGCCTGCAGGGTCAGCTCGAAGGCGCGCAGCTGCTCGTGGTCGAAGGCGCGCTGCGCGAACACCACCCCGCTCTGCGCGCTCACGGACACGTAGGATTCCAGCGCCGGTGGCTCCAGGTCGCTGGCGATGATGGAGTAGGAGACGCGACCGTTGGGCCCCAGATCTGGGTCAAAGGCGCTGACTTGGGCGATGGAGGCTCCAGGAAGGTTGTTCTCAGCAATGTGAACCAAATAGAAAGGCTGTTGGAAAACTGGTGCATTGTCGTTGACATCAATTATGTTCAAGGTGACACTTCTGTTGGAGGAGAGAGGCGGCTTCCCCCTGTCTGTGACTGTGATGGTGATATTGTATTCTGGAGTCTGTTCTCGATCTAGGGCTCCATCTGTGACCAACTTGTATGTATTTTGTGTATCTTGAACTATCTTAAATGGGAACTTTCCTTTTAGTTGGCAGAAAACTTCCCCATTAAATCCAGAATCCAGGTCATGTATTTTGATCAGGGCAACAACAGTCCCCAGCTCAGCATCTTCTTGAATATGTTTAGATTCAGAATCCAAGGTTACCTCAGGAGCATTGTCATTTTCATCCAAAATATCTATTTGAATTTTACAGTGTGCAGTGTGTCGTCCACCATCCTTTGCTTCCACCCCAATTGTGTAGCTCTCTCTCTCTTCAAAGTCCAGTTCTCCACCAGTGGTGAGTTCCCCTGTTTTACTATCCAGCTTGAACAGCTGTCTCACTACATTGCCAGTGTTGATGAAAGCATATGTGATCTCAGCATTGACCCCCTCATCCAAGTCAGTGGCCATCACACTTAGTACAGAGGAGCCCGTGGGCAGGTTCTCTTGAACAGTGGCCCTATACACATCCTGGGTGAACACTGGTGGGTTGTCATTTGCATCTGCCACAACCACAATTACCTGGGTAGTGCAGCTTCTTGCTGGGTCCCCCCCATCCACAGCAGTGAGGACCAGGTGGTGGCAGGACTGCTCTTCCCTGTCCAGGGGAGTCTTCACTACCAATTCTGGGTACCTACTGCCATCTGGGTTCTCCTTCTGAATCAAAGAGAAGTGTGGATTGGGACTGAGGTAGTACTGCTGCAGGGAATTGACACCTACATCAAAATCTTGAGCGGATTCCAGGGAAAAAGTGGCTCCAGTTAGGGCCAGCTCACTGATTTCCAGTTCAGTGATATTTTGGCTAAAGGTGGGTGGGTTATCATTGATATCCTGAATTACCACACTTATATGAAAGAAGTTCAAAGGCTTTTCCGCGACCATTTCGAATTCTAGAACACACGTTGACTTCTTGCCACAAATCTGCTCTCGGTCTATACGGTCGCTCACAAGTAAGTCCCCGTTCTCAGTACTCACTGTAAAGAATTTCTTCTGTGCACTAATCCGCAGGTTTCGGGTAGGCAAATCTCGCATGCCAAGCCCCAGATCCTTGGCGAGGTTCCCCACCAGTGAGCCCATGGCCAGCTCCTCGGGAACAGTGTAGCGGACCTGCTCTGGGAGCACCGGACAGAACAAAGACAGCAAAAAGAGAAATGGCATTCGTCTCCGCCCAGCTGGGCCCTTCTGTCCCAAGCGGTCTCCCATCCCAATTTCTGCGACGTTGCCTTTCTGATTCCGAAGAGCTACGATCGCTAAATGATCCCAAGAACTCTCTGAGCAGGAGTAACTCCTTGATTTGTCTTGGCAGGCGGACTCTCTGACAGATATCTCGGCGGCAGAGAACCAGAGAGTGAGTGTCCAGTTACCGCGGTTCCGCCTTGGGGAGGCGATTGCTTTGTGTCGGGAGAAGCTGATACTACGCTCAGTACTAGCCAACAGCGGCACCCCGCGTACCGGCTGCAGAACTGCAGTAGTGGTTACTAAATGAGCTCCAAATCAGGAGTGGGTTAAAAGAAAATTCTACTGTATCCTTATACAGATACTCATTCTTCCAATTTTACAAGGATTTTTAACATCTTAAATATTTACTATATCTCCGATCTGGCGGTCATTTTATTTGAATTTGAACTTTACCCATCTAAATCAAGTGAGTTTTACTCTTCAAAGAGCAGAGGCAACTTGCTTGAAGATATTTACTGACATCGTCGTGGTTTTTGTTTCCGTTTTCATAAAATGGTCATAATAACTTCTTCCCTGTGTTCCTTAGTAAAACTGAAGACCAAATGAAATGATATGCAGAAAATGACACAAATGAAAGTACTGGTGGTGGCGAGGGCAGAAAGTGTAATATGAAAATTCTTGAAATATCAGCTTGATAGTAAGATTATTCCACTTGTTTCTTTTCTTCTAACTTGCAAATGTTACAAATCTCATAGCTTTTAGTTTTAGCCTATGTTTCACTTCCTTCTATATTATCATTACCACGTTACCCCCAAACTAGACAGGTAAGCAGAGATTGGTTGTCCTTACAAAATACAAGTGTGGTAAGAAGCAAGAAACTCTTTTCCTTAGTTTCCAAGTGTCTATGTTTAACTCACCATGATTTTAAAACTATCCACCGATTTTATTTTTTGCACACTACACTACCATTGTCTTTAACTGTACTGTTTCTTCTCAAGTCACTTAGCAATGGTGAGCTATTTGAAATTTGGGAATGAAGTATGAGTCCTTATAATTATATATTCTAAAGAAAGAATCTATGTTGTCCCCAGATCACAATCAGATCATCCTAACTCTTTGTACTGACATTCTTTCCATGTCAATTTTCATGTTCCTGATAGGTGTCTTACAGGTTTTTTTTTTTTTTAAAGATTTGATTTGTCATAGAGAAACAGACAGAGAGCACACAAACAGGGGGAGCAACAGAGAGAAGTTGAAGCAGATGCCCCACTGAGCATGGAACCAGATACAGAACTGGGATCATGATCAGAGCTGAAGGTAGATGCTTAACCGACTGAGCCACCCAGGTGTCCTGAGGCCTTAGTGTTTTAATTCAATTTCTAAACTAGAATCTTCATAAAGACATTTTTTAAACCTATACATTGTAATTCTACAACTTAGCAGTAGGTAGCAATGTTGAACTCATAGTGGAATAGCATTAGACATATTAAACTACTCATTGTATTCAGGATTCGAGGCAGAAACTCACCCACATATCTACTTCATACAAACATAAAAAATATAGACTCAAGACTTTGCTCCAAAACATGACTGAAGAAGTGTCTTTCCAGCATGTTATGAACACTTGAAGGAGAGCTATCTTTTCAGAGCACATATGAAACTAAAGATTCAAATATGTAAACAATTATATAGTATATATAGCATATATGCTCAGAGAGTTATAGCAAGCATTTTATTACCTAAAGTCTATTGAAGTTTATAGAGGTTTAAGAGGTATTTTCCATTGCATGAAAAAGTTAACATAGGACACATATCCAAAATGTATAACCTTTTCCTTAAACTGTAATGAAAAAACCATTTGTTATAAAATATAACGGAAAAGTGAATTTTCACATAGGAGGGAATGATCTCAGTCTCCATCATACAGATTCTCATTACTCTTTGGATGCATTCACCATTCAGTGAAACTGCACATTTTAATCAGATATATCCATATATAAATATAACTAGATCTCCTTCAGTATGTAAATGTTGGATCCCCTTGAAGTAATTATTTATTTATTTTTTTAATTTTTTTTAAAGATTTTATTTATTTATTTGACAGACAGAGATCGTAAGTAGGCAGAGAGGCAGGCAGAGAGAGAGAGGAGGAAGCAGGCTCCCTGCTGAGCAGAGAGCCCGATGCAGGGCTCAATCCCAGGGTCCTGGGATCATGACCTGAGCCGAAGGCAGCAGGCAGCGGCTTAACCACTGAGCCACCCAGGCGCCCGAAGTAATTATTTAAAAAACAAAAGTTAGGTGCTCATAGGTTCCCACATCTAACAACAAACCCTTGTTTGGTCAGGTAATGTAGTCTACCATCCCACCATAGTATTTTATTGCTATTTCTTCCATTTAGTCCACTTTGCAGCTGATGAGGTTGTTGAAAGCACAATATTTGAAAGATTAAAAATCTTAAGGAGAAACATCTGAAAATCATCTTCAGTAAAATCAGATATGAAAATTAACAGGGCACTTCCTCCATTACACAACAAACACTCAAGAATTTGAGACCCATAGACCTGCATTTCATTAAGAAAAATTATTTAAGAAGAGCCTATCCCTGAGAAATGAATTTTAAAATTTCAATTTTTAATGTGAATTGATTTTCCAAATATAAATCTTAAGACTCTACTAATAAAGCAGAATTGTACCGACACATGCATAGATGCAAGCATTCAAGTAGATACTGATTCTGAAAAATGAAGAGGTTATCTCTAACCAGAAGTGCCAGGTGTAGGGCATTTAATGAATATAGCAGAATCTAATTCTTTGGAGATTTTAAACTATCACAGAATAAAGTGGAGTTTTTAAGATTTATTTATTTTTAGAGAGAGCTTGTGGGGGCGAGGGTGTGAGGAGCAGACAGAGAGAGAGAGAAATCTCAAGCAGACTCCCTGTTGAGCCAGGAGACCCACGCAGGACTCAGATCCCATGACCCCAAGGTCCATGACCTGAGCATAAATCAAAAGTCCCACACTTAACTGACTGAGCCACCGGGTGCCCCAAATAAAGTACAGTTTTAAGGTTCCTTCTCACTGATCTCTTATCTCAACAAATATACATGTAATTATAGTAATTACACAGGTTAACCCCAAATTCCCAGACTTGAGAATGCCACAGATTATAAATTTAATCTGTTTTTCTGATTTTTTACCATGTTGAAGTTTTCTATATTCTTCCATTGACTTATTAAAATAGTCTAAATTATTTCCTTATGCAAAGAGCAGGTATACTAAAATATCAGTGTTGTATACTATCCTTTCCAAAACATATTCACTATTGGTGTTCACACAAATATCCAAAAGAGAACATTATATCTAACAACTTGGATTAATCAAACAACTCTTCTATTAACACAGTAACAGTTCTAGTATAAGAAAATTTTGACTAAAGTGATTATGATTACTTTCTTTTAAGCGTATGGATATCAACTAGACTGTCTTGAAATCCACGTACTGAAAAAAGATATTAAACACAAAATATAACTTGAAAACAAATGGAGACAGGATCATTCAATTAAGTCCGTATCTAAATGAAACGCACAATGATTCAGTATTTACATAATTAACCGATTTTGAATGTGGCAGACAAATGATTAAGGAAACAAATGAAAAAAAGCTACAAGCAACCATACTGCAAAAGAAATCTCACCTGAACAACTCCTAGTTTTTCATTTACATTTATCTTCTCAGATACCAGAAGAGGCTCGCTTTTCCCACAGCTCTCCTGGCTGATGAGCGTGTCCGCATAGTTGGGCTGGGGGAAGATCACGTGACTCTTGCGCGAGTCCGCGGTGAGGGACACCTCGTGCGAATAGGTCTGCAGGAAAGCCCGCACCCCGTCCACGCCCACGAAGTGCGAGGCCGGCACGCCTACCAGCCCGTCTCCTGAAGCCTGGAGCACACGCGATGCGTGCCAGCGCCTCAGCCTGAGCGCCAGCAGCACGATGACGAAGGCGAGGAAGACGCAGGAGACGGCCGCCACCGCCACCACCAGATAGAGCGTGAGGTCCGCATCGTCTGGGTCGGCGGGGGTCCCGATGCTGCCCAGGTCCGCCAGGACGTCGGGGATGCTGTCGGCCACGGCCACGGTGAGCGTGACGGTGGCCGACAGAGGGGGCTGCCCGTGATCCTGCACCGCCACCACCAGGCTCTGCTTGAGCGCGTCTCTGTCCAGCAGGGCCCGCGCTGTGCGCACCTCGCCGGTGTGCAGCCCCACCGCGAAGAGCCCTGGCTCGCTGGCCTTGAGCAGGCGGTAGGACAGCCAGGCGTTCTGGCCAGAGTCTCTGTCCACTGCCACCACCTTGGTGACCAGGTAGCCGGGCTCTGCGGATCGGGGCGCCAGCTCCACCCCTGTGGAGCCATCCGTGGGAATGCTGGGGTACAAGATTTCGGGGGCATTGTCATTCTGATCCAGGACAAGCAATCTCAGTGACATGTTGCTACTAAGTGGAGGGTCTCCACTGTCACTGGCCATTACCCGCAGCTGCAGGTCTTTAATCTGCTCATAGTCAAAGGAGCCAAGAGCATACAGGATGCCTGTGTTGGAATTAATGGAGACATAGGAGGATACAGGCATTCCTTGAAAGGTGTCCTCAGTCAGAGAGTAAGTGACCTTGGCATTGTTGCCACTATCAGGGTCATGCGCAGTCACAGATAAGATTGAGATGCCTCTGGGATTGTTTTCCAGGATATAGGTGGAGTATGAAGTGTGAGGGAAGATGGGAGGGTTGTCATTGATGTCTGCCACAGTCAGGGAGATCTGGGTTTCTGTAGACAAGGGTGGGTTTCCAAGGTCAATGACAGTGACTGTGATGTTATAATCTGAGATCTCTTCTCTGTCCAAGGCTTTTGTTGTCAATAAGTGATAGTAATTATCAACTGACTTTTCCAATTTAAAAGGCAAATTCCTGGGGATAGAACATAGAATCTCACCATTCTCTCCAGAATCAGCATCGTGTACACTAAACAGTGCAATTACGGTTCCAGGAAGACAGTCTTCAGAGATGGAACTAGCAAGAGAGGTGAGGATCACTTCTGGAGCATTGTCATTCACATCCTGTACTGTGATCAGCACCTTAGCGCTCGCCAGAAGAGCCCCCCCATCCTGAGCTACCACTTCCATGAGGTAGAACCTGGATTCTTCATGATCCAGTGATTGCAGAGTTGAGATTTCACCCAGGTTTGAGTCAAGTTTGAAAGTCTCTGAAATTTTGTCTTCCTCATTGCGAAAAGAGTATGTTAATTCCCCATTTATTCCCTCATCTGGATCCGTGGCGGTTAGCGTAAGCAGCTGAGTGCCTACGGGTATGTTCTCTGGTACACTCACTGTGTACTCGGATCGAGTGAACAAGGGCGCGTTATCATTTGCGTCAAGAACCATCACATGTATGTGCATAGTACTAGAGAGTATGGGGTCTCCGCCATCTAAAGCTGTAAGGAGGAGGTCGTGGACAGCTACTTTCTCACGGTCTAAGGGCCGTTCCAGTACAAGCTCCGGGTATTTTTGTCCATCAGCTCCACTTTTCTCCTCCAGAGAGAAATGCATATTGCGGCTAAGCTGGTAACTCTGGAGGGAGTTCGCACTCACATCAGCATCTCGAGCGAAGGGAAGCACTAATCGCGTTCCAGGAGCCGCATTTTCATTAACTTTTACTTTTATTTCCTCATCCCGGAAACGTGGGAAGTTATCATTAATATCTATTATTTCTATTTCTACTCCGTACATCTTCATGTTATTCTCAACTAAGATATTAAAACTCACCAGACAAGGCGTGCGCTGAGCGCAGAGCTCCTCTCGGTCTATCCTGTCCGCGGTAACCAAGCTGCCGCTTCGCGGGTTTAGAGCAAAAAGCTGCGTCCTACCTCTGGAGACGATGCGGACTCTGCGCTCCGCCAGCTCCCGGGGCTCCAGTCCCAGGTCCTTGGCGATGTTTCCCACGAATGAGCCTTTGTCCAGCTCCTCCTGCACGGAGTAGCGTATCTGCTCAGCTCTGGCTCCCCATAGCGTCTCCAGGAGCAGAAAGAGCAGGAGCGGCTCTATGCAGCCCCAACCTCTCAGTGGATCCGCCATTGCTTTCTCTTCGACCAGTTTTCTTAGTCCCAATTCCAGCCTGCTGTTTCCTTACTTCGTTCAAGCCAAAGGGAACATGTTACTTGACAGAAATGCAAGCCTATTTCCTAAAACTTCTCCGGTCTGTGTTTGGTGAGGAAGGAGCAGGGAGTCAGGTCGTAATGCAACCAGCTTTTCCACTTTGGTGAACAGCGACGCCCAGAGTCCTAACCAGTTACTACACCAATTCTGTTTTATTTCATAAATGTTTAATTATTTTTTATTTCTAATAATTTTGCTGTATCTTTAACCCATTATCAAGTGACATTGTTTATATTTAATTCTGAAATAGCAAGAATTCAACAAACCTTGAGGTCAACATAATTATTAGATTTTTTTTCCCTTAGGAAAGTTTTAATTAAGTGCCACTGAGCCCATGTCCTTTACTTACCTCTTACCTATATTAAGTCTGTTAAATCTGGATATTGGAATTGTTAACTTTGTAGGTTTTAAAATGTCATCTTTTTATTAGGATATATTTATTAAAGTGTGTCCACTATGCAGAAGAATATCAAGAAAACAAACCTAGCTCCCATTGCAGTTTTGCAAAAATGCCTACTGATTCAAGAAAATTGTATTAGATGTCATAAAAGAAAAAATAAAGGGGCATTTTGTTACTTGTGAGGACTTTGAGAAAGTTCCCAGATTTTCACACCAAGCATTTGGCAGCTACACTCTATCAGACTAAGAGTTTGAACTGGGTTAACTACACATTATCTACATTTTTCGATTACCATGTCTAAATTGGAGTTAGGCATTTTACAGTGACAGACTCTTAGGGAAATCAGTATAGTGACTGAAGGAAAGGGCTTTAGTTCATCACCTATGCAGAGAAACATGTCCAGATACTTAGTGAGAAGGCACTGAGTGGCCTTCCTATATTGAGAAATATATTTAATGTTATCACCTTCAAATGGTAGCAGGAGAAAAAATGTCTCATGATTGGGAAAAGAGAACATTACATAGAGTCAATTAAGTGAGAAAAGCAATTTTTACCCAATGACATCTTCATAGGAAAAGAAAGAAAATGAAGACATTTTATATCTATAATTAGAAAATTCCAAAAAGGTTTTAAGTAAACAATGTGAGTACAGTTTGCAAAATTTTTTCAATGTACAATTTTTCATAAAAGCAATCTGTTACTATGAATGAGAAAGATTTCTCCCATTTAATAAATACACTCATAAAACAGACACTGCAGACCTCAAAAGTTGCCCTTCCTTTAAAAATAGATCTGAGATATCAAGACACTTAGCTTGAAAAGACACTTAGAATGCTGGTCTACAATTCATTTCTACCCATGCGCTGACGATGGCAAGCCATGACACTGAGTAAATTTTTTTTCTTTTTTTGGTTCCCAGTTTTCCCAAACTAGCAACACAGATCTCTTCACTATGAAGTGCTATAATTCTAAGAGGAAGTAAAACTAAAACTGGAGTAATAAAGACCCTGAAGGTGAAAGGAATAGCTTAATTCCTACAGTAATGACATTTCAGAGGAAAGGAATATAAAGATGAGGAAGAAAGATAAGTATTTCATGTAATACAGGCCTGTAGTTATGGACAGATAAATCTCCTGTATCAGACAAAAACATATGTTAGGGATTTAGTTAGATACAACTAAGATAATTAAGGCAGAAAACTGCTTATTGAATCCACAAGACAAAATATGAAGTTGAGACTTAAACCCCAGTTCAGTGATTTGTTAACAAACACTGAGACCCAAAGTGAAAATAAGTCAAGTAAATTAAAGCTCACCTTTAAAATAACATCTGATGCAAACGGGACACCAGCGCCTTCATGATTTGTGTTTGGTACCCAAGAGACATCTTCACAGAGGAGATCCTGAGAAGGAGTCACTTCTGGGGTGACAGTAAGAAAATTAAACTCTGTCTTAGCTGATTGTGAGGCAACGCACAGATTGTAGGAATAAGGCAAAGTCCCTTCACTGTAGGTGGGAGGAACCACAGGTCCTGACTTGACACACAGACCAGGCTGAAAGCAGCCCAAAGAGGCAGGGCTGGAGGAGCGGCGCAGGCTCAGGGCAACTGCCAGAATCACCGCGAGGAGGAACAACACCGAGATCAAGGCCAAAGCCACCACCAGGTAAAACTGCAACTCCGCCTGGGGGTCAGAGGGCTCAGGGCGGTCGCTGACATCCGGCAGCACCTCCTGCAAGCTGTCGGCGAAAACCAGGAGCAGCGTGGCCGTGGCCGAGAGCGGCGGCTGTCCCCCATCCCGCACAGCGACCAGCAGGCGCTGGCGGGCCGCGTCCCGGTCGCCCAAAGCACGCGCCGTGCGCACCTCGCCCGTGCGCAGCCCCAGGCTGAAGAGTCCCGGCTCGCTGGCCTGCAGCACGTGGTACGACAGCCAGGCATTGTGTCCCGAGTCGGCGTCCACCGCCACCACCTTGGTGACCAGGTAGCCGGGCTGCGCGGCGCGCGGCACCGTGTCGAACAGCGCCGAGCCGTCGGGCCCCAGCGCCGGGTACAGCACCCGCGGCGCGTTGTCGTTGCGGTCACCCACCAACACGCGCAGGCTCACGTTGGCGCTGAGCGCGGGCGAGCCCTGGTCGCGCGCCTGCAGGGTCAGCTCGAAGGCGCGCAGCTGCTCGTGGTCGAAGGCGCGCTGCGCGAACACCACCCCACTCTGAGCGCTCACGGACACGTAGGACGCCAGCGCCCGTGGCTCCAGGTCGCTGGCGATGATGGAGTAGGAGACGCGACCGTTGGGTCCCAGGTCGGGGTCGGAGGCGCTGACGTGGGCAATCGAGGCGCCAGGAGGATTGTTCTCTGCCACATGAACGATGTACGAAGGCTGTTGGAAAACTGGCGCGTTGTCGTTGACATCTGCGATGTGCAGGGTGATGTTAGTCCTGGAGGAGAGGGGCGGCTTTCCCCTGTCGGTGGCCAATACAATGATGTTGTATTCTGGAATCTCCTCCCGGTCCAGAGGCCCATGTGTCACTAGCTTGTAATAGTTCTTCGAGTAAGATTTCAGCATAAAGTCGGCCTTTCCCAAGATTTGGCAGTAAACTTCTCCATTTTCTCCAGAGTCTCTATCCCTTGTTTTTATTAAGGCAATCACTGTTCCTGGTGGTGAATCTTCTGGCAGGGGAGTAAACACTGAAGTGATAATCACTTCAGGTGCACAATCATTCTCATCAACAATTTCAACTTGGATACTGCAGTGTGCCACTAGATCTCCAGGATCTTTTGCTTCTACACTGAAAGTGTAACTATTAGCAATTTCAAAATCAAAATCATCCTTTGTCGTGATTTCGCCTGTTATTTTATCTAAGTTAAAGAACCGTTCCACTAGTTCGTCCACATTATGAAAGGAGTAGGTGATCTCTGCATTGACACCCTCGTCCTGGTCAGTAGCTGTTACCTGAAGCACGGAAAAGCCTTGGGGTACACCTTCCTGCAAGCTGACCTTGTATATGTCCTGGATGAACACTGGGGGGTTATCATTAGCATCAGTCACTTGGATTTGGATCTGAGCAGTGCCGCTTTGGGGTGGGTCCCCACCGTCCACAGCTGTTAGAACCAATTGATGGAAATTCTGTCCTTCTCTGTCTAAAGAATGTTTCAGAACCAACTCAGGATATTTACGTCCATCTGCAGTCTGTTTCTCTGTGAGATCAAAATGCTCATTGTCATTAAGATGGTATCTTTGCAGTGAATTTGGACCAACATCTGAATCCAGGGCCGGATCCAGTGGAAACGTTTTACCTGGCTTGGTGGATTCTACAATTTTTAATTCAATCTTATTCTGTTTGAATAGTGGGGTGTTGTCATTTATATCCTGCACTATTACTGCTATATGGAAAATATTTAGTGGGTTCTCAGCGACAGTATCGAAATCCAGAATACACAGAGGCTTCTTTCCGCATATCTGCTCTCGGTCTATTCTGTTACTCACAAGTAAGTCCCCACTCTTAGGGTTTACAGTGAAATATTCTTTCTCCGCGCTAACCCGCAGCTTCCGGGCTGGCAAGTCCTGGACACTGAGCCCCAGATCCTTGGCGAGGTTTCCTACCACTGAGTTTTGGGCCAGCTCTTCCGGAACTGAATACCGGATTTGATTCGGGAGAGCCCCGCGGAACAAAGACAGCAGGAAAGCCAACAATACCTGCCGCCACAGCGCTGGGCCGCTCCTCTCTGTGCTCTGCCTCATCCTGTCTCTCTCCACGGTGGCTCTGCTTTTGGTCGGGAGGAGAAATAAGTCCTCCTTGGATGGCAAAGCCCAAATAGGGTCTCTCTTCCTGCTTTTGTTTTCTGTATCTGAATCTTTACTGGTCTCCTCTAAGTGGCTGGTTAGAGCAGGAAGTTACCCTCTAAGAGGCTCCCAAGAGCTTCTTCTCTCACTTTTTTGACCTACAGCGACACCCAGAGGTTTTCCGTGGAACCGTACCAATTGCTTGTAAACGTTTTGCAAATATATTTCTTTTCTGAATTTACAGAGACTATTTGTTTTTAAAATGGTATATATTCACATAGCTCAAAACTGAAAAGGTACTTACAACATACTGTCCTCCTCTCTGCTTTCAACAATACTTTTCTCCCAGGAGAAATAAGTGTTACGTTTATTTGTGTGTACCATTCCGGAAATGTTTTGTACAGTGCAGATTTATACAAATGTTATCCTCCCTTCGATATGTAAATATACAATATAATATGTTTTGCATCTTGCTTTTTCACTCATTATATCTTGAAATTCTTTCGTATCAGTAGATAAAGAGCTTTTCCATTTATTTCTTCCATTATATTGTTGTACAATAAGTTACTTAACCAGAAATACTATTTTCTAAAAGAAACCCAGTGCCCACTCAAACAAAAATACATTTTCAATGTGAAATTAGGGTAAAAAATATCTACTGCTCTCTTAGACATTTAAAATACGTTTCACTCTGATTCTGGAATGTATTTGTAATGCCAGCATCCAAATATGCTTGACACAGTTTCAGGTCAATCGATATTTCCAAATTTTATTTTAAAGCTTCAGTATTTTAAATAATCTCCCCAGAATCTTTCTCAATATTATTTCCTCTCTCCTTTCCCCATGCCAGCTAACTGCATCACATGATGATCTGTTTTTCTATGTATCACAACACAGTTTCCCACAAAGACAAAAGCAATTAGAAACTAAAATGCTCCTTCTGAATGAATTAAGGCATTGTCCACAATCTACTGCTACAATTCCCTGCTATCTAACACAATCTACTGCCATAATTACCTGCTATCTAAAGAGCACTAATTTGTGTGGCCCTAGACATTCATGAATTCTTAGTTAATTCACAGAACTTAAGGAAGGCACAAGGAAGAAAAGTGTTGCATATCCCTCCCACACAAAATATTTCCCCGATATCAGAGCATCCCAGAGCTATCTCAGGGCTAACTGAGAGTAATTTTTAGGAACAGGGATGAAGCCCCCTTAATAAGTAGGATAAATCATATCAATTCAGAATCCAAGTTACCTAAACTTTATAAGTGACTCTCGTGATGAAAAAGGAAAGTTTTGAAAGTTATGTTTTCCTTAGAAATTGAGAAGGATCTCATAGTGATGCCATAATAGAAAATTTAGAAATTATTAAAATTACTCCTTCAGTCTACTTGAAGAACAATGAAATAAAATGGGCAATATTTTTGATAATCACAGAAATGCACAAAGGAATCATACATAGTGACTGCTGATGCATCTCAGAAACTGCAACAACAAAATACTTGAAATACGTCAATCCAATTGAGCAGCTATCCCCATTAAAATTATATTTAAATGTTAATATTTTCTCCAGTATTTATAAGTTGCCACTGTTTAATTATATATCTTTTTAAGATTTTACTTATTTATTTGACAGAGAGAGATCACAAGTAGGCAGAGAGGCAGGAAGAGAGAGATGAGGAAGAGAGCTGAGCAGAGAGCCTGATGTGGGGCTCAATCCCAGGGCCTGGAGACCACAACCCCAGCCAAAGGCAGAGGCTTAACCCACTGAGCCACCCAGGCGCCCCTGCCACTGTTTAATTGTAATGGAAAATACCCTTTCAAGGAAAAAAAGAAAACTTAAACCCAAGTGTAAAAAAGAGTAAATTTTAAAATAGTCTAGAATCAATAACAGCTTCATAGAATACTTCACTTTGCTTTTAAACAATTGCCTTTCATTTCTGTTCTTTTTTTTAAAAAGATTTTATTCATTTATTTGACAGAGAGATCACAAGTAGGAAGGGTGGGGTGGAAGCAGGTTCCCCGCTAAGCAGAGAGCCCAGTGGGGGGGGGGGGTTATCCCAGGACCCTGAGAACATGACCTGAGCCAAAGGCAGAGGCTTAACCCACTGAGCCGCCCAAGCGCCCCTCTTCTTTTTTTCTTTTTTGAAGGTCATTCTCTAGGGTGCCTGGGTGGCTCAGTTGGTTAAGCATCTGACTCTTGACTTTGGCTCTGGTCTTGTCCTCAGGATTGTGAGTTCTAGCCCTGCCTTGAGCTTCACGCTGGGTTTGGCACCTACTCAAAAAAATAAAAAATAAAAGCAATCTCACCATCCAACATGGGGGCTCAAACTCATGACCCAAAGATCAAGTCCCACGGGTCTACCTACTGAGCAAATGCCCTGCATTTCACATTTCCATTCTATCCTTTCACTAATGCCTAAATGAAAAATGGCACTTAAAGAAGAGAGGATGAGGTATACAATTAAGATACTGTTCCTGAAACTGTAACTAAATGAAGACTACAAATATTAAGTAATGAACTTTAAGTAGTAATTACTATTGATTATTCTTGAGGGATCATCTGCCCCTTCCTTTTATTTTGATTTATTCATTTTTATAGATGAAAGAGAGCATGCACAGGCAGAGGAAGCAGCAGTCTCCCAGTGGAGTGAGAGCCTGAGGCGGGGCTCCCTCCCAGACCCTGGGATCATGACCTGAGCCAAAGGCAGACTTAACCAACTGAGACACCCAGGTGCCCCATGCCCCTCCCCTTTAAAGTAATAGAATACTAAAAAAGAAGTGTCTTTACTTCACATATTACCTAATATGTCTATTACCTTATACAACTGGAGACGTTTATACAGCTCTCTGCCTGTGTTTTGTGTGGCAAGATTGACTCACCTGTTGAAGACTAGGATCTCCTTTTGTTTCAAGTAAATCCTGAGTTACCAGAAGAGGCTCGCTTTTCCCACAGCTCTCCTGGCTGATGAGCGTGTCCGCATAGTTGGGCTGGGGGAAGATCAGGTGACTCTTGCGCGAGTCCGCGGTGAGGGACACCTCGTGCGAATAGGTCTGCAGGAAAGCCCGCACCCCGTCCACGCCCACGAAGTGCGAGGCCGGCACGCCCACCAGCCCGTCTCCTGAAGCCTGGAGCACACGCGATGCGTGCCAGCGCCTCAGCCTGAGCGCCAGCAGCACGATGACGAAGGCGAGGAAGACGCAGGAGACGGCCGCCACCGCCACCACCAGATAGAGCGTGAGGTCCGCATCGTCTGGGTCGGCGGGGGTCCCGATGCTGCCCAGGTCCGCCAGGACGTCGGGGATGCTGTCGGCCACGGCCACGGTGAGCGTGACGGTGGCCGACAGAGGGGGCTGCCCGTGATCCTGCACCGCCACCACCAGGCTCTGCTTGAGCGCGTCTCTGTCCAGCAGGGCCCGCGCTGTGCGCACCTCGCCCGTGTGCAGCCCCACCGCGAAAAGCCCTGGCTCGCTGGCCTTGAGCAGGCGGTAGGACAGCCAGGCGTTCTGGCCAGAGTCTCTGTCCACTGCCACCACCTTGGTGACCAGGTAGCCGGGCTCTGCGGATCGGGGCGCCAGCTCCACACCTGTGGAACCGTCAGTGGGGAGAGAGGGGTACAGGATTTCAGGGGCATTGTCATTCTGGTCCACAATGAAAATATGCAAGGACACATTGCTGCTGAGTGGAGGGTTCCCACTGTCGCTCGCTCTCACCAATAGTTGCAGGTCTCTAACCTGCTCAAAGTCGAAGGAGCACAGTGCATACAGGACACCAGTATCAGAGTTGATGGAAACAAAGGAAGACAGAGACAGCCCATGGAGTGTGTCTTCAGCCAAGGAGTATGTGACTCTGGCATTCTCAATGCTGTCAGGGTCTTGGGCAGACATGGATAAAATGGAGGCTCCTCGGGGGTTGTTTTCAGGAATGTAGGCAGAGTAGGAAGCATGAGGGAAAGCAGGTGGGTTGTCATTGATGTCTGCCACCTGCAGTGAGATGTGAGTTTCTGTAGAAAGTGGTGGCATTCCATGATCAGTGGCAGTTACCGTGATATTATATTCTGAAACTTCTTCTCTATCCAGTGTTCTGCATGTCAATAGCCGATGATAATTTCCATAGGTCTTTTCAAGTGTGAATGGCAGATTATCCAGAATAGAACATGTGACAAAGCCATTCTCTCCTGAATCACTATCGTGCACATTGAAAAGTGCAATTACTGTACCTGGCGGAGAAGTTTCTTGGACAGAGTTGGCAAGAGATGTAACAGTGACTTCTGGAGCATTGTCATTTACATCCAAAACTGTCACCAGTACCTTACTTCTGGCTCGGAGACCAGGTCCATCATGGGCTTCTACATCTATATCATAGAATCCAGAGTCTTCATAATCTAGATCCCCCAATACTGTTATGTCCCCAGTCAAAGAATTCAACTGGAATAGTTGGGACATTTTATCTCTCACTTTACGGAAAGAATAGGTTACTTCTCCATTGGCTCCTTCATCTGGATCAGTGGCTTTTACAGTGAGTAGCCGGTAGCCCACTGGCACGTTCTCTGGAACCTTCACGTGGTATTCTGGCTGAGTGAATACGGGAGCATTGTCGTTGGTATCCACAAGCGTTACATGAATCTTGACAGTACCAGAGTGAGCCAGGTTACCCCCGTCAAAGGCGGTGAGAAGGAGGTGGTGAACCGCCTCCTCTTCTCTGTCTAGAGCAAGCTCCAGCACCAGCTCAGGGTACTTAATGCCGTCCGCTCCACTTTGCACGTCTAGGGAGAAGTGAACATTGGAGCTGAGCTGGTAACCCTGCAGGGAGTTTACCCCAATATCTGGATCAAAAGCTTCAGGAAGAGGAAATCTTGTCCCAGGACTTTCATTTTCAGCAACTTTTATTTCCCTTTGCTCTGTCCCAAAGTTGGGCGCGTTATCATTAACATCGATGATCTCCACTTCTACTCCAAAAATCTTTACTTTGTCCTCCAGAAGAATCTCCAGGCTTACTACACACTTTGGAGATCTATCACACAGCTCTTCCCGGTCTATCTTACCTGCGGTGACCAAGCTGCCGGTTCGCGGGTTCAGAGCAAAGAGCTGTGTCTTACCTCTGGAGATGATGCGGACTCCGTGCTCTGACAGTTCCAGAGGCTCCAGTCCCAGGTCCTTGGCGATACTGCCCACGTAAGAGCCTTCCTCCAACTCTTCAGGCACTGAGTAGCGGATCTGTTCGGCCTGGATTTTCCACAGGGCCCCCAGAAGAACGCAGATCCGGACCAGCCGGCTGCATTTGGGGCGATAAGGAGGAGCCGCCATTACCGCCCCTCCTCAGAGCAGCTTCCGCTTGGGCGTTTCCTCAGTGGAGACCGGAGAAGCCCCAGGATCTTCAAGGTCCAAGATTTTGTGCTTTCACAGTTGAACGTTGGAGTTCGGGGGTCCAGTCTTTAGCTTTCCTTAAGCCGCAGGGCTAATGCTTTGTGATGCAAAGATCTTTTGGTTTGGATTAAATTCCTGGTTATCTGTTTCCCCTGGTTGGTGAACAGCGACACTCAGAGTCCTAACCTGTTACTACAACCTATTCTTGGTGAAGAAAAGCACTACCTGTTTATACCATTTCTTTCCCATAACCTATTTGTCCCCCCAAAAGTAAAATTCAAGCTCCTGTTGTTGGTTTTTTTTTTGCAATGAAAATCCAGGCACGATACAAAGCTTACTGTACAATAAATCTTCCAAACCAATTTATTTATTTTCAAATAAAATATGGTGATTTTTCTAAGAATTTTTTCTCTTTTAAAACTTTTTAAGTTTTTCCATTATTTTTGTTCCTAGTCCATTTTTAGTGCAGTGCATTGTGTGAGGGGCACATTTATCCTTCCCAGAAGCAAGGATGAACTTGAAGAATGAAAGAATAGGTGAAAAAACAGTGTCAGGGAGGTTGGAGGTCTGAGATCTAGGACTCTAGGTCCTTACCTATGCAGAAACAAGTTTCCTCACATGAGTTGACCCTTTAGAATCTGGGACAACTTTTCAATTCTCTTGTAAGAAAATATCTACTTTTCAAGAGCTAGTCTTTCTCCTGTGCAAATGAACTTAGCAAATATGATAATGATTTGGGGAAGCTAATTTGTTCAATAATTTTGTATACAAAAGATTTTAGGTCACAGGCTATGTTTGTGATTATTATGTTCACAATGTATTCTCAAACTTTAGAACAGCATCTTTCATAGAGTAGATACTCAAACAGTTTTTCAGTGTTTAATGAGTGCATTACTAATATAATTGCAAAGCCCTAAATCAATGGGTAAGTAACTCTGATGTTAAAAATAAATAATAAAAAAGACAGAAGAGTTAAACTGAAGCTTTGTCTGTAAAAAGGAGACAATATTCAGTATCTTTTCATATAAGGACAATCCTGAATTTATTATTTTATTATCATTTATTAGTTTACTTTAGGTGTGATTTTAGAAAGAACAACTAAAAGGAAAATTTTTAGTAGTTGTATATATATTATTACTGCATGTTTAAGATTTCTTACACATGAGTACTTTCAGTCCTTAACTAATCTTAGAAAATTTAATATAAAGCAGAAAGTAGCCAGTTCTTTAGATTACTCCTCACATAATAATTAGCTTCTAGAAGTTACTTATAAATTTTAATCAGACAAGAAAGCCCAGTATTTATTCAGAATTGTAAAATCATCAGACTTTGGAGAGCAGAGGAAAAGGTAATTTTCACAATCCTCAAAGGAGTCACAAATTGCTGGGGACTGGGAGGTAAATGAGATGTTGTGAAAAAATTTGATTTGCTTCTCAGAAACCTATACTTTAAAAAAAGAAACATGGAAGAGGCTTTATATACAAAAAGTTTCAATACATTCCTTATTATTACAGTCAAAAAGTAGAAAGAGTATAAAAATTATTTCAGAATGGTTAAGATTATTTGTTCAAAGATTTTATTTTTTGTAAATATTGTATTTATTTGACAGAGAGAGAGAGAGAGCACAAATAGATGGAGCAGTAGACAGGAGAGGGAGAAGCAGGTGCCCACCACCCAGGAGAGAGCTGGACACCATGCTCGATCCCAGGATTCTGGGATCATGACCTGAACAGAAGGTAGACGCTAAACCAACTGAGTCACCCAGGTGTCCCTAGAGATCTTATTTTTAAGCAATCTTCATACCCAACATGGGGTTTGAACCCACAACCTGGAGATCAAGACTCACATGCTCTACTGACTGAGCCAGCCAGATGCCCAGAAGGTTATTTTTGAATGAGATAATAGAATGCGAATAAAACTGACCCAAAGTTAGTGATCCAAATCAGTCTTTGCTACATGTGGTAAGCAAAGAAATGCTGAGACTTAATTCCTAAAGTCTTAATTAAAAATACATATTGCAGCAAAAAGATGGAAAAAAAACTATTATTTGATGAAGATGAACATTAACTTAAGCAGAAAGAACTGTCAGTAAATTCATAGAGAATAAAGCTTGAAGTGCTCCCTTTGGTAGCACCTATACTAAGAATAAAGCTTGAAAAAAAATAGTATCACACATCAGCTAACACAGGCAGTGTTATTACTAAAGGTAGTGGCATCCAAGAACAAGCTCTCTTTAGCAATATATTCTGAACATACAAAATCGTCAACAGTACAAATTGAGAAGTTCTAATCAGCTAACTACCAAGACTACTGAGCAATCAAGACGCCAATCTCCACCCATCCAATACACCTCTCCTATTACTAACATCACTAGGAAAATGAACAATAAAAATAATTATGCACGACTGAGAATAAACGCAGGTTTGCAGAAACTCACGTGAGGCGCAAAAGACGAGTCAGAAACGATTTGGGGGTCTTCACTGCTGACACATACATCCATAGAAGTATCGTCACAAAGGAGATCCCGAGAAGGAACCATGTCTGGTTTCAGGTTGGAAAAAGTAAACTCTGTCTTAGCTAATCCTGAGGCCACGCACAGATTGTAGGAATAAGGCAAAGTCCCTTCACTGTAACTGGGGAGAACTCCAGGTCCGGACTTGGAACTGAGATCCTGCGGAAAGCAGCTCCAGACAGCCTGGCTGGAGGAGCGGCGTAGGCGCAGAGCAACCGCCAGAATCACCGCGAGGAGGAACAACACCGAGATCAAGGCCAAAGCCACCACCAGGTAAAACTGTAACTCCGCCTGGGGGTCAGAGGGCTCAGGGCGGTCGCTGACATCCGGCAGCACCTCCTGCAAGCTGTCGGCGAAAACCAGGAGCAGCGTGGCCGTGGCCGAGAGCGGCGGCTGTCCCCCATCCCGCACAGCGACCAGCAGGCGCTGGCGGGCCGCGTCCCGGTCGCCCAAAGCACGCGCCGTGCGCACCTCGCCTGTGCGCAGCCCCAGGCTGAAGAGTCCCGGCTCGCTGGCTTGCAGCACGTGATACGACAGCCAGGCATTGTGTCCCGAGTCGGCGTCCACCGCCACCACCTTGGTGACCAGGTAGCCGGGCTGCGCGGCGCGCGGCACCGTGTCGAACAGCGCCGAGCCGTCGGGTCCCAGCGCCGGGTACAGCACCCGCGGCGCGTTGTCGTTGCGGTCGCCCACCAACACGCGCAGGCTCACGTTAGCGCTGAGTGCGGGCGAGCCCTGGTCGCGCGCCTGCAGGGTCAGCTCGAAGGCGCGCAGCTGCTCGTGGTCGAAGGCGCGCTGCGCGAACACCACCCCGCTCTGCGCGCTCACGGACACGTAGGACGCCAGCGCCCGTGGCTCCAGGTCGCTGGCGACGATGGAGTAGGAGACGCGACCGTTGGGCCCCAGATCCGGGTCAAAGGCGCTGACGTGTGCAATCGAGGCGCCAGGAGGATTGTTCTCTGCCACGTGGACCAAGTAGGAGGCCTGGTGGAAAACTGGCGCGTTGTCGTTGATATCGCTGATATGTAGGGTGACGCTTGTACTGGAGAATAGGGAGGGTTTGCCCTTGTCAGTGGCGGCGATAGTGACATTGTACTCGGCCATCTGCTCCCTATCTAGGGCACTGTCAATCACCAGCTTGTAATAATTCTTGGAGGTGGATTCTAATTTGAAAGGAACATCTTCCTGAATATAGCAGTTCACCAGACCGTTTTGCCCAGAGTCACGGTCTCTCACTTTAAAGAGGGCTACTACAGTTCCAAGGTCTGAGTCCTCAGGAATCTGGTTAGAATAGGACATCAGTGTGACTTCTGGGGCATTGTCATTCTCATCAACAATTTCAATCTGAACATTACAGTGAGCTGTGTGCACTCCTCCATCCTTGGCTTCTACAACCAACATGTATCTACTTGTCTTTTCAAAGTCCAATGTACCATTGGTTGTAATGTCACCAGTATTTGGATTGAGATTGAAGAGGAGGCTGGTACTTGTTGGGGCACTGAGAAAGGCATAGGTGATCTTTGCATTATCACCCTCGTCCTGGTCGGCAGCCATCACTTGGAGCACAGAGGTCCCCGCGGGCACATTTTCTTGGAGGCTAACTCTGTATGTGTCCTGGCTGAACACTGGAGCATTATCATTGGCATCAGTGACCTGAATCCGGATCTGGGTGGTGCCGCTTAGTGGAGGGTCTCCACCGTCCATGGCGGTCAGGATTAACTGGTGGGAGCTCTGCTGTTCTCTGTCCAGAGGTTTTTCCAGAAGTAATTCTGGGTATTTACTTCCATCAGGACTTTCCTTCGTTGTCACAGAGAAGTGTTCATTGGAGTTGATAGTGTATATCTTTAGTGAGTTACTTTCTACATCTGCATCTTGTGCAGAATCCAGAGGGAATTTTACACCTGGTAAGACTGACTCACAGATTTCCAAGTCAATGCCTTTTGCAGTGAAACGTGGTGCATTGTCGTTAATATCTTGGATTGCAACAATCACGTGGAAAACATTCATTGGATTTTCAGCAACCGTTTCAAATTCTAGTGCACACTCGGATTTCCTTCCGCAGATTTCCTCTCTATCTATTCTACCGTTCACTAACAAATCCCCACTCTCTGCATTCACACTGAATAAATTCTCTGCACTAACCCGCAGTTTTCGAGCTGGCAGTTCCTGGACATTGAGCTTCAGGTCCTTGGCAAGATTCCCCACCCGCAAGCCCTTGGCCAGCTCCTCCGGAATAACGTACTGGATCTGCTGGGAGATAGCCCCCCACAACAAAGACAGCAGGAAGAGAAACAGTACCTGAATTTTCATTGGTTCAGCTTTTCTGGAGCTTCTTTGCATTTTTTGAACTCCCTGGGAAGCTTCTTCTCAGAATGTCTCTGGGATGTTTAAAAAAAAAAGCAGTGACAGCACCTGGACTTTTGTAATTTGAGGGTAGGACTTCAGTTGGTGGGTGTACAGGCGCTGCCTCCGCGTTCTGTGTGCGCAGGACAAAGCCAGAAAACACTGCCTAACTCTCTTGCAGAATTGAGAACCTTTCTTCCCTTTGGTCAACAGCGGCGCCTGGAGGTTGTCTGGAAGAACTGCATATTGTCCAGCCATTTACCCTCAACGTGTAAGCTCTTGAATCTATATGTACCTTGTCTATTTGTTGGAAAAACCAAGTATTCATATTTTCCCTCTAAATTTGGTATGTTCTAGTTTTCATCACTTCATAAGCAATACTATAATTTTACATTCTTTTTTTCATTAAAAAATTTCACAAGGCTTACACTCATTTTTTTCGGTTTTGGGGGCAAAAATATCTTCACTTATTTATTTCACTGTATTTACAAACACTGGCACGAGTAGTATAGATTTAACCAAATAAGTTACTGACTTTTTATCCACATTTTAGTGAACTATGATCCTTACGTTTTTGTAAAATCCATAATCTGTTTTATATAGTGTTTTAACTCTCTCCATACTTTACCATTCAGTAATACTTTCCAAAGATACAGACTTCGCAAAAAAGAGTGAGTCAAGCCCTAGACTTATTTTAACGTACTCCTCATTTTTTTTAAAGCATAGGCAATCTTCACATTAAGTACCGCACAGCCTGATATTTTAAGTGACCAATTTAGTACACATGCTTTTATACAGCACAATCTTGTGAATGCCATATTTATTTTTATAAAATCAATGATTTTTACTATATGAATGTAAATGCAATACTCCATGGTAAATCAGCTCCAGCTGATTTATACTATTAATAAGTATAATGAATTTACCCTGATCACTGGTAAATCCTGGAGAGGTGTTGAGAGTCCTTGGACACTCCATTTTGAAACTTACCCTGTAATCCTTGAACTCACCTTGGGTGACTAATACAAATACCTTTATTTCAAATGCACTACCAAATTAGATACCAATATAGTGATTTATTCTACTGTTTTGCAGTGTTAATACACACTCACATTACACTCCAGTCAGAACAGACTATTATCTATTTTTCTAGGACATTATTTTCATTGCTTTCCCTACTTCGTGACTTTATATTTTCTGTTTCTTTTGCTGTTCCCTTTTCTACTATAATGAATTCTTCCCCCTCCTTAAGAAAATCCTTTTTAGTGAAATGGAATGTCTGAGACCTTTCATTACCTACAAAAATAGATGAAAATTGTACTCTCTGTACACTTTCACAACATTTATGTAGGCTTTGTTTTATACAAGATTCTTAGAAAATTCACTTTGAGCATCTAAAGTTCCCTTGGCATTACCTATTTAGTAATTTTTCTCATTATGAGGAAAGTCATACTAATATCACTTTATCACACTATAAATATTTTCCCTTAAAAAAGACATTTTGAAGATCACGTGCCTTTTTTTTTTTCCTGAGATGTATTTGTATGTTTGAGTGAAAATACACTTTTCCCTGTTCTCAGTTATTTTGTTCAGGCCCTGAATCTCACACTCTTGAATACTAATATATTGAGGGAGAGAGATGTTCCTTTATTTGAAATCTAAAGAAATATATTTTGGTCTCATTTTGGATGACTCTCTGAGGTGATTTCATGGGTGAAAGTAATTTCATAAATTTCTGACTCAAGAATGTTGTAGGACTCTATTCTATTGTTGGAGTAGCTGGTCTGGAAATGTCCTGCTGAGATGAGACATATATCCTTGCATTTTTAAAGATCCTTCTCAAGGACAAGAAATGTCCCTCCAAGACTCATAACGGTTTAGGCAACTGACCTCCCCACCTTCAGACAAAAGGCTGAAATCAATATGAATGCACACATACACCCACACATACTTTAGGTATACACAGTAAGGAATACAGGCCAGGTAAAACCACTTGATCAAGCTGTACATTTTTTTTTACTCAACAGTTTCTATGTCATTGAGATGAAAAGAGTGTGGCCTGGTGTGGAAAGAGCAAGCATCATTTTACAGGCACCTAAGATACCTAGTACTTATATTTTTGTTTGTATCAGTCAGGATAAGCTAAGTAGGTTGGAGTGACAGACTTCAAATCACAGGAAGTTAAAATGAAAAAAGTCTATTTATCACACGTATACACACCAATGTATGACAACCACAGAGATCTTCTCTTGGTATAGTTACTCAAGCACTCAAATCGAAGAAACAGTCACAATTTCAAAAAATAGCACAGAGATCTAGAAATTCTTACAATGCCAACAAGAGCTTCCTCCAGACAGAGGCACATATTACTTCCATTTACAGTACATTGGCCAGAATTCGATACTTAGGCTCACTCAGTCATAAACAGGTCAGGAAGATCAGATACTTAGGCAACATAAGGACTATCACATTGTTTTATTTTCAAATAAATGTGCATTAAATCTATATATTAGCTACACGGTCAAAATTGTTCTTCATAGTGTTCCAAGAAAGAAATAAACTTACCTGAAGTAGGTTGGGGTCTCCTTTCATTTCTAGTAAATCTTGAGATACCAGGAAGGACTCGCTTTTCCCACAGCTCTCCTGGCTGATGAGCGTGTCCGCATAGTTGGGCTGGGGGAAGATCACGTGACTCTTGCGCGAGTCCGCGGTGAGGGACACCTCGTGCGAATAGGTCTGCAGGAAAGCCCGCACCCCGTCCACGCCCACGAAGTGCGAGGCCGGCACGCCCATCAGCCCGCCTCCTGAAGCCTGGAGCACACGCGATGCGTGCCAGCGCCTCAGCCTGAGCGCCAGCAGCACGATGACGAAGGCGAGGAAGACACAGGAGACGGCCGCCACCGCCACCACCAGATAGAGCGTGAGGTCCGCATCGTCTGGGTCGGCGGGGGTCCCGATGCTGCCCAGGTCCGCCAGGACGTCGGGGATGCTGTCGGCCACGGCCACGGTGAGCGTGACGGTGGCCGACAGAGGGGGCTGCCCGTGATCCTGCACCGCCACCACCAGGCTCTGCTTGAGCGCGTCTCTGTCCAGTAGGGCCCGCGCTGTGCGCACCTCGCCCGTGTGCAGCCCCACCGCGAAGAGCCCTGGCTCGCTGGCCTTGAGCAGGCGGTAGGCCAACCAGGCGTTCTGGCCAGCGTCTCTGTCCACTGCCACCACCTTGGTGACCAGGTAGCCGGGCTCTGCGGATCGGGGCGCCAGCTCCACGCCTGTGGAATCATCAGTGGGGAGAGCGGGGTACAGGATTTCGGGGACATTATCGTTCTGGTCCAGCACAAATATGCTAAGTGTCACATTGCTGCTGAGTGGAGGGTCCCCACTGTCGCTGGCTGTCACCAATAGCTGTAGGTCTCTAACCTGCTCATAGTCAAAGGAACGGAGCGCATACACGACACCAGTGTCAGAATTGATGGAGACATAGGTGGAGAGAGGTGCTCCCTGGATAGTATCCTCAGTCAGTGCATAAATGATGTGGGCATTGTGGATGCTGTCGGGATCCTGGGCGATCACACAGAAGATGGAAGCTCCTCTGGGGTTGTTTTCAGGAATGTAGGCAGAGTAGGAGGACTGACTGAAGGCAGGTGGGTTGTCATTGATGTCTTCAACATGCAGAGTGATATGAGTGCTCGTGGACAGTGGGGGATTTCCCCCATCTGTGGCTCTGAGAGTGATGTTATATTCAGACACCTGTTCACGGTCTAGAGATCTGGCTGTCACTAAGCGGTAATATTGGTCTATTGATTTTTCTAAATTAAATGGAATATTTCCCAGGACAGAAACTGTGACTTGCCCATTTTGCCCAGAATCCTGATCGTGCACATTGATCAGGGCAATTTCTCTTCCAGCAGGAGCCTCTTCTGGGACTGACCCAGTAAGAGAAGTGATTGCAATTTCTGGGGCATTGTCATTCACATCCAGGACTGTGACTAAAATCTTAGCTCTTGAAAGGAGACCAGGTCCATCTTGTGCTTCAATTTTAATTTCATAGAATGTAGCATCCTCATAATCTAGACTTTTTAAAATTGATATATCTCCAGTCAATGAATTGAGATCAAACATCTGAGCGACTTTCCCAGGCATTTTATCTAGAATATAGGACACTTGAGCATTGAATCCTTCATCAGGGTCAGTGGCATTCACTGTGAGCAGTGTGGTACCCAATGGCAAGTTCTCTGGAATACTTACTTGATATTCAGATTGAGTAAATACTGGTGGGTTGTCATTTGCATCCAGAACTACCACTTGGATGTACAAGTTGCCAGAGCGGACAGGGTTTCCACCATCAGAAGCAATGAGGACAAGCTGGTGAACTTTCTTTTGCTCACGGTCCAGAGCCCTTTCTAGTACCAGCTCTGGGTACTTGGCCCCATCAGAGACATGCTTCATAGCCAGGGAGAAGTAGTCATTGGGGCTGAGGTGGTAGTTCTGAAGGGAGTTCATGCCCACATCTGGGTCAAATGCAGTCTTAAGTGGAAATCGAGTTCCAGAAACTGTTAGTTCACCAATTTTTATTTCCAATTCCTCTGTTAGAAAATCAGGAGCATTATCATTAATGTCTTTAATTTCTATTTCTACTTCAAAAATTTTCAATTTGTCTTCAACCAGGATGTTAAATTTCACCAGACACAACGTGCTCTGAGCGCAGAGCTCCTCCCGGTCTATCCTACCTGCTGTGACCAAGGTGCCGCTTCGCAGGTTCAGAGCAAAGAGCTGCGTCCTACCTCTGGAGACGATGCGGACTCCACGCTCCGCCAGCTCCCAGGGCTCGAGTCCCAGGTTCTCGGAGATGTTGCCCACAAAGGAGCCTTTGTCCAGCTCCTCCTGCACTGAGTAGTGGATCTGCCCGGATCCAGTCTTGCACAGCGTCCCCAGAAGCACGCTCAGCAGGGTCAGTCCTTTGCAGTGTTTGTATGTCAGGTATTTGATCATTTTCTCTTTGGTGAATTATTTTCTGTGAAATAGGTTCCAATTGCCCACGATGGACTCAAATATCATTTTTTTCTCAAACAACTAAGCTTTTTATGGTCCTAACTTAGGAGTCACAGAGCTGGTTGACTGACAAAGTGAGCTTTGTAGCAGCCTCCGATCTTCCGCAGTCTGATTGACTCGTTCTTTGCTTTTTATGAACAAGGAAATGGTGGACTAGCTCTCCAGCTCCGTTTTCCTCCTTGAGTGGTCAACAGCGACACTCAGAGGCCTATTGGTTTACTGCACCCTCTCAGACAAACCCAAGTAAGTCATTTTTAAGTTTCCCCAACACCTGCAATCCTCTTTATCAGAGGTAATGGGATTGGTTTCTATTTCACACACTCGAATTGCTATAAATTAAAGTATGTAACTTCAAGTTCCTTGGGAAGCCATGCTCTAACCTTAACACCACAAATATTGCTTCAAACACGCTGGAGTTACTGTTTTGAAATGTTCAAAGTTTAAAAACAAGAAAAAATAAGCCATATTTATAATTATACTTATTGAAGTTTGTCCTTGATAGCATGACACCTAAGATTCAATATTTGTAATTTAACACATTCATTAAACAAACATAAAATTGGATGTTAGACGATATGTGGGGATTTAAGGTAAATGATATGAACATAACCACTTCCCTCCCCTGAAAAGCTATGAAGATAAAATCAAACAAGGAATTCCAGTGCATTGAGAAAACTAACAAAATGGAAGAAGCCAAAGGTGATGGGAGGGCCTCTAACCTGGCCTTGGAGATTAGCAAAGACTCTCTCAAGAAACATGACAGGAGGGGTGCCCAGGTGACTCAGTCAGATAAGTGATTGCCTACAGATCAGGTCATGATCCTTGGGTCCTGGGATCAAGCCCCACATCAGGCTCCCTGTTCAGTGGAGAGTCTGCTTCTCCCTCTCCCTCTGCCTGCTGCTCTTGTGCTAACTCTCTGCCAAAAACAAACAAACAAAACAAAACACACACACAAAAATAACAGGAATGGATCAGGAAAAAGGCCTGGATGTGAGAGAGAACAGTATGGCAGTGTCTAGCTGTGAGAGAGAAATCAAAGAACTTCAGGGTACCGGAAGTAATTCACTTTGTCTAAATCTAGAGTGAGGGTGTTTTTCAAAGACCCAAACTAAAACTAGTAGAAGTAAACTTTTGTATTATGTTCCAGACATGCTCTCTCCATATTTGTTTACCTCTCCAAGCACAGAAATAGAAATACATTTGTCATTTCAAGCATGTACTATTATAAATTTATCCATAAGGCATTTATTCTTGTGAAGAGATAACATAAACACTATAAGGAACTGTCTTTAATTTTTCTTAGTTTATACTTTATTTATTACCTAGAAGTAAAGGTGTTATAATGTATTATTCCACAATAAGTTTCAGTTTTATCTCCTAGAGAATTACATAATAGTAATAAAACACAAGAGGCGCATTGGCTTAGATCAGCTCTCCTCAAATGCCTTTAAGTATAATTAAAAATCACAGTACCTTGAAAGATGATAATACCATTAAACACAAGATTCAGTTAGTACATGATTACTTCCAAATCAAAATTTAAAAGATCTTAGTTTCAGAGAATATTACTGTGGTCATTGTTCTTCATTATTAAAAGCAAAACAAACATACTAAACGCTGACATGGAAAGAGGAATGAGTAAGAAAGACAGTGGTTGTGAGGGAAACTAAGGTTAGGTGAGGAACTGGAAATATTTTTAACAGTGCTGTGAGTAGGAATCTTTGAGAGGAGAAATGTATAAGAAGGATTTTTTAGGGGCAATTATTTTATCTGGCCTTTGAATCCCTTGAGGATACATATTATTTTTAATGATAGAAAGTAAATATGGTTTCCAGATATGAGAAAATAAAAACATCAAAGAGAAACACATTTACTCTTAAACTACCCATTTATTATAGAGCAAACAATAATTATATCATTTTGTTAAGCAACAACTACTTTATTTTTTAAAAGATTTTATTTATTTATTTATTTGTTTGAGAGGGAATACAAGCAGAGGGAGTAGGAGAGGGAAATTCAGGTGCCCTACAGAGCATGGAACCCTAATGTGGGGCTCAATCCCAGGATTCCGGGACCACGATCTGAGCCAAACGTAGACGCTTAACTACTGAGCCACCCAGGCACCCCCACCACTACTTTAGAAAATAGTAGGATTTTTAACTAAGCTGAGATACCATGACATACCTTCCTAAAATACAGTGAAGCATATATTTCTAAATTTCCATTTTTTAAAAAGGGAAGGTCATACAAATAAAATAAAATGAAGAACCTCACTGCCAAACTGAAGGAAAATTATTAAAATTGAGTGAGAAGAAACTACAGCATTCCATTACTCATAGATCAAAATATAAAACAAAAAAATATAAAACAAAAACCATGACTTTTAATGCACTTGCGTAAACATAAAATTCAACTTTCATTTTTAAAAATTATCTTTTTATTTTATTTTTTTTAAAAGTAAACTATACCGCCAACATAGGGCTCAAACTAATGACCACCAGATCAAGACACATGGTTCACCAACTGAGCCAGCCAGGGGCCCCTCAACCTCCATATTTTTAAGAGAGAAAGAATTATTGACCCAGGTAGATGAGATGATTTGTCCAGGGATGGGAAAGAAAGTATGAAAAGCCAGATATACCAGTTCTTAATGGAATGCTCTTTGATAACCTAAATATAATATTCACCTGATACTAACTCCTGACTTATATTCATGATAAATGATTCTAGCCCCCCTTCCCTTTAGTGAACACTTAGAGCTACTAAGATATAATTCGCCAAGATTAATTTCATAAGAACTGATATATTCACAAGGAAATATGAAAAATAGAAAAGATGGGGGTAAACAAAGGAGGCAGCTAAGTAAATAAATACATGTTTATTTTAGCAATAGCTTGTAAGTATATTGTGAAGGGAATTTACCTGGGGAACTGTTTCTTCTCCTTCATCTTCAAGTAAAGCCTGAGGTGCTGATAGAAAATCCTTTATCTCACAGCTCTCCTGGCTGATGAGCGTGTCCGCATAGTTGGGCTGGGGGAAGATCACGTGACTCTTGCGCGAGTCCGCGGTGAGGGACACCTCGTGCGAATAGGTCTGCAGGAAAGCCCGCACCCCGTCCACGCCCACGAAGTGCGAGGCCGGCACGCCCACCAGCCCGCCTCCTGAAGCCTGGAGCACGCGCGACGCGTGCCAGCGCCTCAGCCTGAGCGCCAGCAGCACGATGACGAAGGCGAGGAAGACACAGGAGACGGCCGCCACCGCCACCACCAGATAGAGCGTGAGGTCCGCATCGTCTGGGTCGGCGGGGGTCCCGATGCTGCCCAGGTCCGCCAGGACGTCGGGGATGCTGTCGGCCACGGCCACGGTGAGCGTGACGGTGGCCGACAGAGGGGGCTGCCCGTGATCCTGCACCGCCACCACCAGGCTCTGCTTGAGCGCGTCTCTGTCCAGTAGGGCCCGCGCTGTGCGCACCTCGCCCGTGTGCAGCCCTACCGCGAAGAGCCCTGGCTCGCTGGCCTTGAGCAGGCGGTAGGACAGCAAGGCGTTCTGGCCAGCGTCTCTGTCCACTGCCACCACCTTGGTGACCAGGTAGCCGGGCTCTGCGGATCGGGGCGCCAGCTCCACGCCTGTGGAACCGTCAGTGGGGAGAGCGGGGTACAGGATTTCGGGGACATTGTCGTTCTGGTCCAGCACAAATATGCTAAGTGTCACATTGCTGCTGAGTGGAGGGTTCCCACTGTCGCTGGCTGTCACCAATAGCTGTAGGTCTCTAACCTGCTCATAGTCAAAGGAGCGCAACGCATACACGATGCCGGTGTCAGAGTTGATGGAGATGTAAGAGGAGAGTGGTGTACCCTGAAGAGTGTCTTCGGTCAAAGAATAAGTTACATGGGCATTGTCATCACTGTCAGGGTCATGGGCCGACACAGAAATGATAGAGGCACCTCTGGGATTGTTTTCAGGAATATAGGCAGAGTAGGACACGTGAGGGAAGGTGGGTGGGTTGTCATTGATGTCTGCGACCTGCAGCAAAATGTAAGCATCCGAGGACAGAGATGGTTTCCCTCCATCTTTAGCAGTCACAGTGATGTTGTAAAAAGAAAACTGTTCCCTGTCAAGGGCTCTGGTTGTAACCAGTCGGTGGTAATTGTCCACTGATCTTTCTAACTTGAAAGGAAGGTTCTCAGGAAGTGAACATGTGATAAATGCATTCATCCCAGAGTCTCTGTCATGTACATTGAAAAGTGCAATTATGGTTCCTGGGGGAGAGTCTTCAGGAATTGAGCTAGTAACAGATGTCATGTAAAATTCTGGGGCATTGTCATTCACATCCAAAACTGTCACAATAACCTTTGTCCTGGTCAGAAGGCCCGGACCATCCTGGGCTTCAATATCAATTTCATGGACTTTGGCATCCTCAAAATCTAGACTCTTTGTGGTTGTTATCTCTCCAGACGTTGACTCAAGCTCAAATACCTGTGAGGTTTCTCCTGGATTTTTCTCTTGATAATATGCCACTTGAGCATTGTATCCCTCATCTGTGTCAGTGGCGGTCACTGTGAGTATCCGAGTGCCCACGGGAATATTCTCAGGAACACTTACAAGGTACTCGGGCTGTGTAAATACAGGCGCATTGTCATTCGCATCTAGGACGGTCACGCGGATGCGGGAGGTGCCGGATCGGACTGGGCTGCCTCCATCCAAAGCCACAAGGACGAGGTGGTGAATGGCCTTCTCCTCTCGGTCCAGGGCAAGTTCCAGCACCAACTCAGGGTGCTTGTTCCCATCCACTCCGCTTCGCACATCCAGGGAGAAGTGGTCATTTGGGTTCAGTTCGTACTTCTGAAGTGTGTTTTCTCCTACGTCTGCATCATGCGCACTCTTTAGGGGAATTCGGAATCCCGGGGCAGTCGTTTCACTTATTTTTAGCTCTAGTTCCTCTACTCCAAAGCGAGGGGCATTATCATTAATATCTGTTACTTCCACTTCTACTGAATAAATGTTTAATTTGTCTTCCAGGAGTATGTTAAAATTCACCAGGCACTGCACACTCTGAGCACAGAGCTCCTCTCGGTCTATCCTATCCTTGGTGACCAAACTGCCACTTCGCGGGTTCAGAGCAAAAAGCTGTGTCCTACCTCTGGAGACGATGCGGACTCCACGCTCTGCCAGTGCCAGGGGCTCCAGCCCCAAGTCCTTGGCGATGTCACCCACAAAGGAGCCTTTGTCGGTCTCTTCTGGCACAGAATAGTGCATCTGCCTAGCTCCGACTTCCCACAAGACAGCCAAAAGAAAGCAGAGCAGGGTAAGCCTTCCACATTGTGGCAATTTTTGCAGAGCCGCCATTTCTTCTGCTGCAATCTTTTCTCCCACGAAACTTCCAGCACCCAGTGTGAGATTCTGAAAGTCTTTATTCCTCAGGGTCTGAGGGAACCAGGATCACAGGACCCAGGTCACTGTAGAAAGAACTTTCAGCTGCTGGACTGATTTTTCTCCCCCGTGCGGAAGCTTGGGGGCCAAGCGCCCAGCCCTTTTTGTTGTGGGAGCAGTAAAGTTGGACTGGGTGTCTTGCACGCTTTTACTTCTAAGGTGGTCAACAGCGACGCTCAGAGGCCTAAGTAATTTCTGCACCCTCTAAGGCAAACCCTAAGTTACTTCTTGCTTGCTAGCTTTGTGACTTTCAAGTTGCTTTGAAGAATCTTAGTTTTAAGATACCTTAGAAGTAGCTCTTTCAAGTCAGGAGTCTTTTTCTCAGAATTAATAAGAATGTGTAAACAAATGTGACCTTGATAGTAGTTGCTAGGGAAGTGTTACTACTGAACACTCAAAGCATCCATCAAGGCTGCTTCTGCCCTTGCTCCAAACATCTCCAACTTCTTATTTTATATTCAAAGACTGTAAGATCAACTTTAGAACATTAGCTACATTATCTTCTAAGGTCATATATTTTGGATTTCTGTGCTTGATGCCTTAGAATTAAACTTCAACATCTGTATTTTAAAAAGTGAATTATCCAACACTTAATTGGGTGACTATTGTATACCCGGCAATTTGCCTTTTGTCCCCCATTTGTTCATAAGAAATGATGAACCTGATTAACACGGTCCTTGCTCTCAGGAAGCTTACAGTATAGGGGAGGACACAGAAAACTAAATGGAATATTTTAATAGAATATGTTAACTGCTACAGAGGTGGGAAACACTGAGCAATGGAAAGGGGTACATAAGAAGGGTATCTAACCTAGATCTCGGGGTCAAAAATTTCCCAAGACATTACTGAAGATGTCATAAACGGTAGGAACAAGGTAGGAATGGGTGAAGAGGCTGGAATAGTGTTCTAGACCCTCAGTACAAATGGTTGGAGGTGGAAGGCCGCAAGGAAATGTTAAGGAAACTGAAGGGGATTTTTCTATGTTCTTATTTTTTTAAAGATTTCTTTAAGAGAGAGCACAAATAAAGGGGAAAGTCAGAGGGAGAAGGCAATTAGACTCCCCACTGAGTGGAAAGCCTGACCTGGGGACCCTAGGACCCTGAGAACACAACCTGAGCCGAAGGCAGCCGCTTAACTCACTGAGCCACCCAGGGGCCCCTGTTCTTTTTCAAGATTGTTTTGGCTATTTGAGGTTCCTTGCTACTTCATATGAATTTTAGATTTTTTTTCTATTTCTGCAAAAAAAAAAAATCACTGGGATTTTGATAGGGATTGCACTGAATCTGTAGATTGCTTTGGGTAGTCCTCTAAGTTTTGGTAAGTACGCTATCAGGTTAAAGATGTTTCCTTCAATTCCTATTTTGCTAAACAATTTTAATCATGTGTTGAATATTCTCAAGAGCTTTATAATGCCTCTATTTAAATGAATATGTGGTTTTTTATCTTTAATTTCTTAATATGGAGTTTTGCATTATTAGATTTTCTTATATTAGAATATCCTTGCATCCTTAAAATAAACTCTATTTAGTCATAATTATAATATTATTTTTTAGTATATGGTAGATTGGGTTGGATACTGTCTTAATTAAAATTTTGAATCAACTTCTTAAATGAGATTGCCCACTTCTGATCTCACTTCAGTCTGTTTATCTTTTGGTTTCTTCCTTGTTGAACTTTTTTCATTTTTATTTTTATCCATTCCTCTGAGAATGGAAAAAATGGAAACCAGTGATATTGACTCACCTTGTTTTCTAGTAGGGCCTCTACTTTTTTAGATTTTTAAAATCTTTTCATCAACATTGTTTTGATGTTTCGGTACTCATTGAATAACTGTTCAACATCCCTTACTGCAGTTCTCTAAAGAATTACTGTTTTGAGGTGCTTTAGTGGCTCAGTTGGTTAAGTGACTGCCTTGGGCTCAGGTCATGATCCTAGAGTCCTTGGATGGAGTCCCGCATCGGGCTCCCTGCTCAACAGGGAGTCTGCTTCTCCCTCTGACACTCTCCTCTCTCACACTCTCTCTCTCAGATAAATAAATTTTAAACAATCTTTAAAAAAAGGAATTATCTGTTCTTTGTCTTTGGCAATAGCTGTTTTTACTCTGATATTATTTCCCACTCATGCTTCTTGCTTTGAATCAAATTGTTTTATTTTCCCCCAGTCTCTCCTGCTTTCCTTTCTCCTTTTCCAAGTCTTTGTTGTTAATCAGAATTTGGGGTTTTCTTTTAGAATCCTTAAAAACAATTTTTTTAATAGGCCATCTGCCTACTCTATATTAGTCCTAGCACTGGACTTCACAGAATTTTAACTTCTCCCCACTGGTCTCCGTATGACTTTTACTGTCTGCTTCTATTGCTTTATCATCAGAATTCTTTCTTGTTTGTATATTAATAAGTTATACTCTAAGCATTGTTTTTTCCCTATTATTTTCTTAAAGTTTATGCTGATACAATGTTTCTTTTTTTTTTTTAAAGATCTTATTTATTTATTTGACAGAGAGAAATCACAAGTAGATGGAGAGGCAGGCAGAGAGAGAGAGAGGGAAGCAGGCTCCCCGCTGAGCAGAGAGCTGGATGGGGGACTCAATCCCAGGGCCCTGAGATCATGACCTGAGCCGAAGCTCACAGAGGCTTAACCCATTGAGCCACCCAGGTGCCCCGCTGATACAATGTTTCTTGTTTGCCTTGTTTCTTGAGTGTCTTGCTAAACTCACTTATTTTAAATAATTTGTTTTGCTTTTAGTTATTTTATTTGTCTATAAATTTACCCCTAGGTACTCTTTCAGCTGTATTCCACAATTTAATTTAATTTAATTTAATTTTAAATATGCTCCACATCCAACATGGGGCTCAAACTCATGACCCTGAGATCAAGATGCATGTTCAACTGATTGAGCCAACCAGGTGTCCCTGTATTCCACAGTTTTAAATAATATTTTAATTTCTTTCCTTTGTTTAAAAGATTTTATTTATTTATTTACAGACAGAGATCACAAGTAGGCAGAGAAGCAGGCAGGGGGAGGGGGGAGCAGGCTCCCTGCTGAGTGAGAAGCCCCATGCAGGGCTCAATCCCAGGACCCTGGGATCATGACCTGAACTGGAGGCAGATGCTTAACCATCTGAACCACCCAGGCGCCCCTAATTTTTTTTCCTTTCTAAATAGTTCTTATTTCCATTGTGGTTTTTTAAAATCCAAGAGTAATTTAGGGGTATAGATTTAAGTGTCCAAACTTTTTTGTTTCCCTTTTACTATTGTTAAATATTTGCTTTGTAATTTTCCAGTTTTATTGAGGTACAATTAATAAATAAAATTGTAAGATATTTAAAGTGTACAACGTGATGAGATCATATATGTATACATCGTGAAAGGATTCCCCTTATTGATTTAATTAACACATCCATCACCTCAAATATTTATTTCTTTATATGTGTGAGAACACTTAAGTTCTCTCTGAAAAAATTTCTATTATACAACAAAATTTAATATTATCAACTGTAGTCTCCATGTTATATAATAGATACTCAGGACTTATTCTTTACTTTTAAAGATTTTATTTGTTTATTTGACACAGAGAGAGAGAGTGTGTGTGTGAGCACAAGCAGGAGGAGCAGCAGGCAAAGGGAGAGGAAGAAGCAGGCTCACCACACAGGAAGACCAAAGCAGGACTCGATCCCAGTACCATGGGATCATGACCTGAGCTGAAGGCAGATGCTTAAGGACTGAGCCACCCAGGAGCCCCAGGCCTTATTCATCTTACAACTGTAAGTTTGTACCCTTTTACCTGCCTGTCTCTATTTTCCCCACCCCAGCCTTATGGATTAAGTACATGTTATAAGGCACATATATTATTGATACTTTGAAATTTACTCTTTTTTATGACTATGTAGTAAATTGCTGTAGATTCCAGATGTTCATGCAAAGAACGGCTATTCTGTATTTGTTGTACATAGGATTCTATACAGATTTATTAGATCAAGCTTATAGATTCTATTGCTCAAATTTTCTGTATGCTTAGTAATTTTGTCCCTGTGGGGTATATTATTTCTTATGACACTGAGTTTAAATCTCTTGGTATTCTTTTCAAAGCTATATTGCTCAGTGATGGGGGCCTATATTTTTTATATCTTTTGGTTTGTCTGGTTTTTCATAATTATGAGCAGTTCATTAAAAAAAAAAAACACCATTGGGGCACCTGGGTGGCTCAGTTATTAAGTGTCTGCCTTCGCTCCGGTCATGATTCCAGGGTCCTAGGATCAAGCCCCACATCGGACTCCTTCTCAGCGGGAAGCCTGCTTCTCCCTCTCCCACTCCACCTGCTTGTGTTCCCTTTCTTGCTGTGTCTCTCTCTGTTAAATAAATAAATAAAATCTTTTAAAAAATCACCATTAATGTTTGTTGTCTTAAACACTACTTGCTGTTATATTAACACTGACATGACTGCTTTCTTTTGTGTGTCCACATATATATTTTTATTTTCACTATTTTAGTAGAATTTGCTTTAAGCATGTATCTTATTGGCAGAATATAGATGGGTTTTAAAAATCATCCAGCTTCGTAATTTCTGTATTTTAATAGCTAAATTTTGCTAACTTATATACATATAAAATAAAAAATTTTAAATTAACAGGAGCTGAGAAAATCCAGAATTGAAATAACTAATGTAACTTTTTTTAATGTCACTTTTTAAAAAGATTTATTTATTTGAGAGAGAGAAAGAAAAGTGCGTGCACATGGGGAGGGCCAAGGAGCAGAGTCAAGCTGACTCCCTGCTGAGCATGGAGCCCACGGGAGGGATCCATCCCAGGACCCTGAGGTCATGACCTGAGCTGAAACCAAGAATAAGATACTTAGCCAATTGAGCCACCCAGGTGCCCCATGAAATAACTTATGTTATTGAGAGTGTACTCCAAACAGAAAATAAAAATAAAAATCAATGCTTAGACATATAGAAGGATGAGAGAATTTTTTTAAAAAGCCATTAGACAGAAAACAGAGATACCTTAAAAATAACGACAATTTGTTGAAAGTATCTCACAAGCAACAATAACTCCAGAAGACGATGTTTCAACATTTTGGTTTGTAGATTTATTGATTTATTGTCAGAGAGAGTGAGCACAGGCAGACAGAGTGGCAGGCAGAGGCAGAGGGAGAAGCAGGCCTCCTGCTGAGCAAGGAGCCCGATGTGGGACTCGATCCCAGAACACTGGGATCATGATGGGATCATGACCTGAGCTGAAGGCAGCAGCCCAACCCAGCCACCCAGGTGTCCCTGGTTTGTAGATTTATTTTAAGTGGAAGAGTTTCTTAATTGCTCTCTCTCTTCTATTTTCTCTCCCACTCTCCCTCCCTTCTGGGTTCAGGGTTTTGTCTCTTAATAGTTTTAAAATTGTTTTTATTCCAGGTCCCAGGACATAAGTAGGTCTTTTAATCGTGTGCAGCAGTAGTAGTGTCAATATTACAGCTCATGTCTAAGAAACTTGGTGTTCATCTTCTGAAGCTAGCACCTGTATCCACTTTCCACCTTTGGTCTGCAGGTTGCAAAGTCATGACCACAGGAATTGGTAGGCAGCATTTTCATGCAATTTCTCCCTGTTTTAGGTAGTTGAGGGGCCGAACTGCTTATTTTCGATTCTAGTAGTAAGTCTGTAGTAAGTCTGGTTCAGGTTCCTTGTTTAACCTGAAGCACTCTGTCCCTGTAACAGTGCTGGAATGACCTCCTGATCTTATGCCTGTATCTAAGCCAAGACAAGAATTCCCATTTAGTGTGGCTCACCACTTTCTGTTCCATCTCTGACCCATATATATATTTATCTTTTATCTATGCCTTACCAAGCTTTTGATTTCTTATTTTTATAGTTTGTTTAGCTCTTTAATTTATTGGCACAGAGAAAGTTTATCAAAGCACGGACTTACTCCCCTATGATACATTTCTTGAGAAGAGTTAACACACACATTAAAATGGAATATATACTTGGTTGTTAGTCGCTTCCATTATAGGCATAATATACAAGTCAGGAGGCTTCAAAACAACTTCTCAAGTTGCATAGTAAATTTCCTGTCATTCACTTTATTACCTCATTTCATAAGTTCTTAAACATCTAATATATTCCTCAGAATACATGAATTATCTCAAAATAAAAGATGAAACAAAGGGCTAAGATATTCCACAAAAATTCCCAACATATATATATATATATATATTCCTATAACTTAATCCTAACACAACTAAAAATAGTATTTTAGACAACCTTTACCTCTTCAAATGTCCCCAAATAAAAGAGGCCTTGCTAGATGACATTTATTCTAAGTTTAGGGATAAATTAGTATTTATAACTGAGAGAAATTTAAAGCATTGTTAGTCACATAAATATTGGTGGATCTTTTCTAGTCAAACCCTATCCTTTCCAGATAAGAGAATGGTAAAACAAGAAAAATTAAATTATTTGAACAGAGGAAAGCAAGAAAATATTAGAAGTTGTATTTTCTTGTTTCTGATGCAATGCTCTTCATTGTAAAAATATTTTATTTATGTATTTGAAAGAGAGATCACAAGTAGCCAGAGAGGCAGGCAGAGAGAGGGAGGAAGCAGGCCTCCCTCTGAGCTGAGAAACCGAGGTGGGGCTCGATCCAGGACTCTGGGATCATGACCTGAGCCAAAGGCAGAGGCTTAACCCACTGAGCCACTCGGGTGCGCCTGGATATAAACATTTAATAATAATTTCCCAGAATCTGTAAATAGAAATCTACAAAAATAGTAATAGAACTGTTAATAGTAAAGAGTGACAGTAAATAAACTCTGATTATTTTTACCTAGAAAAATTTAGTAAAAGTTTACCTGAGAAAATGTTTCCTTTTTGTCTTCAAGTAAATCCTGAGATACCAGAAGAGGCTCGCTTTTCCCACAGCTCTCCTGGCTGATGAGCGTGTCCGCATAGTTGGGCTGGGGGAAGATCAGGTGACTCTTGCGCGAGTCCGCGGTGAGGGACACCTCGTGCGAATAGGTCTGCAGGAAAGCCCGCACCCCGTCCACGCCCACGAAGTGCGAGGCCGGCACGCCCACCAGCCCGCCTCCTGAAGCCTGGAGCACACGCGACGCGTGCCAGCGCCTCAGCCTGAGCGCCAGCAGCACGATGACGAAGGCGAGGAAGACGCAGGAGACGGCCGCCACCGCCACCACCAGATAGAGCGTGAGGTCCGCATCGTCTGGGTTGGCGGGGGTCCCGATGCTGCCCAGGTCCGCCAGGACGTCGGGGATGCTGTCGGCCACGGCCACGGTGAGCGTGACGGTGGCCGACAGAGGGGGCTGCCCGTGATCCTGCACCGCCACCACCAGGCTCTGCTTGAGCGCGTCTCTGTCCAGTAGGGCCCGCGCTGTGCGCACCTCGCCCGTGTGCAGCCCCACTGCGAAGAGCCCTGGCTCGCTGGCCTTGAGCAGGCGGTAGGACAGCCAGGCGTTCTGGCCAGAGTCTCTGTCCACCGCCACCACCTTGGTGACCAGGTAGCCAGGCTCTGCGGATCGGGGCGCCAGCTCCACACCTGTGGAATCATCAGTGGGGAGAGCCGGGTAAAGAATTTCCGGTGTGTTGTCATTCTGGTCCAGTACGAATAGGCTCAACGACACATTGCTGCTGAGCGGTGGGTCGCCACTGTCACATGCTACCACTCTCAGTTGAAAGTCCCGTAACTGTTCATAGTCGAAGGATCTCAGGGCATATAAGACTCCAGTGTCTGAGTTGATGGAAACATACGAGGACAGAGGCACTCCCTGGATGGAGTCCTCCACCAAGGAGTAAGTGACTAGTGCATTCTCATTGCTGTCGGCATCATGGGCTGTTGCAGAAAAGAGGGAGGCACCTCGAGGATTGTTTTCTAGAATGAAGGTAGAGTAGGAGTCCTGGGGAAAAACAGGAGGGTTGTCATTGATATCTGTCACTTGCAGTGAAATGTGAGTTTCAGTAGATAGAGCTGGAGTTCCATGATCTGTTGCTGTTACTGTGATGTTGTACCTAGAGGTAAGTTCTCTGTCCAGTGTTCTTTCTGTCACTAAATGGTAAAAATTATCATCCAACTTTTCTAATTTAAAGGGTAGATTTCCAGGAATGGAACAGGTAGTATCACCATTGTCTCCAGAGTCCTGGTCATGCACACTGATAAGAGCAATTATAGCTCCAGGAGGAAAGTTTTCGGGGACTGAAGTGGTGACAGAGGTCATGGTCACCTCTGGGGCATTATCATTTATGTCCAGAACTTTGACCAGCACCTTAGCTCTGGCCATGAGGCTTGCCCCATCCTGAGCTTGAATTTCCATTGAATAAATTTTGTATTCTTCAAAATCCAGGGCTTCCTTATTTGATATTTCTCCTGTGTAAGAATCCAGCTGAAATATCTGGGCTATTTTGTGGTCTATATTGTGAAATGAGTATGCTACTTCCCCATTGACTCCTTCATCTGGGTCAGTAGCTTTTACTGTAAGCAGCCGAGTGCCCAGTGGCACATTCTCTGGGACACTCGTGTGGTACTGTGCTTGAGTAAATGCTGGAGGGTTGTCATTTGCATCTACCACCTGAACATGAATGCGGAGTGTTCCTGAAAGGACTGGGTTGCCCCCATCAGAGGCCGTGAGGAGGAGGTGGTGCACAGCTTCTTCTTCCCTATCCAGGGGACTCTGCAGCACCATCTCTGGGAGTTGGGATCCATCAGCTCCCTGTTGCACATCCAGGGAGAAATGAGGATTGGAGCTGAGCTGGTAGCTCTGCAGTGAATTCATACCCACATCAAGATCTTGCCCCAAAGGTAGAGGGATCCTGGTACCTGGAGTAGTTATTTCATTCATTTTAAATTCCACGTCCTCTAACTGAAACTGGGGAGTGTTGTCATTAATATCAATTATTTCCACTTCAACAGGGAAAAGCTTCATTTTATCCTCTACCAAGATGTTAAAACTCACCAGACACTGCACACTCTGTGCACAGAGCTCCTCCCGGTCTATCCTGCCCGCTGTGACCAAGCTGCCACTTCGAGGGTTCAGAGCAAAAAGCTGCGTCCTACCTCTAGAGATGATGCGAACTCTGCGCTCTGTGAGCTCCTGAGGTTGCAGCCCCAGGTCTTCAGCGATGTTGCCCACGAAGAAAGCTTTGTCTGTCTCTTCTGGCACCATGTATCGGATCTTTCCAGCCCAAGCTTCCCACGACAGCCCCAGAAAAAGGCATAGCAGGAACAGCTCACTGCAGCTGAGCTGCTTCCCCCGAATCACCATTGCTCTCTCGCTTCGTAGTTTACTCCCAGTCCGGTACCGAGAGTATTGTTTCTCTGTTCTTCTGAGCCTAAATTAACCGAATTTTCAGAAGATTTCAGAGCAGAAAGTGGCCCAGAAGTAGGGTCTGGGAAGCTTCAGGGAGGCTGTTTTCAATCTGAAGATGATGGAGGTTCTAAGAAGCTTTTTTTTTTTTTTTTTTTCCCTTTTGGGGGTGAGAGTGCGCACGCGCAGCCTGTATCTCCCAGACTGGTGAACAGCGGCGCCCAGAGTCCTCACCAGTTACTACACTCATAGATAATACTGAAACTTACCTTTGTTAACCTCATCTATCTTTCCTTAAGTCTTGGTTTATTGTCAAGGAAGTAGTTATTGATATATAATATAATATAATATAATATAATATAATATAATATAATATAATATAATATAATATAATATAATATAATATAATATAATATAATATAATATAATATAGAAAATGAGAAACTATTATGTTTATTTAATCATATCTGTTACTAAATTGCAATATACAGTAGAATCTCAATATACCTAAGCTATCTGCTTTCCCTGTTTGCTATTCAGGTAATATCATCACAAGGAACAAAAATCATACCTCCACTTCTCTAGTATATCTTGACCACTTGACAGTTTCTCAGGCTACGCAGAAGAGCAACTACCCTTTGGTGAATCAAATAAAAACTAGAGGATAAATAAACTTTTAAAATGTAAGCTAGACTTTTAAAAATTGGACTGTCCATTTTCTTTCCATTGTGCTTTGAATATTTATTTATCAGAAACCATTGAATTTTGAAGGATGTGTTTTAACCATTTCTTATTTTTTCAAAACTCGTTTCTGAAGTGTCTATGTACTATGTGGATTTTAAAAGACCTTTAATTCACTCAAAGGCAATATATTTTGAATAGAACTTCACTGGAAAATGTCATATGAGTATCTAATTTAGACTTCAAATTTAAGAGACACAGAGGTAGTGATATTATTCTTCAAAACTGAGAAGGAAATGGCCACATCTTTATTTTTAGACAAGCCCTTAAATAATATGTGTTCTCCTAAAATCACACTTAATATTTTCTCCAAGAGAAACTGGTTTTATTAATAGAAATTTTTTTCTTTTTTTAAAGATTTTATTTATTTATTTGACAGACAGAGATCACAAGTAGGCAGAGAGGCAGTCAGAGAAAGAATGGTAAGCAGGCTCTCCACTGAGCAGAGAGCCTGATGCGGGGCTCGATCCCAGGACCCTGGGATCATGACCCGAGCAGAAGGCAGAGGCTTTAACCCACTGAGCCACCCAGGGGCCCCAATAGCAAAAAATTTTTTTCCCAATAGCAAAATTTTTAAACTAGATTGCCTTCCTTCTTTTACTCATTGCAAAATTAGTAAAAGTTTACTAAGTAAAATGCCTTGAGGCTTTGAGTGATTTATCTTTACCCAAAAGTTAGGGAAGAATGTTCTCTGCATCCGAGAGGTTAACATTTTAGGAACAAATTGGGCCAGATACTGGCAGTCAACCTATGGATGTGACTGAAAAGAGTAGAGAAAATAAAGCAATAAAGGAAACAAAGGTCACAAGAATAGTTTTTGGAAGGAGAATATCCATTCCTGTATAACCAAATGTATGGTTTCTCAGCTTCTCAAAACAAGCATACAGAGTCCAAAGGCAGTAACTTAAATATTCAGTGAACCTCTTTAACTAATGCAAGGAGAGGACTTTTTACCAGAAAATGTAAGTTTTTAGAATGTGCACTAATAGGCACAAACTTTTCACCAACATGACTGTCTGGACAAATGAAAAAAATTTGAAAACACACAGCAACTAGAAAGTGAATTTGTAGAGCTTTTCTTCCTCCAACAACAGCAAAAAACCAAGCAGAGTTGATTTAGAACAGGATATTTACAAAATAAAAGTGTTAAAACTCACAGGTAGATATTTGAATCCAATGTAACACTGAAGGTTGCAGTGCAGGCACCAAAGAGAACATACACTTAAAAGATGTTTCTTGAGTGAAAGAAATAAAATTAAAATTTAGCAAAATATCCGAAGCCACAAAAGGACTGCAGAAATAGGGCAAATCTCACTTGCTGAAGTAAAAGCAACTCCAAATCTAGGCTTGGACCAAAGACCGGACTGAAAGTAGGGCTGGAGGAGCCTCACAGGACCAGGGTGATGGCCAGAGTCACTGTGAGGAGAAGAGCATGGATACAAAGGACAAGGCCACAACCAGGTAAAACTGTGGCTCTGTCTGCCTGCCAGCAGGTACCAGGCCATTGCTGGGTTCTGGCAGCAATTCCTCTAAACTGTAGGCAAAGACTAGCTGTAGGATGATGACTGTTGGTATTGTGTGCAGTGACCAGCAAGCCCTGTAGAGCAGCGTCTCTGCTGCTCACAGGACCACAGTGCTAATCTCACTCTTGTGCCTCCCCAGGTTGAAGAGTCATATTAGCTAGTCTGAAGCATGTAATAGGATAGCCAGGCAAGGCTCTTCACTTGACGTCCACCTTAGTGATCAGGTAGCCAGTTGCACTGTGCATGGTGCCACATCCAAGAGGGCATGATTTCTGGCTGCAGCTCCTGGCACAGTGCTGCCTGTGCATCTTCATTGTGGTGGTCCACCAACACAAGGAGCCTGCAGTGAACATCATCGTGCTCTGCACTAAGACACAATGGATGATGATGCACACGGTACTGGGTTGCTGGTCAGGAAGAAATAGGCACATAGGGCCCCACATCTGGGTAAGAAGCACTAAAGTGTGCAATGGAGGCTTTGAGCAGGCATTCTCATTCTCTTGGGCCATATAAGAGGTCTGCTGGAGAGCAAAAGCATTTTTGTTGATGGGGGTGATTTGCAGGGTGATGTTTGTGCTGGAGGAGAGAATAGCTTATCCTTGGTGGCTCGGGTGGTGACACTGTACTTCAAGTACTGCTCCCAGTTTAGAATTCCTTCTGCCTGTATCTAGAAAGAATTACAAAGTAATTCTTATAGGTAATTCTTATAAGCAATTGCTTGTTTATTACTTCCTACAGTATCTTTTATCTCTGCACTGTTTTGGCTTGGGCAACCAGAGTTCTTGCCTTGCCTACACAGCCAGCTGAAAGTCATCTGCACAGCATTATAGTTCTCAACCTCCACTTCAATCAGGATTCTGAAATGGACCCTTAAACTGCCTCCAATCTTCTCTTCTACTAAATGTTGCAACTGTCATGTTCCAAAATCAAAGATGGCACTGTTATTACTGGATGGCAGATATTTTCTATATTCCCTGGGAGACTGTGTAGTAAGTGTAGGGGAACTCTACCTTAAGGGTGTCACCTAAGTCAGTGGGGAACCACCTGACGAATGCAGATGATGTGGTAGAGGGCAGGTGAACTGTGCTGTACTCCTTGTGGCTCAGTATGGGAGGACTGGCATTAGTCTCCATCTCTTATATCTTGTCATGAGCTGCTTCTACTGCTCCCCACCATGAAGTGGTGGCAGCTCTGTTCTTTGGTCCATTCCTGCCCTACTCATCTCTTTTACTTGTGGGGACTACGGAGATGGGTATTGAAATTAATGTGATAAATTCATAGAGAATTACTTGCAGGATCCAAACATACTGGGGTTTAAGAATGAATATGCTACTATTAAGATGTTTCCTACAATTTTCAAAACAAAATGTATTAAAAGCCACAAATTATTTATATCCAGGGTGAATATATTTATATAAAAAGCATTTATGGGATTTCCAAAGGAGGGTTTCAGATTCAAGATCCCAAAGACTTCCTTTAGCATACCTGCTAGATCTAGCCTGTCATTCTCCAGTTCCTCCCTGCTGTCCTTGCTGGCGCTGGCAGTAAAAAGAGGCTTCCCAGCACTCACCCGTAGTTCCAGTCACCAAGACGCATATCTTTGCCCAGTTTCTCCACTTTTAAACCACTGGCTTTTTCTTCTGGACTCTCACAGCACATCTGATGTGTAGTTCACTAGACAGAACAAAGACGCCAGTAAGGGAAACCGCTTCCTGCCCGCCAAGCATCTTCCTGGTGGGGATCTTCTTATTTATTCTTGATGCTCCTTCTCAGATCTTAATACACCTTGCCTTGGTGGCTTCCAGATTACAAAGGTGTGCTGGAAAGAAAAGGCAGCACTTCACTCTGGTTCATTAAACATCCTGGCATTTCTGATCCAGATATTTGGAAAAGATGGTGGTAGAGAAGACATTTGGAATCCACTCCAGACGCATTTCACAAGTCGGCGGGGATCACTGGGTCAGAATGCTAACGGATTGCTTTGTTTCATTTTATCCACGGATTAGGAGACAGCGGCACCCAGAGGCCTGGTACTATATCTACTGCATGTAATTTCTCAACCAGGTGACTGTATTTGCTTTATTTCCAGGGCTTATTTTAGACAAAGGCTGTAAGTCGTTATTTATTTTTGACAAAATATTAAAAAATGGAATTTTCACAAAACTTAAACCAAGCACTTTTATTAAAATTCATCAACTTAAAATAATTCATATCGAATTTTTCCTCTTGGTATGAGGACAATACACTACTGAAGCTTCTTTTCCTTAAAAAAATTTTTGCTCAAGAAATTATCCATTGTAAAAAGAACTTTTCATTATGAAAAGATACTCTCACTGTAAATTCTATAATAAAAAATATTTACTATACAAAAATAGAAAATACTGATAAAAATTTAAAATCACCAGTAATTATATAATTATTATATCGTATTTGATGACTACTCATACTTCGTTAATACATAATACTTCTTCTTTGTTTTGTGGTAATATACACATAATATAAAACTTAACATTTTAATCATTTTTCAAACAATTTTAAGTGTACAGTTCAGTGGTATTAAAATACATTCATAATGTTGTGCAACCATTACCACCATCAATCTCCAGAACACTTTTCATCTTGTAAAACTGAAACCCATACCCATTACTTAATAACTCTTCATTCTCCCTTCTCTCCAGCCCCTGGCAAACACCATCTATTTTCTATGATTTTGGCTACTCTAAATACCTCATACAAGTGGGATCGAGCAGTATTTATTGTCTTATGACTGGCATATTTCCATAGCATAATATCCTTGAAGTTCATCTGTGATGTAGCAACTGTCAAAAGTTCCTATCTTTTTTTTTTTTAAGATTTTATTTTTGTCAGAGAGAGAGACGGAGAGAGAGCGAGCATAGGCAGACAGAGTGGTAGGCAGAGACAGAGGGAGAAGCAGGCTCCCCGCCGAGCAAGGAGCCCGATATGGGACTCGATCCCAGGACGCTGGGATCATGACCTGAGCCGAAGGCAGCTGCTTAACCAACTGAGCCACCCAGGCGCCCCAGTTCCTACATTTTTAAGGCTGAACAATATTCCACTGTATGTACAAACCACACTTTGCTTATCCATTCATCTGATAGACAATTGCGTTACTTCCAAATTTCAGCTGCTGTGAATAATATTGCTATGAGGATGGGTGTGCGAATGTCCCTTTGAGGGGCACCTGGGTGGCTCAGTGGGTTAGCCCTCTGCTTTCGGCTTGAGTCATGATCTCAGGGTCCTGGGATTGACCCCCACATCAGGCTTTCTGCTCAGCAGGGAGCCTGCTTCCTCCTCTCTCTCTGCCCGCCTCTCTGCATACTTGTGATCTCTCTCTCTGTCAAATAAAAAAAAATCTCAAATGTCCCTTTGAGTCTCTGCTTTCAATTCTCTTGGGTATATATAGAGAAGTAGAATTGCTAGATCACATGGTAATACTATTTTTAATTTTTTGAGGAAATTCTACAGTTTCTCACAGTGGCTGTGCCATTTTACATTCCCACCAACAATGCACAAAGGTTTCAAATATTTTAATACTTGCTAACATTTATGTATTTTGTTTTTTTCATAGTAGCCATCATAATGGGTGTAAGGTGGTATCTCATTGTTTTGATTGGCATTTCCCTAACCATTAGTGATGCTGAGCATCTTTTCATGGGCTTACTGTCCACTTGTATCTTTTTTGGAATGACACATATACCATTACAACCCCCAAATGATCAGCTCTTTCAATGATACTACTGGTAGCTTATATAGACTGGTATTTGTGTCCCCTCAAAATTCTTATGTTGAAACTCAATTCCCAGTGTGATAGTATTCGGAGGTAGGGCTTTGGGGAGGTGATTAGCTCAGGAGGGTGCAGTCTCATGAATGGCATTAGTGCTCTGTAAAAGAGGCTGCAGAGAACTCCCTCACTCCTTGAACCATGTGAGGCTACAGTAAAAAGGCTGCTGTTTATGGAGCCAGAAGCTTGCCATCACCCAGACACCAAATCTGCTGGCACCTTTATCTCCAACTTCTCAAGCCCCAGAACTAAGAAATAAATTTCTTTTGTTTACAAGCCACTCAGTTTATGGTATTTTGTTATAGCAGCTCAAATGGATGAAGACATTATCCATGCCCCTTGCCCTCTTCTGACATTTCCTGTTTTAGTTTAGAGGCCCATCCTCTGAAACAGTAAGCTAAACCTATTCATAGTTGTAATAGGTTCTGATAGATCTAAGCCAATAATGATAGTCTCATTCTTCTTGTCATTGTTTACTTAGGAATATAGACTTAATATGATGACTAACCATGGCACTATTTTGGGCCAGATAACTCTTTGTTGTGGGGAAGAAAACTGTTCTGATATTTAGTAGCATTCCTGGCCTCTACTCGCCAGATACCAGTAGACCCACTCCCATAGTTGTAACTATCAAAAATATCTCCAAAAAAAATCTCCAGATATTATCAAATGTCACCTCCTCCCCACCATACCGAAAATGGTATAGCTCAGGGTATTCTGGTGATTATTACTATTACTAGGCCTATTATTATAGGCATAGGTACATGACCTAAATTGGTCCAATCAGATTGAAAGATGAACTTTGGTTGGGGGAGCCACTCTGAACTTACCACAGACAAGGAGGGAACTCCCCTGGTTACTGCTAGCAGATTTCTTGTGACCACAGACTTTAGAAGTCTCAAGATGAGGGCAAAGCTAAAAGAATAACAGAAAAAGTATAAATAAATAATCGTTCTCCAAAATGAGGTAGAGGAAAACAGTTTGTGCCAGGTCATGATTCTGTCATGCCCAGAGGGAGCCATACTTGAATGGCACTGTTCAATACAGTAACCACCAGCTATATGTGGCCCCTGAGCATTTGAAATATGGCTAGTCCAAATTGAGATGTGCTGTGAGTGTAAAATATGCACAAGGTTTTGAAGATTTAGTACAAAGTAAGAATGTAAAATATATCATTAATAATTACTACATTGATTACGTGTGGAAATGATAGTTTGGACTAAGGTAAATAAAATTATTGAAATTAATTTTATGTTTCTTTCTTTTTTTAAATTTTATGTTTCTTTTTACCACTTTAATGTGCTTACTAGATTATTTAAGATCACATCAGTGGCTTTAATCTGTGGCTCAGAGTATATTTCTAACTGTACAGAGCTGCTCTAGACTATCTGGTTTTTAAGATAACAGATTTTCTAATTGTTTAAATCAGTATCAATTTAGGTTGATCTTTTTTTTCTATAGAAAACATCCTAATTGGTGTGTCCCGGAGGCTCAGTTGGTTAAGCGTCTGCTTCTGGTTCAGGTCATGATCCTAGGACTCTGAGATCAAGCCCTGTATTAGGATCCCAAACCCTCCTCCAGCTCATGCTTTCTCTCTCTCTCTCTCAAATAAATAAATAAAATCCTAAAATAACATCTACTTGATACGAGATACTGCTACATTTTACCTAAGCTTGCCCTCTTATTTCTCTCTCAATAAATGAAATCTTTGAAAAAAACATTCTGCTTGATACAGGAGACTGCTACATTTTAGTTAACCTGGTTTTTTTTTCAAGATTTCATTTTCTTGTTTTACTTATTTAAGTAATCTCTCTCTATACCTAATGTGGGGCTCAAAACCATAACCCCATGATCAAGAGTTGGATGCTCCTCCAACTGAACCAGCCAGGAGCCCCTCTAAGATTTTTATATTTAAGTAATCTCCCTACACAATGTGGGGTTCAAACTTACAACCCCAAGATCAAGAGTCACATGCTTTACCTACTAAGCCAGGCAGGCACCCCTGAACCGTTTTTTTTTTTTTTTTTTTTACTGTTTATATAATGGTATGCCAATATATAAGTGTACCTTCCTTTTTGGGATGTCTGCAATTTCCTCACCCCTATAATTTTTGATCTCTAAAATATAAGAAGGGATACTTCTGTCACTCGTGATTTTTTAGATTTTTTTTAATTTGACAGAGATCACAAATAAATAAATAAATAAAATCTCTCAAATAAATAAATCTCTCAAATAAAATCTCTCTGCAGAGAGGCAGGCAGAGACAGAGAGAGGGGGAAGCAGGCTCCCCGCCGAGCAGAGAGCCCCATGCGGCGCTGGAACCCAGGACCCCGGGATCATGACCTGAGCCGAAGGCAGAGGCTTTAACCCACTGAGCCACCCAGGCACCCTATCACTTGTAATTTTTTAATCTCCACAACATAAGGAACTTAAGAGTTTATTAAAGGGAATTTCCAAACACACAGCATAAGCCTTATTGTGCTACTCCTTTATTATAGGAAGGAAGTCTTTGGAGGACTTGTTACCTCACTGGGGAATTTTTCCTCTCCCCAAATCTTTGGTTTGCTAGTATCCCAGGTATTTCATGGAACAACTACAGAAGTGTAATTCCTTCATCAATTTATAGTGTTTCTGTAGGCCTAATGGGCTTGATTTATAAAACAAACCTGGATTGGGGCACCTCAGTGGCTCAGTGGGTTAAACCTCTGCCTTCAGCTCAGGTCATGATCTCAGGGTCCTGGGATCAAGTCCTGAATCAGGCTCTCTGTTCAGCAGGGAGACTGCTCCACCCCCAACTCTCTGCCTGCTTATGATCTCTGTCTGTCAAATAAATAAATAAAATCTTAGAAATTTAAAAAATTAAAAACCTGGATTTTTCAATAGGCATTAGGGTAATGGGTGATGTGGCAGAGCCCTTAATTTTAGGATCAATGTAATTTTCCCTCAAAAAAACAGCATTTGCAAAATATGTTAAGATCATAAGCAGAAAATATGTTTCAGGACTGAAGGAGGTATTTACTTTAGAGGAAACTTCAGTTAATCCTTTTTATTAAAAGGTTTTAAAATATTCCATTTAAAGATTAGTAACCAAAATATATCATAATTTTGGCAGGTCAGAATTACATAGAATTTATCTTAAGCTATTTTCTGTGGCTATTTGAGCATCATAAAACTCTGGCAATTAAAATGCAAAGAAATATTTGGATTATTTTCATTTATAGGCATGTCCTTACATCTTATATGGTTAAATAAAGTACTATGCAGAGGCCAGCAGATATCCTGTTATATGTATAAAATAAGTAAAACCGGGTATAATTAAGGGACAGCACAGTGAAAAAAGTTCACCTTCAAAAAGAAAATAAATGATCTTGGAAATTTTTGTTAAATCCGCTAACATTCTTCAACACATTATAGAACAAGAAGGACTAATGTAGTTATCTGAAAGAATGTAATTTCTCCTTCAAACTTAACAACAACAACAAAACGAACTGGTGTCAGGCCATTTTAATTTCCTCCCATAACACACAGTATCAGAGTCTACCTAAACCAAAGAAGACACATTCACACACACTTTTACCAAACCTCTCCACGCACAATTGGCACTGTTCTTGGCTAGAGAAAAAATGTGTATGAAGTGGACATATCTCATTCTAAGGTAATATAAAATCCATTTTCTCTCACAAATCATTATGGGAATCAGACTATATTTATGCCATTTTCTCTTATGGCATGGATCAATTATTTCCTTCAATTAGCAATATTTCTTGTGTGTCTCCCATGTTTTGGTACTAGGCACTGGGACACAATGAACATGGGAAACCACAAACTCCTGACTATCACAGAGCTTCCAATTTGGGGCAAGAGAAATAGTAAGTGCCTAAAGAAATAAAGCAAATTTTGAAAGTATTAATCACATTTCAGGTGAGCTCTTTCAAATTTATATGCAGCTTGTATTTTAGAAGATAGAAATAAAATTTTAATGAGCTTGATGCTTACCAAACTGATCCTACTAAAAAATGAATGTAAATGAATAAGTGCAAGTGGAAACTGTTACATATTTAGGCCTAAATACTACAAAACATGCAAATGAATACCTCATTACCCATAGAAGAAACAAGCATAAACAGTTTTAAAATAGTAGACGTGGAACAAAAAAAATTTCCTAACTTAAAAATTATAGGCAAAAGCATGATAGGGAGTAATACTTCCAATTTTATTCTACTTCAATCAGACCATTCGTTAGACAGCTCTGTCCTAAACGAATATGTGCCTCCAGAAGAACACTTACTTCCCTGTTGACATTTATATCTACATCAAACATATTAAAAAGAGGAATCACCATGTTCCCTTGGGGTCCTTCAAAACAGTAACAGTCCCTAAGTCACGGGTCCCCTCAGGGCATTTTCATCATCAACAAAACACAGAATTATATAGTGGTCAGCATGTCCTTCTCACTCCACTGATTTGGGTACTTTACAATCCACTATATGGTTAAGTATAATTTTTTGTATCTGCTCCAGATTTGGATATACCGTGTGGAGCATCCGAGATGTTTCCAAAGGCAAAGACGCTTTCCGCACGGATGCCCTATCTCCAGCAATCACACAGAAGCCTAGGAGCCATCCGGACCCACGGCGACCGGTATATGTTCTGCCTTAACAAAGCAGGAAAGGTGAGCTTGAAGGTCTGTGTTTTTCCTGCAAGCATTGCCTTTAAATATTTTCAAAACCGATAGCTCTTTAAGAAGCATTAGCTTTTTCTCGCGTTAAGTCAAATTCTCGCGAGAGGACAAGTCCCCGGATAGCGTAATTGCGCCTGCGCGCGCTGGAGCAGCCCGCACTTCCGCTTTAGGCGTGCTGTCAGTCACAGCGCTTCTTTTGCCCGGCGGTGTTACGTATCGCTTTCCTTCCTGGGTCTGCAGCTCCGGAGTGAGAGTGGCGGTGTTGCTGAGCTGCCGAGACGGGCGCTGCGAGCTGCAGATCTCGGCGAGATTTCGCACTGCCCGTCCTCGGCGTTTCGTTGATAAGCGGATCACTTTCCTGAGATCCGGGCGGAACAAAGGAATAAAGAAGGAGACGCTCGGCTCCCGGCTGTGTTGCTTGGTTTCCTTTTCCGCTTGCTTCTGTTCGGAGAAGCTGGGTTTGTAATCGTCACCGGATTGTAAGTACCTAAGGCGAAGAAAGCGCACTGCGTCCTGCTTTTTGAATACCTTTGTTCCGGGAGAGATTGTGGATTGGGAGAGTCTACTGGGCCTTTCATTTTTGTGTCGAAAATCATTCCGCAGAAGCCGCCATTTGCTTTCCTGCTAGCTAGCTCGGTCTGCATTGTCCGGCAGCGACATCTGGAGGTCGGAACTTGCATTGCAGCCAGTAGATTTAAGTGGACCCAACTGCTTAGTGTCTCTAACGACTGGTATTCAGGCACAACATATTTCCAAAGATTTGGACCTTAATTCAAAATTAAGACAAAATAGACGCCTTGCCCCTATTCTGCTTAAAACTTTTTATAATTAAGGATTTCGAATCGTAACAAACTGGTCTAACTGCTTGCAGTAGCTGCAACTTTTAGTGCAACAAGTGGTTGTTAGAAAAGTGAGCCTCAAAGAAGTAAAGATGAGTAAGAGCAAAGATGATGCCCCTCACGAGCTAGAGAGCCAGTTTATCTTACGGCTGCCTCCGGAATATGCCTCTACTGTGAGGCGGGCGGTACAGTCTGGTCATGTCAACCTGAAGGACAGATTGACAATTGAGTTACACCCTGATGGACGTCATGGAATCGTCAGAGTGGACCGGGTCCCACTGGCCTCAAAATTGGTAGATCTGCCCTGTGTTATGGAAAGTTTGAAGACCATTGATAAAAAAACCTTTTACAAGACAGCTGATATATGTCAGATGCTTGTCTCCACAGTTGATGGTGATCTCTATCCTCCTGTGGAGGAACCAGTTGCTACTACTGATCCCAAAGCAAGCAAGAAAAAGGATAAGGACAAAGAGAAAAAGTTTATATGGAACCATGGAATTACTCTGCCTCTAAAAAATGTGAGAAAGAGAAGGTTCCGGAAGACAGCAAAAAAGAAGTATATTGAATCTCCAGATGTGGAGAAGGAAGTGAAGAGGTTGCTAAGTACAGATGCTGAAGCTGTGAGTACTCGTTGGGAGATAATTGCTGAAGATGAAACAAAAGAAACAGAAAATCAGGGCCTTGATATCTCTTCTCCAGGTATGTCTGGTCACAGGCAGGGCCACGACTCTTTAGAACATGATGAGCTTCGGGAGATATTCAACGACCTCAGCAGCAGCAGTGAAGATGAAGATGAGACGCAGCATCAAGATGAAGAGGATATAAACATCATCGACACTGAGGAAGATCTGGAAAGACAGCTACAGAACAAGCTGAATGAATCAGATGAACAGCACCAAGAAAATGAGGGAACCAACCAGCTGGTTATGGGAATTCAGAAACAGATTGATAATATGAAAGGCAAACTCCAAGAGACACAGGATAGGGCAAAACGACAGGAGGATCTCATCATGAAAGTGGAAAACCTGGCTCTCAAGAACAGATTTCAGGCTGTGCTGGATGAACTCAAACAAAAGGAAGACCGAGAAAAGGAGCAGCTCAGCTCTTTGCAAGAAGAGCTAGAATCACTCCTAGAGAAGTGAAAAGAGCTCTCATACTTAGTTTCATTCCTTAGAGTGTTCAGCATTGAAAGAAGAATCTTGGCTTCATCACCTGGACTAAATAGAACTGTGCAGTAGTTCTCATTTTCTCCACTGTCTTCTACCGAATTTGTCTTACAGACAAATACACATGTGAATTGCTATCTCATTTTCTGTCAGAACCACTTTGCTGTTTATCCTGTAGGAAGTAGTAATGTATAGACAGATAAATGATTGTAGGAAAATTGCAGGATTAGTGGAATAAACAGTTCAGCCTTAGTAATCACAGCTTCATGGCAGGACTTCACTGCTATTTCTCCATTTGCCATAATTGGCTGTTGATTCTCTGTGATGCCATCTGAGATCAGTAAGCAGAGTCTAGTCTGTAGGCAGTGAAGCTAGTTTGTGTGTTTTCCCATGAAGTGATAGCTATTTTCCCAGCTATTCAAAGCATTCTTACATATGTAGGGTTGGAAATCATTTCATAAAGCTGTTTTATCACAATAAAAGCAACTAATTTTCACCTCACTATGTGTCTTATTGCTTTTTTATGGGTAGTGGGGATATCAGGTTCTCCAGTGAGGTGGTTTCTTGGTGTGGTTTAATGACTGACTGATTTGATCCTGTTTAGAGAAAGAAGCAGTTATGTTGGGTTTTAAGAAAACACAGTAGGGTCAGAGAAATTGGGAAATGTCATCTTTGTGCCTTACTTGAAGTTTCCAAACCACCTGTTTCATTTGCAGGTTAAACACTAGGTACAGAACCTACCTAAATCATCCTTAAGTTTTGTACATGAAGGTCTATGTTTTTTTTTTTTTAAGCACTACGCTCATCTGGCTAATACAGTAGAAAAAAGGCTATCATATCAAGTACTGTTCACTGGATCAATCCAATGGTTTGGATTAGTTGGATTTCTAAATATTTTCAACTTCAATTACTGCAATTATTTAATACTATTCTCAGAACTCAAGTTGATATGTCCATATTGAATCAAAGTTGTTCAAAAAGAAGTCATTGCTATAGTGGGATATTTCAAATTTTCTTAAACAATTTTTGTGTGTTCTTAGGATTCTAATCTAATGGCTTTACACAAGCTGTTTTTGAAAACAAAAAATTTACAAAATGCAGTTGCATGCAATTCACTTTGGATAGTTTGGGATTAAAGGTGTTTTGAAAATTGGCCTCATGAAACATTTAAAGCCCACCTTAATTTTGCATTTCACAGAAAACAGCAGTGGTGAAATGTTAAAATTGTCCAGACCTCTTAAGTCTAAAATCATGCTAATGTTTGGACATCTCACAAAACTAATTTTTCTCTCACATTATCTATAATAATCATTTTTACCAAAATGTTTTTAGACTGTTAAGATTTCAGTATAAGTTTTCTCTGAGTGTCAAACTTTGGATTATTTCTTGATTTGGCAAATAATAAGTCTTCTTACTGCATTAGTATGGTAGGTAATAAGTTATGTTTTAGTACATTATGTATTTTGCTACACTTACAGCCTTGATACCTGAAAAGCTCCACAAATTTGCCTTTTACAGTGAATCATTTAACAAAATACTGTTTTCTTACAAAGGTGTCAACACCAGTGATGGCTGAGTTCCATCTATAATAGGAAGGAAAGATGCTGCATACAGTAACAGAATGGTCTAGTGATTGTGTGACCACAGTTTCAGTTACTAGGACTATGCTGATGCTCAAATCCTTATTTCTAAGCTGGATCCTTTCAGAGTTCAGATTTAGTATATTCACCTGTGTATTGGAAACCCTTGTATGTATCCCTCAAGCAACTCAACTCCAAATGTTAAAAATGGAACTCTCACTTTACTCCTTTTCCTTGAAAACTTGCTCTTCCTCTTTTTAAAACTTAAGTGAACTAAACAGCCTACCAGCCATCCTCATTAATGAAGCTACAAGCTTAAGCCATAACCTTTGACTACTCACCCTTGAACTACTGAGTCTACTTCCTAAAAAGCTCTTCAATCACTACTTCATCCTCCTGCCACTGCCCTAGTTCAAGTCATTATTATCTCTTGCCTAGCAAATGGCAATAACTTTCTAACTGGTTGTGTGTGTGTGTGTGTGTGTGTGTGTGGCTGTGTGTATGAACATTTTTTTTTCTTACCATGTAATTTAGTTTTTTGACCTGGTCATCAAAGTGATCGTCCTAAGATATATTTGATCATGTAATTCCCATGCTTAAAACCCTTGAATGGTACACCATTGCTTTCAGCACCACCACTGCTTTTCAGTTTTATAATTTTAAAAAGATACAAGATTAGGAGGGCTCCAGCTAACCTGTTCAGCCTCATCTCACCACATCCTCCCACTTAATTTCGGTCCACATCTAGAAGACTTTCCTCTTTATTTGGCCAAATTCTACTAACTCTCAGACCTCAAACTAAATATCACTAACTCCAGAGGCACCTGGGTGGCTCAGTGGGTTAAAGCCTCTGCCTTCAGCTCAGGTCATGATCCCAGGGTCTTGGGATGGAGCACTGCGTTGAGCTCTCTGCTGAGTAGGGAGTCTGCTTCCCTCCCTTTCTCTCTGCTTGCCTCTCTGCCTACTTGTGGTCTCTGTCAAATAAATAAATAAAATCTTTTTTAAAAATATCACTAACTCCAGCAAGGCTTTCTTGATCTCCATCCAGAGCAATTCAGTTACGGGTTTACCTCTATTCTGTGTTTCCCTTTTATTCCACAAATACTTACTGTGCTATACAGTACCAAACACTGGATATGACGTACTGAATTAAACATTTAGTGTCTGTTATAATTTCATGCACTCTAGTGGATGCTAGGGATAGTATTTTTTTTTTTTTTTTAGATTTTATTTATGTCTTAGAGAACACAAGCAGGGGGAGAGGGAGAAGCAGGATTCCTAGTGAGCAGGGAGCCCAACGCCAGGCTGGATCTCGGGATCATGACCTGAGCTGAAGGCAGGTGCTTAACCAACTGAGTCACTATGTTCCCCTGCTGGGATAAATAGTCTTATGCACTTATCATACTAGAGTATAAACTACCTACAGCTCATCCCCCACTAGGCTGCAAATTCACTGAAAGTAGGCAATTTGGCTGTTAGACACTTATTAAAGAATAGTAAAGAGATGAAGATCTCAAAGTCAAGAGGTGCAGTGCATGGGTTTATATACTAGCTTAGTGACCTTTGGTTGTGTGCTTCTTGCCCAAGTAACTTAATCTGTTTTTCCTACTGTTCTCATCACTAAAATGAAGGTGATAACACTACATACCTCATAGGACTGTTGAGTTGTTGGATCTTGGCTCTTGAGTTGGTACAAATAAAGGACTTAGAACAATGCCTGAAATTTAGTAAGTTAATAAAAGCAGGCACCTGTGTTATTAACAATAAAATCAAACTACTACTGTCTGAACATACGTGGGATGAAATAATTACTTGAATTCAAAAGTGATCAAAAAGAAAAGTATAAATAAATCCATTTTAAGTGGTTGATTTCAAATCAAAGAATCTAATTACAACTGAAACAATTTCTCCAAATATACTGTAAACAAACTGATCCAGCTAAATACAACAACTTTTTTACTTGATTTAGTTATAGTTTGGCTTTGTATTAATACTGAGAACTCCGTAAGAGTAATTAATCTCTTATGTAAACATCAAAAGAGAAAAAGAAGATTGGGATCCATTTTCCTTAAAATAAGTCCTGTGTTACCAAAAGGACTCATTTTGCTCACAGTTCCTTGGCTAATGAGTATGGTGTGTAGTTGGGCTAGTTTTTAACGTTAAACAGTGCAGAGATTTTAAAAAGACAAAAAATAAAGTCCCTTTCACACCAACTTTCTAAAGTAATCTGTTAACATTTTGAGATCTATCATTCCAGGCCTTTCTTTGGTATAAATTTAATTATATATGTTTATGCAGTTTTGAAAAGCAAAAAAAATATGATTTTGTTGTAGGCACAAATAAAAAATTTTATGACTCAAAATGTAAGGATCCTTCCCTATTAGGATATATAGATTTACTGCTTCTGTTCAAGATACAGATTTTTATTTTTTAAATTTTTTTATTTTTATTCTTTTTAGGTTTTATTTATTTGTCAGAGAGTACAACAGCTGGAGAGTGGCAAGCAAAGAAAGGGAGAAGCTGGCTCCCCACTGAGCAAGAAGCCAGATGCTGGGACTCCAACCCAGGACCCTGGATCATGACCTGAGGCAAAGGCAAACACTTAACTGACTGAGCCACCCAGTCATTTCATGATACAGATTTTCTTTTTTAGATTTTATTTATTTGACACACAAAGAGAGAGAGATCACAACTAGGCAGAGCAGCAGGCAGAGACAGAGCGGGGAACAGGCTCCCTGCTGAGCAATGAGGCTGATGTGGGACTCCATCCCAGGACCCTGAGATCATGACCTGAGCCAAAGGCAGAGGCTTAACCCAGGCACCCCCTGATACAGATTTTTTAAAAACATTGAGCCACCCAGGCACCCCCTGATACAGATTTTTTAAAAACATTTTATCCACTCCCCTATTGCTGATCGCTCAGGTTGTTCCCTTTAAAATTTTTTTATTATAGCAAATATTGCAGAAAAATCCCTATCCACATCCAATTTTTGTTATATCCACAGATTAGGTAAATGGGATCTTTATGTTCAGTTCTAAGTGTCATAAGGCCTGATGTTTTTAATTTGCAGATAAAATTTTTATTTGAGATGAAAATTTGGACAAATTGTGATATTCATGTCTTTGAAGGACTGTGTCTTAAACTCTGGTTATCTTTTATTACCCAGTAAGAATTCTATGTGAAAATATAGACTAGGAAGACTGCTCACTACACAGCAGTCATACTGGACTTTTTTTCTGCACCTCAAATGCCAATCTTTCTCAACTCAGAGCTTCATTTAGCAGGTACAGTTCCCTTTTCCTGGAACAGTCTCCAGATATTCTCCTGTTTATCTTTTTTATCATTCAGGCCTTAGCTCACACCCTACTTCTCTAGTAATCCTATCTGGCCGTTCAGTCTAACAGCTAGGGAGCATGTGATTTGGGCATTCATCTTGTCAAGGGTAGTGGTCTTCAATGAAAAGCTGGAAATTCCAGGCGCTTGGGTGTCTCAGTCATTAGGCCTCTGCCTTCTGCTGAGGTCATGATTCCAGGGTCCTGAGATCAAGACCCACGTAGAGCCCCCCGCATGGTGCCCCTACAATGGATCCCCCCTCATCAAGCCCTACATCTGGCTCCCTGCTCATCAGGAAGCCTGCTTCTCTCTCTCCCATTGCCCCTGCTTGTGTTCCCTCTCTCACTGTGTCTCTCTCTGTTGAATAAGCAAATAGAATATTTTTTAAAAATCTGGAAATTCTTTGCCATTGTGTTCTGGCCTTGAGAAGACGTGCTTCAGTTTAAAACAAGAAGCATTATCATTTTGGTTAGAATAAAAAAGATTTCAGTTGCTTACCTATTATCTAGGGCAGTGATACAATACATGCTGGAATTTCTTCTCTCCAAGTCCAGCAGTTTAGTTAAAATCATAGAACTTGATCTTAATCTCTACTATTTATGCAATTATGTCTGGCAATTTAAGGTATAGACCATTTCCCTATTAATGCCCTTGGGATCCCTGGCCCAGATCTCTAATTCGGCTTCTCCAAAACATATGTGTGAACTTAATGCAAAAGCAGTTTATGATTTATTGCAGTTTCCTGTATGTCTTGTGTTTGTAAAAACTCAGTATGTATTTTTTAAATAAACAATGAACGAGATGCAACTAATTGACAATCAGTGGTTGTTGAACTATTGAAAACACTTCTAGATAACTTGATAGGGCCTCCACAATAAATATTAAAATACTTTTTTTTCTTCTTGACTTTCCTGAGGGTAATATCAAAACAAAACAAAACAAAATCTCTCAGGGAAACTGGCTGGCTCAGTCATAGAGCATGCAACCCCTGATCTTGGGCTGGTGAGGTCTAACCCCAATTGGAGGTAAAGTTTACTTAAAAAAAGTATAATGATTTTTTAAAAATCCCTCAACTATGAACTATTCCTCAACATGAAGAATTTAAAAATCTTTTTCTAGTGTAAAATGGCAGTGTTCTCACACAGCTCTTTTTTTCTGTCAAAAAGTTTACCAAGATAACAAAAAAATCTCAAAATCAAAAAGAATAAGAGATGAGCCAGTGAATGAAGAATGTCATCCTATTTTCAGAAGGCCAAAGCAGAGGAATGACTGACAAATTAACTCAAGGATCAGAGAAAGTTACATGCTAAATGTCTGAAAAGTAGTATACCAAAGAAAGAAAAACCCACTTGATATAGAACCTGTGAAAAACTCAGTGTTTGCATTTAGAAGTTTCCAAGGAAAGGAGAAAGGTACCTGGCTGGACATACGGGATTCATTGAAGTACATGCAGAGCTGTTGGATGTCCAGGATACCTAGCCCTCCCTAGGATGACTCTGCCTTCCCCATTCCAAAGATGTTTATTTTCTAGGTAAATTAAACCAAAGGCTCAAATTAAGAGAAAGCAGGCACAGATAAAGAAATGTATGGGATCAAACAAGAAAATTATGTGAAAATCTATATACTTTACTGTAGTAATCTCACCCCTCTTCCCCCATTCTCAATCTCATTAAATCAGTATCTAGGCCTTACACCACACACAAAGAGTTGAGATTTCAAGATTATTCTCTGAAAAAACCATGCGTTGCAGAGAAAAGAAATCAAATACTGACATTTGGGCATTCTTCGAGGAAAAGGCCAGGTAACTGTCTACTACGATGAAGTCTACCTGTTGGCAAATTATCCACGCACCATCTGCTTTTCAGTGCCTCACTTTTATATACCAATTGACAGCCAAAGATAATCAAACAAGGAAAGCTTTACGAAGGGAGAATCATTTCAGCCTACCTCCTGCCCCCTCCGTTTTATTTTTACCCTCAAAGTAAAACACCGACGCAGCTTTAGAATGGAAACCTTAAGAGAATTCGATCTAACGCTGGGATTATGAGCATATATCTGGAAGGGAAAAGTGTGTCCTGACAGGTGTATCCTCAAGCTAATGTCCAAAACCCCAACTTGCTTTGGAAGCTGGGCCTGTTGTCATTTATATCCCCATCTTTCGCGGCTGCCTCAGGCTCTAGGACTTCTCAAGAACCTCAAAACTTACGCCAGTAGAGGGCGCTGGAGCCACACAGCTCTTTCCTCAGAGACTTAAAAAAATAACCTGTTTTACACGCCAATTGTAAAACGCCATGTCCTAACTCTAGAAATGATGAGGGCTCGGGCCACCAGCTCCCAGGACTCCGACTCCAGATCCTTGGCGATGTGGCCGCGAAAGTAGCCATTCTCCAAGCACCACAGGCAGGGCGGAGCGGATCTGAGGGTCTCAGGCTCCACTCTTTTTTTTTTTTTTCAGGCTCCACTCTTCTCCCGCACCTCCCCCAACCCCGCAGCGTCGCTGGGCGAGGGAAGAGCGGCTGCAGAACTGGCCTTGCTCTCCTAGAGACTTTAAGGGTTTTCTGATCAAAAGCAGCCCCCAATTGTTATGTAAATATCAATCCCCGCCCAGCAGTTTATCTTCCTTGTCTTAAATCTGCTGCTGTATATTTGACCTTTGACCCCAGGCTGGCTCCACTAGGAGCTTATCCCATTTTGTTTTGCCTAGTGAGAAACCTGGGGAGAGGGCGGGGGCTAGCCGAAAAAGAAAGCGTTTCTGTCCCGGCTTGTTAACAGTGGTGTCTCTTGTAATTACAAGAATTTAGCGAACAGCTTTCAATCGCTGTATTATAATTCATTAAAAGTGTGTACTTACGCGGCGCCTGGGTGGCTCAGTCGGTTAAGCAATTGACTCTTGTGGAGCTCAGCTCCAGTCTCCATCTCACTGTCGTGAGTTCAAGAGTTCAAACCGGCGTTGGGCTCCAGCGTGGAGTCAACTTAATTTAAAAAAAAGAAAGAAAGAAAGAAAGAAGAAAAGCAAAGAAGGAAAGAAAGAAAGAAAAGAAGGAAAGAAAGAAAGAAAGAGAGAGAGAGAAAGAAAGAAAGAAAGAGAGAGAGAGAGAAAGAAAGAAAAGAAAAGTGTGTACTCAGCGGGTGTCGGCGGCGGCAGCGGCGGCGGGCGGCAGGGCGCGCCGGAGGCCCCGCGTGAGCCCGCCAGCTGGAAGTTATTTCAGGGCGCGGGGAGAGCGGCCCGAGACCTAGCGTGGGGTTAAGCGGCTTCTCCCGCCGAGGAGGGAGAGTTGAGAACGGGCGGCTGGGGTGTGACACCTGCCTGGGGCTCCAGAGAGCTGCCTCCCCCAGGGACCAGCCGGAGAGTGTGAGGGAACATGAAGTCCAGTCCCGCCATCCAGGCCGCCATCGACCTGACAGCGGGCGCGGTAGGGGGCACGGCCTGTGTCCTGACCGGGCAGCCTTTCGACACAGTGAAAGTGAAGATGCAGACGTTCCCGGGCCTGTACAAGGGTCTCGCCGACTGCTGCCTGCAAACGTACTCCCAGGTGGGCCTGCGGGGCTTCTACAAGGGAACCGGCCCTGCGCTGATGGCCTACGTCGCCGAGAACTCTGTCCTCTTCATGTGCTACGGCTTCTGCCAAGAGCTCGTGAGGAAAGTGGTTGGACTGGACAGGCAGGCGAAGCTGAGTGATCTGCAGAGGGCCACTGCGGGGTCCTTCGCCTCCGCCTTTGCTGCGCTGGCCCTGTGCCCCACTGAGCTTGTAAAGTGCCGACTACAGACCATGTACGAAATGGAGAGGTCGGGGAAAATAGCAAAAAGCCACAATACAATCTGGTCCGTCGTGAAAGGTATCCTCAGAAAGGAAGGCCCGTTGGGCTTCTACCAAGGACTCTCCAGCACTCTCCTTCAAGAAGTTCCAGGCTATTTCTTCTTCTTCGGGGGCTATGAACTGAGTAGATCGTTTTTTGCCTCAGGCAGATCAAAAGATGAGCTAGGCCCTGTCCCCTTGATGTTAAGTGGTGGAATTGCTGGAATTTGCCTTTGGCTTGTCATCTACCCAGTGGATTGTATCAAATCCAGAATTCAGGTTCTTTCCATGTCTGGAAAACAGGCTGGGTTTCTGGGAACTCTTGTAAGTATTGTGAAAAATGAAGGAATAGCAGCATTATATTCTGGACTGACCGCTACTATGATTAGAGCGCTCCCTGCCAATGGGTCACTATTTCTGGCTTATGAATATAGCAGGAGAATGATGATGAGCCAGTTTGAGGCATACTGAAGGGTCTTGGTGAACTGGATCCACGTAAATGCCTTAGAGGACTAGTTTATCTCGGGTTTCAGGGAGCCCTGGACCACTGTGGAATTATTTTTTACTTCATGGGAATTTTTTGTCTTCCCTTCTTCTAAACTTTACAGAAGAACTATTTTACATCATATGATTTCCAACCATAATTGTATTAAATAGAAATATGGCTGCTCTTGTGTTTGGTGGGATAGACGTAGTGAGCAGGTGGCCTATGACCTTGATCTAAAATGACAAATATAGCTCCATCATGGCTCTTGTATAAACCTGTACAGGTACATGCAGTTTAGTTGGTTATCGTTGTGAGTAAAACAGTTTGGTTTCATGTTTCATCCGTATCACCAGAAAGACGGAGTTAACCATGTTTTATGAAGATGGTCATAAATGACGGCTTAACCCATTTGAGATGTAGGTCTCTAAAACTCTGCCTAACATGTTCACTATACTAGGCAATTAAAGTTTTAAAAAAGGTTTTGTACTTGAAAACCTTAAATACCCATCTAGATTTTTTAAGAGGACAGTATACCTGTGTACTTGTGTGGCTTCCACATTCTTGAGTTAAAATTTCAGAATAAGCCTCCCGCATTTTCCCAAGATGCTCACTCTCTCTCTCTATAAATACATTTATATATACATATGTTTTTTGGTTTTTTAGAATTATGTTTTTATTTTTTATTATGTTCAGTTAGCCAACATATAGTACATCATTAGTTTTTAATGTAGTGTTCAATGATTCATTGGCTGTGTATAGCACCCAGTGCTCATCACAATACATACCATCCTTAATACCGGTAACCCAGTTACCCCGCCCCCCCACCCCTCTCCCTTCTGTAACCCTGTTTTGTTTCCCAGAGTCCAGAATCTCTCATGGTTTGTCTCCCTCTCTGACTTCTTCCCATTCAGTTTTCTCTCCCTTCCCCTGTGGTCCATGCTATTCCTTATGTTCTACATATGAGTGAAACTGTATAATTGTCTTTCTCTGCTTGACTTATTTCACTCAGCATAATCCCCTCCAGTCCCATTTATGTCGATGCAGATTGTATTCATCCTTTCTGATGGCTATATATATATGTTCATATATATCTTTAGATATATTTAGAAAGCATCTTTTTGGGGTTTTATTTAAACTCAACTTAGCTGACATATCGTGCATTATTCATTTCAGGATAGATTCATCAGTTCAAGATGCTCTTCTCTTTCTGGCATTCATTTTCAAAGTGGGACCATATTCTGCACTGTTAGTTAGGTGTGGCCTAAAGCATCAGGCCTTTGGGAAGTAGCACAGCCTTCATCTGTACCAACTTTCCCTCTTCTTCCCTTCCAAAGAGCTTCCCCTCTGCTGGGCTTTATTTTTTTTAAGATTTTATTTATTAAGAGAGAGAGAGAGAGAGCAGGAGTGAGGGCAGAAGCAGGGGTGAGGGTCATTGGGAGAGAGAGAAGCAGACTCCTCACAGAGCAGGAACCTGACCTGGGGACTTGATCTCAGGATGCGAGGTTCGTGACCTGAGCCAAAGGCAGACGCTCAACAGACGGAGCCACCCAGGTATGCCATCTACTGGGTTTTAGGTTGAGGAATGGACGAATGGGATGGGGCTGTTGATGCATTTTGGATTATTCATGTCTTCTCTTCCACCCACCGGTCAGAAACCCTTCCAGGGCAACAGAAAATGCCAAAGCCAAGAGAACTTTTGTTCACTGTTTGGTGGTTAATGACAGTACTCAGACATGAAACACCCTCCTCTCAGGCTGAACTAGACAGAACTTAGTACTTGCACTCCACAGTGAATAGGACTGACCCATCCTGAAATTTACCTCAGGGTCTAGAACTCCTTGTCAATCTTTTACAATGTTTGACCCTTCTAAATTTGGTATTGGCCATCAGGGAATTTTACTGATGAGTGTGTATGAGGTGTGACTATATAAAGCAATGAAACATAAGAAAAGCAATTTTATTAAACCATATCATATGTATATGTTAAGCACTGAAGAAAAACCCGAGAAAAAAAAACAAACAAAAAACCATAGTTCATCTGATCCCTACACGCTTGGAGTTGAATACCTGTTCTTCAGCCATCGGGAATAGAGGGTCATTCTGGTTACAACTAAAGTAAGCCTCATTATTCCTTGCTGCTCCAAGACTGGCAGAACTCCTCTCAATAAAATGTTGTTCTTAAGAAGCCTATAAAGCTGGGGCGCCTGGTTGGCTCAGTGGATTAAGCCGCTGTCTTCAGCTCAGGTCATGGTCTCGGGTTCCTGGAGTCGAGCCCTGAATCGGGCTCTCTGCTCAGCAGGGAGCCTGCTTCCCTTCCTCTCTCTCTGCCTGCCTCTCTGTTTACTTGTGATCTCTGTCTGTCAAATAAATAAATAAAGGCTTGTGATCTCTCTCTCTCTGTGAAATAAATAAATAAAATCTTTTTTTTAAAAAAAGATTTATTTGACAGACAGAGATCACAAGTAGGCAGAGAGGCAGGCAGAGAGAGAGGAAGGGAAGCAGGCTCCCTGCTGAGCAGAGAGCCCGATGCGGGACTCGATCCCAGGACCCTGAGATCATGACCTGAGCAGAAGGCAGCGGCTTAATCCACTGAGCCACCTAGGTGCCCCAATAAATAAAATCTTTTTAAAAAAATAAATAAATATTTTATTTACTTATTAGAAAGAGAGAGGGAGCTCATGAGCAGGGGGAGCAGCAGAGGGAGAGGGAGAGGGAGAAACAGACTCCCCACTGAGCAGGGAAGATGAGACGGGGCTCAATCCCAAGAACTGAGATCATGACTTGAGCCAAAGGCAGACACTAAACAGAGTGAGCTACCCAGGTACCCCCCTTTTCTTTTTTAAATCTTTATTTATTTATTAGATAGAGGGAGAGCCCACTAGCATAGGGGCAGAGAGAGTCTTAAGCAGACTCCACTCTGAGCTTAGAGCCCAATGTAGGGCTTGATCTCACAACCCTGAGAGCACTACAAGAGCCTAAACCAAGAATGCAACTCCCCAGGGCAGGTTTCTTCTTCCTGTTCTTTTTTCTTTTTAATAGCTTCCTAGCTATTATTGACTTTTATTCTTTCATACAAATTTCTAAGTAATGTCACAGTAATGTTATAATGTTTAAAGTAATGCCTTGGGGGAGAAGAGAATTGATATCTTTAAAATATTCAATCTTCTTATTCACAAATATATTTTTCCATTTATGTAAGTCATCTTAATATCTCTTTATAAAATTATGTAATTTCCCCAACATAGGTCTTACACTTCATCAGTTATACTTATTCCTAGCTACTTGGATTTTTATGATTGTAAAGCACATCTTGATTTAAAATGTCAATTTCTTTTTGTTCCATTTGTAAAATACACTAATTTGGTATTGATTTTTCAAATTCTGCAACCCTCCTAAACTATTTTTAACTATAACATTTTATCTGCAGGTACTTTGGATTCTCTGTGTACTCCTTAACATCACATGCAAATAATAACAACTTGGCTTCTTCCTCTGCTATCCACATGACTTGTATTTCTTTAACTTATAATGCTAGCCAAAACCTACAGTACAATATTAAGTAGATACTAAAGTGGGCTTTTGTCTTGTTTCTAATTTTAGAGGAAATATTTTAACATCTTACAAGTAAGTGTTTTGCTGTAAATGTTTTCACATCATTTAAAGCTTTTTATTATTTTTGTTTATTTACTGAGAGAGAACACGTGTATGTGGGTGTGTGCACATGCACTTGCACATGTGAGCAGGGCTGGGGAGGTGGGGTAGGGGGAAAGGGAGAGAGAGAATCTTAAGCAGGCTCCGTGCCCAGCACAGAGCCTAATATGGGGCTTGATCTCCCCAACCTGAGATTATGACTTGAGCCACAATCAGGAGTCAGAGTCTTAACAGACTGAGCCACCCAGCTGTCCTATATCATTTAAAGATTAAGAAAATTTCCCTTTGGGGTGCCTGGGTGGCTCAGTGGGTTAAGCCTCTGCCTTCAGCTGAGGTCATGAACTCCTGCTTCCTCCTCTCTCTCTGCCTGCCTCTCTGCCTACTTGTGATCTCTCTCTGTGTCAAATAAATAAATAAAATCTTTTTTTAGAAAAAGAAAATTTCCTTTTATTCCTAGTTTAAGATTTTTACTCCATAATAAAAAAAATTAACTAATGTTTTTTCTGTATCTATAAAGACAATGGTGAGATTTTTCTCCCTCTAATTTACGTCAATGAGTGATATTGCCTTTTAATTTTCCTTTCTTGATATCGGAGTCATGCTAAACATATGACATTTTTATGGAGTGTTCTTTCCTTTCTAGTCTTTGGAAGTGTTTGTTTAAGACTTTAATTATTTTTTCCTTGAATTTTTGGTAGTACCCATGGCCAGCTGATGATGAAACATTCAACTTATTTAATAGTTAAAATACTCTCCAGTTTTTTCTAATCTTGATGAATCAGCTTAATTAACTTATATTTCTCCCTATGTTGAAACTGGCTATTCAGAACCTTAAAGGAGCTGGTGTCAGTGAAGTGGGATTTGCTAGATTGGTCCTGGCTTGCAGAAACATGTGGTTTTAGAATAGAAAGGATGAAAAGGTGAGGGATGAAGAACCTTTGATTTCTGTGTGGCCACACAGTCACCCATGGTCTAGAGCAGCAGTTGCCCTATAGTCAGGGGCTAAAGGTACAAGATGCCAATGGAATTTAGTGATGGATCCAACTTCTGAAGAGCTGGTTCACTGAATACAAAACGAAATACAAACTAATAAGGAAAAAGGCAAAATATTCAATCCCTTGGATTAAAGGAAAACCAGAGATCCAAAATGGAGTCACTTGTGCTAAGTCAAGTCACCAAATGGGGTTTAATACCTAACCTAATTGCAGTTTCAATCTCTCCCAGATACATAGCCTTAACAGTCAGTCAGAATTTTTTGGTCAGTACCAATGAGGTAATCTATCGCACGGGCCTCTCCATCCTCCAAAGGAAGATGAGGTAATCTATCTATTAAGATTGCCGACTCTGGGGACGCCTGGGTGGCTCAGTTGGTTAAGCAGCTGCCTTCGGCTCAGGTCATGATCCCAGCGTCCTGGGATCGAGTCCCACATCGGGCTCCGCAGGGAGCCTGCTTCTCCCTCTGACTCTGCCTTCCACTTTGTCTGCCTGTGCTCGCTCTTGCTCGCTCTCGCTCACTCTCTCTCTGACAAATAAATAAAATCTTTAAAAAAAAAAAAAGATTGCCGACTCTGGGGTGCTTGGGTGTCTCAGTCAGTTAAGTGTCTGCCTTTGGCTTGAGTCATGATCCCAGGGTCCTGGGACGGAGTTCCATATCTGGCTCCCTGCTCAGTGGGGAGTCTGCTTCTCCCTCTGCCTCTGTTTGTTCTCTCTCTCTCTCTCAAATAAATAAAATCTTTTAAAAATAAACAACCAAAGAAAATGTCATGAGTAGCGAATAAGAGTAAGAAGCAGGCAGAGGGGCAAGAGAGTAGTATCAGCAAGTTTTGGGAAAAAAAATAAAAAGATCTCTTGCTCTTTCCCCTAAGAGATGGTGACTTTGCCTGAAATAATCCTTTCTTTCTTTTCTTTTTTTTGCTGATTGCCCCTCCCCATTTATTCCTATAAAATCCTTCCATTTTATACAGCTTTTCAGAGCTCCTATTTGCTAGATAGGATGCTGCTAGATAATAAATCATTGCATAAAGCCAATTAGATCCTAAAATTTACTCAGTTGAATTTTGTTTTTAAACTCTTGGTTATTGTTATTTGTAACTGCTAAACTGAAAAGAGAAGAGAGCAATTCTGGGTCAGACATTGATGCTAGACCAAAGTCATTTCATTGAGTCTGAGTTTGGGCCACCAGCTTCAGAGCTGCCCAACTACACCCACCCCAGGACAAAAAAATTGTTCAGGAATAAAAGAAAAGTCCCTTTAGGACATCTAATCATCAACAAAATAGTCAAAGTTGGTGTCAGAAAAACCAGGAAACCACTGGAACCAGGGGGCATAGTGTGAAGGAACTGTTTTATCTTGTAGTTTGGTATCATCAGCTTCCTTAAAAACCTTCTACTTGAATGGATTGTGAGAATAACTCCTCTAGGGACTACATTTTTCATTTTGAATGCTGCAGAATGGAAGAGCACGTTTGGGTTGATACAGAACCCACAGCTCACTATGGAACAATTACAGATGGCAAATGATCGAGATGTACTGGGGGTTACTCTTGAGGGAACAGTTAGCCTGGTGGACTGAGTAAAATCCACTGTAAAGTCTGTTTACCCTAGAAAGATGGATTATCCATTTCCCTCTAGATATGCCAAGTGGAACACCCAAGGTGAGGCCGCTGATATGCTTCATATACAAGTTGTGTAGGATTGGCTTTATGATGACCATAAGATTCACCCACTGAATATGCCCATCACCTGGGTCACAGTAAATGCTGTGTTTAGGGCGTGCTCTTTCACATGGGCCTTCCATATAACCTTAAATTGTTGCAAAAGCAAAAAGCGGGTTGGGAAGGCTCCTCTAATTTTCTCTCTCAACTTTCCCCATGAGTCTCGCAGATGCTAATAAAAGCATAAAGTTAATTAACAAGAGATTGGGGAGCGGCGAAAGGGAGAGACAAAATATTCTTTGCAAAAAAATAGAAATTTTTAAATGGTTATTAAGAAATAAAGTTAATAGAATGGCTATTGATAGGAACAAAATAAAGAGGGGGGAAAGGGAAAGCCACAAAATTTGTCTCAACAGGGTGGAAATCTTTAGATGGTTACTTAAAAATGGGATTAATAAAACAGATATTAATGGGGTTAAACAAAGGTTTTAATACAGTACTACCTAAGGTTGGGCAGTCCAAAGGGACTCCCTCACTGGCCCCCAAACATTAAAGGATCCCCAAACAAGTCCTGCTCTATTTTAACCCTATTTGGAGAAAGGTAAAAAGTCAGAAGATAAAGATTACATGAGAAACCTAACCAGAAATAGCTTGAGAACTGTGGTTAGGTAGATTATTTGAGACAAAAATTGACCAAAGGGCCAGGGTCCCATGGCTTGACCTCTCACTGGGGACTCAAAGCCTTTTGCACAAGAGTGGTTAAAATGGCCAGGGGTTGGGGAAGAGAAGTTTCCACGATTCCTCAATATGGGAGTCCCACATAATGTGATACCAAAGCCCATGGGTGAAGCCCTGATTTGGGCTACAATTGGGTTGAGATAAGCTAAAACTGTAATGGTTGATAGGATTATGAAAGATACAATGTTTAATCACATATTATGTAAAGAAGTTCTCTCAACTTGACTGAATGTTTTATATGAGAATTGACATTCTGTATGGGTGGGGAACACTTCCCTACCTCATATTATAAAATCAAAACCTGTGGATAAATCCTAATAGAGACTATAGTTAGGAACATATGAGTTGATGAATTATGGTAAAACTTTATAGGAGAACTGGTATGCTTGAATAAGCTTTATGTGAAGTGGGTCTGTCTTTTTATACTGATTATATTTGGGCAGTAGACATTGTACCTGACTGAGGAACATCTCCCTTAGTATTGTAAAACAGAAGACACATAAATCAGTCCTGCAGGTAAGGTTAATTGGACATCCTAAATGAGAACCAGTAGGATTGCCTGAGCCATGCAGTGTGGAATGGAAGCTAGAAGGCTGGTAGGGACAAATTCTCTGTGTTGAGAGCCCTGTGTGGAGCCAAGGATAGGACTTAGAACAAAAGCCTGTAAGTGCTTCCCTGCAATGCCTACTGGGACTTTGGCCAAGAGAATTTCCATTTGAAAGGTATTTACTGTTTTGTTATTAGATGTTAATGGAAGCTATCCTGGTGATTGAAGGACATAAAATGATGCTGAAAGCGGAAATACCCATAACGTCTAGAGTAATATTGGTGAAATACTCTAATAAGGATGGAAGTGCCCCCAAAATTTCATAATAAAATGGAAATGGTTTACTTGGGATCCTGCCACCTGGGAAGTGCAAGGAAATAGAAGGAGGAGCCTCTTTTCCCATAGGACTGACTTTGGAACTGCATAAGGCCTTGTGGGATTCTATTGTCAGATGGGCAGTGCCCTATAAAGAGCCCTCAACTGCTTGGTTTATGGATGACAGTTCCAAGGTGAATGGACCATATCCTGGTTGGAAGGCTACCACCCTGATGGAAGGCAGTCACCTACGTCCATGAAATAAATAAACATTGGGGGCAGTTTAGAGATAGGCTGAATCTGGACATAGTCCTCTTGCACCCACTGAGGCACAAAATGCCAATACAAAGTGTTCTAACTCATGTGCCTAGGGGGTCCCATTGGTTGAGCAGCAGACTCTTGATTTTGGTTCAGGTCATGATCTTGAGATCCTGAAGTTTAGCCCCATATTGGGCTCTGCGCTCAGCAGGAAGTCTGCTTCAGGGTTCTCTCTCTCCCTCTGCCTCCCCACCCCCACATTCTCGATCTCTCTATCTCTCTAAAATAAATTAAAAAATCTTTTCCAAAAACCGTTCTGTCAACAAAAGACACAGAGACTACAGGTTCTCTGGTGGGAAAGACTTGAACATAACTGGTAAGTCAAGCTGATACTGGCAGCTCCATCGGTTACAAACGGATGCTGACAGGAGTAGCCATGGACTCTGGACTAGGCTTGGCTTATCTGCTGGTAGATGCAAATGATCAAAGCATTAGGAAAGAACTGGAAAAGAAGATTCTACACTAATTGAGACAGCTGACTGTCATTTCTTCAGACCAACAAAATCAGTTTATAGCCCATAATGTCTAACAATGGGCAGAGAGATATCCTAAGAGCAGTATTTTGATAGAAAATTGGAACAGGTCACTAAAACACTGGCTGGCTAAGAGAGGATGAGATAAAAGCAGGAAGTTCTGGCTTACATGCCTTCATGAGTCCTTGCTTACACGCAAAAAGAGGAAAGCTAAAGGAGTGTCCCCACTGGATTGATTTCTCTTGCTTCTCTGGTGGGTCTGGGGAAGAGAGAGTGCGGAATTTGCTGGTATACTTTCTTCCCCATATCACCTCACCTTTTCTTCCCCTGCTTCATTCAGTACTTCAGAATACAAAGGTAATCAAGTTAAACTGAGGTCATTAGGATGGGCCCTAATCCAGTATGGCTGATGTCCTCCTGAAAAGGTGAAATTTGAACACAGGTACACACTGGAGTGAAGACTATATGAAGAGACACAGGGAGAAGAATGCTACCTACAATCCCAGGAAAGAGACCTAGAACAGATTCTTCCCCCCCAGCCTTCATAAGGAACCAACTCTGCTAACAGCTTGAGTTTAGACCTCTAACTTCCAAAACTGTGAGATGATAAATTTCCATTATTTAAGCCAACTTTCAGCATAGCAGCCCCTAGAAAACTAATACAAATGCAAATCTATACCTCTGGCCATCCTTCTTTCCAGGAAAATGAACAATCAGGTGTACCATTCAAAGTTCTTTCCCATCAGGAGTTTCCTTCCTTTCTAGACCAGTCCTGCAGGATGCAATTCTCTAGGAGTCTTCTTCTGACCTGTGCCAGATTTCTGTGTGGAAATATTGCTACACTAGTCTCAAAATTCCCATCTTCAGTAATTTGATCCCAGGGAACTCCCACTGAGGCCATAGATGTAGGTTGAAAGAGAGGTTATAAATTCAGGAACAGCAGGAGCCCTGCCAGTCTAAACCATACACTCATGAAATGTATTTATATTCTCTAGACCTTGTCATGGATGATCTTGTATTATTACTTCCACTTGAAGATGGAGAACTGCTACACATGACACCCATTTTATGGTTTGATGAATGAGCTAATATCTAGTAAGTTATAGGTATATCAGATCACATGTTCATTTGGTATTCCACATCAGGCTCAGTCTCTACCATGGTCCAATAGCAAGCTGGGAGCTGTGTTACTAAGTTGGGATCTCTAGGAAGGAGACATTGAGACTTAAGAGTGTAGGGTGTTTGCTAAGGAGTTCTTTGGGATTAACAGCTGTGGAAATTAGGTGATGGAAGCAGGATTCAGCAGACAGAGAATTGGAGAGGTCTGGAGTTAAAATGACCCTTTAGAGGTGTGCTGTGTTAGACTGAAATAGCCAGGTCTATATATTTCCACCTTGATCAGTAATTGGACATGGCTCACTCTGTTACTGGTGTGACAGCTGAAGGATGGCCACTGATCACTCTCCTGGCACGCCCAGAAACAAGTCCTTCATTGGAAGAGAACCTGGGTGATTCATCTCCATGTCCCTACAACCCACCTGCTTTGCCACTCAGATCCTCTTCATATATATTTAGGAGGCATCTCCTTCATGGTTCTTCTGGGCCTCTTCCTGAAGGAAAACTTGGAAGAGAAAGTGTAATAGGATGACCTACAGCTCCTACTAGTGAAACTGGTCTCAGGGCTAATACTGGTAATTATCTCCCTCCCACACTGCCCACTTCAAGCTTCTTCTAACCCTCCACTAGAAGATCTGCTTGTGTCACCAACTTACCTGGTTGTGTAAACCAGACTTTTTTCCTGAGAGATCTCACCCTTGTCATCATGCTCTTCCCCATCTGGGATTGTTGCATATACCCAATAGGTATATGAAGTAATTGGGCAAATGTGTACCAGAAAGCACTCAAGTAAGTCCTCTGGGTACCAAATACATTTTCCTTGCCCCCAGGGTATAATAGCAGCCCTATTTCCTCCTGATGATCAGAGTCAAGCTGGATCACTTCTCTTCTTGTCTGCTGGAACCCAGAAGACTGAGGTTACTGCTTTAGCCTATATTATATTGGGGATCTTGCTATGTTCCCTGGTGGAATGTTTTCCCTTTAGGGATAAGGGCTTCTAACTCTGCAGAGTTCATATTTCAGAAAAGGGGAAGCACAAATTCCCCATGTGGACTGTTGAAAGCAATGGTAACTGAAGCTATTCCTGCCATATAAATCGTTTAGTGTTATCTCAGTTACTGGCAGGTTAGACTTTGGCTGTGGAAGCAGTGGGATGTGCCTTGGTCAGAGAGGCAGAGACACTTCAATATTTGCCACTGTGGCCTCTTTGTTCCTATGCTCATCATGCTAGCAGTGTCCTGGCTAATGAAAGAGGCTGTCTAAAGTTAAACAAATATGTAATTTTGTCTATTTCAATTTTTAATGACTCTTCTTGGTGGGATGCCCTTTGGTGATCATTAACTTAGCACATAAAGATTTTCACACTTTATCTTCACTCCTATATGTCCATCAACATGCCTTTAACTCAGAGCTCCTTATACTTAATCTTCCAACTTTTCAGGACCCCAAGATTTTGTCCTCTAACACCTTTATTCAATGCAAAGAAACCAGAGCTCTTTGTAAGGACAGTTGAGTACATGTCTGGATAAGCAATAAAAAAGAATAACTTTATGACCTCTTGCTATGGCCAGAAAGCAAGGATCCTTTCAATATAATGAGTTGGGTCAAAATCCCAGAGAGGCCAGTTTAAGGAGTTTTCCTGTCAGCGAAGTTGTGATAATTAGTAAAAATGGACCAAAGATACATACTTGATTAAATATAGTCCATAAGCACCAAAGAAGTCCATAAACACCATGAGTATATAGGGATACTGATAAAAAATGTTGATTTTCTGGGATGCCTGGGTGGCTCAGTGGGTTAAAGCCTCTGCCTTCAGCTCAGGTCATGATCCCGGGATCCTGGGATCGAGCCCCGAATTGGGCTCTCTGCTCAGCAGGGAGCCTGCTTCCTCCTCTCTGTCTGCCTGCCTCTCTGCCTCCTTGTGATTTTTGTCTGTCAAATAAATAAATCTTTAAAAAACTGTTGATTTTCTCTTCAAATAATTAGTATTACACTCAATTCGATTTTTAGTTTATCGATGATCCTTTTGCCAATACTTCACCATCTTGATTATGGCAGCTATCCAAGACGTCTTGCAAATATGTTTGTCACTTTCCAATTTCTACAAAAAAATTGGTTGGAATTTCATTGGGATTGCATCTCTATAGAGATCAATTTGGTGGTAATGGACATCTTAATCATTTTGAGTCTTCCAATCTATGAATGTGGCATATTTCTTCATTTATTTAAATCTTCTCAACTTCTCTTTGCAATGTTTTACAATTTTCAGTGTAGAAGTCTTGCACATCTTTAGTTACCAAATATATTCCTATTTATTTCTTGATGCTATTGCAAATGGTAGTTTTTAACTTTTTTTCTTCATTTGTTGCAGTTATATGGAAATATAATCAACTTTTACAAATCAGTCTTATAACCTCAACCCTGCTAAATCCACTCTAGGTTCTTTAGGATTTTTTTTATCTGACAGAGATCACAAGTAGGCAGAGAGGCAGGCAGAGGTGGGGGAGGGAGCAGGCTCTCTGCTGAGCAGAGACCCTGATGTGGGGCTCAATCCCAGGGCCCTGGGATCATGACCTGAGCCGAAGGCAGAGGCTTTAACCCACTGAGTCACCCAGGCGCCCCAAAAACAAATATTTTAAGTACCTGTGTCATTTATTTATTTTTCTTGCATTTTTACATTGACTAGACCCTACTTTATATGTTGAACAGGACAGTGATTACTTTCAAGCCTTGTCTCTAGTATTATGGGGAAGCATTCAATATTTCACCATTAAGTATGATATTAGTAGTAGGACTTTTTTTAGTAGTAGGATTTTTATAGATATTCTTTACCACATTGAGAATGTTCCCATCTTCTAGAGTGTTGAAAATTTTCACAAAGTGCATTGTGAATTTTTCAAAGACTTCCTATGAATTAAGATGATCACATAAATGTTCTCCTTCATGTTGTTAATATGATGGATTACACTGATTAATTGTTTTAACTTAACACATACTATGTTTATCATTTAGGATTTTATTCAGTTTTGAGTGACATAAAATTCTCACAGCATGACCCACAGATTAGCAAGGTTCTTATTTCTCTCTTGGAAGAGTCCAGAAACAGGCAGTACAGAGACAGTGTGGCCACTTAACAATGCAAAAGGGGAACAAAGTTACACATTTGTTTATATTGTATATATATATTTGTTTATATATTATAGGTGCTCACTATTGAAATTACACTTTTCACAATGTGGAGAAAAGGGAGTCAGAGTTTTTTTTTAATTTTATTTATTTATTTGAGAGAGAGACAGTGAGAGAGAGCATGAGCAAGGAGAAGGTCAGAGAAGCAGACTCCCCAGGGAGCTGGGAGCCCGATGCGGGACTCAATCCTGGGAATCCAGGATCATGACCTGAGCTGAAGGCAGTCGTCCAACCAACTGAGCCACCCAGGCGTCCCAGGAGTCAGAGTTTTGAAGAAAATCTCTAATCATGATATCCTGAAACAGCAGTGAGAATAGGCGGGTTTGACTGTGTAGAAAATTCAAACAGTTGTGCACATCTAGCCGCCAAAGTAGGACCATGATGGGTGAGCTCATGGAGGTGTTTGTGGAAGCTGCCATCTCTGAGGGAATTAAAATTACATGCTTAGTGATTAGCTTAGGGCTGATGTTCAACAAAGCCAATAGTTAGGAAGTCAAGGTTGAAGTTTGGAACTCCTGAACAGTTCTAGATCTGTCAATCTGCTATTTCCACATTCTTTTGAGGTTAATGACTTCTTCATTTTGCATTCCAAATTTCATGCAGGTTACTCTTGTCCAATTCTAGCAACCATACAGCAGAGAAGAGTCTGGAAAATGTGGTTGTAAGTCTCATTTAACACAATACAGCACAATCATCATTCCCCCTAGCTTTCACTTTATGGTTACAAGGTCTCTCTTTTCAACTTGAAGTATTGTGTCCAACTTGGAGGAGCAAAGCACAAAAGGTGAAATTACCAAGTCTAATGAAACTATCCTTTTTGATAACTTTGCACATTTTTTTACTTATATCAATTACTTATTGACCAAAGCAACTGGTTTTACACTACATTAGCTAAAAAATGCTACAGATCGCTCAACACTAAAGATAAATAACTTACCCAACAAATACCAGAGTCAATATTGTAATGACCACATGTATTACATCTGGGAATGGGAATTAATTATAAACAGTAACAAAGTTAATTTCAAATACACTTACATACTAAAAACACTTTATTTAAGTCTAAAGAGACTTCACAATGGAAATTATACAATACATATTAATGAACCATAATGAAAATAAGATATCAGAAGTTGTATGATATAGCTACAAGGACATCAGGAGCAACATTTATATTATAAAGGCTTATATTAGAAAATACAAAGTAGAAATTATGAGCTAGGAGTCACTTCAAAGATAAGACACTGATAAAGCAATTCCGTATTTACAATATTTTATTTTATTTTATTTTATTTTAAAGATTTTATTTATTTATTTGACAGAGAGAGATCACAAGTAGGCAGAGAGGCAGGCAGAGAGAGAGGAGGAAGCAGGCTCCCCGCTGAGCAGAGAGCCCGATGTGGGACTCGATCCCAGGACCCTGAGATCATGACCTGAGCCAAAGGCAGCGGCTTAACCCACTGAGCCACCCAGGCGCCCCATATTTACAATATTTTAAAGATGTTTCCTCCAGTGTGAATTTCCTCAAGCATAATCAAAGATTAGATGCACCTGAAGGCTTTCCCACCTTGATTACATTTATTGGCTTTCTCTCCAACTTGACTTTTCCCATCTTTGAAAGCATAAAGGTATAAGCTAAAGGATTTTCCATTCTTCACAGGTCTATACCACAGTATGAGTTCTCACTAGCTGACTAAGGAATTTAGAAAGACACAACAGATTTTCCACATTCATTATATATTTTCTCTTCAGTGTGTATGTTCTCAAATAAGTGCTGAAGTGTTAGGAAATACACTTTCCCACATTTCTTACACTTGTATGCTTTCTCTCCAATGTGAATTTTCACAAGTTTTTGAAGGAATTACATACAAGTTCAGACTTTCCTACTCTCCAGATAGTAATATGACTTCTCACTAGTATGAGTTCTCATGACCTAAGAGCTCAGAAGGCAGAAGTTACTGCATTCCATATAGTCACAGTGTTTCTCTTCCAATGTGCATTATCACATATGCAGTAAAATATGAAAAATGAAAGGATTTGTCACATTGTTTACCATTATAAGGCCAGTGCTTGTGGTTATTAAAGGTAGAGGGAAACCTATAGCCTTTCCCACATTTCTTATATGTATACAGATCCTTTTCTTATATGTTTTCTTACTTGTAGAGTAAGCTTTCAGGAATAAGTGAAGGTTTTCCTGTATTTCTTACATTTGTAAGGCTTCACCTCAATATGAATCTTACATGTAAAGTAAGAGATATAGGAGAAATAAAGATCTTCTCATACTCTTCAACAGCCAAAGGAGATACTTTCAATATGAGTTCTCACATGTGCCTAAAGCATGAGGGACAACTGAGGATTTTTCCACATTTTTTACAATCACAGTATTTCTCATCAGTGAGATTTTTTCTACATTTTTCTAAAAGATAAAAAAATAGAAGTGTTTTTTTCCCCACATTTTTCACATTACATGAAATAAGGCTTATCTCAACCATGAGTATCACATGTACAACAATAAATGGAGAACGAATAATGGTTTTCCCACATTTTGTATTTTATTTTCCAATGTGAATTTTCATGTGAGTCCTACAATACATAAAACAGCTGAAGGGCTCTCTACTGTCTCTTAGATTGATAGGGTTTGTGTCAGTGTGTGCTCCCATGTGTGTTTTAACAAATGAAAGATTACTATTTTCTCACATGTGTTGAATTCACAGCATTTCTCTTCAGTATGAGTTCTTTTATGCACATTTAAATTTGAAATCTGGCTGAAGTTTTTCTCACACTGATTGTTTTCATTATATTTCTCTCTAGTATGGAATATCTTCTACCCATTACATATTAAGATATTTTACAAACATTTTCCAATTTCATTCTGTTCATAGAGGTTTTTCACCATAGGAATTTTTAAATACCTCTCCTACGTCTTGTGCTGATCTTCTGTGTCATGACAGAAAAAGATGAGAAATACCTAACAGGAAGTTTTTACACATTGTGGTGAAGTGACATAATATTAATTTAAGGTAGACTGTTTCAATAAAGGCTGTGTATGCTTATCCTTAGATAAAATACCTCCCAAAATGTTATGCATAAAAAGTCAATTTAGGGGGCGCCTGGGTGGCTCAGTGGGTTAAGCCGCTGCCTTCTGCTCAGGTCATGATCTCAGGGTCCTGGGATCGAGTCCCGCATCGGGCTCTCTGCTCAGCAGGGAGCCTGCTTCCCTCTCTCTCTCTCTCTCTCTCTCTCTCTGCCTGCCTCTCTGCCTACTTGTGATCTCTCTGTGTCAAATAAATAAATAAAATTTAAAAAAAGTCAATTTAGTATAAAAGTAGAATACCAAAAAAATACACAATTAAGCAAAAACAAACAAAAGCCAAATCCAGGGGTGCCTGAGTGGCTCAGTGGGTTAAGACTCTGCCTTCAGCTCAGGTCATGATCTCAGATTTCTGGGATAGAGCCCTGCATTGGGCTCTCTGCTCAGCAGGGAGACTGCTTCTCCCCCTCGCTCTCTGCCTGCCTCTCTGCCTACCTGTGATCTCTGTTTGTCAAATAAATAAATAAAATCTTAAAAAAAGCCAAATCCAGTGAACAAGAGACAAAGGAATGAAAATAGATGGTACCAAAAAATTATAAATAAATAAAATCTTAAAAAAAGCCAAATCCAGTGAACAAGAGACAAAGGAATGAAAATAGATGGTACCAAAAAATTATAACTGGCTGGCCCAGTTGGTGGAACATATGACTCTTGATATAGGAGCTCTGAGTTTGAGCCCCTCTTTGGATGTAGAGATTACTTAAAAATAAAATATTTTTTTAATTGCCATAAAGACAATCATATAAATAATTATATTCAATATAAATGGAATAAATTCTCCAATTAAATGGCAGAAATAACAAAACTGGATAAAAACCAAAATCCAACTCTTTAGTTTACATAAGATATATCTAAAATATAAAGTCAGGATGAGACAGTTAAAGGAGGAAAAAAAGATATTAAATGAACCCTAAGCACAAGAAATATAGGGTGGTTTTATCATCAGACTAACAGTATTACTAGAGAATGTCTCTAGTAATATGCTTCATAATAATTATTGTCAATTCATCAAGAAGATAAAATAATCTTACCTATGTGTACATCACAGAGCTTCAAAATAAATGAAGTTTAAAAAAGTGCTATACCTGAAGGGAGAGAAAGATGAATTCATGATCATAATTTAAGAATTTAACATTTTAGGGGCGCCTGGGTGGCTCAGTGGGTTAAGCCACTGCCTTCGGCTCAGGTCATGATCTCAGGGTCCTGGGATCGAGTCCCACATCAGGCTCTCTGCTCCACAGGGAGCCTGCTTCCTCCTCTCTCTCTCTGCTTGCCTCTCTGCCTACTTGTGATCTCTCTCTGTCAAATAAAAAAATAAAATCTTTAAAAAAAAAAAACAAATGTTAAGAATTTAACATTTTATTTCAGCAATTGATAGAACAAGTAGGAAAAAATGGTAAGAATAAAGAAAACTTAAAATTATCAAGCAACGTGGTTTAATTGGTATTTATAGAATACTATACATACATTTATTTCAAGTACACATGAGAAACTCATAAAGATCAAACATATGTTGGATAACAACCAAAACCCAATAAATTTTAAAGGATTGAAATCATACAGAGTTATGTTCTTAGACCAAAACAGAGTTATTTTGAATGTGAAAATGTTATCTCTGGATATTTGGAAATGAAGCAACATACTTCTAGTTAACCAATAGATCAAATAAATCAACAGGGAAATTATAAGTAAATTCAAACTCAATGGTAAAAAAAAACCCACCATTTATCAAAATTCATGAAATATAGCTTGAGTAATGCATAGAGAGAAAGGTATAGCTTTAATTTACATATTTATATATTTTAATCTATACAAAAAAGTCTAGTGTCAGTGATCCAAACCTTCAGAGAAACAGAAAAAGAGAAAACTAAATCTAAAGTAGGTATAGATGGGTCACCTGGGTGGCTCAGTAGGGTGAGCGACTGCCTTCGGCTCAGGTCATGATCCTGGAGTCTCAGGATCGAGTCCCACATTGGGCTCCCTGCTCTGCAGTAAGTCTGCTTCTCCCTATGACCCTCCCCCTCTTTCATGCTCTGTCTCTTTCATTCTCTCTCTCAAATGATAAATAAATAAAATCTTAAAAAAATAAAGTAGGTATAGAAAAAGAAATTAAAATATGAGTGGAAATCAATGAAACAGAAAACAGGAATATGAAGATGACAAAGATTTTTTTAAAGATTAACAAAATTGATACTGATAAACCAATATTGATAAAGACAAAAGGAGAGAATATATATTTTACCAATACCAGAAAGAAAGAGGTACATCACTATTGATCCTAAATATATTAAGATGAAAAAGGAGTATTATCAATAACTTCATGTCAATACATTTAACATCTTAGATAAAATGGATAAATTGTTTAAAAAACATGTTACCAACACAAGAAGAAACAGAAAACCAGAATTGTAGGATATCTACTTAAGCAATTTATTTTGCAATTCAAATTTTTCCACAAAGAAAATGTTAGCCACAGATGTCACCTGTGGTAAATTCTATCAAATACATAAAGAGGAAATAATAAAAATCTTACACAAATTCTCTCATTAAAAAAAGGAGGAAATAATTGCCAAATCATGTTATGAGACCAGTATAATCCTGAAACTAAACCTGCTAAGAGTATAACATGAAAAAATGCATAGATCAATATCCCTCATGAACACAAATGCAAAACACTCAACAACATTCTTAGCAAATTTAATCTACCTAATTAGATATCACATTTTTCACACAGCTGCATGCCACCTGGAAGAAAAACTTAAACATTCTGCCTGGTTAATTATGGCCATAGAGGTGCTCTTCTCCTCCCACTCTGCAGGACTCCAGTTCATTGGATCTCATGGGATACCTCTGTATTTTTCTACTGTTGCTGCCACTATCCCATATTCAGAATGGAGGGAGACTTGATTCATATTTTGGAGCTCAGATTCCAGTTGTGATGGCATCACTAGTACTGCAATGGCCACTTGAACTTGCAAGTTGGAAACAATCAATAGGACCAGGACTAGGGTAAGGTTAGTGTCTCAGAATCAAAATTAATGGGTATCCCCAAAACTTGGTATTAAAGATAGATACTGTTTAATGCAATATTCTAAAAAAATCAAACTTTATGAAAATAATACATTATGAATAAAATACCCAAATATTAGATAAAGAAAGGATCTAGGGGCGCCTGGGTGGCTCAGTGGGTTAAGCCTCTGCCTTTGGCTCAGGTCACGATTTCAGGGTCCTGGTACAGAGCCCCACTGATCATGCTCAGTGGGAACCTGCCCCCCCCCCCCCGCCGTCTGCCTCTCTGCCTACTTGTGATCTGTCTGTCAAATAAATAAATAAAATCTTAAAAAAAATTTTTTTGGCCCTGCTACTTCTCTGACTGAGAAGGAAATCAGTTCTGGATTACTTCATAAACATCATAGTCATTTTGTCAGCACACAACTCCTGTAGGTTTAAAGAGTAGCTTATCTGTTCACTTTCTCATTCTATTCTTCACAACTCAACTTTTGGGGTGGTACTAGCCAGGAATATTCCTTTCCAAGCTCAGTTGTTTGTGTATGTTTGTATTAGCCAAATTGAAAAATGACTGAATAAAGATACAAAGTCAGCCACAGTAGACCAGAGTAGACATCTCAGGGTTGCAAGCTGCCTGCTTCAACTCAAGGCTTATTCTCCAATATCCAGGCTGGTTATGAAAAAGGAAATGGCCAAAAAAGACCCCAGGAACATGCCACCTCAGACTAGCCCTTTGAAAAATATTTGCCTTAATTATACCCCAATTAAAAGCTTTTGCACAGCAAAGGAAACCATCATTAACAACAAAAAAGGCATCCTACTAAATGGGAGAAGATATTTGCAAATGATACAACCGATAAGGGGTTAATATTCAAAATACCTAAAGAACTTACACAACTCAGGGCACCTGGGTGGCTCAGGTGGTTAAGCCTCTGACTCTAGGTTTCAGCTCAGGTCGTGATCTCAGGATTGTGAGATGGAGCCCTGGGTCAGGCTCTTGCACCTGTGCAAGCTCGCTCTCTCTCTCTCTCTCTCTCTCAAAAAAACCCCATACAACTTAACACCAAAAGCCAAATAATCCAATTTAAAAATGGGCAGAGATGGGGCACCTGCGTGGCTCAGTGGGTTAAAGCCTCTGCCTTCCGCTCAGGTCATGATCTTGGGGTCCTGGGATTGAGCCCTGCATCGGGCTCTCTGCTCTGCAAACAGCCTGTTTCCTCCTCTCTCTCTGCCTGCCTCTCTGCCTACTTGTGATCTCTGTCAAATAAATAAGTAAAATCTTTTAAAAAAATGGGCAGAGGACTTCGACATCATTTCAAAGAAGACATTCAGATGTCCAATACACATATGAAAAGATGCTTGACATCACCAATCATCAGAGAAATGCAAACCAAAACCACAATGAGATATCACCTTATACCTTAGAAAGGTTGGTATCGACAAGACAAGAAATAGCAAGTGTTGGCAAGGATGTGGAGAAAAGGAATTTTCCTGCACTACTGGTAGAAATGTAACTTGGTGTTACCACTGTGGACAACAGTACAGTGTCTCCTCAAAAAATTAAAAATAGAAATACCATACAGGGGCACTTGGGCAGCTCAGTCGATTAAGTGTCTGACTTCAGCTCAGGTCATGATGTCAGGGGCCTGGGTCAAGGCTTGCATGAGGCTCTGCACTCAATGGGGAGTCTGCTTCTCCCTCTTCCCTTGCCCCTCCCCCGACACCGCACTATCTCTCTCTCTCAAATAAATACAATCTTTAAAAAAGGGAATACCAGGGGCGCCTGGGTGGCTCAGTGGGTTTAAGCCTCTGCCCTTAGCTCGAGTCATGATCTCAGGGTCCTGGGATCGGGCCCCGCATTGGGCTCTCTGTTCAGCAGGGAGCCTGCTTCCCTCCTCCGCCTCTGCCTGCCTCCCTGCTTACTTGTGATCACTCTCTCTGTCTGTCAAATAAATAAATAAAATATTTTTTAAAAGGGGAATACCATACAATCCAGTAATTACACATTGGTTATTTACCCAAAGAAAACAAAAACACTATTTCAAAAAGATACATGTACCTCTATGTTTACTGAAGCATTATTTATAATAGACAAGGTTATGGATGCAACCTAAGGGTCCACCAATAGTTGAATGGATAAAGAAGATAGGATACAAATATACAGTAGAATATTATTCGGCCATAAAAAAGAATGAGATATCACCATTTGCAACAACGTCAATGGACCTAAGGGTATTAAGCTAAGTGAAATAAGACAGACAGAATCAAATACCATATGATTTCACTTACATGTAAATCTAAAAAAAAAAAACCCAACCCTGAATAAACAAACAACCCCCCCTCCCAGAAACAAGAAGAGACCCACAAATACAAGGAACAAACTGGTGTTTTCCAGAGGGAAGGGATAGGGGGATGAGCAGAACGGATAAAGAAGAGTGGGGAGTGGGAGATACAGGCTTCCAGTTATGGAATGTGTCATTCAGGTGGATGAAAGGTACAGCATAAGGAATATAGTGGAATATGGTTTTGTAATAGCATTGTGTGTTGAGAGATGGTAATTACACCTGTGATCAGTAAAGCCTAATGCATAGAGTTATTAAATCACTATGTTGTACACCTAAAACTAATTTAACATTGTGTATCAACTATACTTCAATTTAAAAAAGGAAAAGAGAAAGGGTGCCTGGGTGGCTCAGTGGGTTAAAGCCTCTGCCTTCAGCTCAGGTCATGATCTCAGGGTCCCAGGATCAAGCCCCACATTGGGCTTTCTGCTCAGCAGGGAGCCTGCTTCCCTCCCCATCTCTCTGCCTACTGGTGATCTCTGTTTGTCAAATAAATAAATAAAAATATTTTTTAAAATAGGAAAAAATAAGACGCTAATAAAAGAAAAAAAAGAAAAAAATTCCCTTAAGCATGATGCCCCAATTTCACTTTTAAACCACTAGCAATAGCTGAGTACTAGGATACGGTTACCTGCAAGAGATTATGGGAATGTGAATATTTTGGTCTAGAGTAGGGGAAGGCAAAGAAAAATGGACTCAGAAATGGCTTTTTAAGGGATGCTTAGGTGGCTCAGTCACTAGGCGTCTGCCTTTGGCTTGGGTCAAGATCCCAGGATTCTGGGATGGAGGCCTGCATCAGGCTCCCTGCTCAAAAGGGAGTCTGCTTCTCTCTCTCTCCTGCCCACACTCCCACTGCTTGTGTTCCCTCTCTCTTTCTCTCTGTCAAATAAATAAAATCTTAAGAAAAAAAAAAGAAATGGCTTTTTTAGAAATCATTGCTGTAATAAATTACCACAAACTTTGTGGCTTAAAAACACTAGTTTATCTTATAGCTCTAGAGGTCAGAAGTCTAAAATGGGTTTCACTGGGCTACATTTAAGCTAGAGCTGCATTTCCTTCTGGAGGCCCTAATGGGGAATTATTTTTGCCTCTCTAGCTTCTAGGAATGCCTGCATTCCTTCACTGGCAGCTCCCTTCCATCTTCAAAATCAGTAAAGGCTGGTGGAGTCTTCTGTAAAACATCACTCTGACACTGATTCTTCTACTTCTGCTACCTCTTACTAAGTAAGGGCTCTTGTGATTACATTGGACCGACCTGCATAATCTAGGGTAATCTCTTTATTTTAAGGTCAGCAGATTGTCAACCTTTTTCCTATCTGTAACTCCAATTTCTCTTTGCCACATAACAAATGATACAGTTACACAGATTAGGACACTGATACCTTATGGGGCCATTATTTTCCTTACTGAAGTCCACTTTCTGACCCCCAAAGATTTACATCCATCCCATGTAAAAATACATATGTATTTAAGGTTTGAAGAGATCTCATCTCATTAAAGTTATCAACTCGGTGCATAATTTCACTTAAATTTCACCAACTCAAAAACTCAAAAATTTCATACATCATCTAAATTAGGTATGAGTGAGACTCTAGAACTACTCACCCTGGGCATAATTCCTCTCCATCTGTGGACCAGTGAAACTAAACAAATTATTGGCTCTCTAAACTGTATCACGATAGGACAGACATAGGATTACAGTTAACAGCCATTCCAGTTCAAAAACAGAAAGTGGAAAGTAGAAACAGTCAGTCATATGCCCCAAGAAACATCAAAATCCATACAGGAAGCCTCTAATGCCTCTCAAAGCCTGGGTTTGGACCTCCACCCTCTGGGCTCCAGGCTCTCTCCTATCAACCATCTTTCCTTTTTCATGAAAGAGTAGTATATGTTTTTAGCGACTAGTTTTTCCAATAATTTCTTGCTTATAGAATTG